>NC_091135.1:7365574-8833074 GCF_041381155.1 Argopecten irradians
TTCCCCCAAATGTGTCGTAGGTCAAGTTGCTAAACTAAATTGGACATTTTTTTAGATTGAATAACGTAGGTTCGTAAGGTTTGTGATACAAAAATGATATTTTGTATGATTTGGTTTCTCGAAATTCCTACTCGAAACTATATTCGGCTTTGTTTTTGATTGGTTCTCAATTGCTGAATTAGTAATCAGGTTTTATACCCAAAAGAAAGTAATTTGCGATCTGTGAAACACAGTAACATGCCCATCTCCTGATCTCGAGGGGTTAATATTAGATTTATCGTCGTGATAGAACAAATTTCAGGATATCCTAATCTATTAATTGCCCTTTATTCATTCGCAATAATTTCATTATATAGTTTAAGAGGTGCACTTTAATTATTGGATAATTGTAGCTACGTGTAGGTATACGTCGAAAGCGTAATATTCATGTGCAGGGACACGCGAAGCAAGAACCTATAATCCCGAAAATCCGACCGTGCCAATGGTCTGATATGTACTCATGTATGCTTTACATGAGAAATTTAGTGTGTAGTGGAATCACATACTTGGTCTACTTAAGAGATTACCTTCTATAAGAATATACTCTAAGCTGTATAATAATTGATTGGTACAATATACATTCATTCCATCAGAATTATATATTAGAGTATTGTCATAGTTTATTTGACGCTGAGAAATGTTTAGCGCAATAACAACTTGTCCTTACACAAGTTAGACGCAATGATAAATTCGCGCATTCGTAATGGATTGCATACCCTATACTTACCTAGGTAATCTACTTACTTCAATACTATTTTAGTGCAAAAAATGTCCCGATGCGAAAGGCACTAAATCTTATACCCTAAAATATTAACGTTTACCGTTTGATTCCATCGTTACATCAGTTTTTCGAATTATTACATCAGCAAAAAGTTCATATTAAAGACCGCTATAATAAGCTAAAGGCAAATTTTTAGGCAAAGGTGGTACGGTATTTACTGACAATTTAAAATAACGGTACAAAATTGTTTTAAGTTATTTTCCACCTTAATATGTAATAATTTAATTCTAGATAAAAACGGATATTAAAATACAACTAATCTGAATGGCCAAACACCTTTTCGACGTATAGATGGTTTAAAGAGCTATATCTTTATATTTATTTTTCTCTTATACAATGTGCATGCATTAGAAAAGAAGTGTCATTTAACGCCATTCATAATAGTTTATTTGGAAAGTAAGTTTCGTCTATTTATCAATTATAGACCTTTGTTGATGTCCATATGGTGTTATATCGCACGAGTAAAATAAATAATGACCGGGGGCGAGGGCATGTATTTTAAATTTTACAAGGGCGATATATCGCCACATGAACCGAAACAAATGTCCTTAATTTTTATACTAGATATGTTGTTTTATCAAAAATGTCAAAACCTTTCTCGAAATGTGCATAGTAAATATAAGAAAAGCGTTGGTCAAAGAACGACACCATGAAGAATGTCACGACTGTGCAATGAAGTTCGCAAATGAATATTCACTCGGTGTATCTGATATTGGAAACACCGAGTTAATATGCTATATATTGTACTTCACTTATTGGCCAATGGAAATAGATGGAAATCAGGGCAAATCTAATATATGATGATATTTAGGTTTTAAGTTATATATCTGTAATGAATGACGTTAGTTTACGTGTACCTAGATATGAGTGAGCTGTAATAATTCAACCCAAAAACTGATTTCTGACAGTGTGAATGGTTATAAATAGTAACGTACCATTCTTGGACTTCTTCGTTAATGGGTTGCTCTGTTAATAGCAAATAACAAATAAATCAATAATGTTGTCAAATAATCAGTTTATAAAACAAAAAAAAAAAATCAATATGCTAGTCAAAATTCCCTGTCTTGAGGATAAGAAAAATAAATATCTGACACCTTGCTTTTGAGCTATTGAAGTTAATAACCCGTTACATCAATTTATTTCAGTGCAGTTGAATCTCGATATGTCGAACTATTAATATTCGGAAGACCCTGTCAAATATCGAAGTTCCTGTTCTAAAATATGCATTTAAGAATTATATACAAAACATTATGGTAAATACGGAGCCTGACGAACACCTATATACAATACAGTAAAGTTCCCATACATATCTTTCCCTGAAAGACAAAACGTTCTTTTTTATTTTCTACAAATCACTATTTTCAGTGCATGTGACTTTTACGTAGCTCATACAGATATTCATTTCCTTAAACAAAGACGTTACCTCGTGTTTCATAGTTCACTTCATCATACACCTTTTGGTTGGTCGCTCCCTGCTCTCCAGTTACGTTGTAGTACTCATTAACTCTGAAATTTATAACCAACCGTATTTATTATAATAATATCAACCAAATCGGCAATCAACACACATCATCAAATACCCAATGAAAATGTCGGGTCACTTTGTTTGTTTTTGCTTTATTGGATGGTATAGTACAGTAATTTGTTATATAGGCATTGGCGAAAAGGACATATAATAATGATAAAAAGTTAGGTAGAAAACAATGAAATTGGAAGAAATATGCATACCGAATAGAAGCGTTCTATTTTTAACACTTACTTTTGTTTGTTTTGTTCATATTTTTTACTATTTTTATTTAATTATAAGCCCCATGCATACCTATGTACGCTTGAAACATGTTTCAACTCCTATAGGAGTTCTTGCCTTGATATCATGATTGTAGTAGAACTTTTATTTCTAACCTATGACCATCAATCAATTTCCCCCTCCATTGTTAGATAACATTATCTCATTTAAAAACTTAGATTGAATAAGATATAGAACTGTAATCTGATATTTTATTTTCAGTCAAAACCGCTAATATTAAGTACCTGTTTGTGGCATTTGTCATCTCTGTATCATTCTCTGAAAATAAAATGAAAAAACACATGTAACTTGATTTAACATGTCATTTATTTGTTTTCTTGTCAAAAACGCGAATATGAAGTAGTTTATGAGATGTAATATAAATCACTTTGAACAACTTCATTTACAAAAAATTTGTGTAAACATTAAATAGGGTTCACTCATCTTGTCGATTAGTGGTATATTTATTGGATTTGAACGTAAAAATTAAAAATATTTTATGAGAGGCCAATAACAGGGACCACTCGTATACGGATAAGTATGTGTGGCCAGATACATACACACAAAATATTAATCAAGTCAAAGAAATATTCTAGCATGATGAATTTCTTTTGGCCTTTTTTGAAATATTGTATGCTTTGATCTTCTTTTATGGAGTAGGACACGCGTATAAAAACCAGCCGTAATGATAATGGCGCATGCAGTTAGGATGACTGCATGCCAGAGCGACTCTGAAAACCGGCGATCCCCGGGCAAAGATGGCGATGGCACATGAAATCGGTGATACGTCGAAAGTGATGGAAACGCCTAAGGTTGTCTAAGAAACTGTTGTTTGCTTGTAATTATGCATGAGGAGTAGATCCTTCTATTCAATTGTATTTTTGTTCAATTTAAAGCATGCGTGATTTAAGACTCAACCAAGTGGTCTAAAAAGAGAGAATAACGATGGCGTACAAACCAAAGCCAAAAACCATCCCCCTGTGTACTTAGATTTTGTTACTCCGTCATTAAATTTGTATCACTCGCTTGTGAGGTGGCTAGTGATATTAGTCCCGACCCCAGAACATATTACTTTGGAAATTAGATACAATCTGACCCATATTGACATTAGTTCAGAGTTTATATACAACTATATAAAGGCTAGAAATTATTTAAAGAAAGAAGAAATGAGATAATCACACTTCTTGTCATACGCAAATCAGTGTGTAACATATGATTGGATTTTTTATTTCAATTTCGGCATATATCATGCTGGAATAATGGGTTGTTTTTATTGATATAAAAAACAGCGTGTTTATAGACGCTGGATAAAAAAATGATGAGTCAATTAATTATCAGTAATGCTGAGTAAACTGAAGAATAATTCCTTTTTTTGTGGGAAATAACTAGTATACTGCTGATATGTGGGGTGTGCAATTTGTGTCGTGTTCGTTAACAGTTTTTAAATAATCTAGTAAATTCCAATAGATGTTGTATCGCGGACAAATAATGATCTCTTTCATGAGCTTTTTTTTCAAACTTCGGGAAGATAGCTGATTACACCTATAAGAATTTTCTGAGTATATTAAATGTTGTAAAATTAAAATCCTTCCTTTTCGTTTGTGCAGTTGTTGATTCTCAATAAGGTAATATATTTTTTTTTTAATTTTGTTGTTTTGTTTTGTTTTTTTTTTTTTGTTTTTGTTTTTACTTTTTTTTTTTTTTTTTATTTTGTTTATGTTTTTGTTTTTTTGTTGAGCTTTGTTTAAGTAGTTTGAAACTTTCCTAACCCGTTTATTGCGGTAGGAAAATGGAAATAATACGTTCTGTCTGGCGAAATAAATCAGTAATTTTCCAGCCGTTGAACATTTTTTTTATTCCTTCCTGGATCAGCATATGTTGCGTCCATGTTTGATTCATTAAACAAATATGCTGTTGGGTCGTCGCGCTTTTCCCCCCTTTACCCCCACCCCTCGAACGTTCAGTGCTAGCTCAGAACCAGCGGTTGATATGAGACGTCAGATAAGTAGCGCATAGTCGCATCCTATCGGATAGTGTAGGTAAGAAATTGCAGCTTGTCCCTGGATAAGAGTGGGTTTGGTTTAATATGAGAAATAACATCATAACAATAAGTAGACAAACAGCTCTACAACAATATTATTATCAGGATTATGATTAAAGTTGATTGTAGTTAATTTTTATATTGTTTTATGGAGAGTCATATACTTGGACGCGTGAAAAATTTAGTTCATACTAAACGGACTTTCTTTTTTTTTCTAGTGTATAATGTGTTGATGAAGTGTATTCAACGCAATTGACTTTTTTCATTTGTGGTTGGGTACTAATGCTTGTGTACAACTTTGTCGATAGTATATCTATTGGTCTTGGCAATGTCGTGTTTACAAATTTATTAATAGACAAAACTTGAGCGCTGTCGAGGTTAGTCGTAAATTTTACGCTATACTGATTTGTTTATGTTATTATTAGCCGTCAGTATAATGTGAAATCAACTTTCTTTCTGCGTAGCATAATTTATTTTCCAACGAATTTCGCTGACTATCTTCGTATATTCGCAGTAAGTTTATACTACGCGATGAATTGAATACTCTTTCACATTTCTTGCCTTAACTTAAATATCAATGGTGAACTGGTAATTGGATTTTAAATCCGCGTGATAATTAATATCCTACGACGGAGGATCATGTATTTTTAAGAACTGATAAATCGGGGATAGTTTGTAGGTTGCCCGAAATAAATAAATTTTTGTCGTAATGGGTCTGACCTAATTTAAGTATTTTGCATCGAACATTTTAGGTTTCACTTCCTTCTCTTACTATTCTTATAAGTCGTAGAGTAAGTGATGTTTATGTTAGCGATAAGGTTGTAAACAAGAGTATATTTACCTTGTCGGTATCTACCTCGCAATAGATTCGTAAAGCGTCTGTGTCAGGTACCGCGAATCTAGTTCGTGAACCGGCTGGTAAACGATATAGATCCCAAAGCGCGTTCGTCTGCGCATGTGGTAGATCTTCTGTATGAGGTGGGAGGTTGACATGTAGACAGGGACTTAGTTACTTTGTACGAGCTGCCTTTTTATAGAAAACTCCATGTCTTCCCTTTCATACAAGGGGGGCCTCAGGTTATGGTGCTGCCATGTTTGATGGAAACAGCCAGGAAAAAGGTTGGTTCCGGATGAGTCTAATATAGGTACGAGAAAGCTTACTGACTTAGATATTCGGACTGTTTAAGTATCCCTAGCTGATGTATGCGAAAAGGACCCTGAAGTTGTTGATCTTTGTTTCGGATTCCTCGCGCACATTTGACCTATGAAAAGGCGGTATACTTATATTGTTTATATACTTAAGTGCTGGTCACAATTATACTTCTACAACTCATAGTTTTTAAATAAATTCGGCTACATACTCATTTGTTCGATGTCACTATTAGATTAGGACTTACATGGGGATCGTATGGGATTGTTACCACGGAGAATTGATATCAGGCAATTCAGGTGATTATCGAAGTGGCGTGTTTCCGTTTGTGATTCTCTCATTAAAGTGTCGGGGTGGGGGGTGGAATTCCGATATCTGATAGATTGCTGCGCTACATTACCGTTTCACAACTTTCCGGATGCATCATGAGTAGTCAATTTAAATCGTGATCGTATAGGTTATTTAAATGGGATAAATTGAACACATCTTTTAAGTTTGTACAATCAAACAAGGGTATGTTTATTTCAGGGGTGTGGTTGTAAATGCACGAGTAGTGGATACTCTTACAACAAGACGTTTACTATATGGTAAAAGTCCTTGTAACTGGTAGGCTCATTTTGGCGATATACACCTATTCCAGGAATAGAGCGATCAATGGCGTCTCTGAACAAGTGTAGCTCCTGTACTTGTCCAGACTCACTTTGCAGAAGGGTCAACATCATTGGTACTCTATTTCAATTTCGAAACATGTTGAAAGTTCGTCTTCAAACGCTCCACGTTGTATATATAGGTATGTTGAAGAATACCAGGAGTTAATTATTTGAGCTGTCGAGGGTTTTGCTCTTCTATGTCGCAGGGTAAGTGATCTGTGCTGAATTTGTTCAAGTGAAGTCGGCTATGTGACTTGTGTTTTGTAGACCACATCCATAGGTGTACAGAGATATCTGAGGATATGGGTTTTTTTAGATACAATCCTTTTTCTTAATATCTTCTTATCTCCTAATGAATCTAGTTTTTGGAGCTATATTTTATTTAGATTAGTCTGTTGATGAGGTTGAGGTTGGTGGCTGATGTTATTGATGATTAATGATGATGGTGATGGATGATGATTGTGGATTATTTGATAAGGAGACATTATATTTAGATTGGATGATTGATATGGTGAGTCATTATTTTTACTTCTTTTTGCTAGATTGAATTATGATAGAGAAATGTATGCTTGATAAATAGGAATGGTTTATTTTATTATTCCGTCCTCGTCTCTCTTATATATCGAAACGTACAATTTCTTTACTGTCAGAGAAGTGAGCCCTTTTATAAATCAGGTAGTATGTAATTCTGTGCCTATAGTTAGACGCGTGTAAGCAATGTCTCTCGGTCAGATACGTGCCGTGTTAGGCGATGCATTGATTATTATGTTTCCAGTCCTTTTCCCTTTGTGTGTTGCTCATTGATAGTGATGAGCGGAGTTGATATTAAAATTGTCCTACTCATCTTGGACCAGGTGTTGTAATGTGTCATGGCGGCGCTCTGTTGTCTCTCTGGTCTCTGCTTGTCGCTAGCATTACAAGTTCGCATATCCCTTTGGAACCTACCGATCTGTGTTCTGTGGGACTTAAGTACCTTCTTCACTCTTGTTCGTATGATTTGCGAATGGCCTGTCTGGTCCTTCTAATGAAGGTGGGGAAATCTAAGTCAATTGGTTGGTCCAAATATAATAAGATGTTTTTTTATAAAAGATGAAGGATCTTCTTTTATGTCTGGATTTGTTTAACATGTCTACGAGGTAGATCATAACATTATCACTTCTCCCCAGCGTCAATGCATGAGGTTTATAGGTTAATATACGCCAGATACCTTTTTACTTACTGATAATGGTGCTCCAATTCAGTGTCGAAGTGAGCAGGTAAAGATTTTTGTACAAGTATATCAGAGAAAAAAAAAAAAATGACCAGTTTCCGTGTATGCATGATCTAAGATAAATCCAGAATTCGAGATGTGTTTATCGTGTTATGGCCAGAAAAGCCTTCCCGTGGTTTTGTACTTGTAGGGTCTACGTGGTGTGAAGAGGCTCTGTGACATAAGCTCGTGCTGTGTGGGTGGTGGACTGGAAATATGCGTTGTCTTGTGTGGACTTCGTTGAATGGTTCAGAACTCGCTCGCGGTCCGCCCCATTCACATTGTGGTATCTCGCAACTAAATATTGTTGCCAAATGCCTTGGTGTCCCTTGCTCGTTTTGAGTAATGGGTACTTTTGTCATCTTGAAATGCTCAAATCGCTCTAGAAGTGAGATGTAGTTTGTTTACCGTTTTTGAGGTGAAGCTTGTTTTGCCTAAAAAAACTCTCATTTTATGCTCCCTCCACAGATGATTATGTTTAGTTCAATTCGTGTTTTTTTTAACGTGCGTGCGTTGACTTTGGCGTCGGATTTGGTTATGGGTGTTCAGAGCGTTAGTCAGTTACTATGCGTTATCGGTACTTGAATCATCAACGATTCTTTTTGTGTTATTTGTTTATAACGTGGTTTAATCAATTATATTCTTGACAATGACGTGGATTAGTCTGAGTGAATTGTCCCTTTAAAGGGCTATATATGGCTTGACCCCCCCCCCCCCCATAAAAAAAAAATCTGTCAAATTGTCGACATTTTGTACATTTATTCAATTTGTTGGATTTGATATATTCAGTACATCCTTAATTTAATGCATATTTTGGATGTTTGCCATGGCAACTACAACTGTAAAATTAAAAAACACTCATTGTTGTTGAATCAGATAAATAAATCAATAAATAATCGTGTTGAAAATTTCATGGATTTGGGTGCAAAAAAAAGCCCAAAGCATTCACATTTCTACCGTATAACCGGTTAATTTGGCTTGACACAATGCTCGTAATTTGGACTACAAATGAGAAAAGTAAATTTTAGCAGTTTACCATTTTGCAATGTGTCTATAAGAGTGTATATGATTAGTTGATTCTTAAGTCTATTTTTTTTCGTCGGTCAAATTCCCACGAATACAGCAATACTCTTGAAAATGTTATACGATATTAGTATATTGATTGAGGCAACTGACACGTATCTGATGGAGTGAAGCGAAGGGAAGTAAGTGTGGTAGATTTACCCGAAGTTTGTCTAAAGAACTAAACACATTTACTATCATTGTGTATTATCACTTGTGTATTACTAGTCGATACACTAGAGCAAAAGCGATATATTCAAATTACCAAATTCATTACTAAGAGATTCGTTGACAAATCACTTCTTTTTGTTGCAATGTTGTATTATGCACTTCATTCCGAATTATACACATATTAAGCAAATATAATTATGATGTACTTAGGACACGATAGTAATGTACATTTGCAGTTCTGAACACCGTATCAAGTGTTTTGATACCCAAGTGTAAATCCGTAAAATTCGTAATGTGGTTCGAACATCAATAAATCATACTTACAGTTAACATTAACTGAAACTGCTGCTGTTCCGGTACCGTAGATGTTCGAGACGATACATGTATACTGTCCCGCTTCGGATCTGTCCAGCGTCTCTAGTGACAAAACCGATCTGGAAGTAATCATGATTCCGCTTTTTTCCCAGACGAATGAACATCCGGGTGTGCAATCAGCGACACATGTGATGTTTGGTAATCGCTCACCCTCAAACTTTGTGTAAGAAGTGTCGGTAGGAATAAGTGACAAACGGCTGCCTGGTCCTTCTGTAATAACCCAAGAAGATTAGGATATATATTGCATACACAAATCTACAAAATACGTGCAGTACTATATGCGGAGAACTATACTTACAAATCTAGTTAAAAATACATGTAAACAATAGGTCGTTGGAGAGATTAATACTTTACATTCACCTTAACTGATCGCTGACCTTTCTACAATAAAAATCTATCATCAATTCTTCAGTTATTGTTTTGATTACTGTAAACCACTTTCGTGATATATCAATTTTCGGGTTATTTCTCAAGACAGAAAATTCTACTGTTTCTCGAATGATTGCCAGTAAGAGCCCCTGCACGTGAAGTTATGTATTCGCGAATATTTTAATTTCATATGTTACACTCATTTCTGTTGGTTAGATCTTTGAAGTTATTTTTTCATAGACCGAAAGTTTGTACGTCAAGTATTATGACGTCATATCTACAAAACGGTTTCGCTGAAAATTTTAAAAGCGAAACAGTCATTGGCCAAACTGAATTAGTGGATAAGATATCACTGCGCCACAACTCAATTTGTTTTATTGTAAAATTAGTAAACTCTTATACCTAATTAGTACCTGAGTGAGTCATATGAATTAAATTATAAGCAGTATTTTCAATATATTTTGGGGCTACGAGGTCATAGACTAAAAACGGTAGGACATTCTTCATAGACGCGAAATATTATTGAAAATAAGACTTAAATATCTTGAAGATAATGAAGAGGCAAAATATTTTATACGCGAAAAGACAGTAGTTTACTTTATATAACTTGTTCAATTTAACTAATATTCAATCTTAAATAATGTCTTTACCAAACAACTCGACTTGACGCGTGTTAACATTATAACGATCGCTTAAGCGCTACACTAGTACATATTATATAAATCTCCTGAGTTTGCACCCGCGCAGAGACAGTTATAAATGATAGGAGCTGTGTGATCTAATACATTAGCGGGAACCTTCTCAAGGCTTCACACTCGAGACAAAGAACTGTTCTAGTATTGGAGCGCTTCTGTATAAATAACTATATATACTATATATACACTGTATAGCTGTACATGTGTAATATCCCGATCGGTAACGCATAAATTCAAGTTTTATTGATTATTTGAACTATAGACTATTAGCGATCCACTGCTTGATTCATAATATGGGCACAGATTCATTCTTATTCTCACCCACTAACCAAGTGTTTACATTGATCTACGTTGGTATCAAATTACATATCAGCAGCGAGTTATGTTATACAATTAACATTACGTTACTGTACAGAATGTTTCTGGGTTTTGGTCTTGACTTTAAAACTGTTGTATTAAGGAGATAGTTTTATACTCACTTGCTACTGGAAGAATGTATAGTGCAGATGACCGATTATCTGATCCTTGAAGGTAACGAGTACAGAGCCATGAAGAGTTGCGATCCTGGTCCGATGGTGTTATCACCAACTCGAAACTTCTGCCAAGATCAGTGTTATCCAAAGGCTGACACGTACATAATTCTGAGGAGCATGGCGTCGTGTTTGCTGCTGTGCCGTTTCTAAAATGACACTCCGATACATTTGACAAGTTGGACACTAAAACAGTCCCCACATGTTGTTCAGGGCTTCTGTAAAATGAGACCCAATTGGCTTCTTCTGGCACGTCACATATCAAGTTGAACTTGTCTCCAGGAACACCGTACTCCAGTGATCCGCTCAGTGATATCGCTCCTGAAATATAGACGGTTAATTGATCGTAGATAAACTGAATATACCCAAAGTATGCATAAGTGTCGATGTCAGGATAATGTGACTTGATAAACTTGATACATGGTTATGAAGTTTCCTGGTGATAACTCTTTTAGTTGGATATAACTTAGGTAAGCTGTACAAGCATAGAAATTAGAAACCAGAGGTTAAATGTACAATTTCCTGTTTCAAAAATAGTTACTAAGTTAAAACATTGCCGCGTAATTATAAAACAAAAACACTAAAATAATCCAATTCACATACATGTACACATACTAGGCTAAATGTAAACGGTAACATTTACCCTCTTGGTTATTATTTTTGTTTAATGGTTTGTTAATATCCATCAGTTCCTATTTGTAAATAAATTTCAATGACTTAAAAAAAAACATAAAAGATGTAAAATATGTTATATAAGGATAGATGCAGGAGAGTTTTACTTTGCTTCAAGTTTTAATATGTTAGAAATAATGCTTGTTTTACAAACCCCCACCTTACAAAAACATTTCGGTTAATACCAGCGTGTCCTTCAGTTTGTGGGGGATTTCCATTCGCTTGACAATTCATTTTAAAGCTCAATTACGTTATTCATATCCGCATGTAAGTGATCTTTAAAAAGGATTTAATACGTCCTTGTAGGTTATATGTAGCATCCATAAATCTGAAGTATCTTATAAATCTTTTTTGTAGTGGAGAAATATCAATTTCAACAGGACATAATGTGGAGAGTGGTAGCAAGTCATCACTACTGAGTCTTTTGGGAAATCTCTAACAGAAAAGGGTCATTAAATAGTGAAGAGTAAAGGTATTTATAATGCAATATCATCTGACCGTGCTATAAATTATATATTATATGGTTCTTTATGATGTTCACCGATTCTCTAGCTCTTTCTTGTACATTAAAAAGCAGTTTAAATATTGTTTAACTATATGAAAATACCTGATATCGAATACCAAGAGACTGTATAGTTGGTTATATTAGCAGGGCATTTTTTCTGCAAGTTTGATTAAAATCGAGAAAAAATAGGCGGTTTTATAATTTGCCGCAATTTGTTTTAATTAAGTAAATGTATGTAATTAAAATATTTCATTTTTTTAGATTTCGCGGAACAGATATCCGTAACCATAGCAATGCTCCATGAAATTCCGAAAATAGCCAAATGGATGAGAAGACGTTCGATGTGTAAATTAATGTATTTAAGGTAGCTTTATAGTATTTTGGGATAATTTCTGTTTTCCTGCATTCGTTTTCAAGACGTTTATACCGGATTTACTCTATGTGATGTATAATCATCATAAAGAAGCCGGGATATATTTCTCTTTTTTTTTTTTTTTTTTGTCCAGCGACGATTTTTATTTGCTTTTTTAAAAATACCGATATATCTAGCGCATACCTTTATATCGTAACACAAAACAATAGCGTGTAGCTAATAAAAATGGTGATTTATAAGTGATCTTACATTTTCAAATAAATTTGTAGTCAATGTTGTAAAATATTTTAATATATCATTTTAGGTCTTCGATAAACGAGTTTCAATGACTCTCACTATCGTTATTTACATTTTCCAAAATTACAGTGATTACTTATAATTACAATAGTAGAATAGTGTTATTATGTTTCCTGGAAAGAATTATAAACTACTTGAAACATGATTTGCTAAAGATTACAGCGTCTTAATATAGAAGAGAAAAACAAATTATACACGAAAGTGAAATAATACAATTACGGGGCATAGGAAGCGGGGGGGGGGGGGGGGGGGGGGGGGGGGGGCAAACATGTCTTTTTGCGCCCCCTCCCCCCCCCCCATTTTCGCCGAGAAATGTTCTAAAAATGCACATTTTAAAGAAAAGAGGGAGTCCTCCTGCACATTTTTGTACTACATTTTAGAAAATTTTAGAAAAATTTTCGCTGCGCGGCGCGTTTCCTAAAATGTTCAAGCACGTAATGTTCAAATCTTTAATAATGGAAATTCAATACACATGAACTAGACTAAAAATGTCCACCAAGGGATTATATTATTTCAAAAAATGTTTCTTAAAAGATTAATTTGTTTATATGTCTTACAGTACTTAGCAAGACGATAAATTCATTATTATTTTGAATTACACAATAATGTGTTGATGGTGTGAATCCGGTATGTCCAGATCGAGCTGGGATGCATAATGGTATGACGACACTCACAATTATCATTTCTAAATGCAGGTAACTTTAAATCGAAAAATTACCATGGTAAGAACGCTTTAAAACCAACAAAATACATCGTAAAACTCATCTCAGCCATTCCTAATTGTATTTTTTTTATCGGGGAGAACCGAGGACCCCCAAAACAACAAAATCTCACGCCTTCAGTGCTCGCAAATTCATCAAAATACATCGTAAAACTCATCTCAGCCATTCTAAATCGTAATTTTTTTCCTTGGGGAGACCCCTGGACCCACCAATCACCAAAATCTTGCGCCTTCGGCGCTCGCAAATGCAACAAAATGCATCGTAAAACTCATCCCGGTCATTCTAAATCGTAATATTTTTACAGGGACCCCGAACTCCCCAAACTCGCACGCTAATTTGCGTATTCATTTATTTCCAGTTTATGACGCCACTGTCTATAGATGTGTACAAGGATTATATAATGTAATGATATATGAAAAACGAATATCAAGTATATATCCTGTGGGTGTGGTGGTCGCGAAGGAGGGGGGGGGGGGGGGTGTTACGAAATATTGAGGACCTTTGCCCCCCCCCCATTACGTTTCATCTTCCTACGCCACTGATTCGTCAATACACTCGAACTATTTTAAACGTACACGTACAAGTTACACTAAATATACGTTAACAACCAATATTTAAATTTAATAGTTTAATAATTTTGCGAAAGCAAATTTTACATAAGTCGGTAAATATGGAAACTATAAAACTTAGAGAGACGGAGAAAAATATGTTGAATATTTTTTTTATGCAAAAAAAAAATACAGCAACTCACAAACCATACAACTTTAAACAAACCGGATGTGTTGTTTCATAATCTATTTTCTCTCGCACTCGTGATACACCACCCTATCCCAACAATAAAGCTAGATAATGTACAGGCACTCGTGTAGAATTTCAAAAAGAAACGTGCCTACAAATGAACACGCATTAAAATTTGCACCTTTCCATTAATTTAATTGTTTGAGGAAATTGAAGGAGAATTAGTAAAAGAAAAAAAAATAAAGAGTCAACACATTTCCGTATTTCTAACATGATCAATGGTAAAAAGTCATACTAAAAATAAATAGTTTCAAGGTTGAAGGAACACGTTAAGCAGAACCAAATATTTGTATGTGTAAATAATAAAAATCATCAGATTAGTCATAAGTATGTGGTTCTTGATGTTTTAAGATCAGGCTTGATTTTGTACCATATAATAACGAAACTGGGTCATTGCAATTGCTTCGCGTTCGAAACATATCAAACACATGATGTGTATGTATACAGTCTGTATACAGGTTTTAATTTTTTTCTGAAGAAATATCAATACAAATAAATTAAGATATCAAACATGTCTCTATATAAAATGATGCTCTGATATCTTACGGTATGTAAGGGTATGTATGAATTTGCAAATCAGATCACTCTCATTTCTGAATACCCTATATCCTACACATACCCAACTTGTATAAATCGTGTTATTTTAACAGCTATGATCGTTTAAGTACGATGTTTTGGGAAGCTGTGGTATAAGTGTTGTGTCTCGTTGATATACATGTACATATGTAGTATAACTATTTCTTATTTTATAGGACTCTCTCAAAAAAAACATGTCATCAAAGACAATGAAGAGCATACCACATCCAGTCAAATTCTACTATACCGAGCAAACCAGTCGCCCCACTCGCTTTATGCTGAACGATAAAGCAGAAGCAAAAACTATCATTTCTATGGACTTTGGTGTGTCTCGGCCACGAGACGGACACAGAGGCTATCCTCTCAGTGGCGAGAACTCAACTCAACACCAAAAAGTGAGACGATTGGAAGAAGATATCAAAATATGAAGAGAAAAAGACAATATCCCAATACAATAGTTATCTTTTACGATCATGCGATGGAGGAGCATACACTATTCTCATGATTTTCTTGCAGGACCGTTTCAAAAGAATATAACCATTTTGTCTTTTATTTATTCTTTTGAGAAACTGAGAAAATAAAAATGATGAAATAGTTATATTCATTGATGTTATTATTATGGATTGGTGAATTTAGGAAAATAAGACTACACATATTAATCACCAAGAAACGGATCTAAATCGCTATATGCCGATATTCAACTTCAGTCAGAAATGGATGTACTCTCTCTTAGTCCTTAAGTATACGATAATGGCTGTTGAAGAACTTTTTAAAGGAAATAATATCTTAAATGACTTACCTGCTGACGATATAAGTAGTAGTAATAGCCCACACATTGATATCCAGGTTCTCCTAAATGTACCAATGCAATGCTTGTCTCCATCCATCGTTACATCGTCCACCCCAGTTGTGTGTTCTTCCGGGTGTGGTGGGTATTCCACGTAACCCTCACACCATAATGCCTTCACTATGTCCCATAACCGTCTTTTCACTTCCTTGTTAGGTGCTGAATGTAAATACCTCTTGCAGTTTAAAGGAATGTTGTATTAATGTGTAGCCACCCATCCGTGTCAACTCGTTCTTAACGTTTTAAAATGTGTCACCCACACGAGCTATGTACCCAATTATTTTTATTGTGTTTAACCTACTTTGTATGGGACGTTAAGAATGTCAATCAAATAATAATCGCTTAAAATTATAAACATTCATATATCAACACATTACGCCAGTCATCTTTACAGGCAAAAAAAGATTTGGTGATTTTATGGTTATATGCATTCCAATCTTTCAAATATAAAGACGTAAAAATAGGATAATAACAGCTTTGTTATCCATTTTGAATATACCACTATACTCCATTGCTTGGTAGTCGTTACTCTTTCGATATTGTCACTGAAGGCTGAGATGTTTACAGTACTTTTTCTTGTTCATATTGAACTTTGTATAACCACTATTCTTGTTATAATCTATTTTATACCTTTATAAACAGTACATATATTTTATTTTATTTCGTTTGATTTATCTAAAGCCAATCTGATAATAGGAGGTTGTTCAAGTGGTTTTATAGGTTATTGTACAGTAATTTTCTATTTTCCACTTTAAAGTACTATCCCTATAAAAGCATACTGCTATTTAAAGACACCCATCAAACACCGCATCCCATTATATTACATCGACAGCAGACGAACCAGTCGTCCCACTTCTATCTGCAACTTAACTCAAAATCAACAAATTGAGAATTCAACGACAAATATGCATATCCCATGGATGAGTAGGAATAAATCATTTTTAACGTTCTTGGCAATACAGAAAATGCAGAAGGACCATTCTGAAGGACACTTATTCGTTTGGATTCTTGGTTGTCAACCGTTCGATTTTTTTTTATTGTATATTCCTACCAGTTGGGTAAGCATATGGATCATTCAGCAACTATTAACACATTGAATACACGATAGCAAATGTAAGTTGTCATTTCACTATTTGTTTCATTAGTTACTTGGTATACGGTTCAATTAATACTTAAGGAGGTACTTAAATGTATTTCTTTTTGTAAACATACGACAATATACTGTAATTCCTTTATATTTACATTCAATCCCTATATGGCAATATCTTTGCACGCTGTTCATATTATAAACATATGTTATACATTTCATTTTAGCTCCATTTCAACTAGATCATTAACAATATGAATTAAAGTCTTTATAACTTACACAAAATGTCACTTTGTCGTCAGTACAATTGCATAACATTTAAACTCCAACGACAAAATGATTGTTTATCTAACGTTATGCTAATCAGACATCAGTAAGGACATGTGACTTCTTTATCCGAGTATCATTTCATGATTTTTGTACATACAGTTTGTACATTTTTGTACTTGCACTTGTCCCATTACGTATTAGTTTAGTACTAACTTGGTACATTATAAGTACGTACACTAGTAATTATTTCTATATAAAGTTGTACGTAAGCAATTCGTCCTTCTCTGGCTGAGGTTCTTACCTGCAGAATAACGCTTAGGTGGAATCTCAGAAAAACTTAGCACATTGAAGATGGACTGGGATACGGACGTCGTGCTCAGTGCAGTGGATGTCATTTTGTATCAGTCTTATTTTGGCGATTCTGCTTATGCGTTGCACCCAGCATAAAGAGTGCTATTACAATGTGAGAGGTAATGATCTCTGGCCAGTCGATTTCATTGAACGTTGTTTTGTTGTCTGTCAGACATTACGTAACGTTTCAAAAGTGACATGCTATGCTAAACCTCCAACGTTTTTGAAGAAGATAAATGGTAAGACAGTAGGTATGTCTATTGTTTCAGTGTGACTAGGTGAATTCTGCTGCTCGATGTCTCTGGCTGTTTATATCGCTCAGTTAAAGAGTACTGTTGGATAGCAAGAGTTCTACTAATATAAGAAGATACAACATAAGCCTGACGAAGTCTAATCATGCGCAACTCATCGGATATGTATAGGCCGTTAGCGTTCTTATATTATTAGAATCCCTCTAGATGAGTATGCACTATTTGTTCCTATCTTCCATCCTAGAGCCATTTAACGAATTCAACACAATATTGCAGGTATTACTTTAGCTCTAATATGACAATTCTTTTGAATTTTCACCTGCCGGCATTATGGTACTTACATGTAACTGGAGGCTGAGGTATATTTGTGTATTGTCTCTTTGACTTGTGAACTCTTGTCCTTTTTATAGTGCTATCTCAGTAAGACATGCTAAAGATTCTAAACTCCATCCCGTTACATTATACCGGCAACGGGCCCCACTCCCTTTATACATAACGTTAAAATTTCAGAGTCCGGTTTTTTTTATGAAAATTAGTGTATACATATGTAGCGATAATTTGGGATGCAGGGTATTATGAAAAGATATTTTTCCATGGAAAGGAAATAGAGATCACTTACGAGGAAATGTGTATGTTTCCAGATAAAAGTGAGAGGTTTTGAGGTACACATCAGATATCGTAGCTGTTTGGTTGGGTTTGGTTTATTAAATTAACATGCTATTAACAGCTATGGTCATGTAAGTACGGTCTCCCATGTATGCGGTGTGTAGCGTGTATGAAGCGTGCGATGCGTTGTTTTGGGAGACTGTGGTATGTTTGTAGTGTCTTCTTCTATATAGTGGAACTCTTACCCTTTTTTATGTTTATTTAAGGAATAGATGTTGAGGTTATGAGGGAATAATGATAATGGAGCCCGTGTAAATTTTATGTAACCCGGCTTTTATTTTGTTGAGGTTATGAGGGTACATGTATAATGATAATGGAGCACGTGTAAATTATGTAACCCCGGGTTACATAAAATTTACACGGGCACCATTATCATTATTCCCTCATAACCTCAACAAAATAAACATCTATTCCTTAAATAAATATACTTCAAGTTCAAAATTCCCGGTACTTCAAATTCAAAATTCAGCGAGATAAAAACAACGAATATTATCAGTCCAAGAGCCTTTGATTTACAAAATATTGTTGAAATAAAATTAAAGATACAAAGGTATATCGCTATCAATAGCTTGAAATGGAATTTAGGTTATTTGTGGCCGATTGTCCAATTAATTAATACCTATATAATACTTACTGATTATATACGTCTTAATTATATGCTTTTAAAAACATCAAATTTGATCCATCCTTTATCTTAAGAGTTTATTATTCATTGCTGTTCAAATAAAACTAACTCCTGTAGTAATACTTTAAGATAACCCACCGCTGACAAATAGTATAGTTTCACTATCAAAAATAGTAGCAGACCATTTAGTGTTTTTCTTCAGTTACAAAAGTTACTTACTTTACACCATTACCAACATTGAGAAGTTTCTAACTTTACTTCAAGTTAAAGATATGAAAAATAATTAATTGCATCCCGAAAAAAATCCATGGCACTATATCCTATATGGAATGAAGTACTGATTGCGCCTACACCAGAGGTAAAATAATGGGTTTTTTTTTTAATTTTATTTTTGTGTTACTTAGACATATATGCACACGATTAAATACCAAGTGATGAATATCATTTATGCTCGGTCGGTAGTGGAGCATCTTAAACCTAATCAAATTGCTATGTAACACATTCATTAAGTATATTTTCTGGCTTTCAAGTTTTCTGATAAATCTTCAGAATATACACCCATACAGTTGATTCGTGAATTAAAGGGAAAATATCTAACTATTTATTGGTAAAACTTTATTTGTATAAAAAACGCATCTAAATCATTTAAATACCTTGGCAAAAATCGGTGAACATATATATATATTGTTACATGAACGAATAACAGAAAGGAGAAACCAGCAGCTAAATTCAAAACACAATTTAATTATATATACAATATTATACAGAGATGGTTTACGATATCTAAAGTAATTGGTGGTGGTACAAGACTAGTACGATGATTTAAAGTGTTACTTATCTGTATGCGAATGTCCTGGTATAATCCTTGATCCTTCCAGGTTTCAAATTAACAATAATCACAAATCCACAAGGAAAATTGAATGTCCACAGATGATTTGTAAAGTTCCAGGCAATATGAATAAATCCACACAAAGTGTTGTAATAATCCACAGATAAAGTCACAATAGCTCTCCCAATAGAATCTTATATGGCGCTGTACAATTCTTGATATGTCTTATTACAGGTCTCATTACAGTTCTGATTAGCCTTGGGCAGCTGGAGTATATATAGCTTAACCCTAATTCAAGAATATTGGAGAACCTTCTACTTCTAGAAATATCTAACTAAAAACAGTAAACAAGTAAACACACATAACTTTCTGGAAATAGATCATTCTAGATCTCTACTTAAAATCAACATGTTTACAAACACATTTGTTTATACATGATTATATTCTAGGAAGTTCTATAACCTAGATTAATGACATGACCTTTATAGGATGTATTGATAAAAAAAGCTATAGGAGTTATCTCCCTTATCTCATAACTACATGTATTTAGTGTCATACATAACACACCCCTCCTTAAAGAAAAGAAAGTTTTCTTGAAAAGGAAACTTTCTTGACATATCAAGTAATATTTAAATCCTTGATAAAGCATCAGCTAGAATATTGTCTTTCCCTTTGATATTTTTGATGTCAAGATTGTATTCTTGCAAAGTCAAACTCCACCTGAGAATTCTTTGGTTTTTGTTTTTCATTTTCCCAATGAATGTCAAAGGGTTGTGGTCGGTGAAGACCAACACAGGCACAACTGTAGTGCAGAGATACACATCAAATTGGTTCAAGGCCAAAATCAACGCTAAACATTCTTTCTCAATGGTGGAATAATTTCTCTGGTGTTTGTCAAACTTTTTCGAGAAATAACAAATTGGATGGTCAATTTGTTCAGTACCTTCTTGCATCAAAACAGCACCAACACCTACATCACTGGCGTCAACAAACAGTTTAAACTGTTTATTAAAATCTGGAGCAGTCAGAACTGGTGAGTTTGATAGTATGGCTTTCAATTTCTCAAATGCAGACTTACATTCGTCTGACCAAACAAATTTGACATTTTTCTTTAACAAAGCAGTAAGTGGAGCTGCTATAACAGAGAAATTTTGACAAAATTTTCTGTAGTATCCAGCCATACCAAGAAATCTCATCAGCTCTCTCTTGCTTCCAGGAGATGGAAAATCTATAATTGATTCTACTTTGGCCTGAACAGGTTTAACCTGCCCCTGTCCTACAACATGGCCTAAAAATTCAACAGTTGCATGACAAAATTCACATTTCAATAAGTTTACAGTCAATTTCATGGTAGTGAGTCTTTCGAAGAATTCACGAATCCCGCGTAGATGGTCTTCCCACGTGTCGTGGTAGTTGATGACGTCATCGATGTATCCACCACAGCCTTCCAGGTCTGATATCACGCTGTTAAGAAGACGACGTTGAAATGTTGCCGGGGCATTCTTCATACAAACGGCATAACTTTGTACTGGTACAAACCTTGTGAGGTTACAAATGCCGACACTTCTTTAGCTCTTTCTGTTAATGGCACCTGCCAATATCCTTTCAACAGGTCAAACTTGCTTACGTACTTGGCTTTGCCAACTTTGTCAATACACGAGTCAATCCTTGGAATTGGATAAGAGTCTGTTTTACTGACAGAGTTTACTTTTCTGAAGTCAGTACAGAACCGGTATGTCTTGTCTGGCTTTGGTACCAGAACACATGGAGAGCTCCATTCACTTTTGCTTGGTTCAATAATATCATTGTCCAACATGTATTGAATTTCTTTCTTTAAGTGTTCTTCTTTCAAAGGATTGACACGGTAAGGATGTTGCTTGACAGGTGGCGCATCGCCTACATCCACGTCATGATAGATAGCATCTGTTTTGCCTGGTGTATCCGGAAACAAATGATTAAACTCAAGTATCAAATCTTTCAGTTCATTGCGTTCCTTTTCTGATAGATGACACAGTTTCTTGTCCAAGTTCGCGAGCACATCTGAATTCCGTAACTTAACACTACAGTCTAAACCTACATCTTGTACACCACCATCTAAGTCTAATTTACAAATATCAGCTGTACTTTCACTTTGTGATGGTACAGAGGCCAAAGTAGCAATAGGTTGAGAGGTCTTGCTCTCTTCTCTATCTACATATTTCTTAAGCATATTAACATGACATAATTGAGTTTTCTTGCGCCTCCCTGGAGTTTGTACAATGTAGTTAACATCATCAACCTTTTTCTCAACAATATAAGGTCCAAAATATCTAGCTTGCAAAGGCTGACCCGGTATTGGTAATAGAGCCAAAATTTTGTCACCTGGATCAAAACTTCTTGCACGGGCATCTTTATCATACCATGTTTTCATTTTGGTTTGAGTAACGGCCAAATTTTCTTTTGCCAGTTCACATGCCCTTGTCAACCTTTGCTTAAAGTTAGACACATACTCTAAGAGATTCACTTTAGAATCTTCGTCCAAAATTTTGTCTTTCAAAATTTTCAAAGGACCACGTACAGTATGTCCAAACACAAGTTCAAATGGACTGAAACCAAGAGATTCTTGTACAGATTCTCTAACGCCAAACAACAACATGTGTATACCTTCGTCCCAATCTCTTTTGTTTTCAAAACAATAAGATCTCATCATATTCTTCAATGTCTGATGAAAACGTTCTAAAGCACCCTGAGACTCTGGATGATAAGCACTAGACTTATACTGCTTGATCTGGAGCTGGTACATGACTTGTTGAAAAATACCAGACATGAAATTCGAACCTTGGTCCGATTGGACAGCTTTTGGAAGACCAACCAATGTAAAGAATTTAACCAAAGCCTTGACTATGTTAGGGGCCTTAATATTTCTTAGTGGAATGGCTTCAGGAAAGCGTGTGGAAGCACACATAATAGTTAAAAGATACTCATTCCCAGACTTAGTTTTGGGTAGAGGACCTACACAGTCTATAATGACTCTACTAAATGGTTCCTCAAATGCTGGAATGGGGTGCAAAGGTGCAACAGGGATTTTCTGATTAGGTTTCCCTACCACCTGACAAGTATGACAAGACCTACAAAAATCAGCCACATCCCGTTTCAACTTGGGCCAAAAGAAGTGATCTAAGATCCTGTTATAAGTCTTGGTCACACCTAAATGCCCTGCCATAGGTACGTCATGAGACAAACTCAGAATATCTTGCCTATACCTCGGTGGGACAACTATTTGATTGACAACTTTCCAGTCTTCCTCGGGAGACACATCAGGGGGGCGCCACTTGCGCATCAACACACCTGACTGACGGAAGTAACAAACCGGGACTTTCTCAGCCTCTTCCTCACTCAAAGCCCGATTACACAATAAGGAGATTTCAGGATCTTTCTCCTGTTCTACTATAAGCTCCTCTCTAGACAAAGATGATTTACTCATCATGTCAGACAAAGAAGTACCCTTGTTAGGAACAACTCTATCACTATCAAAGTCTACAGGATTGCTCAAAAGATCACACTTGCTCCCGACATCCTCTATATCATGAGCCAAGAAAGTGTCACCTAACCCTGGACTATAATGATCCTCAACTACTGCAACATCAGAAACCTTCTTACTCATTGAACGAGTTACAGCACAAGAAGGGAAAATACCAGGAAATTCCTGTTGAATAGACTCAGCATCATCTGTTTTATCTGGAATACTGGACACTAAGGGATCTACCCTAACTTTCTCTCCAGCCAAGTCATTGCCTAAAATGAGCGACACGCCCTCTATGGGAAGTTCCGGTCTAACACCAATGGTTGACAGGCCCAGTAACCAAGTCTGACTTTAAATAAACACAATGGAGAGGCACATTAACAAAACCTAACTCTACACCTTGAAGCAAAACACTACTACCAGATGAGGTCTCCTCAGACAAAGGCACTACGCCATCTAATATCAAAGAATGAGAAGCCCCAGTATCTCGCAAAATCTTCACAGGTTTCAAGTTGGTAATATCACTAGTAAGTGAAACAAAACCTTCAGAAATGAAGGGAGAGTACTTCTCCAAGACGCTATCAGACTCTGAGCTCTTAATCTCAACAGACACTTTAGAATCTTCCACAATATCACTAAGTTTCTGACTAGGCTTTGACATAGCTAACACAGAAGGAACTGACTGTTTACGCCTTTGCTCCTTACGCTGGAGAGAATAACATTCAGACATAGTATGCCCTACTTTCTTGCAGTAATTACAAACAGGACCAGAAGGAGACCCCACACCTACCCTATCATCTGTTTTAGAAGCAGACTTAGTTTTATCACCTAATTTAGGTTTGTCGTTGGAAGGGCCACTAAAGGTTGGGTTCCTAGGCTGACCAAATTTACTAGTACCTGTGGTACTGTTTTTGTCTTGAGAACTGTTTTTAACAAATGAGCCTTTGTGGGTGAGAGCGTAATCATCAGCCATTGTAGCTGCTTCACTAAGTGTTTCAACTTTTCTCTCATCTAAATGAGTTTTTATGTTTATGTGGACACAACGTTTAAACTCCTCTATCAACAATAATTGCCTCAATTTACCGAAATCCTCATCAATTTCTTTAGAATCACACCACCTATTAAATAATTGTTCCTTTTCTCTGGCAAATTCTACATGAGTTTGTTCATCTCTCTTTCTCGAGTTTCGAAATTTCTGGCGATAAGCCTCAGGAACTAACTCATAAGCTTTCAAAATAGCTTTCTTGACTACTTGGTAATTTGAAATATCATCAACAGATAAAGAAGAATAAATGTCTCTAGCTTTACCAATCAAGACACTCTGAAGAAGCATTGTAAGCTTATCTTCAGGCCATTTCATACTATCAGCTATTTTCTCAAAATGTAGAAAATACTTGTCAACTTCTTTCTCTTGAAAAGGAGGAACTAACCTAATATTTCTACTGACATCAAAACCTCTGTTTCCTTGTAAACCCCTAAAAGTTGGATTACTTGAACCGTCTTGAGAAGCTAGCTCTAATTCTTTAATTCTAAGTTCTGTTTCAGCTTGAATTTTCTGCTTCTCTAGTTCTAACATCTGATCTCTCTCGATCTCTTTTTCTTTTAATTTTCTTTCCATTTCTTTTTCTCTTAACTCTCTTTCTTTGTCTATTTCTTTTTCTCTTAACTCCTTTTCTATTTCTCTTTCTCTCATTTCTTTCTCTATTTGTTTCATTTTCATTTCATTCTCTATTTGTTTCATTTTCATTTCATGTTCAAGTTCCATTTGTCTAATTTGGATTTCTGAAGTGACTGTTTCCTCTATACTATCTAATGCACTAGAGTCAAATTTGCCATTGTCAACAAAATATCTTATAATTACATTCCTAATTTCAGCTTTCCTCAAATTAGTTTTGATAGTAAGGCCTAAATGTTTACCCAATAACAGTAAATCCTTCTTACTAACTTGCAAAAGAACTTCCAGGGATGGCGCTTTAACAAACTGTTCTACCTGCATAGTAGTCATATTTATCTAGCTGTTGGTTTCAAATGTAAACTCAAAGTTTGTACACAAATTTTGAAAATTTCTTAATTAATTTTTCAAAGTTAGATTTCACAAATTGAATATCGATCCCGGACGAGCCCCCAATTTCTGTTACATGAACGAATAACAGAAAGGAGAAACCAGCAGCTAAATTCAAAACACAATTTAATTATATATACAATATTATACAGAGATGGTTTACGATATCTAAAGTAATTGGTGGTGGTACAAGACTAGTACGATGATTTAAAGTGTTACTTATCTGTATGCGAATGTCCTGGTACAATCCTTGATCCTTCCAGGTTTCAAATTAACAATAATCACAAATCCACAAGGAAAATTGAATGTCCACAGATGATTTGTAAAGTTCCAGGCAATATGAATAAATCCACACAAAGTGTTGTAATAATCCACAGATAAAGTCACAATAGCTCTCCCAATAGAATCTTATATGGCGCTGTACAATTCTTGATATGTCTTATTACAGGTCTCATTACAGTTCTGATTAGCCTTGGGCAGCTGGAGTATATATAGCTTAACCCTAATTCAAGAATATTGGAGAACCTTCTACTTCTAGAAATATGTAACTAAAAACAGTAAACAAGTAAACACACATAACTTTCTGGAAATAGATCATTCTAGATCTCTACTTAAAATCAACATGTTTACAAACACATTTGTTTATACATGATTATATTCTAGGAAGTTCTATAACCTAGATTAATGACATGACCTTTAAAGGATGTATTGATAAAAAAAGCTATAGGAGTTATCTCCCTTATCTCATAACTACATGTATTTAGTGTCATACATAACAATATATACTATTATTCGCAAAGCACCGTAAGCAGTTTTCCAAAACATTTGACAATGAAATCATAATAAGCAACGTTTACGGGATTGCTTGCATAATGTTGGAAGATGAGTAAATGCACATACACGTATACTCTAATAGAAAGGTTAATGTCATATAGATAACTTAGTGTGACTTTGTGTCTAGTACGCAAGATGACTAAATGGTAGAATTAAGCACAACTTTTAACACAGAAAATGACAAAAATCAATTCAAAAATTATATTATCTTTGTTGATTTTTTTTTCTCGTAAAAATCGGTATGTATCGCAAACTTAAAATTTCAGTCGGGTTTTTTTTCAATGCTACATTTATGTAATAATTTATCTAATGCAAGGATTCGTAATCCTTATTGTAAACCCGATGTAAGTACTATAAAGAATTCTAATTTTTAATCTAATTGTGTCAGAGTGTAAAAAAAAACTTGAAAATTTAGATTTTTTAACAGTCATATAGAAGAAAATACATTAAAATGTAAATATTATGATAACACATAAACTCGTTGTATCCAATAACTAGGCGTGTTTTATAGAGGAGAAAACTCTTTAAAATTTAGGTGTTTTTTTACGGTTTTGAAAGGACCACGACATACGCACCTTTTCATTATTGAAAAATATTCTAATTCGAGTCTAACAATTAAATGTGAGGAACAACAGTTATTTGTAAGGAAACCTCTGTTTAAACTTTTTTCTCTGGATTTTCAACTGTTCATTTAACTTATCAGGTTCTGTACGTTAGGCCTGCAGTAAATTGCAATTTGCAAAATAGGCCTATACAATACATTGCAACTATACAATAATGAACATGTGCAATATAATGTACGAAGGTAACGAACAACGAGTTATCTCTCTTATCGCGTCATCACCAACTAAATTCTCAACAAATTTCATACGATATACTTCATAAATTCAATTATGCCTAAGTGCTAACACACAAAATCATGTAGACCTAGTTTCTGACATATCCCCCATTTTCCGAAATTACACGTGTACGATGGTCGCGATCTGACATTTAGCACGTGACAGTGAGTGATAAAGCAAAAGGCGTTAATCTTTTACTTCCTCCAGCAATCACGTACGATTATTCAGGTTAATCATAACAAAAAATATCATCACTGATTTCCTTATTTGATACTTTAGAAAATATAAATCTTGTCTAAAACAATAAATTGATTAATACCTTTGGTAAAACAAATATTTTTGTTATTATATTACAAACGTTAACATATTTTAACAAAGATAGGAAACAGTTTGTAGCGTATCACTGCATAAGAAACGCTTATCAGCCAATCAAAACTGTACTTAATTGAAGGTGCAGCACACGTACGTAAAAAAGGCTGTCCAGCGAAAAATGAAGATCGAGATGGCACAGGACGGCGAATACTTCAGTATAGGAAGTATTGTGAGCTGTACGACATGCTATAACCAGAAAATACAAGGAGAAGTACTCGCTTTTGACGAAGGAACAAAAATGCTTGCAATCAGTATCCTTTGCTGTGTACACAGCACAGCCAATTATGGGTCTTCGAATGACAACACGCACGAATTCGAACCGGGATGCAAAACAAACGACTGTCGAAATGTCAGATACATGTTTTCAATACTATAGTTATATTTATTATGTACGCAATATTGTTTGTTCGTGGACTGATTGGTGAATTTAATTATCCTGATTACTAAATATGTGCTCGAATGAATAGTTTCTGTTTTTAGAAATAGAGGGCGTGCTTCTTCAATCCGCATCGTTATCATATTAAATTGCATCAAAATATCAAATTTCGCTTTTATGAAACTTTTATAAGCCAATGATAGCATTTTATTTCATCTTTAGTATTTGCATCCGTACGAACCATAACGATCTGTGCGAGTTAGCTGTTACTTGCATGAAATGATCCTGGCATGGTCCCGACCAAATTTTGTTATTTTTCGGGTTGATCAGAAATCCAAGGTGGCCGCCACAGTCGCCATCTTGAATACATATTTTGAACATCTTGTCAAGTTCTACCTGTACGATTTAGCTGAAACTTAAATGAAATGATCCTGACATGGTTCCGAACAAGTCAGTGTTGTTATTTTTTGGGTTCATCTGAAATCCAAGGTTGCCACAGCTACCACATCGAAAACACATTTTCGAACTTCTTTTCAAGTTCTTCTTGTGTGATTTAGCAGAAACTTGCATGAAATGATCCTGACATAGTCTGAACTGAGTGTTTTTACTTTTCAGGTTGATACGAAATCCAAAGTGGCCACCTCAAAATCCATCTTAAAAACACATTTTGAACTTCTTCTCATGTTCCATAGGTGCGATTTGGCTGAAACTTGCATGAAATGATCCTGACATGGTCCCCACCAAGTGGTGTTATTTTTTTACGGGTCAATCCGAAATCCAAGATGACCACCACAGCCGTCATCTTGAAAACACATTTTGAACTTCTTTTGAAGTTACACCGGTGTAATTTGGCTGAAACATGCATGAAATGATGAAATGTGCATGAAATGATCCTGATATGATCTTGACAAAGTGTTGTTACATCTTTGGTTGATCCCAAATCAAATATGGCTACCATGACACCATATCTAATTAAGTCCCTATAGCTATATGACTCTTGCCTAGAAAGTCATATAACTGTTATAATTAAGGCCCTTTGGTCTCTTGTTCTTCTAAATTTATAGTATCATAACATCATTTATAATCCCAAAACCTGGTAATACTGGCCATATATACATAATGTGACATGGGGTTTAGACAATTTATACTGGACATGTATATACGTATGTGTAACGTTATATCCACATATTTATTTTTCGTTAATCTAGATCAGTCCTTATACACTTCCTCTTTCTTGTCCATGTTGAAGATTCAGTAAGCCCACCACTTTGTATTCAATACTTTATCAGTGATTTCATTCTCTTTTATCTCTGAAACATGAATAGTTAGTGACTTCCTTGACCCTGCACAGAAACTTTAGCAGCAAGTGGAAAACACAACCTCCATGACATCCGAATGGTGAACTTGGCATATGTGAGTGACATTAAAGTCATTCAGGAGTCTGATGAACCTGCCCCAGCATTGAGCAGTCTTAATTTACAGAAGGTTTGTGAAAGGTTTATTTTATATTCTTCAAGTTCATGATCACCATAGTGTATGAAAATGATAGTTTCTGCTCCTGCTTATCATTAGAGATCAGCAATAAGAGAGTGGGATGGCTGGTTTGTCCGTTGTCAGTACATGTATAATATATGACTGGGTGAGGTGTTGATTAGTATCTTTGTTGGCACACACAACACATATGTACCTGATTTGAGTCTAAATGTTTTTGATGGTCTCTTCCATTTTGACTGTATTTTGTCACTAAATGTTGCTGTATATCTACAATTACCATTACTTCAAAAATTCTTGTTTAATCAGTTATTATTCTTAGGATGTTGCGATGTTTCCAAAGATGACTACCATGGCCTTCAATTTTAGGTCGAGGATAAAAGATTGTCTGGACTTTTTATATCCAGTTTGAGATATTACTCAAGTTGACTTACTATGCATAAAATCATAAAAATATGTTTATTAATTTGTTGTTGCAATGAGAATGTCCTGTCTATAAACCAGGTTAATACAGTTACACAGTATCAAACCTCTATAACACTCACACTGACCATTCTGTTGCACTGTATTTGTAATCTTATATGCCTGTTACAGTTTATATTTTATATATATATATTGTAATTATATATCTTGCAGATCACATCCCGATTGAGGGAAAATCTGGAGGCTAAAAAGCAGAAAGTAAACTATGTTGGAATCGGAGTGAGTGCTGATGGACAGAAAGTGTTCAATTCCATTGTGAAAACGTAAGTGGTAGTTGTGATTAATTCCATTGTGACAGCCATCTTCATAGATTTAATAGATACAAAACAATCTATTTAGTGTATGATTATTACTTCATTCAAAAAAAATTTTTATTATACAGATTAAGTATGGGGTTGAGGGATATAGCAAGTTTATGGTTTCCGGCGAATTGTCTATTGTCTAAATAGGCAAGTTTGAGAGAAACAGTAAACACAATAGTCCCGAACAAATTAATTAAACATTATTAGGTACATTATTAGGTATTTTTGCATTTTATTAATCCAATTACAATGTATATATGATAAAGGATTTGTTTTGGTTGCAGACTAAATGATTCTAGATGGGAGGGTAAGAATATCATTGTAATGGGAGAGGTATCAATACGGCCTCCCTATAGTGTGGACGACTGCAGAGGCAAAGAAGGACAGTTGTTAACTCATGTGAAAAAAATTGTAAGTACACTGATGAATATATAGATGTAAGGTTTCTTTCATTAACCATTATCCTGCTGACTGCAGTAAATAATACATGGCAGAAGCTCGGCATCAATTGGTGATAGCAGCATATGCTGGTTCCTTAAAAGATTAGATGTAATTGACAAAATTTAAAAAAAATTCTCTCCTCAGAATTTGTCATATAGGACAGGTAAAAATGTAATGTTAAAAGAAATATTATAAATAACTTTACTGAGGTTATTCCTTATAAATATCATTCAGTATGGCCTATCTCTCCAAAAAAGAATTATTTTATTTTTTAGTAATTAATTTTAATAAGATTTAATTTCATAATCTATTCTTCAGTGGCTAGTATTTCTTTACCAAGCTTTTGCAGAAATGAGAAAGGGTTGAGAAAATACAAGCACACAAACTTTTGCATAAAATTTGAAACCATCTTTACCCTAAAAAGTAGCATTTGAGATCTATTAACAAACCACAATTTTTCTGCATTTAATAATAAGACATATCAAAATATGTATTTTACTTAAAATTAAGACAAACTTTCCTTGAGAGAAGGGAGGGAGGGAGAGAGAACAGTAACAAAAAAAAAAAAAAAAACCAAGAGAAGCTGTACATGTAGAAGCGAAACTTTGAAATTTACAAAAATCAATAAGAGCAAGAAGGTGTAAGTAAAAAATTTTTTTTAGGTTCATAAGCATCATATATCAGAGGAGGGACAGAAAACAGAATCACGCAAGTCAGTGTCCCCCTCGTCAGCCTCACCGGTGTCTTCATGAAGAGCCTCAGCCAGGATATAAAGGAGCGGTCAAAACTTCAATACAGCCTCTAAATCATGGATGAAATATGAAAAGCCGTGACAAAGACTTTTTTGTCAAAAGTCATTTCTGAATTTTTCTATTTAATTTCGAGAACTATTTATTTTTCTAGACGTTTATATTGAAACCAAGTCTCGGCCAAATACAAGTACATACACATAAAACATATGGAGCAAATAGTTATGAGTTCAAGATTGTCAATAATTCAGATAGATTTTTCTCTCTTTGTCTATCTGTAATGTTTTTAACGGTTGTTTTTTTAGATGAAAATTGGTCGCTCTTGGTCATATAAACAAAACAAATATGAACATAGTCCACAAAAATTTATAGACTTTGAAAGGGAAACTGTCCTTGAATATCCTTTTCAGTTCAAAAATGAACATTTAACGTTATGTAATTATGACAAACTCTAAAAAAAATTCTGCTAATGCGTTAAACTTTTCTGCTATTGTGTCGTAGTGTTTACAACGCAACAGACAAAAACCATTTAATGATTAATCATTTAAATTTAATTCGAGTAAATATACAGCTCTTTTAATAGGGTGAAGAAAATAGATAGTTTTCTAAGCTTTAAGTTATTTTCAATATTTTATACTTTCTTTTTTACCTGTTTTTGAGCTCATGATCATGGAAAAAACTTAATTAACAGACAAATGAGTTCCAAAACTGGAATTGGAAAAATGGGGGGAAATAGGAACCTGTTCGTAAAGCACCACTGTGTTTCATTTATATCCATTCATACATTTTTGTTTGGGTGAAAATATGAAATCGCCAAATAGATTTAATATTGTACAGACCAAATCCTTAGAGAAGAATTTTCTCACAAATAGACAAATAATGGTCAAATAATGTAAAAATGTACTCCTTGAGTTACTGGATTTGTCATCATTTGTTTCTTATTAATTGCTACATATTAAAAAGAATGCAGATTTTAAGAACACTCATTTAATTTCTTTTTCTTAATTTCTATACTATGCACATTGTAAATGTGAGAAATTTTTCCCTTCTGTATAACGGCTAAAGAAAATAGACTCTGTGAAATGTTTGTACTTTTCGTTTTTCAAAGTTGTGTATTTCTGTGTTTCTGTATGAAATAAGCAATGTCTGTTTAAAACAATTATGTGCTGTTGAAAAAAATATATAAGTGTTAGTACGTTGAGCGTACCAAACAGCACTGTATCTATAGATTTCAACTTTTGAATTGGTTGATGAAATCACTTGATGATTTTGATTGTCTTCAAAGTTTACCTGTGCATTGTAATTGATTTTAGACGGAAGTTTTAGTTACATTATCATTTGTTTATTCATAAATATGGAAATTATTACATGAAAATTCTAGAAAGACCTTCTTTGTTTTTGAAACAAATTTTCCTTAAGGGACATTTCTTTGTCAGAACTTAAGAGTGTTGAAATTTTATACAGAATATGAGAAAGCTAATTTAATACATGTTATAAGACCTATAGGTAACAGATTCATATACAAATGGTTGAAGGAAAAGGATGTTCCATAGACATTAAAATGTGAGTTATCATACTTAGAGTTGATTTTTGAATTTTGAGGACTTTCAGTTGACTTTGATGTAAAATGTTAATTTTGGCTATGAGAGATATTAAATTTATTTCCCATTTAGCCTTATTGTTTCACATTGAAATTATTTCAGACAGAGGAATGTCCCTTTAAACCAATCATGACATTGTGTTTATATGTGTTTAATTTTCTTTCATCCCAAATGTAATTAGACTTCAAAAGAAGAAAAAAGTGATTACATTGAAGTAAGGTATATGAACATATGAACTCTACTAATATTCATCTGGAAAAGAACGTTTACTTCAATCATGCCCATAATTGTTTTGTTAAGATTAACCATTATCATATAATTTCATGAAAATGTTATATTTTCCTTTTCAAGTCATAATGTAACTGAAATACAAGATCGATTATGATTTGCTGAACTTGTCGTTTAATAACAATCATGTACTGAAATGAAAATTCCTTTCCTTTGCTGCGGTCCAGCTGCTTCTAATTATTCTATCTATCTTATATGATCATTCTGATTCTGTATGTTAAATTGTAATATCAATGATCACTGGGATATATTTGAATCTGACAACAATTGAACACTGGCAAATTAAATGGTTAGCATGCAGTCCATACCGTTTACGTTCTGTAAACTAAAAAAAGGTCTCCAACACTTTGGATTTTTCATAGTGAATTTTATGTAAATGATATTACCATCTGAAAGGTTTAATTTAGATATACTGGTTTTTTATGAAGTATTTTTTATTGATAGTGCTAGGAAAATGCTTCTGAATATGGCATAGTCTTAAGGACCTAACTGAAAGACAAAAATTCCTGAATATTTTCTGTAGGAAGGTATTTTGGCAGAAAATATTATTTTGTACAGTTGAATTTATTTTACTTCATAATTTCAGCCAAAGAAATTAATTTGCTCCTTACCTTAACATTTCCGAATATTTGTTTTTGTGAATAAAACAAATATGGTGTTTAAAAAAAATCAGAATAGCTAGATATAGCTTACACTTACTAAGTACGAAAACAATTTGTTCCTTTTTGGATGCAGGGAGATTGAAATATTTGGTATGGTTGTGATGTGTTATAAATCTCCAAGAAATAATTATATTGGAGATCTTCTAGATTGTCAACATTTCATTTGAATTCTGGTGACATATTTCAAAGCAAGTGTTTTAGCATATCTCAATACAAACTTTGTTATGTTTTGTTGTGATCTACATAAATCATGCAGAATATCATGTCTTGCACACGATACAAAAATATTCTTAAAAACACTTGTAAATTGAATGATTAGGCGCTGGATTTTCATATTGGTATCTGCAACACTAAATTTAAAGTTTTTCCTGCGATCATGCCATTTTGAGGTTTTCCTGTCATGATTGATACAATCCTTTCAACTAAAAAAACCCAATATTAACAATAATTGATGAAAAAAAGTAATTACAGAGAAAAGGATTTTTTGTCCATTTCTCAAAATATTCTCTTAGACAATTGTTCTTTTTTTGGTATAAAGAGTATAAAGTGAAAGGAACGAAAGCTTTTAGTTCCTTAGATGAGTTGATCTATTATCATATTTTAAAAAGTCTTCTTCAACACACTGGGTCAAAGAAAGTACAACTGTTATACGTATGAAGGAGTTATTTCCCCTTCTTTCAAACAGAATGGTATGGGAGTGATGCGATATTAAAGGGGGGGACAATACATTTTTCTTTGAACAAAAATCTACACTTAAAGTGTTACTGTTCATTTACTATTATACTATTTATTTGATTAAAAGACATACAGATATACAGAAGTTTAAGCTACAAACAAACAAGACTAAACTGTTTTTAGTGAAAACATTAGCAATTTTGTTTTTTATATTTTCCTGCGGACATATGTTTACTGAACCCCAAATAGGTCTGAATCAGTAAACAAAGTGAAGATGATGAAATAAAGAAAAACAAATTTCACAAAAGGAAGCGTTGTATGTTTTCTTTTTGTTGTCTGTAAAGACCGTATATAACATATTTTGATAGTTTAGCATGCAGTGTCCAGAATTGATTGTAATGTTTTTAAAGCTGAATTTGTAAAACTATGGGGTCATATTTACAGCAGAATGATAACGTGTGGCGATAGATGTGGAGTAATATACAATCATTGTTTTCTCACAGGAGTAGATAACCCTGCACTTCTTCAATAATTAGTCAGTATTTTGACAATGGCAGACATTCCCAACACAATAGAATAAAATTTTTGTAACGTTTCGATAATTGACATTTATCTTCATCAGATTACGTTTGATATGTACAATCGCTGCATAAATTGCTGGAGAGTAAGAGATTGTAATTTGTTTTGACGGTCTATAATTATTCGCCGACAGCATAAACGATACTCATCATTTGAACAATAATTGGCGTTTAATTAAGGAATAGATTTTAATTTTGTTGAGGTTATGAGGGAATAATGGAGCACGTGTAAATTATGTAACCCCGGCGAAGGCATTTCATATTTTAAACAGATGACAACAACTTTTCGTCTTTTTGCCTCGAAATGACAACTTTTCGCCTGGAAGAGACGAAAAACGAGAATTGAGATATTTTGTTTTCATCTTTTCCGCACAAATCAATCTCCGTTTATATATACTGAAATAACTTAGACGATGGATGCTGTTTACAAATCTTGTCAGGACAACTCGTCCTAAACTACGTTCTAGATGCATGATATTAATAAAATAGTAATGTTGTGATTATGTGTAGATGTGAAAGTAGGCTTTGTATGTGACGAAGAAAATTGGTATCATGGTAACCAAGTTCCTTTAGATGTGGATTTTAAAAGTGCCAATAACTCGTTAGTCCATGGATTTATTTTGTTCAAATTTAAGTCAACTAATGTACCAAATGACGGTTACCATGAAAACATTCAGTGTAATTGAGGCTTCTGATCAGACAAACTTGAGATATTGTCCTATTTAGATAAAATAGTTGTACATGTATAAGGGTCTCATCATCCTCGATACTCAGGGAGTCCGATCACTTTTAAAAGATCTCTACCCTCCTGAACTATTTCATTCTAAAATTGTAGGCAACAGAACAGAACAGATAATTTAGTCATTTGATGTATATCAAAAGGGCCGTGTAACGGTACACTATGGTTGACAGTGTTGCTTTGAAAAAGGGCGTCACTCTCTCTGTAATCTTCAAAGAAATATTTTGTAGGCCTGTGATTTGTTCCCCTGAGCTGCCTTCAGTTTAACTATGAGATAGTCCAGGGGTGTAGAGATGGTAAGTGATCGGAACCCTTGGAGTATCGAAGATGGGTTCTCAATATACCGAATCACCTGTCTCTTAAAATGAGCTTAAAATGATCTTTTTGTTGAATGAGCGTATCAATAAACGACAACAAAAAGAAAGGAGCTCATTTTAAGAGACAGATGATTCGGTTATCATGGTTACAAACGAAACATCATGTTAAATTTATCGTTGGTGAGCATGTAATTAGTCCTATTTCTTTTTAAATTAACGTAGCAATCGGTTGCCATGGTCACCGATGAGGGGAGGCGAGGTATCAGTTATTGGATTACGGTTGCGGTTTCAACACGTGCAGATGACCACGATCTTGAAATTCAATTTTAAATCATAGCATTTTGACGATATTTTGTTTTAAATACAAATACGCTATAATCACTAGCCATGTCGATAGAATAACCTATGGAACATGACAAGAAGCAAGAGAATACAGCTACACGCTATGTGATAGAAATAATGATAGTTCTCAATTCTTTATTTTCCTTACCTGGACAGTGGTGAGCCTTCATTTCCATCCTATATTCCTTAATGTCCCTTTTCCTTATCGTTATTTCCATGGTAGGTGTCAAATAACGGCAGAGAAATTGACAAGTTTAAGGGAGAGATACATGTACAAGTATCCTAACACTCCTGGAAAGTTTTAAGGTCGACTTGAAGTTATTAAAAAATACTGTTTCTATTTTCTAAGAAAATGACTCTTGTTACTACAGCTGTAGTAGTTCCGTGACTGGTTACTGTTTTCCATCAAGAAGAAAAGAACGATCACTCATAGGAACTCTTTCTTAAAATTATATATATTAATATTTTATCAACGTTTGAGGTTATAGAAAACAGTAAGAAGTGTTTTATTACGTGCGATAAGACTTAGTTCCTGGAAACAGGATATTGCTTCTTAAAAGTTGATAAAAAGATAATTTATGTCAAGAGCACTTAATTCATTTTCTGAGATCTTATTTTTTCTTTTACGAATTAAAAGTGGAATATATGTACTAAAACATTTCTTGAATGAAAACCGATCTTTAATCAAATCTATTACAGGATTAAGATGTGTTAGTGTATACAGTGTATTTAAGGTAATATAGATTGTTAAACCAAGATGACACGATCCAAGAAAAATTGTTTCACATATCCAATACGTTGGTGTGACTTGATTAGTTTAACGTCCTATTAACAGCTAGGGTAATTTAAGGACGTGCCAGGTTCAGATAATGAAAACCGGGGTGACCCGAGAAAAGGCATCGACTAGCGATCAGTACCTGGCAACTGCCGAAATGGGATTCGAACTAAAGGTGGAAGGCTTGTGGTTATATGTCAGGACACCTTAACTACTGGCTCAAAAATCTAGGTAGTTATAATAATGAAATAAACGACGAAATAAAATCGACCCGCATTATTTATGTGAAAGTTATAACTATGCTACAGTATACGCTTATTCACGCTTAGTTGTCTTTATAGGGAATGTATTTGTATTGCCCGTCAACCACTGCCACCCCAAGTCGACGTTAATTCCTTATTATTGACTTCATGAATAACATATATACATACGTGTAATTATGTCTCATTCAAAGTGTCTAATGTGATGTTTGACGATATCTATACCTCCTGTACTCTCCTGCAATGTTTGACGATTTCTGTACCTCATTATCTCAGAGAAAGTATATCTATGAGTAAAACAAAACCATATCTTTACAATGGAGGGCATCTAAAAGTTTGAAATAATTCTTATCTTTAAAAACAAAGAAAGATCGCCTGTATTATTTGTTTTGTTAAATGTAAATTTTACATTTCGCGTTTCCCATACAACAATTATTTTCATATATTGTCATTTGTTCATTTGGACCATTTTAGTGGAAAGCATTTAAATAATTGTGTATTACTAGCTGCTAACACTTGGCAAGCTCAAAATGAAACACGACATGAAAGTGAATATACTAAAAGTAATTATATAGAGAAGGGAGGATCTACAATCATTGTCACCATTATACTTACACTGCACTACACAAAAACTATAATTACCAGGCCTGATTTTAATTACTTTCATTTCTGTCTTTAAAACGCTGAAATGCTTGGTTAAACGTATACAATCACATTATTCTCAAAGCTTTGTATATAATAATACAAAAGTACAAACATATCCCAGTGGAAAGAAAATGTGACATATTTTGTCGTTTTTAATGTTAATGCAAACCACTTTTTTCACGAGTTACAAGTATTTTTGCGAGAGAGTTCGATTGAAAGTGAATTCAATGTTTCGTAAATTATTGTATAAAATGTTCATATGAATGTACGATTTGTCACAAAGAACACTTAATCGCAAATATGTTCGAAAAAATGATGACGCGAAATATTGTATACGCGCAATAAAGTGTTTTACAGGTACAAAAATCAAGAACTCATACATGATGGGGTACAGATTGTATGTTCCATTATGAGGTCTAATCTACGTAATATTGCCATTGACGGCAGAGAGTTGTTAAAGATGCTACACAGCTGAAAATGGAATTTTTATCTCAATAAAAAAAACAGGAGCAGAAGCTTCTTATTTTGCTTCAAGATACAAATATTATTAATAATTAATTGCGTCCCGCAGAGATAGCCCTACGTCCTATATGGAATGAAGTACTGATTTTGTATTCACCAAAAGCAAATTAATTATTTAATATTATATTTTGTGTTAATTAAGACGTATTTATGCATACTTAAACACCAATTATTGTTCAAATGACGAGTATGGTCTATACTAAACCAGAGGTTCACAACAACGCTACATGTGCTGATCAACTCTTGTTTTGTCAAATTACCAAGGGACCGACAAAAACTCATAGATGGGATCTTATCACCATTCGGTATTGATACAAACAATAAAATAACTGCATCCTATTGTTGCACGGTTGTCCAAGAAAAACTAAATATTCGAAAAGATACCGTTAAGCCGGTCATTTTTGCGGGGATATTTTCGCGATTTCGTGAGTCATTGCTATGATCGCGAATATTTGATATCCTGAAATCCAAATTGCGAAAATACAAAATAGCGAAGAATCTAAAAAAAAACTTTTTTAGACCCGCATAAATAATTGACTAAACGGTAACTCACACTTGTGGCAAAATGAAGAGCAGCGTGGAATTTTGCTTGAAAGAAATTTATTTTTAAACACACTTTAATCACATTATAAGGACAGTCTGTATCGATCAATCGCTATGGATATCATATCACATGAACTTATCTTTATAACATGATACAAGTACGTTAATACAAGTGGCACCTAATTATATCAGGATGCCAGTTTTTTATATCAATCAGGATGAAATATAATAAAAGAAGGGTTCTGTTGTGGGGGACGGTCGGTGTGCAAGGTCACGTGGTCGGAAGGTCAAATATCAGATCGGTGCCAATCAATGCTTTTTTGCAAATGATCTCAGAAGGTTGAAAAGGCGTTTCCTATAAATCTGTAATAAATAAAAGACACTGTTATCAATAAAATCCTAATATCATCCTTCATTTTGTATTCTATTGAACGCACCGTGTTTTCAATTGCTTGATGAAAGTGAGTATTATATATTATTTATGCAAACTACTCTTGTCAATAAAAAAAAAGTTGATACGAACACCTTTGGCAATATGATTCTCAGAATAAGCAGAAAGACCTTTTGATGATTTTCCCGATTATTGATTGATTTGGACCCCTAAATATCTAAAATGGTCTATCAACACTATGGTGCGTCCAAAATATGTACCTGAACTGTAACATCATTTAATATGCAATTTCTATAGCAACACTTACATCATCGTCGGTCCGTTGAGCATCAAATGACTTTTTCTTGAACTACAATATCAAAATATGTACACTTAACAACTCAAATATACAGACTGAAGTAGCATGGAAATGTTAAAATTTTAATGTAAATTTTTACCATTATATCTTTTACAAAATTATTATATTTAATATTATGTCATGAACAATATTTTCTCTCATATCACATTGTTCGCTTAAACTATTGCGTTTTGCTGATTGTTTTGTGGAAAAAAAGAAACACAAACAAAATCACACACACATACATATATGTACTTACATATCCTTCTGTTGTTCCATCATATCCATCAGTCGCCCAGTCCTAAAATATGAACATAAATGCTTTGCAATATTTTCATTAAAAACTGATATGTACGCAGTTAATAGGTTTGAAATGCCTAACGGCATCAACAGAAAGACCCTTTATATATTTTATTTATTTCATTCTGAATGAAATGACACTTTTCATATACCATAAACGTCTTAGTGACGGCACTTTGTGTTGTTGTGTATAATGCTTTTGAAAGAAAACATTGTAGTAACCGTTTTATGAAGATCTATTAGCAATTTGATCGCTAGGTTTTCGTTTCGGCGAGCTTTCCACACTCCTCTAAATAAATAACATGAAGATTATGATTTTACCGATTTTTGATTTGGACCCATAAATATCTAAAATGGTCTATTGACACTCTGGTGTGTCCAAAAATATATATCTAAACTGTAACTTCATAAATAAATATGGAATTTCTATCCTTAAAAAAAGAAAAAATACTACAAAGAAATGCCAACAACACATACATCGGACCGTTCAGCATCAAATGGCTTTTTCTTGACGTACAAATGTACAATATCAAAATATGTACACTAAACAACTCAAATACAACAACAACAAAAAAGGGAAAATAAGCTTTAAAAACAATAAACTACAAATCGGTACAAAGAAGGCTACGTCTCAGCTCCCGAAAATGTCATTTTTGTTCACCGGTACATTCTTCAAAAATTGCGTTTAAAGTGCTTAATATATTGCGCGTTTTGATGGGTTTTTTCGAAAAAAAAGAGAAATAAGAATACTATCAAACAAACAAAAATATACTTACAGGCCAATCTGGTGTTCCATCATATCCATAGGTCGTCGTGTACTAAAGTATAAACAGTGAACGCTACGTAATATTTTCATTAAAACTGAAATGTCATTACGGCAGTTCATAGGTTTATTTATAAGTGAAATGCCAACCAATATACAATGTATCTGTGCGATATTATTAACAGCCAGAGCATGTAATTCCAGGTAAAAATCAATGCTGACGTTATAAAACTGATTTCTACAGTATCAAACAAATGATAACACTACTTTGTACATTGTTGCCACATTATGACATAATCATACATATACCTGATCTGAAACTGGAATTAGACTTCCATGTAAATGGTCAAAATATTTGATATGTTTTAATGAATCCCCCTTTGAAATTTGATGGAGTGTAACATCGAAATGAATAATCACTGTAAAATAAATGACATAGAAAATCTTAGGTAGAGGACTTTAGCGATTTTTTATTTTGACCACTAAAATATCTATGGCGAAAAAGAAAGGAAAATAACTACAATGTGATATTAACAATACTTACATCATCGTAGGTCCGTTTAGCTGCAAGTGACTTTTTCTTGCCCTACAATATCAACATATGTAAACTTAACTCAAATACAGAAAAGAAACAGGAAAATAAGCTTTCAAGATCATAATTTAGCAACCAGTAAAAGGAGGTTACGTCGCATCTCCCGAAACATGTCATATTTGTTCAATAGTACATTTTTTTTTAAAAATGAGTTCAAAACTTAAATGTAAATGTTTACCATGATATATAATACAAAATGATTATATTTAATATTTTGTCATGAACAATATCTTTTAGATATAGTCATTGTTTATATCCTGATATCAATGCCTGAGTTGCAGTGTGTCCCTAAATGACCTTAGTTTTCGATTGGCCGTAAAACTCAAACTAACAAACAAACAAAAATGTCATGAACAATATTTTCATGCATATCACATTGTTTGATTAAAATTTTGAGTTTTTGCTGATTTTGAATTTGTGGGGAAAAAAAAACAAACACACACGCACATATATATATATATCAATCAATGTTTATATGTATATGCGTTTTGATGTTATTTTTTCAAAAAAAAGAAAGAAATAATAACACTGATAATAAAACATCAAACAAACAAAATTATACTTACATATCCATCTGTTGTTCCATCATATCCACCAAAGGTCGTCGTGTACTAAAATATAAACAGTAAATGCTATATAATATTTTCATTAAAACTGAAATGTCATTACGGCAGTTGATAGGTTTATTTGTAAGTGAAATGCCAACCAATATACAATATATCTGTGAGATATTATTATCAGCCAGTGCATGTTATCCCAGGTTAAAAAATAAATGCTGATGTTATAAAAACGATTTCTACAGTATCAAACAAATGATAACACGACTTTGTACATTCTTGCCACATTATGACATAATCGTACATATACCTGATCTGAACATAGAATTAGACTTCCATGTAAATGGTCAAAATATTTGATATGTTTTAATGAATCCCCCTTTGAAATTTGATGGAGTGACACATCGAAATGAATAATCACTGTAAAATAAATTACGTAGAAAATCTTAGGTAGATGATATACCTTATCTGAACCTAAAAAAATTGGATTCCTATGCAAATGGACAAAGGGTTTAAAATTGTTTTATGATTCTTTTTTGTAATTTTGTTCTTCATAATTGACAAAAGTTGAATTTTTCATCTTTCATCTATTTCATTCTACCAGAATGTTTTTCCTATTACCTTTTTCGTATTACATAATATTATACATAGTATACATATCTAAACTGTTACTTATTCTTAAATAAATACGGAATTTAAATGGCTTATAAAAATGAAAAAAAATACAATGTTTTATTTACTACACTTACATCATCGTAGGTCCGTTTAGCGTCAAATGACTTTTTCTTGGCCTACAATATCAACATATGTACACTTTACAACTCAAATAAAAAAAGAGGGAAAAATAAAACAGGAAAATCAGCTTTAAAGATAATAAAACTACAAATCGGTAAAAGAAGACTACGTGTCAGCTCCCGAAAAATGTCATATTTGCTCACCGGTACATTCTTCAAAAATTGTGTTTAAAATGGTTAATATATTGCGCGTTTTGATTTTTTTTCTCAGAACAAAAAAAGATATAATAACACTGAAAATAAAACATCAAACAACCAAAATCATACTTACATATCCATCTGTTGTTCCATCATACTCATAGGGTGTCGTGTACTTAAATATAAACAGTAAACGCTATATAATATTTTCACTAAATCTAAACTGTCATTACGGCAGTTCATAGGCTCGTATGCAAGTGAATTGCCTATCAATATACAATTGATGTGTGTGATTACATCTAAACTGCAATTTCATTTAATATGCAATTTCTATGGCGAAAAAGGAAATAAAAACTACGATGTAATAATATTATTATAATTAACAACACTTACATCATCGTTGGTCCGTTTAGCGTCAAATGACTTTTTCTTGGCCTATAATATCAACATATGTACACTTTACAACTCAAATAAAAAAAGGAGGGAAAAATAAAACAAGGAAAATCAGCTTTAAAGATAATAAACTACAAATCGGTAAAAGAAGACTACGTGTCAGCTCCCAAAAAGTGTCATATTTGCTCACCGGTACATTCTTCAAAAATTATTGCGCGTTTTGATTTTTTTTTCTCAGAACCAAAAAAGAAATTAATAACACTGATAATAAAACATCAAACAAACAAAATCATACTTACATATCCATCTGTTGTTCCATCATACTCATAGGGTGTCGTGTACTAAAATATAAACAGTAAACGCTATATAATATTTTCATTAAAACTGAAATGTCATTACGGCAGTTGATAGGTTTATTTGTAAGTGAAATGCCAAACAATATACAATATATCTGTGAGATATTATTAACAGCCAGAGCATGTAATCCCAGGTAAAAATAAATGCTGACGTTATAAAAAAGATTTCTACAGTATCAAACAAATGATAACACTACTTTGTACATTGTTGCCACATTATGACATTATCTTTCGTACATCTGAACCAAGAATTGGATTACTATGTAAATGGGCAAAACATTTTAAATGGTTTTATGATCCATTTTTGTAATTTTGTTCTTCATAATTAACAGAAAGACGATTTTTTTTTATCTTTTATCTATTTCAATTCTAATAGAATGTTTTTCCTATTACCTTTTTCGTATTATGTAATATCATATATAGGATACATATTGTAACTAATTCTTAAATAAATATGGAATTTCTATGGCTAATAAAATATATATCAAAAGTGATATTTACAACACTTACATCATCGAAGGTCCGTTTAGCCGCCAATTGATGTTTTTCGACCTGCAATATCGATATATGTAAAATTAGCATAGCAAACACAAGAGAACCATGAAAATGAGCTCAAAGCATGGTAAATTACAAATAGGTTGAATGCTACGTCTCATCTTCCGAAACACGTTATTTTTGGTGACAGGTATATTCTTAATAATATGTTTTAAAAGAGTAAATAGTAAAATGGACATTTGCCACGATAATTATATAGAACAAATGCTTACATTTCCTTAGAGCATTAAATAGTATATTTTTAATATCATCTTATTACATGAATCGTTATTTTGTATATAACACAATTAATCAATTTCCATTATTATACGCGGTGGCTTTATTGCCCTAGAGTAGAGATTTACAAATATAACCGCTTAAGTGTTTACATATGTATAAATAAGTTAAATAAATTACAGATAACACTGTTCGGAATGATTTATACGTGGATGATATATATATATATATATATATATATAGAACAATTTCACTTAGTTCTTGATGATGGTGTCAACCACCAATTGATTTTGATTGGTAATTGTCCTACTGCAAATCTCGATAGTATAATTGCATAAGATACTAGAAGTTTCATGAAAATCACAAATTAATCTTTTTCAAAACACACAAATTTATATAAAATTCGAGTTCAGAAAAATAGGTGATGCCTTGAACCAATATCGATGTTTTGCAAGAAGTAATATAAACTTGGGAAAAGCAAAACGAGAGGAATTGACACTCTGAACGGACTTTTTCTTGTCCTACAGTATGAGAATATGGAAATATAAACCCACATACACGTCAGAAGCATGATTATTAGCATATAATGAAGTGACACATTGGCAGAATAAACATCACCGTTAGAAGATTACCATTGAGATATATTTAGAATACCAGATGTCAATTAGAAACTTAGTATTAATCCTGTCGGAAATTAATGTTAATACCATGTCATAAATACTGACCTTGATCTTAGGCGCTTTTCTTTCTACATGACCGCGTTCCTAAAAACAAAAAGAACAAAAAATATAACCTAACTTTTGTAGGTTGGTTAATTAATTTACCGTCCTATAAAAACAGCGGGGCTCATTCAATGGCTCCTCCTCTTCATGTATACAGTGCTATGGTATACTTAAATATGTCCTTGTTGTGACTGTTTGTAACGAGGAATTCATGCCCTTTTTATAGTGTTATCTCACTGAAGCATGCCACCAGGGACACAGAACATGCACGTCCACCTGATAACTCTCTATCGACAAACTAGAAAAATAACCAGTCGTCCCACTTCCATTAATCAGGGCGATATAAATATAAATCTATAAAGCTTAGAGTAAGAACAAAGGATCCAATAGAGAACTGACGCTCTGAACCAACATCGATGTTTTCCAAGAAGCATAATAAACCAAAACAAGATAGGAAATAACAGGTTCATAGCTCCGTTTAGCCGTGACGCATTTTTTCTTGTCCTACAGTATGGGCATATGGAAACATAAACACACATATACGTCAGAAGCATGATAATTAGCTTAAAATAAAGTAACAAATTGACAGAATTAACAACACTGTTGGTTATAAGATAATCACTGGAATATATATTACAAATATCTGAGGTCTATTAGAAACTCTGGAATATAAATCCTGTCGGCAATTAATGTAAATACATAAAAACTGACCTGTTGCACGCGTCTTTCGATGTGGTTGCGTGCCTCATGGTGCCGTTTATTGTCCTTCTAAAACATAAACAAAAAATAATACAGAATTTTTGTTGGTTGGTTGATTATGTTAACGTTCTATTTCAACAGCGGGGTTCATTCAATGATGCCCCCACCCTTCATGTATACAGTGCTTGTTGTGACTGTTTGTAATGAGGAACTCATGTCCTTTTTATCGTGCTACCTTATTGAAGCATGTCACCATGGACACAAAACCAGCACATCCGCCCGATCATACCATATTGAAAAAGAAACAACACAACCAGTCGTCCCACTTCATTTAAGGTTGGTGATAAAGATGGAAATTTGGAGTTAGAACAAAGGATAATTTAACCTGCGGACAACCAGAAAAGAATAAAACAAACCTATTATAAAATAGTGTATAGAAAAAAAAGAATTTAAAATACGCATATCCAGCATAATATCGGATACACACACAATTGTATAAATTAATAAAACATGAAGATAACTAAAATTGAAATTACATTTCAAACAATTCTCTGTGATATCGCGTATGTATTATTACATAGTGCAATGGTTCGAGACATTACCACAAAATGCGCTATATTGTAAAACAATAATTCAATCTAATGACACAAACTCATCAGTCTATAGCACAAATTAAAGCATTTTCTATCTAAGAACGAAATTCGAAACGGTATAAAAACAATGACATATGTTTGCATGCAACAACTTTTCCAAACTGCGTTGAGACATATCTTTTAACGCAAAATTAAACAAAAAATATTTTAACTTGTACATATTGAAATAGAATTTCAAATGACGTTAGAAAAATTCAGTTGGTTGAATCGAAAGGAAAAGAATGAAGAAAGTTTCGCAAATGGAAACAATTTAAACTGTGCGAGAATTTTGACATGTTATTTATTCTTCAGTTATCACTTGTAAACCATCAGGTTTGATGAATTAAATTGTGAAAATCATTCATATCGACAGACACATTTGTATGATGCCTCATAAGAATTAGATACAACACGGGATTTATACACTGTACAATTCTTGTTTTTATTCCTTATGTTTAGATGAAAACGCAGAAATCACTTTAAATTACTAATAAAAAATGTTAAATTAAATTGTAGATAACATCTTGGCTTTCTGATCTGAACGTATGTACTCATTTCACTGCACTGTAGATGTTATTTTAATGCGTTTTTGCAGTAATGCCAAAAATCATTTTCAGCTCTTATTTGTATTTGTAATACTAAAACATATTGATTGTAAGTATTGCTCAAAATGTTGGTAATTGTTCGTGGTGAATAACATATTAAAAACTCTTCTTGATTCATGAGTATGAAAATTACGGTACATATGACTTTAAAATCAAAATTAAATCTTAAAAAAACTATTGCAAGTGATTGGTCGCCAGTATAACATCATACCTAAATGTGGTAGTTTTGCAAATATATTATTTGTTTTTACTCTAAAAGCCCTTTTGCAGATATTAATTTCACAAGTGCGATTTCGCTTGTCCTTAACAGCTACCGACTTTTTAACTACTGTACTTACCAGACTACGGCCGGCGGCCACCGCAAGAAGACAAAACGCAACAATCAAAGTAAACTTCATTATCACCCAAGCGTCCCAGGCGAAGATACCTGTCTACGCCTTGTCTCTTCTTTATATACTCCACAAAATAGTCCATCTTTAATTGTTATGACGTATTTCAGTCAAATCACCTACATGTATTCGGGGTTTTTTTGTTCTTCTTTGTACTATTTATTGCGAATTGAAGTATTGTGCTTTGTATATTGAATAACATTGGTATTCACAATAGTTAACTACATAATGAATAAGGCTATATTCGCGAAACATTACTTATATCCGTAGAACAAAACCTATTATAGCCGTGAATACGCTCATATTCTCAAATAACATATTGGCTCTCGTTATGTTTAAAATGAATAGTAACAATATATATTCGTTTTTAAATTACTGTATAAATTTGTCATTGTCATAAAGGGCTGTTCTGGTTTTCACGTGCACTTCACACGCAACGCATCAGAGGAGGCCATGTACTAGATTAGATATAATAAAGCTTATCGTGACGCTACCCAAATTGGTAAACTTTTTGAAGATACTTACTAAAATTTCCTAACGTGTGCTTGAATCCAATTTTTTTCTTTTAATATTCCACAAAAAGATGCCTTCAGTTTTGATTTCATGGTTTATTTACTAGTCGGCAGTGCATATATTTATATATATAGAGTTTTGAAGCATGTCCAATCCATCCCCGTGTTTCAGCAGGTATGAGTACCCAAAATGGTACAACTTCTAAATTTGATTTAATTAATAAATGTCTAGAAATGATAAGAAATGTTTGAATTCATTTACGGAAAGATAAAATATTTCTTAGTTTATTTAAGTCACATATCTGTAAAAATTCCATTGAGTATTTGTTGTCTTTGTTTTAAAATATATGGTGTTTTTAGGATTGTCGCACGACGTCGTTTTCGGATTTTTTTTCACAATTTCATTAATTTCATGTAGAATATGATAAATGAAAAATGTCATAGTTATTATTTAGCACCTTAATTTTTGTTCAAGACAATTATTGTTAGTTTAGATTGTAAACTGAAAATTCTGCTTCATAGATATTTAAAGTGTATCAATTTGGGTAGAGTCACGTTAGTGGGTAAAATGTAATTTATCCTAGCAGTGAAATCGTTTAAAACTACATGTCAATCAGACGTTGTTAATAGTGTTACTTAGCTTACATTGCAATGTACTTTTAAGAACACTCTCTCAAAAATCGTTTTATGTCTATGGGAACTGTGGTATATTACTGGTGCGTTTTCTTGTAAACGAGGAACTTTTGCCCTTTTTATAGTGGTATTCCAAACACGCACTACAATCGGTCACTTTATACTTACAATGGTCTGGACTTTGAACGCGAAAAACAACATAGGTTAAAGTACAATCTATGGCGATCACTGACCTGTTGAAAATTATAGAAGTATTAAAGGACCTTTACCTTTCCGTAGCAATATTTTAAAGTTTCTTAAAAACATTGATAACAGAAGAAAATACATATCGATGGCCAAAGATAAGGTTACAACACCAAACATATGCAAGATTTCCTGCGTAATATATGATAACTGTGGAAAATCAATTCGCTGTTTAGTCGTCTGTCACAGTGATATCCCAATACCGCCCGGTATTTAGGATGACGACGGGAAACATAAGACGACCCGCGTTGTGAAAATTAACATTTTATTTTTTTAAGTAAATTTTTCAGAAGTGTGGGTGTTTTTCGGGACACAATTAAATATTTTTAATATTTTTTTTCTTGAATTGAAATAAGAAGCTCAACTTTTCAATTTTCAATTGTGGTAATGGTGTAAAGTAGGTAACTTTTGTATACGCCCTATTAACAGCCAGGGTCATGTAAAGGACGGCCTCCCATGTATTCGATGTGTAGCGTGTATGTAGAGCGAGATGCGTGCTTTGGGAGACTGCGGTATGTTCGTGTTGTGTCTTCATGTATAGTGGAACTCTTGCCCTTTTTATAGTGCTATATCACTGAATTTAGATTTCACCGTTGAAAAGAGATGCCAAACGATATACAACTTATTATCTATTCCAAAACTTACACTTTCAATTATAAAAAAGTACCAACATGCAATTGAAATATTATATATATCAAACTACAAACTAATCGTGTGGCCAAAAATACATGGATTACCGTCCGTACATTTGTAAACAATGTAAAGAGTTATGGGGCGTGTGTGGGAAAACAAAAACTAAAACAATATGGCGGATTCTCAAACTTCACGGGTAATGCACGCGTGTGCTACATACACGTATTAATTGTAGTCGTGGGAGGTAGAAATGGGTTGACTGGCAATCTCCGGAATCGGAATATCTGCATTGTAATAATGGAAACGGTTTTCTATAGTGTTTATTACAACAAACAGTAGAGCAATATATATATTTCATTTCACAAACCTTCTTTTGAAACGACACATACCTCAATTATACTATACTAATATATTTTGGCAATAACTCTTATATCTAGATACTATACATAAGTTTTCAACAAAAACTGCAATTAAAATGAAAGATCTTCACCAGTAAATTGAGCAGCAATTATATATATTTAAATCGCTTTATTTGTTGATAGGTTTCCTTGCTTACCTTTGTTTTAAGACAATGCTATGACTAATGAGGTACGTTGACCTAATTACTCCTAATTATCTGTCATCGAACTTACAGCTTCGACGGATAATTTAGGTGGTGTGTTTGTAGTTTTAAAAGTAATTAGTACGTGTAAGTATCTTCAGATCAAACTTTTTATAAAAGCCTTTGTTAAAATTTGGAAAGCTGACAATAAATTTTGTTCACCTTTCTAGTAAATCCTATGATATGGTTGTTTTCATGCATTGTCAATTTTGTTAGTATTATTTTGGACTGAAGAAGGCCCTATAGTGGCTGAATATACATGTATATTCCATAGAAATGGTTTTGATTTTACTTTGATTTTATTTTGGCCTTTTACTTTGAATTATTAATATACTAGCTTTTACCTCATTATGTCAAGTTTGTCACTGTCACATTAGATACATACGTAGTTTCTGGATTATTACCTCCAGGTATTGCGTATAATACAATTACAACATGTAGCTGATAATAATTCTTAAAGTATTCCCATGATAATATTATACTTTTCTTGGGCACTTTAAAGATGCTCCACCGCTGACAAATGGTTATTTTTCACAATCAAAAACAGGGGCAGACGATTTGTATTTTTCTTCAGTTACAACAATTTTCTTACTTTATACCATTATCACCATTGAAAAGTTTAGCTTCTTATTTTACTTTAAGTTAAAAATATGAAAAATAGTTAATTGCATCCCGAAAAAAATTCTGTGGCACTCTCTCCTATATGGAATGAAGTACAGATTGCGCATGCATCAAAGGTAAAATAAATTATTTGATGTTATCTTTTGTGCTAATTAGACATATATATACATGATTAAACACCAATAACTGTTCAAATGATGAGTATCATTTATGCACTGTCGGAGGTGGAGCATCTTTAAGTAAAACCTTTTCTGTCATTTTGAATTTATTAATGCTCTGTTAATAAACACTATGGTATGATTGCAACCTTTTTAAGAAAAGACTCAATAATAAAGTCATATGTTGCTGTTTTAATTTGTATTTGTCATACAATGTTGCTTTTTCTAAATCTATTTATAAATTTATTTGAAAATTAACGTTAAGTGACGGCGTTTTGCATAGTAACACCAAACCAGTTTTTATAACTTATCAATGTCAATCAATACCGGACTCAAACCACTGGAATAAGTAATTAAATATTTTGTTGATTTTGTGATGACTGAATCGTCTTCACGAAAGACAAATCATTTGTAAGAAGTTGTCGATGATACATGTGTATGTATCTATAAAGGAGGAAATGAAGTGTATTCGTGTAGTATTTTATCACTTAAATTTGTCTTCGTGTTTCAATCTCTATTTTGAAGATTTGTTAATTATGAATGATTATGGAATAATGAAAATTGAGCACATGTAAATTATGTAATCTCGTCAAAATTAACGTGCTCGATTATCATTATCTCCTCATAAACTTACTAAAATGAAAACACCATTCTTATATTAAGTTTTCTGCATAACCAAAGACTTTTCCGTTTGTAAGAAATTTCTTAATTTTTCATCGAATCCCTTACTTCTCTGCATATCGTATTTGGTAACCTCTACCCGACAGCTAGTTTAATCGGAATCAATCATCTGTTATCGAGGCTGAGGTGTTACGATGCAGTGATTCATGCTTAATTTATTGCACCCAATATTTGCGTCAGGCCAAGTCATCACCCGCCAAAGTGATTGTTCCATAATAATTCAATTTTGCTTGTTACGAGCATTTTCCTTGGCTTAAAAAGCCCATAAAGGAAAAATGGCGTCGCCGTTTGTAACGTCGCTTCTGATTCTGATTGAGAAAATGCCAGTACAAATTGTAAATATTTAAACATATCGTTAAATCAACGGTTTCGATTACATAGTTTTTTTTAATGTTTATAACTAATACTACTATAATTATTTACATATATATCTAACCAAATGATAATGAGTATTACTCAATATATTTTTCAAATATAAACTTTTGTCAATCCAAGCACAAATGTAATAATCAATTGAAATATATTTGAGAAATAGAAACGAATAGCGGTAATATCAGACCTTTTTTTATTCAGCAATTAGTGTTTGCAAAACAAATATATAGTCACGATAAAATGTTGAATGATAGTTGACACTTATCATATCAAACCCGGCTGTAGAAGTTATTAACGTACCTTCCATATATAATATGTCCACCTAAAAAGGTAAACTTTAAAAGTTTATTTCTGCTTGTTATACATCCTGCTCAGTCATAGTATTTTTCCCATAACCCCAAAAACAACATAAAGTTACAAACGTCCACAAACGGTTATGTCAAGCTATGGTTACATAAAACTAAATGTATAAGGATGACAAAGGTGATTTCTGTTACATATCTTGTTTGGTAAGGTCATTTTAAAAGGACAACTTTCCTTATAATGATGCTTTGTAAGTAAGGTGAGTGCGTGTGAGAAGTATACTGCAAAAGAAATCGATAAGGACACCTGCCCTGCCTCATTTAAATAACAACAGGTAAGTATGAAAATAATGACGTACCAATCGTTTATTTGTTTGTTTGCATTGTTGGCCGGTAATTATAGGAAATATTCGTATATTTTTACTAAGCTATTATATAATTATCATTATCTTTGACATTTTCGGTTGTAGCATATTATACTAAACAAAGCAAAATGCACAAACCTGATGCTTTGAAGTGGCATCGACACTTATTATCGTATGTAAAAGAAAGTGTAAGTAACAAATAATTTGGTGGTAACACGCTTGTTATCCGTGATATGTGAACGCTAAATTCATCCCTGAAGACACATTTGAAATCTTCTATTTCAAATTGTGGAACAGTTCATTGTACATTCTCAGGGATGTATGAGTGGATATGAAACTTTATATCACTGTATTGAGTATTCAACATTTCGAGGTACGTTATTAGGTCGTTTGACAATAGAGTTAATTTTGTTTCTCACTGCGACTGATTACTCTATTGTTCAGTTTGACAGACAAAACTCGTTTACTACTCAACGGCGTGACAACTAAAGCGACCGTTGCAGTAAACGTAAAAAGCTAAATGGATATTGGAGAAAGCTTCAAAGAAAAAAATAACACAAACAAATTCTTAAATAAAATATCAGTGATGACTTTTCTCTATACTGGGATGTTGTTTCTAACCTTGTCATCCACTCAATAATTATCATTGCAACGTTAACGGCGAAATTACACTCAATAATTTCTATATTCTTGTTCGCATGAAAACTACATAGAAATACTTTCATTGTTTCATTCCACCTCCTTTGATGACATGCATCAACAATGTAAGAAAATGTCATCGTTATTGATTTACTGCAAGTATGGACAATTTTTTGTAACTAGTTTATCTGAATGAAATATCCATACATGTTAGACAGAAATACTGCCTCTGCTACCAAACACTCGACATAAACTCGACATATTCCTTAGATTATATTAGTCTTGATGTGATAATGCTTATAAACTTTTCTAATGCGATTCAATTACATATTTCGATATACATTGTTTTTATCTAGCGCAGCTGTTAAAGGTATAATCCTTTCCTCTCAGCACCTTCAGTATGCTGAGCGCTAAGCAGAAACAGCCACTTTTATAGACTATGATGTATTTAGGCCAGGGGACAGAGAACCCAGAGCCTTTCTCACACGGCCAACAAGAAGCTTAATTAAGCTCAATCTCACTCCGGAAACACGATACGGACGGCACACGGTGGATGGCGAAAGGTAGAAGAAAACGAATGAAGCGTTTACGTCTTCCTGAACCTCTGGGTAAGATAATATTATAATCATGAGTATATACAATTGTTTGAACACAATTAAGACAGCGATCAGATTCGCCATAATCTGTCATTATATGCAACGTACATGTAAAATTTGATTCGTAAATGGTTCAAGGGAATTAACTCGTAGTCAGTGACAAGTAACTTATAAATGGTCTAACAATGATAGACAATTGTCAGTATCTGTTTTACCTTGTGGGAAACCCTAGCTGAAAGAAGTCAAAAACACAAAAATTTAATGCATATACTACCACACAGTTAGTAGCCATCATGTCTAAGGAATATTATTGACCTGTATTAATGACATTTCAAATAGTAGATACCAACTGAGAGAAAACAGAATATTTAACCCGCCTCTTTACAGAACAGAAACCTATTTTAACAATTCTTCACTATTTAAACTCAAGGAATTTAATACCGTATAATGGGTTTTTTGCGTGCTGCCAATTTTTACTTACTTTTTCGAATATTTTTTCGGAATGTAAAAATTAAAATCGTAAAATTTTAACGATTTTTCCGTTGGCTATTCTCTTGTTAGTGTACAAAATATCGAGAGTGAGTTGTATTTATCTCAGTTAAATACTTGTGATTTCACTATGTCGATATTTTAAACCTGTATCGAATTTACCCAAATCCTACTGGGAAACTACAAGAAAATATTCCGATAGAGATCATAAAAGAAATCAACCAAGCATCGGTTTTGTTTTGTTTATTATATTTACGTCCCATTAACAGCCAGGGTCATGTAAGGGCGTCCTCTCATGTATGCGGCCGTGTGTAGCGTGTATATTCGTGTTGTGTCTTCTTGCATAGTGGAACTCTTGCCCTTTTTATAGTGCTATATCACTGAAGCCGAAATCGGAACATATGCTACCAATAATGGAACGCCAAAAGCTGTCAAGGTACAAAGATAGATTTCCCGGATTGAACGACGTTACTGACGTTGAATTGAACCGTTAAAACTGAATTCTCCAAAGAATGCCGGAATTTGGATTTTTCGTATGGTAGTTATACGGAAATATAGTTACGGAGATACATTATCTAAAGTACCAACTCTTTCACAATGACTAACCCAGAACGAGGAAGCGAAAGTAACTATCATTTTTCTTGTTTGTTAAGTCTAAATGCCCATCGACAGGCAGGGTCATTTAGGGCCAAAATTAAATAAAAAACAATGATATAACTTTTTAAACACATTAAGATAAAACAGTGTTTCAATGGGCGTTTAAAGTGTTGTGAATTGTAAAATAGTTTTTCATTTACAAAAATATAACAATCATATGAAAAATATAAAGGCGATAAAAAGATAATGACACATGATACTAAGATTCATAGCTTGTGATTTAAGCCTTTTTCTTTTTTACATAAAAAATAACATCGAGTCTCACCATATGAAAAAGAGTCAGAGACGTCGAAGTATTTGTCTCTGATGACATTAAAAAACTCGCACAGTGCAATAACATGTGCTTTACTGTCTCTTAGCAGATGCGCATAGGTACGATATGTATAACCAGTTCGGAGCCGGGAAAGGACAACGTCCTCTCTGCGATCTATGGGACTAAACAAATGAGGTTTACGTTTAAGTTGCATTTAAAAAAAATATTGGTTAAGTCGTTAATAACAAGAATTCCACGGAAGTGAATGTGTCGCCTGCACAGCAGTAAAACATCACAAAAATAGTTGTTTACAGTTGAAAATATTGTTAATAATTTAGTGAGGTTATCACGTCCCGTAACTCTTCCAAATATTGACGGATTTTGACCAGTATCAAACCCATCTGAGATCTTATTGATATAAAGCAATATACATAATTTGGTTGAAATTGCATAATAAATACGAAAGTTATTGAACAGTAAGCAAAAAATTATCTGTTTTGATAATTTTGAAGTCCCGTAACTCTTGTAGATATTAACGGATTTTGACCAGTATCAAACCAATCCAAGATCTCATTGATATAGAGCAATAAATCAATTTTGGTTGAAATCGAACAATAAATACTAATGTTATCGAGCGGAAACTATGGATTTATCTGTTTTGACGGTTTTATAGTCCCGTAACTCTCGCCAATATTGACGGATTTTGACCAGCATCGAACTCATTTGAGATCTTAGTGATTTAAAGATGCTCCACCGCCGACAGAGCATAAATGATATTCTTCATTTGAACTATAATTAGTGTTTAATCGTGTATACAAATGCCTAATTAACACAAAAAATAATACAAAATAATTTATTTCGCCTTTGGTGCATGCGCAATCAGTACTTCATTCCATATAGAATATAGTGCCACGGAATTTTTTCGGGATGCAATTTTTATTTTTCATATTTTTAACATGAATCAAAATTAAAAGCTCAAACCTTTTTAACGGTGGTAATGGTATAAAGTAAGTAACTTTTGTTAATGAAGAAAAATACTAAATCGTCTCCTCCTGTTTTTCATAGTGAAAAAATACCATTTGTCAGCGGTGGAGCATCTTAAAAGCATTATACCAAGTTTGGTTGAAATTGGACAATAATCAAATAAAGAATAATTAGGTAAAAAAAAAGTGGCTGCGATACAGTACAGTATATCAGTTTTAGTCAATTATTACTGGGTTTTGTCACAGTAGCCAGTGAGGTTGTGCATTCAAATATAATTATTTAGTTTTCAAAATCAGCAAATACTGTTGCTATGTTGATGCTTTGACCGTCTTATTATCAGTGAGCGTTATTAAAGAACATGACAGAATAATCATGTGGAGGAAGGTCGGGGAAATAACACTGCCCAGCAGTCAGTAACTGGCCAAAGCCCAGCATAGGATTCGAACGCGCGACCCACAGGTAGAGGGATTGTGGCAATCTGAACACGCGGGCCCTGAGTAGAGAGAAATACGAAAACACTTTTAAATGTGGAAACGTTTATTATGCGCGTTAAAACTGATCATAATTCCTGATCGATTACAATCTTAGTTAGTATGATCTGGTTCACGGGCGTACAAGTTTTATTTTCAAATTTCATGATTTTATCAATAACCCATGATTTCTCTTTTTCAGGTGTTTAAAGTTATTAATCTTCTGAAACCTGGCATGTTCCCTTTTCATTCTTTGCAGTCTCTGCAGACGTGGTGAAGCTTCAATCGATTCCCCCCAGTCTGATGCCATTGATGAAACAGCTAGACAAAGACGACCAGTAATAATCTCGATCTGTGTCTGTAACAAACAACGATACTATGTTATAATTTGATAAGGATCATGATTTGTTATTCTGATGTTTTACAGTCTATGACGATTACATTACATCCCTTACTCAATAGAAAGGCTTTGGAAAGACCGGTGATCCTTAGTAAACTAATGCCACAGAATTTAATGAAAATGAATGTCCAGCTATGCTTACATTGCGTTTTAGATTGTAAGTAATGTTCAGGAAATCCGTTCGTAGGTATGAAGCTACTAACGGGTATAATTGTATGATTGTATGTATTAGAATGCACAGCTTTTAATTTGAAGCCGAATGGATGATAGTGTCTGAATATGTAAATCATCGACACTTATAATTCATATTTTATACCACAAAATGTTGGAAGATATGTGGTTCTCTTACCGCAGAGAGGGATATTCAAAGTTTTTGCCTGTGTGATTTTTTTTCTATCTCACCGTAGGGTAAACAAGCTTTGCACGTGCGCAAAATTGTGTGACGCAAGGACAACAGTATCATGACGTCGCGGTAATAGTATCGTCACGACAAAAATGAAATGCATCGACGGCGAATATTAATTGAGGTCATGTCATCCTCATTTGCAAATTAGAGACATAAAAGTGGGCACAGGACAAGAGAAAAAGAGACATTACCCTCTTAGGGGTGAGACAGAATATCTCAACCCTCGGGATAAAATTCTTAAGCTTTTCCGAAATAACATTTAAGATAAAAAAAAATAAAAAAATAAAAAACCATGGAAATGCAAAATGAAATAATTTTACCATTAATACTATACATGTACTTAAAATCTTCTGAACAATCAAATTAAAATAAATGTAAAATTTCATAACGCGGGTCGTCTTGTGTTTTCCGCCGTCGTCCTAATTACCGCGCGTTAGTTGACTATCACTGTTGCAGACGGCAAAACAGCCAAATGAATCTTGACTGTTAACAAGATAAAGCAGGAAATTTGGCATATGTGTGTTGTTTAAACAGCATTTTAGTCATATTTCGATATATGAAGATCAATCTTATATAAATTTCCTTCCCAGATATATCAAAACAATATAATCTAGAAACACCGTTCTACAGAGAACCAAAAAATATAAATACGCACATGGACATACAACCAACTTGAACCAAGTGGTGAATACAAGATAAATATAGATAATGAACATGCATATGATAATTACAACATACGAGAAAAGATTTATATGTCGTTATAGTATAAAGTAAGTAATATTAACAAAAGTCAGCTAAACAACGTAGATAACATATTATCAATGTCTTCGAATCAAAGTTCAATATACGAAATTTTTCAGTTTTTTGTTTTTTTGTTTTGTTTTTTTTGTAATCACAAACAAATACAATGATCGACCATTGTATTAAGGACCTAGAATAAAGATGAAAGACGTGTATTATGATATTATTCCGTGCAGATGAACGTATTATATGGAACGGTCAAATATCGTCTTTTTAACATACCTGCCATCTTAAAACTGTCGCTATTGCAAAACCGACAATTACCGAAGCGTTTCGTATATACACCATTTCTGGGCCCGGTTTGTGTTTATCGTGGGCCACATTATTTTTTTCCCTATTTTTTCTCGAAACTTCACAGATGATCTCAGTAACAACATTCCCTTGCTATAGTCAACATTTTAACAGAGAACGTGATAATTTTCTTGTAAATGTTTATGATTACAAAAAACTGAAAAATACGTATATTGGGCCTTTAAACATTCCGTACATATACACATCAACAAAATCATTCACTCTATTGAATTGAATACGTATGATATCCCAGGGTATGCATGTATCTTTAATAAGGACACTTAAAACTAAAAAAAAAATCGTTGATGGCATCAACAGCGATTGAAGGATTACCAACTATAATTAAATACAAGACAGTTTCATCGGCAAATGATTTAATTCATTGATATATAAGGAAGTAAAAGGGATCTAAGACGGAACCTTGATGTACACCAGCCTTATTATTGTTTAAAACTCTTTGATATATTTCAAATAGATAGTTCACACCAAAACGATTATTTCCCAGAGATAATTGTTAACAGTCGGGGTCAAGTAAGGACGGCATGGGAGTGCGTGTTTTGGGAGACTGCTGTATATTCATGTTGTTTCTCGTATAGTGGAACTCCTATCCACGCAGTCAGATAATACCGATAACGGGTGAACCAGTTGTCCCACTCTCTTAATGCTAAGCGCTAAGCAGTAGAAACTACCAGTTTTATATAACTATTGCGTGTCTCGGCAAGGATCTTCCTGACAGGAAATAATAAGATACTAAATTTAGTCGCCTTTTATAACCTAAAAGGGCCGGTATATCAAAGTACTGAAGATCGAGACATATGTTGTAAAAATGATATCAAATCCTTTAATAAACACCTTTGTATGACAATAATTAAAATGTGACGTTCAAGTATTCGTTTGTAAATCATAAGTTGTGTGCTCATATGATATTAGGTCATGCAGCTCCGTGGATGGTCAACCATGTGAGTTTAATGACCTCCGTGAAGTTGATTCCTAGTTCCCAGTTCCTTATTCCATTAGTTATTCGATTCCCTGATTACTTATTCGATTCCCTGATTACTTATTCGATTTCTAGCTAATAATTAACATTATAAATGGTTCAAAATGCATTACTATGCATCACAATGATCTATTCGACCTTTTAATTACTCATAAGTGCCCATTACTTATTCGATTCTCTGATTACTTATTCGATTCCCTGATAACTTATTCGATTTCTAGCTACTAATTAACATTAGAAATGGTTCAAAATGAAAAAGTGCTTATTAAAACATTTATGTGCATTCGATGTATTATATTATTCGAGACTTTTGAATTACAAACTATCGCCAAATCATTTTAATATTGTGTAATAATGTTGTACTGAAATACTATGATCAATTCATTTTACTTTTGATACTGTTATTCGTAATTCTTTGATTTATTGTTGTCGGCCTAACTCTGTAGTAATTATATCTATCTACCGTATAGTGTCAATTGAGTAGTGTTAAGGAGACCGGTCCAATCAGGTATAACACGTATTTTTATTCGACTCATCAGCGGTAATTTACTGTTTGGTCATTACAAAAAAAAATTTGTTCAACACCTCGAAAAATTCGACTCAATGAAGTTTGACTTATCAAAATTCTACTGTACTCATCAAGCATGCCATGTTCCTATTACGAAGATTTACACACTTCTAATTTAAATTTATATGTGCCATAAACAGACAAACATGTATGGCGACTTAGAAATGTTAGTTACAACACATACTATAGCTTACATGTATGCATTTGTTGTTGTTGTTGTTTTTCCCCTTATGCATGCTTAAATGGAAATCACGTGTAGACCACACCTTGGCTCTCTGAATTTATGTTCACATTTCAGTGTAGTGTAAATATAATGATCTTTGGCAGTACTTTTCAATACAGTAACATCGTACAGGCGTCTATATACCTTTTAAAATACAATTTCAATTATTGTGAAGTGAAATTTAATGTTGTATTTTCATCTGGTGATTGCATGTATTTTAAACCTGGTTTGAAATTCAACCACTGTGTGTTTATTGTATGCTATGCAGTCAAATAACATTTAGGAACACAAGAAAATGTGCTTAATGTGGAGGTTTGTCGCAAAATACTTATGTATCATTCTCCCAAAACACGCGCTTCATACACACTACACACCGCATACAAGGGAGGCAATTATTATATGGCCATGACCTTTTATAGGACGTATTTAATCAAACAAACAAACAAACCATCTATCGTGTGGCGTCGAGATGAGATGAAACGGGCCGGAATTTTTTAAAACGACTTACACACGAATCTACAACCACCCATAACTTACACCCTTTTTGTGAAACGGTACCCACAACATCATCATCATCATCTTTGTTTTCATTATCGAGTGAATTATTTTGTTTTCTCCCTCTCAAGTATTGCGTGTTGCACATACACGCAACACACGGCATACACGGGAGGCCGTCCTTACATGACCCTGGCTGTTAATAGGACGTTAATTAATCAAACAAACAAACAAAAATGCGTGTTGCAGATTCCGAAATGTCGTTTGTTTCATTACCCCATTACTGGTGTCCCCGTTGTCAATATAATATAACCATGTGGGATATCATGTTCTGTATCTCCGTCTCCAATCACATGTTTCAGTGGTATAGCACCATAAAGAGAACAATAAAATCACTATTACAAAGAGTCAGAACACGAATACACCACTTTCCCAACATGCGTAGGCATTCCACACGTGCAATGTACGAGAAGCCGTCCTTAAATGACCCTAACTGTAATTAGAATCAACCAACCATTATCAATGCATGATCGCTGTTTTTTGTTTGGAACGTTTATAATGTAACTTTAGTGACTTCTATCATAATAACCATACCTTTATAACCGAAATCAAATCCCCTGTGACTTTGTTGTTTTTAGTACTTCCTTGTTTCGCCATAGTCGAACGGGAATAAAAAATATTATGAGTACTTGTGCACTACCTTTGTATCGAAAAGGTAAAGAATTAATGAATTACTACCCTCCATCCAATATACTTGTCCGAGCTCAAAAACTGTTCAATGCATCTCCTTGAAACATTCTGTTTACATGTGTATCGGACAGGTGCCCTAGTTGTGCCTTTTGTTATTACAGACTGTTTCGAGATATTTTGTCACCATGGAAACTAAATGAAAAATACCAAGTTGCTGTTTCTTTTTGTCACCTGCTGTCATTTTTCCAGTTTTACAATACTCACATACATTTAAAGTTATACTATAATACCTCTTACTTGAGCCAGATATATGCATGTATGTGAGTTGTCATACCAATTACGTGACGCGGGGATAATGCCACGCTTTGCAGTTCTTTGTTTGATTTGCAATGAAACAATGGTTTTGAATACAAATTTCTTGACAAAGAGCAAAGTTCGGATTTGATATCTGAATATCGTCACGTCACAATATATGAAATGAAAATGATGTTAGACTTTACCATTGCCGTGTATTGGATACTTATCGCTGGTGCAAATTCCTATTTCTCATAATGATGATATTGAAATATCGTTGAGGTTGATTTTCTCTTTTCAGCCTTTTCTTATAAGCATACGATTGTCTTCTCTTATGTGATAGTGTCGTTTCATATATTTCCACATAGATTTGAATCATCGTTTTCAGCAAAGACAAAAAACAACTGAAATTCATGAAAAGCGATTTGTTCATTGCCGGTATTTGACTAGTTGAATACGATTTTTGTTCTCTTCAGGGAGTGGGACGACTGATTCGCCCGTTGTCAATAAATTGATTGGGTGTGGTTTGTTGTTCGCCGTCTTCGGCGGCATGTTTCATTGATATAACATACACAAGGGCAAGAGTTCAACTTTACAAAAAGACACAACATGCACCACCGTCTCACAAACGTTTTACACAAGGCCCGGGATGCCGTCCTTAATTATCCTGGTTGTTGATAGGACGTAAAGATAATCAACCAAACCTAACATGTTTCTTCTTAATCAGTAGTTAATTCACTATATAAAATATAAAAAAAAAAATCACTATTACAAGGGGTCACGCCACCAGCATACCGGGTTAAACACATTAAGACGCAATGATCTAGGTGATCTTAGCTAAATAAAAGTACAATAAGCTAAAATGTTTGTTTGATTAATTAACGTCCTATTAACAGCCAAGACTATGTAAGGACAGCCTCCCGTGTGATATGTTATGTGTATGAAGTGCGGGTGTGTGTTTTGGGAGACTGCGTTATATTCGCGTTGTGCCTTCTTGTATAGGTGAACTCTGACCCTCTTTATAGTGCTATATCACTAAAGCATACTGCCGATGACAAAAAGCAACACACCATTACCGGTCACATTATAATGACTACGTTATATTGTAGTTAGTTCAAGCTCAGCATACACATGATGGATCTATGGCCGTCTATTTCCGATGTCTTCTGAAGCCAAGGAGTCCGATTCCATGGACGAAAAGATTCTGGACAGAAAAAAAAATCTTAGCTATAAAATATACTACATACAGTTTTTTTCACTTTAACCATCCGTTCTAAATATATATATTAATGTCATATAGCTAGGTAAACTTGCGTAAAATTTAATATTTTGGTCATGTAATAGTTTTCCATAACTTGTGACAACATGACTGCTGAACTATAAGGACTTTGATAGTCATACAGTGATCAAATTTATCAGGCGTATGTTGAAGTTGATCACAAAACAATTAGAATGACGTCAGAACTGTTAAGAGCCCTATTGAATGACCGATGTTCAGTTGCTATGGACATTACTGGACTCGATGAACGTGTGGGGAATTTGAAGCATTAAGCAAACATATTTTGCAATATTGTTGTGACGACAATGCTATATTCAGCTTATATCAAATATTAGAGACTATGGCAGACAGCGTTAGTGTGATTTGTGTTGTAATATCTAATATGTTTTGTCACAGGTAAAAAAAATAAGATCTGCATGCCATTATGTTTGCTATGTCAATTGTGGCGCAGGGATTACAAGTAAGATACATCATAGTCTGTAAAAGTTGATGTTAGATGGATATGTTAGGAAGGAAAAAATAATTAAAAAGAAAAGAAAATAAAGCTGCCTTTTACGATCATGCAATGGAGAGGCAGGTATAATTCTTCTGAATTTACAACAACTATTATACTTTAACCGACGATAAGAACTTGTTTGAATCTTATTTTATAAAGATGCAAAAACGTGCGGTCGATACTTTTTTAAGTACTAGATACAAAGTCTATGGATACCGGCGATGCGTGAAATATAACCTTTATAAAGTCGTACGATAACTGTAAAAATACCTCAAAACAAATTTCAAACTCTCTTGAGATAATTAAGTATGTTCATTATAGAAACAGAATCCCATAATTTCCATTTATCAAGGACATCAGTACATTGCAACTGCACTACTGTGTGTAGTCTCCCAACACACGCACCTCGCACAACATACACGCAACGCACCGCATACATGGGAGGCCGTCCTTACATGACCATAGCTGTTAATAGGACGTTAATGAATCAAACAAGCAAACAAATAAAACACTACTGTGTAGGCATTCATTTATAGAAAATAAGACGTTGGTCACAAAAACCTTACAAAAGACATTTCTTAGAGGATAAAATGTCTTTTTTGTTTGGTTTTATACGATTGTATATTGATTTAATATTAAAACGCATATAGACTAATTTAGCATCTTTGTCTTCTGCCACTATTCCATGATCATGGAAATCTGCTTTAACTTCCTTTTTTTAAATATTTTATATCGTCTTTGGTAACAGTGTTCCTTTTTCGTTTCATAATGTTTTTATTTTATGCTTGGTGAGCTAAGTTTGGTTTGTTTTAATTATTTAAAACTTATCATCCTATTAATATCGTCCTTTCTCTGAATTGTTGGCTCTTCCGTCTTACCAAACTTATTACAAACTTATCTTCACGTCCTTCATATCATAACAGAATGATGAGAGTGAATCGAACTGTGCTACCTGATGCATTGTGTACTCTATCTCAATAATGTAGTCATTGAATCTACCATAGTTTCCAGTTATGGAAAACACAATTCGCATGTAGGGAAGCTAATCTCAAACAAATTTATCTGTTTAATTAACAAGACAAGAGGCCTATATTGCTCACATGGTTTATTTCATCAAAAGTTTTACAATTGGAAGTATATAGCGAAATTGCCCTCTTTAGGCCCATCCCTCAGCCGCACCAATTGTATGATTTTGAATCCCCCACCCCATAAGGATGCTACAAATGCAATAGGAGGGTGTTATCCAATGCTTAGTTCCATATCGTTTACATAGAAATAACAAAATACTCCCTTTTGGCCCCGCCCCGCCCCGCAGGCCTTCCCGGAGGTTTCAGCCCCACGTATGTACCATTTTTAATGCTATAAATAAAATATGAAAGCTACCCAAAGCTTAGTGTCAGAGAAGTCGTATATATGGAAATATCCAAATAGACCTATAATGATCGAAAGATAGAAAATAACCAAATACTTCCTTTTGGCCCCGCCCCGCAGGTCTTCTCGGGGGTTTCAGCCCCACTTATGTGCCATTTTTAATGCTACAAATAAAATATGAAAGCTACCCAAAGCTTAGTGTCAGAGAAGTCGAATATATGGAAATATCCAAATAGACCTCCTATAATGATCGAAAGATCGATCCTTCCAGTCAAATTTTGATAAACTCCAACCAGCGTTTATGAAGAAGTCAATTATTGATAGACGGACGCCGAACGTCGCGGTATCGCATAAGCTCAACTTGATCTTTTGGACTAGATAGGTGAACAAAAAAAGCAAAAACAAACATTAAAAAACACCGTTGCGTGTCTTTGATCTCTATGAACATCACCTTTCACCCGAACTAAATATTGAATCAGGCTTCCATAAATATTTACCTCTATGTACTTTGCACGTAACAGCTAGACTCCATAACTTGTTACAAGGCGCCACAGACAAGATGAAAATCATTGTAGCAGTGATAACGTTTATGGTATCGGGTAAGTTCGGTTCTTATTTTATATTCTTGCTTCTGGTTTTGTGTTTTCGCCCAAAATGATTGCCTAATATGTTATTTTATATCAAGTCAGAAATCAATGTCAGTTGTAATGAGAACGTTAAGTACAAACTGATAAATGGGCATCTATTTTATGATGGCCAGAATTCACAACTCCCACCAAACCTTCACATTGGATTTCGATAACTGAAGAAGATTGAAACGCAGAGAAAACATCCGTGTTTCCATTATCGGACATAGATCATTCTTTGCTGGGCGTTAAGAGCGCTCTATGAGTTTATTTGTGTGTATATCAGACAAGTGCCCTAGTTGTGCCTTTTGCTACTGCGAACCTTTCATTTTTGGATTTTATTTCTGCTACAATGGAAACTTAGTCAAAATACCAAATTACTGTTTCCTTTGGTGTCCGCACGCCAAAACTATTCAACGCAGCTCCTTGAAACTTTTTGTTTGTATAATACAAGTGCCGTAGTTTTGCTTTTTGCTATTGTAGACATTTCAAGTTCGGTATTTGTTCTGTTACAATAGGAACTGAGTCAAAAATACCAAATTACTGTTTCCTTTTGTTGTCTGCTGTTATTTTTTTCAGTTTTACATTTAAAGTTACACTTAAATAACTCTTACTTTGAGCTTGATATATACATGTATTTAGGTTTTCATACCGACTGCGGGTCGCGGGGGATAATGCAACGCTTTGTGGCCCCTTGTTTTGTGACTCTTGCAGACGGCTATTTTAATGCGCTAAATTTTGCTGTTTATGCCTAGGTTAAACCAAATTTCCCGTTATGTTTGAATTTCTTAAAGGCTGTTTATGTTTAGGTACAATGTAGGATGGACACAGATTATCTAAGAGTTTATACAACAAAACACTTTGTATTCAATCCTGTGGACGAAAGGCAATTATTTTCACTAGTATTTGTTCACTAAGTGTACACTATAATTTACCTCCTATTGCAAAATTATCAATTTTGGTAAGTGATTCCAGCCGACATTGGTAGGTAGTTTTTCTGCAAGGCGATACAGATAATTTTTTTTTAAATCTTGTGCTTGTATATTCCAAGTTAGAGTGTCATCAAAAGACAAACCTAAAGGCTTTTCTTTCTTGACATTTTGTAACAGACGATTCCAATTCGTCAGTAGCTCTGTCTTTCCATTCGTTTACTACCAATATGGTCTTTATTTATTACCAACATAGTATCATTACACAAGTTTTTAAAATTAATAAAGCCATTATGTAGACATGTTATAATGCTAGTTACGTTTTTGTCTGTTTTTTGCATAGAAGTATCATCTGTATAAATTAAAAGTTAACTTTGCTTAGAGCAGAGGGCGAGATTATTTACATATAGGAAAAAAAACATTAAGGGCCCAAGAATGGATCCTTGGGGAACTCCAGTTTTGATTTCAATGGGATTTTCTGACGTCGATATGTGTAGGGAGAGAAGAAGTGAATAGCATTTTCAGAACAGACATATAATTTTATTTTCTGAGGTTATAGATTGTGATTAATAATACCAAAAGCTTTACAGATATATAACTCCCTTTTGGTCCTTCTTATCAACCTCATCATACCATCGGTTTGTGATAGCAGTAAGGGTAGTTTGACAATTTTGCACATAAAGAAATCCTCAACGATGAATGCCAAGACAGATTCATTTTAGTTTTCAGCTTTTATATAACTTGCAAAGACCAGTTTAAAGATCGAAATAAGTTTTAGTTTTTTTCCTTGGGTCTTTCCGTGGGTAAGATGTTATTAAATGAGGCTACAAATCACCCGTCGCCCCTACTCGCCTGACTTATGTGGCTTAGCTTGAACGAATCGTGCAACTTTGGATTCAATCAACACATCTCATCGGTAGAATGGAAATCACTCTACATGCGAAAATTGTTAGTTTTTAATTTTACTCTCATCATCTGTCTCTATAATCACATGGAAAAAAATGTAAACAACTACATCGGCCATTTTATCGCTTCGAGCTCCCCCAATGCCGTCTAAGCGCCCCCTAAGTCAGAGGTACGCACCTCCTGCGCATCCCAATTCCGTTAACCTTCTCCACGGTGTATTAGTTTATAAGGTTTGCCTCGGACTTGCTTCAGACATGTACTTCGATCCCTAACGTCCCATTAGCAGCCAGGGTCATGTAAGGAGGGCCTCCCTGTGTGTAGTGTGTATGAAGTGCGTGATGAGTGTTTTGGGAGACTGCGGTATGTTCGTGTTGTGTCTTCTTGTATAGTGGAATTATCGCCCTTTTTACAGTGTTATGTCACTGAAACATGCTGCCGAAGACACAAAGCAACACACCCCATCCGGTCACATAATACTGACAACGGGTGAACCAGTCGACTTGATCCCTGTATACTGAGCGGATATAAAAACAATTTTATAATTTGAGTTCGTTTCTACGTTGATCAAAATTAAGGATTGTAAAACCTAAACAAAAATTCACAAGTAAATACGTGCCAAAATTTATCAATTTTGTAAGTCTCGGTCACGGAACAAAACTCTACCTTTTTGTTTTTGTAAAAACAAATGGGTGACTGCACCTAAGCACAAAACCTATACATATTGAGCAAGCGTAACGCACAGGAAGTTAATCCCAAGGCATCATTGTCAATGGATAATTAATTTATCATACTGTTAAAATAGGATAACGATGGATATCTACAGCTTGTGTATTAAATAATTCAACGTGATTCTTCAGTTCAAAAAATTAACAGCACCAATATAAGCATTTTTGTACTTGATGCTATATCATGATAATGATAAAACTAGACATGTCAAGTAAAAAAAATAGCCACTCAGGAATAACGCCGAATCGTAAATTTTGCATTACCCTTACATCTAAAAAGTACAAAACACATTTAAAAAGTACAAAACAACAGTTTTTTATATATCTCTGGCGGTAAGGCATAAAGTTCGACCTAGTCTTCCTCTCCCAAGTCTGATCTACCAGAGTTACTTTCTGGCGGTATGAAACAAAGCGGAGTAACTCGAAGTAGATCAGACTACCTCTTCCTCACATAATGGTTTCCCTGACACCATTTCAATTTTGAGACCGAGTTAGGGGTCGATCCGCAATCCATCATGGCCGTCACAGCCACCATGAGAAAAAAACCACATTTTAGAGTTCTTAGTTCAACCGGTGCTGCATTTCAATATTGGTCTGTTCTATACTCAGAACACTATTCAACCCTGTCCCACCTATGTTATACATTATATGTATCTCTAATAATAACGCTACATATTAATACATTATAAATGTCTGCCCGCCGGTCTTTCATCCGGTCTAACAGTTCATTTTGAGAATTCTTGACCTATCTAGCACATTCCACTGCTCCATTGTAAGTCATAAAACTAGCTTGACCATGTGCTCCGAGGTCGCAGGCTGGAATGAATACTCTCTCTTTACCTGAACTACCCGTATATCATACAAATCACGTTCAACGCACTTTTACTTGTCAATATTCATGAACTACTTTACACACGTAACAAACAGACATATTTCCTGATTTAATACGAACCGCAAAAAACATTGTCCAGTCTATTCAAAATTAAAGATAGATGTCACCATTTTGGAAAACATATTTAAATCGTTTCCTTTAACTGTTGTTAAGCCCTTGGTTTTCTTGTCCAACTGATACCAAATTATGTTTTTGTTTATATTTTACACGATGTGCACCTATGTTAACACGATAAACAGAAGTAGATAAAACTAATCATGACATTTTTACAACGAAACATACAATTGTAAGGGTTTATGGTGAAAATATCATTAGTATTTCTTACCCGAGTGATTGACTCAATATTGACAAATCATAACTATTTCGCAGCGAAAATATTGCTTTCCAATTAACGTTATGTGCCATAACAAGACGCAAATTTTGACGTTATTTTTTCTTCAGTAATCTATGGAAAACCATCAGATTTGACGAATTAAGCTGTGAAAATCATTCAAATGGACAGAGAAACATTTATGGTGCCTTTGATACACTGCGAAATTCTTGTATTTTATGGCTTTTATTCAGATGGAAGCATATATGCATAAATCACTTTTTAAATTGCTAATAACATTATAAAAATATATGAAATGAAATTTTAGACCGAATCTTGGTTTTATAATATGACCGCAAGTACTTATTTCACTTGACAGGAGATGTGAATATAATATTTTTGCCAGTTCTTCCAAAAATAATTTCCATCTCTCATTTGTGCTTGTAATATTAATACCGGTACATTGTAGCTATTGTTATTTCCAAAATTGTGTTATTTTTTGGTGGTGAATAAAATATTGATAGCTCCTCTTGATTCGTGAGTATAAAAATTACGGCATATACATGACTTTATTTTCTCATTTTCAATTGTTGGGGCATAAATGTGTTGCATTTGATTATCGTATGTTATTTTTTTTCGAACTATGTGCCTTTTGAGTGGAGCTATATCATTAAGCGAGGAAATCGCTGCTGATTAACATATTGTCTGCTATTGGTCTAGTTTATATCTTAAACAGAGACGTGAAAATGTAATGATTAGAGTATAAATAATCACCTCAATCGATGAAATAAATCTGTTATTCATCAAGAAACAGGGAATATGCTTTATTATTCTCTCAGAATGACTAAGACTCGTTTGTTTTTTTTTACTTTTGCAGCATGTTTTGCTCAGTCTGAGATCCTTGCCTCACTTCGTTTGCTTACTAATCCTAATGATGGAGTTCGTATTGGATCGTCCATTACATCTGAATTGAGACTTCTATTTCCGAACTCCCGTCACACCTTCGAGAACATTACAATTGAACTTCTGACCCCTGATGCGGCATTTGACCTGATGGCGTTGTTAAAAGCAGAGATGACGTTTGTCGGCATATCTTTGACAACAAATCCATCCGTACGGAGATTTGTACTGACAGACAAGGAAAAACGATCAGTAAGTTTTGACAGATTCGGAAGTGTATTTTTTTCATTTTCTATTTAATTCTTTTAAAAATAATATGGATATCAAATCACAAGAAACTATCTTTGATAAGTTGAACTTAACACTAAAAAATTATAAAATCGGTAATTGTAAATTCATTTGTAATGAAAACATTTAATCATGTTGATTACTTTATAAACAAAGCTATGACATCGGACGAGAATGTATTTATAAAAAAAAATCAATGCGGCCTGGACTCGCTTTGTAACTTTTCTGCTTTTTAAACAATAAAACAATAATTGTGATACTTTGTTCTTTTAAAATGCCTCGACATAGTCACCACTACTATTTCATATCGTTATTGCACGATATTAGTTTTCGCAGACCTAGACTTCAACAATATGTTTACCAACGGTATTGTCTGGGTACCAGGGGATCATTGCAACCTTAAGTTTGTCTGTAACTCACCGTTAACTCACCGTTGATGAAGCCATACCATTAGTTTGAGATTACTATTGACACATCATCTTATATCACTGGTTGTACCGGTATGTTTTCTCAGTTGGGTCCCGTTTGATACTAAAAAAAGTAAATATGGAATTTAGCCGTGTAGACAAATTTTAAAAGTTCATAACGTCATCAGACGTGACCGTGATGGAATTTTGTCAGATCCTCTCTGACACGTAGTGATAGTAAGGATCTGTATAATAATCAAATAGGGGGTTTGAAGAACTTTCAAAACATCAGTATTTTAAAAATGATACTTTTGTTTGAGATAATTTTCGGGCTCCGTCCGATAGTTCTGAGAAAAGAATGCGTAACTGGTAATATGAACACAATAATTTTACTAAAATACTGACATAGTACAGTTGAAGGTCTCTTTCATTCTTCTTTGTTCTTTGAATAAATTATACCCCCTGCAAAAAGTTAAGGGTAGTATACTGGAATCGGGTTGTCCGTCCGTCTGTCTGTAGACACATCTTTGTCCGGCAAACTCCTCCTAAATTACTTGACAGATTTGGATAAAATTTGGTACACAGAACCCTCACATAAAGGGGTAGTTGCGTAAACTATATATAAAGGGTTCTGCAAAGTCCCCTATTAATGGAGTTAGTGCTAAATTCGTGCAGCGAGAGTATTAGTCGTCCACTCTAGCGACAGTTCGAGTTTGAGTTGGGTTTACCAAACACCTGAACCTATATGCGCCATTCACACATGTAGGTGTTGTGAGTATGTTTTATATAGTAATCCATGCTTGTTTTGTCCAGGGAATAGTTATATACTACCGCCGAGGTGTACTGACTTTGGATCAAATAGACACATACATCAATGCAGCTGATTCTGCTAGAACTATAAATATATGGTTTGAGACAATGCTGGTGCCAAGCATTGGAACAACTCTGACAGATGGTGGAATTTATTCCATGAAAACGTCTATTTCCTACACCATTGGAAACGATGACAAATTTACAAATAGCACAGTTACATTTCCCGTCAGGAAATTCGGACTTCAGGTACACCTACTTGATTTATCAAAAAAGTTTTTGACATTATTTTAAGGTTTTAAAATACAACTAAGTAATTCGAAAATAAAGTTGAAGAAAAAAAATAAAATTGTAAAATCAAATTGAAAGCACAGATAAATTTTCTTCACCAGCTGGTATATATTACAATCTATTGATGAAATGCACCTCCAAATCCAATCTGATTAAAATACAGATCCTTATGACCACTCCGGTCATTAAACGTAGTGATAATAAGGATCTGTATTTTAATCAGATTGCCCCATACCTGATTTTGTCTAGGTATGTAATTTCATGATGATAGTAGGCAACTATAACTAGATGCTATTATTTTCTGCATTGATATATTTTTTTATCATGCTTACTACAGTTTGTTATCATTTACAAAATCAAAATTTTCAAAATATTGCATTAATCACACCATCGATGCTTTGTTTTTGTTTGTTTTGGTTTGAAGGGAGTACCTAAGACAACGATGATCATTTTTGACAATCCGTTGAGGAACAATTTTCCTATTGATGTTTTGCATAAATTCTGGATAAATGTCTATGTATCGTACCCATTCACCTCTTTATGGCTGGAGATTGAGTCGATGTTGGGACTGCAATTCGTGGATCTTCGCCTGACAGAAGCAGGATCTAACTACAGGAATTTTCTGGACTTTGTTCCCGACTCGTCTACAGCAGTTCCGTGTGTTGACAGTAACTCCGGAAGTCAAAGCTTACAGTATACTGTTGGTGATATTTACAACAAAGGTAGGGGGCAGAATATCTAAAAAAAATAACACTTACTAGACAGCTGTTTCCCTACCACCATTCCACAGCTATCGTCCTAACAAACAAAAGTTCTCAACTCATGCATATATACTATACATCAAACATCGTTCTTGCAATAATACAATAAAAACTAGAAAGGAAATTCCATATTTCTATATTTTGGTTGGGAAACTATGCATTGTGAGATAAAAATAGTAGCCTGAACCTGAGTAACGTCCCATAATGCACTGCACAAGTTACGTAAAATGGTGTTAATATAATGTTGAACCTATTAAACCGAACCAAATCTCTGCTCAGTGATTGGTCAAGTATTAAAGGATAAAGGTCACTCTACGTAAGGATATCTATGGTAACGTGATCGTAAAACCAGAATCAAAATACTGTTACTGAGAAGTTTTATAAGGAGTTGAATACTATATAGTCTTATCTACATTACGGGTATTATATTTTTGTTACACTATCAGGATCGTCCACAGGGTCGTCTGTCACTGACAATGATCTACTACGGTTTGGAGTCACAGTCATACTCCCATTCAATGCAGCTGTCATCGGAGTGCACAAAGTTCGGCTTAAGGTTTACATCAACTCTAGTTTTGTTGACAACTCCACTGTTTTAACACCAGCTCTAAATGTAAGTCGCTTCTGGCCAGTTTGATACATTTATTTCTACATTGTCTATTAATATTCTCTCGGTATTAATGATATTTTGCATATCTGTATATCATCGCTTAGGTATACTTTAACATGTATCAATAGACATCAACAAGTATATTTATTTGATGTCAACATTGTATATACTATACCACGTGAAGTTTGGATGGTCAATGTGACGTCGTGTGTGACGTTAGCTGTAGGTACAGGAGATGTAGCTAAGTTTTAAGCTCTACCTAACGCCAAAATAAACAGCTACTTGATCTGATGCAAACGCTTGTTATTCACGAAGATTTGTGGTTGGACAATAAGTTCATTTAGTAGTTATTTGTTCTATAGTATATTAGTTTAGTCATTCACACCCTAGTGATTACCCATGAGTAATAAATAGATGATGCTTGGGAAGACATGATGCAATTATATAAACAAACAAACCATGATGTGGCAATTATAGTTCGATTCTTTTCGTCTGTTTCAGCAAGTCCCCGCCATGGGACAGGTAATATGCATTGGTGGCAATGGTTTTCCTTCAACAAATATCAAACTCGACGGTATCATAGAACTTGGCTTCAATGCTACGTCATCACCGTCAACTGCAATAACAATGACTAGCCGATCAATATACATTGACGGCGATGGTTCGCAAAATGGAGGGCTTGAAATTGTCCAGGAGAAAGACGAGGGATGCAATATCAATGATGGCAATATGACATTCGTGCAATACACGTGTTTTGGAACAGAAGTGTTGCCTGTGAAAACAGTAGCTAGGGTTCAACCAGAAACCGCGATTCCCGGAGAACGCTACCGATTAGAAGTATCCATACGCTTCACGATGTTTTCTCAAGAAGTGATATATTTCTCTGATTACACTGTCCTGAACGACTACTTTAATACAGTAAGGCGACTCACTCGGCGTACTTATAATAATCATCTAAAGCTGTAACATTGCTGACGAACCGTACCATAAAAACAATTAGTATATTTCTTCAATTTTCAAAACTTTCGTACTTTACACTATTGTAAAGTTTCAGCTTTCATTTTACTGACGAAAGTATTAAAACAATTAATTGCTTCCCGTAGAAAGTCAATGATACTATGCCTATATGAAATGAAGTACTAATTACATATCCTTTAAAAGCAAACCAAGTTATTTTATAATATCTTTGTGTTATTTAGAGATGTATTTACAGGCGAAAACAGCAATTAATTTTCAAACGATGAGTTTCGTTTATGCTCTGTCGGCAACGGAACATCTTTAGATATTCATGTTTTGTATCCTTGAACTAGTTTGCATCCTCGATACTCCAGGGGTTCCGATCACTTACCGACCTCTACACCCCTAGACCATTCAGTTTGTTGATATACCCAAGTTGATCCATTCGTATAGTTGTTTAGGACAAAACGAAACTACAATATATCTTTACTGACAGCGAGTACTACAGTCATGTATTCACAGTTAACTGATCACCCTCTTCAATGCCATCCCATCCATAATATGTTTTGCCAAATTTTATAGTATGTAAATGTATTGTTCAATGCGATAGAATATGATATATGACATTTTTCTCTTGTATATTTTGGCATCCGATTAACATTATTATTGTAAAATTGGCATTTTACAAAATAAGGTCACTGCGACGTAGTCTTAGAGTATGTTATATTTTCCAATTTGCTTTATTTTCAACCTATCCATGTATGATATTTCATGGCAAATCATTCAAAAATAGCAGTTAGTTCCAGTATAACTGGACAAAAAAGGAAAATTCTCCTCTTGTATAACCCCCTCAACTCACAAGGGACTCCGATCTTACCTTAACCATATCATTATATCCTAACTCCTGGGTATCTGGTTAACAAAAGATAATGCTTATATCGGTCATGGCCGAAGAGGGCGTCAATTGACACTCCTCTTTTTGGACCTGGATTAGTAGGAGTAAAGTTGAATTATCAGAAATTAGAAGTGTGCCTCTTATTTATTTTAAATATAATATTAACATAATTAGCTATTGTTTGTACAAGTATAAATTTATCGATGATTCAGAACTTACACGACTACAATTGTGTCTTTTTTCTTTCAGGATCCGAATGACCAAAAATTGTTAAAAATAGATATTGGAAAAAATGGTAATTCACTTACATTGGAGAATGAAATTAATATTAAATTCTTACCTGGTTCTAAACATGATGGAAGTTCAATACAAGCTTATGGAACATTCACAGTCGAAATTCCTGCGATTACATCAACTCCACCATCGTTCATTTTCTGTAGAGAACGATCATTGGCGCAAACGAAAATGAGAGCACTAGGGGGTATAACCAGACGAACAGAACTGAAAAGGTGAGTCATGCTATCGAACAGAACTCGATTAAAAGAGTAGTATTGTATATTGATTCGCAGAAAAGTCGTCAGATACCTAAATGGCTTTCCTACCTCTGCCTTACATGTAAATATTTATGGAGTTGGTCGATTAATTATCTTGCCGAGACACAAACTTATCTTTGAAGAGAAAAGGTTTCTTCATCTGCTTGGTGCTGACCAAAGACGGAATTTGATGGCTCTTTGTCAGCAAAATGTGACAAAAGTGATGTGTGGAAGGCGTTTGCAGTATACATAAGTGCGATAGTTACACAAAAATGTAAAACAATGACAGCGGATGATAACGGAGAGGTATAGTAGAAATTGATTTGAGAACAGGGCGTACTTACATCATATGTGTCAGTTTCCGGTAAGGACCTATGTGAGCAGAATATTGATAAACGTTGAAATATTTTTTTTTTCACATTTCGTTACAGATATTCATTTGGTTGGTTTAATAGCACTATCTATACGGTGAAGAGTCTTACTTTCCTACCAAGGGATACTAGAAGTACGGACTTAGCCATTCGCGTATCCGTGCAGTATATTGGCGACGTCTCTGATTGGGGCGACAAAACGACATTTTTCCAAGTACGAATTTCCAACAGAAATGGAGACGCATACATAGGAGGAAACAATTTAATGCAGCAGTACAGGGTATGTGTTAGAAGGTACAAAGCCTTGAGAACAGAATAGTTCGCCCCATCCACTACCGAACATTTAGAACCGTGAACCAACCTTATTACAGCATTGATGAACTAGCAAAACAAGTTGTACTGTTTGCCTCCTTTTCTGTTCCAGACGAATTTAAAGATGCTCCACCGCCGACAAAGCATAAACAATACTCATTAACAATAATTAGTGTTTAATCGTGTATAAATATGTCTAATTAACACAAAAAATATTATGAAATAATTAATTTTGCTTTTGGTGCATGCAAAATCAATAATTCATTCCATATAGGACATAGTGCCACGGAACTTTTTCGGGGTGCAATTAATTATTTTTAATATTTTTGTCTTGAAGTAAAATAAGAAGCTCAAACTTTTCAATGGCGGTAATGATATAAAGTGAAACTGAAGAAAACTAATTCGTCTATTCCTGTTTTTGATAGCGAAAAAATGTCATTTGTCAGCGGTGGATAATAAATTCATAGAATTTCATATAACGGCGACTGGTCTCCCCGTTGTCAGTATAATGCCAGTGTTAAATGTGGACTTCGGTTTCTTTGGCGGCATAATTCAACATCAGAAAATAGGTTCCACCTTAATAAAGAAAACACAACACGGACATACAGTTGCCTCCCGAAACCATTCAAACAATGAATAGAGAGGCAGCTGTTTAGCTGTATCATAACTGAGTGAAATGTTGACATGTCATTCTTTCTTCAGTTATCTATTGAAAAAAAACCCTGGCCGAGACACAGCAACGTCTATAAAAGTGGCAGTTTCTGCACCTGCTTAGCACTCAGCATACAGGGAGTGGGACGACTCGTTTGCCCGTTGTCAGTATAATGTGACCGGGTGGGGTGTGTTGCTTGGGTTCTTCGGCGGCATGTTTCAGTGATATAGCACTATAAAAAGGGCAACAGTTCCACTATACAAGAAGACACAACATGAATATACGCAGTCTCCCAAAACATACACCCAGTACAACATACACGCAACACAGCATACATGGGAGGCCGTCCTTACATGACCATAGCTGTTAATAGGACGTTAATTAATCAAACAAACAAACTATTGAAAGCCATCAAGTTTAAAGATGTGAAATTAATTCAAACAATGCCTTATTAATATTAGTTACTACAGACATTTTGCACTGTAAAATGTTTTGTTTTTATGCGTTATGTATATTTATATGACAAACCTATCAGCAGAATTCATTTTATAATCATTAATAAAACAAATGTTAGACCACAACCTGGCTTCATGGTCTCACCGTTTGTACTCATTTCACTACAATCCTGGCTTCATGGTATGATCGTATGTACTCATTTTACTGCAATGAAGACGCAGTACTGCCAAAATTCATTTTTAGATCTAAAATAAAATTAAAACATATGCATTGTTAATACAGTACAATTTTCTAAATTTTCAAATATTGGTACCTTTTGGTGTTGAATAACATGAAAATCCGTTAGTATGAAAATTTCGGCACATAATATTTAAAATTTTAATGTCAAATAATACAATTGTTTTATATGTTAGTATAACGTTGATTTATGCTTGTTCATTATCGCTTTGCAGGTGAAACTTCCAGAGATATCTATTGTGAGGAGTATTGCAACGGCAAAACTCAAGGTGCCGCTCAATATCACATTTCATTATAGTATCGATGGCCGGGGCACAAAACAACTAAAAGTAAGAAACTGTTTATGTTATCTAAGCGGTCAGTCCATTGAACAAGTGGTACGAAAATCTGTTCTCTATCAACTATAATGGTTGACAACCAGTGGATATTAGATTGAGTTAACATGACGTAAATGGCCATTGTATCAATTTAGAAGCATGATCCGAAAGAAAAATAATATGATTTTAATATTAATTCGTATATGAAGGAAACAATCGGCAAATTCTTTGAATCCAAGAAAAGACACCTTTCTAATTTACAGTCAGTGTAACATTAATATAGTCTATAGCAATAACAATTTTTTATTAACTTTTGTTTTAAATTTAGGCTTGTATTATCGGTGTATTAAGTAAATATCGAGAACCACTGTGTTGATTTTAGTTTTCCAGTGTCGAGCCGTTTATCCCTGACAAGCCGCTACACCTACAGTTTTACCGTGTATCGTTAGATTTCTGTGGCAGTATTTATACCAAAAACGTCAAACTCAATACAACCGCAGCTACGAAAGGTAAGCAATAAGATTATTAAAAATAAATATATTAAAATCAAAATGTCATGATATTTTGTATTTATTTATTACACAGTTGTCTGCCCTTGGGGATAGGTATGACGTGATATGTTTGCGATCGCAACATACGTCATACTGTACCTTTTAGACAAAACGACGAAAGGTTTGCTCACAAAGTAATGCCGTCACCATGAATGCCTCCCAGCAAGGAAGATAACTCTGCAAAAACGGAATACAGCAGAATTCAGACTTTCAAATGTCGTTTTCATTAGTAAATAACATAATGATATTAGCTCTGGTCGCACATTTTGGTAACCTCATCTGCTGAAAGGACGTTCAACAAGACAAAACCACACCAGAGATTCTGCTATATAAATCATCCTTTTAAGTATTCTTTGAGTTCTTTAATGAGTATGTACTCGGTCCGATAGAGGTCAGTATTATTCTTGCGTGAACAAAATAAAAGCCATAACATTTATAACAATCACGTGCCCTTAACATTGCTTTTCTTCATTTTCAGTTGATGGTGTAGATGTACTTGGTGACGACAACTACAATACGTTAGGGATCCAGTTCATGAATGTGCTATATAATAAAAACTGCATGCTTTTGCCCGTCCCAGGGGATTCTCCCCCGGGGTTAATGGTTGCTCTTAATTACGACCTTCTTGGCGTCCAACCGGAATCTTTCTTGATGAATGTCAGCGGAATAGGCTTGTTTTGTGACGATATCCAGGAACGCCAAATTAAGGTAACATGAAATTATGTGCATAAACACCACTTGCTGTAAACGCACTTATTTTGGCGTTTAAAACTTTTTCGAAAGGACTTTAACTTCATATGCATGTGATGTATTCCACAGTTCAAACTAATTACATCATGACAAAACGTTAAAACTAAGTAAATCGGTAGAAATTGTTATGTTCTAGTGCCAAGATGTCGGAGATTATATGATAAATGATGTGAAAACGCCATTCATAACGGCATCATTTCGTACTTTTATGATGTAAACTTATTGTCAATATTTCGGCTATATTTTGTAGTATATCTCACGAAGATGCATGCTAGAGAAACGCTGTCAGATACACTGCACACGTAGAATGACATTGAACCAATGATGTGAACGTTATCGGATAACTACTTTGTTTTTACGTTACCACAAAATAACACTTCTTATCTTCAAATAATGTCGTTAGTTATACATTGTTTTTCTTCTTCAGGTTTACACAACTAGTCACCTGAATAATTCGATGTGTAGCGATGACGTCAGATTTTGTCGTCGTCTTGACGTCATCAATGTCATCAACAGCTGGGTCACATGTTTATTCCATTGTAATTGTGTGGATGCTGTTCATTGCAGTGTTTTGCAGTTCATGTTTGTAAGTTCTATGCATACAGACTGGAGTCTCTGTGAAATTTCGGCTACAAACACTTAATGCCAATAACATTCACACTGTATTTTCCCTAGTGAATCGGTTTTCTGTTTAATGTCAAGTTATAGATATAAACTAATTGGAAATCCCCTGGAATAGCATCATGACGTCCGTTTTACTTCACTTACATAGATCTTCAAATGTTTTTTTAGACACTTTTCAAAAAAGGCTACCTACCATACTTTTTTGTAAACAAAAAGAAAACTACGAATAATTTATTCACATGATTAATTGTGAAGGATGAAGAACAAACCCTCTTGATTTTATTCTTGCAAAATGCTTTTTATTAACTTAAAATATCAAAATATCTGTTCTCATTTTGATGTGTAGATTATCTCGACATTGTACACGGCACAGAATATCCAATCATAACCAATTTACCATCTGTTTATTGAAATAGATTGTTTTCAACAATTTATTAAAAGTTAATTATTCTCGTTTTATTTTACTTAATGTCATATTACATAAAATTATGTAATAAAACAAGTATTTGAAAGTATAATATGATGTGGTTCCTCGGTCAATATCATTTTTACAGTTCAACATCATAATCACCGACACAAAATTCCATATCATTCCGCAATCTAAACTGTTTTTGTTACCTTAGATAGAAAAAAAGATATGATCAAGCTGAAACACCTGTCAGTAAGAGTAAAAAATAAAGCTCAATGTATTCAATAAACATATTTAAAATCAATATATTTATATATATACAATGCAGGAACTATATGCGCAAATTTGTAATCACATTATACCATAAAGAGTTCTTTGTCATAATATGAGGTCAAAATATACATTACATATACAATGTAATTAATTAAAGTATTCACAATATCTATACCTAATTTAGATTAAAAAAATACACACAAAAATATATATTGAGATATGACGAGTAACATGTACAACATTATTACGGATTTACTTGATGTGTCGTTTATATATCCAATGTTTATGGCTGGTAACAATATACCCAATGTTTATGGCTGGTAACAATATATCCAATGTTTATGGCTGGTAACAATATATCCAATGTTTATGGCTGGTAACATCTGTTGTACTGCTAAATTGAACATTTAGGTCCTCTTCTCGAATTTCAGGTACAATTCCAATGGATTGTTCCCCAACTTTGAAACTTGCACGGGGACCTGAAATTAGGGATACCTTTCTCATCAAATTGTTACATCATCTACTTAAAATTATAATAATGAATTATTATGGTAGCAAAAATACAGCTTAGACCAACACGGTCACAACATTTTAGCGTTTGAGTGATTATTCGAATGTGAAATCAAAATCTGATCCTCCGTAAGAATAAGCGGTTTTTCCCCTTAATCAAATCTATGCGTTGCAAAATGCTGATGAAAAATCTGTGTTTGCATCAGAAATTTGATGTGTTTAAAAGGTTTAGAAAGAAGTCTAAAACCAAATATGATCAACCGCAAAAATGAACCTCTAAAATAACAAAAAACAAACATACAAATACATTTACCTTTGTTTTCGGGCTTTTCACTGGGCGGTACTTCTGTAAGATTCTTACAATCGAGATATGCAGTTCGAGAAGAGCAAGTCTCATACCAACACAGTTACGAGGCCCTGCTCCGAACGGCATGAAGACAAATGGGTCCCTATTAGCTTTCGCCTCAGCCGTAAATCTGGGAAAGAAAAAAAAATAAAAGTAGAGTTAAGACATTTTCAGCTCTCGACCGAAGACTTCATCTGGAAAACGTCCTCTGATGGGTGTTGATCGTGCTTAGGGTATAGAAAAGAAGTATTTGAAATATGAAAAATAACCTATATTGAACCTATGCCATAACGAAATGTTGGTTTTTCGAGAGGTGTCTTAGATAGTAGTCTAAACAAGGTTTTCTCCGTGGAAGAAAGTCATAATTAGGTCACCTTGTTCACAATCCTTGCGTAAGCTTATATAGGAAGTTTTGACATTAAAAGCTAGACGGCCGATTCAACCGTTGTCATGTGACCGGATGTATGATGTGCAGTATTTACAGTATGTTGAATTAACACAACATGGTACGTGTACTTAATCCATATTACCAGGAAACATGTTTTGGAGGCACCCGTCTCTAAAATACACAGACATGCAATTTTTGAAACTAAGACTATACGTTACTTTAACTATTCAATAATTGATTAACTTGTCATTCGAGTTACGTGATAATTTTGGCATTGACGCACATCTCATACATTTAATAAACAAGAACATAAAAATCTCAGCGAAGAATGACTATTACAATAAATGTAAGCGGGATTCATCTATAAATATAACATACAAGTATATTGGCTTTTCAAATACAGTGACTTGACCACACGTTATCCACAGAAAGAAACAATTATATCTTAAGGACTTCTTTATTCGAAGGCGGCATTATTTTATTAACCAAAAAACCCATATCATCTCACCTTTCCGGGTCAAACTTTTCCGGTTCTGGCCAGTACTCTGGGTCCATGTGAATGGCTCCCACAGGTATATTGATAATCATCCCTTTAGGGATTTTGATATTTCCTACGGTGACGTCATCGGTTGCTTGGCGATCAATCCTACATATGAGATGGATGCCATAAATGTAAAATTAATCATCATATTTTTCAGTCATCTTTTCTTCCATTTTAATATCCCATTGCAACAAATTCAATGATTAATACTATTCGATATGTGTTTACTACAAAACCAAATTTTCAAAAAATATATAGATCATATATTTGAACAACACATTTCCGCGGAATAATGATATGACGGGGGAAATGTACCGACGAATTCAGGAGACGTTCGTAAATTGATTATTTCATATTAATTTAGGTATCTTTTTTGGATAAAGTGGGATTGATATGAACAGTGTAATCAGTGAAATTGTACCTGGGTGCTGCAGGGAACAGCCGCATAGTCTCATTGATGCACATTTCCAGGTAAGACAGACTAGTGACGTTCTCATAGTTAGGAGTTGCCTGGAATTCAAAGAACGAATGTATCGTACATTATTCTCAGGAGAAAGTGAATCTTGGGCATATACAATATAAATGTGAATCAGTTTACCTTTAGTGTTGGTGTGTGCTAGAGATCAACGTAAAACGTACATGAATATTCTAATATCTAGAATTTTGCTGCAATATGATTGTAACAAAATTTACGATAACGCACGCCGAGAATGATTTTAAATGTGGTAGGAAAAGGGCCGATTTTATGACTAGGTTTAAAGCCACATATATCACTTTATCATTGGTATCACTTTGATCTCGTGCTTCCTGCGTGGTATACATTATCTCATATTCTCGTCAAGGCATTGATAGAGGTTAATACATTAACGGTAGTAACTAGTGCATTGGATCAGGCCTAGGGCTCCATAGCAGAGCATGTGTATCTGTATACAAACCTTACACAATTTGGTAAGCTTAATTTTGATATGTGTTGAAATCAAACAAAAACATACCGTTAAGATGTGTGTACGAAAATTTAAAGAAAAATGTACTTGCAGTTCATTAAAATTTGAACGTATATCTATGCAACATAAGTTCTCGGTCGATCAGTATGTATGAGCGACATTTTATGAAGTATATGGTAATGGATTTTTTAACATGATAAGGTTATCTTGTTTAAAAAAATTATCAAAATATCCAATCAACAATGTAATGCCAAGATCTTCAAAAAATGATACACAAACATACTTTGGCTATTTATAAAGTAATTATTATCATTTTGTTTTTGAGGTCTAAAAGTATGCATGCATTATTTCGAAATATTTAAATACTTTCCATATAATCATATTTTTCAGATAATTCCATATACAGTAAATGATAAACGAAAGTGGACCAGACATGTTGGTTACACTTGTGTGTCTATACCTACCCCACCAATCTTGTCATCTATTTCCTGTAGGAGTTTTTCACACACTTCCGGGTAAATGGCCAAGTGGTACATAACAAAACTAATGGTGTTGGAGGTCGTGTCGTATCCGGCAACAAAAAACAGCGTGGCCTGGCCAGTTATCTCATCTTGCGTCAATGCTAAAACATGAAAAAACGATTAATATCATACATTCTGTATTTTGTTGGCACGTGCTTGTTTAAATGAAATACTTGTTAACATCAAAGTCTGTTAACAGGTTATAGTTTTAATGCTAGACGAGTGATATCAAAACAACGATAACATTACAGCTTTTACCTTAACACAAATAGGACAATGACATACACAGTATATCGTACATAATACCAGTGTGAAATTTGAAAATAAGAGTTCAAAGGTTATTGTTAATTAAATATAGGATCATTTGCCCGACAACTTACAGTTTCAGTATCACATTTCTGGGTAAGTTAATTCATAACTTACATGCATCTATAGTATAGTAAGATATTGGTTGTTTCGTATTTGGCCTTGAAATGGCGCCAGCTACTACATAATGCATAATTTTGGTCATTCAGAGCAAATGAACATGATTAACCTACGCTTAAAATCTTAAGGCGAAAGAACTGTTAAAATGGTGTATTTTAAATACGTTATTGCACGCAATATCTATCGAAATTATTGGTTTTGATTTTATTTTATCAACACCTTGGCAAGGTCAAAAGCGTATTTTATTTCTTGAAAACCCAATTATATAGCTTTGAAAGAAATGTTGGGACTCGTCTATCTAAAAGACTAAATTATGTAAGGTGTAAAAACAATATCAAAGTTGACACAAGATGAATAGGCGTTTATGATACAGTTTTATCTCCGTATATATATTTACTTACTCTTCCGTGTCCAAGTAGACACAGCATCACCCGATTCCTGTTCTTCCTCCGCTGTCTTCGTGTCATCTCCTCTGTCATGATGAGCTAGTATCCCCAGAAAATCATTATATTTCTGTCCAAAAAATTATATTAGTATACATGTATTATCATCAAGTCATGAACATCTTATAAAAAAACATCAGTTTTGTATACATATACATAATAAGATGTATCTCTTCTGTACATATACTCTACATTCTCACGTACACGATATTTATCTAAAGATGATATTATAAGATATATTTCAATGTCTTAAACATATTTGCGAATACATCAATTCGTTATCAATGTTTCTTACTGTACTGACAATCGTCATATATAAAGGACACAATTACTTGCAAAATATTAGAATTCTAATTCAAGCTATCTCTGCAACATTATGAATGCATATCCATAGAGCATGTTCTGAATAATCCAATGCTTTATATTGTTTATTGTCCTTCTAATGAAAAAGTATTACTTTATATTTTTATATTTTTTTTTAATCTTTACTTTTCTTTTGATATCTCTTTCAGTCATGGAAGTCCTTGTTAAATGAAATGCATGCATAGGCGTTACCACAATACATAATTGCAAAATTACATAACAATATACAAGAAGACACAATACAACTATACTGCAGTCTCCCAAAACACGCACCGCGTACTTCATACACACTATAGCTACACCCCGCATACATGGGAGGCCGTCCTTACATGACCCTGGCTATTAATAGGACGTTCATTGATAAAAAGGATAAACAAATGTATATACATTGGCACACATATTGGAGGTCAATGGGGATATGAACTGTTTTTCATAATTTGTGTGCTATAAACAGTGTGCAACACTAGTTCAGAATATTTCGATATCTTAGGGCTATATATTTCTAGTGTTGATGACAAGTCTGATTAACCGTTGTCTAATGTTTTTACAAACTAATATCATCATCATCATCATCAGATAAAACATTCACTAGAGAAAAAATATTTTGTTTTAAAATGAAACATACTATTTAAAAAACAAATTTACTGTTATTGGAAGTACAATCATATTTGGTTTGGATTCGTTTGTTACATTGACAGCCGCTTATTAGCAGCCTAAATTTTAATTCGGCCTCCCATCTATGCAATGTGTTACGGCATGAAAATGTATTATGTTTTTGGTAATGGTGCAGGTGTAATCGTGTTGTGTCACCGTGTAATAGTGTATAAGTTTCATCTTACACTATGTATTTATTTGCCATCTAAACGTGGTTCATTTTAGAGTATTCTCCAATTTAAAGAACACTTAATGTTGTGGGTATTTATCTATATAATGGTATAACAAAGCGATTTATCAGTGACCCTTGTCATTTACATACCCCAGGCGACTCTCGTCTTTCCTTTAAAGCTTTGTCAGTGACACGGCCGAAGAATGTTAACGCCGGTTTTATTTTTGTCAGCGAGATTCCAAGAAAGTTGCACAAGTGCAGAATCCACGAACAGAATGGCATAAAGACTGAAAAAGTACGACATTAAGGGTTATTTTCATATATTTACAGTCAGTGGTGAATTGATAGTATATTTGATTTCAACCAAAAGCTACTAACTTTATTTCTAAATGCATTAAGTCTGTCACGCGCGATTTGGTTTCACTAGGATGAATATATGCTGGTCGGTTAGTATTTTCAGTTGTGATCGTACGATCAAGGAACATGTATCAAAATAGGTTTGTACGGCCACTTTGTTAATATTATTCCCGCATCTCTTTGATAGATACATTATGAGATATGGAAACTCTCTAAGACTGACGAAGTGACTGGCTTTGATTGTAGATATTAAATTACATCAGTACTGATGCATTATGGGAATGAAATACATTGGTTCGAAAAGCCATCTTTGAATGTTGTTTGTCTATAGTTACTTCCGTGCGTATGATAGATATGCAATGTACAGTTTTGCACATTCTGATGATGTCATCATCGCATGTTTACCTATTGTGTCAGCAACGCCGTGTTTTTCGCTACATCGTTACATCCTTTCCTATATATATGCAACATGTTTTTATTTGTTTTGTTGCATGTTATTGGATAAGTTTAAGCCGTACAGTACTTGTATTACGACAAGCCATTGTATCCAGCTCATAAGCCCTGTTCTCTGTTATCTATGGCGATTGCCGAGACAGCTTTACACTACCTAAGTTTTGTGTTTCATACTGATGAAAGTGAATCCTACAGTCGTAGTATTCATGTTTAGTAGATATATGTAGAGTTTATTGATGTGACTGAAACAACGATAAAGCTAATCTTAGAGCCGGTAAGTTTACAGTACAATAAACCTAGCCTGTTTGTACATGTTCCTCATCCGATTCGATTGAAAAACTTGCGGGTACAATTTGTTGGGATTTCATCCCGTGATATTCGTGGTTTTACTGAAATCTACAAAATCAAAACACTAGCGAAGTATTTCTAATTTTACTGTTGTTATGCGACATGTTCATCTCCTGGCAATTGGGTACCCTATCCAAACTGGTTCCGGTCGTAAACGATTATACTACAGTGAATTCCCCCTTAAACCTATCAATAAATACTGTAGACCTAGCCATTTATTCGATCGCTTTTTCACGTTTTATACGTGTATTAGAAATTTACTTACAAACTATAACTATGAAAACAGCGACTGAGCTAGAATCGGTAAACATGCGAGCATGTTTCGTGAAAGGATCGTCAGGATTGTTCTGGCTATCCACATCAAGACCAAACGCTGTACTGGCGATCACGTCCATCGTGTAGCCTCCGATGAACCTGGAGGGTAAAAATATTAACTCAGTACAGGACCATTAGGCTAACCATAAAGTTTGATATACCGTATTTGCCGTAATTAGCGCCCAGGGAGCTTAAATAATTGTAACAAAGTGAGGGGCGCTTATCAATGAACCAAAATGTAAGTTGTGGAAGAAAAAAGTCAGCCATTTTTTTCAATTTTTCTGTACTCATGGTACTTTAATCTGTTGTAATAAACATGTCTATGCCTTTTATCCTCTCAGGTGCATTATTATGTCCATGTTATATGATATGCAATGCTTGAGGCATCGTATGTTGTAAAACATTGTTAAAGCCATGGGATGGGAATGTTTATACAATTTCAGCTCTTCTCCCGAAAAGAGGAGGGACGCTAATTACGGCGAATACGGTAATTAATGTAATGTTTACTTTTTTATTATTAAGTATTCATTTATTTCCATTTTCCTTGGGGTGTGTTTACACTTACATTAATTGTACTTTAATCTCGATGATCGTTGGTTAGTTGTAATTTAACGACCGTCATTCTCATAAACAATATGAATGAAGGTTTTATAATTCGATTTTACTCGTGCATAGTGATGCAGACACCCCAACCATGATGGATGCCTATTGTACAAGAGAACTGATTGATTTTTTTTTCATTTATTTATTGTTCTTACTTCTTTATGTCGATATCTTCGTCGTCTTTTATCTTTGTATCTATATGTTGCATCAATTTGTCGGCGGCATCGTTTATAAGTGGTGTCATCTGCAGAAATGAAAATAATAAGTGATAATTGTAATGGATGACCATTACAGAAATCCACAAAAGCCACAGTCGTATTTCAATTTCCAAATATTTCATTGACAAAGAGATGTTAGTGTCAGTTGGATTAGACATCAGGCGTAGCCTATCTTGGTCTTCTGCCGATATTGGTGGTACAAACAAATAATTATATAAAACATATATACATGGTGAGGTTAATGAAAATAAGGGGCGGTAACTCCTAGATGAGAAATTTATGATTATATTTCACAGTTGTATCATTACATTCAGTATCCTTGAAAACCCATATATACCAACTTTTTTTTTTTTTAAATATATCAGGTCGCGATTCTTTCATGCCCAGCTCAGAGGGCGCTATTGTCTCATAGAATTGTCGAGATATTATTGGTTACATTAATTAAGTATTATTCTAATAACTAATATGACTACTTACCTGTCGTAATTTTTTGCCACTGAATGTTGGGGAGACTGTACTCCGTACAAATCGCCAATGGTCATCTCGTATCTGTGTTAACATGGACGATGTGATTGGATCGGCGCTCGTCTTAAATGTGTCCTGTTGATAAAAATAAATAAATAAAACTATCATGTTATTCTTAGACATGCAGATACAGTGTGTGCCGACTCAATGTCTGATCCCATTGGACTGTGGACATATGTCCGCGTGTTGTTTTTATTTAATGTTTAATACTAATCTGTTTGAACTTATTCATCTCAGGACTAAAACAATATTTGATAACATTTCAGATTTTCAGAAGTTGAATGTGATTTTGCGTTGAATTTCAAAAATGTACAATGTCATACAATTGCTTCCAACATTTTATTATACAAACATAACTATTTCCTTTTATCTCACCCTTCTGTTGACGAAATGTTTGAAATCCTTCACGAGTATATCCTTCAGCAGTTTTGGGTCAGCAATGTACAGAGCCGGTATATAGGTCTCGTACATTCTGGAACACATTGGTACATATACTTCTCTGTGTTATTACAAATGACATATTTTTCTGCGTTATTACGAATGGCATATACTTATCTGCTTAATTACGAATTCTTTTACATGCAATATACTTCATATCCTAACCAATGCTGTGCTTTAATAACAAAACCGTCACTAGCGTAAACAATGGTGTTGTATTTACAGCAGGTTTCAAAGAATGCATTGTAAATTTAAGGATGGATGGTAGTATGTTAGGAACCGTATATCGATTTATTTTTAGTTTAATGTCCCAAAGTCATTGTCATTTAAGGACGTGTCAGGTTCACGTGTTGGTGGAGGAAAGCCGGGCCAAGATACTCGGAAAAAACTACCGACCAGCGGTCAATACCTGACAACTGTCCCACATAGGATTTGAACTAGCAACCCAGATGTAGAAGGCTTGTGGTAACATGTCGGGTATCTTAACCACTCGGTAACCGCGGTACCGAAGCTATATCGCAAAGTGTATCTGGTCTGAAAATATTCTTGATGTGCTGAAAATACTATTGAAAGAGTTACAATTTTGACTTACCCGAATACTTTGCCATATTTGCGGTACATATTCAGTTCGGTTTTTACAATACCCTGAAATATAAAACAGTGAAGCAAAGACAATGCTTAGGAAGAAAAAGTGTTTCCTTTTAACTGGGTTAGGTAGACGTATATATTATTGGATATAAGAAGTGCTAAACAAACCTTACTACCTATTACCGTAAAAACAGTAATCATAAACTGCAATTTAACATAATTTCGCGTAATTCACGTCCAAAAACAAAATCGCGCGAAAAACAATCAGGTACAGGTACAATAGACCATCGTTTTAACTGTTTATCGTGAAATCAAACCGACATGAAAAAGTTGTTTGGCAGTAATTATCTCAATACTAGTAGTACGACGTCCGCACCTGCATTATCGAATCATTGTGCTGTTATGGGTTTTTTCTCGAAAATTTGTGTATACCTACATCATCTATGAACATCTTCATGTTTCCGAAGATTGGATGCGGCTTTGGGCCGTCTATTCCCATCTTTCTGAACGTGTCATGGTTCCAGGACATATACCTATAATTGATTACAGGATATTGTCATGTAATTATGTCAATATGAAACACCAGGCAACCTTTAAAATAATACCACGATATTCCTATAGTTAGGAAGGGGAATTTATTATATTAATTTTATATAGACGTGGAAGATAATTAACAAAAGTTGACAAATAAATAAACCGACAATAACGCATGCATTACTAAATACATGTACTGATTTTTTTTAATATTAGCCTATTTCACTTTCATCAAGTCTCCGCAAATATCCTCACTCACTCGAACATATCAGCAAGTTATAATTATTAAATAATAAAACCATGGAAGCATGGTTAAAAACTTATTTCACCACCACATGTATTTCGAAAGCTGATCTTCACAAGCTTCTTGACCTTTACCCTGAGCAACGTTAGAAAACAGTATCAAAGCAAAGTTAACGTTGTATCAACAGAGTCATTTAAGGACGGCCTTCCGTGTGTACAATGGGATGTGGTGTGTAGATGCCTGTATATCCTGGGGAGCTGTGGTATATTCAGGTTGTTTCTTCTTAAGAGAGAAATTCTTACTCTTTTTATAAAGTTATCTTACTCAAGCATTTCCCATCCCGCCATATTATCCTAACAAATTACAAGCCAGTCGTCCCATTCCCTTTATTCTGTATAACCTAGAGCCAACTGAAGACCAAACGCGATGCTGTGTCAAGGAAGACGTTAGGAAGACGAAAGTCGGTTAGGAAGAAGATGAAGAAATGATAATATCCTATTTAGTCACTTACTTTATGCGAACATGCAATAGGGCCAGTAGATACAATTCTAGCGCCATGAACCCAAACAAGATAGGATGTTTATTGCAAAAAAAAAAAAAAAAAAAAAAAAAATCTGGATACTTTTGGTTGTTCCAGAACAAAAACACAGAATGTTTTAGTATTGATTCATACCGGATATGACTTGATGCTTGATAAATAACAGTTGTATTTTTTCATCGAGTGGGATAGAAACTTTGCGAAGATTTACATTATTTATTACATTACTCATGTCTCTGTTTTATGTCTAACCTGATATTAGTACATGCATTTCAATCCGCAGTGATTGTTCCGCTTACTAATATAGTTCCACATGTAAGACATAAATGTTGAGGAATCATAACATCCAAGATAATATAATGGAAAACATTCATTCTCCAATAATCAAAATTGAAAAATGACTAGAAAAAATGCACTTATTACATTTTTGGTTTGATATTCAAAATAAATGTTTTTCCCGCCAAAACGACATTTTCACTGTTAATGCTTCATTCTGATCAATGTTCTGATATAAATACTACCTGCATTAGAGGCTGACAGTGCCTAGTGTCACCCCGAGGATATCACTGTCACCCGTTGCTAGGGGGTTGCTACGAACGTGTCCATTGTTTCCTATTGTTCTTATGTTACCTGCCGTGTGATAGTGTAAAATACCAAATATCTCTCGACCAATCAAAATGCAGGATTTTCACTTGAGGTATAATAATTAAAAATATCACATGATATTTTCACTGTAGTGAAAAATACCATATATTTTCACTATAAAAACTTATATTTCATCCTAAAAATGTTATAAATTGTTTAGTTTGAATCGGTAATCGCTTCGTGAAACGATTTTTTTTAAAACCTGGTATCATATAAAATGCCCTTGGTAAAAAATGAATATATTAAGCGTTCATATTAAGATTAATTCTCGTGAATATGTCATGTTGTTTGCTAAGAATGAGCAAGGCAAGTGAAAGTAAATGTTTACTTGTGGACTTTAATAAAAGTGTTCCCGATTAAGAACTTCGGTACGTTATTTACACATCAAATATGATATTTATCCGTGTGTCTGTAGACGTTAAGAAATGAGGTTGATTTGTCACTCACACATTTTATCTGAACACCAATCTCAACAGCCATGGCGTTGAACATAAGGGGAATAGAATTTGAGGGTACATTTACCCATCAAATATGAAGTGTATGCTGGCAGTAACATGCAGCTATAATAAATACCAGGTCAGATATATATAGGTAACAACTTACATGACATAGGCCACGACGAGTCCAGCCAGGAACAACAAACAAAGTAGCCAGGTAGGGATGTCCACCAAACCTAGGACATCCATGTTTGCTGCAGTTTAGTCACTAATTCTGGAAAAAATAGATCCAATATTAGAATCAGTTATTGCTTTTGAATGTATATACTTCATTAATATTATTAAAGGTTATGGGAGCATGTCGCCGAAGACATAAAAAACACCCGTTCATATTATGCTGATAGTCAACGGGTAAACCAGTCCTTCCACTCACTTAATGCTGAGCGCTAAGCAGGAGCAGAAACTACCACTTTTACAAGCTATGGTGTGCCAGGGGACAGAACCCATAGCCTCCCTAACAGAACCCATAACAATAACACTGTAGAATTAGAAAATCTTTGATTATTTGACGCACTATCCTCAGCAGAAACCAATATGAATGGCTTGAACGATATTAAGCTTTCCATTGAATGCGTTATGTGAAAGTCCTGGTATACACTTCACATCAGCTATTGAAAGTATTCGTGTGGGTTTCCCACCAAGATTGGCTAAAGATTTGTTACATTCGTATTTACATCGATATACACGTAACAGGAACTAATATTGTTAAGAGTATTCACGTATATCTATTCATTTTTGTGTACACCTACACTCAATGTTCGTTTTACTGCATATAACATGTAGCTTGACTCCTTCAGTGGTGTATGAGACGCTCGCCAACCGTACGAAATTGAACTTACCTTATATATTATATGGAGGTAAAGGTAATAGGTAATCTTGTATATTTGGAATATCGGCAATTTTTTTCTAAACGTTTATATTTACACAGGTAGATGTAGCTGTTCAAACAAAGCTGACACATATTTACATTGCATTACGTCTGAGGTCAACGAAGCTAATTATTGATGTTTCCTTACATCATGCATCAGTACTATTTATATCACGTATACGTGTACAATGGCTGGTTGGTCGGTTTTACTGAGTGATGTACATGTATATAAATATATGCAATACGGTCAAGGCTGTCTATCTGAAAGAGGTTATCGTTTGATAAAGATACATTCATTATAAGTTACTAGGTTTTATTGGAAATGGCGGCCAATCTTGTTATCTAATAAAGTACAATTTAGTTAAGTTGACAATGTGGTTATTAAAGTAGAATGAGTTCGTTATTTAGAAAGTGAAACGCATAATAAGAGCACCTGAAACCACTCTTTCGTAACTTATTTACAAGATAGAAATTCATTATGAAATGCAAATTCACGTTTCCACTTCGTTTCATAGTGAGAATAAGAATTTTGAATGTGAATCAGAAATATCCTCTTATATTTCATGAATAAATAACCATCAGTTTCCTTTCTCCACTCTTGTCACTTAATCGCAAATACTATAGACAAATGTCATCGGCTTTCAATAGAGTAATGTAATCATAAAGTTGAAGTACATTATACTTCGTACCAGTATATTATCTACAATGTATATCCTCGTCTATGTCAGTTATTTTGAGGGCCTGTAGGCAGGGCGTTAAAATTATGTCTGATGCCCCTATTGCGACTAAATTTAGGATCCTATCTTTTTTTTATCTTCTCCCTTGACATCGCCTTACTTTTGACCTTCAGTTGAGTGCTCGCCCCTGCGAAACACCATAGCTGAACAAATGGTAGTTCCTGCTCATACTCAACGCTAAGCTGACAGGGAGTGGGACGACTGGTTTGCCTGTTGTCAGTATAATGTGACCGGATGGCCATGGGTGTGCTTGTTTGGTGTTTTCAGCGGCATACGGAAGTGGGATTAAACCAGAAGACAGCAAGAGTATACCGCAGCCTCCCAAAAACATACAAACATCCACACACCGCAACACAATGCACACGTATCTATTGAATACAACGATAGTATCGTTAGAAGACATGGTTACTGTTTGGTTAAATCGGTATAACGTCCTATTAACATCTAGTGTTAAGCTAATATCATTTTAAACTAGTAAAAGTAAGCACTACCTAGGTACAGGTGAATAGAACCAAGTTGATCAAAAGCATAGGTATTAAAAAATGACATATACTGTCAGACGAGTTAAATACCTACGATCAAAGGAAAGTATGCATCACAATTAACCATTGATGTAAGTGTTAACTCGTAATTTGCTATATGTATTTAGCTAAATTTAACATAATATGACATTAATTGTACACTGTACGTTTCAGAAAAAGTCAAGAATGTTCTACTCATATTTGTCACCAAATACCAATGCCATTATATTGACTAGTATTTAAAGCAGGTATACAAATATGCCTATATTATTAAGCTTTGACTTTATAAAACATACACATCCTTTCGTATTATGGTTACGTGTTATAGTGGGGCTCAGCCTGTAGCAAAAGCACATCTTATCTAAACACAGGTATCAAGCTCGTATTTTTTTAATGACAAGTTCTAGTACATAATATATGAGCTCATTTATTATGTACTTGAACATGTACTTTAAAAAACCCGAGCCATGTACCTGTGGCTCAACTCAATACCAGAAGTGATACGGTGTCAAAGGAACCCTTAGTCCAAGCAATGGGGGATAGGACTATCGAAAACAATATGCACTAAAAATGTAAAAATAATCAAGATGATGACATAGCAAACGTTACCTTATTGCATTAAGATTCGTATCCGCTATTAATAAAAAGAAAATAATCTTATAATAGATTTTGCAAAGGAATTATATAATGACGACGTTTACATTTACTGAAAGGTAAACGTCGCCTTTACTGAAAGGTCAATCATCACCAATACAGAATTCATATAGAGCAAATACATGTACATGTACGTTTTACTCCCATGGCCAGCACAGTGTATAGTGATAGAGAAATAGGTCACGGAGTGTATTAACACTACATTTACATATAGTTTGTACGTAGTATAACTTGATGGCAGCTTTAAAGCAGGTTATCAAGATACTAAAGCATTATAGTAATACATACCACCGGCTTGGTGATGTCTCAAAATGTGTACTGTGCAAGTTAAAGCTGCAGGTTTCTTTGTTGATATGTCTCTGTAAAATGTAATCAGTTTGCTTTATGTAGCTCGTGTCACGTGACAAATACGTGTAGCTATTTTAGGAAGTCGCTGTAATCGATTTTTGTGTTGTCAGCGTATCCTGCGTATTAGCAAGGGGCGTTAGAAAATCCCGGAACGATGTAATAATGTCAATTTATTGCAATAGGTGTATGGAATGTTCTATTGTTGAATCACTTGTTTGTTTTGTTTATTTATGCATTGACGTCAATTGTTTTTAATTTCATTGAGGTATGTAAAACATTTTTTTGCAAACTGTGTGAATCCGCGTTCTCACAAAAGTTTGCAAACAAAATTTATGATGTGGTGTCTTCGTCAGTCCGCTTTAATTGAGATATAACTACAAAAAGACCAAGAGTCCCCTTTTACAATAATACAAAAACCATAACGCGGTAGTAATTTGCTCGTTTGCCAGCGTTCAGCATGATAGAAATGGGACGACTGATTTGCCAGTTGTCAATATAAGTGTGAGACTTTGTTTGGTGTCTTAAGTGCTAAACGTCAATTAACACAATAAAATAATTTCATGTCAAAAAACTTGTTGTATGACAAAAATTGCTCTTTTTAAGGAAGACAACTACTTACCTTATATATGTGTTTTACAGCAAAAAAAAGTGAATCAATGTTACATAATGTATATGCATGTTAAAACACAAATGAGAAACACAAACACAGTTAAATTTTACAACTATCAACCCACCTGAATAATTCGTTTATACGTTTTTCGCTAGAATTATGCCATTATTAGTTATATAGTCAGTTACTGACCCCCTATAAAGGCATAGAGGGTCAGTAAGATTTATAGGGGGCGAGGGCGTAGCCCGAGCCTCCTATACTTCTTACTGACCCTATTTTTTGGTCAAGAATCTGAAATCAAACTTAAATCATAACGTCACTGTACCCAAATTGATACCAATACACGTATATTTCTCTTATATGACATTTGTTGTTTGGTATGCTTCACTTTTTCTGTTTTGTTTTCAAAAAGAGCATACTAACTTTATTTTGATGCTTTGTTTTTCTTATTACAGTGCTTATTTTTATTGTTAGAATGATTTATATCATGTCTCGAAATTTCTAGTTTTGTCACATGATGTGTACCCAAATTGATACCCAGCAAGAAAAAATGTATACAATTAAGAAAAATCAAATTATATAGATTTTTGTCATTTTACTTTATAAAGGGGACGTATTTGCGTTTATTTATAACAAGTTATACTGAATACAGTTATACATTTTACTTTAAAAATTGTACAAGTGTTTTCACAACGGTACCTGTGCTAATTTGGTTCCCCGTAACACCACATAATGACTTGTGTGATATTTCAATGATTTAAAATCAGTTTTCTGTGGCATTCACCTAAGCTTATATAGTTCCAATGTGGTGTATATATCAAAGGACCACTATCAATTATTTTTAATGATTGTAAAAAAATTCAATGTAAAAAAACTACAAACATAATTCTGAATCAATCAAGTTACAAAATAATTGAATCTAGTAATAGTTTTAGTAAAAATTAAGATGGAGAAATAACGCTATATAAAGAGCAATTTGAACGTGACTAAATAAAAAAATAATGTGTGGCAACTATATTTTTTCTATTTCTGTTTAGTGTTTATATCTTAAATTTCATAATTTAAGAATATTTTCTTTGAGGAGGCCTTACGCTTTGAAAAAAACACGATTATAGTACAAATAGTAATTGTCGCACGGCCACATTTCTAGGGATTAACACGTTTCAGACAGAGTTATCAATTTCAAAGTTATCTTTAAGAGAAAATAACAGAAATAGTTACATAAAACGAAGCGTAATTATCAATAAATGATGCATCTTTGGTATCACCACTGAGAAATGAGGTAAACTTTAACAACACAAATGTTTGAGGTATTTTTTCAATTAGGGTATCAATTTGGGTACAGTATCAATTTGGGTACAATGACGTTACTGGCACGAATGATAACAAACAATCGCCACTTTTAAAATAATTTGCCTAGGCTAAATATTTATCTATGTATTTCTTTCAAGAATTTTCAAATATTCTGCATAAGGAACCTGCAGAATAATGATGAATAATTCATAAATCAACAATAATTTCGACATTCCTATGTGCACAGTAGGCCTACCTCAATACGACACCAGACCGTCTGTATATTGAAAGCATCACAAACAAGAGTGACACAAACATCCATCTAACATTTTAAGCACAATCTCCTTGATCATCTGTGCATTCTCGCTTAGATAATCACTAAACGTTATGCCGATAAATTGATTGTAGAGTGAAGATTGATCTGTAGGTACGAACACCTCCATTTGTTTATAATTACAGTTTGGAAAACGCTTGGATTGTTACGTTTGATTTTCGCCGCGTCATCAACTTTCAAACTGGCGTAGGGGAAGCAACTCGTATTTAAAAAAAGGCATTTCATGTAAACGATTAAAGTTATTTTTACACAAAAATTAACAAGTAATATATAGTTTTACGAAAATGAAGTGGTATATTTAGTTCAAGATAATGTGTTTAAATTTTTGAAACGAGGGCGAGAGCCGCCATATTGCACCATAATAAAATCTACTGACCCCCTATAAAGTGATAGGGGGTCACCACGTGACGGCTCTCCGCCAATCATTTGGGGACATTTCGGTCCGAGGTGCGATAAGCCTTTTTATCGCACCTCGGACGGAAATGTCCCCAAATCATTGGCGGAGAGCCGTCACGTGGTGACCCCCTATCACTTTATAGGGGGTCAGTAAATTTTATTATGGTGCAATATGGCGGCTGTCGCCCTCGCTTCAAAATTTTAAAACATTCTCTTCAACTAAACATACCACTTCATTACCGTAAAACTATATATTACTTGTTAATTTTTGTGTAAAAATAACTTTAATCGTTTTAATACTTCAAATTACATGATATGCGTTTTTTAAATACGAGTTGCTTCCCCTACGCCAGTTCGAAAGTTGATGACGCGGCGAAAGTCAAACGTAACAATGCAAGCGTTTTCTAGACTGTGATTATAAACAAATGAAGGTGTTCGTACCTACAGATCAATCTTCACTCTACAATCAATTTTTCGGCATAACTTTTAAGTGATTATCTCAGCGAGAATGCACAGATGATCAAGGAGATTGTGCTTAAAATGTTAGATGGATGTTTGTGTCACTCTTATTTGTGATGCTTTCAATATAAGCTTACAGACGGTCTGGTGTCGTAGGAGGTAGGCCTACTGTGCTCAAAGGAATGTCGAAATTATTGTTGATTTATGAATTATTCATTATTATTCTGCAGGTTCCTTATATAGTATATTTGAAAATTCTTGAAAGAAATACATAGATAAATATTTGGCCTATTATTTTAAAAGTGGCGATTGTTTGTTATCATTCGTGCCAGTATGATTTAAGTTTGATTTCAGATTCTTGACCAAACAAATAGGAAACAAAGAATTATTAAAACAAATAAATGGTCCTCGATGCGATAAATTCGTTATATAGTCAGTTACTGACCCCCTATAAAGGCATAGAGGGTCAGTAAGAAGTATAGGAGGCTCGGGCTACGCCCTCGCCCCCTATAAATCTTACTGACCCTCTATGCCTTTATAGGGGGTCAGTAACTGACTATATGCCTAATTATATGGGGTCAGTAACTGACTATATAACGAATTTATCGCATCGAGGACCTTTGGTTTGTTTCATAAGGTCTTTATTTCCTATTTGTTTTGTCAAGAATCTGAATTCAAAGTTGAATTATGCTGGCGAAGGATACAACCCATCGCCGCTTTTAAAATAATTCAGAAGTGGTCTAGGCAGTAGGCCTAACTTACATATTTATTTATGTATTTCTTTGCAAATACACTGTATTATGGAACCTGTAGTATACGTACTGAATATCCATAAATCAACAATATTCGACATTCCTAGTGCACAGTAAGACAGGCCTACCTCAATACGACACCAAACTGGCTGTATATTGAAAACATTACAAACAAAAGTGACACAAACATCCATCCAACATTTAAAGTGCAATCTGTTTGATCATCTGTGCATTCTCGCTGAGATAATCACTTAAAAGTTATGCCGATAAATTGATTGTAGAACTGGAGCGTAACGTTAGAGTATCGGAGCGTAATCGAAGATATGATTTTAATCAGATTGGCGTACTGGAGCGTAGAGTATCAGAGCGTAATCGAAGATATGATTTTAATCAGATTGGAACCCCTCCATTTGTTTATAATCACAGTCTAGAAAACGCTTGAATTGTTACGTTTGACTTTCGCCGCGTCATCAACTTTAAAACTGGCATAGGGGAAGCAACTCGTATTTAAAAATATGCATTTCATTTAATTTGAAGTATTAAAACGATTAAAGTTATTTTTACACAAAAAATAACAAGTAATATATAGTTTTACGATAGAAAAATGGTATATTTAGTTGAAGAGAATGTGTTTAAATTATGAAGCGAGGCGAGTCCCGCCATATTGCACCATAAGAAAATTTACTGACCCCCTATAAAGTGATAGGGGGTCACCACGTGGCGACTCTCCGCCAATCATTTGGGGACATTTCTGTCCGAAGTGCGATAAAATGTGTTACATTATGTAGTGCATGATGCATCGATTTATATAATTACGTCGCGGTTTACAAGTGGTTTGGTGTTTCGTGGCCATCAACCTATATAGTGTAAGGAAATTATATACTTAAACAAAATGATGAAATTCAGAGAAACTAATGTAACAATTCGCCCTATTACATCATCTACAGAAAATAACAAATAATATACTGGAAACATCAAGGTCACAATTCACAATGTGTTTTGTCCCGAATATGGATAAGGTCATAACCATCATTCCGTACTTAAACTAGTATTCGGTTTGCCTCCAATGTTTGCCCAAGCGGGATTCAAATGTTTTTGTTGTTAGTGACGTAACCACGCCATCGAGAATATTTTCCTCTTTAGACATCTTCTTCGTTTCAATGGTGCCAAAGAGTGGCCCCTTGTTATTTTGCTAATACAAACCGTATTTGGGTTTAAAATATCTCTGAGACGACTCGACCATATCATCCATAATTACTATTTGTGTACTTGCATCTTGTCTGCTCAGATCTGTGTTTCGGTGTAGAGATAATTCCAGAATTCTCAGTCTGTTTTCGTAGCTTAGACCTTTCATTCCCAGTATTTATTCTTTGAAATCGTTTTACATTTAGGTCATCTAGGCTGAAATGTGCATGAAATGATCCTGACATGATCCTGACAAAGTGTTGTTACATCTCTGGTTGATCCCAAATGGAAGATGCCATGACACGATATCTAATTAATTTCCTATATGATTATTGCCAAGGTAGTCAGATGACCGTTAAGGCCCTTGGGCCTTTCCGAAACGGCTTTTAATTTTTAAAATGGGAATGTAAAACAAGATCGATAATTTTGTAGAGTCTTAAAACTTATTAACTTACCATTAATACTACATTTATCATCACCTTCTGAACGATTTGATTAAAATAAATAAAATGTTTATTTTCATAACGCGGGTCGTCTTATGTTTCCCGCCGTCGTCGTAAATACCGCGCAGTAGTTGACTATCACTGCGCCAGACGGCAAAACAGCGAATTGATTCTCCACTGTTTTCATATATTACGCAGGAAATCTTGCATATGTTTGGTCTCGTAACCTTATTTTAGGTCATCGGCATGCATTTTCTGATGTTATTAATGTTTTTTAAGAAACCTTATATTTTGCTCCGGAAAGGTAATGACCGTTAAGGCCCTTGGGCCTCTTGTTAATCGAATATTATGAATAACTGCCACGTTTTATACGACAGTTTCTTATCATTTGTGAAATTGTTCGATAATTTCAAATGTCTAGTAAAGGTTGTATATGTGACTCTTAATATTGCATATTTGCTGTTACGGGTCTGTCTAACTAAAATTTAAGAAAAAAAAGATATGTTTACCCCCGTCTCATAACGTTTTTGAATAAGTTCCTGTACTGGGCTGTACACTATACATGGATATGGTGGCTCAGGGATATCAGGGATATCGATATCGGTCATGTCTCACTGTGGCATTGACAAAACTGCCATGCGACACTGCGACAATGAATCTTTTTATTGCAAACTGTTTAATGTTGCTTTAGACACTGCAGGTATTATTCCAGAGAACTGGACAATAGGTATTATAAAACAAATCTACAAAAACCAGAATGTCCTGATAATTATAGAGCCAATCCCATTGATAAGCATCCTAGGGAAATTATTTACATCAATTATTAATAAATAGAAGGTTGAATATTTTTCAAAAGCACAGATATATATTCTCACTAGTAGTCAGGCAGGGTTCCGTAATAATCATTCATCAATCGACAACATATCTATCTTACACTTGCCCTGCAGGTAGCGCGGTAGAATTGTACCTGCTGTACCTATTGCATAATAGTAAAAGGCGACTAAATTTAGGATTTTATCTTTTCTTTCTTCCTAGTTCCTAAATAACTTTCTTCCTACTGACGTCTCCCTTGACACCACCTCACTTTTGGCCTTCGATTGTGCGCTCGTCGCGTTAAGAAAGGATCTGGGTTCTGTCCGTTGGTCGCGACACACCTTAGTCTATAAAAGTGGTAGTAGTTTCTGCTCCTGCGTAGCCCTTAGCATAAAATTAGTATGACGACGACTGGTTCGCGCGTTGTCAGTATAATGTGACCGGATGAGATGTGTTGCTTGGTGTCTTCAGTGGCTTCAGTAATATAGCACTTTAAAAAGGGCAAGAGCTCCACTATACAAGAAGACACAACACGATTATACCACAGTCTCCCAAAACACGCACCTCACATACATGGAAGGACGCCCTTACATGGCCCTGGCTGTTAATAGGACGTAAATCTAATAAACAAAACAAAACAAAATTTTACACTTGTTGATTTCATTTTATCTAAATAGCGTGAAAATCTCTGTTGTACCTTCGTTGATCTATGAACGAAACTATATGAATAGGGCATCAAAGTGAAATATTTTACAGGTATTAGAAACATGTATCAAAATATAAAATAATGTGTAAAATATAACGGTAAAACTTTTTTCTCGTGTTTAATTGGGGTAAGGCAAGGAGAAAATCTTTCCGAGCCCTATTCTTTATTTTCATAAATAATCATAATGTAGATGATGTTTTTGAAAAATATGAAAAGCAAACCGTTAACTAGAATCGCAGAATAGCTCTGAGATGAGCTGCAGGTCCGAGTGGAAGTTTTTTGTACTGGTGTAAGTAGATGATACCCTACTCTTTGGCGAAACTCCGGTGGGGAGGAGGGCTACAAAAGGCTTTGGAGTATTGTCAAGTTTGGAAACGTATTAACGATTAACTTTAGTATAACAAAAACCATGATCTTTAGTAAACGTAAATGAAATCTAAATCTAGAATTTCATTTAAATGATTCAATACTTCGAACTGTAGACTGTTTAACGTATTTAGGCGTACTTTACAATTTACATACTGTATCTAATTATATATCGACATATATAAAAAAAATTATGAGATTTTCAAATAAAATCTATCAATTTCTATAGCAAGTTGCCAGTCGCAAATTTTGTCCAAAAATTATATTTCTATTTTTAATATTTTTTTTATAGGGGGGTTTTAAGAAATGGCCCATTTTTAAATTGTGTTTTTTTCGCTTTGAGTAGAGCCACAGATTTACCATTTTATACTGAAATTGCGCCAGTATATTTAGCTGTATCGAGCTAATTTTTGCTGTAAAACTTTACTGGGTTCGTGATAATTATAATATTGAGCATTAATGTGTGAAATGATACACTTTTGTCACTTTATTTTTATATTTAATGGTAATTTGAGCACTTTTATCTTTTAGTGTGAAATACATGTACTGAAAAATAACAAATATTCAAATGGGGCAAAAATGTAAGCACACGGACCCCCCATTTTTCTGCCTGATTTAGAAAGAACAACCCTTTCCCTGTTGATATGCAAAATATTAACAAAAGTTTGATACCAGAACTTTTTATATAAAGGGTTAAATTTAGCAAAAATGGCTGAAAATGGTGCATTTTGTAGCTCAAAATTAAGGGGTAGAGGTACGTAGCATATGTTGTTATTCTGAGAAAAATATTAGTCTTATAAATCAAAACTTGTATATTTTTAAAGAAGACTACTGGAAAATAAATTCTACAAACATCCATGCATATCAAACACCTCATAAGGAAAATTATGGTTTTAATATCTTGTGTATATGGTCAAAACGGTAAAATTCCCATAAAATCCAATATTTTGTCAACTAGGTATCTTAACCTAGCAGTAACTAGTAAACTATTGAGTAACAATAGCATTAGCACACGGATACCGCCTTTTTTTTTCTTCCATTTTCTTTTATGGTATGAACTCCTATTTCCAAAAATCTAAATTTTATTGTAAACGCTGGAACAGTTTCATCTAGTTTTGTAAAAGGATACTAAAAGTCAGATCTAGTTAACCGTCATATACAGTGTATGGTAATGAGCTTGATAGGTTTCCATTGGAGATAAATATTAAAATTAGAATGGCTGGTTTAAGGCCGTAGTTGATTTTTTCTGTTTTGCGTCATTTTGATTGTCTTAAACCTACCAGTCAGCAAGGCGAAAAACACACACACAAGATAACGAACCCAGTGATTTGCTATGGAATTAAAGTCAATTAAAATTGATACTAATTTTGTACATTTTTCTACAAAAATAAATTGTTTCACTTCAACTGATCAAAATTAGAAAAGAGTTTCTTTTTTTATAGCTTTTATATATATATGGAAATTGTAGAAGACATTACGTACCCTGTTACACACCTTTTTATTGCCCAGTTCAGAAAAAAAGTTTGAGTTTGTTTTTTCTCTCAAGAGACTTAAAACCTACCAGCATGTGGACGTAAAACAGAAAAAAACACAACTAGGCCTACGTTTTGCACATGTATGGCCTTATTGGAATAAGCTAGCTCAGTTAATACTGATAAACTCAGTATCAGTCTAGATCTACAGTATACAAAATAAAACGAGTTCGATATATAAAATACAATGTGTTCCTGCAATTTTAGTTTATTTTGACGAAAATAATCTATAAATACAAATGTATATCACTGTTGTACATAATTTTGGTCAAAATTTAGAGACATGCTGTAATGTTGGGATATTTATTTACAACAAAAAAATGTTTCAACCTTATGTATCTTCAACGTACAGTCTTTTCTGACGTAAGTTAAATAGAACTATATGATGTGGATCATATATTCATGTAACACCGGTACGGAGTAGAGTTTAATTTTAGCCAATCGTTGCACTTGTTGGTCGACTTCCTGTTACCTTAGCGCCACATTGAAATCTTTGTTTTGACATGCGACAGATTCAGACTTGATTCTCCTTCCGCTTGTGGATCACTGTGTTGTTTGAATTGATTTAAAGTGAAGGTAAGATCAAATGCACAAGAACAGCATTCATGGAATACCTGGTTGATTTTTGGTAAAAGTGACCATCTGATTTCTTCATTTGCTAAAATATTTTAATCGAATTATGATTACGATTTGACAGCTCCCTCGAATCTTGACTGTCCACTTGACCAAAACTTTACTACACATTGTTAAGGCTTGTTAGTAGTGTTGGGAATCGGTAACATTTTCAAAACCGATCATTAGTTTTGTGTAACTAATCATTGATCGATTAAAATCGATTATATTTGTCTTTGGTCGCACTGAAGACCGTGTACGTTTTCCAGGAAAATCATACAAACTTTCTTCTACACATGTTGCCATGTTCTCAGGTGGTTTAATTATGTTTTCACAAATATAAGCATACTCTCCAAACGTTTATATTACTGCATATGCGTATGTGCTCTTCAATTTATTTACTATAGTAAATATCCCGATTTTTTAATAATTTTTCAAATCTCGTATTTTTTGAAAAAAATCACATGACTGTCATATATACTCATCAGTCCATCCTCCAAATACAAAAAAAATGTATGACAACATCCATTTTCATTGAGTTGGCCCCCTGTGGTGTTTTGTGCCGGTATATCAACAGGAAACAATACATGGTAGCATCGAAAATAATTTGAAAGCTTAATGACAACAGAAGATATGTTATTAATATGAATTTTTGGCAAAGTCTTAAAGGGCGCAGCTAGCTGTTTCAGTATATAACCACTAAAAATACAACATTAAAAGTGCAATTTATGGAAGTAACGGAGCCGAATTTTCTGTTTATTTTTTGTATTCATTTATATTCACACTCTATCATTGTCCTAAAACCCCATTTGAGAAAGAAAAATTTCCGTAACAGATATTCCGTTTATCGGTCAGCTGATTATATTGGAAAGTGGTCCAAATCACTTGAACGCTTGGAAATAAAGAGCAATAGCACTGAGCTTCTGTGGGATGAAGATAATGATTCCATTACCTTGTTAGTGTGAAAATAGTGTGTTATTGCCAAAAAGCTTGTCAACAGTTAGGCAAATTCTTTATTTGAATAATAAATGATATTCAATCAGTTAATATATCTAAAAGGCTAACACTTATTATGATCAAAGGTGAAAATAGACTATGATTGGGGAGATAACTCATGTCCTGATTAATTTAATGCCATGATTAATGTTGTAAATGTGTGAGGTATTTATGCATACTACCGGTAGTGCAAAATCATATTTTAAGACAATTTAAACATATCATAAAATCAGACATGCAAAAATGTACTCAACTTCAATTTTTTTTTTCAAATGACTGCTGTTTCATCTTTGCAAACCTAATCAGATCTAGAGAAAATATACATGTATGTATAGCAAGAAGCTGAAACATGTAAATAAAGGTGGATGGGTACATTTGATTTATAAAATTACCATCCAATAGTAATACATACAATAATAGTTGATTTTTTTTACCCAATTATCAATTGTGATTTAACGAACCAATTTTTCCAACTCTGTGAAATACATTTCTTTTTTATTTTGATCATGATATTACTGCCTTTTTTCTTACTGATAATCATGGCTATAAATTAAAGGGACAATTCAGGCTAAAAGAACATTAAAATTTGTACATATATCGGAAAAAACCAGTTCTAATGGAAATTAGATCAGTTGGTTTTACTGTAATATGCAAGAAAAGCCCATGGTGGTGAAATGCGTGTGGAGTGTTCAAACTCGCTCGCTGTCCGCCATTACACATTGTGGTCGAATTTCTTGTATGCCGAAATCAATTATCATCTTTTACATCTCTAGAATTCAATAATTATGTTTGAATCATTATTATTTTATGAAGATAGTGTGTTTACAACACTGCATCGAAGCGTGGATACGAAAATAACATGTTGCTAGCTTTACTTCACGCAGCTCTTGTGTACTTCCGGTCTACTTCAAAGTGAAAACATTGATGAAATTCAGATTTTAGTGTACATTCCTTCACATTTTTGAGCTATGACAGCATAAAGAAGGTATTATTTTTTGCTTTTGAAAGATCGCGATCCACAAATATCAGGAGTAAACGAATACTCGTATCCGATCTTTCTCAATAATTCGTGAATACTCGAGTACTCGGATACTCGTTACAGCCCTAATAGTAATACATACAATAATGTTGATTTTTTTTACCCAATTATCAATTGTGATTTAACAAACCAATTTTATCCAACTCTGTGAAATTACATTTCTTTTTATTTTGATCATGATATTACTTGCCCTTTTTCTTACTGATAATCATCGGCTATTAAAATTAATAAATGACTATAATTTCTGAAAACTAATATCATAATTTTATAATCAATTTATATTTATCTTTCCTAATTATTATATCCAGACTCCAGCACTAGTGAGGAGCGGTCACTACGGTCAGATGTCAAGATGAGTCTGCGCCCAAGGCCTGTCACTGCGACAGTAACCAAACCAAAATGGATGGAGCCCCAAGTTTTCCGACCTCGCTCCTTGTCATTGGAGTCAAATGGATCTACTGCTTCCCTGACCTCGGTTCTTGATCACGATAGCTACATAAGTCCAAGTCCAAGTGATGACGAGGATTGGACCTACGATAAGGAAAATTGTAGGAAGAGCGAGGAGAGTGAAGAAAAGGAAGATTTTCAGAAAGATCACTATGTAGATAAGAAAGCCATTGAAAGGTAAATATATATATAATTTATTTATTTTTTTTTTTTTTCATATTGCCATTGACTGATTAACTCTTTCCGTACATCATATTCTTTCTGGATTCTATCCCATTTAAGTTATTAGTCTTGCCCCCAGAATCTTTTGAGAAAATGTTGAACAAATTGTTGAATTGGGTGCTAATTTATTTAATTCTAACAAGCTACGGGTAGTGAAATTTTTTGAATTTACTTAGAAAATGTTTTATAAATTATTTAAAACCTGCATTGAAGCCATCAAAATGATATTGCAATCTGGAGCAAAAGTGCAACAAACTGCCATTTTGTTTATGCTAATTCATGACTTTCTGTTTGACTCATCTTGTTCCTTTGCCACAAGAAAAATATATACGTGATCGAAACAGATATTTATTCAATATCCAGAAAATTTGTTTTGGACTTCAATACTTTTCATATATGACTGCATTGAAAATTGGAATATGATAGCTAGGATATTTATTGTATAGAGAAAATGTCAATATTTATTGTTGACTAAAGTCGACAACATGGAAGAGGGAGGATAAAATGCTGTCGACTATATAGTCACCAACGGTTACGTAAAGACTAAAAAGTTAGCCAAATCAAAGACTAGAGAGCATGGATTTAGGGTTCTACCATGATGTATAGATAAAATATTTATTGATACCTTATACCTAGACATCTTGAAGAACTTTATTTAAGACGCTGTTAACCAACTGAAAAAGATTGGTTTTTCAATTGTTTGATAACTCATGACACCTGACCGAAATCACTGGTGAACTTATGCAATTTGGCAATCAACAATTTCTTTAAGATGTTACTAGCTAGTCATAAAGTTCTTGATTGATTTTAGCCAAATCTGATAAGAAACATCCTTGCAATTGGGATGTGGAGGCAAAAAAATAATTTTATAAATACCATGGTGACTCCCTCTCTTCTGAATGAATGACCTTCATAATAATAAGGTCACAGGAGTCAAATTGGCTTAAATTTTTAGACAACTTCTGGTCAATAACTAAGAGGCCTAGAGAACTGATATTTACCTGTAAGGCCTGTGACATGCTGTCAAATGAAGGGCTATCAAGTTTCTTCAAATAAATGTCCTTGACCTTCATTCACGATTAAAAAAAAACGTTTTACAGAAGGGTGAACACAAAGGAGATCATTCTGAAGACTAATTATAAACTACAAGCAAGGGAAGTAACTCTAAGCAACTATCCTGTATAAGGTTGCACACTTATGTTTAGGCAACACACTACTGTTTTGTTTTGGTTAAAAATTCTACTGCATGATGGCATCAAAATGAAAAGAAATTTAAAGACTGCGTCTTTCTGTGCTAAAAATGTATAAATTGATTCAAAGAAATAAACTGTCTGTAATATGGAAAATGTAATCCAACCCCTTCAATACTTTCAGTACTTCGATTTTTTTTAGTTTTTTTTTTACACTAAAATGATGGCCGGATCCGGAGTCTGAGATCAAAATCCCAACTTTTTAATGATTTTTTTTCGTAGAAAAGTGGGAAAAAAATTAGGGTCTGGGGGTAAAAAATTAGGGTCGTTCGGGTAACCCTAAACAGACATATTTTTATTGGCCTTATCAAGTAGCAGATGGGTGATTTGAGACCTTGCTGTTATTGAATAGTAATAATATAACATAAGGTAATATATAATTATAGATGTAAGTCACTGGTTTGTATTCTGTTTCATTTATTGTTTGGCATCAGCAGATTTATTAATTATCCTTTGTACAGAACTGTTTGTGTTAACTACATATGTGAATGGGGAAATGGTAATGTAAATGATAATTGAAGGAAAAAAAACCAAAAACACAAAAACAGGCTCCAGGGGGAGTCGAACCCTCGACCTCCAGTTTACTAGACTGGCGCTCTAACCAACTGAGCTATGGAGCCACAGTTGTGAGAGGGCTGTAGATAAGATGTTTATATATAGCTCACTGTCCCATCATACACTCAGTATTGATCTGTATATACTGTAGGTATTATACCCCATTGGATAACAGGAAAGAAAATACCCTGACCATGGCCAGATATCATCAATATATTATATTCAAATATGAATTTTGGAATGGATAAATTTACTACCATGTACATAATGATAAAATCAAAAAGTTCATGTACATGTATATGCAAGTTTCAAATTCAGTTTTGGACAATATAAAGTAACCAGTCAGCATTTAAATTCTGACACAGGGATCTTGGATTATACCTAATATCCATAATGTTTAATATATGATTGAAGAGTTGTGTCAGGTGGGATAGAAGAGGTAGAGGTTAACTTGAATAACTGCAATTTTAAAAGATTATTCATTAAGCATTAAACTATCTTCCTATGACATCTATGGTCTATATATATAGATGCCAGAGCTTTGCAGACAATCTTCATGTGATGATATATTGGTCACATGGTTAAATGTGCCAAGGTCGAGGGCTCAGATGTGTTTGCTCAGCACTTTCATTGGACCCTATTTGGGGGAGTTATGGGCCTTTGATAAACGAGAGCGGGGGGATATAAATTCCATGAATTTGCTTGTTTAAGTATAATCTCAGGATATTAAGTTTAGGGTGGAGTGCAAACATTTCTCAGCATACAATGTACTATACGCAGGTAGTAAAAAAAGATAACTATATAACATATGGGATAGATATAAGTGGCAATGTTAACTAATCAAATACTGATGGTTTATTGTATGTTTGATTACTGTAAATCAATTTATCTTATTTTAAAGTGTGATTTAGTTTAACAATTAAGTTGGCATGTTATTGATATTATTTCCATATAAGATATAGGAAAATTCATCACCACAAAATCGATTAGATTTTAGTGGCTATCTAAATTGCAATGAAAAATGTTGGACACATCAAAACCAAAATTTATAGAAATTATAGAGATAATAGGTTTTTTAAAATACAACAGACACTGAAAGTGTCTTAATAATATTAGCTTATAATTTGATGTCTTGACATATTATAATTAATCGAAAGACTTTATAAAAACACAAACCATACAGTAATTTTCAGGGTTTAAAGAGAACTATACTTTTTTCTATATATTTTATTATCGTTTATTTTTTTACAGAAAATTGGCTGAGTATGATGAAAGTACCTACACAGAAGTCACGGAAAGTGTAGAAGAAAACTTGTCACCTTGGGAAAGATGGTTAATATCCAAGACCAAATCAGAACGAAAGTCAAGGAAGCAAAAGGTTCTGGAAAAGAAAGAGCAAAAACAGAAACTAGAGGAGGAAAAACAAATGAAGGAAAAGAACAAAGAGAAAGCGGAGGAAAATCGTAGAAAATGGTTGGCAGAAAAACAAGAGAGGACAAGAATACGCAAAAAATTGGAACAACAGCGAGTGAAAATGGAGGAAAAATTGAAAGCTGATAAAGAAAGAGACATATCCCAGAAAGCTGAGATAGAGTTTAAAAAGTGGAAGGCGGAGAAAAACAAGTCTCTGAAGGAGAAAGAACGAAAGGAACAACAGATGAGACAGGATCAAGAGATGAAGCAGGCTGAGAAACAGAAGAAAGCGGAAGAGAAATATAAGGAATGGTGTCAGAAGGCAGCAAATAGGCCGAAGTCTGTACCTAATAGCTTTGGCTACACCTCTGGTAAACTCACAGGTAGGTAGCTATAGTAGTGTGTTCAAACAGAATTCTCTAGTAAACAAACAAATGGGAAACTTAATTATACTGGGGGTCAGTGATGCTGGGTGACTACTAGCAGATGCACCAATTGCAAGATACTGGTAGGTCAAGTAGCTTAGTGAGATGTTGCGAAACAAAATTTGTTTCAATCAATTATAATTATACTTGTTCAACACTTTAACTATAAGGATAAGAGAGTTAAAACTTAGTAATTTATGATAAGTCAGGTCAGGTATATTATGACTTCCTGGATAATGCAATTTAACGAGAAAGATTTTCAGGTAAAAATCAAGCTAACTAACATTTAATTTTGTATTACTTATAATTTAATAATAGTACTATAGTCAACTGTGCTTGTTGAATTAAGTAGTAGGAAACAGGCTTATAATTACAAGGCAATTTAATTAAAATTAGACTTGTAATTTCGCTTCCACTACAATGCTCTATGATATGCTCCTAAATACAAGATCTAACAATTCAATGATGCTGGGTGACTACTAGCAGATTGATTCATTCGGAAGTATAAACAGCTAACAGTTTGTCCCAAGATGTTCTGATTCTAGGCCAGGTCATACTGAGGTGTTAGATGTTGTATTGGAACGTAACATACAGCATCGTATACGTATTGGAGCTGGAATTTCATGTATATAATTAGATTGAGTAAAATTTACCAATTGCAAGATACTGGTAGGTCAAGTAGCTAGTGAGATGTTGCAAAACAAAATTTGTTTCAATCAATTATAATATACTTGTTACACTTTAACTATAAGGATAAGAGAGTTTAAAACTTAGTAATTTCTGATAAAGTCAGGTCAGGTAATTATGACTTTCTGGATAATGCAATTTAACAAGAAAGATTTTCAGGTAAAAATCAAGCTAATCTAACATTTAATTTTGTATTACTTATAATTCAATAATAGACTATTAAGTCAACTGTATTGTTGAATTAATAAGTAGGAAACAGGCTTATAATTACAAAGCAATCTAATTAAAATTAGACTTGTAATTCCGCTCCACTACAATGCTCTATGATACGCTCCAAAACAAGATCTAACCATGTCCTGTTAGGGGTCACCTCAGCGTGACCCCATTGGTTAGCCAATCAGCGTCTCGCCTACGGAATCTTCGGTGTGGTTGATTCATTCGGAAGTATAAACAGCTAACAGTTTGTCCCGAGAGGTTCCGATTCTAGGACAGGGGTCATGCTGAGGTGTTAGATGTTGTATTGGAACGTAACATACAGCATCGTATACGTAGGGGAGCGGAATTTCAAATCTAAATTTCAATCAGATTGAGTTACAAGGTAGTTGCACCCATAAGGATTGTAGCTCAATACAGTGAATTCATCATGTAGCTCAATACAGTGAATTCATCATGTATATATATATATAAATGTAGATCATCTGTTATAATAAGATTATGTGATGTTATATTTACTATATCAGGAATATCCCAATATCCAGGTAATTATCTGTTGGATATGAGTTGTATTGTCTCGGTTATTTGACATGAAGAGTTGTGTCGGTTATGGTTAATACTGTTTTGTTGTTTTACACAAGTTGACATGTTCAATTTTTTGTGTGTTTTCTCTATCCGACTTCCACTTGTTCTTGGTTCTATCTTGTTTACTTATTCGATATGCAATTTGACTTTATTCCATGTGTAATTGTTAATTTAACGACAATGCACTCTATATATGGTGGCAGTGCTTTCAATGTGGAAAATGCTTATACTTATTTACTGATCATGAGTAGCTATAATTTATCATAATACATAATTTAATGTTCAATAAATTCAGGTAAAAACAATTGAAAACTAGGTGTAAAATATATTATAACAATGTTTTCAAGTTAGATTTAATTTAGTGGGAGCTATATGTAGCCGTATATCTTTAGACTTGGGATTAATTTTTAAAGAGAAAATAAATCTCATTGCCGATTTTTTGTATTTAAAGATGCTCCACCACTGACAAATGGTAATTTCTCTCTATCAAAAACAGGAGCAGACAATTTAGTGTTTTTCTTCAGTTACAAAAGTTACTTACTTTACACAATTATCACACTTAAAAAGTTTGAGCTTCCAATTTTACTTCAATATCAAAATATTAAAAATAATTAATTGCATCCCGAAAAAAATACGTGGCACTATATGTCCTATATGGAATGTAGTAAAAGCAAATGCAAAAAAGCAAAAAGCTCCAAAGCAAAATAGATATTTTGAATTGTTCTTATGTTAGTTAGTCATAATTATATACGATTAAACACCAATTTATTGTTAAAATGATGGGTATCATTTAGATTTATGCCCTGTCAGCGGTGGAGCATCTTTAAAACATTTATCTTTTTTCCAATAACTTGAGTATAATTAGGTAATAGTAGTACCATGAATTGAAGTTTTACTGTCAAACTTGGCAACACAAAAATGGGAGTATGATTTTTCCCACAGAAATGTTATATACACTTAAATTTCTCAATTGATTGGTAATTAAGGTCACTTAATAAGAGTGGTTTGAATAGATAAGTAGATAAAGTTTTTGTATAATTTTCATAAAAGGTTTGATCCTTGATAAATAGATATACATGAACATGTTGTATCATGAAATCATACATGTATTTAAATGTACAATGTATGTAGCTACATGTATATAAAAAAATGTATTCAACAAATATTTCTGTTTAAAAGGCTAAGACATAAACGAAGATGCTGTTTGATAATCATAAATTTAATCATTTCTGCGTAGTTTTGTGCATTACATAGAAAAAATGTCATATTGTAAAAATTCAATAAATACATGTACATGTACATTTATTTTCATTAATAATTATCAATTATTGTATGTTTAGATCTCCATCTAGTGAGCAAATCGATATCTGTACCTTACTGGTATTCACACCTTGTTCACTAATTAACTGTACAAATAAGTTAAATTGAACTGTACACACAAGTTAAATTGAACTGTACAAACAAGTTAAATTGAACTGTACAAGAAGAGTTTTCATGGGTGAATAAGTTCATATCTTCTGTTGATTTATATCTATAAGTGTGAAGATGTCGCCTCACATAATATACAATATACCCTTCACATTCCACTAAATAATTAAATCAAATATAATTTAAAATTACAGCTATAATCATGATGAAATAAGTGCAAGGTGAATATCTACTAAACTGTTTATAATACAAGTCATCATGAAAAGTTATAACACTAAACATTTTTAAGCTATTTCCCGCAACGGCGTGCTGTCAAACTATTGCTATATCCACTTTTGATGATGACAGCTCCATCATGTAGTAATCATGTGAGGAAATAGATTCTTCAAGGTGAATCGAAAAACATTCTCATTGATATTGATTCATTTCACAAACACAAGTGTATGGCAACGTATTATGATCTGAATGACAAATCCTGAGGAACAGTTTATTAATTGGCAGACACATATATACAATATATCCCTAAGCATATTAGTTTCAAATAAACTATTGCTGTTACATGTATATTCTTCTTTATTTAAATGATCTTATGCAAATATGTTGTACAGAAGTAGTTGTCACAATTTCAATCAGTATCTGATGGTGTTGTTTAATTTTGCAAATTGTTCATGGAGATGAATTGTTACATTTATATTCCTTGGTCATTACAATAATATACTCTCCTAGGGATGTCACCATTGTTATTCAAACATTTGAATCCATTTTAAACTTTTATGTATGTTTTATTACATTTCTAGGCCTGTTGTCCTTGACCTTGTTCACTCTGTTGTGGCATTTCTGTTTGACCTTGACTCTGTTGTGTAGTTTCTATTTGACCTTGACTTTCCTGCGGCATTTCCGTTTGACCTTGACTCTGCTGTGTCATTTCCGTTTGACCCTGACTTTCCTCGATGGAGGGGAGAGAACTCTGCAATGTCTGTATATCACTGGGGTTCTCTTTGTAATAAGCAGCAACTTTCTGTTTCTATTAAACAAACAATACACATTGTTTTCATCAAGAAATGAACATTGAATATTATGTTTTATCATCTCTGACTCATGAAGGATAAAATCATTCAAAAGAAATTTTTAACGTGACTTAACATTGCTTTAATGATTTGCATCGCTTGGGTATGAAATTACATTGCATATACGAGCAACTTTAAGAATTCATACACTACGCTACATAAAGTAAATTTTAAACTTAACATTTGTATAAATTAAACATTTATGTAGATCATCAATATAACAGTGAAAGTTTTAACATTGTCATATACAAAATATATTGCATCCATGGTGTGTTGTAATTGCTTCATTGTGATGTCTTATGAAAACTTGATCATTCATAATTTCAAACAGGTTATAAGCTTTTGAATACTTACTGCATCTTTGACTTTCACATTGGCTCCGTTGTCTATAAGGAGTTGGGCAAGATCTTCTGACAGTGCCATGGCGTAGTGAAGGGGTGTACGGTACATCTGATGGAAAAAAACAACAGTATAATGTCTCTTAACTACATATTGTAATTTAATACCACAGTGAGTTAAAGGGAAAAAAAAAACATGTTTGTTCAGAATATCAATATCGATGGCACAACACTGACAAATTTTGGTTATCATTGGTTTTATCCTTATGATGAATTTGGAGCAATATACATGGTTCATGTCTTGGTCATGACAAAGCGCATTTCATACATTTGCATGCCTTTTGTTGATAGAATATATAACTAGTAGATCTGTGATTTGTTCTCAGGGGCTCTCGATCTAGCTTTAAATTTGTTATCAATCTATCTAATTAACGATACCTTGATCATTATCCTCCATATTAAACTATTTTTTGTTCATGTACATGTAGAATCCGGTAAAGGAATACATTATCAGGAAGTCAAAGTTTCAAGCTACTTTGAGAGAGAAACTATGGAAAAGCTTAGCACTTACATTATCTCTAGCTTTCAGTGTCTCGGGGAAGTTGGTTACAATATACTGGGCAGCGTCTGATTGGTTGGCGAGTAAAGCTAAGTGTAAAGGGCCTCGCCCACATTTGTCTCGGGCAATAGCGAGACTTCTCCTTTCTAATGCCTGCTGTAAATCGCGCACTACACCCGTCTGTGCCGCCTTTAGTACTGCAGATATCCTCTCCTGTGGAAGTATCAGAAATTAGATTAACATATGTGACTTCAAAGAGGTGACCAATGTGGGTTATTGACTATGTGAGATGCTCTTATAAGCTTACTCAATTTTACTTATGTGATGTTTTGGGAAGACAATAAGAAAATAGTTCCTGGAAGAATTCAATATTAGAAGCAGACTACTACTACATCCCACGAAAGGAAACTAGTCTGTTGAATTCTTACATCTCAAGTCAATTTGTCAAATCAAAAACTAATCAAGGTCATATATGACACATGTACTATTACTCTTGCGATCATAAAGTGTTTCATTTTCTAATATTTTCAAGATAATATTTAAAAGAAGTTGAAATGTTTGATGTTTTTAACTGAATAATGGCGAATTACTTTGATATACCTGATAGTCTGCAATGGAGTCTATAAACCCGATGATTCCTTCTGATGGTTCCTTTGCCTTGACATTTTGTAACACAACCTCCCATTGGTCATAACCGTCCAATAGTAGCTTCTCTAACTCGGTAAACTTCTCGTTCTCAACAAGGCTTTGTACAAACTCATCTGAAATGTTTTGAAATTCAAAATTTGTAGATATATATAAACTATACATAGGTGTTACTGGAATACATAAATAATGAAATAAAGAAAAATGAAAATTCCCTGACAATTACCAATGTTTGAGGCAAATTAAAGTATATGGTGGATCATACCATGCTTGAACTATGAATTGAAATTGTGACTACTTAAGTTTATATTGTATTCCTTATGTTATTTTTGAATTTTAAGTTAAGGAGGGGCGGGGTCAAATGGGGTCCATTTGGCTATTTCCATATAAACGACTTCTTCTCTGAAACCAAGCATGGGATAGCACCCATAATGCAATGGTAGCATCCTTATAGGGTGGGGATTCAAAATTGTACAAATGATGGGGCTGACCCCCCGGGGGCCTGAGGGGCGGGGTCAAATGGGGTCCATTTGGCTATTTCCATATAAACGACTTCTTCTCTGAAACCAAGCATGGGATAGCACCCATAATGCAATGGTAGCATCCTTATAGGGTGGGGATTCAAAATTGTACAAATGATGGGGCTGACCCCCCGGGGCCTGAGGGGCGGGGTCAAATGGGGTCAATTTGGCTATTTCCATATAAACGACTTCTTCTCTGAAACTAAGCATGAGATAGCACTCATAATGCAATGGTAGTATCATTATAGGGTGGGGATTAAAAATTGTACAAATGATGGGGCTGACCCCCGGGGGCCTGAGGGGCGGGGTCAAAAGGGTTCAATTTGGCTACAAATGATGGGGCTGACCCCCCGGGGGCCTGAGGGGCGGGGTCAAAAGGGGTCAATTTGGCTATTTCCATATAAACGACTTCTTCTCTGAAACCAAGCATGGGATAGCACCCATAATGCAATGGTAGCATCCTTATAGGGTGGGGATTCAAAATTGTACAAATGATGGGGCTGACCCCCCGGGGGCCTGAGGGGCGGGGTCAAAAGGGGCCAATTTGGCTATTTCCATATAAACGACTTCTTCTCTGAAACTAAGCACGTTATAGCACCCATAATACAATGGTAGTATCCTTATAGTGTGGGAATTCAAAATTGTGCAAATGATAGGGCTGACCCCCCGGGGGCCTAGCATCCTTATAGGGTTGGGATTTGAAATTGTACAAATGATAGGGCTGACCCCCGGGGCCTTAGACGGCAATAAGATGCGAGGTCAAAAGGTCAAAGTAAATTACTTTGTGAAACCTATGTATTGGATAGCATATTTGTATGGTATCAATACCAATGTGAGTCTTGTGATAATTACTAACAAAAAAAGGTTATTAATAAATGTTAATGTCAACTGTGTGTATAAAGTCATCTTATTTTCTTCAACCGAAGCAGGGTTGCTTAATCTTACCTATTGTATCAACATGGTCTTGGTAGCCTTTTTCCAAAGCTAACTCCCTAGGGGTTTGGTTTTCCCCATTTCTCTCTGCCAGACTGTATCCCATGTTCAGTACTGACAACAGGGCAGATTCTGGAACAGTTCAGGTATAATTTCAGTACTTCTTCAAATGTATTCTAATTAGCTTTATACATGTACATGACTCCCATATACAGTCAATTCTGATCTTCTCTGCCGGTCATTATCAGACTCTGTGCCCTTAGATATATCTCCTTTAAATGTCAGTACTCCTAACTCACATGTTATATCTTCCTACCAGGTATAACCGTTCTTTCTGTTTCCCCTTTATTTGAAATGGAACCATTTCAGCATATAGCTGTCTGTTCTCTGGAAGTCTGACCCCTTCACCATTCCTTCATCAGTGTATGTAATTTTTTATCAATGTTACACTAAATATGTTAGTAACCTTAACCTGCGACGCTTCATTTATATACAGTGTATAGCATCCCACCGCTATCACCATTTATGTCCACTCTCTCTCTCTCTTCAGTGCAATACCTGGCGTTGAAGCTAGTCTGTGCAACTCTGTCTGCCCTGTGAAGTCTTTCTCTCGGCCTCGTTCTGCATCTTCCTCTCCCTCTTCCTCCTTCAAAGTTTCCAGATTTGGTCTCTGGGCCAGGGCAGCTTCCTTTGCTCTAAAACCATGTTGTTGCCATGTTAAATATTGGTGACTTATTAATTGGACATCTTGTAAACGTTACATTAAAAGGTTGATATCATTGGAAGAACTCTAAAGATATTTACATATTTAAAGATACGTATCTTATGAAGCATATATATAAGTTTTTCTTTCCATACTTTCTCTGTAGATCTTCCTGCTCTCTCTTGCGTCGTTCCTCTTCCTCTCTTTCTGCCTTCTCTCTTGCTTCTTGCTCCATCTGCTTTTGTTCTGCTAGTCTCTTCTCTTTCCTCTCTCTTGCTCTCACCATCTCTGCTTCCTCTTCCTCCAGCTGTTTGGCTTCTGCCAGTTGCTGTCAATCAATTTTTCATGTCCATAATCATTTATCATTTACTTTCCAAGTCGCACTTTGAATATTATAAATACATGTAGCCATAGCAAAGACTATTTTCTTCCTTACTTAGCATTAAAAATTTAAATCATCTGATCTTGTTCTCTACAGTCCCTGACGCTTTCTATGGTAAGTATAAATAAATAATATACATATCTGAATGTAGTGCTAGCTGCTAGATATAATATGATCTAAAACAAGTTGTTTCAGGTACTAAGAAGTATAACTTTTTGCAAAGAATATTAAACACTCTTGTTGTTGGCTATAGGGTGATTATTGTTTCAGTACATGTGTGTATGAACTCTAGGTTGTTGTAACTATGATCTCCATGAAGGATAAAGTAAAAAAAAACTCTCACCTGTTTATGATGGTCTGTGTTGGCCTTGTATTTGTAGAGCCAGTGTGCTAGGTATTCTATTGGATCACTAGGTCGACATGTTGCTATCTCAGCCAGAGCAAGAGTGAGAGCGCCCCCTAGGTGCTCAGCAGCGTACTTCCCGTCTATGGTACTAGGGGGAGGGGCTGTAATTTTAGGTCCCATCGATGGGGCGACATATGGTTTCTGTACAGGTGCCTGGTTGGTGAAAGTTTGCTGCTCTTGTTGCATCCTGTGAAATATAAAGTTTGATAAGCGGAATGTCTTTCACTTAAAAAAATCTTACTTCATAGATGTAAAGTAGAATGACTAGATGCAGTAATTTGCTGCTCAATGATTAATTATGTGTACTGGAATTACTATTGATGCACACTGAAGCTTTCTATAAAGATAACTCCATTCTAGACACAAGTGCATAGATGACTATGCATAATACTATGACAACAGAAAATCTAACTTTATGTGCAAAGGCTATTTCAAATTTACTATTATTAGGTAGCATTTTTTTTACACATAGATTTGGTTTTGGTGAAGGCACACTTATAATTATAATTAGCACACCATAATAAAAGATGCTTCATTCTTTCCCCAGTGACCAACTTCACTGAATTTTCCCTTTCAGTAAGATAATATAAGCAATACAGGCCCACAGGTGTCTTTTGTTTATCGTTTGATATATAACCTTTCCTTACATGTTCCATAATCACTGATGTATATGTCTGTTGGCAGATCAATATTCAATCTACCTGCCAGGTTTAGAGGAGGCGATATATATGCCAAAATATAGATTTTCACTTTACACTGAAGACATTGGTGTAAACCGCTTTAAAAAGAGCAATGAAATTTTAAAACTCGGCAAAATCATGTGCTATTTTTATTTTATTGGTTTATTTACATGTGTACAGACATGATTTAAAAGTCAGTTGAAAATATTTGTTGAAATTACCGTAGTTAAAGGGAGTATTGAACAGAACATCCTGCTCAGACAACATGCCGTTGATAAAGGAAAATTTGTCCGGTAATTGGTATATAGAGAAAGGCTCGATGGAAATCAATTATTGTATTCAGGCAACACACAATGGCTGTAAAACTACATAGGTCTGTTTGTAATGTACTTGTGGCTATTGAGCCCTGTGTGGTTAATTGTTGTTTAACAATAATGTATGAAGTTCTCTTTCATTCGATTTCCCACACTTACAGTAAAGTGAGATTTATGCCATGAATATCATCGAAAATTGGATATTATAGTTTAGTGTTTTGAATTGTTGTAGCTTTGAGAAAATGTTATGTCCAACAATAATATCATAGTTAACCTGTTGCTGGACTTTATTAATTTTCTCTTTGTCTGCTATTTTCCTATTATATTGTTTATAAAGACATAACTTGAAAGAATTTTCTTCTTCTTTTACTCTTTGATTACTAATTATATTAATATTAATGCCGTAGTTCTCAATAACATAATTAGTAATCCACAATTTATTATCTCAATCCTCTGCCCTATTCATTAGATGCCAGTTTACATGATAATCAATATTTCTAATCTTGTACCCAGAAACATGTACTTTAAGCCTAACCTTTATCATGTGTTTATATAGTACTGAGATACATAGCCATCATCGATATCATCATTATCATCCTCAGAACTTAATTAGGGCTGTCTTGATGATAACATTATTGGTACCGGTTATATGAATTTTCTGCTATATATGTATGTATAGACTGTAAGTTTGGTATACATAGTTTGAGACTTGATTCTTTGATTGGGTGAAAATGTTTAATGTCCTATTTTACAGCTATGGTAATGTAATGACAGCCTCTCATGTGTGCAATGTAATTCTCTGTATGAATGTATGTTTCGGAAGTTCCTGGTTTAATTTAATGGTTTAATATTTTTACATCTTAAGCTTATTAGTATATATTTGTGGTAGAATGTATATGTCACTCGTCAGGTACCTTTACAAATCAGTAGTTATATAGTGATAGAATGCATACATGTACATTTGTATGTCAGACACCTTTTGATTACCAATCATCACAGCACATCACTACTCAGAATTAGTTACATGTGACAGTATATAGTCACAGTACATGTGTACTTGTGATTATTTAATACCGATGCATGTAACAACTATCAACCTTATCATGTGTTGTTAAGACAGGTTGACATAATATAATCTTCCGATTAAGTTCTGATTAAAATAAACCTATGATGATAGTATACCTGTCTATATAAAGATTATACCCTGTTACCTGAGATTTACTAAAGGTCCACTTACCTGATAAATGGGTTACAATTCTCCCGTCTTAGATTAAACACAAGCTGCTTAATTTCCTAGCCGTGCCAATAGTCTTAGGCCGGTCCAATCATATCCTTTTAGTGTTTTAGCAGCTCTACACATGCTCATCCAGGTCGTTGCTAGGCACTCTGTTTACGTTGGTGACAGTATAGTTGTTGAAGCATGAACAGAGAGTAAAAGCAGAGTGTACAGGTGTTGTCTGATTACAAGGCCTTGACAGCTTTATACTGGTATCTTCATATCAGGATCTCTTTGATCTTATAATGAAAAATACTCCATATATATAATATTTTAGCTCAGTTGAGTTCTTTGGTTTGGCTAAGTAAATTATACGCATGACATTGTGAGAGGTTTCTAGGAAAATTGATTTATTTAGATTTGTATGATGACAAGGCTTTTGGTTGATGTGTCGTTATACCTGTACACATGTGATCACCTGCCAATACATTCTATTTACAGAATTCAGGGTCAGACAGCTTTCTGTAGGACATTAAAACATTCTAAAGCAAGTCCTTCATATGTTTTCATCATTGTATAAATAGAAAAGATAGCTGAAAACAGCCCTACATACAAATAAATTCTGTATTAGGTTCATTGAATACATATGTCTATACCATCATGGGAAAACTGTTTGTATGACTACGGTATGTGTGCCTATATAAGTTGTAAAGGCTAAAATTTAAATGTTCATAATATGTATTATACGTATGAATGATTAATGATATTTATTTTATATATGAATATTAATGTATAACAACAAAATAGTTGGTTAGTTAGTTCTAAAAAGGTTGCTCTAATATCTGTTGATTTCTATGTAGGAAATATATATTTATACAGTAAAGTGTACTACAAGCATAGATCTATCCGGTATATAGTACATAATAAAAATGTGTACAATTACAAATTTTGTGTTATCTACATGTAGCATAACAAATAATGAATAATATACAAATGTATGTAGTGTTCTGTCCTTTTAATTGTAAATAATTCCCGCACATATATATTCAAATTCTCTTGATGCAAAATGCCTCTACATGAATTTTTCTGTTGAAAGTTTTATAGTATGGACACTCTGTACCTAAACCAATAACATCTTCCCATGTCAGGCATTTCTCTTACCGGCCCTAACCCAATAACATCTTCCCATGTCAGGCATGTAGCGTCATTTATGATGTAAAGGATATAGATAAAGTGAATGCAATAATTAAGTTTTGCAGTTATCATTAACTTTTAATATCCACAGAACAGACAGCTATTATTATTGTGTAAAAATTTATTTTGTTTAGCGTGTCTTTATTGTTTTGCAGGTTACCACGACACCAGTGCCTACCCTCCGCCTTCGTTCTACAACCCTATCCCCTGGCACCACAATCCCGTCCCTAGGCAGAAGATGGAGAAAAACAAAACAAAGACAAAATCCAGCAAATCAAAAAATTATGTATGGAACCCAAATAAATACTTCTGAGAAAAATTTATTAGTAAATTACTTTTAAAAAAATCTTGAATCCAAGTTTCTTTGAGATCTTCAAAAATTTCATTAATGCCTTTGAATTGATTTTTTAAAAAAAAAGGTTATCTAGATAAACATACTTTTATGATATTTTTATAATTCTTCAAACATTCTTTTAAACTTGTTAATAGTCCCAGTATACATTACACAATGTGATAATAGAATCTTGGGAATATAAAACCTTTTCTGATTTGAAAAAAAAATAACTTAAGCTCACAAGATAAACTTGTTTATTGCATTTAGTTAAACACAATAAAGGATTCTTAGGTAAACCTAGAGTAATGCTTTTACCAAATTTACAAATGGAATTAAGATTTTAAAGTCTGTCATATATGTATGTCTTATTATGGAAACTAAAGTTATTGTGCAGTTTACTATAAAGCTGAATGATAAAAAAATAATATAGGTACAAGTACTGTCTTTGCATATTTTAGTTATCTACCCATAAAGGTATACTTATCTGCTAATGCAGGTAGGTACACATTCTGGCTTCTTTATACATGCCATTATGCTTGCAAATATGTAACATCACAAGCGATACCTATTCACATAATACAGAAAATGTATCGGTTTCTATGGAGATTGGATATGGTTTGCCAATCAATTATTTGTATTGTTAAACTTTTTCCTTTGTGCTTATTTACTGTTTTGCTTTTTCTTTACTTACTTTTTATTAGGTCATCTGACCCGAAGGGTCAGGATGACCTATAGTCATCATGTTTCGTCCCGTCGTCGTGCGCCGTCCGCCGTCCGCCGTGCGCCGTCCGCCGTCCGCCGTGCGTTAACTTTTCACATTTTGAACTTCTTCTCAAGTTTGACCAGTGGGATTGAGCTGAAACTTACCTGAAATGATCCTGAGATGGTCCCGACAAAGTGTTGTTATTTTTCGGGTCGATCCGAAATCCAAGATGGCCGCCACAGCCGCCATCTTGAAAACACATTTTGAACTTCTTCTCAAGTTCTACCGGTGCGATTTGGCTGAAACTTGCATGAAATGATCCTGACATGATCCCGACAAAGTGTTGTTATTTTTCGGGTCGATCCGAAATCCAAGATGGCCGCCACAGCCGCCATCTTGAAAACACATTTTGAAATTATTCTCAAGTTCTACCGGTGCGATTTGGCTGAAACTTGCATGAAATGATCCTGACATGGTCCCGACAAAGTGTTGTTATTTTTCGGGTCGATCCGAAATCCAAGATGGCCGCCACAGCTGCCATCTTGAAAACACATTTTAAACTTCTTCTCAAGTTCTACCTGTGCGATTTGGCTGAAACTTGCATGAAATGATCCTGACATGGTCCCGACAAAGTGTTGTTATTTTTCGGGTTGATCCGAAATCCAAGATGGCCGCCACAGCCGCCATCTTGAAAACACATTTTGAACTTCTTCTCAAGTTCTACCGGTGCGATTTGGCTGAAACTTGCATGAAATGATCCTGACATGGTCCCGACAAAGTGTTGTTATTTTTCGGGTCGATCCGAAATCCAAGATGGCCGCCACAGCCGCCATCTTGAAAACACATTTTGAACTTCTTCTCAAGTTCAACCGGTGCGATTTGGCTGAAACTTGCATGAAATGATCCTGACATGGTCCCGACAAAGTGTTGTTATTATTCGGGTCGATCCGAAATCCAAGATGGCCGCCACAGCCGCCATCTTGAAAACACATTTTGAACTTTCTCAAGTTCTACTGGTGCGATTTGGCTGAAACTTGCATGAAATGATCCTGACATGGTCCCGACAAAGTGTTGTTATTTTTCGGGTCGATCCGAAATCCAAGATGGCCGCCACAGCCGCCATCTTGAAAACACATTTTGAACTTCTTCTCAAGTTCTACCGGTGCGATTTGGCTGAAACTTGCATGAAATGATCCTGACATGGTCCCGACAAAGTGTTGTTATTTTTCGGGTCGATCCGAAATCCAAGATGGCCGCCACAGCCGCCATCTTGAAAACACATTTTGAAATTATTCTCAAGTTCAACTCGTGCGATTTGGCTGAAACTTGCATGAAATGATCCTGACATGGTCCCGACAAAGTGTTGTTATTTTTCGGGTCAATCCGAAATCCAAGATGACCGGCACATCTGCCATATTGAAAACACATTTTGAACTTCTTCTCAAGTTTTACTGGTTCGATTTGGCTGAAACTTGCATGAAATGATCCTGACATGGTCCCGACAAAGTGTTGTTATTTTTCGGGTCGATCCGAAATCCAAGATGGCCGCCACAGCCGCCATCTTGAAAACACATTTTGAACTTCTTCTCAAGTTCTGCCTATGTGATTTGGCTGAAACTTGCCTGAGATGATCCTGACATGGATCGACAAAGTATTGTTACATCTCTGGTTGATCCCAAATTGAAGAAGGCTACTATGACACTATATCTAATTAATTTCCTACATGTTAAGGCCCTTGGGCCTCTTGTTTGAAATAAAATTTGTTGAAGGAAATGGAAAATGATCCTGACATGGTCCTGACAAAGTGACACCATATGAAATTAATTTTACTATTGCCAAGGTAGTCAGATGACCGTTTTGCTTTTTCTTTACTTACTTTTTATTCCTAAATCTACTAATAGTTGATTAGAGGTTTCCTTATCGCAGTGAGTGATAATTATAAAGATAATGTATATGCAATAGTGTTAAAATATCTTTTATCCGTCCGAATTACTAGTACTTGTAAATAATATTGATTTAATAAGGATACTTTTTGTATCTTCTGTTGAATTATTAGTTGCCTTGTGTATATTGTAGCATGATGCGAATCTCTTGAACGTTTTTTGTATGCTAAGGGACCTAACTCTGATATAGAAAAAAAGTTTCAGATAGTGAATCTCCTGAGCTAAAGTTTTGTTATAATTTCAATAGTAGATTTAAATTGAAGTTTGACATCGTACCATTCCAGGAACAACTTTATTTTCTAGAAATATTGATTTTCAAGTAAGACACATTTGTACATGTACATGTAGCCTATGTAATTGCTTACATCAAGTCTAGAAATACATCATATGATACGTATAGTATATATGATACATTTTAAAAACAGTGTTTTAAAACCTTTGCTCTTTGGATATGTGCAAGAACAGTCAGAGAGAAAGAAAATTATGCTTTGCTTTAAGTATGTCTTTTATATACATATAGTGTATAGAAAATGTTAATGATATTATAAAGAAAATGGAAGTTTGTCTAGTCTCGATTTTAAAACTTTTGTTAACTTAGTTACCGCTACAGCTTTTTTAATATCTGCAAGTTCAATTTATAGAACTAGAGAGTTCAAATGTGACTGTAGGGTTAAGTTAAAAAGACAGAAACTCGGTAATTATGTGTGAGACAATGAATAGATGGTAGATATGTCTGTCTTGTTTAGTCTGTGTATAAATGTTTTGATGATAGCAGAATTCTGATGGACATTTAGGAGATATTTTGTGTAAAAAAAGCTTATTATCTGTGATATGTTTTTGAAATACAGAATAAAATACGAAAAAAAATCTTTGTTTTGTTGTGTTTAATACAGCATTTCTTAATTATTGAAATGTTTTGTTATTGACTAAACAATAATAAAACAAGAGGCCCAAGGGCCTTAACGATCATCTGACTTCCTTGGCAAAAGTCATATAGGGAATTAATTAGTTTCAGCTAAATTACAATAGTTGAACTGTAGAAGAAGTTCCAAAATGTGTTTTCAAGATGGCAGCTGTGGCGGCCATCTTGGATTTCTGATCAACCCGAAAAATCACAACACTTGTTCGGGACCATGTCGGGATCATTTCATGCAAGTTTTAGCCAAAACGTAGTAGTAGAACTTGAGATGAAGTTCCGGCTTTGGCGGCCATCTTGGATTCCGGATCAACCCGAGAAATAACAACACTTGGTCGGGACCATGTCGGGATAATTCCATGCAAGTTTCAGCTGAATCGCATCAGTAGAAGTTCAAAATTCGTTTTCAATGTGGTGGCCATCTTGGATTTCGGATCGACCCGAAAAATAACAACACTTTGTCAAGTCCATGTCAGGATCGTTTCATGCAAGTTGCAGCTAAATCGCACAAGTACAACTTGAGAAGAAGTTCAAGATGGCGGCTGTGGCGGCCATCTTTGGTTTCTGATTGACCCGAAAAATAACACTTGGTCGGGACCATGTCAGGAATATTTCGGCAAGTTTCAGCTTAATTGTACTGTAGAACTGGAGAAGAAGTTCAAAATGTTAAAAGTTTTTTTTTTGTATCTTTTTTATTTTTAGAAACAACACATTGTACATAATCATTTTGAAATACATATTATACATCATTCATCTCATTCTTTCATCACTGATTTCAATCTCACTGGTTTGTGCTACTAGAAATCATTCAAATGACCCATTCTTCTTCAATCCAGTTTTGCCTCTAGCACAAGCATTACTATTGGTTAACATCATATATATATATAAAAACAATTAAGTTTGACATCATAATTACTCTCTTTCATCCAAACATTCTATTGCTATTGATTCATACATATTTTTATATTCTTTCATAGTCAGTCTAATATACAATATAAACCTGAGATGCATTATATATATGTTATCTTGAGATTATGTGATGAGACATCGTATTAAATCAGTTATTTTTAAAAGGAAAATACAGTGTTGTTTTTTTCTAAAGAAGAGGAGAAAAAAAGATAGATAAGAGGATAGAGAGAAAGAGAGAGAGAGAAAATGGTAAGAAAGATCTCAGAAGATACAGCTAATGTTATGGCGATTTACACTTTTTAAAATTATTGAAAGGTACACGGTTAAAAATGTTAAAGAAGCATGGCGCACGAAAACGGAAGAAGCATGATCACTATAGGTCCATCCTGACCATTCAATTTTCATATTTGTTCATTGTAGTTCATAGTTACGAATAATGCATTTTGCAACCGATTTGAAAAACCAGATGGTTTGATAGATAAAGATTTTGATTATGTCGTCTCATAAAGAACTGAAGTGAGCTTTATCAACTTTCTTAGTAGGTATTACTTGGCCTTTATATGCATATTAATACTGGGGTAATTAGAAAACGATGCAGTGGGGATCTTGGAATTTGTTACTGCTCATTCTCAGAAAGTTCTTTCATTGAGTGTTCTTGGAGCTGGACAAGAAAGAAATAGTCCCTTAACACACAAGAACACCTCAAGGTTACGTTATATGCATGTTGTGTTTCCTTGTAATATTGCAACCCTAGCCTTTTTATAGTACTACATATGTATCTCACTGAAGCATGTACATGTAGTTGCCGATGCTGAAAAACATATGCCACCTGGTCACATTATACTGACAACGAACGAACCTGTCGCCACACTCCCTTAATGCTGAGCGCTAAGTAGAAACATAAAATTACAGTGTTATAGACGTTAGTATGTCGGTGCCTTCCTCGAGTTCACGAACGCAGTTGACATCAATTCAATACCAAAAGTCAGGTGGTGTCAAGTGAAACATTAGGAAGAAGGCAGTAGTAGAACATAGCCAGTTAACATAGTGCAGTAGGTGTTCAACGCAATACATGTAGATGCTAAGAAATTAGTCACATTTGTATGACGAAATAACTCAGAAAGCAATTGATACTATCAACACGTTTTAGACAATACTGTCAAATGGAGGGTTATTCCTAGAAAAAAAGAATATATAATATATGTTTGAGCTCGGTGCTCAACAGAATAGCCATATACATTGATTTACTAAGGTTCTGACGGTTTCGCAATACGAAACAAAATGTATAACTTCAATTCCTGTTGGTAAGGTTACAGTATTGTTAAGAATTTTGTATACCGGCATATATATACATTATATGTATTTTTTCTAAACAGGAATACGTTTGATGCTTCTTATTGATTTATTTGAATAAATAAACAACACGAACTTTTATCCCGTTAAACGTCTCATACATGTATACTTTTAGTTTACACACAATTCAATGGGTAAAAAATAAGGCCTACTGTAAAACAGCACATTGCAGAACAAACAATTAATAAAAAAAATATTTTGATGGGATAAAACGCATAAATAAAACAAATTTTAAATTTTGATACTGTAACATATTCGACAGGGTGCTGTTTTAACCCCTGTTTATTAACTCGGTATTATATCTCATTTGATTTTGACCCAAGCTTAGATCTTTGAACGTAGTGCCCAGAGATCGAACTAGCTGGACATTTTTCATATTAATAAGTGAGGGCATCTGTAAGATACACCATACAATATTATGTTTTTTGTGGTGTATTAAAGGCTCGTAACATGAATAGATTTTTATGTTATGGACAAATAACACAAAAATGTTAATGTAAAATACCGTCTATGTATGAATTAAGTTGAAAAAGCTGTCAGAATTATTTTCATGTTTGTAGTCATCGCGCCTATAGAGCACAACAAAGCTAAATAAATGTATATGTACATTGGGACGAAATGGCGCTTACAACTGATAAAGTAAAGTGTAGAAAATGAATTTTGATCTGAGGTACACGTGGTATAAAGGTCATCCGAACATGACTCCTTGCGGGATGATGTCTGATCTTCTATTGAACGTAGAGGATCTTTCACAGCGCTACAGCTAGTGTATTGCGGAAATAGCTCTAATGTAGTCTGTGATAAAGGATGATCCAAAGATAACATTTTCTATATACTGATTTATTACAGTCGGGTTCGGAGCGGAGATATAGCCAACTCTACACTCCAAACCTAGGTCTAACAGTGAATATACAAGTACCATAAAAAGCAAACAGAAACAAACATTTAAATAGCACTTAGTCTAAACGTGATATACAATAGTCACTAATTAACGGACGCTAGAGTTACCGGTATTGAGAAGTGCTAAGAAGGATAAGCTAAAGAAACACAGGAATGAGTTTTACCTGTGTGAAAATTCTTTCTTCTTCAGCAGTACTCAGTTGAACCACGCATGCCTTGGCAAGTTATTCTGCCTATAGAATAGCCGAAGACATGCCAGCATGTCGCGAGAGCAATCCCTCTGTGCAATAATCGTTGTTTGTTTGTTTAATTAACGTCCTATTGATAGCCACGGCGATCAAGTAAAAATGGCCTCCCATGTATGCGGTGTTGCGTGTTTGAGATGCGGGTGTGTATTTGGAAGACTGTGGTATATTCGTGTTGTGTCTTCTTGTATAGTGGAACTCTAAATGAAGTTGAGGAAGTCGGTCAATTTCACATCTAATGCCTCTTTCTCCATATTGAAATAAATGATTGGCCTGGAACTCCGTGACACCATAAAACGACCCAACAGTCTTTGATGATCAATTGTCAAAGGCAGGAAAGTTGCCCATCACCTCAGTGTCTTTGAATCGTTGGTCAACGTTTTCCAGCATACTTGAGATAAAGGCTCCCTGCTCTATTCCATGAACTTCTGGCAATCCTTGGTGTCTGGAGTATCTTTAGGAGGCCATTATCTACAGCATCGCGAGGGATAGTATTCTACTATAAGTCAGTTATTAGGCTCTCTTATAACTCCTCACTTCATATGCTACGACTTTGGTATGGCTCAGCCATCTGTGGTGTTTTGCCTGCTGTAGACAAAGTGTTGCTTCTCCAAAAATTTTCCGAACTTCTTGTATGGTAGCAGTGTGTGCGGTACTTACCTATAATAATTGTAAGGCCGTTCCAGTGTGTCATTGACTTTGTGAGCGATCTTGACGTCATTGAAACTATATTTGTAGGCTACGGTTAATCTGTGGCAATGACCAGACATGGACATATCTCCTTCAGTTGTGTAGCAACACTGCTGTGCTTCCTAGTGACGACTGCAGCTCGATCAGAGGCAAACCATGCCATCTTCTTGGTATCCCAGTTCATATGAGTGATCTCTTCCTGAATTGTCGTCACAATTTTGCTACCTTGCCGTCTTTGATGAAGAGGCCACACAGGAAAGATGAGGTTACATCTCCATCTGGAGTGATGTATTGACAGCACATACTATATGTTTGTTTGACACGATGTCACAGACATCGTCTACCATCAAGCCGTAGGATAGACTCCGGCGAATGTCCACTAAAATGGTTTCCTGCTCCTGTGCAATGTCCCAACTGCTATACGAAGCATTTTTGGCCTATCTCAGATGCTGAAGTATTGGTGAACTGACATTTAATACACATGTCAATCATCGATGAGAAAAGGTCCAAAGAGAGGTTGTTCTGCAGAATATGTAGAATAATACCTGAATGGCATCCCTTATGGCGTTCTCTGTTGATGAAGATAAATAAGATGCTTGAGTTTCACCGGTCGACCTGTCATCTTTTTAGCTAATGGTATCTTGTACTGCACATTCTTCTCGTGGTCTTTATCTTTGTCAAGGGGAAGAGTACGACATCCATCCACGGTCCACACAGAACTAGTTGACTGCGTCTGGTGTTTTTTACATAGAAAGCATAGCATCGCAATATCTGATTCTTCATCCGGATTACAAATGATTTTGCTGGTCAACCATGGTCTGTCGACTGTCCATTCTGACTTCAACCCAGACTAATGCACTGATGCATGTCTCTTCTTGGATGGAATAGAGTTTGGTATGTCCTCATGTCGACGCTTACATGCTGGTATTCTGACAGGAGAGGCTGTTGGAAATTCTATTACACGGACGGAAATTGAAGAATGGCAAGCAGTAGTAATGGGTACAAACGATGTGGCAGAAAGTCGGGCATCATCTGGATAAGGTAAACCTGGACATGAGGTGTTGTCTGGCATAGGTGAACCTGGACATGATGTGTTCACCTGTGAAGATGAACATGAAGAGTCACCGGCATCAAACTTGTCATCTATGTCTGGAGAAGAAACTCTACAAATTAAAAAATAAATATTAAATAAAAACATATTTTTTAAAAATTTCTTTACAAGAAGTCAAATGTTGAAGTTTAATCAGTCTTAAAGTTTTGAAAAAGCATGTTTGTTATTAAACACATGAAGTTTACATACAACGTTTTTTTTACAACATGTAACATAAATAATGTCAATTTATGTATTAAATGTTATCAATTCAGTATGTGTGTTATATCCGATAGAGGCTAATTCTAAATAATTTTATCATAGTGATTTGTAAAATAATGAGAAAATGATTTTTTTTCTCTAAAAATGTCATTCCTTAGATTTCTATATGCAGAATTTTCGAAAGTAACCAAATGTCAAGTTCTTGAATTTTTCTGGAATAAATTAACAATAAGTAATTTCATATTCACAAGAAAAAACACAGTAAATTATTAAATGCTTTCTGAAGATATGGAATTGATTTGTATTTCTTTTTATGGAATGGAATTAATCATAATAACTAATTAAACTGAGAAAACAAATCAAACTTTGGCAAAAGATACAAAAAGAAATGTTTTAAGCTTTTAATTTGTTTAATTCTGGCCCTGCAGGTAGGGCGTTAGAATTTTACCTGCTGCCCCTATTGCATGATCGTAAAAGGCGATTAAATTTAGGATCTTATCCTTTCTCTTCTTTCTAACTGACTTTTTCTTTCCTTTGGCATTGAGTTGAGCGTTCGCCCCTGTGAGTAAGGCTCTGGGTTCTGTCCCCTGGCAAAGACACACCAAAGTCTATAAAAGTGGTAGTTTCTGCTCCTGCTTAGCGCTCAGAATACAGGGTGTAGGACAATTGGTTCGCCCGTTGTCAGTATAATGTGACCGGATGGAGCGTGTTGCTTGGTGTCTTCGGCGGCATGCTTCAGTGATATAGCACTATAAAAGGGCAAAAGTTCCACTATACAAGAAGACACAACACGAACATACCACAGTCTCCCAAAACACACACCTCACACTTCACACACGCTACACGCTGCATACATGGGAGGCCATCCTTACGTGACCATAGCTCTTAATAGGAGGTTAATTAATCAAACAAACAAACAAATCATTGAGTAACATTATATGTATATTACAGTTAGCATTGACAATAATACATACATATATGCCCATGACAGATACGTTAAAGTGGGGCGAATAGAGGCTATATGGTCCCGTTTATATTGAGGCATTAAACAACTGGAACATTGACATTAAGATTTGCTACAACAGTGATATCGATCGCTACACTTTTTTCTATATCGTAAGGATTTATTAACGTATATCATACTCGCTACATAGAATATACATTCTTTTACACTTTTACAGCATACTGGTCTATACATTCGTAAATGGGTATACTCTTTCCTGTTCAGTATACTGGATTGCTTCCCTTTAAACATCGAATGGTATCGGTATTTCACATCCGTAGATAAAGATTTTGTTAGTTTTTTTATTAATTTGTAAGGACGGCCACCCATTTATGCGGTGTAATGCGTGTATGTTGTGCGAGGTGCGTGTTTTGTCTAAATGAATTAAACGGACCTAAAACGGCACCTTGCTTGAGAAATGATTTGAAATATTACTAGATGTAATAAAATCGAAGCTTAAGCCTTATAATTACGAATAAGTTCGTGTTGCGTATGATCCCAGTGATGTCTATAGATGAAGTAATGTGGAAGGTGGTTGGTCATTGCTGCATCCTCTTTATATAAGATGTTGCATAGGTTACTATCGATAGCTTAGAACTAGAATGGTGTGTGTGCTAGGTGTGTATGCTGGTAGAAATAAATGGGATTTAATGCATTTTATCTCTTAAGTTACCACTATCGCTGTCATAATATTCACCCTTGGACTATGGCAAGTTCAGGAGAGAAAGAGAGCAAAAAACTTACTAATCACAGGATAGCAGACACTTTCTTTGAAGATAACATGGCAATCACGCCCAACTTCAAAGCACCACAGTGTGCTATTATTCGATTATAATGATGTTTTAAAAGGACCAAGCTATTTACTTATATGTTGCTACAGATGAAGCCTTCAGTTTTGCTATGAAATTATCCAGGCTTTGATAAACAACAGTGATCGTTGGTTGACCGATTTGATTGATTAACGTCCCTTTATCAGCCAGGGCTATCTAAGGACGGCCTTCCTTGTATGCTGTATGTTGTGTGCGTTTTGGGAGTCTGCGGTATTATTGTGTTTCTTTGCAATAGGCTAAATGTTAGACTTGTTAATATTGATATTGTTATCTCAGTGAATCATGCAGCTGAAGACACCAAACAAATACACCGTTCCTATCAAATGTTAATAATTAATTTTTCTTTGTTTTCATACCAAATCTGGCTTTCTGATTGGCCAATATTTTTTTTGCATACCACTATGAAAAAAAAATCCGAGAATGGCGCGAAACCCCGACGTTATCGTGACGTCACAATAGAGACATTGACGTTGCGTATTGATTCGGAAAAAAGAATCCCTTGAAAAACCACTATAATGTTACATTTAAACATACTTCATTTTATCAAATAGAGTATAAAATTAATTATAAGTATTGATGTCACTATTTTTTAATTTTATCGGGTTATGAAAAAAAATTGTTTGCATACCCCGATAAAATTAAAAAATAGTGACATCAATGCTTAATTGAAAACAAGTTATTTGATAACTTAACGTCTTTATTAACAACCAGGGTCATGTAAGGACGGCCTCCTATATATGTGGTGTATGAAGTGCCTAGTGTTTTGTATTCGTGTTGTGTCGTCTTGTATATTGGAACTTTTGCCCTTTTTATAGCGCTGTATCACGGGTGCATGCGACCGATGACACCAAGCAACACACCCCTCCGTGACCCCTGGAATGTCGAATATGGAAAGAAGAGAAAAGATATGATCTCATCTTTAGTCGCATTTTACGGTAAATTCATGGGGACATTGGATAAAATTCTCATGCCCTAACTGCAGGGCTGAAAAGGTTCTTTGTACTATCTGCAGGACCGAAAGGATGAGCAGGTACAATTGTAACGACCTACCTGCAGTGTCTTATTAACTCAAGTGACCAATCCTAACTATATTGTCACATGTAATTTTCACTTTATAAAATTCTGATGATATGATTGCTGGATATGAGAATAAAGATAAATTTTAACAAGAGATACCAGAGGGATCTTGGCGCCCACCAAAGAATGATATATGTCTGACAATAAACTGAGGGATCTCTTCTCTGCTATTCAAACTTCAACTATCAAAATCCAAGATGGACGCCTGTCGCCCATTTTGATGATGCATCGGTCCCAAAATGCAATATGCACAACAAGGACCTATGACGAGGATACAAATATGTTGAGAAAGATCATCTCAGTACTTTCTAAGAAATGGCAGTAACAAGAATCCAATATAGCTGTCTGTCGACTATCTTGTTGACCGATTGGTCCCAAAATGCAATATGCACAACTAGGGTCATTTGAAAGGCTACATTGAGACAGATTCCTTCAACACGTTATAGGAAATAGCGGTAACAAGAATTAACTATTAAAATCCATGATGGCTGCCAAACAAACAAATTTTTGACCGATCGGTTCCCAAATGCAATATGCACAACGAAGTTTCTAGGAGAACGTTAACCTATATATGAATTAGAAAAATCCGTTCAGCACTTTCTGAGAAATAGTGGAAGAAAGAATCATTAATGGACGGATGGACGACGAACCACGGACGAAAGGCGATTTGAATAGCCCACCACCTGATAAATATTATATTGATTTTGTATTTTGTTAAAAATAAAGGTTCAAAACATCACCTTGCCGAACAGACTGAAAACTACCAATGTTAACCTTTTTGCAGCGTCAGCTAATGGACATACCTGTACAATATATCAGTGTGTGCACATTGATACTGGATGTCCATGTAATAATGCCAATTTTTCGAAGTGGATATTATCAAATCAATAATTCAATATTTAAGTAATGTGGTTTATAATGGGCATTCTATGATATCTTTAGACATATCTAATGTCTATATTTTTATTTCCACACTTTATGAAAAATCACTTGGTGCTCCCATATTTTTATCTTGTGTTTGCTATGTCTTATTTAATTAATTCAGTTTTCTCATCACTTTTTGTTCTTGGTTATCGACCATGCCCACATCTATAATAAATTCTGCAACATCTATAATAAATTCTGCAATTTTCTTTAATGAGAATATTTCCATCAAAAGTTGACCCTCTGCAGACCTGCCATGAATTATTTTAGTAGTGTTGGACATAGACCATGACCGTCATGACCGTTTTTGGAGGAGCCTATTCCTCCATGATGAGGAAAAATTAGGATTCGTGTAGTCTTAGACCGCTTTTGAGGTAATGACTCATCATGTTTGTGTGATACGTGTCAACTCTCGAAAGATAACTTTGCAGTAAATTTGAAAAAAAGTTGGAAATAGTCAAAATGCTGACAGGTATCAGTATTGGTAAATATGGTAAAGATGATGGACAATGATATTTGTCTCATCCGGGGTCTCATGGTGTTGAAATTTCCTAAATCATATGTCCGAATATGATGTTTAAAAATTTAAATAAAACATATAAAAAGCAGGGTTTCTTTTTGGTCTTCAACGGCCCTATTAATAGTGTTTTCTTTTCGCCATGAAATGATTCCATTGATCATGTGTCAAGCTTCAAATGGTTGGATGATTTCTGTTATTTGTTTGGTTCTTTTTACTCCCGCTACTGACACATGGAAGCATCTTGACTATTTCCATCTTTTTTTTCAAATTTACCGTTAAGTTATCGTTCAAGGGTTGACAAGTGTGACATCAACATGAGGAGCTATTTCCTTAAAGGTAGTCCAAGACTACAAGAATCCTCATTTTCCTCATTCTGTAGACATTGGTTCTTCCATAAGCGGTTATGACGCTACGTCCTACACTACTTTTATTTCTTTTTCTTCTTCCTAACGTCTCCCTTTACTTAGCCTCAAATTTGGCTTTTGGCGTTCGCCCCCGTTAGGTAGGCTCTGGGTTCTGTCCACTGGCCGAGACACACCAAAGTCTATAAACGTTGATAGTTTCTGCTCCAGCTTTAAGGGAGCGGGAAAACTGTTTCGCCCGTTGACAATATAATGTTGCTTGGTGTCTGCGGTGGCATGCTTCTGTGGTATATCCATATAAAAAAGGCAAGTTCCACCATACAAGAAGATACTAAATGAACATACCGCAAACTTACAAAAATTACCAAAAGCCACTGTGATTTTAAAGTAAAAACTAACGAAGTGCAGTTATCGCCAATAATTTCCTTTCAGGGTTTGTAAGCAAAAATACAATATTTAATACAATTTAATAGCGTTAATTGACCAAAAAGTCCTATCTATAGGAGAGACACACAACTTATGATCATCTTTTTTTCAATTTTTGTTGCAGTTTTGATGGTATCTGTTATATAAGAGCTCACAGTTTAAAACTTTTTTGCTGCATTTTTGATAAAACAAATGGCGACTTTCCTATGTTCCGCTTTCTTTCATCTTTGTCATTTGCAGTATGATGTGACCGGGTGGGGGGTGTGCTATTCAGTGTCCTAAAAAGGGCAACAGTTCCACTATACAAGAAGACACAACACGAACATACCGCAGTCTCCCAGTTACACTCACCTCGCACAACAGAGACACGCAAACACCGCATACATGGGAGGCCGTCCTTACATGACCATATCTCTGTTAATAGGACGTTGATAAACAAACAAACAAACATACATGCAACACATTGCATACTTGGAAGGCCGTCCTTAAACGACCTTAGCTGTTATTGGATGTAAGCATATTGGCTCCTAAACTAAATAGAGAGAAAAAGTTGTTAACGTGTCGTGACATAGCAAAGTTATTTTGCACTACATGTTTATGCTATAATGAAACGTGCAGCATTACAAGACTATCCTTCACAATATTCTAATGCTTATGAGATTAAGTGACTTAAGCTTAATTATGTTGTATATTTGTTCCTCCCATAACACACGAAGCGAACTCGGAATAAATGAAATATTTCAGCTAGGGCTGACAACACCTTGAGATAATAGCAATCTGTAGTTACGACAAACCGCAAGTATTTCTAGGACAACTCCTGCATATATTTAATATATCCTGACACAAAAGCTGTGAAAACATTTGTACCGCGAGATAAATGTCCTTCATCTACAAAAAAACGTAATCCCACTTTGAGGACAGTTTTATATACGCCACGCGTGTCTGTAGCCAAATCAACAAGAAAGTTTAGAGCATTGTTGACTATTTGAATTTGATTGGTTTGTTGGCTGATTGAGCTAAACATCAACAGACAGTGTCAATCAAATTGACAACGGGCACCTATTTCAATTCACAGCACGAGAGTGAGTTGGCGGATAGAGGCAAAAAGAAAACGAAATGTACGAGTATCTTTACCTAATACATTATAATTCATAATTTGGTTTAGATTTGCTTTACTATATTTACGTCCTATGGACAACCAGTGGCATTTAAGGACGACTTCCCATTGTGCAATGTGTTGTGGTGTGTGAATGTCTGTATGTTTTCGGAGGCTGAAGTTAAGTAGGGCATGTGGCGTGCGATGTCCGTGTGCGGAGACTGCAGTATGCTCGTGTTGTATCTTCTTGTAGAGGGGAATTTTCTCCTTTTACAGTGATATATCACTGAACACGTGCCGTCGAAGACACCAAGCAACACATCCCATCCATCCGGTCACATTATACTGACTGACAAACGATAAGTCGCATTTTGCGACATCATGTTACTGTATTGGAGCAGCAGGTACAATGCTAACGCCCTACCTGCAGGACATGGTTCATTTTTAATTTTATATATGATACTGATAAGTTTCATCAAGAATTGAAATTAATATTGCACGATCGTAAAAGGCGACTAAATTCAGGATAGTGTCTCTTTCCTCTTCCTAACTAAGTACGTCTCCCTTGACACGGCCTTATTTTAGGCCTATAAATGGTAGTTTCTGTTCCTGCTTAGCAATCAACATTAAAGAAGTGGGACGACTGGTTCGCCAAATGCTAGCATACTGTGACTGGGTGAGGTGTGCTGCTTGGCGTTATCGGCTGCATGCTTCACTATACAAACGGCAAGAGTTCCAGAATTCAAGAAGACACAGTCCAAATATACTGGCCTTTTGCTGGGCGCACGCCCCAGTGAGGTAGGCAGGGTTCTGTCCTTGGTCCTGCGGGTTGGGCGTTAAAATTGTACCTGCTGTACCTATTGCATGATCGTAACAGACGACTAAAGGTAGTGTTCAAGCTAATGTTAAAAATCCCAAAGAAACTACCCACAGTCCTATTTTCTTTAAAATTTGCATATCGAAAGAACTACTAGTTGACCCTTTAAAACAAGGCTTATTTTTCCTTTTGTCATATAAAAGTTTCAATAAAACTACCTTCACAAATATGTCAAAATAGGTAATTCCAAATATATATATTCTATATATATTTTTAATGCATAGATTTTGAGAAGATCGTATACTATCAGTCATTTTTTTCAGATTTCAGGTGGATAGTTTTACTTTAAATAATTATTTTAACAAAAAATTAATACTTTTTGGAAATTGGAAAACGAAACATTGTTCTTCGTCATCTCATTTCTTTCCATTAAAGGAGATGTCTACAATTTTGCCCTGCATTAAAAATACTCTCAGGATATTCTCTGTCTCTGTGTAAATCCGTTTCAAAGTTAAAATCCGGGAAAACAGTTTTGGGGTGATTTATTGAAATTTTGATAACGTCAGATTTAAGTGAAAAATAGTATATAGGACTTATAAAGTATGCTGAATAACATAGGAACACTTTCGAAATGTTTGGTTTCCATGGTAGCAAAATGAGCGACTCTGATTGGTTGAAATTTAGGTATTTTAATCTGCATCTGTATATAAATTCTGATATTCAATTTCAAACTGTTTCTATATACAGATAAGGATAATTTTAGTTTGTATCTTTTGAGTTTGATTTAGTAACGATGATACATTTTTTCCAATAATTTGATTTCTGATATTTTTTTTTGCTTGAAAACTCAATTTGTAGTCAAAACAATTAGTAATTAATTATAAATATCATTATAAATGGGTATACAATTCAGAATGAAAAATCTTTCATTAACAAAAATAATAATATATCAAAAATATGTCCAAAAGGTGGCCACAAGGGGTCCCCTTTAAACATACCTGAAGTATTGTTAGAAAACACCATCTCTGCCTTTTTAAAAATGGATAAAAATCGCATATAAAGTAGTAATGTGCCTAGACCTATAACACCGCATATTATCTTTTCTCATCTTCCTAACTGAATTTATTCTTTCTAACGCCTCCCTTAACCCGCCTTACTTTTGAGGTAGACTCTGGGTTCTGCCCCGAGGCCGAGACACACCATAGTCTATAAAAGTGGTAGCTTCTGCTCCTGCTTATCGCTCAGCATGCAGCTAGGGAGTAGGACGACTGGTTCGTACGTTGTCAGTAAAATGTAATCGGGTGGGGTGTGCTGCTTGGTGTCTTCGGCGGCATGCTTCAGTGCTATAGCACTATAAAAAGGGCAGCAGTTTCACTATACAAAAGACAACACGTTATCCCATAATGCGCTTCTTGTTTACAGCAGGGTGGTTTATGTTGCTCTTGCTGATAGTTCACTATGCAGTCGAAAACACTAGTGCACTCGGAACATACACATCGCATCTACGGTAGGCCGTTCTAAAATGACCTTGGTCGTTAAAGCACTGTCACCAGGGCTGTGTTTTACAAGATGGATGTCCTGATGTTTTTATTGTAAATGCTGTCTCCATGGCATGATCGTAAATTACGATTAAATTGGTATCTCCCTATCTGGCCGCCGCGGCTTTGATCTCGAATCCAGCTCATGATAGATGCCATAGTTTGTTCGGATGTTTAGTGCACAGAATAAAGGGAGTGGGATGACAGGTTTGCCCATTGTCAGTATAATGTGACGGGCTGAGACTTGGTGTTCTGTATGTTGGCAGTATATCTAGCCGAAGTCTTCTTTTACTAGGGAACAAAATAGTACTAAAATGGTATTAAAGACCACCAGCCAGCAGCACGTTGCGTAGGCGGAAGGTCGTCTGACACTTAAATAACCTTTATAGAGAAAGAAAATCAACCATAAAGCCAGAAACAAGTGATCTATCCATAATGGTACTGGCATCGTTTGGTGGATGTGACCGAGTGGGGTTTGTTGTTCGGCGTCTTCGGCAGCATGCGACGGTGTTAACACTAAACAAAGACAAGAATTCCACTATTTAAAATACACAACACGGATATTCCGATGTCTAACAAAACATATGTATAGCCGCCCACACACGCTACGTACTAGTATTGCACGTAGTCTAGCTAGTAGTAGGATGTTCAATCGAATAACCAAACCATACCAAAGAAACAATTTTGACTCGTAATTTACATATTTTGGATTTTTTAGCCCTGGTTTTATTTTTCCTTAATCTTTCTGACAAACCTGATGAACGTTTCCTTACTAACAGATCATATACTGGTACCAGATTTTATGAACCAATAAACACTACTTGTGGAAGTAGGTCTGTATATGTGATGAATTATCGTGTATGTACATTATATCAGCGATAGAAGAATAAACAGAAAAGTCGTTATATGTGATAGTCATGTTTGTCTTAGCTAGCTAGAGGAATGTATGTTGACAGATCGATCTGCAGGTGGGTGTTTATTATCTTTAAGCAGATATTATCGCTATATGTAGTATACCTGTCGAGGTCGACAGTGTCGCAGGGACCTGTGAAGAAGATTTAAACTTTGGCTGTTAAGACCAGTCTGTTAAAAAAGACATCGGGTCGTAAGACATTATTGTCCTTGCTTGCATATAAGACTGGTGTGGGTCACACTATATATATGCTACCTCCGTAGATAGTAGGTATATGATAACAGACGATTGGGGTCGGTAAGATTAAAACTCAGAGAAAATAATATAAATCAGTCTTCTAAATATTTTAGTTATCCTTCACTCAGAATGTTAACACATATATACATTGGCCAAAGGTCAGTGCCTTTTCCATGCATTGTGGACAATATCGACCTTCGTCGTCTAGACCTGATAGCCATTCAATATTTAAAGCTGTGAATAGGACAAGACATGATACACTACTGTAACATGTATTTTCACACGTCCCTGGCTCTATCGCGCTGACCTAGAGATTGCCGCTAGAAGGAAGTGTTCGCCGATAATATAGGCTAGTCTAGGGGATTCCCCTTTATGACGTATGACCGCATTTCAGCCCATCTACTTCCTGGTCTCGGCCTACAGAAATCGGAGTCGTTCGAAACATCGGGATGTGTCTATGTGTGTGTGTGTAGGAAATATATACATGTTATCTTTGATTTGTTGTAAAGAGATGTAGACTGGAAATTTTACTTCAATTTTTGTTATGAAAATGCACAGGTAAATATCACATGATTAATTTAGACTAGTATAATATATCATATAATGACAAATATTCATATTTTGCTATTTTTAATTTAAATTTCTTTTAATGATAGAAATGTTTTTCAGGAGATTATATTCTAATGGCATTGCTTGGTAATTAAATAAAGTTATTTTTAAACATCAAAGTTGACATACGAATGACTAGATACAAAAACGTGATGATGCTGCGTGCGAATAGATATATATATATGATTTTTACACAGCTAGCATGCATGTCAGTGAATGTTATCACCATCATAAATCTTGTCTGAAATAACCGATATAGCTTTGCTTTGAAGATAGATATGTAACTTAGTGTTAAATCAAATAAACGTTGTTAAAGATTTTAGGTGTGTGGACAGTCGTACTATTAATAAGATGTATGTGGGTTTCTTCAAGATATTTTATTTGTATACGTTTACGGCACATCGAGAAATTATTATATATAATAAAACAAAATATGTGATAAGCAGGTAAATTGGGTCACGCATGGAGTATTTAGTGGCCGCGTACGCAACATATATTTTAGTATATCTTTATAACTATAAGCATGAATGAACATATAGTCTTAAGACAAGGACCATTTACACTACTTCGGTAGGCTATACGAGGAGAAGGTATACGGAGCTGTTATACAATATAAATATGATCTATTGTAAAGATACGTTAAGCACTATTGTCTTTTTTACAAAAGCATACTTGACTGTTCAGAAGAGTCATTCAACTGGAACAATTCAGTTCTGATATAAATTGTATTGTATAAATCTACTTATTTTTTTTAAAATGATTGTTCAATTTTGTATTTTTATTAACTGGAATACTTGAATACTATATATTCGTTCTTCATTATGATTTAGAATGTGAATGGCTTTAGTATTAACTTGTGTGTTGGTTTTTTTATGTTGATAAGCATTGGAGCACGACACCTCTACAGATGTGTATTCACTAGACCCTGAAAAGGAAGTGTGTCTCTGACAGAAATACCGTTGTTTGACAGAACTTTGATTGAAACCTTATAAAAACAACACAGGATTAACCGAGTGGTCTACGGAGTGATTCAAACAGGTGTTAATATGGAATTTAAACGTAATCCAGGGTGATTTAGCCGAGGAATTCCGAGTATACTGCAGGTAAGTTCAACTTGTCATTTTATTGAATCAACGGTATAGCAGCAATAATGAAGCCACGCGACAATGACAATGTGGTAGATGTATGCGTCGATAGTGACAAGTTGTCATCATCAAAGTAAGATCAGAAAGCATTTTTTCATTTCCTTAGTTTCTTATTTTGACAATAATACGAAGATAATTTGGAGATTTGTGTAATAATGTATAACCGCTTGGAGAGTATTTCCAACATAGTCTAAAATCGGTTTATATTCCGCGGCTCCCAGTAAGTCAACAAACGGCAACAGCTGCCATATTGTGTCTCACAAACACCTCTCAATCAAAGTCCTCCATGCGTACATTTCAAGACAATTTTCTTCGTCGATGATACAACGTATTCATAACAACATTTCCATTGTTTGTTATCAGTAATTTCAATCTTTCTGTCACTAATCCAGTGTCAACGACCTCTGACAAAATAAATCCCAAAGTATTTATTCTATAGGAGATACGTTAAAGGCCCAGAGAACGAGTAGTTTTCACAAATGCAGTCTTACCAAGAATGCTTTGTTGGTAAATAGATTGATCTTACCGTACTATTGACACTAAGATTTTAGGACGGCATCCCTTGTATACAGGATGTTGTATGGATGTATGTCTGTATGTATAGGGAGGCTGTGGTAATTCGTGTTGTGTCTCCTTGTAACTAAGGAACACGAGTTTACGAATTACGTAACGTCCTTACTAATACATGTCATTTACGTTTGGCAATACAGTAATTAAATTCAAAATGATTACATTGACTCAATTGATAATGAAATTCAGCAAGAGGTTTCAAAATAACTGATTGAAAAGCAGGTAATGATTTCAAATGCAAACCTTCCGCCAAGTTTGCGCTCAAGGTTTCTCAGTTCCACAGCGTTGGCGTTTGCTTATGATTTATTAGGTAATATTATTCAAAAGAAAGTTAATGTAGATCTAGTAAAATGTATGCAATATACATTATTCATTAATGGGACATCATTGAACTACACCTGTAACTATTCTAATATTGTCATTTTAAATGTGTCTTCTTGTGTAGTGGACCTGTTGCCCAAAATATTCTTGTACACGCCAACGGACATCGATCCGATACTACAGACGGAAATTGTTATCTATGAGGGACTGGCACGAGTGACTAAATTACATGCAAGCTATTCAATAGTATTTAACCAACATCGAATCATTTACATACCGTATTCGACCCAATAAGCGCTTAAAAAATGATAAAAATGAAAAGGTGCTAATAAGTCAAAATTATTGCAAATTTATACCGTTTTATGTAGTTTTGGTCCTTATTTGTGCCTGAGCAATTGAAATTGAGGCCTCAAAAAGGGGAAGGAGCGCCTATAGGGACATGGGCGCTTATTGGGTCGAATACGGTAATTCAAATAAATAAAAGTGTGTCATTCTTCGAGAATTTGTAATATGTACATGTAGACGATTCCATGGTCGAATGTGCCAACTCTATGGCTTACCAGTACATAATGAATTTGTGCATTATATAGAATTATATATGCATATATATGTAAACATTATCGACTTTCCTGTCACATAGAGGAGCGTTAGAAGTAACAGGTGGATAGTCTGTCTAAATTACAGGCTTCGCGTTTATCGCTTCACGTTATACAGACTTTCCCCGGAAATCGAAATATATTATTTGTACATGTACAGACAAAGCTTGCGTCATTGATTGCTCTCTCCAGAAGCTATCGAGTGTAATATAAGGAGGAAGGTGATTTTAAAAAGTCTGTAGTTTTAAAAAAAAACACTTTTACTAATCGTGAAAATTAGCCAAGTATTTGGAAGTGGTAGTGGGGAGAGGCTGCTGTTGGTCGACTGGTTTAGGTTACAACCGTAATTGAACTTTAGAGTATTAATCTCCCCTACCCTCTCAGGTTACAGTTATAAGTGCATTTATTGTATTATAACAACGTTCATTTTTATACGCGTGATAACATCGCTGACAGGATATGGCATAGGTTATCTGTGTAGATGGTTGTTATCAGCTGAAGAGGAAGTATTTTTAGGACTACTGGTTAATAACCAATCAGAAGTATTTCGGGCGTGGTGTTTTAATTACGATATATAGTCTTATAGATCACATACTTGTGTTATTTCCTGTCACTAACGATGTAACATAAATGATTGACTTGTTACACAAACCACATCACAAGGCTTAAAGGAAGTATATTAATGGGTTTTGGCTTCAATGGTTCATAGCTTAAAATATCAACATTGTAAACTTTTGCATCCACAGACGAAAAATACTGTGTCTTGCGTTGCCACGAAAACAGTATAGATATATGCGTGTGCATCTTAGCGCTCGACAAAAAGGGTGTGGGACGACTGGTTCGCCCATTGTCAGTATAATGTGACCGGATGGAGTGTGCTGCTTGGTGTCTTCGGCGGGATGCTTCAGTGATATTGCACTATATAAAAAGGGAATCAGTTCCACTATGCAAGAAGACATAACACGAACATACCGCAGTCTCCCAAAACACGCATCTCGCACTTCACATACGCTACACGCTGCATACATGGGAGGCCATCCTTACATGATCCTGGCTGTTAATAGGACGTTAAAATAATCAAACAAACGTGTACTAGAAAAAGTAGAAACCAACGGGACCACGTGTGCATGTGAATACATTTAAAGTCTATATTGATCGATCCTAGTTTGTATGAAATAACATATAGGTTCATAGCCCGGCCAGTCATTGATGCAGTGCAGCTAGCGTAGGCGGGTTCTTCACGTTCTGTGAAGGTCATTTATAAGGACGGTATCCTCTGTATGCTTGGTTTTGTACGGCTTATCAAATCAACTCCCAATTAACTAGGCAGACATTCATGTGTACAATGTGTTGTGGTGTGTAAATGTCTGTATGTTCTGGGGGGATGTGGTATATTCATGTTGTGTTAATTGGTAATAGAGGAACGAACTCTAGTCCTTTTTATAGTGCTATCTCACTGAAGCATGTTACCGAATACACCGAACAAGCACACCCGGTCACATTACATAGACAACGGGCAAAACAGTCCCAATAGTAAATTCGTGCTGTTTCCCTTGTGATAGTGGGATCCCAGATAGTATAATGTGACAGTGTGTGTGTGTGTGGGGGGGGGTGCGGTTTGGTGTCTTTTGTGGCGTTCTTCTTTAATTTTGTATGTAACGAATCACCATTGCTATTATCGTCTTCGTGTGGTAATTTTTGAAAAGGAATTGCTTACTAGGTAAAAGGTCCAAAATGATTGGCGATTATTTAGCGTGATTGTTTCAATATCGAGAGCCTGGTTGGACTTGCGGTATAACCACAATGATCTTTTAAGTAATATAGTCATTTTCATCGAGGGTCTGAAATGCAGATGTTGTCTGCGTACATGCGTTGTAATTTGTTATATTTTAGATCTTTCTGGAAGTCATTAAGGGAATGCAATTTTGTTTAATTCATTTCCTCGTAAACAACTCGATGTATCTTCGCCAATATAATCACCCGTTGTCAGTATAATGTGACCGGTTGGGGTGTGTTGCTTGGTGTCTTCGGCGGCATGTTTCAGTGATATAGCACTATGAAAAGGGCAACAGTTCCACTATACAAGAAGACACAACATGAATTTACCACAGTCTCCCAAAACATGCACCCAGACCAACATACACGCAATACACCGCATACATAGGAGGCCGTCCTTACATGACCATAGCTGTTAATAGGACGTAAATAAATCAACCAATAACAAACAAACGTTCCTTGAACTAATTAGCCGAAATAAGTGCATGTAAGAAATACTGTTTTAAATGTATAGTGCTACATCGCTGAATATTACCACAGCAGACAGAGTATAACACACCAAACAACACATTCCACCCATTATACTGACAACGGGCAATCGCAACGTGAGACTGTGTCAAAATAGACGTTAGAAAAACATGTTTGCAAGACAAGAAAAGATAATATAAAAAATCGTCTTTGACGATAATACGGCTTACTTGCAGATCATTATTTTTTTATTAGTTTTTATTGTTCGTCATATTTTTTATCTTTCCATTCTTCTTTGCCCGTGCGGAAATAAAATTATCAGACAGTAGTATCACAAAGGTCTCTCTTATGTCCGACCATTTCGAGACTCTATGTCATAAGACTAAATCGGCGCTCCTTTTTACAGGCTTATCCAAAACCTCTCCCCAGGTCTTTTCTTTTCGGGTCGCCATGTTACAAGGCTCTCTCCTTGGTCCATGCTTTACTGGTCTGTATACCATAAGACCATATCTCTATAACCAATGCTCCTTGAAGGCATGCCACAAAGCATTTTCGTTAGTCGTTCCGTCCTTACTATCCCAGGACTGTCTGGTCTTTTTCGGTAGAGCACAGGAGATCAATTCGTTGCATTCTGCCATGCAAACGTTTGTTTTCCCTCCTTATCCCATTTTATTGTCAACTTCATTTTTTGTTTTTGTTAAAGTCCATTAAAGTACTTGTTTCACAACTACTACCATAAGCGGTCTGTATGGGAATATATAGCAACTAAATAAAATTAGTCGACATGTAAAGTGCATATGGATTTTGATTTGTTTGTTTGTTTGCTTACATAACATCCGATTAACAGCTATGGTCATGTAAGGACGGCCTCCCATGTATGCGATGTGTTGCGTGTATGTTGTGCGAGGTGCGTTTTTTGGGAGACTGCTGTATATGGATTTTGAATAATGCTGAAAAAGAGTGAAACTGCATGGTGTTAATGGACGCTATATAACTATTAGTTCTTGATTTTACGAAACCGTCTTAAAAATAAACCAAAATACATATATGATTTAGTGATTTGGTCATTAATTCTCAGGTCTAACACTCTATTTACTTAAAGCTTATAACGTGTCCTTGATGTCAGCTAAACCACAATAGAAATAAATGGATCATTGTATATGATTCGAGCCGGCGATAAATCAAACTGTTAACCAATACTTCCCTATTAGACTTCTTTTTCGTGGTTTGTTCAAACCAGTATGTCCGGATCCGGGCAGATCATGTCAAGACAAGAACGGGATCATCCGTACTTGTAGACTGCTCACACGATTGCTTTGTCAACAGTATTGCGGGCTTCATTTGTCAACATATTTACATAACTTTGAAAGATTGTTTGAGTTGGAGCCCATCATTGTTATTTTGAAGCTCTTTAATGTATTATCTTACAGAAGCTATACGACTTCCTGGTTTGTCCTTTCAAATTCAAATTTATTTTACAGATTGTGTTTTGTGATCACCCGTTATATGTTACACAGAAACGTGTGTGACATCTTCTATTGGTATTTGCAACTATCGTTGATAGGGTTTACTCTGACTCTGCCGAATCCATTGATAATGTCTTTGCGTAAGTATCAGACATTTATATGCCACAATGACCTATTTCTGTGTCTGGGCTAGAGTGAAGGCCCGATATAAATTACTAGTGAAAGCAATCGGTGTTCCACAATGCTGTATCAGAAAGAAAAACTCCTAACTCACTGGATATGGGAATGTTAAGAAGTTTAATATATATATAATTAAATACCAGTGGCGTAGGAAGATGAAACGTCATGGAGGGGCAAAGGTCATCAATATTTTGTAACCCCCCCACCCCCCACCCTTACAGGAGGAGATTATGCTTTATGTACATTTTTCATATATCACTAAATTTAATCCTTGTACACATTTATAGACAGTGGGGTCGCTAAAAGGAAATTAACGAATACGCAAATTGGCCAAATTAGCGTGTAAGCGTCGAAGGCGCGAGATTTTGGTGTTTTATTAGGAGTCTGAGGGTGACCCCCGGGATTAGTTTTATGTATTTTGATGATTTTGCGATCGCCCGAAAGCGCGAGATTTTGGTGTTAGGGGGGTCCGGGGGGTCTCCCCCGGGAAAAAATTACGATTTAGAATGGCTGAGATGAGTTTTACGATAAAGTTTAATGATTATAAAGCGTTCTTAATATGGTAATTTTTCGATTTAAAGCTACCTGCATTTAGAAATGATAATTGTGTCGTCATAACATTATGCAACCCTACTCGATCTGAATATACCGGCTTCACACTATCGGCACATTGTTGTGTAACATAAAAAATGAATTAATTGTCTCGCTAAGACATATAAACAAATTGATCTTTTAAGAGATACTTTTTTAAATAGTACATAGAATCCCTTGATGGATATTTTTAGTCTTGTTTGTGTGTATTGAATTTTTACTATTTAAGGTTTGACATTATGTGCTTGAACGTTTTAGGAAATGCGCCGCGCAGCGCAAAATTTTCTAGAATGAAGTACGAAAAATGTGCAGGAGGACCCTTTTTTCTTTCAAATAAGCATTTTTAGAAAATTTCAGTCGGCGAAAATGGGGGGGGGGGGGGGGGGGGGGGGGGCAAAAAGAACCCCCCCCCCCCCCCCCCCCCACGTCCTGGGGAACGGGGGGCAGTTCCCATCGACCCTGGTGCCAGGATTACAGTCATGAAAGCAAAACGGATGCCAGCGAAATTGGCAAGTTTTTGCTTTTGATTGATTTTCTATGGCATTTATACCTGAGCCTGACAGCAAACCTTTGTAACGTAGGAGGCGCTTGCAAAATATCTTCGAGATGCGTAATATCAAAACAGGATTACCACAATAAAAAGTAGGAATTTAAAACATATCAAATTTTATGTCATAGAATACCCCAGTTAGCAGCTGATTGGGCCGAATAAACACACCTTTGTTATCAACCTACACTGACAAGTATGTGCACTTTTCCTGTTCAAGTGACCGCAGTATATTATACTGACCCTTGGTTACTCGTATCTTAAACCTGTTCTTCCATTGGACGATGGATAAGCCAATGAAATGACACGTGTAATATATACTTACTGGGGAACCACTAACTGTTTCAGGTCACGTGTCATATTTCACATAATTAAGGGGACATCATTTGACTATCATGTACCAGGCAGAGTACACTGCTCGATAACACATAGAGGTGTATCCTAGCTCACCTTATGTATCATCGATCACAATAAACTAGAGAATGACTTAGACTGGGGTTTTTTATGTTTAGTCTCAATATAATATGTATACAGTTTCAGTTTGTTGTGAGTACCATCATGTGTACCAACAGGTCCCGAAACGTCTGAATTAACAATCAAATCTTAATTCATATATAACTAACCTATCTAAAGGATACTGTTTAATAACTTAATATGATACGGGTCAACAACATTTCGGACACAATGCATTCAAGCGTTAACGCATGGTATGATAAATGTCCAACGTCAACAAACGGTCATGGTCATTTGAATATTATTTATATTAAACATTTGAGTATAGAATTCAATATGCATGTGCGGCGCCAAAATTGTCTATAGTATATATGCCTTGGTCATTATTTACTAAGGCAGTATAACACCATATTGACCGCAATAAAGGTCCATAATTGATACTAATATATATTTCACATACTAAAATATACTAATGCGGTTGAAACCGCAAGTTAGAAAAAATATGCCAGGCGCGTTGATAAGAAAACTTTCACCTATATTGAGGATTCAACTTATGATAACGGCATTGACATGTGGTGACATATATATTTGTGTCTGATAATAGCAAATTAAGACTTTGGGATAAGTTATAATGCTTGTAAGCCATTTGATAATCTATAATTTTGTATTAAAACGTTATGTAATTGCTCACAAATATAAACATTAAATGTAGTGAAATAATGCTACTGTTTTGTCGCGATATCGACTGCCTAACACCTGGATGTCTACCTATAAGTTGATTGAACTGTGAACCCCTTAAGCTCTTCAATCTCACGCACCTGTACAATGTAGCATGACACATTCAGAAATATCCAGATAACATATTGTCGTTTTAAATAAAATGCAATCATTATAATATAACCACTGGTTTCCTTGCTAGTATCATTATCAGACAACACATCCGGGTGTCACCGATTTTCATTGGTTTATGCTAACCAATCAGATCAAAGGGATTTTACCGAGTTCAGCACTCTGTGTGTAAATTACCTACTACCGAGATAAGCTTTATAGGTAGTGTTACTGGAGACTTTGTATAAATAAATAGCTTGGTTGTATATTGATACTATGATGGCAGCAATATCATAATGGATTTATTACATTTATATTATACAGTAGATCTTTACGGGGATTGTATCACATTTTTTCAATTATCATAGTTGAATTAACTCCGTAATGGGTCAGGGGATAAAAACAACATCAAATAATATTTTCACGAATATATATAATAAATGCATATGTAATTATGTTTGTAACAGGAGAGGAGAAAATGTAGCAGCCAGGCCGGGATTCGAACCCGGGATCCTCAGAACACTAGCCGAGTGCTCTACCGACTGAGCTACCTGGTCACCGATGATCGACCCAGTCCAATCCCGCTACACTCCTCCCTTCTTTCTCGAAGTCTTCGAACTCGAAGACATACGAGACCCTTCCAAACACCACCACCGTGGGTTATTTAGTTGGGCGCCACTTCTGTAACAGTAGAGGAGAAAATGTAGCGGCCAGACCGGGATTCGAACCCGGGACCCTCAGAACACTAGCCGAGTGCTCTACCGACTGAGCTACCTGGTCACCGATGATCGACCCAGTCCAATCCCGCTACATGTTATTGCAATTTTTATAATTATAATCGGCATGCATAGCACACACAGTGAAAGACATTCAATTGGTTTGATAGCGGTTTGTTTTATATTATGGCTTCTGGTTGAAATCTTATGTCACCTTTTATATAAGTCGCATATGACTGTTGTTGATCTGATTGGCCTCCTTGTAGTAGTGTTAATGTCGCCTATTTTATAGTGCTATCTCACTGTACGGCACTACCGGTAGTATACAATTGATGACAAGCTATGCAGGCCTTGAATGTTTGCATAGGATATTGCGTTAATATATGAAATAAGGAGACGAGGACACAAGCGTCGATTTGACACCGATCCCGTTAACTAAATTGCTGTATAAAATTAGCAGTTCTGGAAATCCCTATATACATGTAGCATATTTCAGTATGTATTTTTGACACCTGAATCACAAATTAGACATTTAAAGAAGTTAATTTGAATGTAGGCAGGTGACACTAAATTTTGAACATAAATGCTATCTGAATTTTGAAAATAGGTAATATTAGTTGTGAACAATTGAATTAAAACTTCCTATTGCGTTAGAAATATTTCTCAATTTAAAAAACTAGGTAAATTAATTAATACATTTACAGTAAAAATCAATAACATATAGTAATGTAATATCCATGGTGTCAAGTTGGACGTCATGCAGTTATACAAGTACTTCAGGAGATTTTTTTTTCTAATTTAGATATAAATGACAACCTTTCTATGGGGTTTTAGTAGTTAGAGGTCGTCTTGCCATAGAAAGATAAAAGAGAGCTCTCAGACATAACATCGAGTAGATGATCTCGTACCCTTTTATGTCGGACCACGGAATCAAAGCTGTCGCCAAAATTAAATACCAATGCGTTATGATTCGCCATCCTACCTTATTCATAGTAAAGGGCATTACAGTTGCGTCTCCAATATAGTTATTATTTCAGCATTAATGCATTTGATGTTGACGTAAATTGCAGAAGAGATTCCCTTTAATAGCACTATACTGACTTTCCGTCTGTAAAGCCGCAAAAGAGAGAAATAGACGTTTGATGTATACTTACTGGTTGCTATTCCTTTCATATGAAGCCACAAATTAGAATAGACATGATCTAAATGTCAGATAGGTTATTCACTTACTGAATTGAATATTCTTTATACATTTCAATATGTTACCTTTGAAATATTAATGATAATAATAATTGTAGTTGTGTGAAATTATATATATATCTCCTGACTACTCAGTTTAGTGTACAGGTATTCCGCTTCCTTGCCTCTAGCAATATTCCCCTTAATATAAGAATACATTATAGGTATAAATTGCATTTGTGTCGCACTAGATTAAGAATAGAAGAAACTGCTTTTCTGTCGCCTCTAGCAATTTTCACCGATACTTAATATTTCCCTTGAAATAGTGTCTGGAACCAAGATGTTCCAGTATCAATTTACAACACAAGCACTGTGTCACGTTTTCAAACTAAGACTTCGGCAAATGGGTTATGTAGTTTATGTTTTCGAAACTGGGAGTACTTTTGAGGTCTTTATATAAATCAGGACTGTTTAAGCAAAAACAAATATTGGTTTTTGTTGTCCTTTCTTCCCCAGCAATAAAAGCCTGACATGCTCTAAATGCCACGACTGTTTAAAAGAAAGTAAAACATTTTCCAAAGGAAATAATTCTTTTCGTTATTATATTTACGTACTAGTAACAGCCGTGTAAGGCCCGCCTTTCCATGTCTACGATATGTGGCGTGTATGAAGTGTGTGGTGTGTGTTTTGGGAGGATGCGGTATATTCTTGTTGTGTATTCTGGTATATCTTTTTATAGTACTATATCACTGAAGCATGCTACCGAAGACACCAAGCAACATACCCCGACCGGTAACATTATACTGACAACAAGCCCTAAGCAGTAGCAGAAGTTACTACTCTTTTGCGTCTCGGCCAGGAAACAGAACCCAGAGCCTACCTCAAAGGGGCGTGCGCTCAACCGAAAGCCAAAAAAGCGAGGTGGTGACAACGTTAGGAAGAAAGACAACATTTAAGCACTAAAATCCGCATTCCGTCATTACGTCATGACGTCACATTACATGTTATACATTGTACATATCACTACACCAATGGGAGTTAAGGAGAATAATGATCTCATAAATTCCCTTTTTTGGTTGGTATAGTGTCAGTCCCGAGCAAATGGAAATATAATATACTAAATTTAATCACCTTTTACGATCATACAATAGGGGCAGCAGAAACTATTCTAACGCCCTACCTGACGACAAGTCAACGCTATCCATGGTAATATAGCTCAAATTGACAAATTGTGTTATCAGTCGACTTGCCGACCTAACAATGTCATCAATTTGATTTATCCTATGGTAAGTCGAGTTATCTTTGTGCGATCTAAAATAAATAATGGCAGGAACGTGTCTCCATAGAAAATGTAAAATTCCTAGTGTAGTGTAGATATTTGGAATTCAACCAGAGTCTAAGCTTTGATAGCCAACAACCATACCACCGAAGCTTATGAATGGGAAGCAAGCCAAATCATATAGAACCGCCCCTATTATATCAGTGAATCATAAAAGGTGATCAAGAGTGCCGTGTCTCGTGCAGGAGTCAAGTGACATTGACTGTCACAAGGACGAAACAGGCCTTTTCTTCCTGTTGAGAAGTCGTACTTACTAAGCAACCTCAACGAGGCAATTACAACCGGTGACTGACAACTATAGCTCAGGTCATTATTGTGTCGGCAAGACGGAAGTGGTGGAAATCTCGGGAACATCTGATTGGTTAGTGTATAAATAGAATTCGCGAGCTCTAATGCTTGTAAGAAAAATACCCGGTAAAGCCGCGAATATTTTTTTCCTATTTTACATCTAATGAACTGCCTACCGCAACTTGAATAATGCGGATTCAAACAGCATAATTGTACCAGCTTCCTGTTAACGGAGCAAAGAATGGAACCTAACCAATCAAAATTACTGAAGTGTAATTTGCTAAGTGGCAGCAATTGATGAGCATGAGATTTCGTGGACAGTAGCTGCAGATAATCGTTAATAATCAGCTATTGTAACAATGCCTATAGCGTATCCTGTTATATAATAAGATTTGCGTATAATGCATTTTTGAATTGGTGACTTCGCATTATCACTGCGCGCACAGCACAGACTCCTCCATTCACCAGATCAACTGCTCCATTCAATGGTCAGTATATTTATACGTCAAATTTCATTTTTGTTTTGGTACAGGATGACTTAAAACATAGCATTTTTGTAATTGTGATAGTAACTATACGTACATGTACATTGACCAGTTATGCCAAATATTTTTTTTATCTTTTACTCGACAAAAGTTCGGAAGGTAAACGAACTGATGATGATGGAATACTTTTATAGCATATTATACTACATTTTAACAATACATATTGAGCATTGTAATAGAGGTTGTTATCACCTGTGAATCGTACAGTCAATGTCATGTTATTGAACTCGTGCCGGCGCACGCAATAAACATACACATTTTATATTGCTATACGATTTTGGAACGTTCGGTTGCTGTTGAATTAAGTTAAAATGACTAATATTGGAGAAACACACTTAACATCGAACAAACTATTCACTCTCAAAATGATATATCTATTAATATAATTTATTGATATTTAAACGGTCAGCAGATCGGTGCTGTCTATAACTAGATATCCTGACAGGTTTGGGTTGCCTAGTATTTACCTTTGTCTAGGTAAAGGAAATCTCGGGAGTTGTATCAAATGGAATACCAGTTGTATGGTTGATAAGGCTCAGCGTTCTACTACCTTCCACACAAGGGCGAACCCTTCACTCAGGTCCAGTCAGGTGATGCTCTAGGAAGGGAAGCCAGTTAAGGCGACTCGCGTTTTTATGATCATGCAATAATATTAAAATCCTAAACGACACAGCCACCATGACCAAGAGGGTTACCAATTGTTAAAACTCTACCTTTGCGGAGGCTGAAATGATCTATGGGCTCAGCATCCGCCTACAATTTGCGTTTGCCGGCACACCTTTTAAATATATATATATATAATGTCCATGAATAACCCTCAATTAAATAACGAAATTAGGAAAGCGTGTAAGTTGGTTGACTGCAGCAAGCGTCATTTAAGGACGGTCTGTCCGGTATTAATTATGTTTGTGTGAATATCTGTATATTATGAGAGTTTGTGGTTTATTAGTGTTGTTTCATTTTGCAATAGTGGAAATTCTTGCCGATTGTATAGCGCTATCTCATTGAAGCATATCGATACAGACACCGAACAGCACACTCCACTCTAGGATGGCATTATACTGACAATTGGCAAACGAGTCAGTAGTCTCACTCCCTTTCTGTTTAGCGGTAAGCAGGAACAGTGTCATGGCCAGGGAGTAGATATGACTGTTTATTTGATTTATTTATTGTCCTATTAACAGGCAGGGTGATGTAAGGATGGTCTCCCACGTATGTGGTGCGTAGCGTGTATGATGTGGTGTGTGTTATGGCAGACTGCAGAGTACACCCAGCGCCGTCCTCATAGGGGCGTACGCTCAATAAATGGCCAAACGTGATGCAATGTAATGTGAGAAGTTACTCTTATATATAAATTGTTGTATTGAATAATTTTTAATGATTACATGTTAAAAAATGAATCAACACTTTCTCTATTTTAGCGCTCAGGTCTGCCCGGTATTCTTATTCTTCTTCTCTCCTTCATATAAGATCAGGCCGTCAATGGTGACGAGTTGTGATCTATTTGATTTTGTTTGTTTACGTCCAATGTGACAGGGTAGGTTGTGTTGTTGGTTAGTGCCTTTTTGGCGGTGCGCTTCCTGAGATAGCAGTATAAAAGACAAGGGTCCCACCAGTACAAAAACTTTCATCACGACTATACCAAAGCCTCCAACAACACAAATACTTATACACGCGACACATTGTATACAAGGGAGGTCATCCTTTAATGACGTTAATATGACTTTAAGCCTTATAAACAAACTTTTTAGATGTTCGAGGAAATACTGGAAATAAATGACATACCAAAAGTTACACCTGGATTCGTTAGCGAGTAATTTTGCCTGAGGTCTCGTGTTGTGGTGCACGATGTCTCGTTATCTTAATTTAGAACGCGGAGTTAGCTAATTAACGCGGATAGTCGACACAAGGGGAAATGTAGGTATTAATTTCAGGACCTGGTGTTAATTGTAATATATACTATACACTGTGTTAACATTTCTGTATATATCATACGTTCTACGAATATGAGTGATATACATGCCAGTATAATATTTGTCTTAACGCCAACTGCAAATGAATTCTACAATACATAATTGATATCTCACACCGATACATCATGCTACAAGATGGATGGACCCTATTGAATTGTTTAGCCAATAACAGTAGTTTGGTTGAATCTTTTACAAAATATTAAGACTTTTTTCGCTACGATTCAAATGCTGCCATACGGATATATTAGAGGGACAGGATCCCAAAGCATAAGACAACACATATTCAATTACAACACTGGGGAAACTATTCTCGAATATTTTTTATATATTTTTGGGACGTGAACTTGAAAAAAAATGATAAAAATAAAAAAACAAATAGAAACAAAAGTTAAATAGCCGCCACTGATTTTATCGTTGCTCTAAACTATTTCTTTAAATAACTTAGTTGGTTGGGTGGTTGATTGGTTACGCGTAAAGTTCAATTAATATCCAGGGTCATTTAAGGATGGCCTCCCTTGTATGTAACATATTGATTGCATATAGATGTCTGTATGTTTTGGGAGGCTGGGGTGTCCCTTTTTAATAGTGAGACACCTGCGCTTTTTAAGTTATATCTCACCAATCTGCATACCGCCAAAGATACCAGCAACACAGAATGCTTAGTCACAGTTTACTGAAAGCAGACAAATTATTCGTCGTTTATTCAGTATTAAATTTAATAAGAAAACATGTAGACGCCTTTTACTATCATGCAACGGGGCAGCGGGTAAAGGCCAAAAGTTTTCCATTTTCTGATAGACAGTTAACAGTAAAGAAATCCAGAAACATTCTCATTCATCATTGCAGTACATGTGGGTTTTTTTTTAATTTTCTTACATATATACAGTGTTCCAAACCAAACAAAATGTTTTTAAGCAAATTCAATTTATTTATTACACAACGATATGTATGTACTTGTGCGTGTATATTTGTTTAAACTTTAGTCTAAAATCTAGTTAAATAAAATTTGAATAAGTCATGATTCTAATCGGAGAGAGAAACCGCTGGAAACCAGATATTAATCACATCACATGACATAACTGCCCTTCCTTTGTACATAAAAATCTTTGCCTTGTATTAACTATATACTGATTGGATTTTTAATATAACTGAAAATTTGACACTGTGGACCATTAGATACAATCAAACGTGAAAAGGGAATAATTTCGCAATCTTCTATCAAAATTGCCGTTTCTACCAGGAAGAATATAAATGACCTTTTCTGATTGGTTGTTAACATCTGGTCACGTGTATGCCAGGAAACATCCCTGCTGAATACATAATCGTTCAAAGTTTTTTAATATTTAATTTTAGCAATTTCTGTACGATCTTTTTAAACCTGTTTATCGGACATCAATGAAATTCGCATGTGTTTTTTATTTGGCGCGAAAACGTTTTTTGTTGTTTGTTTTTATAAAAAAAAATTTGCGATCGAGTTTGTGTGTTTTTGGTTTTTTTTTTTTTTTAGTTTTTCTTTTTTTTTGCGATCGAGTCTAAAACTAAAGCCGCTTTTCTTCTGATTTGTCAAACTTAAGATATAGGGGTTATAACGGATGCCAAACTCAATGACACCATGTATTCGATTGCCATGGTAACAAAATACAGACATCTCGGAATTATGATATCGTTTAATTGCGATAAAAATTGCCTACATAATGGTTGTATGAGATACTGAATGTATTGGTATGGTTGCGGTGGCGTTTGTGGGACTCTTTTAAGTAGTGGTCACACAATACAATCATCACTTGTTATAATGATTATGTTTCAATGATTTGTGAACGTCTGTTCAGTAAAAAGTTCGTGCTGAATTTAATTTATTTAATTTATGGTGGACGAGTAAGACCTTAAATTGCATGTAAGCGTTCAGGTTCAATAACTCATGAACTATCAAACATTTAATTGCAATTGAAGGTCTTACTCGTATAGCACCATATTTTAACGATTACCTTAACGAATTTCCATATCTTCCACATGATGTGTCCAAGCCTTATAACAGCAACAGATTTAAAAGCGTCATTTAGGGATTGAATAACATAGAAGATTCGTGTATTGTTTATATCGCCCGCAACGAATTTAAGGGGGTGTATTGGAATCGGCTTGTCTGTCTGTCTGTAGACACACCTCTGTCCGGTAAAACCTCTCCTAACTACTTGACAGTGTTTGATAAAATTTGGGCTCAGAACCCTGACATAGAGGGGAGCTGAGTAAACTATAAAAGGTTCTGCAATGTCCCCTATTAATGTGATTACATAATTTGTACAACGGGGGTGGTAGTTGTCCGCTTAAGCAACAGTTCTAGTTGTTTGGTTTTGTTGTTGTTGGTTTTTTGTTGTTGTTGTTTTGAGCTTTGATATAAGTTCATGGAGTGAAATATTTGTGGTTAGCCGATTAAGCCATAATGACTAAATTAATTCAAACAAATGTCGTTGTTTCATATCCATAGTTACACAGAAACCACGAGAAACAACGAATATTTAAACCTGAAATGTTTTTTCAAAGTCAAGGACACGACAGCCGTGTCCTTGTTGTTCGCTTTTATTATCCTTCAACACTACATCCCAGAAAATGCTTTCAAAGAAAGCAATTCATCACGGGTACTTAATTTTCAAGACAGTTAAGGGCGGGACTACATTGGGTAGTGTTGCAAGGTATCATGTTTCCTTTTGTATTTTGTGTTTGTTAAATGATTTCCGGTTGAGCGTCCAGGTGTATGAGTAATATGTCAATGTCCTGGGATGTTTTGTTGTTGAAAATAAAGGGATCGTCTACATGTAAATAAAACTGTAATAAAGGTAAACATCCATTGGTAGTGATGCCCAGTGTTTAGTCAGTTGATCAGGGATACTTTTTAAAGTAAAAGGAATTCTCTTCATATTTAGATACGTAATGGATCCAGCTATATTATAAATCTACTGTGAAAAACTGACAAATATGTCGTCATTCCGGAAATCCTAAAAAAATCCGCAAAGTACGTACATATGTATACTGTATAAAAAATGACATATAATCACAGCGCCATGAGAGGAATTACATATATAATTAATTTTGCGAAATATATGTCTTTAGCTTTGCTTTAATTAAGGTGTACCCTTCATTGGCAGTAATGCTATACGTTCTTATAAATTATAGAATTCTTAAGACTAAGATAAAAACTTTGCAAAACAGTCGAATATCACCTACATGCTTAACGTTCTGGTCAGTATAATGTCTTTGAAATTAATATTTCGTCGACAGTATGTTTCACAGGGATATCACTATAAAGCGGGAACAGCTCTTACAGTTACATAGCAATAGAATGATAATTTGGTTTGTTTTAGTTTTACGTCCTATTAACAGCCAGGGTCATATAAGGACGTGCCAGGTTTGTTGGTGGAGGAATGCCGGAGTACCCGGAGAAAAACCACCGGTCAGCGGTTAGTACCTTGCAACTGCCCCACATGGGATTCGAACCCGCATCCCAGAGGTGGAGGGCTTGTTGTAATATGTCGGGACATCTTAACCACTCGGCCACCGCGGCAATAGAATGATAAACATTACTCCCTAAACAACAGATAAACATTACTCCCTAAACAACAGTGTACCCCGTCACACGTATCAACATTGTATAGGGAATGCCGTTCTTAAAATGACGATACATTATCATAGAAAGTTAAACGATGCCAAATTAAACGTTTCAAACATGATTTGCAAAGCAATCGGAATATATTTGTGCCCGGGTACATTATTTCGATAAAATGGAGGTCTTTCATGCGTCATTCCTTTGATACTAGTTCACAAACAATAACTATGACGTTCTACGAATAGTCGATGTTCTCAGAAATATAGTATAGCTCGATTCTGAGAAAGATTCACCCGATTACTGTTCAATGCCGTCTGACAGCGATGTGCGTCGAGGTAAGACACATGTCTTAGTAACAGGTATCATTTAGATAGGTAAGCATATACATTTTTACTTACGAGTCCTCATCGATCAATCTGATATCATTCCTAACATATAATTGAGACGATTTATCACTCTTGTGTAATAACCCTAGAATGAACCTAGCCTTTTTACAGTGTTGTCGTGCTCGACTGGATATGAACCATTTACGCATTGGAGTATTTGAATGGTGGTGTAGATATCAACAGTGATAATGTAAACATAATTTACTCGGTCTGACCAAATGATGTGACGTCACAGTGTGTGTGTTTAACGGCCATAACTCTCCACATATACATTTGAAGTGCAAAACAATGTAAATGTGCAACCTTACTTCTGTTACCATTATTTTCACGATACAGTTGTATAGTGTACAAGGACATAGGCCTAATGCGTTACTCAAGTATTGTTACTCATTGGTTTCCTAAACTACAAAAAAAAAAACTCGGGATATCTATGCATTGTTTTGAATACGATCGGATATCATTTGTGCTGGTATTTTGGATAATGGTTATTTCTATTCCTTACTGTTAAGTGAGTTTTACCTATGTATATGAAAAACACCTTGATAAATACGTCAACCGATAACCTTAAAGAGATGGCCTTTATCGACAGATGTATACCGTCAGTACTTACAAAATGTCTTTTATCTATTGCGGTCAGAATAGTTCAATGTGAAGGTTATTTGTGTACTAACCCTACAACGTGTTTACAACGATATGTCCAGTACACATACACCAGAAAATGATAAACTAATCCAGAGATTGCGACTTCCTGGTGTTTACGATGTGCGGAGTGTCTATATAATTTATCAAATTGACCAAATATTTACTCCGCCATTAGGTCTTGAGTTCGAAACCTGACAGTTTACGGGCTACTGATCAATGGTTGATTTTGTTTTTAGTTTTCTGGTTGCATTTATATGCCCATACTGTAAAATGAAATCGTAAAACAAAATCATTGCATCTTAAACTTGAAACTATTCAATCTATCGGGTACACTAACTTTTAAATATAAAATTTAAAGTACATTATAAGTATACCCCTTTAATTCAGGCAATACATACCATAATGAATGAAGTGGCGTGTAACATATGAAAGCAACAATATGCAGGAGTTGGGAGTGACTGGATAAGGAGGTGTTCGCTCGGGGTCTTCCTGTGTTAAACGTAAAACAAGTTAACACATCTAGTTCCCGGAATGACGATATTCCGTTAAAACGTGTATGTCGCTCAGTCATCATTTAAGACTGTCGCTTCATGTCAACCGAATCTATTTCCAGGAACCGTGACGTCTTTGTAGAACGGGCGCTAACAAAGAGATTCAATAAAGAGGATTGGTAAAAGGGAAGACGTAAAGTGGAGTCGATTGAAAAGTGTAATGGTTTTTTTTTAATATATATCTGGTAAATACTATTTAAATATAAGGACAGACTGTATCGGGTGCGTACCATACGGTTGCGAAATCACCTGATTTATATTTATAACTTTGTATAGGATTACGTCATGTAGTTACAAATAAGGTAGCTTTGTAATTGGAAACAATGTGGCTCACTGCACGATTTGTTTAGCTCTTCTATCGTTCACGAGTTTATCGCTAATCCATGTCATAAAATATATCATCTTGAGATCAATGGACTCAATATTATGAAATATAAGCAAATACAACAAAAACCAACAACTCGATTCGTAACATCCGTTGCGTACGTGTTGTGTATATTTATTCAACTTTGAACTATTAACAAGAAATCACTGTAATTCAGTAACGTCTACGTTTATGTGTTGGGTTTACAGGACTGATCATTAGCTAATATTGCTATAGGTATACACCAGGAATATAGTAATTATAGTTCGTATTTCATGGATTTTATTCTATTTATGTCAATTACCTATGGTCATTACCAGTAATTTATCCATGTCACCAAATGCTTACCGTTATGACTTTACACAAATCTACCCGTGTATTTGGGAGATGATTTATTTTGTGTGGGTTGTATCCCTGATAACATAGAGTTTGGTTGGTTAAACCTGCTGCTAAAAATACACGACCCACATAATAACAAAACACGTTTCGGTCTAGTTTCGGTATAAACACTGAAGTGTGTGGTTTCACTAGTTTGTGATTTTCCTGTTGAAAATTTAAATGGGTAGTTTGTTAAATATTTGTGTTAATTTTCAAATGGATTAAGTTTTGTACATAAATAACTCAAAAATAACTTTGTTTTATTTCAGTGTGCCGAGCTTACTTACACGAAAGAGAAACAGTTAGACAAAGGAGTACATAGTGGATCGTTACTGTTGAAATAAGGTAAGATATTTTTGGTTTTTTTCTTCGACTTGTGCCTGAATTCATTTGTCCTTTGGACGACAATGTATTTTGCTAATATCCAGTCAGTTGATAATTGTTTATGAATAGGTCCACGAATCATTTGGTGTAAAAGCGTATGTATGACTTGTAAGGACATGCAAGATCATGTCTTTCTCTAATTGATGAAATAATAGAAACATCAGAGAGGTCAACACCTTACCAAATACCATACAGGGATGTAGCAAGTTATGTTAAGGATTCAAATCTCATTTTTTTTTTTTTTTGCGCTTCAAACAAGAACAGTGCCGCGATAGCTTGATAAGTTGAACTTTTTTCTTTCTCTTTTTGAATTTATTGAGCATTTACTGTATTTCGTTAAGGGGATATTAAGAATGAGTTGATGACCAAGTCAAGCTTTTTATTATGGCATTCGGTATAATCTGCTCACAGCGTCACTAACGAAATTCTCTTTACTGCGAAAGATTTGCAAGATATTTGTTCGCCATGAGCATTTTCTTTGATAATATCCACCTGTAGGGGACTAATGGTTAAGATGTCTGAACTTTCCATTCAGCCTTCCGTCTCGTTTTTACTATGAATGCGTGGGTGATATAGGTCTGTAACTGATTGACCTTAACAGTTAATTGACATTACAGAACACACAATATTGACTTACAGAGCATGCTTCATCGTCTGGTGTGGTGCGACACCCCATGCTGTCCATCAGCACGCGTTGCCATGGTGAGGACAATTGGCATGCTTACTGACGGACCTGTCGCCATTACAACTATGAATGATGACTGAAATACCGGATTTAATCACCGTCGCCAAAAATGGAAATTTAAAGGTAAAATTTTGTAAAATGGAACTTTTTATTTAATTTTGTTTTCGGGAATTTGTTAGTATATACTAACGGCTTATTGCAAATACAGCTTTACCCTGTTTGTCAGTGAGGCTTAGGAACATACTATAATCGTCATTTAGTGTTGAAATAAGTTTCCACTAAATACTTACCCAATAAGACGTTAGAGACAACCACCAACAAACCAACTTTTCTGAAGAGTCTTAGGACTTGATTTAAAGCCACACTCTACGTAACTATCAACAAAATTTCAAGTTAAATTCGACTCCGATAGTGTTAGTATTTGTAGATGTAGTTGAAATTAACTGTATCAAAGGATATTTATAACGTTTTTAATAACTTTAATATAGCAGTTGTTGAAAGTCGATACTTGAAAACATGCCTTCATTTTTAACTGGTCGCCATAGTTACGATTATTGCCGAACGGAAGTCGGAAAGTTCATGACCTGTTTTTGGAAGAGATCGGACAGACGTTACGTAGATACGGTAGTCACATGACCTTCTCGGCATCGACGTTACAATGTCGGCTAACTTCGGCTTGTTTGACTAAGTGGGACCCACCTAGCGATGTTTAATATTTATTTGATTTTTATCAAAATATTCCGAATCATAATCGCTCAATTTGACTTAGATTTAGTCCTGTCTCTGCATGATTTACAACAAGATTTTTTTCAGCATTCTTATAAATCATGAAAAAATAAGAAAGATACGGATATTGGGCCTTTAAGGTGCCGTTTATAATACGAATCTTTTTTCACTCTTCTTGGAATTTACTGCAATCTCCAAGTGATCAATATTTTTGTCTTCATTAGGAGGTAGAGAACTTGTTGAGACAAAATTATTCAGTACATATTCGAGGCAAAGACGACGAGACCGCCCTCTATTGGAGCTCATGTCGTGGTCACGTGCAGATCTGTAAGGCGCTCCTTGACAGCGGAAGTGACGTCAATGCACGTGTATCGTGGGGATCCACAGCATTGCATGCAGCATCAGACAGGGGCCATCTACACTGTGTAGATCTTCTTATCAAACGGTAAGCGTGGTTTTGTGCGGTAATACCCGTTTGTGCAAAATCGAACATTTGTAGATATTCATCATAGTGAATCCAAACCAATCTGAAAGAAGGAATAAATAAAGATAAATTCCACATTTTCGTTGATACATAGAAAACATGTTTGTGCAATGGATGTAGCAATAGTGAGATTTTTTCAGTTCGCAATAGGTAATATCATATTTTCATCATTAAAGATGCTCCACCGCTGACAAATGGTATTTATTCTCTATCAAAAACAGGAGCAGACGATTTAGTATTTTTCTTCTGTTACAATAATTACTTTCCATCATTACTACCATTGAAAAGTATGAGCTTCTAATTTTACTTCAAGACAAAAATATTGAAAATAATTAATTCCATCCCGAAAAAAATCCGTGGCACTCTGTCTTATATGAAATTAAGTATTGATTGCGCATGCACCAAAGGTAAAACAAATTATTTCATATTATTTTTTTGTGTTAATTAGACACATATTTTCACGATTAAACACAAATTATTGTTAAATTCATGATCATCGTTTATGCTCTGTCGGCGGTGGAGCATCTTTAATAAAAGCCCGATATTTTTGACAGTGGTGCAAATGTCAACATCCAGAACAAACGAGGCGACACCGCACTCCATGTGGCAGCATATCGAGGACATATCGATATCGTCAGGCTTCTAGTTCGTGCTAACCCAGACCTCCTAATCAAAAACGATAAAGGGCGAACAGCGGCAGACGAAGCTGAAGGCAACAGTCATAAAAAGACGTCAGCATTCCTGTACCAGCATATGATCCGTAAGTTATCGTTAACGAAATTCACAAATGAAAGGGGTCGCACATTATTATGAGCAGTCGCCTTTTACGATCATGCAATAGAAGCAGCAGACAAAGTTCTAAAATATGTGAGGATAGGGAAACTATTACCATACAGGTCAACGATGCAAGAAATGTCCTTATATGATTCAACCTTACCTACAGACGTTTTACATATTATCCTGTCCGTCGCAAAGTATATTTGGTACGATATGTTGTTCTAGTAGTTGTAGAGACAATGGTAGGAAAATGGGGAGAAACATCCTTCTTGATGGTGTGTAGAGGACATCGAGGGTTAAGGCAAAATGACATGCTTGCTGTGGTTTTAAAGTTTTTTGTTCAGAAGGGGAAATTACTTTTTTAAATATTGAAATTACATTTATAAGTCAAATGCTTGTTATATATCGTCCATTTATTCATTTGATATATTGCAGTGTACATGTAGATTTATTATTTCTCCTTCTTCAGCATTTAACCGGAACCCATTCTGTGACCAAAGCCAAGCGTTACACCCATCCGATAACCTGCACACTTTACCGCAGAGGCTAGATCAAAGTCAGCTGGGGCGACAAGACGTAACTAATGGCCAGGGACAATGGTTTGCCAGCCTCGGTAGCATTTCTACTCATAACCAATATCAACAGATCGGTCAAACACGATACTCGCTAGTTTATCAGGATAGCGATGACGTATCTTGTGCTTCTTTTCCCGGAGCTTCCAAAGAGAAGGGGAAGGCTTCGGACAGTAACTTTCTCCGCTATCGGGATGACCTGACTGGTTTTCGGCGGAGAACTGAGCCTGAAGAGAGCATGGATGACGGCGACATTCAAAATGTCGCTAACAAAGAGAATGATAGAACTAAGCTGAGTAGACGGGAATCTATAAATGGTCGCCACAAAGACAATGGTTCTGAAGTCACAATGCGTCAAAAGGGACCGAAGATAGCACGTGAGGGAAGTGATAGGAGTCATAGCAATGATATCACATCGAATATTTTGTCAGAGTTTCAACCTTGCAATCCACCAATAATTTTTGATGATAATTCAACAGATGGTGGTTTACCTTTGCTAGGATCCTGCGAAGATGTGCGCATGCCAAATCAGTGCGTAGCCGCTTCCGATAGACCTTCGCGGATTTCTGTTGGTTGTGTAAGGGAAGTGGCAGGCAATATACACAATGAATCTATAGAGAATTTTTCAGAATCGTTGCAAATGGAATTATTCAAAAAACAGGAACTTGTAGAAAATTTGCAAAAGGAAAATGCAAATTTGAAAAATCAGCTTACAACGATGAAAAAACAGTTTTCATGTTTATGCCAAAAACTGAAACAGGAAAACAGTCAGTTAAAAGCCTCCCTAGAGGAAAGGACTAGAAAAACTGACACATCAATTCAAACTACCTCAAAAAGTTCTCTCAGCGGGTTTATTAATTTTCTGGATAACTTTTCTCTGCGTGGCGGATTATATACCAAAAGTGACCAAATGTTTCTAATTCTAAGAGAAAGTTTACATTCTCATTGGTTGAAATATGTTCCTCCTAGTCAGCTAGATGTGCCAAATAAGGAGTGGTTACTAGGAAAGGACTTTACTATGGTTAGTGATCAGCAACATCTCAAGCCGACGATACAAGGCCACCTCGACGGACAAAGCACGTTTGTGTTTCAAATAAAACACAAAGGCTACTTACGGATACTTAAGGTAATACCTACTAATTATGGACCTTTATTGCTATGGGGGTAGCCCGAGGTTATTGTTCCATATTCCACTAGGGTGGTGTTACCCGATTCTCCGTGATATTGCCAGTTCATAAAACAATAAAATAAATGTCTAAGCGTGCTTGTTCATTGTCAGTCATACATATAACCTGACGGCGTTATTTAGTTGCTGCAGACAATATAGAAATATAGGAAATATATATCCTAACTCCTGAACATATAGAGCAAACTATCCAGAGCTACTGAAATGATAGAGTTCGATAATCTAAACATAGGTATTTCTTTGGTTACAGATGACGATAAATGCTAGTACTACTGAGACTATCAGCCGGGGACAAGGTTACAATATGGACAATTCCTCGACCGAGAACATCGGCTTGGAGCACCAGCTTCCAATGACATGGAATGAACACGTGAACATCATCAAAGCCAGACACACTTTTACTGGAACAACTTCCGGTTTCCAGAAATTTCTCAATAATATTTATCCAAAATTCAATATACCAGTTGATATGACCTTTCGAACTAGGTGCATTGTATTTGACCATTTCCCAGAATCCTTGAAATCCTTCGGTGTCCGGTTACGGTCTAACTCATTGGAACCACCGTTTGGCTTCGACATGATGTTTGTTCATCAGCTGCTGTACCAGATTCTCTCTGCGGTTTACTACATCAAGAAATATGGCGTTGTCCATCGTGATATCAAGGCAGAAAATGTTTTCCTGGATAATTGCTTACGACCGGTGCTTTCAAATTTTGGAATGGCACGGAGAATTGAAGGTGCAAATTCTTGCATGTATTTCACAAATAACATACAAGTGTTCGCCGGCAATATGCATGCCTGGGCACCGGAACTTGCCAAATGTCATCATATTGGTCCTTCACGAAATATCAATGAAAGGGTAAGTCTTTATAAAGTTATACAAAGAGTATACATATGTTATGATCACCACGTAAGTGGTATGTTTAAAACAAAATACTGAACAGACTTTTTTCAGAACAACGATCCCTTATCATTACATAATCATTTACCATACTGCAACATGTAAAATTAGTTAAATAGATGTACATTATCCCGCAAGCTTGCGGCTGAAATTTTCTAAATTGTCAATATTGCAGATATACATCTAGCAACTGCTTTGAAATCGTGTAATCGTGGAATGGGGGATCTGAAGTAGTAATCGACCCTCCATGTGAATGTTTGTCTCGAAAAGTACCTACACGCGAAATATGAATATTTACAGTATAGATAATTTAATTTGACAATAATCTCCGTTCCAGGTGTCGCTAGAGGAAATCTACAGCAAGTCTGATGCTTATGCAGTGAGCAGGATGTTCTATAGTCTCTTGCAACCAGAGGACAGCACATTTCCACTATCGTCACGCGATAGGCCTCAATATGAGAATTCGGAAATACCCGAGCTCCCCTCTTTGTACCCTGCCGGTCTAAGATTCGTACTTAAGAACCAAGTGTTCAGTAATCCTCTCGACAGGTTGACTGACCGGAAGGCTTTGCTTTAGTGAGTATGAGAAGAGATGACAGTTGCACACTGCCATTGTGAACATTTTGATATATGATAAAACTTTAATCCAAAAAGATCATTGAAAATAAATAAGGATCAAAATTAAATTAAAGTGCATTGATGATATAATTATCTATTCCGGAGACGTAATCGTTTAATATCCGCCAGCAGCAATATTAAACGTAAGACAATTGTTTATCAATGCTGTTCATTGTTTTCTAGCGTAGGGATGCTAATGTTTCCTCCAAGCGCTGGGGAGTTAACCATGGAAACACAAACGACGCGCTACTGCCAAGCTCGCATGTTAAAGCTTCTTTCATTGGAGAACACTGCAAGGTATGTAGACCATCTTCAAATCCTACAAAAATTATGTTGTACATAAAAGTGGCATACATATGAGAACATAAAAGTGACATACATATAAGATTGTCGTTGAAGGACCTTAGCTGTTAACAGGACGTCAAAATCGGAAGCAATTTAACACCTGGTGGTGCCATTTTGGTGTTGTTTTTTTCAAGATACAATTCAACTGCATTAACACTAGCATAACTATTGTATGGAATTTCTTATATTAACTAATATAAGATTGAACGACCTAAATTCTTTAATCACTGATAAGAAGAGACAATCACGAATATACCGCAATCTTCAAAAACACATGCACATTTACAAATGTACTACACAAACTACATTTCCTACATGGCCCATCATATAGGACGTTAGAATTGGTGTTTTTATTGCATGATTGTACAAGGCGATTACAATTAGGCTAATATCTTCTATTCTTTCTTACTTATTTTACCTGAAGTTGGGCGGAAAGCTTTGAGTTTCCCTGGCCAAAACATATAAACCAGTCTTTAAAAATGGTAGATTTTGCGCCTGCGTAATGTTCAGCATAAAGTGAGTGGGACGACTAGTTTGCCAGTTGTCAGTATACCGAGTGTGACCGAGTAGGGTGTGCTTATTGAATTTTGCGATATGCTTACGTTGGATAGTAATATAAAAAGGACAAAACATTCTACTATTGCTAAGATACAACACACGAATATATTGCAGACTTCCACTACATACAGACATTTACACACAACACATCGAATTCTGATAGGCCGTCCTTAAATGACATTAGCTGTTAATAGGAACTTAAGTCAACCAACCAACTTTATAGACAGGCGAGGCAGTTTTTCAATGATCGTAGTTCTTCATAATGATCAACCAAACAACCCACTAATTTTTTGGCAAAATCATTGACATTCAGCACCGTTTCAACAAAATTGCATGATCGTAAAGGCGACTAAATTTAGGATCTTATCTGTTCTATTATTCCTAACTGACTTTATCTTTCCTAATGCCTCCCTTAGCACCGCCTCACTTCTGGCCTTGAGTTAAGTGTTAGCCCCTGTGGGGAAGACTCTGGGTTCTGTCCCCTGGCCGAGACACACCAAAGTCTATAAAAGTGGTAGTTTCTGCTCCTGTTTTGCGCTCAGCATACAGGGAGTGGGGCGACTGGTTCGCCCGTTGTCAGTATAATGTGACCGGGTGGGGTGTGTTGCTTGATGTCTTCGGTGGCATGCTTCAGTGATATTGCACTATAAAAAGGGCAACAGTTCCATTATACAAGAAGACATAACACGAACATGCCGCAGTCTCCTAAAACACGCACCTCGCACTTCACAAACGCTACACACTGCATACATGGGAGGCCGTCCTTACATGACCCTGGCTGTTAATAGGACGTTAAAATAATCAAACAAACAAACAAACTTAATTTCATAAAGAAGGGAATCGGCTACGATATGGCCTACACTTGCCGCATGTATCAACAAAACGACCTCATCGGTCAGACTGAGGGTGGAGTTGATATGTGTCAATCTTGCTGATCATTCTTAGTTCATATATGACTTCTAATGTTAAATATTCGTCAGCCTCTCTTGTTCACTCTGACATTATATTATTAATTAAAGTTGAAGAGAAATCTAGAAAACGTGTCAAAGGATCGCACAATATAAGAATAATATTATCAAACATCTTGAAGTTGTAACTGAACCATACAGTTGTGTTCTACCTTTTGAAGTGATACTTAAAAGGAGAAACATGATGATGAAAGCAATCTTCAACTAAAACTTCATCTGAGCTGTTCCAAGAACCAAAGCCATAATCATTATGAATACAGTAAAGTAATCATAGCTCATTTGAGTTTTCTCCACAACATTGAATACCTTTAGAGACAACCATCAACATACACTACTAAACTGCGCTTACAGTATTAAAGCAGTTAAATGACATTTCAAAAATCTATAATCATCTGTTTTTAATCGAAGCAAAGCTTGATGTAAATGCCGTTTTATTTATGATCGGAGATAAACCTTACTTTACAGCGTCAACACACGAACATATAAGCAATGTGTACATGTCCCCCAATGAATTTCATGTGAACGGAATTGTAAAATTGTTTAAATGAAAATAAATTACTCCACGGTTATGCGTACCGTTAAAGTGGAAGTGTTTGCGAATGAATCCGCACGCGAAATATTACGTGAATATGTTGAAATGTATAATTGTGTTTATGAGGATAATCCAACAAACTTCGTAATCACAATACTTGAAAATTAAAGTATATACGACGAAGGACAAAAAGTTCCGATGACTGCCCCCTTCTGAAATACACATTCAAAGAACCATATTACCTGTCTGATATGCATTACAAGTTCCGGGTAATAACTGATCGATGATCTTAATTAAGTTTATTCAATATAACAAAATGGAAACCTTTTTGCCTATATAAGTGTCAGATATTTTCATTGAATTAACAATATGATAGATTACCTTTCTCTTAGACCACAAACAGTAAGGAATGGCCCATGTAGTTATTAAATATTTCTAAATGCATCACTTTTCACTTCCCTTACTTTCTTGATTTGCGACATATTTTCATCTAAAGGTCCTATCTTATTTGTCTCTGACAATATCCTCCGTAGAAATATGAATAAGGCAAAGCCTAACAATTATCATCATTAGACATACCACAAAATTTTATGTGCGACGTTAATAGGACTTAGATGTCATTTTTAAATGACATAAGCTTTTGTGCATTGTGCAAAATAAATTTTGAATACATTTATGATATATTTTTTATCATTCTTCAAATCGACGGGTCGAACTCGACACTTTTATGAATTAAATTGCACTTTCTCGACAAATAGTATTTGTTACGTACGTTTTATTTTGAGTTGTCGAATACCTGTAAGTGAAAGTTAGTTGCTTTCATACGTTTGTCTGGTGGCTTAGTTACATTAATCTTGTGAAAATGCCACTAAAAATAAACCATCGAAATTATGGGAAATAGTTCATAACCACAAATTCAAAAATTCAACATCTATCAAAATGTGTACGCCTTATCTTTTTATTCATTAAAACTCTTCTATCTTTTCATCATATTAAAATACCAGTGTCAGTGAATCCATTTGTAGTTTTGTCTAGCAGCGGTGACAAAATGTCAGCTATGTCTCCTTATACGTCAATCATTGCTCCGAACCAGGAAGTCTCATTTATAGACCCTGCACTTGTCGTAATGGGCTAAAAACTTCACATAGAATACATGTCATGGTACGGTAATCGTAATAGGTTTAACAACACCGTATAGACACCCTTACACACTGTAAATGATTAAAACTAATAACACAACACATGCTGCATGTATTGTCAGTCCAGTAAATGATTAGAACCAACACATGGGATGATTTGATATGTATAGCGAAATAAAAACACTGACTTTTTCGGAAGGCCATTCCGAGGAAGACAGTTGTAAAAGTATAAAGACTTTGCAGTAAAAGGCTATATTTTAGTATTACTAATTTAACTTAACGAACTCATTTTTTGGTTAGGAAACAAAATTGTATTAGTAAAAAAACACTTAAATAGCGAATCGCCAATTGGCGTAGTTCTAACTAAATATGGTCGGCGAGAATGCCAACATTGTCAGAATATGACAGAAATTCCATTCCTTTGTTTGCTAACTTTATAAAATAACGAGAAACGAAATAAAAACCCATATAAAGGCATACTTGTAACAAAGCCGTAAAATGCTTATTGACAACACATGCTAACAGTGTACCTATTCGTAATTACTCAACATCATCTGCAACGCGTTTAACTTACTATCAGTAGCGATAACAAACCTTTTATAACCACGTATGTTGCAAGGCTAGGCGTATTATGCTTGTTGGCGCTCTTCACAAGCACGCCGTTTAAATACCGAATGATCATGCTATTTTGTAGCAAATGTGTTTCATGCAGTATAGATCGTCCAATAGGCCTGTTGATTATCTAACACGTATACCTTCCTTAGAGTACAAGCGTCCCTGGGATAGAGGTAGTATACGATTGGCTGAATCTAACCAACCAGATGATGTGATTGATGTGATATTGCCGCCGACAATCCGCTTGATCTATCTGATAAAGCATTTCCATTTGTGTTTTTCTAGTGATTCATTTCCTTAAAAAACATTCATTATTCAAATATTCGAGAATAGGATGATTTTGAATTTCCTTCCGTATTCTATTTATCTAGGTTTTTTATCAGACTGTTTTTATTGTCTGGTAAAACCACTCACAGTAATAATTCATATGTCCCGCTATGTAAGCATTAAAGAGATTGTCACTTCCGCTATAGTAGCAAACATTCCAAATACATCTTATTTTTTACAATTTATTATCCCAACCAGTAGCTTTCATAATACTGAGAGCATGGATAATTGATCCGGAGAGATAGATTTTATCTTAGCTGTTTTTAAACTAATTTTTTAATATAATGACAATAGTTTTTCGCCTATAGTATATTGAAAATTTCCGTGACCCTTTTATAAATATTAATATCCTTTGATATCACTCTGAAAAAGGCATGACTTTATGTCTTCAGTATATAGTGTCCTAAATAATAAAGTAACCTTTCATATCCTCTTTATTGACTTTGTAAGGATTATTCTTGGTTCTGTCATCTGGTCAGGCAAATCGATTGTAATTTATAAATAAGAGGTCGTGTGGTCATTAGATTATCTATCTTGCATCGTTTTTATGGAAATGTTTAAACTTTTAATCTGTAGTTATTAACATTTGATTAATTACAGTGTCTAAATTGATTTTAAACGTACAAAGCATCTCAACGATCCCTTTGTTTTTTTAACTTTCACTATGTATTTACTTTTCTCAAAATTTCAATATGTGGCTAAGCGAATTACAAACCACTCGAATATTAGCATTTATATGTATATTCACACCGTCAATAATAACATCATCAATTTTCCACATAGGTCCAATTACAACATTTATACCTAACGATCGATATCCTTCCTAAACACCGCTCCATTACATTTATCATCTATCATATCATGTGTATTACTTTACGCTTTTCGTGTCTAGTACAAATCTACAATATTATGTACATTGAATCTCTGACCGTATCATTTTTGCCGCATAATCGACATGAATGTTCATTAAACAGTTAAAATAGGAGTTATGATAAATTGATTTTTCTATGTAATATTTAATAAAAAAAATATCAGTAAACAAAAGTCAACAAAACCAGAATTTTACAACAATTTATATAGAATACTGACAAATCAGAAAACGCCCCTCCAGATTACTTATCAGTATATTAAACTCAGACTAGCAAATATTAAAGCAGTAAGTACATTATGTAGGTGCACAGCCCATTTGATCATTTTCTTTAAAATCCAAGATGGCTGCATTGTAGCCATTTTGAATACAGTTTGCCCCAAAAGTTACACATCAGCTTGAGACGACATGGGAAATTATTATATCAATTGTAATAACACTACTCCACTTCCTGCCAAACAAAATTTATATTTATGTCATTATTGAATCCAATATGACAGCTGAGTTGCCATTTAAAATCCTATTTGCCCAAAACGTTACATGGTAGATTCAGATAACACAAGGAGTCATCTTGTCAATTTTCAGAACAATAAGCCTCTTCCTTCCATGCAAAACCTCATTTATTGCCATTGTTGAAATCAAAGATGGCCGCCGCCCAGCCATTTTGAATCTGATTAGCCCCAAACGTTCCACAGCAGATCTAGGTGACGTGGGGTAGCAGCCTACCAAATTTGAAAGCAGTAGTCTACTTCCTCCTATCATGATATACAAAAACAAAAAATACAGACAGACGGATAGCCTTATTAATACAGGGCACCCGCATATCGATTATCACTGTTTATCTCGTGGTCTATAGAATATCGGGTTAGACACCTGTGGAAAAAAAACCCGGATTTGATCTATATTTGAACATTGCATGGAAATTCTTATCGACAGAGTCGTATTTGACCTATACTTTAATGGTGGATGGAAGAAGCTTACTCCTCCGGATCATTTTGTTTAGTCCACTTTCATTCATTGGTTGATACTTTTTATAAACATTTTGCTTTTAGTGTGCATCCGTACTGTGCACTTGGCCACTCAAAATAATACTTATACTTTTTCGCTATTGTAGGCGAACTGATGTGCATTCAGGTCCAAGGCTAACGATGATGGAAAGTGTTGACAGACTGAGGCCGGAACTAGAAGCCGATTTCCTGCACAAAATTACACCAGAGGAATTTTGGGAAATCTACCAGGATTTAAAACAACGCGACTTCCTGCCACCATGATTCAGTGAACAATATGTGATCAATCTACCGCCGTTCTGTCGCCATAGGCTATAATGTTTAATGTAGGCATTAAAACATAATGAAAAGCGACGCAATAAAAACATATCGCTACCATATGAAAACAGATAAGCGAAAGAATAGAACACCGATCCGATGGTAAACAGGTATCGGCGAAAGTGGAACATCCCTTTGTGTATTTTGTAGTGTTTTTATCTGAAAAAACGTGATTGTTGTTCTGTTACAGACGTTGCCTCGAATATACATTTTTCAAACTATTTCAGAGACGGCTTCAGGCTTTTAAACAGCTGTTTGCTGCTCTGGAATGTAAATCTAGTGTAAGGACATGGCTAGATTCTCTATAATTCCAGACAGTCTCCATCAATACTGATACTTTCATTACACACCCTTATATGGTTCTGTCAGAATATAGTAACGGTGTCCCCTTGGGCATGCCAGGACGTTGAACACATATAAACGAACTGATAGTTGAAACTTAAGAGCAAGTTTATTACTTGTGACGAAACTTGTAATCGCGCTCTATCCGTGAAGCACTACATTTCGTCGAAAAAACATGTCGCCAATCAGTCTTTAAGAGAAAAATAGTCCAATACGAATGTGGAAGATTACTCTCATTTTGTGTTTTACCCGCAACCATCTAACAGTATACGTCCCCAAAAAACACAAAGGAATAGTAATGGAGAGTGAATGGATACAAAGCATGATTGATTTATTCGAGATGGATTATTTATAAATGTTATGAAAGAATAATTACGTAAGGATGCATGATTTGTGAAACAGTGGATATCCTAAAGATAAATCATATACAAGCTTAGATTGTACGCCCATTACAAACATTTCTGTGATATACCAGAGACTTCTGACATTTTGTATCCGTATCATATTTGGTGGCATCGAATGAGCACTATCAATGACGTCATCTGTTCCATGAATATCATGACGTCATTAGCTACTGTGTTAATCACTATAACATCGATATTTTAACGACGTCATCAAGTTTGATGGTATTCCTTTTTATCTTTGACAACATATTGTAAATGGTGAAATTTTGTCAATATGTCTTGTAGTTGAGTTGCTTATTTTACAATTACATCATAGAAAACAATATTATGTTTGTTAAAATCTATATGTAGTGTCACAATAATTGTGATTTGTTTCCAATGTGTTTTTGATATCTGTTTAAGATATGAAAGACTGGCATTACGTGTGCTGTAAAGAACTGTTTAAGCTTGAATTTTGGTATAGAGTTATGTAAATCAATCGTGTTGCTATCCTCAAGATTATATTGACATGCACTGTTATTGATCAAACATTTCTGCTATAGTTCACTATTTCATAAAATCTTTAAAATATGTCTTTACATAAAAAGATTCATTGACGAAAGGTACTGTTTTCATCCCTCTCCCTCTTGTTATTTGTACGCGTACCCAACACGTTACACATAATGACGTTATTCCATTGATACTTTATAGGTATGAAGATGTATTTATAAATATATATATTTAAATGTAGCTTCTTTTGTCAACGCCAAAGGAAATCCAGTCATTGTAAGAATATTTGTAGATGGATTAAAAATTAATCACATTAATGTCTGTATTTTCGTAATTTATTTCATAGAAACTGCACTTTTAAACTTAAGAACTAAATTAAAAAAACTAAACAATATAATGGACAATATTACATAAGTACAATATAACAGTACACTAGTATACAGGCCAACAAAATAAGCAATAATCATATAACTGCTTGACCCACAGATTTCATATCCATTATTTGACTGTGCTATCCAAAAATAAATCGATGGTTTTCAAAATAGGTATGATGCTCGGAGTCCTTTATGGGTGGGTTATATTTTGTTCATTTCTGTTATCTGAAGGGGGAACATACCGCCATAACAAAGGAAGCTGAGTTTTAGGTGAGAAAGGTTAAAGTGGGTTCCTAGAAATCGGATGAAACACTTTACAGAGGTCAACTATAATCCTTTATAGAGATCGGACGAAACACTTTACAAAGTCAACCACGGCTTTTCATAGTAAGTAGTTGCATTTTCCCCTGATTCACTGAAAACAGGAAAGTTATTCGTAAAATGTTAAGAGCCTTGTTAAGGCGACTAATACACATATGTTATCGTTTAAAAGAACAATGCTTCTTATCCCATTGTTTGCACCAACATTCACCAAATTAAAGTTGCATTACCAGTGTTATTGTAACCTTTACCAAATACCCATGAATTCCATCGTATGCCAAATTAAGAACTGAACAAGGCGCCCCAAAGAGTGACATAATCTGCCGCGCCCCGCAGTTGATATAAAAACCCAAGTACATCAAGGTCAAAGTAACAATTCAAGTACAACTTCAAATGTATTTGAGTATTGTAAAACGGAAAAAATACAGCATGTAACAAAAAAACTAATTTGGTATATTTGAGTTCTCATGATAACAGAAAAAAAAAATCCAAAAAATGAAGGTCTTCAACAGCAAAAGGCACAACTAGGGCACCTGTCTGATATATTCAGAAAATGTCCGGGAGCTGTGTTGAACGGTTTTAGTGGGGTTATAGTCCGGTAACAAAAACAAAAGGAAACAGAAATTTGGTATTTGTGACTAAGTTTCCATAGTAACGGAAAAAATCTCAAAATAGAAGGTCCGCAATAGCAAAAGCCGTGGCATAGTGCCGTGGATTAAGTTTCTATACCCAATTAATTATTTTTATTTTTTTTTGTCTTGAAATAGGATAAGAAGCTCAAACTTTTCAATGATGGTAATGGTGTAAATTAAGTAATTTTTGTAACCGATGGAAAATACTAAATAGTCTGCTATCGTGTTTTTGATAAAGGAAAAGATACTATTCGTCAGCGGTGAGGCCTCTCTAAAATCGCTTTACATCTTTTCCACCCCATGTGGAGTAGTTATCAGATACGAATTTGTATTATACAATCAATTGTATTATATCAATCAATGATACCAAAACAAAAAAAAACATATTTTGATGACATGACCATAAAATAAAAAAAAATGAAGTTGTTCAGTATTGCGTTTCTATAGTTCGCTTCATGCTCTCGAAGTATCCGATAAATACCGCCAATATTTTGTTAAATACCAAAATATTTTTCTATTAGGACAATAACGAGCAAAATAAATCTCAAAGACAGTGTTTTAAAATACATGTATCTTTACCAATGTTTTCTTCAAAATAACGAAACGAATAAAAGATATATTTATATATTCATAAAGTTGATAAATGATCGGCAGGGTTATGATATACTCTTACGTCTAAAATTGCTGGAAGAAAACGTTAATTCCACTTCACCGTAGCACAGTGGTTAATGTAAAATGTGGTCAAATCTTTGATGTTGAATGTTCTAAATAATCAGAATGATGACGTTATATTATTTCTAAGCTTTACAACACCACACAATCGATAACATCTAGACAAAACTCTACTACACATTCATTTTGTAATAATATCTGTATAACGTATCTCATGGTTATTTGACACAAACGACACTTTATTAGTTTTGTAAAGACGTTTATATACAGCATATCTAATGAAAACAATACTAGTTATCAAAAAGTTAAAAGAATTATAATTTGTAATCTATTGATTGTGCTTAATAATCGTTTAAAACAGACGAGTCTTTTTTCATGGAGAAGTGATAATATACTCGGAAACCAGACATACGGTCAGTATTCAAAAGGTGCCCCACGTGACCCCTTGAACCCGGAAGGTACAGGATCATCTCTATATAACAACTTTAGACGGAAATCTTCCACTTTAAGGGCAAACTATCGCTATCGATTTGGCCTATTGCTGTTGTTCATGACAGGTTAATGTGCCTCGTGGGCTATTCGTTGACTATCCCTAGCGAGTACTCAATAAAACAAATAAATAAAACTCATTGCAATGTGACAAAACCCGAAAGAAGAAAATTTTGAGAACTAGATATATCTTGCCAAATAGTAAAGTTATCAACACAATGGGGCCTAATGAGGAACAACCGCTGTTATATGAATATAGCCCAAGGATCATTCATTTAGTTCTAGCGTGTTAATTGGGGGACGCCTCCTAGCGGTGACATCGATGTATCACTGGAGAAAAATTACATTTGTCTAAATAAAACAGGACGCTTGTTACGGAACAGTTTGTAATTAATTACATTACGCAAATTGTTGCTTAGGAATTTTACCGCCAACACAAATTGTTATTCTAGTATTTGAGATGGAGTGAAATTTTCACGCATGTAAATAGTTAAACAAAGAGCAACAGTGCTCCATACGAAGAGTGATAGTGCGTTTGTCGCATGGCGCATTGTCGGTCCGCTCTTGCCCCATTGTCGGTCTGTTCTTAGGGCGGTGACAGTCTGTTTTTGGTGCAGTGTCGGTCTGTTCTTGGTGCATTGTCGGTCTGTTCTTGATGCGGTGTCGGTCTGTTCTTGGTGCATTGTCGGCCTGTTCTTGGTGCATTGTCGGTTTGTTCTTGGCTCATTGGCGGTCTTTCCATCACGGATTCAACAATGCGACAGTGCGACATGGTCGAAATCAGCCACTACAGCTATGGTTTGATTAGTTTAGCGTCCTTTTAACAGCCAGGGTCATTTAAGGACGTGCCAGGTTTGTTGGTGGAGGAAAGCCGGAGTATCCGGAGAAAAACCACCAGCCAGCGGTCAGTACCTGGCAACTGCCCCACATGGGATTCGAACTCGCGACCCAGAGGTGGAGGGCATATGGTAATATGTCGGTACATCTTAACCACTCGGCCACCGCGGCCCCTTACAGCTATGGCACAGATGCAATAAAACAATATAAAGACATACATGTATACGTCATTGGAAGATAATGAAATAGATTTTAAATTTCCAACTATATTGCAAACTATCAAGGTGTATAACAAAATCGGTAAGGACGAATTGTCCTTCATAACGAAACAAAAATAAACCGTCAACTGAAACACTTTATAACCATAATATGAATATAAGAACTTTACCAAATGTTTGTTCATAATTAACTTATGTCCATGTCCAATCACCTCATTTGTTACTTACATGTAATACACAATTGCAAATCAACTGCAAACGGACATATGCAAGGTTTTACATAAGGCATATCGTCATTTGAAAAGTTACACTTTTATAAGGATTGTATGTTGTTTCCTGCATTATGCACATCAAAATATTTTGCAGTACCTGTTTTCGTACCTAAATTCCTTAAAATTCGTTATTTTTCTCTTTAAAAGTGCATTACTGGTGTGTCGCACATTGTCAATAATAAATATAGCGTCCAAACCAAGGTTCGAATCCAGGCTCTCCATGTTCTATCTGATCACCAGTTATGAACTCCAGTGTAAATTCACTCCATATTTTATTTTATCTATTTGGATTTCTAATTGAAAGTCAATTAAATTCAAGGTATAACATTTAATAAATGATAAACGTGAAAGGATGAAACATCACTAAGAGGCAAGCCTTGATAAGTTAATGTCTGTTGTGCCTTTTGTGCAATGTTCTGTGTTAGCTATCTGGTCCTTGGCATCTGTAATGGTTACAGAAGGTTTTTAAATAAATCAAATCTTACTTATTTAATTCTATCTCATTATTTATTTTGTATCAGACTATCCGATTTTCTGAGTTGTGGGTCCCGTATATTTATTTAGTGATATATAATGACTACATCTATATATATTATTACATAATAATATTGATAATAAACTTAAGTTATTGAGGATGGATTAACATGTTGATCCGAAGGCCACCACATGGACCTCTTGTTAGTAAAACACAATTTCACGTGTTAGTTAAAACAGCAGACAAATTAAGCAAATTTGTAAACAATTATAAACAAATATCACAGAAAATATACATACAATTATCACAATATTATTACATAAATGAAATATATGCTGATTTAGAACGAATATACGTACCTGGCCTACTGTACCTTTCGGCCGGGCATGAATTGGTCCCTATGTGTCGTAGTGGAGCACTGCCTCTGAAAATCACTCGGGCGCAGTTTTCTATACTTTTTTTTAGGTTTCCAATTGTTTTATGCGTCTACATGCATTTACATATTATTATTGTCCAAAACAAATATAACTACCATTCTTAATATCTACCGTACCGTTCACAAGACGTCAAATTCACAATTATAAATTCCCTTCAGAAAGACCTTCATATGTATTATGTGAAAAATTAATGCCACGCTGGGAATTTGATAGTTTATGTGGTTCAGTTTTATTGCCTTGTAGATAAGCGATATCAAACAAGTATGATAAAATGCAAACACACGTTTTTTTAATGGTTTGCATAATCATTACTTTGCTCCATTAGCAGTAATAGGCACCAGTTGTAGCTCTAAAGACGACACAATTTTCTGTCAAAAAGTCTTTTGAGCGACAATATTGCAGCTAAGGCTCATTGTCTGAGCTAATCCACGGAGCATTTAACAAAAAAACTTCCAAAACCCTTCTAAGACGGAAACCGTTCCTAAAAGTTCTCACAAGTGCTAGGAGGATGTACTGAATGGAACAAATATTGGCAGTATAGTAATGTGTCCAGAAAAAGAGAGGTTTTCCAGCGTTTGCAACACTTTTCTGACATTTCTGCACTGATTTATTTTATTTTTCCTCAATAAAGTAATTTGCATATTCTTTTACATGCTAATGATTTAAAAATCATTCAAATACTAGTCATTGTAATCTAAACATCTATCTCTATCGAGTACAACATCTCTTCTGCTGCCTGTATTAAGGGGGCATATTTGGTAACCTTCTAAATTATCAAACGGAACGTACATTTTATTCATGAACACCTTGAATGTTTCCAATTTCGAACAGTGACTTTCTTCGCTAAAGTGTGCTTCCGACTTGTACGAGTATCAAATGTTATCGCAAGCAATACAGACGAAATCGCTAGAACAGTTATCGGACACAATTTCCTGGCTGGGCCGTTCCTTCGAGTGAGTGAAGTCATTAGATGATAATGTAATCGGGTGCGCCATCCATACATGATTTTGTAGACGGAGAAGCTTTATTTCCTATGACAAACAAGTCTTATTTTCGTTTTTTTTTTTTTTTTTTTTTTGTCCAAATAACAAACAAACGAAAACAGAGGACAGAACAAGTTCCCATGGGTATCGTCATAAAGGTATAATTAACTAGTTCTTTTTTGTCAGAACAAGGAAGTCGTTATAGATGTTCATCAGTAATATCTATGTAAGTATCATTCAGCGTATGTAGAAAGTGATACCTTTACGTAACACACTACACAGTCAGATGAATCAGCAATCATGGCACAATAATATCTAATGTGGTTTTGTATCTGTATTCCGTTATTTTTTCTACTTGCTTGCGGTTGAAAAAAAAGTCTAATACTGGTTGAAACATGCTTTTCTATTTGATATAAAAAGCATACTGATTTAATGGTATCACAACCAACGTCGCTAACACTTGCATATAAACTGCGTAGTATTTTCTTTATGGATATATTACACTAAATGACATAGTATTCCCACCTTGTGAATGTACATCGTAAGCGATAGATAAAAGTACTAACTTCATTGCTATATTTAAAAACTTTGGATATATAAGAGCCTTTTATAGCACCTAATAAAATGAGTGAAAACAACATTTTTGAAAACAGAAATTTTAAAATTGAAAAAAAAAATCTGGAAGCGTTCGTTTAAAAAATCCAAAAATGTCGAAACAATTGTAAAAAAAAAAAACTTTAAATTGATTATGCCTAGGTGTTGGCAACTTTGCAACGATGCGAGAATCAATTATTCGCACGATTCTTTTCAGATGTCCAAAAGAATGATAATTGAGGTTAAATGCGAAACAGGAAAATTATGCAAACGTTTTCTTACAGATTGTAATTTATTGAACAAACTTCGCCAAAGTTACAAATTGAGTGGTAAAGTTAAGTGGTTCATGGTTATGCTTCATTCGAGGTAACGGGTTATTTGTCTCAGAAGTAGAAACTCTGTGCATGCGTCTTATGATAAACTAGCTCTGCTGAAATCTGAACTACCTGTCAAGTTATCATTAGAAACTTAACTATCAGATGTTATTTCTCTAAAGTTGTCTAGGATTACATAATTCCGTTTAGTGTTAGTTTAGGGTTAATCAACTGTACCGACCTCACTAATAATGATTATAATGACCACAATATGTTTCCTTATAGAAGCGCACCTGTGGAATTCTTACCTGTCCTTTATGTCACGTGGCTATTCAGATGACACTATATTTGCTACTTATAGGACACCTGTAATTAATCATGTGCTGCATGTTTTCCTGGTCTATAAATAACTACAGGAGTTAATAGTTCGTATAACTCCTGGTGAATTAATCGTGTGATCATCCTCAAGGATAAATGAGTTTAACTGAAGGAGACACAGAGTACAACACATGTCGCATAACTACAAGGATATTTAATCAAACCTCTAACATATTGTTTACAGTTTCCTTTACAAGTCCGGCTCTTCTGATGGCTGCAATGTTGACATGCTGTCGTCTACAGGGCAAAACTTTGATGTTATTCCATAGGAAAATACTTCATTTATTTATTTATTTTGTTTGCTTGTTTGTTTGTTTTTGGTTTTTTTATGCTACCGAGTCCATGTCAAAAATCTATAGTATTAAAACAAAATAGTGTACAGGAAAACATTGCAGAATTCATAGCAGTACTCTTAAAATTCCGTAACGGTTTCCTCCTTTTGAGAATCTTACCAAATGTTAAGTAACCGTTTTTACCTCATTATGTTAAGTAAAAGTTGATTCCATGCAAGAAAGATTAGTGGACTTTATCGCCATAGTCAATGTGATGTTTAAGATCGAAAGGACTGTATATGGTTTGTGCCCTTTTTTTACCAAATCTGTCAATTTTTAAACCTGTTATTCTATGATTTAATTTTTGAATTTCAAATATCTAGAACATCCCTGATACAACCTGATGTAGTTGCAATGATAACCATCTAAAATATGCATAAATTAAGCAAATTTGAAAAAACAAGTTTTTCATGTAGAAATCATAGATCGAATCCTTGAACAAAATTTCTATTTTTCATGAAGATGTATCTTAAATGATACCTCTTAAATCTTAAAATGAATCTTACACATTCTAGTAAATATTAAGTTTCTTAGAGAAAAACAAAACTACCAACAAATAGGCGCAAAAATGACTAAATTTTCACATCCGATTAATCTATGCATATTTTGAATCTTTACCATGGCAACTAGAACGGTAATAATAGAAAACTACCATCATAGATGAATCAGGGATAGTATTAAATATTTCAAATTCAATAGCTTAATTTTGTAACACTACGTTGAAAATTAGATGAATTTGGGTGCTAATAAGCGCCCAAACCACACATAGTCCTTTGTCTGTCATATTCAGATTTATTTGTCATCTACCATGACTGACACAAAACTACATGACTTTCATCAACATTGTCCATGAATCACAACACACTATCACACCTCATATTGTTTGTTAATATCTCTGATATACACCTGTAATCATGTTGTCACCAGAGAAGGCGTGTAAATCAATTACACTTTAAAGAAATGCAAAATCATGGTGTATGTTTAACTACATAGAATTTTGATTACAATTCATTTGAAACACAAAATTTATGACGTAAATAGAATGATATATAAACTGCATTAGGTGAAAATAGTCTATTGTTAGCCTAACCACTTCATGCCCCTCTGGTAAGCTGTGATAAACAAATATGAACTTTCTGTACAACTGATATGAAACTAGGAAGTGAATTAGCCGTTCTTTATAAAATGCAAAATAATAATTAGTTAGGTAATGATTTCCATTGTTCCCGTGTAATATAAAACATTACGGAAATGTCAGTAATTCATTCCGTTTGTAAGCTATTTTTATCATATAAATACCAATATAAATAGAACATTAGTAGTTTGATCGGCAGACTTTGATATTTGGTTAACGGAATATCCGCTCTACCAGGAAGTAATCACATATTGATTGAACGTTACCTAACAATGCAGCTATTTTGTCTAATGGCGAATGCGACGAACGGATCAGTAATTAATCTAACACATCTAACAAGCCACACAATCACCTAAAGCTATTGATTTTATCAAAACATCGTTATTAATACCTCGCAAGAACAGGATGTTGTCAAAGATGTATCAAAGGTTACTATTCTGTTTTACATGAAACATGACGCAAGATGCGCGATCCATTTTATGTCAAGGTAATAACAAAGCTTCGCAAATAGACATTGTTGGCTTGGTAAGTACAACACCGTCTTACGGCGGTAACAAAGATTCTATACAAATTACTTGCTGTCTTGCATCCATGGAAGCTTATCTCTACCATAAAAGATGATATTTTTCTATTGGTACAAAAATGTCAAATCCTATAAACGGAGCAAAACAGTTGTTTATTCATTAATGTATTTATCATAATAAAACTTTAATAGCTCGTCGTGTGTAGTAGTGTTTATGATACGTAAACTATATGCAATCATTATTTTCCTCCTCTCTTATTATCTCTCATATCGGCTGATGGAGAGGATGGCGACTTGTTCGTCCCTTTATCAACTAATGTAACAGAATCGAGTGTCCTGGTCGTATATTTCGGTTACAGTTAGTGTTTCTTATCCACTAGTCTATCCTATTTCTGTTACCACAATGAGACAAACCCCGAATATCCGTTTTTCCTGTATACCGGTTACTCAATCAGTACAGGTAGGTCTCCCTTAGTTACCCATAGTTGTTTACTGTTTGTTGATAAGCAAAATAAAAACTGAAAACGAAAGAAATATAATTGATATAATACGGCATTAAAGTGTTTTTATAACTATGTATAGTACACCAATATTTTTTTTCCTTGAGTTCAAACGTATTTTATTGCAAACACAATTGCAACACAATAAATTATGTGTGTTCGTTGTTTTTTTATAGAACAGAGTATATCACCGCGATATATACATGTATATCTAAATGAAACAATGAAAAACTCAAACTTTGTCGCAATGTATACCTATATGTAGATTGTGAGTTCGAGGCCCGGATAGGGTACGAGTCAATAAATTGCTATGCTTTGTTAAATTGTGTTTCTTTGATATTTTATATGTATTTCAAAACATATATCAACGATAAAGTATTTGACTTCCTGGTTCATTATATGTACAGCACATACACACATACAAAAAAACAAATACGTCGATATATCATTCAGTAGTTACCGAGAAGAATATGGAGAACCGCGTGCATTAAAAAGAACAGAGACCAGGAAGTTTTGAAACTTTTTTAAAGATAGAGATCTGAATCGTTAACACCTTATACTGAAATCTCATTGGTATAATCCATGTCGTCTACATGTAAACGCTTCCAATCCTGGCAAGGTTCCAAACACGCGTCAACTTAAGGTTTTGTGTTGTTGCAAAATCGAACACAGAAAACAATCACATTTCCTCAATTAAATCTTTTATCTAGAATTTCATTCAATGTAATAGCGTTATTTAACTTGGGTTATTTGGTTTTTTTGTCTATTGAACACATCGTTAAGAATTCTTGTAAAAGCACATGGTGCCAGCATCATTTAGGTGCAACAGAGGTTACATGAAATATGTATGTAATTTCTGTATATCGTCTTTTGTTAAACGACTAAAGCTACAAATGCCTGCTGTGCTTTTATAATTACAATGACGTTTGTTTGAAAATGATGTCGACATTGGACTGGTTTAAGGATGGGAATCGAAAAATACAGTTTTTAACCTTGAAATTTTGGTATCAAAATCACATTGACTGTTTTTAAAGTAGAGTTATATATGTGTGTTGGCGCTCCAACTCGATAAGTTTGTGTCGGACTAAAAAGATTTTGTGAATGAAAATTTGGTTTAATCACAGAAAGACACTTAAAGCTAATTTCGCTTTTTTAGAATATTCAATAATCATTTAAGCAGTGTATCTGCTATGTCTTGCGTTTGTGAACATATGGTCTACAAGAGTGTGTTATAGTCATGCCGAAACAGAACCCAGAGCTTTGTTCAAAGGGGCAAACAATCAACTCAAGCCAAATGTGAAGGGGTGTCAGTGCAGCCGCTAGGAAGCAGAGAATAAATAGAAGTCCACATTTAGTCGCCTTTGACGACTATGCAATGGGGCAACCTATTTCGCCATACTGAAACTTGACAAACTTAAAAAAAAAAATCCTTAAAAATCAGAAATAAAATATTGTTAAATTTTCAACATTCAGTATTTTATTTAATAAATACGTAGATAAAACATCACATGTACGTTACCTGACAAATCAAACTGGATTTAACAAGGAAGTTGTTTGGTAACCCATATAGAAACCGAGTCACTGATACAACTCGGGTCGCTATGTGCCTTTGACGCTCACCTCTCGTGTGAAGGTTTTAAAAACGTCAAGGAGTTAAGAAAATCGTGATTTTAACTGAAAGAGGACACATGTGTACAATACGTGAGTGTCAGTAAGTACTTTGCATATTCATCTTGAAATCCGAGAAATGTAGACCAATATATTCTCTCTTTAAATAAGAATCAACTGAAAGGGACATTAATGACATTAATGAGTATATTCTCTTTTGAAAACAAAAATATTAAAACATTATATTAATCTACGCTTTTTGTTATAACGTCTACAATCATCTTCGCTGACCAATTTAAAATATCATGAAAAGCAATTTTAAGTTTTTTTCCAATAATGTAATTTATCAATGAATAATATGGGTTTTTTTCACCGTAACGTATAAAACAGTTATCAAGCGGAAAATATTTTTTGTATCTCAAAAGATTCTATAAGTATAAAAAAAAAATCACGAGTTTCATCTCACCAATCTTCCACATTTTATACGTATACTCAATCAAACATCCTCTCAACGGCACACATTTTTACATACGAAGTAATGTTATGTAGTCAATCAAGTTTTACCCCATTATCAAATTTGAGTGTTGTACATACGTAGGTTATTACTTGTTTCACAATTTGCACAAAAAGATTTTCTTTCAAAAAAAATCTTAAAATACACTTTCATGTAAACGTATGCATAAGACAAAGAACAATTTTTTGTAGATTACATTTTGTATCATATCTTTTGGACAATATGTGTAGCTATGAAGACATGTACACTATAAAAAACAGATGGAACATCAAACCTTAAATACCTATATCACAGATTTAAATCAACCCTACCCTTTACGTAAAAAACAGTTATCAAAACTGTCAGCGAATGACGAAAACACTGAAGATTACATCTTATAATCATTAATGCACCAGGTGTCACGAATACAGATGTTAAAAACCCAATACAGCTAATTTTAGAAGTCGCTCTCTTGGCAATTTTGGAATAAAATCTTCAAAACGAACACCAAAATGAATGCGATTTAAGTATAACTAATTATAATTACCCAACCTCAAAATTTAGCATGCATACAATTTCCCTATTTGCTGCAGTAACCACACTACATGTACAATATTAAATTTTGTCAGAATGTCACCGATACCCTCGACAGTGGCAGCTATTGCAACGTCTTGTTCACAAATGTAAAGTCTTTCTTATTGACTTACGGACATTTAATAGCTATATCTTCGTAATACGTACTCCGTGCTCAGCACATTTCATTTGGTAAAATCAATACAGGAGTTTCCTCTATTATTAAGTAAGTTATCACAAAGCAACACTCACACTGTTAATGACAATATTCTGTTTGGCAACAGGTAGCTTGGCATTTATTTGAAAATTCATATTGCAAATTCAATATATGGAAAAAAATAGTGTTTCTTTAGCACTGTACCACTGTTACCTCACACACACAAACATCTTCCTCAACAACACACATGTGTACAACGTCTGTCTGTAGTCCTACCAGTGATTTGCATTATAGTCCGGCATTTATGTGGTGTAAACACTTCAAGTGAAACAAATCTTTTAATGTTTGTAAATTTTGTTAATTTTAATTACATTGAATGCAATGAAATATTCATATTTATTTTCTTGAAAGACGTCAAAAACACAAAGAAATTTGTATTCGTCATTACATCGGATTAAACCTTATTCATCATTGCAGCATTTGCATTGTTGTTACTGTGTTACCTTGAAGTTAATGGTCATAAAATGCCATGAGAATGATATGTTATATCTGACAGGTATCAGGTGTTATCCAAACTATCAGATATCAATCAATGCTTGTCTTGGATTTGGCGGAATAACACGAGCTTGGAATCTTAACAAACTGTCAGGGTTTATGCCTGAGATGGCACGACAACCACGTGACCCTGTGAGTTCGGCCGACTCTCAACCTCCTCATCGTTTACCCCTTCTTTTTGTTGATGTTTCTGTCTGGAGCGACGACCGCCCCTCCTGTGAATCAACAAATAAAACAAATATCCTCATTTATACATTTATATGTATCATTTGTCCAACATTCACTTTGCTGCAAATAATTATTAGAATTTCCAGGTCGTATTTTACGAAGTCGAAATTATGCAGCTATTCATTGTGATGTAAATTTATATATTAAATACATATTAACTAATGATATTACATATTAATAATTACATTTAAAGATGATCCACCGCCGACAGAGCATAAACGATAAGCATCATTTTAACAATGATTGGTGTTTAATCATGTATATATATGTCTATTTAACACAAAAATAATATAAAATGATTTATTTTGAAAGATACACGAAGAATTGCATCATTTTGTTTTTGAAGTAAAAATTGAAGCCCAAACTTTTCAATGGTTGTAATGTAAAGTACGTAACTTTTGTAACTGTAGCAAAATAATAATTCGTCTGCTCTTGTTTTTTATTGAGAAAAATGACTATTTAACAACGGTGGAGCATCTATTATCAATTGAAACATTGCTTCAAAGCATTACGGATATTATTCAAAGATTTTTTTTCTATGCTTTCATCCCCATTATTGGCAGTGACTCTAAAGCATCTGATTCGTCCTAGAAAGATGACGCATAAGTATAATATGCACTTAAAAGACACTTAATATCTTTCGTCTTTGACAAATAAAGGTAACACCATGACCTACCTGACTGGTGGGTCGGGTAGAGGAGCGATGTCTGAGGGTAGTTCCTGCTCTCCGTCTGACATCACCTGGTGTTCTGTGGCAGAGACAAGGCACGATAAACATATACCATATATACAGTGGCTAGACTAGGGATTTACTAACTAGTTAATCATATAATAACTTCCTGCTTACAAGATAAGTGAAAATATGTGTATTCCAATATCAAGTAGAAGAACATGAACACAAAATTGTTTGATGACTTACCATCAACAGACATCATCGCTGTGCCACGCCCACTTGGAGCCGATACCGTGTAGGAAATATAATCTTTATCTGCGGAAGCTCCCTGAACGTTAGGAACCTGTCCAGACGTTTTCTTTGAAATGTCAGGCTGCAAAGAAAATAGGAACAATGTGATATTATCCTTAATGGTGTCCAACATCTCCTCAATATGTTACATACATAAGAAAAACATGACAATCAAAATATCATAGAGAAATCGCAATGTCAGGGTTATAAATTAAGACCCATAATAGAATTTGTCCGCTTTGTTATACTGATACCAAGTCAATTCTAAACAAAATCATAAACTATCTAAACTATTAAATCTGCTCCTTCCAAAATAATATGGTCTAGAATCAAATTATACCCAATAAATATCAAAAGGCAGAAAACGAATCATAAGCGTATTCGTATGAATTATGTATGTAAGAACTTAATAGAAGGGGGATAACTCTTTAATACAATGACAGTTACACAAACTTACTATAACAGGCTTTTTCATTGGCGTCGTAGCAGTATGCTTATTAGCAAGAATACCAACGGGTGTGTCTGCCTAAAAAAAAGTCAATAAAAATGTATTATTGCAAAATGTAAACAAAACGAACCGATATAAGGAAATTCAGTCGCAAATGAAAAATATTTATACATGTTAATGTGTACAATGCATGTTTTTTCTTCAATTGACGTCATATATAATTCTAATCATGTATAGCGGTTACATTTCCTAGATAGATTATTTTGAAATCTGCGATTTATAAACACGCGAGAAATATTCAGAATCTTTGACTCCAGCTTAACTTTTTTCATATTTTACTGCGGTAGGAACCAGTATCGGTTATCTGCGTAATTTGTTGCTTAATATCTAAATAGCAAAATTATGAATTTTGTTAACATATACAATTAATGTTCTAAGATGAAATAAGAAGTCTACATACTGCATAGCTGACAGATGCATGATGGAGTGTAGCAGCCTGTCTCTGGAGAGTCTGGCGGATATAACTCTCATCCTTTAGAGCGTGCATGCTGTAAACATTACAAGGATATATCATTCAAACCAGTACGTATATGGTAATATGGGTAGCTATACAGGGATACCAGTATACTGCGGATAAGATTTCTTAATTTCCTCAATTATACAACCACGAACATTCAAATGTAAAAGATTTCTCTCGAACACTAAACTACACTCACCTTTGTTGAAGAATGGCAAACTTCTTCTCCCATACTTTGTGTACTTTTTCTATTTCTCCCTTGAGTCTGAAAAATATAACAAAGCAATATCTGTTAAGATTACTTAACCACGAGAGAAAAAGTTTAAAATGATATTGCGAGATCATAATAGTTCGTTTGGGGTGAAATTCCTTTGGCTTTCGTATTTTGACCAACATCAACGAATTAACGCCCCAAGAAACATACAGATCCAATACCGAGGATGTAACAGAATCATTTATTACATGTGAAATGTAAGGTTTTATGGTGGACATAAAAGCGATATATTTCACTCCAGTGAAAATATCAATTTTGATTGTTATGTCATTAATTTGTGCGCGAAAATGACGTCATATTTTGTATATAGGACGTAATAATTGGAAGGGCAAATAAAAAAAACAATGGCGGAATAACCTTTGGAGGAACTAGCAGTGATGGTCCTCTGTAAATGGAAGCAAAAAAAAAACAAATATAATAGTCTTTGTTTCTTGATGGATACCAGTAATTTTTCATCGAGTGAGGTGGAAATATAACTGGTATTCATCAACAAACAAGAAATATTCATTATATATTATCAAAATAATTGATAATTACTAGACGAAGAGTATTGTTCTAGCACTATACTCGAGACGTTATACGTTGACACACAAACTCCTACACAATAATTGTGTCGTGTACACAATTTTGATAAGACTCTAGGTTGTTAGTGATTGTAGATATATTGGTTTGTATGACGACTTAAAATTAGTTCCAACCAAGCCATCACATTGTACAGGTGACAGCATTGGTAAAGTACGATTTGTAAAATGTGAAACTGAAAATTCCACTTCTGTAAGTACGATATATTATAGTCGTCAAAGTTTGTTTTTACAATATATACCACATGATATTTGCTGAAACTGAAATATTTTTCACAATGTTTACTGATGTAGAAAGTGGCATTGACAGAAAGCATCTTTTTTCTATCTATGTAATTTTATGTTATCAAGATAAAAAGCAAAATATTAGAGTGATCTCGAAATAAACCGCGAAGCGATTCATGATGAGAGAACACTCAGGATTTTTGTGTTAAATCTCCATAACATAAAATCAAGTATTCAAATTAATCCTTATAATTCATTCCACTATAGATGTTCTCTTCAAAATTCAAATTTATTGAGGGACATTTTTGTATTGAATCGTTAAGCTGTTGTTTTAGCCAATCAGAAGAAGCGTTACAAACGATAATGTTATAAATTTTCCGTTAAGGGCAAATAAAGTAATTTTAACCAAATGAAAGTTACATGCAGAATTGCATCATATCGAAACAATTTAAAATGAGTTGGTTTATCAAGCAAATTAATGTATATTTATAATAAGTCTCTTTTTTTCATTCTTTTTTTAATAATTCTACCTTCATGTGATGGAACCAATTTTTCTGCCCACCGGTGAGCGCGCATTCGTGACGAATAGAGCAACAAAAAAGAACGATACACGTAACTTCCATTCGGAACATCAAAAGAGGTAGTATGTTGACTATTTGCTATATACAGAAGGTTTTTTTTCGTTTTAGTGGAGAATGCTTTATAATCTTGAATTGGAAATTGTTTGAGTTGTTAATTGCTACTTCTTAAGGTGAAAATCTTCTATTGAAAACAAGAGTTTGAACAGAAATACTCTCATTTGGTATTTAAAAATAAATATAATAGCGTAGTGACTGAGTGGCGTGATTCAAGACTAATTACACATGAATACGTTACACTGAAAGTTTTTAAATATGTAAATTGCAGGAGAAGATCCATGCTTTTATTTTTTTGGAAACACACGTATACTGCCACCAGAAATTCGGTTTTGTTATTGTACATAATTACACCTATTAAGTTGTGACGTTCCATTTTGTATTGTCTTCGCTGTTTTAAATAATGCCTTCAATGCCTTTGGTTCTCCGATCATGTTTAAACATAAACATAACCACAAAACTATACAAACGCTTTTTACCAAATCCTTGATACTGAAGGAGACATTCTTGTCAAAATGGCGTTTTTTGGTACAATTCGCAGGAAACAAGTGGCAATATCAATACTATTTCTGATCTTATTGGCTTTATTATATCACGGTGAGTATTAAGTGTTATATATATGTTGCTTGTAATATTTTAAAAAATGTATTAAGGGTGAGTGGTGTATGAAAACAAAATAAGTGACGCAACTTATCTTGTAACATCATATAGTCCAATGGAGACTTCTCCTTTCTACTTTTATATTAAATGCTCGAATACTACCATGTTCATACGTACAAATATCTTTGACTTTAACCGCCAAGGAATTTATACATTAAAGCTGGGTCGAGTGCATTTTTCATACAAATAGCAATACAGCACCGTTATAGAATTTTACTAATATTTATACTAATATGGATCTTCTTTGACGTAACATCTCTGAAAGAAGACAAAATTCCTATTTATTTGAATTTCATTGTTGTGTCAAAGTGGAAATTCTTCCTTTTTGCGCTGTTTCATATTCTTTTAATTATTTAGCAATTTCCCGACTTTAAAAACATCTGTCCAGATTTTTTACAATTTAAAATACATAAATTCATATATTCCTCTCCACAATGATAAAACTTATTGAAATCAATATCTAACTTCAATATGTAACTATTACAATTTCATAAGAAGTTATGTATGATAGAATTTAACATGGGGATGTATTTTCCTGAAGGATTATGAAGGGCAATGAATAAAAGAGTTTAGTTGTGAAATCAAGAGTGACTTTATAGTGTATTTTTTCCCTATTGGAGTCAAAATTCTCCTTTTCCATGAGGCTATTATTACCTTAAGCTTCACAACCTTTTTTTTGTCAAAGTTTTTTTTTGTCAAAGTTCATTTTTGGGATCATATCTAAATCAACAGAGAAATCAATACCTAAGAAAGTGAAATTGCTCTTCTCCCACTGTAAATTTAGGTCCGATAGATATTTTATGTTGCTATAATTGCAACTCCCTAACCAGATCACATCATATTTGAACCGGTTACTATAATTGTATGATAACCGAAAAATCTATTTTGTACATTCTACTATGAGAACCACTTGCATTCTATTTGTATGCTCATTGTACCAGTTACTATGAGAACTACTTGCACTCTATTTGTATTATCATTGTACCAGTTACTATGAGAACTACTTGCACTCTATTTGTATTATCATTGTACCAGTTACTATGAGAACCACTTGCATTTTATTTGTTTTCTATTTGTACAGGTTACTAGAAGAACCACTTGCATTCTATTTGTATTCTATTTGTACCATTTACTATGAGAACCACTTGCACTCTATTTGTATTCTATTTGTACCATTTACTATGAGAATCACTTGCACTCTATTTGTATTCTATTTGTACCAGTTACTATGAGAACCACTTGCATTCTATTTGTATTCTATTTGTACCAGTTACTATGAGAACCACTTGCACTCTATTTGTATTCTATTTGTACCATTAACTATGAGAACCACTTACATTCTATTTGTTTTCTATTGGTACCAGTTACTATGAGAACCACTTGCATTCTATTTGTTTTCTATTTGTACCATTTACTATGAGATCCACTTGCATTCTATTTGTTTTCTATTTGAACCATTAACTATGAGAACCACTTGCATTCTATTTGTATTCTATTTGTACCAGTTACTATGAGAACCACTTGCATTCTATTTGTATTCTATTTGTACCATTTACTATGAGAACCACTTGCATTCTATTTGTATTCTATTTGTACCATTTACTATGAGAACCACTTGCATTCTATTTGTATTCTATTTGTACCAGTTACTATGAGAACCACTTGCATTTTATTTGTTTTCTATTTGTACAGGTTACTAGAAGAACCACTTGCACTCTATTTGTATTCTATTTGTACCATTTACTATGAGAACCACTTGCACTCTATTTGTATTCTATTTGTACCAGTTACTATGAGAACCACTTGCACTCTATTTGTATTCTATTTGTACCAGTTACTATGAGAACCACTTGCATTCTATTTGTTTTCTATTTGTACAGGTTACTAGAAGAACCACTTGCACTCTATTTGTATTCTATTTGTACCAGTTACTATGAGAACCACTTGCACTCTATTTGTATTCTATTTGTACCAGTTACTATGAGAACCACTTGCACTCTATTTGTATTCTATTTGTACCAGTTACTATGAGAACCACTTGCACTCTATTTGTATTCTCATTGTACCATTTACTATGAGAACCACTTGCACTCTATTTGTATTCTATTTGTACCATTTACTATGAGAACCACTTGCACTCTATTTGTATTCTATTTGTACCATTAACTATGAGAACCACTTGCACTCTATTTGTATTCTATTTGTACCAGTTACTATGAGAACCACTTGTACTCTATTTGTATTCTATTTGTACCAGTTACTATGAGAACCACTTGCACTCTATTTGTATTCTATTTGTACAGGTTACTATGAGAACCACTTGCTCTCTATTTGTATTCTATTTGTACCATTTACTATGAGAACCACTTGCACTCTAATTGTATTCTATTTGTACCATTTACTATGAGAACCACTTGCATTCTATTTGTATTCTATTTGTATCATTAACTATGAGAACCACTTGCATTTTATTTGTTTTCTATTTGTACAGGTTACTAGAAGAACCACTTGCATTTTATTTGTATTCTATTTGTACCATTTACTATGAGAACCACTTGCATTCTATTTGTATTCTATTTGTACCATTTACTATGAGAACCACTTGCACTCTATTTGTATTCTATTTGTACCAGTTACTATGAGAACCACTTGCATTCTATTTGTATTCTATTTGTACCATTTACTAAGAGAACCACTTGCACTCTATTCATATTCTGTTTGTACCAGTTACTATGAGAACCACTTGCACTCTATTTGTATTCTATTTGTACCATTTACAATGAGAACCATTTGATATTCTATTTGTACAGGTTACTATCTTAACCAGCGATTTACATCAACAAATGATTCCGTCATGAAAAGTAAGATGGCAAAGCAAGGAAGCTCAGTTGGTACAATACTTTCTTCTAATACTACAAATCCACCACTCATAATCCGAACAGTAAGTCTGTATATTATTGGTTTATTTTTGAGACATTGTATGTCGAGATTTGTATCGTCATCTCTGATTGGCTGAAGAATAGGCGTAACTGATTTCTGATAGAGTCCATCCAAAATGGAATTTTACATGATTAGATTGCATTTAGGAGTACACAGCTCTAAAACAAAGAGTATTCACAAACGTTAACAATTCAATGAAATTTTATACACGTTTGTGTACATATGTATAGACGGTTGTCTATCTTGTCTGTGGTCTAAAGCTTGTTACTTCCATGCCAGAGGGTAGTTATTGAAATTCTTTACCATACCTAATGTGATCGACTTTGATCTAAGCTGTATAATTTCCATGCATTCATCATGATGACATAATCCAATGGTATCAAATCTTAAATATGTCTTTCAATCTCATTCTAAAATTTTAATCGCAACCATATGATTTTACATTTTAAAATTTGCTTATGATTTAAGACAGAATTTTGGTTTCAGAATTCTTGCAAATGAGATCACTCTTAGAATATGAAAAAATCAAGATGCGAACATGTCATATGGAGATATTTAGCAAATAATGTATTTCCCCATGAGATATTAATTAAGTTACATATGGTAGATGTTTGCTAATATGTGTGTTTATTTACAGAATCTACACAGATTTTACGGGCTTGATGAGATCTACGAGAATAGAAGAGCTGCTATTGAGGATACATGTGACAAAAGTAATCATGGCTATTTCGGTAATTCAGATGGTGCTAAAGTGGTCAACAGACTGGTCATAGACCGTCAGCACCATCTTGTGTATTGTCCTGTCCAAAAGATAGGCTCGACATTCCTTAAGGGCCTTCTACAAATCTTAAAAAAACAAGGAAAGAAAAACCTCGATACCCGTAAGATACGCGAGAAGCCTAACACTTCCCCAGATATGACACAGTTTCATTATTATCTAACAAAATCATTTAAAGTGATGTTTACACGAGACCCATACTACAGGCTATTTTCTGGATACGTCGATAAATTATTTACAGTAAATACACTATTTTGGCAGGTCATAGGGACTTATATTAAAAATACACTTCTACGGCCTGAAAATGATATCCGCACAAAGTGTGGTCATGGGATAACGTTTCCGCAATTCATTAAGTACGTGATCGCCTCACAGAAAACTGGTGTACACACTGATGGACATTTTACCCCTATATACGAGCACTGTAGGCCGTGTCAGATATCGTACGACTTTATAGGGAAGATGGAAACGTTCGAGAACGATTCCCTTACGCTGTTGAACGTTTGGAACAAGCGCTATGGTGCAAACATTACCTATGACGATTTCAAAATGGAGACAACATTACAAAGAGTACGTGGAATGATCAATCGACTTTACAAAATGCGAAAAGAGTTTAAAAAATGTGTATCCGTTTATGGTGTTTTGCAGCGAGTATGGAAAGATTTCCAAATTCGGGGTTTCCTTACAACACGCGTGAATCTTCCGTTTAGTCGTTCTGAGGCTGCAAATATAAGCGCGGAGCAGATGACAACGGTTGTGATAAAAGCCATATTAGAACATTCAACCAATCGAACAGAACTGCTTCAACAACGAAACGAGGCTATATCACTGGCCTACAGTCAAGTACCAATGAAAGACTTGGTAGAACTCCGGGAAATCGTAAGACCAGATTGTGAACTGTTTGGTTACAACGTTTCACCAGATTACATATTCAACCGTGGAGATCCGTCGGATGACGTAACATCATATAGATACTTCGATATTGACGAATAAGTGTACGCAGCCCGATATGTGTCATATAACTGGCACACTTATATAATGTGTATCACAAGGTCAAAATACGAACTGCAATATTTTTAGTTAAGTTTAAAAAATAGGAAAAAACGTTTTAAAACCAATCATAATCATCTCTTTTTCATTGAAGCTAAACTTGATGTCATTGCTGTTTATCCAAATGAAAACACACAAATACTGTGTATATATTTCTTGACGAATTTAAATCCTAAACGAAATCGTGAATTTTTTCTTCTATGGAAATTGAGCCCCACGAAAACAACTGATTTCACAGTAAAATATTAGTTAATGTAGTATTAGGTCACATATAGTAGGAGATACTGGTGTTAGGATTTGCTTGTAAAATAAAATATTAGATCGTACATAATTTCGATGTTGTTTGTTGGGAAACATTAGGACAAAAATATGACGTAATCGTTGGAGCTTGTGATAAAAAAAGGACCGGAAATTTAAGTGGTGTGATACTTCAGGGTGACTGACTGAGGCAGCTCTTGTTCTGAAGTTTCTTTCTGTCTTGCTGACACAACTGACACAAACATTGAGCTAGAAAAATAAGAACTAGTGAGCAAGTTAGAAGGTTCACATATTTACAAAAGTTAAATACCTCAAAATTTCATCTCTCAGTCTATCTTCATTCTTCTTAAATTTCTCTGAATCAATCTCACTCTGTGATTTCTGGCTGTTTTTCTTCTTTTCCTATAACAATAACAAAAGAGTTAATAACTATGTAATTGTATTAAAACAAAGTATAATCAAAGCCAAAAAAAATTCAAAATGTTTAATGGGAATAAGATCAATCTCATTATAGTATGAACCACTAACAATGCAATGTCTTTTCACAATGAAATATGATTTACGAAAATGAACGAAGTTGTAACTAATAATGAAAAAGAAAAATCCTCAAAAAAAAGAAACATTCTGAAACAAATTCATATATATATTTTTTTTAATCTATACACTTATTGTAAATGGAGTATTTACAGTTAACTTTGAACTTACCTGTAGAAGCATTTCCTCGAGTCGTTTCTTCTGATCCATCAGAACCTTCAGTTTATTCTGCTCAGCCGTCTGCATCTTGTTGGCCTCAGCCTGTGCTTGTTGCAGAGCCTTTGGATGAACAAAATAAATTTATAGACTATTGCAAATTCTAACAAAACCACTGGTTCATCTCATGCTATTATAAACGTGTTCCAAATACGACGGCATTTGATAGATAGTCAAGTGATATACAAGGATGATATAATCCTTTAGAAAGTTTAAAAGGGTAATTTTAATCTTTTCAACCTCTTAACAAAAGAAAAAAACAATTGGTATAGATACTGACCTCTTCACGGGCTGCTCTCATCTTATCTTCCATCAGCCTCTGCATCTCTTCCTTCTGTTTGGCCATCTGTATTCAGGAACATGTCAATATGAGTAACGTATATATGATTCTTTATCAAGTTGCCTACATATGAATGCATTCTTGTTACTTGTGTTCGTACGTCTTTGTTGCTTATAGCTCACGATATCTCAGATTTACATTCCAAGTAGTTATGAATACTGTGTCATATCAAAAAGTGTTTGAATCAAGTCAACACTACGAGCAGAGATAGAAGAATATGGCCATATCATGATCCATATTATTAAAATGACTGACATAGGTTAAGATATTGACGCATTTGCCATTTGGAATTCATAATCAATTACATGTCATTGATTTGTCAAAAATTAGCAATAAAACCCAACACCATATTAAGTTAGCTAAAGCATAAAATGGCATAGGTATTTATCCACGAAATGGTTGTGGCAAAAATTTATCCTTCATTGTACATATTGAGCAAAGTGCGCCAAGCATGCAATAGATATGAATAAATATGTGAAAGTATGTGACTTGAAGAGTAATTTTAAATTGGTCATGCATACAGCAAGAAACCAAATTGTGTAACCTTACCCATTTTAAAAACAAATACTTTAATTATACAATACAGATGTGTTATTAAGCACCTTCACTTCCGCAACTTAATGTGAGTGAAAAGAGTTTGTCTTTTAGTCATATCAGCAGTATTGAATTGTGACGCTTTTTTTGCGAAAAGGTTAGTGCTGCCAGAAAAACCTGTTTACTGGTATTGAATTCGCCTTGAAATCTTAGTAATCAATGGTCGATATATATACGGTCATCAAAACTAATATAAATGTTTAATATGTCTAATATAAATAAAATAAGAAAAAGTGTTAAACTTAGAAGGGAATATGGCTTTCTAAAAATACGCGTACTGACTACAAGGGAAATTATCAACATTTGTAATAATATCACTCTTAATAGTAAAAAAAGGGTTCAACTGTCTTAACAACAATTATTTGCGATATCACCTGGAAAAAAACGAGTTTATACTGATAATGCATGTCAAATAGAAATTTCCAAAAGTATAGAAATTATCATGACATTTGGAATGTCAGCTAGAACAAAGACAGGCCAAGTATTCAACTTCCATATTGGATCTAGCCACGTTTGAAATATTCTCTATAGAAATAGAAAGAACTATGCTCAAAAACACGTCCATAGTAATCTTTCTTCTACACATGCATGTGAATAGTAGAGATACAGTGTCATGGAAGTCAGTTCTTGCTTAGGACTTTTATATCCTTCATCTCTGAATACACAGATTCTATCACATCTGGGTGGATATTTTGGAAAATTAGAGTCAATTTCGCTCCAGATGGACAAATAAGCTCATGCTAATTAACTTCGATCCCATGTTTTGCTATGACAATGAAGCATGTATTTTCATTTATAATAGAGCCCTTCCAAGTTGAGAGCAACGCCAAAGGGTCTTAAAATTTACATTTTTAAAGGACCTTAAAATTTGCCGTTTACGGATTTATAATTCAGCGATCTTGTAGTTGAGGAAAATAATTGAAACGTTGTCAATTTTACCACATCTGACCCAAACCTTGAGATCCCTTGAGATAATCTATATCATTCACAAATTCAGTTGAACTTACAATTAATTAAAAACATTATTTACACATTAAATTTGCTTCCGTTGTTTAGGATTGAATTTACTTCAGTTGTTTAGGATAAGAAATCGTATATGTTGAAGTTTACGAATAGATATAGGCGAGAACATGACGACGGACAAAAATATAAGAAAGTTACTAGATATCTCTTCGGTGAGTAAAATACACTGTATCCCAAATCCGAGTAAATTAATACCATAGTAATTGTATCTAGAATTAGGAAGAAAGGAAGTTATGGGGAATCCGATTACATATGTGTATCATGCCGTAGGTTTTGAGCTATTGGTGAAAGCAGATCATGCAGGAAAATTCATATATATATATATTACAAGAAAAAATATCTGTGAATAATGATAATGAAACTTCATGTATTGATTATAAATGTATTGTTACACATGACGTGTTAGATTATGCGTACTGCGTTAGTTTCATTAAACCACAGTTAGCAACACAGAAATTACGGGTATATAAATATATTTATATATAATATTTGTGATTATTTTCATATAGAATATCTGGTGTAAATATAATGCACTGCATCTGATTCAATATCGGAGGTGAGTGGATTAGAAAAGAAAAGAAAAAATGGGGAAAACAGTAATAAGAACTTACTCCCGAACCCTGTAAAGGAAACATTCATAATTAAAGGCAATGCATATATATGGAATATATAAACTCATAAACTTAATCAAATAATATACAAACTTTTTTCAACACATGGAGATACAGAATTTTGGCAGGTATCAATCTTGGAGTACTGGTAAAAGTATACTTATTTACATCAAGTGATTCGTTTTATTTGTTCCATTCACGCAGATATCAATTTTCAGTAACCATTGAAATAAATCCCTTGAGATGTTAAGATCATACGAATTGCTACATGATGTTATATTTGTTGAAATGTGAAAAAAACATGCATTTAACGTATTATTAGATACCTGTAGTAGTGGCGCAATGTTCCCTTAAGAAAATATATGATTTATGTATACTTACGGTATTCATATGTTATTGTATGTTATGTAGTGGTTAGCTCTAAGTTCACACAATAATATGGTTTATGTTAATAATTATCAAATGTGTATTCAACTTCGCATTACATTGTATAAAACACATTAGTTTAGTAAATAAATAAATATATATATATCAATTCTTTATGTAGTCACACTTCACTACCAGTGAGAAATAAGTTATATATTTGTGAAACGAAAAAAAATCAATTAATGCTTTAAAACCAATACAAAATGAGATATTAAAAGTCTTTTGGTGTATAATATTACCTCATAAAAACGGAAAATTGTCAAATAAGATAATATAATTATTTTTTGTTTGTTTTCATGCTAAATCCTACTTTCTGATTGGCAGATTCTTTTTCTTCATTGGCCCGAAACCCCGACGTTATCATAACATCACAATAGAAACGTCGACGTTGCGTATTGATTTGGAAAAAAATAATCCCTTGGAAAATCAATGGAATCGTACATTTAAACGTATTTCATCTTATCGAGTGAAAAATTATTCACTATTTTTTTAACTTCATCGCGTAAAAAAACATTTTTGTTTGTAAACTGTGAGAATCCGTGTATGCTTAAGTAAAGTTGCAATTTATCCTCATAAAATTAACAGTGGTTGATAACCGTCAAAAGTGACGCTTCTTATCATGACCAAATTGAATTTTATACAGAAAACGGTGTTCGATCATTATTTGACGAAAACAATATCAGTTTGAACTGGTTAAGTGATTGTCAAAAAACTATTCGTCGGTACGAAATATTCATACATACTATTAGCTGTGATTAAAACGTTGTGATATAAAACATATATGTTAATATTTTGTTCTGGTGATGAAGTTGGTTAGATTTGTAGTATTTTAGTGTGATTTTGGGTTGATTATGGGTAGTTTGGGACTAGCGACTTATCAGTGATATACTAGCTATTGATATCACATCAACACACACACAATAAATAACACACAATTCCTTTACCATTTCTTCAGCCTGGAATTCAAACAATAGACACAAGAACGTTAACCATGTAACCAGGAGAATAGTGTCACAATGTATTTGGGCATGTGTGAACTATAGTCATTGGATAAAGTAACTTCGCTAGTTCATGATATTCAGAGATATACGAAACTCTCATTCGTCCTGAATGTCCTTGGCTAGCGAAATGGGACGGGGTAAAGATACTTTAAAATAGCTAAGTAAGGGTTTCATGTAAAGTATTTATATATTACAATTCAGACATGTTTTTAAAAATGTCACATTAATTTGCTTTTGTCATTAAGTATACCAATATATTATATAATACACATTCAGTCAGTAATGTCATAATGCAGGTAATAGTAAAGTGTATTACTCATGGCATCGCAGTGTCCTCACTTAGAATTGGATATGAGGATGCCATCAATCACTAGCTCATGTCAACTTTATTATTAAAACGAACAAATGATTGTTATTTTTATATCAACATGAAGACTTATTATTCGGTTACATATTTGATCTTTTATACTAGTACGGTGAAAACCATTACCTTTAAAAGTCATTCTATTTTACATTTCTGGTAATTTAAAAAAAAAAAAGGATAAGAGTTGTTAACCAACACTTTCAAATCAATATTAAATCTTATCAACGTATCTATGTATATCTTTGAAGTCTTATACATTTATTTATCATTTTCTAAATATGTATAGCCAAGTTATAAGTACAGTTTATTCGGAATATATAATACGCTGTCTTTTTAACATTCAATAAAACTAAAATCAGATTGAGAATCGTGTTTGCCACTATCCTTTTCTTTGCTGAACTTGATAACTATTTGCCTATCTTTTGTATTAAAAAAATGGAAATCTGAAAATTTATCAAGTGCTATAAAGTGTTTAAATTATTAAATCTGGTTTATGTATTAAACAGTAACTGTTGTATTTCCATGACATTTTTCATTTTCCAATTCCTTTTAAAGCTTTAACATGAAATGACAAACAAAACATTTTCAGAAAAGAATTGGAGTAGAATCAGAACCCCTCAACATTCATGCAATTAAAAGAAAGGAAAGGTATATTTTTATTTGAAAGATATATAAATAATAACAATAAAAAAACATTCACTATCACATCTATCAAAATATTTTGATTTTGAAATTTTGGGATATGAAAGAAGATTATAATAAAATAGCAACCTGATCAGTACTCATAGAATTTTCTATAAGCATAGCCTGGAATATCAAATGTGTAATCAATGATTCTACTACAGATCATTGTCATCTTAATGGTCACCTCAATGGTATTGTAAATAGTTCGAATGGAATTCATATACTTTAAAAGTCAGACAACATGGTCGATGTTTCATTCTTGCATACAGTATGCACTTTTACAATTCTAAATATATCTTTACTGTATTCGACCCAATAAGTGCCCCCATATCTATAAGTGTCCATCCCCTTTTTGAAGCCTTAATTTCACTTACCTCAAAATTTCATTTTATAAGGTTCTCCTATTTTTTTACAATTTTGAAGCCATTTTTGGGCGCTTAGAGGGTCGAACACAGTACCTATTAATCATTTACGTTTTGTTGTGGGAATCACTGTAGTGATCTCATTCAATATTGTTAATTTACTAACCATAGCCCTTATTGGTTTCGTAAGCCTACAAGTTAGCTTATTGTGCTTTTTGTCCTTCTGACAAATCTACACAAAGATATAACACCAATGAAATTATAACATTTACACAAACTCTGAAGAACACAACAACTCTTTTCAAAGAGTAAGGAAACAAATACTAGTAAACTAATTGAATATTCAAAACAAATATGTGAAATAAAAGCAAGTACATGTAAATTAAACACATTTATAATACATGTTTACAAATATGGATGCAAATTATCGTGGGAGATAACAATAGAACAAAGGGAGATAATAAACTATACTTACGAGTCTTTTTGAGGAGGCCTGCTCCTGTGCAGCATTTGCTTTCATCGTCTCAGATTCCTTTTTATACTGAAGAAACAAACAAAAACCACAGTTACAAATGCAAATTAAAACTGTATACAAATATTTCACGAAATTTATGGTTTTAATCCATGAGACACCTACCTGTTCTGACACTGATCTCTCACTCTCCAACATCTCCTTCAGTTTTGCTATTTCTTGATCTGTAAGATAAGAAATATCATGCACAGCTTGTTTACCACATTTCTGTCATAAAACAAGAATACACTAAGTTGAAGGGAAATTTACTGTCAAGCATTGTTTAAGGTGAAAATGGCAATTATTAAAGAAAGATATGATTACATAACAAATCAGCTTTATCAATACAATAAACCCTTCTGAAATTTAAAGGTCTTGCAGGAGGCAAAATCATTTTATCAGAATTTCCAACCTTCAATTTGACACAATGTTATTAGTTAATGGCATATGACAGTTATGAGAGTACATACTCAATTCAGTTATATTTTCATCCTTGGAATCGATTGTTTTCTCAAGTTTGTTTATTTTTCTTGATAATCCTCCGACCTCCTCTCGTAGTTCCTCAAGTTCAGGATTTATTTCCGGAGATTTGGACTTGATTGATAGTGACTCTACCTGGAAATTTAAATCAGTCATTGTTTTACATTAGATCATACATACAACACTACACCTCTCTATGGTGGACAGTTTTTTTTCAGCATGTGATGAAAGTTTTCTTTGGCTTACGTCTTATCAACAGCTAAAATCTTCTACTAATTGAGTGTGAAAATCAATGATTATAAACTAATGTAGTATTTACTGATTATCTCATGATTATATACTGATTTAATACTATTATATGCTGATCCTATACGAATTATATACTGATTCAATACTATTATATACTGATTATATACTGCTTTAATACTATTATATGCTGATCCTATACGAATTATATACTGATGTAATACTATTATATACTGATTATATCGTGTTTTATAAATCATGTAATATTGTACTAAAATTTGTTGTCATATTAAAATTACCATTATTTCGATATGACAGATTGTGAGAGTTTAAAGCCAAGTAATATTTAAAGAGACTTCATATATATATATCATAACTATTAATGTGGATAGAAGGCCTTGGTCTTTAGTACAGAAAATGATATAACACAAGACTCTCAGTCTCATGTCCACGGATAAAAACTTAAATACATATAGTACACAGATGTTAAATGTGAATAAAAATTAAATGCAACATTTGTTCAATGTAGCGATTCAGCCCTCATATTAATGCAACTTTTCTGAGAATACAGAGAAATTTCAATATCACTTTCCTCAAACAATACAGATCATTCGAGAGTACCTTCCAATACAAATATGTCCACATCATAGTAAATTAGATGCCTAAATGCTGAAATTGCATGCAGTGCTATTGCGAGCTTTATTCATATAAAAAATGACAATAGGGAAAAATAGTTTTTGACTTCAATAGTTGGAACATGATACTATAGACAGATTGTTTAAGATATTCTTTCAAAAATTTGGAAATTTTAGGCATTTTAATAGCTTTCAATGATTTTATTTTTTACAATTATTGTATAATTAAGGGAAGACTGTACACATTTTTTTTAAAGTCTGATATTTTACCATTAAATCAAGAAATTGATCACAATTACAGAATCATATTAAAGCACAAATAAATTATGCAGAAAAATCACTATGATTATCACAAATATTTATGTTTACACCAAACCAATTTCTGTTACAAATTTACATAATTGTTAGCATAAAACATAATAAAGGTACATGTACATAAATATTCATATTAAAAAGCTTTTAATTTATTAGCTCTAGAATTACATTTCCACAATGGTTAAACTTAGCGAATTTTAGAGATCATGCAAAGACCTTAAATTTGTGTTTTGATTTTTTTAATTTAATCTTGCCACCAATTAATGATTACCGCCACACAACTGTGTTCACATGGACATAAATTCTTTAACATTATCTAATATCATGACAGATTTTGTAACTAAACTTAAGAAAAATCAACATGAAAATAATTCAAAATTAAGTTTCATAACAGTTCTGCTTCAAAGGATCTTTCGTGGTTATCCTTTTGCTCCAAAATCATAATTCAACTTATATCAATGGAAAACACACATTTCTCAGATAGAATTAATGGCAAACTTTCAAACATTGCTAGTCATCACACAGTTGATAAATAATAACTGTTCTTAATATTTGCAACATAACACATTCAGACAAAATATGATATTATATCAGGTACATATTAGTGTGAGGGTATTACTCATATTAGGTCACACCAGACAGTGGAGATCTTACCACAGTGACCGGAGCAGGCGGTGGCTGGGGCAGTGGTGCATGTTTAGGTGAAGGGGGTGCCCTTGGGGCAGGAGGGGGTGGGGGCTGAGGGGATGGCTGGAGTGTCTGGGAGGGGACAGGTGAGGGGCTGGGCACTGGTATCATCACTGGGATTTGTGGTGTGGGAGGTGCAGGAGGTTGTGGGGGAGGGGCAACGGGTGTGGTAGGGGCTTTGGCAGATTCTTTCTTCTGAAAACAAAAAGATCTGGTGGTGTTAGAATAGAAGTAAAAACTCATGGAATAAAGAAGTTAAAACAAGTGTCAGTGATTACAATGAATAAAGTTTAAGTTTTCATTGACAACTTTCTAAAAAAAATATCAATGTTCACCATTGAATTCATAGGAATGATATTGATACTTTTAAAAAGTGTAACTCGCTCTTGAAATGTTATAAAACTTTATTATTAAACAAAGAATAATAAAAATCAGATTTTAATAGTCTATCTTTAAAAATGGTGAAATTACTCTTTTGATGGTTACTAATTGTATCATTAATACAAACTTCTACTTAGTGGTATGCATCATAACTTTTAACAGTTTTTTTTTTTTAAATATTCGAAAATTAATATATTAAGTAAATTAAGTCAATTAATACACCAAAAGAAAAAGAGGAAAAGTTATCAAACATGATATTGATGTTATTTCTATCAATATGTAGAGATAAGACGACATGAAACCTACAAACAAAATGCTATCTGGTAAATTGAAAAAAATATTGATGATATCTTTTTTAAATCATGCATACAAATGTTTATAATGAATGCATAAACTTACATATTCATTTGTTAACTAAATGTACACAATATGAGACTTTAAAGATGCTCAACCGCCGACAGAGCATAAATGATATTCATCATTTGAACAATAATTGGTGTTTAATCGTGTATATGTCTAATTAACACAAAAAAAATAATATAAAATAATTTATTTTGATTTTGGTGCATGCGCAATCAGTACTTCATTCCATATAGGATATATTGACACAGAATTTTTTCGGGATGAGATTAATTATTTTTCATATTTTTTAAATTGAAGTAAAATTAGAAGCGCAAACTTTCCAATGGTGGTAATGGTGTAAAGTAAGTAACTTTTGTTACTGAAGAAAAATACTAAATCGTCTGCTCCTATTTGTGATGGTGAAAAAATACCATTTGTCAGCAGTGGAGCATCTTTAATCAAACTACATGTATACATATAAGTGTATATTATTTTCAAATTAAACAATTTACACACTGTTGAAATAAATTTTCAAGGATAAGCGATTTATCATATGATTCCAAATATTTAATCTTATTCAAAGAATGCTATAATACATTACACATTTCACTGATTGTTCATTGTGACTGTTTAAGTGATTTCTTCACATTCAATTCATCATAACACTAGAAAGATGTCTTATAATCTTCAGTCTTGTACACAATACACAAATCAAACAGATTTTGCACTTCATTACATCCTATCATAAACTGTGAGTCATAGCTACAAATTCTTAGTTTCTAATAAAATTTTATAATTTAAAATCACCAACACTAAACACTCAGGATAAGATGGGGTTATACATGTACATAAATATGATATGTGATGTATATCACATAAGGTTATAAATGAAATGGTTACATAATACACAAGTTATGATGAATACAGAGATACTCATGCATGCATAATATTCATTTGCTTATATATAGTTAATCAAATCTAATGTTATAATCAACCACAACCAACCAATCAGAATGAGGGTTATATTGGACTTTTGGGTTACAATCACCATTGAGACAGTGGTTTGGAGATGTCGTGAAATCAACCAATCAGAAGAATGGTTTGGTTATGGAGATAGAGGGTAAAGGTTATAGTGATATGACTGGGTACAAATATTTTACCGAAGACACAAGTGACGACGGTGTCCGATTGGACGGTCTGTCTGAAGGGGCCGGCTAAGAAAATATGCACAATATGAAAATACAAACAATGCAAATAAAAACATGTATATTTCACCATATATTTCTTGGAAACTATATCTGCAAATTTTCAGTATTTTGGATAACATCACATACCAGTAAGTTATATGCCCAAATAGAAAGGAAACTAGACTAAGTGGATTTTTACTTCTGGCCGTAACTTTTAAATAGATACTGCGGACACAAGCACAAAGTTAAAGAACGTACAACAACAACTGTTAAATGCTGCATTTTCTATCCTTAATTTTAAAAATAATGGGGGAAAACAATAAGAGAAACAGTCAATACTGATCGGTACTGACACTCTAAATTTTGAAAATAGGTTCAAAGTTCACATGCATTTTTTCCCAACCAATAAATAAGTAGTCTTTTATGTCAAAACTACTTTTATGACATAATTTGACCGTAAATGTTGATCTTATCAATTTTATACTTTATATCACTGAATGGGTTATTCCAAATTTACATTTTCAAGAAATAAAATATTGTTGCTTTTTTTTTCATAGAGCAAGAATGAAATGTACATTGCGAACTATAACAAAAAAAGGCTTGTGAATTCCAATCTATATATGTGTTTCCTTACAACAAATTTGTATTTTTTCAATGAATGGTATTTCTCCCTGTAAAAGAATACATTATGGTAATATTTGTCTCCGAATACTTACACTTTCCATTTCCATGCTTGTCTGCTGTTGCTGGTAGTGGGCTAGTTGCATCTTTAACATAGAGATGACCTGCTCACTTCTCTGTATCGTAGCCTGCATCTCTTTGTACTGTTCTCCCAGCTTATCTTTATCACTTGCACGTTTGGACTTCTCACGTTGAATCTTGCTTTCCATATTTTTCTACAAAACCAAATTATACCGTTTTTTACCCCTGAAAATTCATGATGCATTGTTCCAGTCTTGGAATCAGTTTAAATGTGTCTCCGGGGGAAGATGATTTAATTATATAATTTCAAATGAGTTATTTAGTCACAAACTGTTATTTTTTGTTACACAATGTAAACAGTCAGCCCTTATCTTCTTTATTTAATTATTTTATTTATCTGGGATTTTATCAACATTTTAAAACAGCAAAACTACATGAAAATTATCTTTGCAAAGAATTGAACTTTTAAATGAATATTTTTTTATGAAAAATAACGGTTTTTATTAGTTATTTTTTCACAATTATGTAACTAAAACTATGTACCCATTTACACAAAATATTGACTAGAGAAAAATAGATAATCATATTTCTACACAAACTAATACATTTAAATTGAAATAATTATCATACATTAATATGTTTTTCTTTAACTAATCTCATTGTCATTGAGGACTTTTTTGACTTACGTTATACAACACGGAGATGCGAGCGATGGCGTCGGCCAGTTGCTGTTTAAATGCTCTCCGTACCGTGTCCACTCTCTGTTGAGACAAACATTTCACAGTTAAATACTAAAATGAAAACAAAAGATTAGTAAACATGTCATACTATTGTTTTCATACACAACATGTCAATTGTAGCTAGGTTTACCAATAACATGTACTATAAACCAACTACCTTTTGCGTGGGATTTATGTTCGCGAATTTCTTGATCAAGGTAAAGACGCGAAAGTTTATATACACAAATGATTTCTTAAGCAATTCTTGTACAATTGAATTCAAAGTTATATCTTCATTCAATTATTTAAATTTGTGTAACTTAATCTACGGGAAAATATTTTGAAATGGAAATCGCGAAATTTAGTAGCCGCGAAAGAAAGCTTTTTTACAGTATCCCCATGATATAAATATTATACATTAACCTGTTTTTACATGATGTACATTTTCTTGACCTTGAAATCGAGGAAAAGGTCATACAGAGACCTTACACCATTTTACCTGATAAATAGTTGTTTTCAAATAAAATATCTTAATTTCTAAACAAAGATTTAAGTGATAAGATTAAAGCATAACAGAAAAAGATATCAAGGGAGATAACTCACATCTTCATGCATCCTCTCCAGCTGGGTGACCTTGTCATTGATGCGACAGTATCTATAGAAATGTGAATCACAACACAATACAAACATGCAAGTAGTGTATACTAATTAAAAGGGCAGTGAAGAGGCCAGTGATTACATGTGTATGTCAATAAGTTGGAGGGGTTGCTTTGGGGTTGCTTTTCTAAACATTTATATGTTAGCAAGATTGAGTTCCTGCCTTTTTATAGTGCTATTTCACTGAAACCTCACTGCTGGAAGTTACCAATTGTCAGATAATGAGAGTATCAAGGTTTTCACAACAGCTAGAAGATAATCTCTGAATTTAAACAGGGCCTTATAAGATAGAGCTACACAGGTAGGTAAACACATGATATTTTATAAAAATAACCTGTGTTTTTACCAGATTAAATACACATCAAAACAATTACCTACAAATACAGTATATAAGCAAAAGTTGATCATTTGTGCAGCAGTATATAGCAAGGATTGTGAATATGACTCATTGGTGAATATAAAAAGCATGACAATAGCGATTTTTTTTTTTTTTTTTTTTTAATTTTGAAAAATTCATAAAGATGTGCCTTGAACATGCAAAATCAATTTAATTGATATAGCAATATAATAAATAAAGTACAAAATGCATACAGAGAGAAACATTTCATGTAAATTTAAACATTTGCATCGAATTGTTTGATTTTCCATTAAATAATTTATGTTAAGAATCAGTTTAAGAAATCTTGTATAATGAAAAGAATTCTCATTTTAAGAATCCACTTAACATATGTACTATAACTCTACACTTACAGTTCTATTGCTTTCTCCTGTAGCTTCTTCTCATAGTCTGCTTGCATAACATGTTTGGCAAAGTTGATATCTCTCCTAAGATTTGTTACGTCCTTTTAATTATTAAAATGAAAAAAAAAATGAATACATTAACAATCACAGAACATGCAATGACACTATCTATATTCTTTTTTTTTAAGAAATCAAATTTAGTCACAAAGTAGTCGACCATGCATAACTTGCTATTCGAAATTAAGGTACCAAGTTTAATTATAGTTTTATTCTAATATTGCTGGTTTTGTCATACACAATTGAAATATTGTACAAAATCAGTGTGCTTAAGTTTTTATCCACAATTTTTTTTTTTTTAATTCAAAGTTTCTGATTTTTTTATACAAAGATAAAGAGGGAATTCAGTAAGGACCTGCAAAGTGTTAGCTAGGTTGTCAAATTATCCGAGTTTGTATCAACCAAGTTCCACTGTTGTTGAATCTGGTTAGGTCTTTGACAATGGCAAGACACATTTTCATTTAAATTTTAATATCTATTTGCATTTTGTTTTGATCTCCCATATATATTTTTTGAACTGAACTTACCTGTAGAAGTATTTGAATGATTTCTGTCATCTCTTTGAGGTCGACGACCTCTGTGACATCTGTTTGTGAACATCTGTCCAAGGTAAAGAAACCAACCTTGTGTTGGTCAGCCAATGACGGCCTAAAAAAATAAATCGTCAAATAATTTTTATAAAGCAGGTAAATCTGTTATTCAAGTCAAAAATAATTTCAGCTATATTTAAAAAAAAAATCAAAATTCTTACTATACATGTACACGAGTCCTATGAAATGTATGTTACATTTCTATACTGTGTCATATTTACCATATTATGTAGAACAGGGAAAAATGCATATTCATGTGAAGTGCCCCACCAGGATGAATGATAGGTGGTACATGGTAATAGTAGTGCCCAAACCAGCAATCAAACCTGGGTCTCTGGCATGAAAATCCATGGCTCTACTGCTAGACGACCAGTTATTGCCAATGCATGTGCACTACATGATCAAAAATAAATTTTCAGACAATTTTAGGGTTCTGCAGAGCACCAATTCTCACCATCACATCTGTATCTGTATGATTACCACGAAAATTTAAGTCAATAAAGCCATCTTCTGAGAGAAGACACTACCATGCTGATTTCCACAAAAAATATCTGGAAATTCATCTGTGACCATACAAGTACATATAACTTACACTTGCGACTCGGCGAGAATAGGTCGCGTGCCAGTAGGTACTGACTGATATATAAACAAACCTGCTCCGTCAGCTGTGTGACAGAGATCATATTTAACATCATACCCAGTTTGTGTATGTACCTTTTACACAAGTGCATGTATACTGTAAACATTGTATGTAGGCCTACATGTACATACATATACATATATATGTACATCAACATTAAACCAGAAAACTACATAACAACACATAAACCACTCCTACAGTACCATGGTACAGTGCAGTAGGGCTGATGACACTGTCATGTTGACAACATCATTAATTGAATGCCTAATGTAAATCGATTCAATGCCCTACTTAGATTCCGAGTCTGATCCTTTGTAGATCCCAGCTTGAATCCCGATCGAACGGATCTTTGGGACCGATTCTATAAAACGTAACATTGTTCTAGCAATCTATGATGAAATGGCGTATTGATATACGTCGATTTCCATGACGTCACGTATACGGTACACCCAGCGCGTGCAGGTGCCCGCCAGTCAACAAAATACACGTGGATCAGAACTGTCAGCTGACTGTCATTGTTTACAAACATTTTACTTGTTGTCGAAAGTAACAGTTTTCATTTGTACGCCTCGTAAAAGTAAACACAAATGAAATACAGTTATAAACAACAAACAAGTCAATTGCGCGGTAATTAAAAAGACAAACATAGTAAATAATGTTTTACTAGGGGCATCTTTATCATCTGATCCCAGATTCACAAGTGGCAATGTTTTTCAATTCAGGACTTTTTTATACGCATCTGAATGTCGAACGCTATCCACATACCTAAATAAGTCAACTTCATTTTCTCTTGATCCTAAAATATCCAACACATGAGTCTGCAATCCCTGCTCAGCGAACGCATAATCACTTTTATCGAGGCGCCTAGGTTTGACAAGCGCCATTTTGTTGCTATCAACATACCATAGACGGCGCGGTTTGTATAACTTCCGGGTAGATAATTCATTGATAGAGGATGACTTACAGGGAGCGTTCCACTATAATTTAGCTTATACATGTGTACATATAGCTGTAGTAATGTCGTGTTATTTATAAAACTTTTGTTCGCGGCAAATGATTTCAACATAAGAATTTAGAAATAAACTATTATAACAACCACATCAAAATTTTATGGATACTAATTAAGGTTAACAAATCAATCCCTGAAGACATCCATGGTTTCCGGTAAAACTAATTTTTAGATGATTATATATTTTGGTAGCACGCCGTCGTGTTTTTGTTCTCTTTTAATTTTACTTGAAACAGAAACATATATTATCTTTTTATTGTTCAGATATGTATAAAGAGGATTGGGCACAAATTGTCATAGATAAATCTTTCCTCATAATTAATTATTTGAACCAATACGAATTTACATATATACATGTACACGCGTACGTAGGCCCTACAGTATTGTAATATATATATTTTTGATAATGGATAAAAAGTGAATAATATATATATTCATCATTATGCGTCAATGATATTTACCCTATAGCCAGTTTATTTTTTAAATGTATTAAAACATATAACATTGATATTCTATCGCTTAACATTTCAGATCATTAATAACATGAAAATTGCAAAAGCTGTACAGCAATTCCTGGTAAGAACGGGTAGATTTGATTGATCGACTCTCTCTCTTCATCTATCTTTTTCTCTCTTTCTATCTCTCTCTCTTTCACACTCTCTCTCCCCCTCTCTCTTTCGCTCTCTTACTTATTTCCTATATCATTACAAGTTGTCAAGATTTTTTTTCCCATTTTTCATCGCTTGTTTTATATATTATAATGGTATCACACGAATACTAATAGTACAAATCAATTTCTTCACCCGATTAATGGGATTAATCTCTATCTTTCTCCCTCTCTCTTACTAGTTTAATGTTCTTGGTGTTTTATGTGAATTCATACTATTTTGTTCCATGTAATCACGTGACTATTCATTTATGTATGTTTATATTTTCTATATTTCAGGAGAAGTCGCATATAAGTTGGTAAAACTTAATGACTTATCCTTTTGTCATTTCATGTCAATAAAATATGTTTAAACTAAACTGTTAAGAGCCGATTATGTCAAGTTAAATAATCTTATATCACAATACGACTGGCGTGAATCTTTGCTTGGTAGTGGGGCTGTAGACAATGCGAGTGAAACTTTTACTAATATATTTTTAAATTTCATTAAAGAGTGTATACCCTCTAAAGAAGTTACAATTAGGCCGTCCGATAAACCCTGGATGACTTCTGAGCTCAGAACAAATCTAAGAATCCGGGACAGGTTACATAAAATAGCTAGAAAATCTAAGCGTTTTCAGGATATTCTCAATAAAGTATTGTCGCTGAAACTTTTATGAAAATGTGCATGGTATAATTGATAAATATTTAACTTCTGACCCAAAAGCTTATTGGAAGTTAATCAAACGTTTACTTAACTCTAATGGAACTTCACAAATTGTTCCAACTCTTGCAGATCCTGTTACGGATAATATAGTTACGAGTGATGATGAGAAATCAAATTTATTAAATGAGTGCTTTTGCAGCATCACTCGTTTAAATGAACAAGACGCTCGGATCCCAAATATTACACTGAAAACAAATTAAAGTTTAAATTCTATACAGTTAAATCACTCTGAAATCAAAGATGTACTGCAAATATTAAAGCTCGGCAAGGCCTCGGGTCATGATGGTATCAGTCACCATATGTTAAAACATGTTTGTAATACTATTAGTAAACCACTCTAGATACTTTTCAATATGTCTTTGTCATCTGGCACTTATCCGAAACTTTGGAAAATGGCAATTGTTATGCCTTTATTTAAAAAAGGTGATAGACATTCCGTAACAAATTATCGTCCAATATCTCTTTTGTCCACTGTTTGTAAAGTTTTTTGAACGTGTTATTTTTAAACATATATTTAATTATTTCATGGAAAATTCATTATTTTATAAATACCAATCTGTTTTCCTCCCAGGACATTCCACTGTTTATCAATTAATTGAAATGTACCATAACATTTGTTTATTTCTCGAAGAAAGAAAACATACATGTATTATCTTTTGTGATATTTCAAAAGCTTTTGACAGGGTGTGGCATTCTGGGTTATATGTAAAGTTAAAGTCCTATGGAATTGGAGGCGAATTATTAGTTTGGTTAAAGGACTACCTAAGTCAAAGAAAGCAAAAGGTATGTGTTAATGATACCTTTTCAAGGTTGGGAAATATTGATGCTGGGGTTCCACAAGGTTCCATCCTAGGCCCTCTATCATTTTTGATATACATAAATGATATTGCAGATGTTTTTGACCATAGCTGTTAATAGGACGTTAATTAATCAAACAAACAAACAAACAAACAAGATGTTTTTGACTCCGCGTCGCGTCTTTTTGTAGATGATACCTCTCTTCAATGTTCTTTCTCTTCTTGTCTCGAAATTCAAACAACTTTAAAGGCCCATTACTTTTCCGGAGCAAAATATAAAAGTTTCTTAAAAAACATTAATAACATCAGAAAATGCGTACCGATGACTTAAAATAAGGTTACGACACCAAACATATGCAAGATTTCCTGCGTAATATATGAAAACAGTGGAGAGTCAATTCGCTGTTTTGCCGTCTGACGCAGTGATAGTCAACTACCGCCCGGTATTTAGGACGACGGCGGGAAAAATAATACGACCCGCGTTATGAAAATAAACATATTATTTATTTTAATCAAATCGTTCAGAAGGTGATGATAAATGTAGTATTAACGCAAAGTTGATAATTTTTGCGACTCTACAAAATTATCGATCTTGTTTTACATTCCCAATTTAAAAAATTAAAGCCGTTTCGGAAAGGTAGTGGGCCTTTAAACAAAGATCTTGAATCATTAAACACCTGGGCAAAAACATGGCTAGTGTCTTTTAATCCAGATAAAACCGATGCTCTTTTTATTTCTAACAGTAATGAAATAAATGAATCATTAGAATTAGAATTTAATGGTAATATTTTAGACTTTACCGACCGTCATAGGCATTTGGGTGTGGTATTCAATTCTAGTGCCAAATGGGGAGATCACGTGGAAGCAATATATTCTTCAGTAATGAAAAAGTTAAATGTGTTGAGAAAATTGAAATTTTTAATAAAACGTGACGCTTTGCTCAGAATTTATCGCGCTTTTATTTTACCTGTATTAGAATATGCATGTGAATTATGGGATGGTTTTTCAAACTCAGACTCGAAAATATTAGAAAAAGTTCAAAAGGAAGCTGCTAGAATAATAACCGGTCTTCCCTCTTATGCAAGTATCGATTCTCTATATTTTGAAACTGGTTTAGAATCTCTATCTTCTAGAAGGAAAAGGAAAAGACTTCATCTTCACTACAAAATGCGCACAAATCAAACTCCTGATTTTCTTACTTCTCTACTTCCTTCTACCGTTCAAGATCAAGCTGCCTATCCATTATGAAATAGAGATGACTATAGAATTCCGTATTTCAGACTTTCATCTACAAACACTTCTTTTCTACCTTCTACTCTTCGCTCTTGGAATAACTTTGAAAACTCTGTTAAGTCAGCAATATCATTGAGCCTTTTTAGAAATTCACTAAAACCGGTTTTAGAATCTTCTCCTTCTTACTTTGGCATTGGTGACCGGAAGTTCAATATATTGCATACAAAACTTAGACATCGATGTAGTTCCCTAAATTACGATTTGTTCAGGATAAACATTGTGGAAACTCCATGCTGTAACTGTGGACATATTTGTGAGAATGTACATCACTTTTTCGAATGTAAAAATTGTAATGTTGAAAGGAATTTGCTATTGGAAAGCCTAAATAATGTGAATTTAAATGTTCTTATTGATTTAAATTTAATCTTGTATGGAAATGAGGATCTGTCTCTGGAAACGAACACAGGAATATTTTTATATGTTCAAAACTTTATTAAATTTAGCAAAAGATTTTAATATTAGACGAATACCTTTATTGTTATACACCTATCAGTTCTTTTCGATATCTCTTTTATGTATTTTTGTGTTATCTAGAAATCGACTTAAATCACGTCATTTTAGATATTATGGCAAGTTGGTACTAAGGCGACGATTGCTTATGGATTTGATGGAAGACCTGATGGACATTCTTTTAGAGGGAAGGCAAAGAACGAGATAATTAGTCCAACTGTTGCCGCAAACTATTATTTACTAATTAAGTCGATTTAGTATTACAAGTTTAAGACATTGTATTTCTCCTTCTCCTTACTCTCCCCCTCTACTCCCCTCTATCTCTCTCTCTCTCTCTCTCTCTCTCTCTCTCTCTCTCTCTCTCTCTCTCTCTCTCTCTCTCTCTCTCTCTCTCTCTCTCTCTCTCTCCAAAGTGTTCTTATTTACTATTTAATCATATTTATATATTTCATTACTTTGCATATCATGTTTGTATTCGTTCTGTATTTTGGAAAGGGTGGCAATATAAGTTGCATAAAACTTGTACCCAATCCTTTTGTATATATTTGCAATAAAATATGTTAAATCTAAAATCTACTGTTGGTTAGAAATTTGTGCCAGGTCCCTGTGAATGGTCCTGCTACTTTGATTTGTAGAACCGTCTAGTCATAATTGTAATCTTTAGCACTGGATACTCTAGATCTTATGTAAACAATGTAATGCTCGTTTTCAATAAATTGATTACATTTTAATATTTATAACACCATAATATTAATTAATTATTTATATGAACTACGACAGTAAGTAGAATCGGTCCTCTTGGCCATAATTATTCATTAATATATATTGAAAATTCGTTTAAGAGCTGTGTGTGTGTTTTGTGGATTGGCATTCGTACCAAGCCCATGTAGTACATACCGTACTATACCATATTAAAAGAATGAATGAAAAATGCAAAACAATTATTTTTTTTTCATGTTTTATTTTCTTGCGAATCACGAAAAATACCAGTTACGTAATTTAAAAGCCATAAAGGTCACAGAACAGGTACACAATACACATTGGGAAACCAGCTTTACTTGTTAGCTTGCCCTGTCCATATATATACATAAATATTTACATCCCTCGATACACTTACATGTATATAAAGGCACAACGACTTTTTGTTATGATCTTAATGGCCAGATTCACGCTTTGGGCTAAAAATACTCCCGGGACGCGGTTTTAAACTCCAAACTCTGAATACATCTGCATCTATTTTTTGTAGTAAAAACACGCGTTCTTTGTAGTCAAACGTAGTAAAACAAGTCACGTGCTTATAACCTCATTCATGCCATTGGTCGGAATATACAATTGTATTATGGGTAACTAGTGATCACGTGATTGTGTGTTTACTTCCAAATATGGTGATATTTGCTTGCCATTTCCTCGGAAAAAATGGTTTATTTGAAAATAATTACACTCTAAAATGGTATTAGTATTGCATGTATATCATTTTGAATTGCACGTATATACTGTTTTACTATGAATAATGAACTGAAATGAGTTATAAAACTGCCATTTTCACGTTTTGTAAATAAATGATATAATGCGAATTGACCAATTCAATAGGTCTAACCGTCTAATCTAGGATCAGCGAAGATCGGCTACTCCCGGCTAAATTCGTAGAATTCTAAATTTATATTTATATATATAATTACCTGCTTTAGGTTTCAGAACAGATACATATAACACAAGGCCAAATTATATATACTAAATACTAGGTCAGAGAAATCACTATATTTGGAAGTAAACACAAATCATGTGATCACTAGTTACCCATAATACAATTCCATATTTATTTCGGCCAATGGCATGAATGAGGTATAAGCACGTGACTTATTTCACTACGTTTGACTACAAAGAACGCGTGTTTTGTACCATTATGGATCCCCCCACGGATCGTGGTTTCATTTCCACTATTTGAAATTGCTAAGCAATACTATATCATATCATTGTTTATTTTCCATATCCTTTCCAAACAAATGGTTAAGTTTTCGCGTAGCACACTTAGATTTCTGGGAATCTAATACATGTGTACACATACTGAGGAAATTGATGTGCATGCACTGGCCACGTGCTTACATGGCAGCTTCACGCCCGGGGTAAATTGGGACCTAGGACCTAACTCATTATGCTTCGGTAGGTTCTGAACGAAAATGCCCTCTACCAATATTGTGAATTTTATGGCCAAGGGGTCTCGGAATTTTCCCCAAGGGAAAGGGTCGAATTTACCATAGTGTATATAAAACATTTATTAGCATTATTTGCTCAATTTTCATAGGAAATGTAACAGATGTAATGGAATCAAATACTCTTCATAGATTAAAAGGTTAAATTGATACCTCATCACTTACTGATTTCATGGGCCTGATAGGCCAATGTATGGCGCTTATACATACAGTGTATGTCTTTGTTTCATTCTGTATCCGAACTCAGGTGACCAATCAGGAAAATAAACATGGCTGACAGGTGGCTTTTTTATTACTGCTATATGGACTTCTTTTTTAGTTTCCCCATGTTATAAAATATTTCCAAGGGGAAAGAAAAAGGTAAAGAATTACAGAAAAGATCCATCGTTTATTGGCATGATTTACATCAGTCAGTAGTCGGTACTAAGTTCATTAAAATTTAATGTGCAACTGCAGGGGCGTAGGACGAAAAAGAGTCCTCCTACACATTTTTCTTACTTCATTTTAGAAAATTTTGCCGCTTTGCAGCACATTTCCTAAAACGTTCAATCACGTAATGTTCAAAACCTTTAATAATAAAAATTCAATACACATGAACTAGACTAAAAATGTCCATCAAGGGATTCAACTATTTCAAAAATGTTTCTTAAAATATCTATTTGTTTATATGTCTTAGCAAGGCAATTAAATTACCACGTTAAAGGGACTATATCGTTAATAAATCATGTAATAAAAGACAAAAAGAATTATAGAACTGAAAATAATTGTAAAAGTTGCGTACTTTGTGTTAATAACAAAATTTAAAAGTTTGCATAACCATTTTGTTCAAAAAGGAGAAAAACTGAAAATAAATAGAAACGACCTAGTCACTATTTCATATTATTATCCAAAACATCCGATCGAAGGAAATCTCATCTGTCTAATGGACATATCTGTTATCGACTGAAAACACAAATTTATCTACTACAGGTTCCTGATTACTGTGTTAAAACTAATAAAATTTGAAACGTATGCAGAAGTTTTGTGAAGAGTTTCTAAGTATAAATAATCCTATACTGTACAGGTTTTTGCAGCTATAAAGAAGAGTTTTCGTTATATTATATGGTTTTTATACTTGCTTCTACCATTATTTTATTTTCATTTGTCATGATATTGGGTTTGTTTGTTTGTTTGATTAATTAACGTCCTATTAACAGCTTTGGTTATGTAAGGACGGCCTCCCATGTATGCGATGGGTTGCGTGTATATTGTGCGAGGTGCGTGCGTCAGGAGACTGTGGCCAAGGGAGGCATTAGGAAAGATAAATTCAGTTAGGAAGAAGAGAAAAGATAATATCCTAAATTTAGTCGCCTTTTACGATCATGCAATAGGGGCAGCAGGTGCAATTCTAACGCCCTACCTGCAGGGCAGATGATATACTAGTCCGCTAAACCTGCCAATATTATTAGACTTTTTAATTTTTTGTGGCCTCATATATAGAGATTATAATAAGGGGAAAAAATGGCGAAAAACTAATAATATAGGCATGTTTAGCGGTCTTAGTAAGTGTGTGTATTTCTTTTATCATTATATCAATTTTTGACATTCCCTATTCATTGTATATCCTTAGTTATAATGTATATCCGTCTAATGGGCATTCCCTATATATCTCTAGTTATAGCCTTTATCCGTCTAATGGACATTCCTTATATATCCCTAGTTGTAATATATATCCGTCTAATGGACATTCCCTATGTACATTCGGATAGTATCTATCCGAATGGACATTCCCCTACATTTCACTAGTAATATAACCTTTTTCGATATGATTTACTTAAATAAATAGCCTAACTATATATCTAAATTTTATGTGTGTTTTTATGAATTCAAAGCAAAAATATACCTTACATATACATTGTAGACCTATGTATATGTTTGCTTAATAATGTACTTACAAGCGTAGGATACCCTCACTTCTTGTCATATTCCATCAATACCAAAGCGGGGGTGAGGAGGAGGGGGACGGGGGTGGGGGGCGGGCAATTGCCTCCCCGTTCCCCAGGACGGGGGCAAACATGTCTTTTTGCCCATTTCTTATCAATTTTTGCGAAGGATATAAACGCCTTTTAAAACAAGCAATATATTACAATGTACGCCTTCGGCAAATCAAGCGTAAAAGTGCCACCCAAAATGTCTTTCCGGATAAGCAATAGATAACAAATTACGCCTTCGACAAATCAAGCGTAAAAGTGCAACCCGAAATGTCTTTCCAGACATTCAATAGATTACAAAGTACGCCTTCGACAAACCAAGCGTAAAAGCGCAACTCGAAATGTCTTTCCAGACAAGCATAGATTACAAAGCACGCCTTCGACAAACCAAGCGTAAAAGCGCCGACCGAAACCTTGTTCCAGACAAGCAATAGATTACAAAGTTCAACGCATGATTCGCTACATTAATCGTTTTTAGTTTATCCCCGGTAAACGGGAACGTCTGCAAGTCCCATTTACCCACAAAGGTTAGATACTTCCGGACAACCGTCGTTGCAGGGAGAAACCTGACGAAGTGAAAAAGGACAATGCCCATGAACAGGAACATTGTCTTCAGTGTGGTAGCGTTCATTTTCCTACCATTTGATGATAGCTCGTTCGATAGTCGTTTTCTGTGTTTTTTAGCAATATACAAGCCTCGGATAATTAATGCACTAAACACAAAGATAACAGTGAAAGGAACAAAATATTTAGTTGGTACAGCGGTTATGACTAGGTATTCGACACAAAAAGCAATGGGTTTCTCTGGGAAACTGCAAGCTGTGTAATCAGCATTCCATTGAAAGCAAGCCATTGGGAAGTTCAGGGCAACTTTAACCATAAACATACAGATCATCGTGATGATAGCCCTTTTCTTCGTACAGAATCTTTTAACTTTAAGTGGATGACAAACAGCAATATAACGATCGACACACAGAGCCATCGTTATCCAGTTGGAATACTGGGAGAATACCATATTACTGATAGCGATTGGTGAACAATAGAAATGAAATTTACTGATAAATATATCTACAAGTTTAAGCCTATCCATCCAAAATAGGAATCCTCCAATTATCAACACCGCGCTGTCGACTAGAGTCAGAGCGGCAGTGTACACGTAGAATGACGAGGTCGCCGACAGATTCTTCATCACCACGAAGGATAGGATGTTCCCAACAAGACCAAACGATGAGATGATTGGAATGAGATACAGGAAGAACCATGGTATTTCATCATCCACCACTGACCCGACAGGCTGATCGGCTGCTGAGGAGAAGTTACACAGGGAGATATTGTCACTAGTTACAGCATGGTTGGAGGTCATTGATGAGTTCCACAGAGTGGAATTGCAGTATCGGTTGTCTAATATCGACGAAATGTTTTCCATAATTTGCGCTGACCCTAAAATATCAAAAGAAAAACGTTAATAACGAACCTCTTGGGACTACGGTGGCCGGTTTGTGCCATTCGTCTTTTCGTCGTTTCGCCCCGAAAAGACGAGAATTAAGAAACCTTAAATTTCGTCTTTTCGTCGCGAAAAGACGAAATTTAAATTTGTTAAATTTCGTCTTTTCGGGGCGAAAAGACGAAAAGTCGAAAAGTCAAGACGAAAGTGATACACGCTAATTAGCGACTTTGATTCTCGCCCCGAAAAGACGAAAATTAACAAACCTTAATTTTCGTATTTTCGTCTTTTCGCCCCGAAAAAGACGAAATTTAACAAACCTTAATTTTCGTCTTTTCGTCTTTTCGCCCCGAAATTTTTTTGTTAAATTTGTTAATTTTCGGGGCGAAAAGACGGAAAGACGAGAATTAAGATATTTAATTTTCGTCTTTTCGGGGCGAAAAGACGAAAAGACGAGATGGCATAAATCAGCCACCGTATGGGACAAAAAAAAATCCGTTCTATATAAGTATAGTTCTTTATACAGATATCATATGATATTATACGAATCTCTCAGATTAATTATGTTCTGACCAAATGGTTGTAAAATGAAGCTAAGAATAATTATACCATTGAGTATAATTGCGAAACATTCATTTAAGTCTATACTTTCTTTTTAAATTATTAAAAATAGATATTAAAACTAACTACACATATACATGTACAGAATACAGTATATACTACCTTACTTACCCGATACCAAATTTTATCAGTTTCATTCTAGGTATTTGTCTTAAAAGATTTTAACAATCTAAGGTTAAGTAGATTTGAAAGTGGGAATATGAAATAAATGTCACCCAAACCAGTTTTGTTTTTTCATGTTTTTTTTTTATTTATGTTTTTGTTATTTTTGTTGCTTTTTTGCTTGTTATTATTTTTTCAATACGCGTCAACATCTATAAATAGCCATATATATGCTCTCTTCTGTTCAACATAACCATGAAATGATAACTAGGCATGTCAACTATCGTTAGATGTACACTAGAAAAAAATACAAGTACGCTTATTTTAGTAAATTTATAATTGCATTAACAACGCAAAAGAAAACAGAAAGGAAGTATTATAAATATACATTATAGCTGTTCTTCTGTTTTATAAAAAAAAAAAAAAAAATAGAAAAGAATATTACCTGAACAATTGTTTTAAAAATGATGATGATTCTCTTTTGGTGCTGTCATATTCTGTCTTCTTTACAGCCTCATTTCAATTCGCCTTCTCAGGAAACAGCGAAAAAGAAGAAAGAGAAGAAAAGGACGAAAGCCGCTTTTGTTTATAGATAACCACACACCCAACCGCTCAACTTTCAGCTGTTTGGTTAACAGATTGCTGAAGGTTGTCCTAACGTTTTTTAATTGATATACACATCAAAGTCTGTTCTCAAGTTATTCTTGTTGTCAAGCGTCCATTCTCACTACCAGCATCTATTTAAAGACACTACACTGCTGATGAATTGTATTTTTCTTTATAAAAAAATCCCAGGAGATATGCCAATTAGATTGTTTCTTCAGTTTGAAAAGTTACACTTACTTTACACCATTACAACCTTTGAAAAGTTTAAGATTGTTATTTTTACTCCAAAATGAAAATATTGAAAATAATAAATTGCATTCCGAAATAATGGTGAAAAGCACTTTGTCCTTGACGTCCTATATGGAATGAAGTAATGATTGCGCATCCACTATAGTTGCGCATCTTCTGTAGTTCAAAAGTTAATGTATCGTTCATTCTTTGTATCATTGGTATTTTCCAGTCGAACAATACACATTTACTTTCCATTTTTGTACAAGGTGATCTTCAATATAAATAACGACTTCAGTCTGCGTCTTACAGTGCACAGATCACAGAAAACACATGACTCAGTCTTATACTCAGAGTAAAACAAATCACTGTATTATGATGAATTGTTCCTATTGTTATGTCCATCCATCCATTGACGTGCACGACGCTGTTGTAGTGGCATCAAATCTAATTAGAATAAGACTTGTTATTCCGCTCCACTATGATACTCTACATTACGCTCCAATACTTGTATTAGAACGTAACGTTGATTATCGTTGTGGGGCGGAATTACAATTATTATTTTAATTAGATTGTAGTGACATTCCACGTCACCAGGAAAGCCTATCGGTGTGGTCATCTCAATCCTCGATATTCCAGTAATTACTATCCCTGCTGTTAAATCTACACCAGGACTATATGTCATAGCAAAACTGACCAATCATATTGACTTTTTATTGAAATAATAGAGAGCGACTTCCAAACGGAAAAAAGCAATACATTGACCCCTTAATCGATTCTTAATCGACGTACATGTATATCAAAAGACTACATGTTTCGTCTTTTATAGAACATGAAAATCTCCAGGTTTGCTACTGTGGCAGGTAGCAAATATACCACGCCACTGACCACTGGTCACTTTAGTGCAAGTTTATTGGTCACTTTATTGCAAGTTTATTAACAATCACATTGGTAATTGACAGACAACACGCGGTTGACAATTAGGACCAATGATAATATTTTAAACGTATGTGGTGATTAAGGCCTACGAGCCTGTTGTACAAACTAAGATAACAGACGGTATCCCGTGTATGAAATGTTTGGAAGACTGCTGTATGCTCATGTTCTGTCTCTTTGCAATAGTGAAACTCTGGCCCCTCCCTTATTTTGCTATCTCACTAAAGCTTGCCGCCGAAGACAGACACGCTCCATTTGGTCACTTGATACAGATTACAGACAAACCAGTCGCCCCCTTATGCTGAACGCTAAACAGGAGCATAAGCTATCACTTTTATAGACGTTAGTGTATCTCGGTTAGGGGAAAAAATCCAGAGCCTTCCTCATAGACCAACCTTGTCAAGGGAGACGTTAGGAAGAATCGGTAAAGAAAAAGAGAAAAACATAATATCCTACATTGACTCGCCATTTAAGATCATGCAATGTGGACAGCAGATACATTTCTAACTACTATCTGCAGATCAATTATGCTAATCAAACAACACAGAAAAAGACAGATCTGAAAGGTAAGAAACTATTAATTTTGAATTATCACCTTATTCCTTTTCAGAAGAATTACCAAATACAGCTCAACTTCTAAAGTAAATCGTGAAAAGTTTGACCTGCATTATAATCAGCTATGCGGTATCTAAATTCCATTTAATTCTGATCAACTAGGCTTCATTTTGTTTACGACACACCAGATGCAAATATACTGTATATGTTTAATTAAAACAAGATTTATCATTTGCTTTCAAGATTCATGTTAAAGAACTGAGGTGCTTGCATTTAATAACGGGTTTTAGATGGCCATGTTTGATAACTTTTCTAAGAGGTCATATATATGACGTCTGACAGACATGTTGTTTACTCCTGGCTTGAGTGGTATCACTAACACTTCTCAAATGAAGGTATATAATTTGGAGCTAACAACGAAAGGTGATTAATTACAATTCCTCTCATACCTACAAGTGTAATACTGGCTCAAACTAATTAAAATTAGACATGTCATTCCGCTCCACTACGAGCGTAACGTAGAGTATCGTATGTACGTAGTGGAGCGGAATCACAGGGACCTGGCACGAAAAAAAATTTAACCAATAGTATACATATATATATATATATATATATATATATTATATTATAGTAACTATAATATATATGTATACTGTTAGTTAAAAAAATCGTGCCAGGTCCCTGTGAGCGGAATGACATGTCTAATTTTAATTAGATTGAATACTGGCTGGTCTCCGGTAATGCACTGCCAATGTACCCATGAAATACAGCCACGTGATGTCACATCGTCAACAAAATTACTATTTTCTCCGTACAATTTGATTTTTTCCTCCCAGAAACAAGAATTGACTTAAATTCGTGTTTGTTTTTACTTATTTCAAAGCGGTGGATAATCACAGCAGTAAAATTGCAATAAAACGTCCAGGTATGAGAGAAAATTACTCTTTCATATGTGGATATGAATGGATAGGGATATTCTTATTTTTAGCACTTCTAAAGCAATTTACTTAAAAAGAATTCTAGAAGTCCAAAGATATATTACTGATTCTTAGTATTATTAACCATTTTAAAATTAACGATAACATTCAATATCTACAAGATAACATGCCAAATATTTGGAGTTAATATAAAATTTGGCTAAAACCCATTCAGTACTGTATGACTAGTAACAGTTTAAAAATGTGAATTGACAAACGAACAGGCGGATACCGCACCATGGTATAAGCTTATCACCTCTTTGGGTCAGGTGAGCTAATAATGGAAATTACTTTTATTAATAAACTCCTTTTTAAATACCATCGAATGTCTCAATTGCTAGTCGATCCCCTCATCAGGCGAATCTTATCTTCAATGTTTGTTTTGTTCCCAGCTGGGTTGATCAAGACCATAGACTGTCGCTTCTGCTTTACGTGACTGCATGTTCCTCACCCCCGGCAGCGATGTTTGTGTGACTTGTATGTCTCACGGATAGCACTGTCTGGTGACCATACAACTCTATTCTTACCTCTTTCTCCAGACCTAAATCCCTTCAATCTGCAAACTCACTGACCGGAGAAACCCCTACATCTGACCTCTATATGTAGGCACCATGTCACCCATCCTTACTGTTGATATTTCTTCATAGACTGGCTACTAGTCTCTAGAATATTAAACAAATCACTAAAAATTGGCTTGATTATTTTTGTCTCTACTACATGCCTGATACTAAGTTTTAAACTAGGGGGAGATAATCTAGTAAAGAACTCTGCTGAGAAAGTCTTATCAGCAACTTAGGGTCTGGTGGCCTGTCTAATTTCTTCAGTAACTGCTGATATTTCTATTTCTCACATTCATTTGTCGTCTCAATTTTGTTTTCTCATGGTTAATTCGACCGTGACTACCTTAAACTGCATGACCACATCTGCATGTGTATGTAAAGTGGTGTTCTCCCCGTCTCATGTTGTAATGAATATATCGCCAGCCTCTATACTCCCTATACACGAGTACCAGACTTCACAGGTGACAAATCCTGGTACTTTGAATAATATCTTCTTCCTTTTGTGCGCTCGAAGCATATAATTATTTATCTCTTTTAAGGACCTGGTTATAATGCCATGTGTAGCATGCGAAGATATGTGCCAGGTTACTAGTATCTTATCTACTACAAAGTACATTGTCTGATTTCCCTAGGTTATAAGATTAGTTGAGCTTGGCAGTAAAGCATATATTGACGTCAGCAGGAAGCTATGCATGTGGCATTTGAACTTCAATGTCACTCCATGGTATTCTAAGCCCTCTCCACTGAATTATATTTTCATCCCCTCATAGAGATTCCAGTTACCCTGTTGCCTACTAACTCATCGACCTGTACCATGTCCCTACCGTTTCCACTTTCCCACTTGGCCCTGTGATGGTTCCTGGGACAAGACTCCCTGATATTTCACTGAGTACACTGATCCAACATTATCCTTGCTTTGGAGACTTGTCACTGCTTCTTTCAAGCCTGCTTGGCATCCCAATCTTCTCCTGTCCTTGTAGCAACCCTCGTTTTTCTGGTATTGTCGTCTGCTCTGTCCAACAGCATGATGACCTCACACACATTAGTTACCTAGAACTTCTCTGTCACTGAATTTTGTGGAAGTGTGGTTGCTAAGCTGTTCAGTTATCTACTGATCACCCTTTTACACTGCCTCTACAGCCGTGAGTGGTACTTCGTAGATGAGCAATGACCACAAAATTCTAGGTAGCATACCATGGAGAACTGGTTCAGTTACTTGTTGTCATAATTTCTTCTATCTACAGCAATTAACAAATAATTAAATATTGTTAGCAATAACATGGTTTTACGAATGTTATTTAAACAAATTACACATGATTTAGAGTCATTTCATCCTCTTTATTTCATAAAAGCATAATTAGATAAATTACATTTTCAAAACTGTAAACAGCTTTCGTATAAAGCATACATACAGGTCCCATAATTGAAATAAAATGTGACTTTGCCTTCGATATATTTTCACTCTATGACCTATTTTCTTCAACAAAAACATGTTGTCTTTAACAGCCTAAAAGAGAAGTATAATTACAGTACCCTGACCCATACCTAAAAATTAATGTAATTACCAGCAGGTATAGGAAATATCATATCTATTTGACCTTTATCGGAGTGTTCAAGGTCAAGGGCATTGAACATCTACTTTAAGTGAATCAAGTTTTATTGAGATTTTATCAATATCAATAAAAAAATCCTTAAGTCATGGTTCAGAGAAGAAATTGTTATATAGACCATAACCAGAAAAACTATCAACAGCAGGACTAACTGAAATGTTCTTGTGTAACTCTTTTAAGGACTCTTTTAGTTCTCTCTTAGTCTGAATTTCGGTTTTTGACAATGTTGTCCATCTTGTTGAAGCAGTTGGCCAAGTTCAGCTTAAGTGGAGTAGTGTTCAGGTGAGTTCCAAAGGAAAAACAGTTACCCCCGCCCCCCACCACGATAAAACTGTGATCTCCGCAGTACACACTAGTGTGGCGATGTAACATCACAATGGCATCCTTCTGTTGACACTGGAAATACACAAACACAAGAGGAAATCCTTAAAACACATTAGTATATATATATACTGCAACTACAAAACACTCAACATTATTATGTTTTACTATGTAATACATAAAACACATAATTTTTATTTCTTTCATACCTACGGATGTAATACTGGCTGTCGCCTGAAACTGTATTGCATGGCTACCCATGCAATAAAGCCTTGTTACGTCACGGCGTCAACAAAATTCTATTTCCTCAGTAAATTTTAACATTTTTTTCACAAGCTTGACTGGTTTTAATATAAAAGATGCAAACAACGAAATTTGTGTTGAAAATATCACATATTTTTTCATGTATGGAAAATTGACTTTCAGTCGTGGAGTTTTTCGAATTTATTTCAAAATGGCGGGATATTATAGTTGTAAAATTGCAATAAAACGTCGAGGTATGAAAGAAAAATACTTTTTCATAAATGGATATGAAGGATAGGTATATTCTATTATCAGGATCACAAAATAAGCCTCGGGTTTTACTACATTTTGTGACCCTCGGGTAGAATATCTCTATCCTTCATATCCACTTATGAAAGAGTCCTATAATCCTGCACCTAGCACTGGTGTTGTCAAAATACACTTACCACTTTACTTTAATATCTAAAGGTATTGCAGTTTTACTAACCTGGAGTGGGAACTCCTGACATGTAAGGGACGGTAAATGGATGAGAGCGACTCCGGGCTGTGTGTGGTTAAAATTCACTCCTCCAATCAGAACCAAGTACTCCCCTATCACATGACTTGTATGGGAATATCTGCGGTGAGAAATGTAACACTATCATTTCTAGGATCCTAACAGTAGAATCGACATTTTTCTATATAATAATACATGTAACTAAATGTGCACGTAAACCAATTTATTTTCACAGCGATTTTATTTCACCTTTCCATGCCGAACGACTTTTTCACAGCCATTCAAATTCGTGATTTTGAGGGATATGATTCTGCTGTATTTGTGCTCAGAATATTTTAACGGTTTCTCATCAAAATACATGAAATCTAATTGCTCATAAAAAACAGTTGGTTTGCAGTATAAAAGAACAAAACTGTATATATTTGACCTCATTAAAAAGATCCCATTATTTAAATTCATCTTTCTATCATAACTATGATTTATTAATCATTTACAAATTATTTTACAAAATGTACCTCAAATGACACCATAGACTTTTTAAATAATTTGATTTTTTTTTTTAATTTTACAACTGAAAATTATATAATGTAAGATATCATTTGTTTTACATTGCATATCTGGAAATAAATGATGTTTTTATCATTGCAACCCAATTCAATTTGCAGACTCCAGAAAAAAATGATAGAATGAATTTGTTACTGATATTGTTGAAGATAGGACATAAATACCTTTTTGATCTTCAAATTCCACCTACAAAAGACAATTTTTATCATCTTAAACATTTATTCACTCACCGACTTAAAAGTTTCCCTTTCAAAGTCAATGTTTTCCATTCACAGGTCTTGATGTCAAACGTGTGTACAGAGTTCAAAGGTTGAAGTACAGAATCCAGGCCTCCTGACACTAAAACCTTTTGACCCCAAGTTGTAGTAGAATGTGCTTGTCTTGCAGGAACAGATTCTGCAGAAGACACCTGAAATTGAATTGATGTCTGAATATAAAAGTTCTGCAATATGATAATTAAAAATGTATATGCTGCATCAGCAAAAATGTACAAAACAATGCATACATTCAGGTTTACCAGTATGCATATATCCATTTTTCGTATGATTGGTAAATGATAAAATGAACCTAAATAGGAAAACCATTATTAATGTTAGAAAAGCTGAAACAGCTGACTTATTAAACCTGGCCCATGTCAGCTACACCTTATAACAAGACTCATCATACATGTATGTTGTGATGGACAACAAAATCCTGTATCCAAGTAATTTTATTAAAGTTAATCTTCACGAATTAGTATCAACTGCATTTATATATATATAGGAATTTCCATTCAATTTCTAAATCCGAGAATGTTTATCTTTGTATAATTGTTTTGAAATGCAAACCATGAAAATTAGTAACCATAAAAGAAAGTTGGTTGACAGTAGGTTGCTTGCTGTTTGCAGGTGACACAAAAAAGTCAATCACGTAACACAAAGACCTTGGTCTTATATTAAACCCTCTATGAACTACTGACCTTGGTCCATCTGCCTGTAGCTGTGTCTAAGAAATATCCATCATTAAGTGCTAGTACCGTCTCAGTCCGTCCACCAAACAGGAAAATACACTCCTGACCTAGAAATTAAAATTCAAAACCTTCATCAAGAAGACATCATTACAAAACAAAATTAAAAAACATAAAAATCAAAGACCTGTTTGAGAGCAGCTTTTAAAAACCTAAGAGTTTCATCATGCAAGTACATCTTTGCACATTTTGTCTCTAAAAATTCTCAAAATCCTGTGTTTTACCAACAAAATGATTGCCCATTTCCATAACAATATATTTTCGTCCTTAAAATAATTGTCCATACTGGAAAAAAAGACTTGATATTCCAATATCTATGCAGAAATCCATGTCAGATATTAAGAAATAACAATATTTTTACACTTGTACCAAAACCTTAACCTGGTAATTAATTTTGGCCCATTGGGCTCCTAAAAATTCTCAAAATCCATCATTTTCGTTCTTTCTTTAATTAAATGATAGTCAAACCCCATCACAACAATTACAGGTATGATTTAAAAAATATATATATATTTATTTAAAATGTAATCCTATAAGATAATGGATGTATTACTTAGCGTACATTGTTAGTAGTATTACTTACCTCCCTTGTCCAGTACCAAGGCAGAGTGTCTCCATCGGGGACATGGGACATCACCACTCTCCGCCATTACACCTATGTCCACATTGAGGGGTTCGCCCTTTCCTGTACTCACAAACTCTTCGTTTTTATGAGTTTTTGTTTTAAAACGCTCTGATTTTTTCCCCTTCTTTCCTGTTTCTTTACACTTTGAATTTGCACTCTTTTTATTTTCTCCTATTTCTTTACATTGCTGATTTCCTTCCTCTATTACAGTTTTGTCATTGTCTTGTCCTGAGTCATCTGATGATGGCATATTATTGATATTTGTTGGCTTTGTCACAAGTGGATTTCTAACTTTACTATTTACTTCACACTGTCTTGAAACATTTTCTGCTAAATTATCACAGAAACAGTCACTTGGTTGCTCCATGTTTGATTTTCCCTCAATACTTTTGGAGTCATCACTTCCAATATGTCCAGTCTCCACTGCATCACTAGCTTCTGATTGGATATTATTTGACACAGAATCATAACTGTCCTGTGAATGGCCAGATGCTGAGGCATCTTTGGTTTTTGAGGAATCTGATTGGTTGATATCCAAGCCAATGAAATTCAGTCTTACAAGTTGACGGCAGAGTCTTATTGGTGATGTCCTTCCACCAATGAGAAGAATGGAATAATCTTTCAAAGCACAGATCACATGATGCATTCTGTTGACTGAAATGAATCACCAGAAAAAAGATATAGTGAAATATTGCTACAATCAAACCTGCCTTATGTGGTCAATTCACAGTCGTCCTGATGAAAATTACTGTACTAAACTAAGTGGTCATCTGTCTTTCAAGGCCAGTGTACAACTGAAATTGTCTAGAATCTATACACTTAGTAGTAACCATGTGGTTACACTTCATTGTAGTCACCAGTTTTTGTCTGTCCCTCTTGGGGCTGCTTAACACAGGTTTGACTCTAAATTTATAAGTAATATTTTGGTCCACATTTCCTTCAAAATAATCACGATCGAGATAAAAACCGAAATTTACATGAATCGTATTACAAACATACCTTCCACAGTCTTTGGATCTACCGTCGGGTAATGAATGCGAGAATCAAATGTATTTAGATCTGTAACGACAACATCTATGAGACGTCGGTGTTTGCCTCCCTGTTCTCCAAATCCTCCCACAGTCACAAAGTAACTACAGCCATTGAGAAGTGCACTGCTGTGTCCAAACCGCAGCAGAGGGTAGCCTACGGGAAGTTGCTCAATACAAACAATCGGTAGTTCTGGATCTGTGTCTTCTACATGCTGGAAACATTTCTCACTCATATCTGAAAGAAAGCAAAATACAAGTTATCATGGGTGTTTTCAAAAAACAAACATCAGACAAAATGTTATACTAGGATATCAGAGGTATTTTCAACAAAGAAACATCAGACAAAATGTTATACTAGGATATCAGAGGTATTTTCAACAAAGAAACATCAGACAAAATGTTATACTAGCATATCAGAGGTATTTTCAACAAAGAAACATCAGACAAAATGTTATACTAGCATATCAGAGGTATTTTCAACAAAGAAACATCAGACAAAATGTTATACTAGCATATCAGAGGTATTTTCAACAAAGAAACATCAGACAAAATGTTATACTAGGATATCAGAGGCATTTTCAACAAAGAAACATCAGAGAAAATGTTATACTAGGATATCATAGGAATTTTCAACAAACCAACATCAAGACAAAATGTTATACTAGGATATCATAGGCATTTTCAACAAACCAACATCAGAGAAAATGTTATACTAGGATATCATAGGAATTTTCAACAAACCAACATCAGAGAAAATGTTATACTAGGGTGTTTAGGGTTATACACAAAGAAAGTGCACCAGTATATGAACTTGTGGTGCAATATAGGAGGAAAAAGTAACTTGAACACCGCAATATACTCATGCTCTTTATCCACAGGTTTCAAGGTCTTTATAAAAGTCTTCAGTCATACAAAATATCATCTATGACCTCATCTTTTGCAAGCTTGTTACCATGTCCTAAATATCCAATATATTAACTTTGATCCAAAATCAACCCTTTGACCCTTGACCTTTAAACCTTGAAAGACACATCTATAGTTCACACATGACCCCTGACCTTTGTTTGTAGTCCACATATGACTCTGTGGTATTACCTTGTAAAAGTTTGCCACAGCGTCCTATGTAGCCACACATAATCATGTAATGGCCACACATGAGATGCCACTCCTCGTACTCATCAAACGGCTCCATCATTTCCACCAGGTGTCGCTGCGGTCCTGTCACTAGTGATGTATAGAACTGGTTCATATCGAGGGCCTCTGTTCTTTCCCAGCCCTGATATAAGAAGTCATTTATAAACATTTAATTTGAAATCCAGTAACAAATAGTGATATGTAGTCTGATTTCATCTATTGCATTTTACAATACGGATATTTATGATATTTTTAGAAATTAGAAATTTGTCTACTGAAAAAAATGATACTACGATTCATTAAATTAATTTTTAAATCCACAGCTTAGGATTTGATGCAACAAATCAGGCCTGTGGCACTTTGAACAACCAATAATAGCTCTTAAAAACTTTTGACCAAACAAAATATTTCAGAATGATTAATTTGTTTAGTGGTGTAATATCGTATCAACTGTTTTGCTTTGGTAACTAGCACATACATGTATCTTTCCTGTCCAAAATTCATACATTTTGAGATATAAAGGAACAGCATATTCTAATAATCTTCAATTTGATATTTGCCAAAGCATATTTACAGAATAAGAAAAAATTTTCATAACAATGTAAACTTTCTCGTAATGCTCACCATCTTCAGGAATCTTTCTCGTTGGGACTGTATTGTAGGAAACGCGGTAATGCATCGGAGTGGTGACCCCACTACTTGGAAGTGGCGCTGCCTGTGTGGGGAAAATAACTGGTACACATAACCTGGTATTGATGCAGCGCTAGACTGGCCACAGGTCAGTCTCAATTACCATAACCTGGTATTGATGCAGCACTAGACTGGCCACAGGTCAGTCTCAATTACCATAACCTGGTATTGATGCAGCGCTAGACTGGCCACAGGTCAGTCTCAATAACCATAACCTGGTATTGATGCAGCGCTAGACTGGCCACAGGTCAGTCTCAATAACCATAACCTGGTATTGATGCAGCACTAGACTGGCCACAGGTCAGTTTCAATAACCATAACCTGGTATTGATACAGCACTAGACCGGTCAGTTTCATGTACTAAAATTGTCTACAACAAGCTACAGTTTCACAAACATTCCTCAACTTTAAGGAATCTCTATACTTCAAATTTCCCATAGGAATGTTAACTACAGAGTTTTTCCTTAATGCATTCCTATTGACAATTTTAAGTTTAAAAATCAGGAATTTCTTTATGTTAAGGAATAATGGTTAAACTCGTGCCAGATGACTTTAAAATTCTGGTCTCAATTATATTTGATTCTAACAATATCAAACTACCATGAGGTGCAATAAGGGATAGGTGAAATAGCCTACAGAACATGATGAAGTAATAATCTATATTTGTGTACACTCTACTTACATGAATAATCCAAAGGCATCACTTGGATTTATCTGTAACACAGAAACAAAATACATAAATTATAACCAATTGAATAAGAGTATTATGTGATGTTAAATCGTGCAGTCTAATTATTATTTGAAATACAAAATGCTCTGCTAATAAAAATATAACTCAAAGCTTACCTGTTCGTACAAAACAAAAACAGCATTGGCAAACGTCTCAGAGGCCCATTTCAGGACGGCAGAGGAACTGTAAACAAAGGCATATTAATATCTTATATATAATATCTCAATAGTAATAGGTAATTAACATTAATTTATTTTTTATTTTATTTGTTTAACGTCCTATTAACAGCCAGGGTCATGTAAGGACATGCCAGGTTTGTTGGTGGAGGAAAGCTGGAGTACCCAGAGAAAAACCACTGACCAGCAGTCAGTACCTGGCAACTGCCCCACATGGGATTCAAACCTGCATTCCAGAGGTTGAGGGCTTGTGATAATATGTCGGGACATCTTAACCACTCTGTCACTGCAGCCTCAATTTCTTTTTACAAAATTAACATGAAAACAAAGGCAATCATATTATGTAATATGTAATTAGGTTAAAAGCATATATGCTAACATATAGACTATATATGGTAACATCTTTCTAGAGACATAGTACAAAATAAGGTTTAAGATATTAGTCATCTTTCAACATCATTCAAACATCAAAACTTTGATCATTTTGATAAAAAAATTATTATTACATCTATTTGTTTCCTCATTTTATAAGATATAAAATAAATACTAAGTGAAGATCTATACTGACCAGCGACGGGTCATGTAGGTGAGAACACATTCGGACAGCAGGAGAGTTGGCCGGTCAGTGTCCACTCCACAGTGGGTCAGTACGGCCTCCAGTGTGTTGAGCTGGGTCAAATCCACACCAACTAGGGTGTACCCAGGGGTGTGTATTTCTATAAAACAAAGACAATAAACTAATACTTTTCATTTAAGAAGCAACATCTCAGCTTAAAGTGTAAGAAGTGCTAGAGAAAAATACAAAGCTAGACCGAGGTTCGAATTCAAATTCATTTCATTAAAGAAGCAATATCTCAGCTAAAGTGTAAGAAGTGCTAGGGAAAAAAGACAAAGCTAGACCGAGGTTCGAATCCAAATTCATTTCATTAAAGAAGCAACATCTCAGCTTAAAGTGTAAGAAGTGCTAGAGAAAAAATTAAAGAAGCAACATCTCAGCTTAAAGTGTAAGAAGTGCTAGAGAAAAAAGACAAAGTTAGACCGAGGTTCGAATCCAAATTCTTTTCATTGAAGAAGCAACATCTCAGCTTAAAGTGTAAGAAGTGCTAGAGAAAAAAGACAAAGCTAGACCAAGGTTCGAATCCAAAACCTCTGAACTCTAGCAGCAGCAGAGGGCTGGGGGGAAAAGTTATCAATTCAATCTCATAGTAACCTCATATTTATGTTCCCCTGATTACAGTATCAGCTTATGTTCAGGGTTAGACAAGTTGTAAGAAATCCACAAAAAGATCATACAGAATGTTATCACTATAAACATCAGGAGCACATACCTATGAGAGGGTTCTGATCTGGCTTTTGCTGATGCAGGCCTGGAATCAGATTGCCCAGGACACCCTTGGCTTTGATGATGGCACATTTTCTTTTTACAACTTCAGGGAAATCCACCTGTTTTAATAGATTAAAAAAACACATTTATTTCCAAGAACTGGATGAAAGGTTACATTAAATGTTTAGTTTTAAAGTGAAAAAAAATTAATGTATTAAAAGACTTTTTTTGTTTCCATATTTCAAACTATTAAAACCAAAAATCATCAAGTTACTGAAATTAACCGTTCATTTACAACATTACAATCTACAAACTTGTTAGTATTGTTTTTGTTGGTTTTTCATACCTCATAAAATGAGACATTTTCTAATCCCTCTGCTGCTTTAAGACGAAAGTATGCTGAATCAAAGCCGGCTCCAAGGGAGACAATCTGCTTTGGTCCTGGTTGTGAGGCTAGAAATGACTTAAGGATATAGTCAATGGTTACAGCCCTTATATAGTAGCCCCTGAAGCAGAAATTTTAATATATCAACTTTTTATCTGATTTTCAATGTTAAAGAAACTCTTTTTCACATTTACTAATTCCAATTTTTTCCAAAATAATATTATTAAATAAAACCATTCTTAGAAGGGCTCTCACACATAGGGTTTCTACATGTGTATTAATGACTATAGGGTTTCTACCTGTGTATTAATGACTGTAGGGATTCTACCTGTGTACTAATGACTATCTGGTTTCTACCTGTGTATTAATGACTATAGGGTTTCTACCTGTGTATTAATGACTGTAGGGTTTCTACCTGTGTATTAATGACTATAGGGTTTCTACCTGTGTATTTAATGACTATAGGGGTTTTACCTGTGTATTAATGACTATATGGTTTCTACCTGTGTATTAATGACTATAGGGTTTCTACCTGTGTATTAATGACTATAGGGTTTCTACCTGTGTATTAATGACTGTAGGGTTTCTACCTGTGTATTAATGACTGTAGGGTTTCTACCTGTGTATTAATGACTGTAGGGTTTCTACCTGTGTATTAATGACTATAGGGTTTCTACCTGTGTATTAATGACTGTAGGGTTTCTACCTGTGTATTAATGACTATAGGGTTTCTACCTGTGTATTAATGACTGTAGGGTTTCTACCTGTGTATTAATGACTATAGGGTTTCTACCTGTGTATTAATGACTATAGGGTTTTTACCTGTGTATTAATGACTATATGGTTTCTACCTGTGTATTAATGACTATAGGGTTTCTACCTGTGTATTAATGACTATAGGGTTTCTACCTGTGTATTAATGACTATAGGGTTTCTACCTGTGTATTAATGACTAAAGGGTTTCTACCTGTGTATTAATGACTATAGGGGTTTTACCTGTGTATTAATGACTATAGGGTTTCTACCTGTGTATTAATGACTATCTGGTTTCTACCTGTGTATTAATGACTATAGGGGTTTTACCTGTGTATTAATGACTATAGGGGTTTTACCTGTGTATTAATGACTATAGGGTTTCTACCTGTGTATTAATGACTATAGGGTTTCTACCTGTGTATTAATGACTATAGGGGTTTTACCTGTGTATTAATGACTATACGGTTTCTACCTGTGTATTAATGACTATAGGGTTTCTATCTGTGTATTAATGACTATAGTATAAGGTTTCTACCTGTGTATTAGTGGAGCTCTTCTTGTGACTTTAGACACAAATTCCTGTAGGAAGACATCATCAAAGTAGCCAACTGCAGCCATAGAACATTTACTCACTATGGAGTTGTCGTTAGTTCCTTGAACCTGTGGAATAAGAATCTTATTTTCAACACGACAAGATTTGAAATTTTCTGTACTAGCTTGATTAAATGTGTTATCGGGATACTCTTTAAAATTACTGTACTGTTTTAATTTACACATATACAAGAACAACACAATAAATATACTGGTCCAATATAATATATATTGTTTATGTTTTCAAGCACACGGCACCGTCAGCAGTGACGTCACTAAATCTTCGCCAAAGATGATGGCACCAATTCATACGTATTTTTGAGAACATGGCATATATTGCCAAGTTTTCTCTGCATCTGATAAAAACAAGATTGAAGTAAATTGAACTATTCCAATTGGATTATTTTGAATTTTTTTTAACTATTGATAGTATGTACATGTCAATGAAATATATTTTATGTTAATCTCGTAGAAAAATATAGACAATATAAAGTTATGATGTTATAATCTTTTACATGTAGCTGCGCTCTTCTGAAGCTTTGCCTTAAATTCATATTAATTTAATTAGTAAAGGAAAATGCACATCTGGTTTTGGACAGGATGATAGACAAATTGCTCATTTTCAAGATAGAATATTGTAGTAATTGAAATGGCAGCAAAAAAAAACATATAAATGACACAAAAAAAGCCTCATGTCTGTTTAAGACTGTTCTAATATGATCAATTTACCAGTCCATTGCCATGACACGTTTACTGGATCGATTAGTTAGACAATACAAAAACAAATTATCTAAAATAAAACCAACAGCAGTTTCTCGTCGACTTTTACACGTCTTTTGCTTTTTATCATCTTTCTTTGGTTCTTCAGCCATATTTCAGTCGTCGATTTTCTCGAATACTTAAGAAATTACTGTTGAACACACCAATCTTCTTCAAGTTATTTTTCCCATGGACGCGGCCATCTTTAATAAAATTACCAACGTCCTATAAACGCTTAAATTGGAAGCATTTCATCTGAAGCGTTTTAAAGACCAAGGACACCAGAAATTAAACAATATGGCGCCACATCAGAAATGAAAAGTTGATTTGAGTAATTGTAATGTTGATATAACCCTTCACAATGGCTATGAATCCCGTGAAATTGGATCAGCAAACAATTCAGGATGTCAGGAATTTGTTATGGGGATCGGCTTTGAAAGACGAAATATTTACGAGATGGACACAAGGTAACATCGGTGCTCTACAGTACAGCATCTCATGATCAGCAGCTGATAAAAATGATTCAACCGAGTTTACCGTCAGAAAGAAGATTTAAAACAATGAATGATATATCTATCATTTTTGTTGATAGATTTAGAGTGCACACATATCAGATCTAGACCTAGATACAATATGAAATTTGAATTGAATTTTATTTTTGTTTTGAAAAAATGACGGTGTTTTCAACGCGTTTCATTTGTAATAGGAGCGTGTCGGTGTGGTTTGAACATAGTGTTAAAAACGGTCTCTGTCACTCAGATTACGGAGCATGCTTCTTTAGCTCAGTCGATAGAGTCGTAAATTTTCACGCTGGAGACCCCGGTTGATTCCTGCATGGTCGCCCCGGGACACTCGATAAGAATGTGCATTTTCCCTGTTCTTCTACATAGTTTCATTATTGTTATTACATACCATGTCACTTTTCGAGTTAATGGAAAAGTTTATCTATAATATTGTGACACTTTGTGCCTGACACTTCCTAATTTTACTTTCAGGTTAATTTTCATCCTAAATTATATGTTATGTATCAGTGATTTTTCTCCTTATATAACTGGAGTCGGTAAACCACCCCATTCCCAATGCCAAACCCCACTATTTTTTTCCCAATTACAATGAAAAATTCCCAAACCAAATAAATCCCGAAAATCTCTCCTCTCGTTTAATCTAAAAACAAACCACTCTCAAACTGTTGTTATGGTCGTCACCTTTTGATAAATTGACACAATTTACTGTTTTACAGTATTTAATCACCTATAATACCATGTTCATTGAAGTGTAACTTTTTCCCAAAACTGCTCTTTTTGCGATTAAAAATTTCCAATTTGTTACAAAAACATTTTCCCCAAAATACCCTGAAAAATCACTGTGTATAATTTAAGTGTTGTCTTAATATTCTTTTTCTGTTTACAGGATTTTCATTTAGTGAAGATGAACCAACAGCGTTGGTACAACATGAAGGGGGTCCATGTGCAATTATCGCCCCTGTACAGGCCTATGTATTGAGGGCTGCTCTTTTTAAAGACAACCCACCTGAAGATATATCTGCAGTCACAGGTAAAATGGCCTCAACAAGAGGACAAACTAGAGGTTTAACTTGCATTGGGTCATTTCTTCCATCCATCTGTATATGCATATTATGCATTCCTACAGCATAACATATTCATATCCGGTACACTTATTATGATTAGCTATATTTTATGTAACAGGGTGCAGGATTTACAATAAATTTAATACCTGCCTCTGCCAGGGATCGAACCCGGGACCTCTGGGTTACTAGTCTGACGCTCAACCGATCGAGCTAAAGAGAAGTTCTCTCTAGCCGAGCGATATATTGCGGCTAGTATTGACCAGGGTTACATACTCCCCCTCCAGGGATGAACTCGTCTGCGAGTTTCCAGGGGTCACAACGATTCCTTCGCAGGTATCGTGAAGTATCATTCCCGAGTCCCTACATGGGCGCCAATGTAACAGGGTGCAGGATTTACAATAAATTTAATACCTGCCTCTGCCAGGGATCGAACCCGGGACCTCTGGATTACTAGTCTGACGCTCAACCGATCGAGCTAAAGAGAAGTTCTCTCTAGCCGAGCGATATATTGCGGCTAGTATTGACCAGGGTTACATTTAGGTTCATGCACATCTGACAACCAAATGAGTGACCAAGCTATGGATAATAAATGTATATGGTCCACCTGGGTGAGACAGTATGTCACATATCATAACCATGTCACTATAAATTATAGTGACCTACATTTTGACCTTTATATCATATTGTCTATTTTATAACTGGTTTTGTAGAGGAGGAAGCTAAGGAACTGTTGTGTGCAGCTCTCACACAAATTCTTATAGATGTAGCCTCTAGTACCTACAGAGTTGTCTCCCTTGACAACTCCTCTTCTGAACAAAACACATCAAATACTCAGGAAGCGTCGACGTCTGATGCTGCAGCAACTGAGGAGGCAGAGGATGGAGAAAGGAGTCCTAAACGTCCACGCCTGGATGAGGACCTTTTCCATTCAAGACTTAGGTAGACCTATTTTTCATTACATTCATCTTGTTGTATATGGTGTTACAATATGAAATTTATATAATTCAGAGAAAATTGTTTGCTAGATATCAATACACAGTAGCTGAGATTATTCAGAGGTAAAGATTTACATTATGTTGCACCAAAAATAAATATGTGTAGAATGTCTTTATTAAGCAATTTTCTGGTAATACTGGCACAAACTAGAGGTATAATTATCATGCTAATTGTTTTGGTGAATTGATATAGAAAATGGTTTATCATCTCATTTAACCCCGAAGACAAAAAGTTTAAACTTCAAAATTCTAAGTCTATTATATGTAGAGCACATTATGAAATTTCCTTTTAAATGAATGAAGTGATGGCTTTGTTTGTTTTAGATGTACTGAGTGTGAAGACGAAGAAGCTCTCAGGACCTGTATAAAATCTAGCATTCCAGATTTTACAAATGAATTTGGTGTTTTATTACATTTATACTCTGTAGTTTTAACTAAGGTGAGTGGCTAATTAATATATCTTCAAAACAACCATAAACATAATAAAAACAATTTTCCAATAAAAAAGAGTTCAAGCATCTATGGACAAGATTTATTGTGAAATTTTCCAATCAAAGTGTAATATGAACTTGTTTGACAGCAAAGTTAAGTAAGAAGGTCAAATTAATCAATCTTTTCTCTATTTATTTGTTTTGAATTTATGCTATCATAACAAAACAATAAAATTTTCTATAATAAACTTGTTAGTTAGCTATCAAGAGAAGATAATCTATGCAAAAAAAAAACTCAATACTACTTCATATATTGTAATTATCTCCCCTTTAAACAATACTGCTACCCACCAGATATGTAGTTATCTCCCCTTTCTGCTTTGACGGAATATGAAGATCTCTAATATTATAATTTTGAGAATTTCTATTTAATACATCATCCTTGGACGTGACTGAGCACAACACTATCTTATTGATATAACTTTTGGTGAAATAATTTCAGGGAATAGAACAAATAAAAAATGAGGTTGAGGACCCAGGGGAATCTCTCATAGATTGTATCCATGGACACGGAAGGTAACGTATTGGAGGATTAACATAATCATTATATGTACATAATGGATGAAGGAAATTTGAGATAGGATATTTCATTAATTTTATCAATTTAAACTTAGTAAACTATAAATAGCTGGGGAACTGGTCATAAAAATTGGTAATTATTTATTTTCTCTGATGTAAAACTAAGGCAGTTGTTCTCTTTATTCCCTCATACGACTTTCTAGATAATGAAGTATTTTTCTTATAAATTTCTTCCTTGCATGTATTTCATATATAGCAGATCAACACGCAAGGTAGATTTTAAAAAGCGGTATTTGACTTTTTGGATTTGATGATGTATAATGCCCTTTGTTTTACAGCCAAAGTCTGATTAACCTGTTCCTGAGTGGTAAGGCTGTGACCAATGTGTGGGACAATGACAAAGAAGTCTGTGGTCTCAGTAAGTCTTTATGTATAGAGAAAGCAAACGTCATAGTCTAGATTAAACAGGAGCAAAGGTTTACATTCAGAAACTCATAATATGGTGTTAAGAGAATTGATTAATAGAATCTTTCAACCCTTTGGGGTGATACAGGAGAATCTCAACCCGAGGAGCAAGATTCTTTAAAAGTTGTCAAATACGAGGCTCTGAATCTTATCTAAAGGGTTGAGATGTCTTGTCTCACTCCAAAGAGGAATGATTCTTTGTCTCTTACCCAAAAAGAGCAAGTGAAAAGATCTTGTGTAACTTGTCTTTACCCTAGGGTAAGATTGAAAAAATCTCACCCTGGTAAAAATTGTGGATATATCGCTGTCCGGGTTAAGAGAATAAGGTGTTCTGGCCATGGGACAGTTAGCATTTTCAGTTTCATTGTGAAAATTTTTACCCATGACACTAAAGGCTATACAGTATTCTCCTGGCTTACAATATCTCAATATCTTATATCCAAGGATGGATGATATGTCAATTACATATACCAAAAGTGATCACCTTGGACTTTTAAATAAAAGAAATGCATCTTGTTGAGGTCAATTTACATTCATTCGGGATCTATGACTCCTCAACGTTCCTTGTACATGTAAGAAAAAAAATGTCACATTTGGTTTTTTGATTGAATATTTCAGAGCTACATGGTATACCACGACAAGCAACAATAGGATTCCTAACATTACTAGAACACATGCGATATTGTGAGGTGAGTTAATTTGTCTTCAGATATATCGACAGCCATAGTAGGAATAGGTTGTTTCCATGATCTATGAAACCACATTGTCATAGGCCTATAATATTGCTCAAACAGAGCGGGACACGCACAGTACATTTTGCATTTTCTTACAATCATTTTTATTTGATTTTACATAGAGTTAAGAAGCATGTTTTTAACGTAAACCATCTTCAAAAAGTGTTGTGTGTCCCACTGACTTGCAATGTTATAAAACAGGTGCGTCCTTCTCGAGATTTCATGCGTACTACACAACAGGACATGCATGTAGATCGATTCACTGTATCTACATGGTTTGATATTTATGTATTGTACAGCATTTTTACAAGTTGTAACTTTTATTTAATCTTCATACGTTTTGCTGCTACAGAAGCTTAAGGAGTTTTTGATATGGGAGAAAACCTCCCATCCAGGAAAACCTATTAGATGAAACAGATGAAAACATCCTATATGAATTCTCTGGTACTTCTTTCTCAGTTAGCAAAAGTAATTATTGACATAATTTTGTCACCTTTGTGGAAAAAATACAAATAATATCAACATAAGACTTATTTACATTCATTCTAAAATAATCTACCTCAAACCAACATATGTAAAGGTACCACAAACAACATTATGAAGTATAATGAAATACTGTGTCTCTTACAGTAGGTAATTGTTTGTCAAATTGGTGTGTTATACAGGTAGGTTGGTACCTGAAGAATCCTCGTTATCCAATATGGCTACTCGGGAGTGAGACTCACCTTACTGTGCTGTTTTCAAAGGTTGGTATATACTGTTTAAAACTGTTTAGTTGTTTACATCATTTACTTGAAAATAATTGTTTAATCAATAAAAGGCACTTTGTTTTGATATATAAAATAAAGGCTATGATTTCAGAGTGGTATCCTGACATATCACCACAAGCCTTCCTCTTCCAAGTTTCAAGTTCTAATCGATCCCATGTGTGGAAGTTGCCAGGTACTGACTGCTGGTCAGTGACTTATTGCAGGTACTCTGGCTTCCTCCACCAACAAACCTGCCACATGTTACGAAAGCTATGTTATTATGCTAACCTAACAATATTTTTGAATTTTGTTTGTAGGAGGAGAATCTAGTGGTGCGAGAATCCCCTCATCTTAATGCTAAACAGATATTCCAGTCATTTGATCCAGAAGGTACTAAAATCATAGTTAATTTTTAACAAGTTTTTATTTTCGCCTGTGTTGACTAGAGAGTTTGTGGAATTTTTTTTGCTCATTTTTTTCTTACTGCACATTGAAAGGTAGTTATGCTCAATTGAAAATATTTTTTTATTCATAAACTTCTCCAAAAGAATTGACAACGGTTCGAAGATTTCCAGAAAAGATCAATGTAACAAAAAATACTTTCATTCAGCAAGCAGTCTAACTGTTTAACGGTTTGAATTTGGATCTGAAATAGTTATGAATATATTTAGTATAGTAATTTTGATCTGAAGTATTTTTCTTTTTCTTGTCAATCATTTTCTGTATGTCTTTTACAGGAAATGGATTCATATCTACCATTCAGCTGGCAGACCTTATGAGTGCCTTAAATTTGGTGTCAGAGAAAGAATAGTGAGTTGAAATTTTACTTTGACTTTTAACTTGAGCAATACCTGGTAATTTTGTGTTGTACAAACACATTATCTGCTACTTTCTTAATCGATGTAATACTTTTATGAGACAATGATATATGACCTGGTATTTTTGTATTTACATACAAATACTTTAATTTAGTCCATTTCTTAACAATTTTATGTGGGCAATGATCAGATGTTAATAGCAGCTGTAATATTTCTTTATTAGTGTCGACATTATGACGACTAAGTTGGATGCCGAGAGCCTGGGTATAATTACCATGCATTGTTTCATGGAAGAGTTCTATCCAGGGGAGAGCACTACCGACACTCCTAGATCCTTCACTTTGTATCATTACAATGGACTTGCTAGATCATGCATAGAAAACAAGGTAAGAAGACTTTCTCCACACCCTTCTGATTCACGGTATAATCCATTGGCTCTTTTGTTTTCACTGATAATGTTGGTAGTTGTGATACGATAGACCATTTTTTGTGGGTGTTTATCCTGCATGTTTTTTGGGGCACTGACAATACAACTCTGTGTGTATCTTCATTTAATTATGTCAGGGTATATTTTCTTCTGTCTTTTAATATGTCTTAAAAATGTCTAAGATGAAAGTAAAAATTGGTAATTTTGACATTTGGTATGAACTTATGCACTAATTGAAAATTCTGGTGCTTTCACTGTTGTAAATTATTATCTTTCTCTTTGAACAATTTGATTTAAATATTTGGAACTTATTTTCTTAGTCCCCTTTTAAACCAGAGATTTCATTGATCTCATCAAATCACCTTCTTAGCAATCAAATTCACTTATATAGCGATCATTTTCAGATAGTATGGATAATGATGTTGGATTTTATTTGAAAAAAAAAAACTTTTTGGTTTTCAGGTGCGTTATCAAAGCGGTAAGGCTACAATTCCAGAGGAACTTGATGTCCAGATCATCACAGATGTTTCTACCATGAAAATGTGCTTGGAGACAAAATGGCCGACAATCGAAGTTACTTGGAACTCCAATCACATACCATCTCTTAACTAAGGGATGCTTTGGTGCTTATTTCTTAAAGATGCTCCACCGCCAACAGAGCATAAATGACATTCATAATTTGAACAATAATTGGTGTTTAATCATGTATATATATGTCTAATTGACACAAAAAATAAAATTATTTATTTTGCCTTTGGTGCATACGTAATCAGCACTTCATTCCATATAGGATATAGTGCCACGGAATTTTTTCGGGATGCAATTAATTATTTTTATATTTTTAACTTGAAGTAAAATTAGAAGCTCAAACTTTTCAATGGTGGTGATGGTTTAAAGTACGTAACTTTTCTAACTGAAGAAAAATACTAAATCGTCAGCTGCTGTTTTTGATAGTAAGAAAATACCATTTGTCAGCGGTGGAGCATCTTTAACCACTTGGTTAATGGTTAAATTTATTAATATTGGTCAAACTCATCAGTGTCTGGAGGTACTTTGTTACCAGCAGATACATATTGCATGTATGTTCCTAAAGGGGAAGGGCGTCGTACAAGGGGATGTTATAACCGCACCAGTCTTTGTTGTATTGGGGCTTATGGGGAGGACCATTTCTGTTTAATTGATTTATTGCAATAATGATATAATTGTCTTGAGATCAAATCTTCAACAGTTGTGATTTCTAAACTGGGATCTCTTTGTAGGGATGTAATTAAAGATTGTTTTATGTTCTGACAAAAGTACTTGCTGTCCAATGTATAAACAGAAGAAAGATATATGCTTTGATAGGTTGTAGTTTTTTACCCGGTTTGATGTTAGACAGAATTATGTGTTAAATGAGAATTGAATTGCCAAAGTTGTATATCATATTTATTTTAATGGAATTTCCAATTTCTCTATTTCCATCTTTTCCATCACTGCCCAACACATCATTTTCTGTATGCCTTGAATTATTCTTGAAATAAAGTCACTTAAGTGGGAAATGGGTGGACTGCTCCCTTTCCTATTTTAACCTTTTAACACCTTTAAAATTGCTGAACATGAATCAAATTTTAATCCAAATAGGGTTGAATGTATTCTAGCTCCTTTTCCTGGTTATTTCAGTGAGATATCAATATACACTGGTGAGAGTTAAGCTAGCACAAGGAGACAAATTATATTATTGCCTCCCCAATACAATAACTTCCTACGTATATACATCTTATACATAGCATGCTGTTTTCTATGATATAATCAATTGCCTAGACACACAGCCAAATATAATAAAATTAGAACCTATAATTTTAATAAGGATGTAAAAATTAATAGCCAGTAAACTTACCATCAGTCTATTGATTTTAATCATTCACCCCTGAAAATTCATAATGGAATGGTCTAGTCTTTGATTTAGAAGAGTCTAAATGTGTCTTCAGAGCTGAGCCAGGTAAAGATGGTTTGGTGGTTATACACTACATAGCAGTGTTTCTATATTTCATATAAGCTATATATTCTCCTTTGGGCAATGTTTTGTTCAATACTGCATGCATGAAATTTCTTGACTTACTGTATTTTTGCTGTCGATGATATAAGAAAATGAGGAGTGTCCTTTGATACCATACAAGGGGCCAAGTTTTTTTTAATTTATTTATTTTTTATTTATTTCACTAAGAAACAGTTGTGATGACTGTTGCAAGTTCAACTGTAGCTGCTTATTTGTGGGACATGAATATGGCCATTAATATTGTTCTGTGAAATAATAGAAAATGAAGAAAAAAAAAGATAAATGCTCATATAGCTAGATAATCAAACTTTGTAAGCTAAAATTTAATTTTTCATTTTTGTTGTTTAAAGTTTTTGACTCAAGAAAATAAATTACCACACAGTAAAGTGGCAGTGTTAAGATGCCGACATATACAAGCCCTCACTCTGGGTGCGGTTCGAATCATGTGGGCAGTTGCATACTGACAGTTTTTTACTCGGCTTTTTGACTCAAGGCAGTCTAATACCCGTGTTAATTTGACTCAAGAAAACCAATTACCACACAGTATTTAGATAAAGATATTGACAAATTTACCGATACACATGTTAGGTGTGCTTTGACCAAGCATGACAATTGTCAAGTTGTTTGTTAAGTCGTTAATTGAAACTTTTCTTAAAGAAAAAGATATTACCAAAAACATAAGTAAGCCTTCGTGCATGGTTCTTATTTTAATTATTTTGATTTTTTTTACATCCATGTTACTCAATAAATTATGAGATTTTCTTTATAAGAAAAATGCGTTTTATTTCAATTTTGAAACACTAAACCTCATACATCAAACCTGAAACTGATTAAAGAGGGACAGCAAAATATATTTGTATGAACTCCTAAAAAGTACCAGAAAAGTGCAATGTAAACCGTGTGACCAGAAGAAGCAAACAAAACCACTACAATGGCATATGACAGAGAAAGGGCCCAGTCAGGCAGATACTTGTTCTGGGCGACTGTTGGGATTTCGAAACAATGGAGGCAAAAGTAAACAATATTAAAATAATCAGCAAAGACGATTTTGAAAGGAAAATAAACAAAACTTAAATAGAAGACAATTGTATGAAAATTGGGAAGGCAAAGATTAAGGCGAAAATGGGTAAAATATTAAGGATATTGACTCGTGAGGAGTGAAGACAACTAGTTCAGAGGCAATTTCATGCAATGGAAAGACAGACACGATCAGTTAGCGCTGCGAAAAATGTTTCCAAGGAAGTTACTAAATTAGGAATAAACTCATCTTTGGTGACTGAGAGGCTACCATTCCATTCTACGACGTACAGTATTGCCGACTCCATCCAACTTGGCAACGTTAGGGATGAATTAGTGCATACCCATTCTCTTTGCTCAGTAGCTCTAGCAGAAGTAAGGTACACCTGGTCTCACGGCAATGCACCGTAGTTTCAGACGACCATGAAAAGCAAAAGAAGGAACCCATTTCATGCAATCGAAGAACATCCAAGATCAGTTAGAGCTGCGAGCATGTTTTCAAGGAAGTTGCTTAATTGGGAATAAGCTCGTCTTTGGTGCCTTAGATGTTACAATTCCAGCTGAAGTCTGTCTACGACGCACAGTATTGCTGACTCCATCTAACTTGGCAACGTTAGGGATGAATTAGAGTAACCCTTTCTCCTTGCTCAGTGGCTCTAGCAGAAGGAAGGTACACCTGGTCTCACGACATTGCTCTGTAGTTTCAGAAAACCATGAAAAGCAATAGATGGAAACCCATACGACTTGAATATCAGTTACGGCCGGAGAGCAGTGAGGTAAATGCAGTGGAATACTGGCTAAAGCAAGATATTGGCAGTTGGAGCAAATTAAAATATATACACTGTTTCTCCCTCTTGGATCCACCTGATGACAGGACATGATCAACACCATCCAAAATGTAAAGGTAGTTAATGTGAAATGTGATTACTTTAGAAAGTTTACTATTTCACTAAATCAAAGGCAATATATCGTCTTTCGGTCTTTATCATCCAAGCGGGCTGTGCCGGTGGAGCGTTCCGTGGGAGTACCGTGGTATCAATGATGTCTACGAGTGAAAACAGACCCACGTACAGGAGAATTGGTACCAGCCTGTCAGTAGTGAGAGTAGAAGGAAGAACTAAGACAAACAGTAGACAGTGTAACATCGGATTTATGAGCCAAGAAATGCAGCCTAGACTTGGTGAAGTAATATCTGCATAAATGGATGTGAGTCTTGTTTACTGACACCATGTTAGTCCGCGCGGGAAATTTGATATTGTTGTTGAATGAACCAGTTTGGTTATGAAACTTATAAAAAAAATCTTGAAAGGTCTAGATAATTGAAAGGAAACTGAATAGCTATCGAAAAACATTGAAATTTTGTTATCTGTTCAATTTTTTATAGGGACTTTTTTATCACATTGAACTGTTGAGGTTAAATGGCTGAAGCGGGAAATTCAAATGTTCACTTGCATTTAAATTATGTTTTACTTTGAACTAGAAAGTAAAATGTAAATATAATATGTAGATATAAATGCAATCTGTGGTTGGCAGAGCGCCCGCTATGAATATTTATCTGCCACACAGATTGCATTTGTATCTCCATTAAATGCAATCTTACAATCCTTTAATAGCGTGTAGCTGATTGGTTCCGGTCTGCGTCTCCCGCTAAAAGTGTCCGCTAAAAAGTCTGGAAGCTCTAAAAAGTCTGTCATAGTTTCAGGACACCCTATGAAGAAAAAGTAATAGAAGGAAACCCATACGACGTCAATTTCATGAAATTAGTCAAAGCCAGAGAGCAGTGAGGTAAGGTCTGTGTTGAGTGTTGTGTAGTATTGGCTACAGGATATTGGCAGAGTAAATTATAATATATGCATCCAGTTTCCCTTTACTATATTGTTCACTTTATGACTAATCAAAGACAAGACACTGTCATTTGGTCTTTATTATCCAAGCAGGCTGTTCTGGTAGAGCTAATGACGCTAAGGAACGAAAACAGGCCAGAGTACAGGAGATTTGGCGACAGTGGTGGGAGAGATGAGCAATAGACAAGATAATATCAGTTTTAAATATATGTTTAACTGCAACAAATAGTATTGCAATGGTTCCGGACTGGGAATTGTTCATCCAAGTCAGCATATCTCATCTCTGTATACCGTGGTAGAAACAGTCGAAGAAGAAGGATTCGCATGACGTCGGGACCATGATCAGCGCCATCCAAAATGTAAGACAATTATTGTAAAATGTCATTTGAAAGTGCGATTACTTTTGAAAGTGTGTTAACATGTAAAGTGTAAATGTATAAACGATTCATAACATAACACAATATTAATGTAAAGAAATATTTTTAATATCTATGTATCGACTCGAGTTCAATATGAAATGGAAAAAAAATTCCATGTAGATAAGCTGCAGTCGTGAGTTAATATTATATGAGAGTTCACGAAGTTCTACTGGAAGTTTATTTTTGTTTATTTTTTCTGCAATGGATATCAATCGACTGCTATCTGATGAAAATAATCTGTTCAAAGCTTGTACTCTGAATTCCAAAGACGACGCGCTTTAACCCCGCAAAAAATCTTCTAAAAGTTCTCCGGTTTCTGAATCATTAAAGCAGTGATTGTGATATTGGAAGATATTTTCTATCCGTAGTCTTGATTTTTTCGTCGTCAATAAATAAATAATAAATAGCACAGTTATAGAAAGAAAAGAAATTAAAAAGCACGTGTGTCACAACGTAGAATTCTTTGACTGTTTCATGAAACTTTAGAATATCGATACCAAAAGGTCTTTTCCGGGGTTTCGTCATGGGACTATCCGCGTGCACCGTCACAAATATCACATACATCGAATGCATATGAGAAAACTATCCCCGTAATTTGTATTCGCCAGATTAATTTTCGACGAAAATAAATTGATTCAGTTATTTCCGTATTGTAGTTTTTAAGCTTCGTCACATCTCAGCTGTGTGTAGCCAGCCTTGACAACGCGGTCACGGTGTAACTTTCGCCACCACAAACAGAAACTGACCACCATTACGGAGAGCAGAACCAGTGACGTCACGGCCATGCCTAGCAACATGTTGGCATCATATGCATTCTCCCACTTATCCTCTTCTTCTTGCTAAAATAAATTAAAAATGAATCACACTTTACCTTAATCAGTACCTTATTCCATATATGGAATAGTGTCATGTTTTTTTTTTCTGGGATGCAATGATTTTTTTAATACATGTAGTTTTATAAACATTCAAACGTTGGTCACTTGCGTGTAATGAGCTAATTCATCATTGAAATAAGTCATACAGTGCATGCTGCATACTGTGTTTCTAGACCACTTTTGTCTGAGAACTGGACCCAGTTTCATTACCTTCATGAACTTCCTTAACTTAAATTCACCGATAGAAAAGTATTACAAAAGTTAAATTAGTTAAAGAACATTCCTTAAAATCTATAATGGTTTCCTATGGATAATACAATTGTTGTTCAGCAGCTTGGAAACAGAGATACGGGGTAAAACATAAAATCAACGTTGCCACTTACATTATGTTCTAACGCCGATTCTTCCTCGTTCTGATCACCGAACGGTTCATCTCCTACATCATGGCCAAAATCAGTCCACGCCCCCGTCGACGATGACCCTGTATGCCATTGTGATGATTTTGATGATGCCAAACTAGATGATGATGATGATGATGATGAGCTAGATGATGATGATGAGCTAGATGAACTGGCGGTAAAGTTGGTGTCGTCCTGGCAAACATCATTCCGATAGCTGCACTGTATGGAAATATCCGCTATGTCGCTAACGAACCATTTCCACGGCTCAAAACTAAAATAGAGAACCATCGTGGAATACAATTACAATGATCGAGTTTATACATCGTGTAATAGAGGCCAACTGGACCCGATTGTGTAATACCAATTCAAATTTATTATTTTATTTTGTAATACACACATAAATAAAACATATATACAATATTATAAACAATCATTAGTATTCGATAAAGGTATACATCAGGTGATTATATGAATAGCATGCGTAAAGGAGAACAAATAATATCGTTGATTATCATAATAAGGGTACACAATTTCTTCAGCGTCTAAAACGCGATTAGCTTAATCATGTGATTATTGGAATATTAATTTCTCCTTTCCTCATGTGATTATATCTTCCCTTATGTCACCCTTGATACTCCAGGGGTTCCACTCACTTACGATATCTACAACCCTAGACTTTCTCATAGTAAAACTGGAGCGCGATTAGCTTAATTAGATGATTATTGGAATATTATTTTTGCCTTTCCTCATGTGATTATATCTTCCCTTATGTCACCCTTGATACTCCAGGGGTTCCACTCACTTACGATCTCTACACCCCTGGACTATCTCATAGTAAAACTGGAGGCAACAGAACAGAACAGGTAATTTAGTCCTTTGATCTACATCAAAAGAGCCGTATAACGGTACACTGTGGTTGACTGTGTGACTTTGAAGTTAGGCGTCGCTCTCTCTGTAGTCTTCAAAGAAAATTTTTGCAGGCCAGTGATTGGTTCAGATTTGTTCCCCTGAGCTGCCTTCAATTTTACTATGAGATAGTTCAGGGGTGTAGAGATCGTATGTGATCGGAACCCCTGGAGTATCGATGTTGTCCTAATGTTGTCATATATGTAAAGAATGGAGTACTTTCAAATAAGAAAAACATTGTCTTCAATTAGCTTCAATAGAAAACACTATTATTTATTGATTCAAAATTTGTCGTTAAACTGTTTAATCTGTTTGAAATGTATATAAAGATACGGAGCTGTGTGTCAGCTGGTTTGATAAATGCACAAAAATTGTATGCGTTGAGGTGTTTCTCATTCTACTATAATTATTTTTTTCTTTGTTTTCATACCAAATCTGGCTTTCTGATTGGCCAATATTTTTTTTGCATACCACTATGAAAGAAAATCCGAGAATAGCGCGAAACCCCGACGTTATCGTGACGTCACAATAGAGACATTGATGTTTGCAAACTTTTGTGAGAATCTGCTACGCTACGCGGATTCACAGTTTGCAAACAATTTTTTTCATACCCCGATAAAATTAAAAAAATAGTGACATCAATGCCAAATTAAAGTGAACTTTTACTGACCTTGTTAATACAGGAACATTTCCCGGACACTTTAACTCAAGGCAAAGGAAAGTCCGAGTAATCTGTGGAAACCAAAGTTAGACATGTAAATATCTATCAATTAAACCGATCTGTTCACGGTCAAATCTCATTATTTCGATGTATCTGATATGTATCAATTAAACCAAGCTGTTTAAGGTCAAGCCTCATTATTTCGAAGTACCTTAATCTGCGAAACAATCCAAATATTTGGTTATCCGAATAGCAAATTGAATTACAACGTTATGATTAGACCATGACGACTTTGAATTAAATTAGATTCGAGTTAAAGAGGTTCCACGTGCACTTTAAATAGTATCTAATGAAAGAAATTAACCACGTACGTATGTATGGATGTGAGAGTGTATAGATAATTGTTTGAATTTGAAAATTCGGGATTTCAAAAATTCTTACTTGGGCCTCTGGTCTTAGACATGAGTTCCCGTCATCACCATTGGACTGTAACGGTAAATACACATAACTAAATTAATGTTACAATGGTAAAACGCCATTAACTACATAAAATACTTGAAGATGCTCCATTACTGACAAATGGTACTATGTCCTATATGGAATGAAGTTCTGATAGCGCATGCACCAAAAGCATAATACATTTTTGTTTGTGTTAATCAGACATTTATATAAACGATTAAACACCAATTATTGTTTAAATGATGAGTATCGTTTATGCTCTGTCGGTGATGGAGCATCCTTAAATACGATAAAGTAAAAGACACCAAATGATACGATTGACTTGTTCTACATACCCGGTGTACAATATAAATCATACTGTGCAAATTATGGTATAAATGGAAGGACCGATTTGCGAGAGGCGCGTCTGTGTTTGAAAATGAAATGATAAATATTTTCTTTTGTAACAGAATTTACATCAATAGAAATTACTTCTTAGTCAATGGTTAATGTTTAGCCATTAAGAAAAGTATTCAGTTTTTACCTCTTTCTCATTTTGATCTCGTAAAATGTCGACGATGGTTACGTGCAGGGCGGCAAGCACGTGCTGTACACATTCAGGGGTAGTTGTTGGTTCCTTCTGCAGTTTACATAACATATCGACCGATTCCATGGCAAGTTGCATTCTCTACAAACCCAAAAATGTTATTCTTAAAAAACGATGATAAATCTAAAATTATTCAGTATATGTGTTCATACACCAAAACTAAAACATACCCCTGCGAATTTAGGTTTTTTTAATTTTCCTTTTCATTATGTCATAATGATTGTTGTAATACACGATGTCTCGGGTTTTACTACATTTTGTGATCCTCGTGTAGTATATCTACAATATCCCTATTATTCATAACCACGCATGAAAGAGTTTTATAGTATTAATTTGGTTGTTGGTAATTTTAATTCCTATTTTGGTCTCTCACTTTTTCATTTTTATCTAATGCCATTAAAGTTGTTGTTTTGTAGCGATTAGATATCGCATTCTTTAGTTTGACAAACCTCGAATGAAAATTACACGAACTGTCAAAGATTGAAACATGTCAAGTATATTTTTGTGCAATACAGATAAACAAAACTGTAAATCGACAAGTAATATATTTTAGAGAGCACTGCTTCTTGTCAATCAATATCAAATTCTGTTCTTCTACATACATGTACTCAGTGCTATTGTTCTGCCATGTGACATATGGACATATCGTTGGATGATGACAGTTCAAATAAATCCCTGTGAGAGAGAGAGAGTAAACGATGGCTTGTAACGTTGTCACAGGGAGTCTTTCAAACGGACAACTCACCTGTATTGTTGTAATACGGAAGGAAAATTATTATTAACACGTAGACACATTTTTTTTACAAATTACATGTATGTCTCTGTAGTCCACATAGAGTCCATCTGTAATTCTGCTAAACTAATATCTACTTAGGGCTAAATCAATGAATTCGTGGAAACATCATATAGATAAGACGCAAATTACCAACAACCAATACATGAACAATACTTACAACTCTTTCATACAATGTATGTGGATATGAAGTATAGGGGTATTCTTATATCCGAGGGTCACAAAATGTAGTAAAACCCAAGCTTGCCAAAACGAACAAACCGTCCTTTTACAAACGATTATTCAACAAATTTACACCGTGCCATTACCTTGCCAAAATAGTAAATATATCTATTATCAATTCAAGCCATTCAAGGCTAGGTTTCATCAATATTCCTGAATTTTATGAAACTCCATTAGTTGGAAAGCATTACAGGAGTTTTCTGCCCTAACTGCTGTTATGTACATATATTGAAATATTACTAATCTTTATAATTAGGAACCTTGATGAAACTGGGGCCAGACAGGGATGAGCACGACTGTGGACATTTCTCACGAAATAAATTTTAAACAAAACATTAATAGATATTTTTTTTAAGGCAAACAATATAAAGAGCATACCTAATTAGACATCAAACAGTAAATTTATGTGCAGCGGTTTGAAGATGACCTACTCTAAGAAAGTGCAAAAAAATCTAATCTACTGAAAAAATACAATCGAAATCAGAGTCAATGGACAATAGTATTTTTTCTCTGTAGATCAAGATAATATCTAGGAAAGCCCCTTTGTGTCAACAAAATATCACTGACTGATAAAAATGTGTTCATACTTTATAAAAAAAAAATCAAAATGACACAATATGACCCATAAACATTCTATTTGCATTTATTAAACTGTAACTTTTACATAGTACCCGTCTAAGTTTCGATGGTGGATGTATTGACCAAACACAAACCAAAAGGTATTGAAACAAATAAGATACAGGGTGTCCCTTAAATAATGTTACTCTTTCAAAATTTGTGAAATACAAAACGTAAATAACCAAGATTTTATTTGCAAAAGCCTGCAATCATAATTTTTCTTTTCTTCATAAAATCAGATAATAAAATAGTATATGTCATTTTAGGAACTTTTTTCGCATTGGGGTATTAAAGAACCACAATCAGTATGTCTCACAAAGTATGGGACATTTCTCATTACCTGTATAATGACGTGCCAATGTCCTAAAAGAGGTGACGTCATTATGACGTCAATGCTTTTTAGCAGAATCAAATTATTCTTTTATAATATTCATACAACAAAACTTTCCATTATATGCCTTCATATACCATAACTATCTTTTTCGTTGCCCATGTATGTCAAAAACTACAGCAATTTGAGCATTTAACATGAATTATGGGACACCTTGTATAAACTAAACTATATCATGATTTTAGTACATGGTAGTGATGGTTCAAACGTGTTGTTGATATGGGGTGACGGAATTCCAAAGAGTAGGGCCAATGACTAGCGTTGGTAGCATTCATGCTAAAATAATTACGACTGTTGTGATCACATGGTTCCTTCATATTGTGTTATTCTCGTTCATTGTAACTAGTTTCCTTTTAATGTATTGACAGTTCAACAGGGAAAACAAATCGTGACTTTGCTTATCTTTTTAGAGGACATTAATAAATTTAAAACTAAAACATCTATATAGTAGATCTACACTACCGTGAAAATCCAATATTATAACTAACAAAAACACAAAATCGATTCAACGAGTGCAAAGTAATGAGAAACAATCCTTTTCATACGTTGGATGAAGAATATGACAACGTAAACCGTCTTTTGAGGTAATGACCTCGGAGCATTTTTGCTGGTCATAAATATAAAATAAATGTCAACTTATTTCGCAAAAGTAGTTATTTCATTGTGACAAATGACATTGGCAATGTTCCGTCTTTGCATGTTACAGAGTAAGCTCCCTTGCGGGTAGGTATCCATTGTGACATTATATTTTGTGAGTAAAGTTCACGTCGTTTTCTCTTAAAAGTATGACCCTACGCTCGTAAACACATGACGTCACAATCAATTCCTATCCACAAGGGCAAATAACTCTGTAATATATAAATACAGAATACCTTGCTTGCTTGCTGATATAAATATATGAGTATACTTACTTGGTATAATTTGCATTCTGTGAAGTTGTCGACGAAATCATGAAGACAGGTAAGTGAATTGATTTCACACACAGCTTTGAATAATGGAGAATATAGAACTCTCTCCGCCCTCTCCATCATTAGAGCATCCCAAAAATAATATTTATCCTCCAAACACCAGTGACCACTGGAACAACCAAACAAAAGTGCCCGGATAACGTCATCAGAAAACATGACGTAGTACACATCCCAAAAATTTTCACCGATTAATACTTCCGAAACGTTACAAACTGTTTCAAGTGATTTATCTGTTCGACATTTTGGGTCTTCGGTAGTCGACGTCCAGGGCGTTGTGGATGAAACAGACGATGATGAACTCAACGACGTGGAACTGGAGTTCAAATTTACAAGTTTAGCTGTAGGTGTAGGGGATGACGACATCGTTGCAAATGATGTCGACGACATCTGTGATGACGTTGTGCTATTTGTGGAGACATTTGTCGGCGTTGTGACGTTTGTTGTCTCCGTTGTAGTTTCTGAATCACCATCAATGCTGTCCAGTATATTTTGAATCATTCCTTCTAAACTCCAACCACGCTTCTGTCGTTTTTCGAACAATTCTGATGAGTTTGAGTACGGAAAGGTCACACAAATTATTAAAGATATTAACAAAGCTTTTGTAAATAAGGTCGCCATATTCGTTTCTTAGCTTACAATTATAACTAGTTTTAAAACAAATTAAATATCCAGCATAGTTGCACAATAAAATTTCCGTTCTGATTATTTTGTATCTTGATATAGCTAACGTCAGTGACTATAGTCCAAACATTTTCTTCCGTGCGAAATGCCTTCTGTCTCAAGCATTGATGTGCTGATTTCTTTATGTTTCGACGCTTAGCACACCTGGCATATGCAGTATGAAAGCCCAACGACACCATATGTCAATCGCTAGAAATATTCAATTGTAAATGATCAAAAGGAGGATCAAAGGGGATAGATGTTTTTTCTTCAAAAATTAAAAAAAACCTTCTAATATCTTTTTGTTAAACTTATGGACACCAGTGTCTCAATTCAATTCACCATTTTAGGAATGACGTAACATATACGATTCATTAAATCTTTTCATGATAATTTCTATCTGAATGTCTTAGCATATGGCTTAACATTAGCCCTTTTGGTAGGGGTTGTCCTCATCTTCGCTTGGCAAAGGTTCAATACGCGATACGTAAATCTTGTTAAGTTGGCCTGTGTCTTTTCCATGGCATATCAGTAATTTGTATTCTTGCGTACATTCTTGTAGCACTCGGCCTTTTGAATGTGTTTGCTGGGGTGTTCTAACTTTCTACAACAGACCCCAGTGAATTTACGCTTTACAACCAACAGAATTTCGCATTATCGTAATATAAGAAACAACGTTCGAAATTAACGCCTGTCCGTCTGCCCATGACCGGCAACTTTATAGTAGGGCAGATAATTGTAACCATGTAAATGGTCCTTTGACCGGTAACGTTTTGGTCCAGATAGAGAATTTGTATTCTTGCGTACATTCTTGTAGCACTCGGCCTTTTGAGTGTGTTTGCTGGGGTGTTCTAACTTTCTACAACAGACCCCAGTGAAATTACGCTTTACAACCAACAGAATTTCTCATTATCGTAATATAAGAAACAGCGTTCGAAATTAACGCCTGTCCGTCTGCCCGTGACCGGCAACTTTATAGTAGGGCAGATAATTGTAACTATGTAAATGGTTCTTTGACCAGCAACGTTTTGGTCCAGATAGAGACTGTACAAAAGAAAAATGGCAGAAGAATTGTAGAAAGGTTAAGGTCAAACTGTACAAAACAAATTTGTAGAGAGCTTACGATTTTAAAACATATAGGTGGATATTTTTGTTAGTAAAACTATTACTTTGCTATAAACTACAAGGATGAATTGTAACTTTGTAAGGAGTATAGGAGCAGTAACTTTCTGTCAGGACCAGTAACTTTTAGGGTCAGTCGGTCCTTAGGACTAACTGGAAAACTCCTAAGGGCGACCACTGATAAGAAATCGAAAAAAGCCATTGTATTCCATCTGCAGGGGCATGCAACTCGCATTCTAGAAATGGTATCATTAAATGTCAAATGTTGATAACACATGGCAACTTAAAGTCCTTTAATAGCGTCATCCTCCAGTATTAGCTACTGTCCGCTAGTTCTGATCTGTTTGGCGAGCAATCACAATGTCTTAAAGCAATTTTAAGGAGACATTCAGAAAATCACCTTCATAACGGGGATTAAAAAACACTAACTATAAATTCTAGATATCTTTTTATCAGTGACTTTACGAAGCTTTTGTGTTCATAGAACTTTTAGGAACCGAAAATAAAAGTCATCATAATTTTATATAACAACAAAAGTTCAGTCTTAATGATGTAGCTTTCTCAAACTATTTTTTTTTTTGTATTTTTCACGATTTAAAAGCCAACAACGAGAACATGCAGTTAGTACTTAGTAAGCCTGTACAGATTTCCATAGCGTTGGTAAGCTGGTTTTGTTATCCGTTGGTAGATGTTGACAATATATAATTGATTTTTTAAGATTTCTTTAGTAAAACGAACGTTGAAAGATATTAGTGATCCGGTATCTATCATGGTAACAGCTGGTCCCAAACATCGATAGGGTTGACATCATCACTAGATTTGTTTTACATACTAGTCATGTCTTATTTACAAACCCAAAATATACAGGTTAAGTTTTATATGCGAACTTATGGGTATATACATGTGTCATCCTATATTTATTTGTATATTTATACTTCTGAATCAATAGCAATATTCAAGTGAAATCAAACAATCAAAGAAAATGGGTGGTTTTCATATAACATTGATGAAAGGTGTGATATACTGTCAACGTTCTTCAGAAGTTAAACGCAATATTATTAGCTACTAGTTTGATTAGTTTCCATATGTATAATAATGTATAAGGAAATAATAAAAAAGAACGAATAATTGTTGGTAAATAGGTTTCGAGCGAATAATTGTTGGTAAATAGGTTTCGAGCATTTAGTTAAATTTTCCACCCATAGCAAAATTCTTCTATTTCAGTAATGTAATACACAAACGTTGAACCAGGTCGAGATCCATTCTTTGATGTAACAAATAAGTAAAGAGTCATAAAAATCGTTTGCATCAGCGACAGACATTGAATGTTTATTTTAAACAACTTTGTATTCTGAGTAACCAGCATTGTTCAAATCACACAAGGAATAATGCACGCCTCGTGCTCACAAGCGCACGTGTTTCTATTCAATGTCGGAGCAAACATCGTAGCACACACAATACAAAATGCAAAGTCACGTGCGGTTTGATTGACAGCTGGCGATCCGTCAATAATGATAACAGATCAAAATAGTATAAAAATATTCAAGCATGCTAAATATACGTTTGAAACCATTAAAGTGAACAGTCGGGCAAGGATGGCTAAAGTCGGTAAAAATGGTGTGAATGTATCCAGTATAATTTCTTATGAAATAGAAAAATAAAATCTCTCGCCAAAATCTGTCCGCGTACGAAGAAATTAATTTAAAGTATAGGAATCCTTAAACGTTCTCCCGGCTGACTATGACCGTGGTTACATTTACACGCAGCCGCGCTTTCAATGCTTTCTACTTTTCTTTACTTTAATGGTCAGAACTGGGAAACGTTAGCAGAACTCGGCCGTCGTATTAATATGTGAGAACTTTTGGAAGGCCAATGAATGCATTTAGACTGGTTTTCTTTGCCCGACTAGTCACTTTAATTAAATCTGAGCAAAGATTCTCAACAATAATGTTTTATGACAATTTCTTCGCCAGGTTGAGGTAGATCTTTGCAAGTAAACCGAAGCTATAGTCCAATCAATCCTCGCCATTCAACGTGATCGTTGCTTACAAAAGCGACACGCACCGATAGGACAATTGCAACAAAACAAAGCAAATGTTATTTCACTTGACGGTTGTTTCATCTTTCAAGGACCAGCAATAAAATGTTGTTACAAAAGAAGGTAAGCAATCCTTAAACTTCCAAAACGATATAATAAAATGACCAAATATGAAAGGGAAGCTTCAAAATAATTTGTTTGTAAAGATTTAAAAAAATGAATAATACAGATTTGTATAATTTTACCATAAAATGTTAAAAACTCAAACGCATTTTTTCTTCTAAAGTTCTTGAGAATATAAAAATGCATATCACGGATGTAATGTATTATAATTAATTTTTCTTTGTTTTCATACAAAATCTGGCTTTCTGATTGGCCAATATTTTTTTTGCATACCACTATGAAAAAAAAAATCCGAGAATGGCGCGAAACTCCGACATTATCGTGACGTCACAATAGAGACATTGACGTTGCGTATTGATTCGGAAAAAAAATCCCTTTATGTGTGTTTTTCTTCTTAAGGATGTATTCTTCTGTGGTTTCAGTCCCGTTAAAGTCTCGTTTCGACATAGATCAAAAACGTTATGAGATTTTCAAATACGATTTATCAATATCTGTAGCATGTGGTCTGTAGCAAATTTTGTCAAAAAATTACATTTCTATTTTTAGTAGATTTTTTTACACAGCGATTTTTAGAAATGGCCCATTTGGCGGCCATTTTGAAATTGTGTCTTTTTTGGCATTGAGAAGAGCCATCGTTTTCCCATTTTTCACTTAAATTGTTTTTACTTAAATCTTCACAGCGTCAGCATTTTCAGCTGTATCGAGTTAATTTTTGCTGTAAATCTTCACTGAGTTCATGTTAATTAAAATATTGAACATTAATGTGTGAAATGATACACTTTTGTCACTTTATTTTTACATTTAATGGTAATTTGAGCACTTTTATTTTTCAGTCAAAAATATTGAAAAATAACATATATTTAAATGGGGCAAAAAAGTAAGCACACGGACCCCCCATTTTTCTGCCTGATTAAGAAAGAACAACCCTTTCCCTATTGATATGCAAACTATTGACAAAAGTTTAATACCAGAACTTTTTCTATAAAGTATTAAATTTGACAAAAATGGCTGAAAATGGTGCATTTTGGAGCTCAAAATTAAGGGGTAGGGGTAGCATATGTTGTTATTTTGAGAAAAAATATGACTCTTATTAATCATAACTGATATATTTTTAATGAAGGCTACTGGAAAATAAATTCTACAAACATCCATACATATCAAACACCTCATTAGGAAATTGTGGATTTAAATTCTAGTGTATGTGGTCAAAACGGCGAAATTCCAATAAAATCCACTATTTTGTCAGTTTGGTATCTTTGAGTGACAATAACTCAAAAACGAGCACACGGACATATGTTTTTTCTTCCATTTTCTTTCATGGTATGAACTCCTCTTTCCAAAAATTTATATGAGAAAAAAAGTTTAATACAAGAAAATTTTGACTTCTCAGAGGAGTACATCCTTAAACATAATGTCATTTAAAATTAATTATAAGCATTGATATAATTATTTTTTAATTTCATCGGGGTATGAAAAAAAAATTGTTTGCACACTTTTGTGAGAATCCGCTACGCGGATTCACACAGTTTGCAAACATTTTTTTTTCATACCCCGATGAAATTAAAAAATAATGATATCAATGCTTAAATGTTTACTGTTATGTTTAATGTATTATGTTTACTGTGTAGTTAGGCTTTAATTAAAGCATGCTTGGCTTAAATCATTGTCAGCAAAACAATTGCCTCATAACAGAAGGGATGCTTAAAAGATATTTTTATAAACTTGCGTTTGATGAGCTTTGCGTTATTACAAACGTAAATTGGAGTGCAATAATCTAACGTTCTACCCGCTGTTGTTTTAGCTAAGGACGTCCTGTGGGATATTTAGCGTATTACCTGTAAGTGCAATTACAAATGAGGTTTTTTTTCCTAAAATCGATATTGACATAACAGTCATCACATTTTAACAAGATAAAGGTAACTCTATGTAACAAAAAATAATCTCGTTGTGACTACAGTTATCATCAGTCTATTCGCTCTCAAATAGTCTGAACATCATCAGCACTCCAACACATCAGTTCAAACATTTCATCACTAATGTACCATTTATACAGCCACGATTGTCCATCGACACTCTCACTCTGCGAGGTAATGTCTTTGCCATTGCTATTGCTTTCTCTTGCGTAATTGCGGACTTACGACTACACGAAACACACAAACTGTCGAGATGTCGACAGTTTCGTAGGACGGCACTGACAGCAGCTGTAGTGATCAGATCATTCTTCATAACGAATAAATTTCTCATGGCGGAGCTGTATTCAGAGACAGCTAACAGACAAGTGTCGGTAAGATCCGTAGACTTCACTGCGGATCCGCCCGATATGTCCAGCGTCTGCAACGAACGACACCTCTGAATGAGGAATCGGACAGATGAGTCCGACAGAGAGTGACATCCCCTGATCGACAGATCGACGAGGTCGGGACAATGTCGACCTATCTGTCTTACGCTAACGTCGGTGAGAGAAGACGAATACCCGAAACGCAAGACACGTATATGTGAATGTTTGGGAGTAATGTAATTGTAATCGCGAATATTTGCCTTTATATGATTGGTTTGTCTACGTTGTTGTCTGTTCTCATTTATGTTAGCAGAGTTTTTGCTTAAAGACTCGTCCGATGCAGTTCCTGATTTTGCAATATTTTGATTGTCAGATGCATTTTCGATGGATTCTTTTATGATTTGTTTACCTTGCATTGAGTTCTTTGATTCAAGAGTAGACAACTCCGTCTTGTTATTGTTTGGCACAACGCTGTAATCAGTGCTTACAGCGTTTCTTGGATCTTGAAAGTCACTTTCAAGAGAATTTGGATTGTTTTGTTTTACAATGACAGTTTTATCCAAGTCAAGTTCTGCTGTCGATTGGGTGCGTTTTGAAGATGTAATAGTGTCATATATCCCTTCAACTTCTGTTGCAGCATCGTCAACATTACCATTCCTTGTGTTAACATTATCCATCGCTAAATTATCAACGTTGGCTAAAATGCCATCGAAATTTAATTTCGACATAAACCTACATGTTTCGAGATGAAGAGAATGCATATGTTCACACCCGACCACAAGTTTACTGACAGCATCAGATGTTACCTGCAGACACGAATTTAAGTTCACTTTTCTCAGATTAGAAGAGTGAACCGCAAGAGCCATCACACTTTCATCTGTTACAGACAAACATTCAGCCACACTGATTTCCTCCAAGTCTCGACAATGTTTGGCAACTGCGGTCAAACCAGTGCTACTTACCCCCGGACATTTATTTATAACTAGGCGTCCAAGTCGTTGACATCCCTGAGCTAGAGACGACAGGCCGAGGTCGGTTATATTTCGTCCTTCTGGGCTTTGCATCTCCAAACTATTGACGAATAAGTCACGGAGTTCCTTGCAGTGCTCAGCAATATGTACAAAACCCACGTCTGTTACTAACGAACAACCTTCTACGGACAGGCTTCGTAGCTTCGGACAAGTCCGAGAAATCTGCTCAAGTGCATTGTCGTCTGCTTTTGTGTAGTCGAGGGAGAGAGAGACAAGTGTGGTGAAATTTTCCATTCCTATGAAGGAAGCCTGTGTAATGAGAGAGCAATCACATAACGATATTCTTTTTAACGTGATGTCTTTCAAAGACAGCAAAGAGTGGGCTACGTCATCTGGTATATCTTTGCAATGAATAGAGAGTATCTCCAAGTGTTTTATGTGCTGTAAAACAAACTTCATCAGCCCATCAAAGTCACCATTGTCACATCCGCCTTCGTCCGTACAAGAAAGATGGAGTTTCCTCAAATTCAGTCCGGACACATTTGAAAGCGTGTGGATGATATCGAGGATAGTATTCCACGGACCACATAAAGAAACGTCCTTCACTGTGGGATGTCGACAAAGAAAACGGTTCACATGTTCAATATCGTCTGAATCTAGGTCAAGGTCAACACTCTGTAAACCAGAAAATGTGACCTTCTTGTCGACCAGAATAGCTAGGTTATCATGTGAACCGTTCCATGTTCCAATATGTTCAACGTGTTCAGATATTCTTTGTAGCAAATCTAGACTATATTGGGAATCTAACCTGTACCAATTAACCTCGAAATCATGCCATAGACTTGGGTCAAAGGTTAGGTCGTAGAACGCCTTGCATGTCAAGCGCACAGTCGTATCCAAGTCTTTCTTTGGAATACGTTGAAAGATATAGAGTTTTATTTCCTCCGGAAGATCCAGGAAATTCATTGTAAATCGTTCGTATGATCAAATTGTCAAGAATATTGTGCCTTTAGTCCGAGCCATTGCCTAGTATTCTTAGATGACCGTTGTTAATCAGCTTTGCATAAAGATTCCTGAAAAAAAAATTAATGATAGATAAAAAAATATAATATACAAATGTACATATGCTTTATGCAAAATAGCAAAATACGATTTAACATATTTCAACATTGCTTTAATTGGTATGGGCAAACCACAACAAACTGAAACGTACATCAACCAAAAACTATCAATACTTTTTCGATCCGAAAAAAACAAATCCAGAGTTAAAATGAGTCTTCAAGGGTAACTGAAACTACTACATGATATGGCATACAGTTAGACACACCTATTAGAGAAGAGGGAGATGACATTGCTAAATCATAGCTTTAAGTCCTAGTTTCATACTCTTGTATCAAGTCATCCATCCCTAAATAAGCATTTAAACTTCTAAATTTCACTGACCGAGAGTGCATCAAAAATTATAGTTACAGAAACTCTCTTGATTTAAATTGACGCGGAGGAAAGTGAAGCCAAATTGAGACTTTCGACCTCAGGATTCTTCCTTCCTCGGGTTGATAAATAAATCATCGTATTCTACTGGAAATATACTAATAGTAGTATAATTGTTATAAACATCTATTAGAACTAAGACAAACTACTGATAGATTTGGGAAATGTGTTCTAAAATAACCAACACATGCTAAGCTATTAGAGAAACTTCGTCGATCAAAGACGATCACCTTAAAGGGACAATTCACTCAGGCTAATTCTTTTACATAACCAAGAAGCAAAATATGGCATAAATGTATTGTTCTACATTTCTTATGAAACATATAACATAAAATATTGACAAATTCCACGTCATTGTTTAGTATTTTAATCTATACCGTTGTAATTATAAATCGTTGATCAATACGATTCAGCAGGTAAAGTATGTTCGCTGTATCTATACCCGAGCCAACGTCACGCACGTTTAACAAATGAACTGCATAACCACTGAGGAGGTGATAAAATGATTTTTTTTAGAAAAGCCAATTCACCTAATAAGGTAAACACACTATTGTCAGAGCGATTTGAGCAGTTCTAGACAAAGGTAGCATTACTCTACGAGCAAGGGACAGGGTTCGGCATACAAGAAGTTCGACCACAATGTGTAATGGCGGACAGCGAGCGAGTTTGAACACTCCACACGCATTTCACCACCATGGGCTTTTCTGGCATATTACAGTAAAACCAACTGATCTAATTTCCATTACAACTGGTTTTTTTCCGATATATATACAAATTTTAATGTTCTTTTAGCCTGAAACTTCGTCGATCAAAGACGATCACCTTAAAGAAAATAGAATCCTAAAATGGGTTACATAAGATTCCTGCACTTAGGGCATTAATGCTGTAACTGATGTGCAATCTTAAAAGGCTACCAAATTTGGAATCTTATGTCTCGCTTGACACCTTCGCACTTTTAGTCATGAGTCAAGCACTCGTCTTGCGGGAATATCGCTAGGATCTGTCCCTGGTTAAGACATATCCCTGCAGGTAGCGCGTTAGAATCTTAGCTGCTGTCCCATTACATTATCGTAAAAGGCGACTAAATTTGGGATATTATGTTTTCCATTTATCCTATTACTATTGTCTGTTGTTGCCTGACTATTATTAGTTGAGCGCTCGCCCTGTGAGGAAGGTTCTTGGTCCTTTCCCCTAGTCAAGACACATCATTGTGTATAAAAGTGGCAGTTGCTCCTAAGCATAAAGGAAGTATGAAGACTGGTTTGCCCGTTGTCATTATAATGTGACCGGATGTTGCGCTTTTTCCGTGTCCATGACAGTATGCTTCGGTGACATAGCACTATAAAAAAGGATAACTAAGAGTTTTCTACTATTACAAAAAGTCACAACAGACACATACTGTAGTTTCCTAAAAAGGCTAAATCACGCCCGCAACACATCGAATACACGGGACCGTCAATGGATGACCTTGGTTGTTAATAGGATATTGATTTAATGAAGCAGCCAACGGATTAGTGATTACAAGCATTAACAAGAATACCAGTAATACAATAGATATGGGTCAAACCTTCCGATAATACTAAGAATTTAGTAACAAAGATAAAGAGTTTATTTGTTATAGATGGTTCAGCGAAAGGCATATCAGTTGTTATGGAGTGCTGGAGATGTTTTGTGTTGGGTGTGACGATGTTTAGCTGGTTTAGTACTTTGTTGATATGGAGGAATTTTTACTCATAAAACGACAAGTTCTTTACCCATAAAGGAACCAAATGATAATTCATAGCAGTTTAAACTTAATGTTCCATATTCAAGCTGAAAATGTAGCTATTTCTTTGTTGTCTTCTTTTTAATCAAAACACAAAAGAGCACCCTGTGATACGCATGTTCAAATTAATTTCGTGTCAAAAATTAGGATAGTGTTCAGCAGGGTGCCGTCGTTTGACCTCTTTATTTGTAAAATAAAAATTCACAATTTGTTACTGTCTCGCTTTCAAATTCGAATGTTTTCATCGGGAATTATTTCTCATGCCATTTCCCGTATATTTATGAAAAAGGAAAATAAATATTTCTTTCCTACGAAAAAACGATGCGCTTATATTTCATGAAGGTACATTTTAAAGTTTACATGTAAACAGATTGATACTGTTCATAATTTTTCGTTATCCAAATATGATATTGATGCTGTACAGTCCACATTTAATTAGTCGTAATTGAACGATGCTTCCGGAAAAAAAATACGGTTTGCTCTTTATGCTGAAATACACGGTAAAAGAAGATATTTATTACAATACATAAAACTCCTATTTTCACAGGTTTTAAACATTCAAACACCAAATATATGTTTGGTGTTATGATATAAAGACGTACAGGTTAACATCTGGAGTATTATTTCGTGGTATGATTTTCCCCATTCACCTTAGTTTCGCCAGGTACACCATATGAAAGCAGGGTTAGCTTACTTCTAAAATATCAAACCCGATTTTTAATTTTAAACTATTTATCACAACTACGGCTTTGAAAGATTCTTAGATGGTTGATGTTTGGTGGTCTTACAGTATAACAGACACCTTCTACGTGTGTATGTCCTCTCGTAAGACACAAAATAAGTACATGACGTTGTATATTGTGCATTTTACCTGTTAGTCTACACAATGATTTTATTATCTACATTAGACATACAATAGTTTGTTCTTTAAGTTTAATGTTACCTGACGTATCATGTGGTGTCATTTATTTCAACAATCCCTGTCGTTCATACTGTATCGCGATGTTCCGTTTTGAGGTTGGGAGACAATCGTTATGAAGCGTCATACACAGGTGACCCGGTCCCAGGTGAAAGCCTGTCGCCATTGAAGCGGGAAGTGAAACACAGGTGTCTAAATAAAGGCTCGGAAACGGAAAACGGACTTTCTATATCATGTTATCGACATACTAAATTTAAAACAAGAATGTCAATGGGTACCTCAGTCGTTAAACATTTATAACCATACAATTCAACCTGTGTATAAAGACCATTTTCCTCCTGTCCCTAAGTTGGGTGGTCTTTATAGACAGGTTTTACTGTACATTCATTTTATATACATAATTTGTAAATATGGTAGCAATATTATTCGATTATTACTTTTACACAAGGACTCCATTTGAAATAAACTGTATTCCAGCTTTTATGTTGATCTGTGCTTCAGGTGAATAAATAATTATTATCAATAATAATGATCATAATTGTGTGTCTTTTCAAATTATGACATTCTTTGTTGTAAACAAATTTATCACATAAAATAAAAAGGATTTTCTAAGCTTTGTGTTGAACTATCCAAAACCATTTCTGTTGTAGGTAACTAATAATAAGTTAAGCACAGGAGTGGCCAGAACACATGAAGTTCTGTATGTCACCAACAAAAATCTGAATGTAAAAATTACTGACATATATATATTCTGCAGTCCTGTGAATGGTAAGTTTTTTCCTAACTGAAATGGCTTCATTTTTGCGATTGCCATAATATTCATTCCAGGGTAGACATAACGACTATTGGAGATAGACACTTGATGAACACATGACTATTGTTAATGGTTTTACACTTCAACACTTTCACGTGTCTGTTGGTTTTTTCATAATATTCCCAGAGTATTTGCATCTAGAATTTATATTAATTTAGGTTAGTTTGTCACTGGTTCGTCTTTTACGACATTTTAGCCTTCGTCATTAAATGGTCCTATTATCTTCTTTTCTTTGCTCCTTCGAAAAAACCAATTGATTTATATTATATCAAGAAACAACTTGTTAAAATTACCACACTTTTTTGTTTTCGATCAATCTCTGTAAATTTGAACATAATGAGTAACAGCAAAATTCAATTGTCAAATTATAGGATTTTCTTTCAGCCAAAAAAGATGGGTTTGGGTTTTATTAGTTTAACATTCTATTCACAGCCAGGTCCATGTAAGGACGTCCAGGTTTGATGGTGGATGAATGAGCGAGAAAAACCACCGACAAGCAGTCAGTACCTGGCAACTGCTCCACATGAGATTCAAACTCGTGACCCAGAGGTGGAGGACTTGTGGTAAGAAGTCAAGACATCTTAACCACTTGGCTACTTGAACAAAAACCCTGATAACTATAAAGATCCCTTTTATAGTACATCTCGTGGTAACAAAGCTCCAATGCCAAAATCAAAGATAACCGCCTGTGGTACTTGGTGACTAGGGACCAGCGAAAACTAAACATGAAACATGTCATCTAATCCAAGAAATAACAATATTTGTCATTAGTGGGAAAAGAATGTTCACACGGTACTATATTACAGTTACTATTTAATAAATATATCTCTGAGGTAAAGTGTGGATTGATACGAATTACTGAACTGTTATCTGTCTCATCCCTACTGTAATTATTTCATTCTTATTGTAGTTATGCTCGAGATGGGTACAGTAGACTTTGGTGGCGTCCAATGAATTTCTTATTTTACTTTTCCACCGATAGCAAGAACGTGGGAGAAGCTCAAATTTGAAAGATTCTGAATTTATCAAACCCTAGATGAATGAGATCTTAATGTTAGCGTGTAACTATATTATCCGTTTTGTTAATATCAGTCAGGAAAGTTTTGAAAAAAAATTATCTAAACTATAAAATTAATACCACTTTGGTTAAGATTGCAAGTTTTTGAGAGGAAAGATTTTAAATGCAAAGTTCAATTGTCACATCTAACCCATTGGAAAAGCTGCTCAATAATCTGCCTCTCACAGAAGCCTTGGGCAAGACGAAAACTTTTGTCATAGACAGGAAACTAGTACAATTAGCTGAATTAGACGATTTTCTACTCAAGCTCATTTAGCTGGAATCTTGATTTCCAACCATTTTCAGGTGTTGTAAGGCAAATAATTATATGCATCATCAAATTAATTTGTTGCAGTTTGTTATGGCACTTATGATTACCACTTCAATTGATGTTCCTCAATATTTATCATGAAATATACACAAGTATTCAAATACATCATTACTAGATAGAATGTTTTATTTCATACAATGACAAGAGATCTGTACAAAAATATCTGCAAGACAATTATTAAAACTTCATATAAACATCTGTATAATATGCCATGACATTGTGAATATTTAATATGTAACACATACCCCATAGAACTGTAAAACCAGAAACATATATATCTCTGGTCAAACTATGAATTACTGCAAACTGAACATAGTTTTGCTGCATTTTAATTTTGTGTTTTCATATGATGATTTAATTCCATTCAAACTACAAGTAAACATTGCAGATTTAGTGGCAATTATTTTTTTACAAAATCTGATTGCCCACAAAAATAAGTTGTTCTACAGTAACAAAACCAAATATGATAACAATTTCCCATCAAGTCCACAAATTTGGCACACACATACACAAATAGATTAAATAACACAGACTTTTTTTTACACACGTATTATAAATTTCAACATAGTTATAACACTGTAGATAGTACACAGACATCTGAACACAGCTGAAATAAGATGGAATGTTGTCTCCCATGACCACAAACATAACCTTTACCTTGTTTTAAACGGAAACATAATAGTATTGTTTTCAAATTGATATAACAATAATATATAATCATTGTGGTATCCTAATTTTTTAAGTAAATTCCCAAATTGTTCCTATAAAAGGTTGAGGGAGTTTAAAATGCTATATAATATTCATCTGATGCTTGAAGCAAAAAACTGTTTTTCCAACTTGTTTTTTTATGTAATAAAGAGTCCTTCTTTGTGTGAGGAAATATCTCAAATTTAGGTTACACACAACCAAAACCTTCTTAAAAGTACAGGCAAGTCTGTAGAATGACTCAATACACAGAAAGAATTGTCAAACTTAATTTCATTAATTTTGTCATTTAAAGGACATCAAATCACTGCATCACTAACAAAGTCAGATATCATTCACCACATCAATGAAAATAGGCTGTACCAGTGTGACACTTTTGCCATTTCTGTCATATTAACAACGAAGATATTAAAGCATCAAAATATCAAACATTTAACTAAAGAGTATTATATACCCATGCTTTATCAATGGATTCCAACAAAGATTCTCTGTTTGAGATTTACCGACCTACATGTTTGAAAATGGGTTCATAGGTAGCTATAGGGAATATATTTTATTTCCAAAATAAAATGTTTTCAAAAAACATTTATTTATCTGGGTAAAGGAGTTCCATATCTCTCACTGAATTCGCAATTGGAAATTTCTATGAGTCGGACGATCAATTCCAAACAAACAATAATTTTTACTTTTGGCCTTACAGTTCTGATCAGATGTATAATAAGTCTGGGAGTCTTTAAACAACATTTGAAGTACAAATACACCTATTTAATAGCACTTTTAGTCTTTATATCTACAGTATCTGTTCTTTACCAACAGACATTTTCTGTGGCAAAAATATTTGTTTCAAAAATCATTAGAGTCTTTCAGACTCCGTCAGTAATCTCTCAATTACACTTCAGACACTTTCCTCTTGATATCTGCATATTTTTTCAGAGTGGATATTTATTTTGTTAATTAAACTTGATGTGATAATTTTCGAATTATGCATCTATGTCCAAATTAGATTTATAATTTTTCAATAAGTGTAAGTTCTGCTAGTACATTCTGTACATGTATATATATTTGTAGAATTTTAACAAAATAAAACTATTTAAAGCAAACATTTTCACAGATGTTGTGAGAGATTACCAAAAATGGTGTTTAAAGTGAGAATGATTTTATATCATAATTGATACACATATGTACTTGGATAACAAACTCTCATGACTAATTTATAAGTACACTGGTAAGAATAAAAGTATACAGATGTATATGTATCTGGTGTTTCTCCCATTAGTATTTGATTTGACTTAACATAAATTCCGTCTTTGTATATTACAGAATTACCTCCCTTGCATGTAGGTATCAATTGCGCCGTCATTATATTGTGTTCGCAATTCACATAGTTTTCTCCAAAATATTTGACGTTATGTTCGCAAACACATGACGTGACAATCAATACCTACCAGCAAGGACAGATAACTCTGTATTATGAAAATACAGAATATCCTCGGCCAAAGACCCATGTAACTTTCACTAATGCTTTAAGCATTTGGCATTTGGACGTCATCAACAATTAGACATAAACAGGACAGTTCAGCAGTAAAACGGATGGAGATAAAACAATCACATAAATTAACAACAATCTCCACAAATACACAATGTGATCATGACCATGGCGATGACAAAGAAAATAAATGTCTTACATGAATGAGCACAATGAAAAACTATAAGACATACAACAATAACACTGTGAAGAAATATTAAATTAGTTTTCAAATATTCTAAAAACATGCAGAATAACTATATAATAATAATTATTACTGCTTATAATATAATTTTTTTTTATCTTCAACAATGACTTCTCTCTTAAACTCTCAATTTCCCCTGCTGTATCCTCAATTGTCGGTAGAAATAACGTTATCAAAACTTTTTCAATCTTTTATTTCCAAATACAGCAATTCGGTAAATAAAACTTCCCCAATTTTTTATTTCCAAATACAGCCATCAGTAACTAAGTCTACCAGTGTGATAGTAAACTCTTACTCTAGTAACTATAGCCCTATTTTGAATATTAAAAATAATATATTCGTTTGACATTTTTTGTATCATTTTAAAGTAGATATCATATTTGCCATAACTCATGTTCAATGCTTTTTAATAGTGTTTTGATGTGAAGCCATGCTAAACAAATAGTACTGTTAAGATTTTTCTTAATTTCAGCCAGATACATCAAATTGTGCACTGTGGTACACTATCTGGTGCATTGTTGTATTCATGTATACATCTATGTACCCTCCATGCCTCACATCTGCATAGACATAAAGGAACCTTAAATTACTTCTACTATGAATACAAACTATATATCAGAATTAGCTTCACACCTGTAAATGATAAATAATTGATTTACTGAATTTAGCAAATTACACAGCAGGGTCAATTGTAGAGATACACAATCTGTAGAACCTGATAGGGCCCAATCATGTCAATATGAACATCTTGGTTTGGAGGTTGGACTTAAAACATGTCTGAAGCAATCATATGTCTATCCAAATTATATTGCTCCAGGGCGAATCACAATGTTACGACTACCCGACAGGTTGGTCTACTTGACATAACTTCAGAATATCCACACTCTCTCATCACTCACTACACAATCTTTGTATCTGGTGACATGAAAATTGCACATAAATAAGTTTGAAAATAAAGTCTACCTCGAAGGTAAAACCATAGTAAACTAGGCCACTGAGTTACTTATGCTTACCTTCATGAACACATAACTTTACCACTGTAATAGTATTGTCAACTGATCAAAATATCTAACAGATCAGCAATTTTATCCTGAGTTCAACTTGTGGCGTGAAGCTCAGTAAACTTATTTCACACTCTGTCGATCGTCACTTTGTCTTCCGTTCAAGTGTTATCCTTGTTTGTGAGACTGTTCTGAAGTTTATGTTGGGATAACTGATGTGAACTTTCTGCACTAGCTGTTGCTATAGATGATGTGGTTGTCATGGAGATATTAGAGGGGTTGGCAGCTGAATGTGAATTATTGTATGATGGCTGGGAAGTCTGATTCTGTGAAGAAAACAGAAGGATTACTAGAAGCATTCTCCAAAATCTGGTTTTCACAAAAGCATGTAAAGTTTATAAAAGAATCTATAAAAGCATGCAATTAATTTTTTCTTGATGATTTTTTAATTTTTTATTACAAAGGACATAAAGCCTGCCTCCATTTGAAATGGATTTGATTTTTTGATGAAAACAAATATCATAATATAGTGTTATGGACCTTTGAGCAATATAACAGTGGTTTCCTGGTGACCATTGTTAGTTATACTCACTGGATGATTGGGAAGGCCTACAGGAACTGTGAGGGACGAGGAGGACAAGGCGGCTGGACTGATGGGAACTGAAATAAAAGTATCTTTTTTAATGATTTTTTTCTCTTCTTTTTTTCTCTCTCTCTCATTATTTGCACTGTCTATCAAGACGATCAGGCAACATGTTTTGATAGTCATTATTTACATGTGACATAACAATAGTGCTATAGTATTATCATGTATCTTGGTCATATGACATAACTGAACAGGCCAGTTATGCGATTGAATTTTTTCTTTTTTTTTAATTTTCTCTTTTTGAGGTAAACAGATTACAAGAAACTTCAACGTCTTTACCTTTGCGGTGGGTTAGTTCACTGAGTTATGTTTTTTTTTTAAGCCTTATGTTCTTACCTGTAGTAGGTGAATTACAATTAACAATTGGACTGTGGCCAGTGCTGTTTCTTCCACTTTGTTCCTATAAAAAAACATTTCATGATGATGTCGATATTTCTTTAAACCACAGCTCTTGATTACAATCAAAGTTTTGTTTTCATGTTTGTTTGTCCCTTCAATACATCAATAAGAAATGTTCCTCTCCTCCCCCCCCCCCCGTTTTTTTAAATACTGAATTTTATACAAGAGCCTATCAAATTGTATTTCTATCCAAATTTAGCAGTATCTATATTTAAAGATGCTACATGATACTCATCATTTGAACAATAATTAGTATTTAATCGTGTATATATATGTCTAATTAACACAAAAAATTATATAAAATAATTTATTTTGCTTTTTGTGCATGTGCAATCAGTACTTCATTCCATATAGGATATAGTACCACTGTATTTTTTCAGGATGCAATCAATATTTTTTTTTAATTTTTATCTTGAAGCAAAATTAGAAGCTCAAACTTTTCAATGGTGATAAAGGTGTAAAGTAAGTAACTTTTGTAACTGAAGAGAAATACTAAATCTTCTGCTCCTGTGTTTGATAGTGAAAAAATACCATTTGTCAGCAGTGGAGCATCTTTAATTTTGACTTGTAGAATTTTTTTAAAGTTTTTTTTAAAAGACTTTTGACTGATATCTTCAAGTGAGTGATGTGGATAAAATTGGAATTATTCAGATACCAAAACGGTTTGAGGGCAAAAAAAGTTTTGATTTAACCAATCACTGATGACATCATGAAAATCAACGCCATTGTTATTTGGTTCATCACAATGTCAAGTCCTTAAATGTTGCATGACCAAATGGCACAGTGACAATGCTTTGTAATTTTATGATTTGTTTTTACCTGTGAAACTCGGGGACTGTTCTGGTTTGTGTCAGCGGAGTTGATGTTGTTTGTTGGGGTGTAAGACAGAGAAAGACGGGCATTCACAGCCAGTAAGTGGTCCCGGCGCGAGGTCAAACTCTGAATGTGGTCCTCTAACCGCTTGTTCTCAGACTTCAACTGATGAAGACAGCTTAAAAGGGAGGCAACTGAAAATTGATACACAATGTGGCATCATTAGATTAGGAAACAACTGGAACTCATACAGTATTTTTCTGAATATCAACTTCACTTTCTTACACCTGAAAGGAAGATTGGCAAAACTTGCAACTTTAAAGTTGATATAATAACGCTTTACGGTATCAAATCATTCTACTTCACACTGTTTGAATTTCATGTTGAATATGTGACTTGGCCAACTATATAAACTTTATTTATTTTACATTGATTACGAAACAAGTTATGCAACTTATGTAAATCACTCTTGATGGCCCAGATGTAAGCGCGCGAGGGATCTTAGTGTAGGAGGAAACCAGAGTGCCCGGAGAAAACCCATGTGATCGGGCAGGTGACGCCTAACCTTTTCACATCTGTGCCGGGGAATGAACCCTGGCCGGCTAGGTGAAAGGCGAGTGACTTAACCATTACACCACCCGATCACCAAAGGTGTTCAAGATTTGTAACTTTTTAATGACAAGATCACACAAAGAGTTTCATGGTTTGAGTTTACTTGACACACTTTTTGAAGATTTAACAAATAGCTATACACATAATATTGTTTTCACTTATATTCTTCAAGAATTTTTTAATATTTGACCTAGATCTTGATCTGGTCACATGACCTACTTACTGTCGAAGTGTTGGCCTTGCTGCATTAAAAACTGAGACCCTTGTTCCCACTGGCGTTCCAGTAACTGATCAAGACTTGTCGGAAAATCACTGTAAAATACATATTACATCATTACAACAAGGTCTAGAAAATAAATCTGATTGACAAGCAGTCCAAAGGACCTGCAAACCTGGTTAACTATTGGTTCTTTACTGGGTAACATTATTCCATTTCATCTCATTTCATCCCTCAAGACACATTTACACTCTTCTAAATCAAAGACTAGACCAGCCCATTATGAATAAACAGTCTAGAGATATTACCAGGATCAAAATATTTAGGATAATTTACACAGGTGACCAGTGTATAGGAGATGGAAAAGGCATGTAACAGAAAACATTGAGATAGTCAGGGATTCAACAAGGCAGTATTATATCACAATTTTTCTTGTTCTCCACCAAAATAGGTCAAAATGAATAAATCTTTAGAAATATCACTGTAGATCTTTATAGAGCATTAATATCAAATCTAATAATCAAAGACAATCCAACATAATTCTTACCAGTTTTCTTGTTTAGAAGGAGACCCTCCAAGACTAGGGAACATTTTTGGCACGCCTGTTAACTCGTTACTGCCTTCAAGATCTAAATGTTAAAGGTAGAACATGTACAATGTCAGAAACACTAGTTTTTAACTTTTGTGATGAAGTTCAGAGTCTATATAGAGCACTTATGTAATGATTGATAGCAGATTAAATTTCTTCAGGTTTTATGCTTTCCTCGAGCTCTATCAGTTAAATATTGCATGTCCTTTTAAATCAAATTATTTTAATCTTGCATATCGTTCATATCAAATCATTTTAAGAACCATGATTTTATTCCATAGTTGATGTCTAAATGTTTATATTGCATATTGCCTGTTGAATGAATCCATTTACAGGTAACTGCTTTCTTACCTGGGATCACAGCATTCATATTATCTGTGGAAAACAAGAAAGTAAGGAGATAAAAAACACTTTTCTTAACCATAACAACTACATGAAATGCAATTGTTTTTAAAGCGAATAGTCGGGCAAGTGACTGTAAAATCGGTAAAAATGGTATTAATATATCCGGTATAATTTCTTATGAATTAGAAAAATAAAACTTTCCGTCAAAATCGCTGTACATGCGAAGAAAATAATAATATCTATGGGAATCCTAAAAGTCCTCCCGGACGGCTAAGAGTGCAGTTCAATCTTAACGCATGCGCAACACCCACCACTCTCCGTAGTAAACAAAACATGGCTACCGTAGTTTTGAACCAAAATGTTTCCGCCAAAACAACCAACTGACTCACCTAAAATGCGAAAGGAAAGGCAATGGAGCAGCGACAATCCCAACAACTGACTCGGTACACATTACGACGCAATACAACTTGTTATAGTGAAGAGAACAGTTCAAACGAGCACGCGGCTCCGGACCGCTACTGTACGTACCTAGGCCTACTACGTACCCGGTACTCCCTGCTCAGCTGATTGTGAGTGAGTCTTCGTATTTTGATCATTATGTAAATAGTCCCTAGCAGTATTTTTTCATAAATGAGTGGTCACATATGGTCACATGTTTCATACCTGTTCCCCAATCGCGTAAAACGTAACCCTGGGGTAAATAGCGGTTCTTTAGTGGGGCCTCTTTAGGGGTAATGAATGCCCTGTATGCTACCGGTCAATTCATACAGTTCTGATGTATATATTTATAGATTTTTAATTTGTAAGTTTTTGTTCTGTACATGTTCTGGTAGTGTTATACACATACATTGTATATAGGATTTACATTGTAGGTTAATTGGTAAAATTGTATTGTATATGTTCTGATATACACATATACATATGTACATGTAGGTTTTTAGCTTGTTCTTAAGATATATTTGGAGGACACATACAATATTATTTCTGGTCATAATAATAAATAGTGTTTGTATATTTATTACAACTGTACCTGGTTCATGTGTATATGACAAACTTTACAGAGTTGAAATGTACTGCAGCCATGTATCATTTATAATTATTCTGAATTTTTGTTGGAACTATAGATAATGAATTTTGTATCTTTTTTGAAACAATATTTGATTCTATCAAATGCATCAGTGACACATTCACAACTTATAAAATGTTTTCTCTAAAATAAAAAAAAAAAACCTGTAGAATGAACCTACATTTATTCATTTATATATATTTGAAATTGATCATTTCAATTTTTGTCATATTCAACAGATATAAAAAAATTGCTGGTTCTTTTTTTCAGGCACCATGCATGCATAGTGACATGAATACAGAAAGTTCATCCCTTGGACCTGTATACAAGTGTATGTATACATATACATACAATTAGCATCATATGAAGACTGAAGAATGTTGATTTGAGTGCTCTTGAAAGTAAACTTTTCCAATATGGACCTAGAAGATCATGAACAGAACATTTAAACAGTATTAATTTATAAAATGTTCCTTTCAACTGTAATCATTAAATAAAATTATGATGCAATACTTTTTCATTGTTTAACTTTGTAGAAATATTTGTTTATATTAGTCCTCTAGATCCAGTGATTATAATTCTTGCATCCATATGCCTGCCCATTTGTTTGTCAGGGCTTGTGAGATAGCTTTTCAATTACTTTTAAAATATAAGGATTTTTTTTTTACATATAGCAATATAGATAACATTGTCTTAGGATTGTCTAAATTCTACTTTACAAGAGAGTAGACTCAACATATAAATAAGACCATAAAACTAGCAAGTTATCTGAAATGTTAAAAATCTTTTTGTCTGAACCAAATTTCACATTTATTGTCTATGTGTAACTTGTACATAGACCATTTATGTATTAATACTGTAGTAACAGTGATTACAAACACATAGACTAAAATGTAGTATGTAGTACTATGTACATCTGTCTTTGATTTGAGTTCTAAACAAAAAAGTGGTACCTATTGGGAAGTTGTGACTTGGGCGGAGGGTGAAATACAGAAGAAATAGCTACACATGGAAAAAAGAAAGATATACAGTACCATATGGATTCAAAGTTACTCCAAAATCAATGAGACTAAATAACAAAAAAAAAAGCCATGTAAACCCCAAATATGCAATGACCAGATCAATGATAAAGCACCCTTCCACTTCCAGTTATCTGTAGCTATTTCTTCTATATTTCAACCCCCCACTCAAGTTACAACTTCCCAACCTCATGATTCTTCTGTCTTTTAGCCCCCCCACCCCCACCCCCAACACACACATACCTGATTGATTGTCATGTTATTTCAGGTTCCTATTCAGGTATAATTCCTAAAAACCAAAAAGGGTATACACACTGTGTACTCTCAAAGGAGGGGAACCACTTCATTCAAAAATGGAATTTACAATTTCATCTTAATTTTGAAATTTTCAATTTAATTATTAATTACTGGACTATTAAAACAGTATAGAACCCCTCGGCTACAGACAAAGTACTGTGGTACACATTTCTCTTAATTAATTACTTTTCTTCAACTCTATCATCTTTTTCTCCAGAGCACAAAAAAGAACAGGAAACAACAGAAAAGGAAAGTAACATACATGTAGGCCTATATGTTTTCTGGAAATATATATGATGTGTTAATTCTCAATTCTCACAGCATAGGCCTACATGAATGTGAAGAATTAAATATTATCAATGTTTGAGAGAATTTCCTAGTTGTAATTCTATAGCAGCTACATGGAATGTACGTTTACATATATACATTGTACGATACATATACATCATAAAAGTTTCTTTCCTTCCAGCTGGACATTCATGTCATCTCTCTCCAGAACTCAAATATTGTTTACAAAAAAAAAACCAACCAGAGACATAGATAATTTAATTAAATCTCTGCAAAAAACTACAGGAATAATTGAACACATATATTGTACTTGTAAAATATCTATGTATGAGCTAATTTATTTTCACATCTTTGACAGCTACATGCACGGACGTTCTATGGAACGTTTTCGTGTGGTTTTAAATGGGAAATTATGTTACGATTATTTGTATTTAACCTTCATGATTCGGTTGATGTAAAATACGACGAATGCTATGCTGCAATAATTGCCCCTTGCCGGGGCCCCATCTCTGCATCGGCCGAATATTTGTGTCGATTTCCATGTACAAGATGCTTTTATCGAAAAATGATTACAAAGCATTGTCATTAATGTAAGAATACTTCATTTGCATCAAATGTATCATCTCAAAACAACAATTTGCATACCGCATTAGTGGTTTATCACACGAAACGAAACCGACACGACTGAGAAACACATGTCCATGTTGACATTTCCACGCAGCCTCGTTTTCAAAGAGTTTGGAGAATTTATATTTAGAACTGTGCTAAATTTACACGGGGCTTCCCCAAAATTTCAATGGTCAAAACTGGACACCGTAAGCAGAACTTGACCATCATTATGGTATACAATGACTTTTGGAAGGCCAAAGAACGCATTTAGACTGGTTTCCTTTGCCCGACTATTCACTTTAAGTTTCAGGTCAATAAGTCGGTCACAAACATGGTCACATTCAAAAGAGATCAAAATCGTAACGAGGAAAGTCCAATATGTCATATAGTATTTCTGTTAACCACAACAAATATTATTAAATTCTAAATATTGCATAACATGAGATATTCATGTGTTCTTTCTTTTTTAGTTTGGTACTATATATCTTTCCACAGATAGAAATATTTGTGATTAGCTGAAAGAGAATTGGTGGCAATTCTAAAACTGTGAAAACAGCAAATATTTTACATAACAAACATGTTATACAGTACCCAGCTTTTGAGCAAAATTCATAGGAATTCCATCTGAACAGTTGTGTGAATACGTACTTGTAGGTCCAAAGGATGATGAGAGGGATAGCGGACTTGGAGCACTGAGACTTTGAAAATACGGACTTCCTCCAAATGTAGCAAAGCTATTCATTCTGGAAAATACATTTGTCAATCTTTTTATTATTTTCAATCTAAGCAGGAAAAAATTAATCTAACAAATATCAGTTAGTATTTACTCTGAAAGAAATTCTCTGTTTTGAGAATATTGCCAAAGCTTTGTCATGATTTTTTATGTGCTGTATTAACATATCTTCATAATGACAAACAGACCTGACACCTGCAACTATCCATGTTACTTTTCAGTCTTATGATTTATATAGCACTGAAACATGTACATCATATGATAATTATCTACTTCAATCTTACTTTCATCTTTAGCATCATTCAAAATATATTTATATACTGGTTTTAAATAAACTTAAATGAAAGCAAAAATACATATTGTATTTAACATACCCTGCAAGTCCAGCTACAGTATTGCTCACAGTCCCATCACCTTTCCACTTGCCCTTTTTAGACCCAGGGGGAGACGACTCCTTCACACTTTGCGACCCTGATTTGACCTTTTTTGTACCTGATGAACCCTGTCCTTGTTTTAATCTTTTCACTTTTTTCTCTCCTTTCTCTTTAGACCTGGCAAAACATATGTTTCACAAAATTCATTTCAACAAAAATCCTTTAAATTTTTGTGTAAACAACACAACTAATGATACAACAAATATCATTACATTGTCACATGATTTTGCGGGTGACAAAAATGATTTATTAAAGTTTAGTATCATTCGATCATATCATTTTAACCTCATATCATCATTCGATCTTATCATTTTATGCTGTTGATGTATAAAAAATTCTGTCATACTATTTGACCGCATGCATGTTAAAAGGCTGGTTTCATGATGAAGCCTGTATCTCAGTATGTTTAACACTTGATATTTTTGAAGACAATTACTGGTAAGCTGTATTATAACTTATTGATGGTGTTTTACATTCTGAAACTACAAACAAAAAACATAATAGATATCAACTCACCTTGACCTTGACCGCTTGCCTTCCATGACATCAGAATCCTCATCCTCTTCAGTTACAGAGTCTTCCAGGGAATGTTGTCTAGACACAGATACCCCTCCCCCTACAAAGTTCTCCAGCACCCCAGAGAAAGACGTAGCGGTAGCCCCTAGGGAGCTGGCTGTGGCACTTGTTGAGCCCATCAAACTAGAGTCATTAGAATTAGGGGCCATAAATTTTGGCTCTGCCACAAGAGGAAGTTTTGGGTCACCATTGTGAGCGAGATCTGTTATTGCCGAGTCTTGTTCGTCCATTGACGGTGACTCAGTGGAGCTGACGGCAGAAGAGTCAGACGTACCTATACCACTACTGTGTGATAAAGGAGGCGTGCTAGTCTCCCGTTCTTTTGAGGCGTCCACACTACCAGACGCTACAGCAGCGTAAACACTTGAGATCTGAGAACGGGACTCGCGCTGCTGAGCAAATAATTCTGATGATGTGTACTTAGCTTCTGCCTTGTTTCCTTTCTGTAATGTGTAATTGTATAATTTAATCCAGTTTAACAGCAATTTATTTTGCTGCAAAATGTCAAAAGTAAACATAGGTCAAAGGTATTATTTCTTGTCAACTTCTTTGAAATGCCATTAAGTACAATGTACAAACTGATCTATATATAGCTCTATTGAAACTTTTCTAGTCCTCATTTATCTATTTAAGTTCATGCTTTATCTCTTTAAGCTCTTAATCACACTTGAATTGATTATAAACCTACCGTATTCGCCATAATTAGCACCCCTCCCCTCCTCTGGAGATGGATTTAACAATGTTTTACAACATGTGATGATTTTAACATCAGCATCATGAATCACAAAAGCGTTTCAAACGATAAAGAACATATGTATGTTTACTGTGACAGATTAATGGGCTTTTTCTTTCATAACATACATTTTGGTTCCCTAAAAAGAGCCCCCTTGGTTACAAATTATTTAAGTCCCCTGGGTGCTAGTTACAGTAATTATGGTATCAAGAATACATAAAATTTTGAAATAAGAGCTTGAAAGATTAATAAGAAATTGAAAATCCATCAGCTGTTAAAAAAGAAAATCTAAACGGCAGCTGACTACTATGACAGGGCATCCAGATGATTGTGTTTTAGCAATTTTAGAATCTTTTCAATTAATTTTCAAATGTTTAAAAATTCTTTATGAAAAATCTGAAGGGTAAAAACACATTCAAATAGTGATAATGTCCCTTCAGTTCGAGGAGCCAAAACATACTCTGAGGGGTCTACTGGATGCTCTGGTAGCCATGTTGTTCTTTGAGTTGATTGTCTTTTCCGATACCTTGAAATTCTTGTTGAGATTTTTCTCTGGTGAGTTGTCAGGAGTAGCATTGTCAGCTGGTATGGGCTTAAAGGCAGGAATAATTTTGATGTTGGCATCTTTTTTCTAATAAAAAGAAACAAAATTTGACATAAAATTTCTATATTTTCTTTCTAAAAGTAACTGTCAATTTAACTTGGTACTTATTCCCCTGGTCAATTCTTGTTCACTATCCAGTAATGTGCAGAAATTAAATGGATTTTGATCAATTCTTGGATTTTATGATGTAACAAATTTATATTGTCATGAAGAGAATACATTGTTATAATTGATTAGTGTTTTAAGCTCAATATGAGGTCTTTTTTTCAATTAACTTTTGATCTCACTTTGGGAAAGAAATTGGCATATTGGGAAGGATATTTCCTGAAGTAAACTGCATAGCTTGGAAGTTTGGCAAAATTTTTTAAGTAATTGGGAATGCGGCCCAATATCGGCAACAAAAAGCTCATAGAAAAAGCTCTTTAGTTCAATGAGAAATTTTCTGTCCATGAAATGAGATACTGTTAAGTTAAAATCTGATGTTTTTTAAGTAACATTTTGAACCCATCAATACATCATATTTAACACATGTATCCAACCTATAGTTTTCTCTGATCCCAATCCCAATAGATTATAATGGGACTCATTCACGTACGTGATACCTGATAACGTTTGTGTGGGACTATTGTTTCTATTGGTGATGGAATGACGTTAAATGACGTTATCGCGGAATAACGTCATTTCAGCGGGAAGATTACAAAGAGTCACGTTCCATCACCACTGGAGATACTAGTCCCGCACAAACGTTATCGGGTATCACGTGGTACGTGAATTAGTCCCATTATTATACATACCAGTTTTTTATAGTGGTAAGCACAGTAACCACAATACTTGACATTATCGCCATAGTTACCAGCTTCCTCACACAACAACCCATGGGCTTGAGCACTGAAAACGTGAAATCCAAACTTAATGCAATATGCTTAACATGCATATTAAACTATTAAAATGTTTGCACATATTCAATTGTTAAATTCTCGGAGATATTGAACAAAGATTTGAGCAATTTCAAAAAAGTGGTTACCCTTTTCTTCTTTAGTTGCATAATAGTTGGCTCAAACAGTTTGGATATATGCCATAGAAATACCGGTAAGTATCTAAGTCTAACTATTTAATACCATGAGTAACTACAATCTGGTTATTATGTTGGGCATACAGAGTTGATTTAACCCTAATGTAAATTTACATCCCAGAGCTGAGTACTAGTTGTTGAATGTGCGAACACCTCAACTACGAAGTCATTTCAGCTCCACGAGTAAGTCCACTTACCATGTGACATGGAAGTTTTGTTTACATCCGTTTTTGTTACATTGCATACAGGCCCCCTGGGTAGATTTACTGCTACGCTCGTGTTCTTCACAGATGTAGCAGGTCTGAAAGGATACGTACAGAAACCATAAATCAAAGCTACAAAACATTCATACCAATCAGTTTGTAGATAGAGAATTAACAAGTAAAGCCTTGTTAATCTCAAAATTGGCAGAACTGTAGTAATGTTTACTGGGAAAATTGGCTGGGACCATCATAAATTGTATACTTGTATACAAATGGGACTTACTTTTGTATTCAAATTAGATACCAGGTTCAACTACAGTATTTTCAATGATCTTTGTAACCATCAATTTGATTTTTTTTGTAATTAAGCTAACTACTTTCAGTTCTATAACAAATAGACAATATTCTTTTCTTTGAGAAAAAAGATATAATATAGGGTTCTCGAGTCTTAAAAAACCCATTTTCTATAGAATTCAAATAATCAGTTCAAAAATAGATGCATTGAAGCAAAAGTCATCCAGGTGTTTTTAACTTTACCTTATGAAACCTCTCTGGAGGTACATTTTTCAGTACAATGGGCTCCATGGTTTGAACATTGGCAAACCATGCCTCTGGAATGAACAGTGCACATACCACATGGCACCAACTGACTGTAACAAGAACAACAGTTGTAAACTTTAAATTAGTAGTACTAGTCCTCACAGGTTACTTCAGGTTTATATATCGGTTTAACAAACTAATTCTCATAACAACAACTATTATAAGTTTTAAATCATGATTCAATGTTAACTGCGACAACTGACCTTCAGATTACAAGGGTGACCACAAGGGAGAATTATACAATTAGAAATTAAAGTTGTACATCAAATTTGAGTTTTACTGCCTAAAATAAACCTTTGTTACCATGGAAACATCTGTTCAGATGAAGGTGTCATTATTGATGCCACTGACCAATATGTTGTTAAAGGCAACACAAAGCCAAAGTAAAACATATTACACTGTTTATCATTTTGATTATATTAACAGTTAAGCAAAACAATTCACAATACAAATACTGTACTAGTATGATGTAACTAAGCGTGGGAAAAGTGTTGATTTCCTGGGGAAGGGAAAAGTGTTCATTTCTTAAGGTACACATCATATATAACTTTGTGACCATTAATTATATAAGTGCACTTTCCATAACATAAACAGATAAATATAACCATATATGTAAATATTACCATACATCTTAACAAACCAAAAGACGGCTTTCTATTGATGTTGGACTGGTGAGATAATGGTGAGATAATGATGAGATACAATCAAAAGCCATGATATACTATGTATACAGTTTGCAATATTCATTTAGTACACTAGATTACATTGGTATATACATACCACCAGTGTCTGTTCTCTTTAGTGCTCCATCCTTCTGAGGACAAAGTTCACATCTCTACAAAACAGTACAAAATGAATCCGGTCAATTTATTTTCATCTGTGAAATAATTATATAATCATTGTTACATTTAATGAAACACAGCAGTGTTTCTCTCCTTATTAGTTTTCACAGAAAGTTTTTTTTATTACTTGATAATACTAAATGATAGCAATGCTTAAATATGGCCTTACATATCTGAAGTATTTACATAAATATGTAGACTGTCCTATAAATATGATCTGTACATACGGTACTTATCTATATTAAGCATGGTTGCAATTGTGTGAAGATTGACCCTTGCATTCCTTCTTTCTACTTTCATCAGATAAATTAGGTTATGTCACATCACATGTATAAGGATCAGAGAAATTTTACTAATTTATTCATGTGTATATAATTAATTAATTCCAGATTATAAAAGGCAATTATGAAGATTAAGAACCTCTATTATATTTATATGTTAATTTATCACTACTTCAAATATATATTGAAGCCATTCTAATTAAGTAACCCTAATAAGTTAAAATGCATAAGAAAAACAGTTAAAAAATATTCCGTAAACAATTACCTGATTACCTGAAATTTAAATCTACAACATTATCCATATATAGTTAAAGTTATGGTGAACTATTAATACACTGGCAGGCCAGCAACAGAAAAATTCATATTCATTGTAAGCAGGCTATAATTTAATTTGCTGATAACATTTCATAACAATATATTGTGCACTATCAAATTATCAGAGGTTTCTGTAAAAGATTTTTTATTTGTTTTTGATCCAAAATAGTGAAATTTATATATTTTTCAATTTATTTCAAGTAATAGGTTTTTTTTTAACCTTCGTAAGTTTTTTTTTTTTTTTTTTTTCAAATTTCAAAAATCTCTGATAGTGAAGGTGAGAGGCCCAGGCTGAGTAGTACAAAGACAACTTACTGAAGGTTCTGGTGTACTATTTCTGTTGCTAACCTGATTGACAAAAGATTGGATAAAATTAATATATGCATTCAATCATATTTTTGTCAATATTTCAAGATCATATATACTTATGTAATGGGATTGGACTAGGTTGATCATCAGTGACCAGGTAGCTCATACGGTAGAGCACTCGGCTATATATAGTATTCGGAGGGTCCCCGGTTCGAATCCCGGTCTGGCCACTACATTTTCTCACAGAGGGCCTGTATCACTCACCTGGTTTGTAATGCCAAGTAAAGTTCTGAATACAGGATCATTATTTCTTTTCTGAAGGAATTTGAATATTTACTTCTAATTCCCTATTGGGCCCCGCCCCTCCTGCACCCAGGGGTCAGAGCCAAAATTTATACATACAAGTTCTGTTCCCTTCTCCCAAGGATGTTCTTGGCCAAATTTGGTCACAATCCATGCAGAACTCTAGTAGCAATTTAAAGGAAATGTTGACAAACAGCAGACGGACGACGGGTGCCGTGCCATGACATAAGCTCATCGGCCCTTCGGGCCAGGTGAGCTAATAAATACCATGATCGATATGTATTGTATCGTTGGGGAAGCGTACACTTTATTAATGAAAATTCGTGTATTACCATTCATGCGAGTCAGTAAGTTAACAGAAAGCCAATTTAATTTTAGTATTTTACCGAATATAATTGGGCCAGTGTTTCATTTTCATCATATACACACACAGTTATACTGCCATATGAATATTATGTTATAATCTACGGTGAGACAATATCAAAACATTGTCGTAAGAGCAACGATCAGGCGATTCCTGATTCCGAGCAAAACGAAACTCAATGTGGTGAAACGTGCTTCCGGTTGCTTACAAAATGGCTGCTTACCACTCTAGCAGTACGTTCTTGAGACTCGCACTTCCTACAGAACCAAGGTCCCGTCGGCACATGAACGATACCGTAACACGCTGAAAATAAAACATGACAATATTTCTCAAACAAATAAACAAGATCGAACGAAATTCATGCGAAATCCATCGCTACAACCTGCTCACATGTGGAGGGAAAATCGTCTAAGTTAGAAACGAACCTTGGTGCACGGCGACATTGCAACCGGTTCCGTCACAATACACGAGTGGGTTTTCTGCCCAACCGCGTTCGTCGGAGCATACGCAGCATCCCCCAACCATCTCCTTCATAATGGCCAGCTCCAATGTAGAGAAAGCCCTTTAAAATCACATAATGTTTGCATCTTAACTATTCATCCTCTATAACCTTTTCCGGTTATTAAGGTTATTACACATGCGCACAACATAGCGTAGTGCATTCTGGGATATGTTGTTGGAATCAACCAAAACACTACCACGTGCTCGTGAGCACAACAGCAGAGTAACGATTTTTGAAAATGACACGGCTGGTTAAGATTGGCTTGAAAACCATGCATTTCACCTTACGAAGTAGGCCTACATTGATCCACAAAGGATGAAAGAATAAATAAAAAAAAAAAAATCAGCCACAAAAGTTAAAAAAAAAAAATCAATCACCAAAAATTAATTACTTTAGGTAGTAGCCTAGATACATGAACTGTTTTCCTTGATATCTATTATTTATTCTTTAAGTTCATGCAAGTTCATTGAGTACAAACCAAAATAGGTGAAATATGTGAATTTTACTTTTTTTATCGCAATTTTTTAGAAGTTCAAGTTCCTCCAAAATAAAGAGTAACATGAGCAAAACTAGTCTTAAAGTGTGAAAATATTTAAGAAAATGAATTATAAGGAATACAGCTAGAGGAAATATCAATAAATAAAGACAAAAATGGGGGGAAAAAAGAAGAGAAAAAATGTATTGAGCGTAACGTAGAGTATCGTAGTTGGAGCGGAATTACAAGTCAAACTTTAATTAGATGAACTCTATACAAGTTGGATATCACACAGACGCATACATAGATATAATACTTTATATAATTCAAAGAATATTCTGATTTTAAATCATAATAATAAAATTACCTCCACACCATCTAGCATGCATCCATTACAATGTTATAGGCCAAGGTGAACAGCTAGAAGAATCGTTTTTCTGGTCCAATCTTTGGTTTTAAATATCACCAATAGATTTAATGGATGATTTTTTTTAGCATAATCGGAAGCAGCGTTTTAGAAAAAATGATGGATGGGAAGGAGAACTAGTTTTTTTTTAGATATTGACATATTATGATTCGAGATTTGATAATGTGAATTTACACAACTGCTTTGCTACATATTGATATTAATGAACATACATTCGTTTATTGTCCATAAAAACGAATTAAAACAATGTCGATTTAAAAATTGCATCGCTCTGAGAAATAATACATGTTAGAAATACTTAGTCGTGGCAAATGTTACGGATGTTTTATTTTTTTTTTGCTCCGATATGATTGCAAAAACGTTTTGTACATATAACGTCTCTTCAAAAAAAAAAAAAAAAAAAAGATATACATGTATGTAATTATAGCTCCACCATAAAAATAATTTTACTATGACTTTTGTTACCTCTTATCCGAATTTCTGTTACGGATGTTACATAAAAAATAAATTTGCGTAAATGTTTTGAAATAATACTCTAAAACTAAAATGATATTGAATATATATATGTATATTGCTTCAACCCTGGCTGCGTCCCAGGCCATTGTATTTCGTAAAATAATCATTGCTGTTAAGAGAAACATATTCAACCCATGTACATGTACAATTATTGCTACCATCATGGAATGATAGAAATTATAATCGGCTGTTTTGACCACAGGGACTTGTAACTCCTTTTATATAGTACACATGAATACGCAGCAGACTTTCTCCTTTCTGTAGTCCCTTTAGTTTTGACTGCCATGTTGTTCGTAGGATACCGGAATCGGCCGAGGTCTGCCGAATGAACGAATTTAGCCGGGAGCAGTCGATCTTTGTACATCTTAGATTAAACGGTTAAACGATTGAATTGGTATATTTGCATTATATAATTTATAGATAAAAAGTGGAATTGACAGTTGTATAACTCATTTCTGTCCATTGTATAAAGTAAAACAGCACATATGTGAAAGTCAAACTAATATACTTGCAATGTAAATAATACTTTAATAATACTAAATATTTATAAATAAATTAGTATGTCCGAAAAATGGGAAGCAAACTATTGGCCGGATCTTGGCCGTGACGGAGATGCATTTTTCTGAGTTAATTTTAACGTCGTTATGCCCAGGTGTGTAATACACAGACACCTGGGAATTAGGGAAATTACCTGTTCGTTGAACTTTACAGTTTACTTTTCTATCATATATTTTGTATGGTTTTTTTTTACATCTTAAAAAGTATATATATATTGCCTGGCCACCTCGTTTAAAATATGTTGTGCAAATACGAATTTTATTCATTTTATTAGGACATGTAGTTTAGCATTATCGGGATTTCTTTGGGGCGACTGAACTTCCAATTTTTTTCTCCGATATATCGTTAATAACACTGAAGACCAAGTAGCTCGTCGATGCTTTTTCCTTTTGAAACAGTTTATGATACATGTAAATGAAGGTTTCGAGTTAACTCTCCATACATCATATATAAGCGCAAGAAAATATTATGATATGTCATCATTGTAATTAGCCAAAGTATGGACATGTTTAACCCATTATTGTTGCCGCTATCGGTGGCGATAATTACAGAGGTTAGTAGTAGTAATCACTAGTATCACAAGGGTATACAGGTATAATAGAAAGAAATCAGAGTTACCGGGATTGCCTTCACGAAGAAATAATATTAAATGAAAAATATCCTCACTCCACTATGTAAGTTACTGTGTAAATCCTAGTTAATTTATGAATGTTATAAACTTAACTTCAAGATATTCTGTTAAATAGTTAGACATTAATTTTGGGCAGAGATGCAAAGACATATGTATTAAAGATATCAATATTTAGAAAGATCGATTTTAGATGATATATATAATGAAGTTCATTTTTTGTTTAATGTTTCTTTTTTCACTCAAACACAGGTGCATAATGTACCAAGGTGTAATCAAAGCTCCCCTAAATCCTGATTGGCCTTCCCGTATATGTTTGCCCCGATGCAAATGTTGAGTTTTACTACTCTTGCATCTTGATGCCTGTCTCTTTCCGTTGTTGGTGGGTGGATGGAAGGTCCCTAGTATCTATGGCTATGTGACTACCCATAGGATACGCATGCCAGCGATTGTTTCTATTAGGTGATGCTGGAGAGAGGAGAGTAATGGTGTGAAAGGAACCCCAGAGAGAGGGTGGCTGATCAGTAGGAAAATACAGTCAAAAGACTATTTTGAAAATATCACTGTATTTATCATTACTATTGTGAAATATGGTACAATATGATCAACATTTATTTCTTTACAAGTGGTTATGCTAAGACACGAATTAAATTATATTCTGAATACACCTACAATACTAAAAGCAATCTCATTAAAATTCGTTGTTCATTACCAAGGACGTATATCTCACTTATAAATCCTTGTTCATTATCTACTCCGTAAAGACCGTATGAAAAAATAGATTGTACTAAAAGTGTCCAGAAATGCAGGGACGGAAATCACGATTTACAGTTTTACATCCTGCCCAACTCCACTAGACACATGGGTACAGTAGTCTATGTTTCGGTATCGTAGATTACTGTATCCTTTTTAATTGGCTAGCGAAGTTGCATCTCCTGCCTCATTGTAAAATATATCAAAAGTTGTTCAGTTGTAGAAATGTGATCCTGTTTCCTGGATTGTTTGCTCTGTTCCGGGACAAATTGCTTTGGAGATGATTCGGCAGGGAATAACATTGCATCCACATTGTTACGCCCCTTCCATCATTGTTCAGTTGAAAGTTTATTTTTTTCGAGAGTTACTTCCCCTTCCACACTTAACCCACATAATAAAACTCATGTCAAATTATTTATCATCAAAACGTGGCGACAACATTGGGTTTGTGTGTTTCTCCTGTTGTCAACAACATAATTCACACTCTGTGATGAAATCCTTTAGGAAAATGTCTGGGTATGGTCTGATTTATTTCTGTATCCATATGCTGTTGGTAGCAACAATCATGCAGGTAGCTAGATTTATCTTAGGTTGTGTATTTTGTGGCATCCTCGATATTCCAGGGGTTCTGATCACTTACGATCTCTACACATCAGTTGAACATAAAAGCAAAGATATATTTTTTTTAAACAGTTTTATTTTCTGATGAAGGCACTAACATGTGAACAGCTTATTCCACAAGTATCCATGTAGCAATAAATGTACGTGAACAGCTTATTCCACAAGTATCCATGTAGCAATAAATGTACATTCAATTATTCTGTCTATAAAACTGACAGGTTTAGTCATATATTCAAGGATTGACATCCAAGCTGTAAAGTCTATTCAACAACAGTGAGGACTATTCCCCACCTGTGTAAGGACTATTCCCCACCTGTGTGAGGACTATTCCCCACCTGTGTGAGGACTATTCTCCACCTGTGTGAGGGCTATTCCCCACCTGCGTGAGGACTATTCCCCACCTGTGTGAGGACTATTTCCCACCTGCATGAAGACTACTTCCCACCTGTGAGGACTATTCCTCACCTATGTGAAGACTAAATTCCCCACCTGTGAGAACTATTCCCCATTTGTGTGTGGACAATTCCCTACCTAGGTAAGGACTATTCCCCACATGTAAGAACTATTCCCCACCTGTGTGAGGACTATTCCCCACCTGTGAAGACTATTTCCCCATCTGTGGGGACTATTCCACACCTATGGGGACTATTCCACACCTATGGGGACTATTCCACACCTATGGGGACTATTCCACACCTATGGGGACTACTCTACATCTACGAGGTCTATCTTATATGAAGAGGTAACTGATGGATTGTGAGAATATCACACTGCCAATGAAGGATATTCCTCTGTAGTTACACCTGTCAAATATACACTGTAGAAAATTGTTTTAAAGTTCCATTGGGGGAACACTATCATGATTGAGGCGGAAATATACAACAGAATTATTTCTCACATTATGTAATGTCAACAATATTAATTCAATGACTGACTTTTTGAATAAAAAAATTCGAAAATTTCTTAATATGGCTACATACACAACTTTATGATTATCTAACATTGATATGATATCTAATGAGTTTAGAATTTCATTTGATAATTGATTATACAAATTTGGACATTTTATTTATCAATTAAGGAGTTGAATGTATAAATTTAGAGCTGAAATAAACTGTTAATAACTTAATTATTACATGTTGTAGAAAATGCAATACATAATTTCTTGCATTCATCTCAAATCTTCAAACAATATTGGTCTGTGCAAGCACTAGACAAAGTACATTTCTAAAATTATGATAATTTTACTTATTCAAAAAGTCTCAAGTCCTCAAAAATAATATATGGTAAATGAAAATGACTTAAGTATGATAGTGGTTTTTTGATCAACCATATCTCATCTCCCATCACACAATAACATAGAAAATACTGTATTGGTCCCCCAGGGACTATATATTACAAATAATAAAAAAATTAATAAGCTGACCAAAAATTAAAAAAAAAAATCTTTTACACACAGACTTTACTTAACGAATGACAAAATATCAAACAGAAATGTAAGCTGATAGTTAAATTATGATAACATTAATTTATGGAATATGTTGATTCAATGCTGTCAGCAAAGTGAACAAATGCTTAATACCTTTCCAAATCTAGCATCAATATTAGCTATACTGTTCTCGAGAGATGTACATGATACATTTACACCAGCATTCACATTGCACACATACATATATATATCCAATCCATATTTCGTATTTTGACAAAGTATCTCAAATTTTTAGCCATAACAAACATAATTTCTTAAATATATCAAAATATCAAGCGGGTATGAAATTATATAAATTATCTATAGAACACATATATATTTCTATCACACCTTTAATTTCTTATCACACTTGGGAATAACACATATGGGAATGAGGCATTGGAATGTTTTATTATTGTGTATATATATATATCTATACCTACAATGTACTGGCAGACACTTAAGATAAACATAGACAGTACGTGTAGCTATTTATATACGAGTTGGTACATTTATGTAGCTTTATTTGGCAGTGTTTTTGACCATTTTCTAAAACCATGATTACAACATTGTGCAGAAAGTTTTGTTAACAGGTAGTACCTGCTAGAATAACCAAATTTCTATTACAAGTGCTTTTGTTGATCTAGTTTGTGAAACTCCTTTTTGAGTGTTTTAAATTTAAGGATCGCCTAGTCTACATGAGCTTGTACATTTTCAGGAATGTTCTTTTTTTTTTTTTTTTTTTTTGGAATGCGTCAGTTACAACAATATGGCCACCATGTTTGAACTTGTAAAAATGTGCAGCAATAATAGAATTCAATCTGAATGCTTAATAATACAAATATGAATTCATTTTAATTTTTGAATAATACAAACACAATTGTATGAATGCATTCAATGGACCATTTGAATAAATACTGTATTTGTTGGAAATGATGTGGTATACGGTATGTGTAATGAATTCAGTGATGATGAGTAAAATATACATACAATAAAAACTTTACATATATATTTTGATGACAAAGCAAAAATGTTTGGCATTTTATTACTAAAGGTAAATAAAACTTTAACCATATAACTACTATAATTAATTTAGTGAAAAGTCTACCCAAGTATATGATATGTGATTGCAATTCCCTCTTGTGACATTTCCAGCAATGCCTAGTAAAGCAGGTGGGTAACCTTCAGTGTTTGTTAGATAAATATTTTGGTTGTTAAAAAGAAAGAAAGATAACTACCCGATAAGTCTACTATTTACACCATTTGAAATTTTGAGTCACAAATATTAATCTGGTTTCACTATAATATTAAATGGTTAAATCATTAACAAATATTATATGGTTCCGAATTGTAGTGTGGTAATAAAAGGTAATTCAACTTCAGAAGGGACATGTATTTGAATACAAACTTAAAAGAATTAAAGTCATACATTTTACAAACAAGATATGATCTACATCATCATCAGAATCTCGTGGTTGATTGCAACACATACACCACGCTACACTTAACTGTGTAGTGAAGTAAAATCAACTGTGAATTTCCGATGATTGATCTACTGTAAGTCTTAGGTTATTCATGTTTGAATACAACCAGTGTCATTACTGAATGATTGTTAGTTACATTACTTGATGTATTCCATCTTTGAATAATATATAGTTACCTCCCTTGCCGGTAGGAATCCATTGTGACATCAATATTTTGTGACCAAAATTCACACAATTTTCTCTGAAAAGTACGACGCTATGCTTGGAAATACATGACGTCACAATCAATACCTACCCACAAGGGCAGATAACTATGTAATATGCAAATACAGAAAACTAGTTGTGTGATTTAGTAGCCGCGAAAGAAAGCCCTTTAGCTGTACTGTACATGTATATATTGAGAAAATGCTTCGCAAAGGGCAACAACTCTGATCACAATAAAAACATAATACTACAATCAATTTCAACAAAAATAGAATCTAGCTTCCAGATCAACTGGAAATCAATAAAGTTATATAGGGGCGACATTTTAACACTCGCATATTTACCCCATGAATTAAATCTAAACATGTACACTCTGGTTTTTGGCAGCCTTATGTACACTATAACGTATCAAAATAGGTATTTCATACACATTATCTTATATACAGACAATTAACATTAAACAAATCACATTATCTCATTAAAATTTAATTAAACAACATAATAATTGATCAATATCATTATTTTTTTAATGAATTAAAGCGGAATAACTCTCAAATGAAAAAAGTATGTTAATATGATCACAGATCATATATTATAAAACAAAACATATTTATTTGTGAATAAAATGGATTTCTAAGTCTTTTATCTCATATAAAAAGTAATTTGTGACTTCAAAACAATAATAAAACCACATTGATTGAGCAAGGATGAATTAGATATTTAAGAATTTTCCTTACTAGTATATGATTTTTTTTACAAAATTTTGACATAAAATGAGGAACATTCAATGTAAGACAGTGAATATTGTTCCTGCTCTCTGGCTCCCATTTATAATTCAATGTCAGAGGTCAACTATGATATCTGAGGACAAAGGTCATTTCTGTATCATCTTGGGGTTCAAAGGTCATCTCCATAGAATCTTAAGTTCAAAGGTTATTTCATTTAATTAGAATTTTCCTTTAACATAATCATCTAAAAATCCAACAAACAACACCATAATGATCTAATAGTAAGCCATTCTGGAGATAATTATACGTGTAAGTTATTATAGGAAGAGCCTCCCACTAAAATATGTGATAATAAACTATGTAAAGGATATCTGTCATTCCATAACAGCTTCATTCGATTGTAAGTTATTTTAAAGGTATTTTGTAAAAAAAAACCCAACAATTTGGTGGAAATAATGTAAGTTACTTTAAGGTAAAATGTACTTTTATTTATACCTTTGTAAGTTGAACCCATAGCAAAAATCTAACTGATACAATTAATTTTTTTTGGAAAAGAGCTATAGCACAATGTGTGGAGGTATTGTAAGCAATCTTCTGTATTCATAAAATCTGACAAATTCTAGACGAATTGCCTGAAAAACGGGAGCTTCCCACGCTAAATTGGACACAATACGACACATTTTTAAGCAGACATCACATCCACATTTAAAATGCAGGTAATTCACAATAAAACATCCACATTCACTACATTGGCCACCGAAATACAAAATGGCGGCCACCCGCCCACTGATGATGTGGCAGCTGGCCGCGTGGAATGACTTGTCCTTGGAACGTTGTGTCAAAGTTTAGATCACAGTATGACATTATAAAATACTTTCCTCAGGATCTCTATAAAAATAACATCTCTTGCATAGAAAAATAACAATTCTGTATCAACACGATAACAATGAGGCGTCTACGCTACGTCACGTATAATGCCATTCGGAGGTTTCTTCTTCCACTGCCAGAGTTGTCTGTCGGTCCCAGAACATGTCCGCATCAGAAGTTTCTGTCCATCCACAGACACTTCCATACATTTTTGTGTGTTGGCATGGAGAATCGTGTTATCCTACAAATTATCAATATTGATAAAGTAAGCAGGGTTGGAGATAAAACCGGTTTGTTGCAGTTGAATATCTTTTAATATGAACAGAAACTGTATTAAGGATGGCACGATTATGTTATAACATTCAACATAGAAGTACAAGAAACAAGATGGCAAGTAAAACTGCAAGGAAAGAAAGCTTGTTTTATATAGATCAATATTTACTTGAAATTGGACAAGTTCAGTCCAAACTTCAAAAAACAATTTCAAACAAACAATGTCTTTAGAAAAGAAGCATTATAAAGATTTCTGAACATTTTAATTGTTGACAGGTTGTTGATATACTGACCTCCCTATATACCCATTCTTGGTTGCCCTTCTGACTGTGACAGGGGTAGATAATCACGCTCTCACCACCAGAGTAGTCTAGACAACCGTCGTCACGGCGAATCTCACCTCCCTTACTCAACATCCAGTACTGACAAAAACAAACAGGAAATACGTACATTCATCGCATATTTATACATTTGAAGCTTTTTTTCCAAATTTGTAATTACAATATTACTACCATACATTATAAACAAGTGGCAACCAGTTACTATCAGGAACTAATTCTTGCTAATGTATACATACAATGTATGTACAGTAAATGTAATGTATTTGAATGAATTCAAACACATTTTGCTAGAAAGTCTGCTAGAAGCATCTTCTATCAGTACATGACTTTTAACCAGAAAATAAGCCAGTAATATCTTGATGAGAACTTGTCGGCAGCCATTAGGATATGTAAATACACCTGGGTGTTTGATGGATATGAGGGACATCAAAGATACTATGAACTCACCTGATTCCCACCCTGGTTGTGACACGGCCACATGTTTACAGGTTTGTGGAAGTTGTGAGAATCCACCGAGCTATCCACACACATTGGCTTGGCCTTATTCCTTACCTACAAAGGTATAAACCTCACAATAAAACATTTACCAATTACTATACGTAATACAATAATTGTGCTATATTTGGATTGAGTTATATATAAACTTTATAATTCAGAGCTGAAAATTACTGCTGCCTGTTCAAAACAAAGGAAGGAACCTTCCTTTTTAGTGAGCCTTTTATAAACTGGAATTGTATAATATTACTTCATACAAAATGTCCAAGCAGCAAATAAAACTACAACTGTAAATCTAACTCCGTTAAAGTAACACAGTATTGATAGGGCTATTCATAAGAAAAGCTATATATATATTCTTTAAAGGTTCCGTTGCAGTTTCCACAGTAATATTTCTGTATGACTTACCTCCCCTGATGCGACTGCCTCCCCGGGTACAAACAGATCAGGATAGATGTTTTTCACAAACCAGTCAAATGATTTGCAGTTTAATTTCTTTCTCAGCGCCTTCCTCTCCGAAACATCGCCATAATCACCCTGATGAGAAATAAACAATTCACTCCAATTATAGAAGGTTCTGGGGTAAAAATTGATCTTCAAAATTATATGGTCAATTACTTTTACATTAGTTCATCTCCACATATAGGAGATTTCAGAAATGTTAAAGATACTGTTTTATGGGAAAGGCATTTTACCAGTTTTGTTGTAAATATGCATTCATTATATATATATATTTACATTTATAAGATGATATACTGTACAGTTCCCTTCCTTCGCAGGGGTTTAAATTTTGCTATATTCATGATCAAGTTAAAGATGCTCCACCGCCGACAGAGCAAAAATGGCATTCATCATTAGAACAATAATTGGTGTTTAATTGTGTATGTATATGTCTAATTAACACAAAAAATAATATAAAATAATTTATTTTGCCTTTGGTGCATGTGCAATCAGTACTTCATTCCATATAGGATATAGTGCCACAGTTTTTTTTTCAGGATGCAATTAATTATTTTTTATATTTTCAACTTGAAGTAAAGTTAGAAGCTCAAACTTTTCAATGATGGTAATGGTGTAAAGTAAGTAATTTTGTAACTGAAGAAAGATTTGAAACTGTCTGCTCCTGTTTTCGATAATGAAAAAATACCAATTGTCAGCGGTGGAGCATCTTTAAATTTTGCAAAACTTTAAGACCGTGACTAAATTGGAAAGAATATAGCTTGTAATTTACAAATACGCGAATGTTTCTTCTTGTGAATAAATAACAAAAGTCCACAAAAATAAACACCAGTTCAGCTCGAGTATCTTCATGGTAATATACATAAGTAATTTACTGAATATAAACATTATGATACTAACCAAATCATTATTAAATCGCTCATAATAATAGTTTCTATAGTCGTCCATCCAGACCTCGGCCAATCGTATTGAGTTTTTCTTTACCACATTGACCCCTGACCTCCACTTGTATGGACTACGTTTTCTAAAGATGTGCCCTACATGTGAGCATGGGATGATCTCGAGTGTGCCGCCACACATCCAAACCTGTATAAAGGTCAAGGTCAAGGTCATATAAAAGAATATTTAACACACAAATGTCCAAAAAAATTGAACATATCATTTTTAGTGTTGAGATGATTGTCTCTACAAATCAATAACTTTCATTCAAATGGCATATATGAGAGACAATCAATTAAACCATGTCATTATCAAGAGTTGTGATATCAAACATATCCTTTATCAGCTCCAGACTGTGATATTAGCCTATTGTGTAGTGTGTATTGTGTGTGATATATTGTAGTTCAGTGTATGCATGGTCACCCCTCTAATCACCGAAGCCTTGGTCTGCTGCCTTAGTTATCTCCCCTGGGACCTCTCGCCACTCGTGCCTTTTTCATTCCCTTTTTGTCATTCTCGGTAGCTGGTGATTAAGATTGAGAAGGAATTTTCTACTGTAACAAATTCTGTGTAGGTCAGTTCTGGCCATGTTTATTAAAAGTCAATTGTGTCCACATGATAAGCCCAGACACGCAAGACTTGGTAATTTGGTCAAATTGTCTCTTCTCATGTCCAATGTTGTATTGGGGGAGAAATGTCAGACAAATATGTGTATTACCGCTGTGTGAGGCGGTGGAACCATAAAAATGGCTGCTGGACCCCTAGAGACTGTTAGTATAGACCTGCGACCTCTCTGCATGCCGTCGTAAATATCTCCACAAATTTAATATGACGTGTGTTTTTAGTCCCAGAGTTCTACTAAAACCGAGCACAAGACTCATTCTCTACTTATTACTGAGCAATTCTGTTGATTCTGGCTCGGTCGCTACAGTAACAGATCCCATTCATTGCTGTAAAACTGTTCCATTGAATTGAAGAAAATTTGTATTGCATGTGTTTTCTATAGAGGGATGGTCATTATCTCAACAAAGAGAAATAATTCAAAGACAAACTTTCACGCTAATTTCTCTGTGTTATATGAGATTGTCCGTTGTCATGTTATATTATCAAGCATACTTAAAACAACTTCTCAAAAAAGGATGAAAAAAAGGAAAAGAAATTTTCGGTCCTTAGGTATGCAGGATTTGAAATCAAATACTGTCAGTATACATTTTCTTAAACATTTAAAGCTGACATGCAAAATTAAACTACCATATTCTACCAATGAAAGCCCATGTCCCTATAAGCGCCCCTCCCCCTTTTGAGGCCTCAATAATTTCAATTGCCTGACACTGTATAGATTTGCAATAATGTCGTCTTATTAGCACCTTTTCATTTTTTCAATTTTTGAAACGTCCTGAGCGCTAATTGGGTCAAATACTGTATGCAGAAATAAATATGACAAGAACAATTTGTAGATGCTTGTTTCCATGTTAGATAAAGCTTGATAAACCTCTATCAAATATCAATAAATGTAAGAGAAAGGATTTACAGACAATATACATACTATTCTAATCTAACTGTCAAACAATAAAGTTGTCATCATTTAAATGTTTTTGCAGATGATGTTGGCCTTTGCCCTTGAATGTTGACAATAAGGAATTTTTATGACAGTCAATCCCTTGAGGGTTTAATCACAAAACTCACATGAAAGTGACCTTAAAATAAAGGATTTTTCTGAAAGTCTTTCATCAGACAAAAGCCAATGGTTCTCCATTGAGACCACCAGTACCATGTCTCAATAATACTGACGAATACAAATAAAGAGTAAATCTTGTCATTTCGGTGACATTATCTGTGGGTCCTATCTATACGTACCCTGAAGGACATTTCCAAGTTTTCTCCACCCCAAATGTCCATCCCTGGGTCGTAGGTTCCGATTTTTGTGAAGTACTCCCGACTGATGGAGAATAGTCCTCCTGCCATTGTAGGGGATCTGCAAGTACAAAGACACGATTTCATAGACATTAATTTTTTCATGTTTGTGGTTCTGTATCTGGTAAAGGGAGACAACTTGGTTATTAATTTTCAAGAGGAGACAACTGGGCTGTTTTCATTTCGACGGTTTGACTGGTTGGACCTAGTCGTTTGTTTGTGAATTAATGACAGATCTGGTGATTTTTCTCTTATTTTCAGATGAACCTTGACAAAGCCATCACAGGACCATATCAAAATCTGCAGGTCCGTAAGGATTTATACCTTGAAATAATTACTTTTACAAATGGCCCAATCAGACCAATTGTATAAACAAAAAAATGACCCAGGTTTACATCTTATGGAGGAACATGTATGTACATGTATTATCATGTACATACCAATTTTTTCTTTGAAAGGGAGACAACTTGATCTTTATGAAGGGGGGACAACTTAAAATGACTTGTATTAAATATGTCAGTAAGAGACAAGTAAGAAAAGTATTTTTCAAATCACATACCGTATTCGCCGTAATTAGCGCCCCTCCCCCTATAAACACCCCTCCCCTTTTCTGAAGAAGAGTTGAAGTTGTATGAACGCCTCCATCTCATGGATTTAACATTGTTTTACAACATATGACATATAACATCGGCATTAATACTGCATCCCAACTAGTCTGGCTCTTGAAATAAAAACATAATCTTATATATAATCTAATTATGAAAATATAATCTAAGAGTACATATATACATGTGAGCCCCTGTATCAGGCACGTACAATTTAATCTGCATAGTGATTAAGAATTATGGTAATGATTTTTTTTTTTGTAGTGTAATGCATATCAAATGACAAAACGATAATAATTCCTTTTGTGATTGTTTACAAATAAGGAATATAAATATGTACACACGATGTAGACGACAATAGGATCTGTTGACTTTTTTTAACTGACATACCGTCTATTTACCCTACGTTTTGACCACAGGCAAAGTATATTGACCACATTAGCCGTCCATTTACCGGTCTATGGCCGGCGGGAGAGTACATAGCCTATTAGTATGCAGACGATGCACAAAGATCTGATCAAGTCCTGCTCTGATTAGATCAGCTGATCAGAATTTAATTAGGGTGTTGATGGCCTCGACTAATATGGCTGCTGGGTCGATGTGGATGGTCGATGTCATGACCACACGACTGTGCGGGGCAGTATCAGAGGAGACAAGCCCAACGTGTTACGTGTATAACATGTGGTTCTGAAGCATGTTAAAATAATCCATATGTCCATGTCAACGACCGACCATCAGAAAACCTGATTTTTTAGCAGCCGTAATTTGAAATAGAACATTCATTAATGTTCAGTGATGTGAACTTTTGTATAATTTTCACATGAAGCGATCAACAATTTTACACATTCATCATGTTTCACGCTTCACATGGGTATCATAAGAAATTGTAAAAAATTAAAAGTTCTAGGAAGAAAGTCGGAAAATTAGACTGCTCCAGAAACTGAGTTGATAGAAAAATGTCTCAAGTCCTTTGTTCAGTTGTTTTTAAAAGATAATTAATTTTATTTCTAATATCCATGTTTTTTGAATTGCGATTGAATTGCATATTCAGCTTAATCAAAATTTTTAAAGTACAGAATTGAATCGTGAACTGCACTTTGAAACCTTTCGACTTAAAGTGTCCAAAATTATTTTCATCAAAGTATTGTTAGATTAATCTGGACAGGAAACTTTCCCAGTCTTTACTTTGAACATTTGTACCGATAATCACTTCTGACAGGTTAAAAATTTCAATAAAATGAAACAAGTAACATCTCTAACACTGATTGATGCATTTCCTGATTGGAATTAGGAATATTTCTAACAATTATTCAAGGGTTCTTCTCCTTTACAACACTTCCACGATGAAAGGCCCCATGGGACGTTGGAGTATCCACAACACATAATAGCCAACAACTGAATTGCCTAATCAACAGTGGCGTTCAGAATTTTACAAATACTATAGTAATGGCTAAAAGAAACCCTGCATTTCTGACGATGTGTACTATACTCGCTCAATTTAACATGGAATCCAATGTCCCATGGCTAAATCATGTAATAGCCACGACAAACATGGCCTATAGCACGGTGAGAGACTGGCGTTGCTCCTCGATCCACACTAGAGTACAAATCATCAGTAACGGTAATTTGTCATATTGATTCCATTTTTATCATTGGAAATCCCCCTTAATGACATAAGTTGAAAATTTACTGCTTCTATTAGGCCGATCATTTCCGTTACAAACATCAATCGGGGAAATCTGTAGAGTTTAAATTTAACACTCCCGCAGCGTGAAATTTAAACAATCGTAGCTGTGATTGTAACTTTGCTAAGGCTGTTATTTCAGATACACACTGACAGACTGACACCTTGAGAAATTTAATCTGATTATTTCTGAATCTATCATTTCTACTGTTCAAACATGGCCAATGGACAAACTTCTATTCCAAAACCATAAATTGAAAGCTTTGCATCCAATTCTCACATAATTTTTTATAAAATCCTTGAAACGTAATTATAAACTTGAGTTTGGGAACAGATTCCTGAACCTGGTAATATTGGTAAAATCATTGCAAGAATTAGTGCCTTTACTTGACTCATAAATTCCAAGGGGGAAACAAATTTTCTAATATGTATTTATAGCAACAATGATCTTGACCTGTGACCTTCTGACCTGTAAAGCTACATCCCTCTGTATAAAGTTTAATTATGTTCTATCCATCCAAGTGATTTAGACTTCTAAAACAGCCAGGAGAAAGTTTCTTAGGCCACACAAAAAAACCTGATACCAATTACTTTTATTATCTATTAACACTCCAAGGTCATTTTAGGTTGTGAAAGGTTTTAGAGTGGATGAAAGCCTATACAATCGGGACCTGACAACACCTACTTAGCCTTTCAAGCTTAATGACTGAGACAGTAGCCTTATACTAGCATTTTATAAGATCATGGTTTTATTTTTGGTACTTTGGCTTCCTCCATTAACAATTATACCTCCCGAATTCAGACATTTTGTTGGTAAGTAATGGTTCACAGGTAAGGTGACTTAAGAACGACCTCCCGCAGTGTATGTAATCTGTTGACCAACAACTTTCTATCACACGCCTTTGTGTTTTACCAATTCCTGCCTGATACACTACCCCTACCTATCTACCTTTACTACCCCCTCCTCCATTCCCTTCTGCCCCCCACCCATGCCCCCCCACCCCCGCACCCCCCTCTGTCTCAATAAGTGATCCCTCCCCATAGAGACACACCATCACCAGATCCTCTGTCAATCACATGGCTCTATCCATTCCTGCAAAGCTACAGACAAAACCCTGTAATTTCCCACAATTTCCTGGACGGAATTTGAATCGTAAATCAATTATCCATGTTAGTGGTTCTGCCATTGAAGCCTATATATGGCTTACAGGTTGATCTTGCCCCAGTAAATCTCAGCCGAACACTGCTCCAATCTATTGAGCTGGCTAATTAATAAATCATACAGCGAGCCTCAGCACAGGAAGTTCCTTTCACCGTCCCTGTCTTTGTGATATCCGTATAATAGAGCCTCACTGGAAGAATGGGAACCAAAGACAAAAGTCTCTGTGAAAATTACGTTCAGTGGAGCCATTACCACGATATGGTGTTGACATACACCTTATATGTACATCGGGGCCACCAAGAAAATGTCAGACCCACCATACCACTTGTCTGATGCATTATGTGCAAAGAACAAAGATGTAGTCGGATCCCTTTTTATTTGTCAGATGAAATATTTCAGACGGGGTTCCTTTACTTATGAGTAAAATTAGGCATCTTGTAATTTATTCTCACCAACAAATAGGCAAATTGTGAACCTTTACGATATGAACAATCGTTCATTTTGACAGAAGTATTTTCGGTCTTTTGATCCAAATGCACAAACACTAAATCAAAGTGATGTTGTATTTATATGAACAATACTCTGAGTCTCCCTGCCTGGACACTTAAATCAAATTGTTTGTCATTTTGCTAGAGATCAAACCATCAATATTTAGGAGACAAAAAACGGTATCATTGACAATCGAAACATATTTGATATTGTAATACAAGTCAAAGAAGACAACTCTCTATGTACTATATTACCTTGTGTAGATGTTATCTTTTCTTCATAATATGGGGCCTACATTAGCCAAACAATTCGTCAAAGACCAAGAAAAGTTGAAAAAAGTCACGAGACGTCCTGAAAACTAAGAAAGATCTGGCGATACTGGACAGGTGTTTAATGTTATGGGAATGTTTGGATGATGTCCCGTCTCTGATACAGACAAACCCTGCCACTTCATAATGTTCTGTAAGAGATTAATTTGCCTGTATTGGAGAGAGTTCCTATCTCTATGTGCAGATAGACTATATACCTGTGGTTTAGGAGATCGATCTGATACTTGTAAGGAGGTTCACACATGATCGTAAGATACACTTAACCACTGTACCAGGCAATAACAACAGGCGAGGAATCAAACTCGGCACAAATCAATAAAAATACAACAGAATGTGATACACCATAATAACAATAACATTACGTGATTTTTTTCCAGTCATTTTTTTCACCAATTAGATGTGATATGTTGTTCTTATATTGAACATTAATAAATCTGAGACAATAAATGTGGAACAGATAGATAAATACATATTACAACCAATAATATTAGTGACTGAAGAATTATGATGACTTAATTCAGTTTTCCGTCATCCGTATGGTATACCATAAACTGGAGAAATGGACGATCTATTGGTTTGAAGCCCCCTGTTTATATCTCTTGAGAAAAGATACCAAACATTATGCGACAAACTTCTGCATCAAATGGAGCCAAATTCCCTGTACATATATATCAAGATATGTTTTGACCAAAAATAGTTACATTAATTCAATAATAAATACATATGAAGTAATTTGATTTTTCAGCCTACGAAGCTAATATTACCGAGCAGAAGTCACACATTATCTTTGGTTAACTTGACCCTATGGGTCCAAAATGTTTTAATGCTCACATGATCCTTTGGGGATCGCATGCTATTTTAGGGCTGCAGAGTTTTGCCTTTGGGACCCACACGTTATTTGAAAGCTAACTAGGTCCTCTGGAGCTAGGGAGCCACTCGTAGATCAGATGATAAGGAAGCTACAAACACAGCTATTTTAGGGTTCCCCATAGAGACCACTGGATAGCAGGTGTGATACAGGACGATCCATTACTGACAGCAGATATCCAAGTCGAGTTATTGATTTGAAAGTAAAATAACTTAACACTTCTAGACAGGTCTCCAACACATCACTGCGGAAACGAAACAAGAAACTTTAGCTCGCAGAAATCAATTTTACTATTAAAACGGCAGAAGAAAAGGTGACTGGGCATAATGCTTGTTGTTCGACGGCTCGAGTCTACATGAACACCTATGGGTTGTGAAGCAGCATGGCTGACGCCTTACCTGCAATTGTTCAAGTTCTCTTGTAAGCAGTTGTGAAATTTTCATGAATTTTTAAAAATTCTTTGGTAAATTGAAGATAGGGGTGAAAGAAAAACTGTAATTAAATCTATAATTCTTGGCTACGCAGTTACAGTGATGATGAGGGTTATGTAGAACCTGGCCGTGTTCCCACCGCACAAAGATGAACAGAGCAATGTGCGAAGCATGATTACATAATAAAGAAACTGATGCTATATAACGTCAGCAAGATCCTAAAATAACAATTTTTCATGGTTTCCATGACTACCAATTTTGGTTTTAATATCACTTTTCCATGGCGATTTCTTATCAAAACAAGCCTTGGGTGAAGTGGATTCAATTCTGATAGATCCAATGTCAACATTTCCTGTGTTTGCTCTGAAGATTTGACAATACCCAGATAGTAAAAGACAAGTTCATTTAGTGAAGATTAAAAATAAATTGACAGTTGCCAGGTTAAAACTTATAGAGGGACGAGGAATTGATGACACACACCGTCGTTGATATATCAGTATATGGGTGTATTGTGACACGAACCAGGTCTGGGGTAAAAGATGGTGTCTTAACACGGAAATTATTTTCTCACAAGGAATTCACACATCTGCTTCAGTGTGAAGACATTAGTTGTTTATGTTGTTTTTTGTTTTGTTTTTTGTTTATTTGGGGGGTGGGGGTGGGGGTAGGGGCTTAATACTGGAAATGATCGTTTTTGTCTTTCTCCAATTTCGTACAAATTAAATGCAGATCTGCTGAAGCAGATAAATATGTTTATATATTTACAGTTAATCCTGCTTATAGAGACTACCCAAGGTAGCAAGAAAATACAGAATTTCTAGCTAAGTAGTCTTTATATAAAGGTCAAATTGTATTGAAACTGACCATCTGGTACTATGTGAAGATGGTCTCATGAATCAGGTGGTCTTTATATAAAGGTGGTCTCTAAGGCAGGTTTGACTGTATTTGTTCACATTATGTACTGTCACTTATCCAGCAATACTCGTAAAATGCACCAAAACAATATAGTGCAGTTCTAGGAAATTGGAGATTGGTAAGAATAACAATACAAATTGTCTATTTAGCCAAGTGAGAATTTTCCGATGTTGTAGAGGCATATTGGTTAGAACAAGATTACCGCTGCCTATAGAAGTAGATTTGATTTAAACATGTTTTCAGTGTAGAGTAGCAAACGCAGAAAAAAGAACCCCTCAATTTTACGCAGGAAGCACAAAAACCCATTTTCCCTCATCATACTCAAAATAGTGCAATCTTTTATTCGTAATTTGAAAAATTAAACTCCATTACGATGCCTCGTAATGTCAGGCAATTCCTTCTTCTATAGGTTGTTAATTTCGTATTTCAGTTTTTTACCTTCGCAATGACATTATTCACAAAATTCTGAAGAACATTAGAAATTTTCTACTTGGTTTTCTTTCCCTCTACGTGACGTAATTTCAATAATCAACGCGTTTTAACATGATAATCGTTCTCTGTTCAAAGTCAAATTGGTAAGGAAGTTTCTCAATTTTTATCGGTGCTAATTAACTTGCACAATTTTCGCTAACAATGCCTTGACTGAAATGCTTCGTACCCTTCTTGGCGATAATTGGCCGTTAAGAGACGGGTGAAGCGATCATGCACAGACAAGTAATACATGAACAGGAAAACTCGGATAACTAATTGGTACACCAGAAGTTCTTCTGCATCATTTTATCTGATTAGAATTCTGTCACTTCAGCTTTATTAAATCTTGTTGAAATTTATAAAAAAAATTATAATGTCTAACCGTTTTGGAAAAGTGCATTTTTTACATGGTGTTTTTATTTTTTCTTCCCAAACCATTCATATAATTTTTCTTAAAATTTTTCTTCCTTTCATGAAAAGTATTTTGTATAAAGATAACAAAGTTGTGAAATGAATACAAATGAAAATATTGAACTAATTATCTATGTTTAATACTTCCTATTTATAATACTATAGAAATGCTCAATGGTAATTATTGACGACTTAATGATGAAACACTAATCAAGTAAAATTAAGAAGGATTAAAATCATAAAATTAATGAAATTTCATTTCCACAAAGATATAGATATACACTTTAACATACCTGACAGGCATATAGTCTTTGTATTCCCTTCGTTGACGTTCGTATTCAGGAATGGCGTGCCAGTTAAACTGAAGATTCCAATCAAATCCACCTATGCTTGTGCTTTTGGCGCTGCCATATTGGTATTTAAATGAGTCATCTTCGATGACGTCGATGACAGGACAGACGACAATGGAGTTGTTTGTAGCAATTCTGTCTAACAAGGGTTCCAACCATCCTACAGGGAAGAAAGTCAAGTTAAACATGGAAATGTAACAACTTTTTTATTTCAATGGTAATTATCAATTGATTTAACAGTTAACAAGAGCGCAAACATTGGCCCACCTTGGTGAAACCCCCCCCTTTTTTTTTAAATATATAGGTGAATCTCTGTACTTTAGGTCAATTTATACATAACCTGTTTCTTAAAATAGGGTTTTGAAAAGTATTTCAATGAAATTGGCAGATACTTGTTTCAATGCATGTACATGCATACTGTATATTGACCCAATAAGTGCCCAGGGCGTTTAAAAATTGATGCAAATAAGGGGGCGCTTAATCGAAACACACTAGCTTTTCATAAAATGGCCCATGAAATTATTCTACTAAGTAAGCCATCAATCATTTTGCAAAGATATCAGTAAGGAAACACACATGATTTTAATATTTTCAGTCTGCATTTAATTCAAAGTAAGTGAAATTGAAGCATAAAAAGGGGGGAGGGGTCGATTACGGTATCTAAAATTATAGTAAAAATAAAATAACTGATTTCTAATGATAAAACAACAGAGTAGCATCTTTGTTTCAGGGACAAAAGAACTTAATGATAGATTGTATCACCTTCAGTGCATTCACAGTGAGAATCCAGGTACGTCAGGACATCTCCGGTAGATACTGAGTATCCTAGCAACCGGGCTCGTATTAATCCTTCACGCTTTTTAGTCCGAACTATTTTCACTTTGCCTAATTTTGCCATGTACGTTTCCAAAGGTTCCTTGAGGTGATCTGTAAAAAGGAAAATCAAATCATTAAACTTTATCCTCTCGGTCATAAAACAAAGCATTAGATAAGTGGATATACATGTTGAAAAGTTTAGATCGAGTGATTCTGTTACTGAATATTTCCTTTTTAGCATTACGCCATCTTTGTGTTAATAGCTGTGATTTATGTGGTGAATTAGTCGGGAAGGTGACTTTCTAATAAAAATGTGTGATTTGTATCGTTTCAACTCTAATGCTAAGAAAATGCATTTAAGTTTGAACTATAATCTTGTTTGAAAATCTCATTTTGCTTTTGGTGATTTTTGTCAAGAATACATGTATTTTTCTTAAAGTGCAAAAAATCGAATGTTATGTATTAAAAAGATTTAAGATTTGATGATAATGCGTTTGACATTGGCCCCTTTAGCGCTTGATTTAACTCTTCAGAACTTAATATTCATTACAGAAATTATTGTCAGCAAAATCAACCATCAAGATTGATGAAAACAAAACTTTCGAATTCACATCAGTTTGTTTGTTTTATTTTTTGTTTATTTTTATTACATATACATAATTAATTTTAAGAAAACCATCAAGCACATTTATAAAATTGTATCAAGATCTTGTACCAAACAACATACGATGCAAATAAGCAGAATTCCCCTTTGTCTAAACTGAAAAGCTTTGCAGAAAGTTTCCCAAAATATTTGATAAAATTGTGAGTTATGAACATTGCAAAAATTATCAAAAATATTTGATGAAATCATGAGTGATGAACATTGCACAAAAAAGGTAAGAGTTTCAGCAACCAATTATATGGCAAGATTAGTTTACAAACCAAGAACAAGGAAAGAGAAATTGCTATTCGCCGTTCAGAACGAACACCAGTACAAGAAGAGGTTCTGCCTAATATGCCCGTTATAGCCATGTAGTGATATAACATCAAAATTCTGTTGAGAAATAAAACGGAGTTAAATAGCATATTGATGTTCTTTTACCAAGGTGAGTTCTGTACCGCAGAAATCTTAATAAAGCTACTCCACAGGGGAACATCATACCAGTAATGGAATAACAGTTTTACTCTTCATTTTACGACGAGAAAAGGCAAAAGAAGAAATCTAAAACGTCTAAAAACCTTTATATCCAGAATTTAACGACAGCACTTGGGAAGTATTACAAACAATATCGCATGATATGCGAAACCCAAAATTAATTGAATCTTTGAGAACAATATTTATCAAAAAGTTTTTTTTTTCTACATTTAAATAGCTTTATAAAAACTTGAAATAACACAAATGGTTGTTTTCTCAAATTAGGTATGACTGAATTTCTTTACATGAAACAAGTACTCCTAAGTTAGGGATCAGCATTCCGGCGCCATAGTGACACAGCTGTTTCCATGGTAACGGTATGATTTTCTCATCAGGACATGTTACATGCTATCTGTTAACATTTATTTGGTGAACATCAAAACGATTCCACTAAAAAATATCCATTGAAGTTTTGGATTTATGACTTAAATGTAATTGTAACTAGGCAACCAGTGTAAATGAGAAATCATGAAAAGTGCCAGGAGATCGCCTTCGAAAAGGAGGTTTTAGAATATCGGCATTTGGTAGTAGAAATATTAAGGCATTTCAAAAGAATGGAACCCTCTATAAATTTTATAGATATAGTATAGATTAAAGCTTGATTACATCCATCTGTTTTTCACAAATTTTCTGACGGGAGCCATCTAAACTTGTCGATTATATTGGTAAATGCTATAGTGAAATTTTCTGGAATAACATATTGAATTATGGAACCATTATTTTGATATTATTCCTCAAACCAGAATACCTGGGGCAACAAAATTATTTTTTTCAAAAGCATAATAGATTAATATCAATACCAAAGCTATCGTTCTTCGGCTTCCATATAACGCGGACAAGATAATCAGTGTCACTAGAGAATTTAGCAAGAACACAGCTTCTTTGATCTTCAATTGAGAAAAAACAAGCCTCTCAATGACATAGAGAAAGTGAAATGCAGAGATTAGAGGGCAGGGAACCCAAACTAGCAAGGCTGTTGGTGTGATTGAGACATTCAAAGGGAAGGCTTACAACATCACTCAAAGACTGAAGCCTACAGGGGCATCCTATCAGCTATGTATTCTCATTTAAGTTTATTGGAAATACAATCTCGCTATATACACCACACATTGTTTCTATATGACATTAAACTATGTAAAACCGAAATCATAGGAGACTTCATGTTGGTGTTAGAAGTATTAGCGGAATTTGCTGTGATATTGCAATATGTTACAATTTGTCTCTCCTGGCGAACAATACATGATTCTTAGACTTCATCAATAAGAATATTTGATTTCTGTTTCAAAAGAAGGAAATTAATATCATGATGGTCTGAAAGGGCTAATAACATCACTTTTTCATCAAAGAAAATAATTCTCTCAGTCTTACAAAGTTTATACAGTTATCCTGTGGTTGCTGGAAAAAAGATAATGGGATTTAGGAAAGACTGCCTGAAAACACTTGGATGGTTCTCAATATAGCAAAATATCAGCAATTTAGCATCACAAATGATAAATGTTTTCCCAATACATTTCCTTGGATTTGTTTTTGTTGATACCTAATGGAAACAATTTTTATTTTTCCTAAATATGTACAAAAATGTTTGTTGGAAACTTATCAAACAGGCCATGTTAGAGCTCAAACGGACACCATTATCTCGATCATCCTTGTATAACCATACTTGTATACTTGAGTGCAGATGAATCCCCTCGCATTCAAATATAGTACAATTACACAGCTTTAATTCTGTTCAACAATTTTATCAGAAAAATATCTATTGAATTATAACCATAGCAACCAAAGGGGCACAAGTGATCCAAAGCCATAATGTACGTCACATTCCGATAACTTCAATGCATGCACATCACAAATTTACAGATAGAATGAATATCTACTGAATTCATTTAACCAATGGGACTTGAACTTTGAATACTGTTATTTACAGATACTCTGGGTAAAGTGATATCTATTTCCAAAGAAAATATTTTTTCACTAGATCCTTCCATATGTTTCTTCCATATCAATGCTACAGTAACATAGTATTGGAGATAAGATATATTACTGCTCACATGGTTCTTGGCCCCATGTGACACAATCTGCAGAACAGCACAGGGTTGTCTCCCCTGGGACGTGGCGGTAAACTGTTTAAGATGGCGCTGCTCCATCTTATCTTCTCCAGTAAATGTAATTCGGCCCAAGGTCCATTCATCATTGACTGACAATTCAGTCTACGACTCTCCCCAAGAATGGATTGTTTGTATTAACCTTCTGGTGAGGAAGATCTTCTCATGGAGATATGGACTATATCTCACACATTGCACCAAACCAAAAAACCCCATCTGCCTTTTTTCACAAAATCATTTTTCATTTTCTGTTTTCATCATATTAGTTCCCAGACTCAGACCAAAACCGCAAACTCTTTCACTTTTTCTTATTGAGAAAATCTTTCATCTTTGATATTTATCACATTACTTTTTTTTTACAAAAGCCAGAAAAGTCATCTATGTTTTTTATTAATATGATATTTCATTCTTGATTTTCATCAAACTATTTGACTTATCTTACCGATCGATTGACACAAGTTTGATTTTCTGTATGTATTTATACCCTTCTTTCTCTGTGACGTAACACAATTGTGCTGATACAAAAAGAAAGTCGATGATACTACAGTTTAATGCCTAGATTTTCGACATAATATTTTTTCTTGACAAACATTATCAACCTCTGTGCCTACATTTGATATTGTAAGATACTGGAACTTTGTGTATAAGCTTCCATCATTTATCTACTGTACATACATGGGGTATTGCCCATGTATGGTTTTGGCCAATTATTTCAGGAATGAGCCAGGGCCAGGACTACTATATAACCATGATCTCTACACACTGGGCCCAATTTCTCGAAACAAAGTAAATTCTCAAAAATGAGGCTACATCACATCATTTTAAAATTTTCAGCAGTGATACTAACCCATGTCTGAGAAATCGTCCACAAGAATGATTTCCTTTAGTAAATGTGGTGCAGACCGGTCTAAAATACTGTGTACTGTTCGGAGAAGGACCGTCCAAGCCTCGTTGTGGAAACACACAACCACGCTGGTGTCAGGTAACTTTTCTTGGTACTGCAAGGATCTGCATCTGAAAAAACATTTTCAAATTATTACTTTAAAAATTAAAAAAAATATCAGTTCTCAAATCACCCTTATATCCCCAGATACATCAGCATCATTAGCTTTGTATTCATGGCAAGACTTCAAGTGATATTCCCTTCTTGGCAGAACTCAACCACAATGACCTTCAGAAAGATATTTTTGGCAGCATTCTATTCAGAAGTACATTTTTTCCAAACAGTTCTTTCCTTTTTAGTTATACGTGTATATACATATATGAATGGTAAAATCAATGAAAAAGGCATTGCATACAACTATATATAGCAATCTGAAAACCATCAATTGTTTGGGAGTTGATGTCATCATCTGAATCGAAATTTATGACCATTCAGACATCATGAAAACCTGATTCAGCTATAACAATTCACAAAGGTTAAACCAATGGTATATGATATGATATAAAATTTGGTCTGGTTTAATTAAATCGACATCCATGTGCCAGCTAGGTTTAAAAGATAGAGGAAAGCCAGAGTATTCGGAGAAAAACCAACAACCAGCCATCAGTACCTGGCAAGTATCCCACATGGGGTTCAAACTTGCGGCCCAGAAATGGCAGGCTTCTGGTAATATATATTGTCAAATCTTAACCACCCAGATATCGCGGTCCATTAGAGGTAAGTAACCAGTTTCTTTGTATTGTAAGTTTTTGATAACAAAAGGATTATCTACGCCAATATTTGTGATAATTCAATAAGAAAGGTATAAATCATGCTTTAATAATTTGCCTCCCTCTACATTCCTCTAATGCAGTAGGAGATTGAAGGACATCTAGAATGGTTATGGTGTCCAATATATATTATACCTCCTGCCTTTACTCTCATGGTTGTCAGTTTAATATACCCATATGGGGCAGTTGCAAGGAACATGGTTCCTAATTTTTCTTTGGGAACTCTGGACTTCTTTGAACTCCAAATCCTGGCCTATTTTTAAACAACCATGGGAGAATACTGACAGATTATTCATAAAAAAAAACCAACAAACATTTTTTGTGCTGTTACAGCAACCATTAAACATTGCAATTTCTACAAAGGGAAAACACTTTTTCAAAACAACAGAAATTAAATTTCAATTAGAGTCCATCGCTAACTATCAAGGTGGTCACAAAGCTTCAAACATGGCAAATAAATCCCAAATCCACCAAAGCATTTCCATGACAACTTGTGTTTGACTTCTCCCCAGACTGCCCCCGAGATGATGTGCGACAATTGTCCAACAGCTAGGAGTGGTTCAATGAGAACTAGATGAGGCTAAGGAGGTTTGGCTGGGCTGTGTGGCAAGACTAAACTGTCCCTGGAGGATTTCTATTCAGTAACTAATTAATCATCATCATTAGCCATCCCCAAAACTGCTGCTTAACTTATATTGGAAATATGCCAGGAAAATACATCACATTTTACCTAATCGAGGAAGACCAAATTCTATAGTTAATTCTGCTTGCTCCATTCATAAAGACAAGACATTATCAGCTTCAAAACTCAGTTGGTTCCTTAAAGTTCATATAGGTGAGCTGAAAGTCTTAAAGGTAATTAATTTATCAATTTAATCTAACACTCAAAATGACTCCAGTTTGGTAATGATATTTCATGTTTATTCAATCAAGCTAAGGAGCTCTTCAATCCATGAAAAACACAAAACGTTTCCATATCATTGGAATTACCTCACGAAGACTGTTTTTTTTTTATGGGATGATGGCTAAAAAGGCCCATATTCTCTGCGGACATCATCTAAAATGCTAACCAACATTAACACCAAATTGATAAGACTAACGTAACTTGAGGATCCTGTTGTAACCCCTGGGACCTGATTATCGTTAGGAAAAAACAATTTCCATTGTTAATCATGCAGACCAATTAACAGCCCTAACCATCGTCACAGGATAGGAAGATTAAAGATGTCACATTCAGCATCTGAAGCCGTCTTCCCAGATATATCTGGTGAATCTTTTTATCCCTCGTAAGGAAATCTTCCTTGCTGACTGAGATTACGTGTCGTATTTCCCTTTCTTTAATTCCCTAATCCCCTATTAAATCCCCCCGAAGACTCAATTTGTTTCTATTGATTGGTGTAGACTGGTGAATTTTCAACGAATGAACAGGGTTGTCACAAACAATGACAAGACCAATAGTCTAGTACGACTTCACGATATCCACGTCACATAAAAAACTCAACAACGACGTACGCGGACACAAGCAAAAAATCTCAAATTCAGATGCATGATGGGAAGAGACAGGCCGGTTACCAGTGTTTAAAGCTGAGGAATAATTAAGCGCTGTACTTACTCAGTGTCTCGTACATCTGGTAGACTTCGATGAAGTGAGATCATGTCGCTGGCATACATATTAAAGGCATTATTTTGCCAACCTTCATCATACTTTTTCCGTTCCTCTGGCGAAAGTTTATCCTTGTCTATAACTACAGCTTTTCCGTTTTCTCCTACAATAAATGAAAATACTACATATAAAACATTGATGTGATATGTTAGCCCAATGACCTTGATCTATTGAAATAAATTCGATCTATACAAATAAATCTGCTGCGAACAAAAAAATGATAACAAAAAATATTGACCTTCTAAAAACGATTTTGTTGCGAAGATAAATCTTAATGTATTTTTCTCGTGGGTAACATCACAGAATAGTGTTCAAATGTCAGCATAGTGGATTGTTCCTGCATCGGTATCAAAATAAGGTTATCCTAAAAATAGCTCAACAATCAGAACGCTGTTAGGCGAAGCAAAGTCAATTGTACAGGAGCACAAACAGACGTATCTACAGCCCTGATATAGACTTGTAATCCTTTTGTGGGTCTGAAGATTGACCAGACAGGCTCACACTACGAGTTGTCATAGACACACCGTCAGCCATCGGCCGAGACAGACTTCATTGGTCACTGTGGTACTAATTGGTTGTGATTAATAACACTATTTCGATTGATCTAATTGTACGTTGGTTCCGCTAATTATGTTTGTTGATGTATGTCAGACATAAGATGGTATCTGTCTTCCCGCCTTCCACGCAATAACTTATCGAATTCTCCAGACAAATTTAGGGGAGGTAACTCCTAACTATACACGTTTCTAGACTTGACCACTCCTTGATTTCGGTATGAAAGAGGAAGAAACAAAAAATAATTTGGGTTACTCAAGAAGCAATGTGGGTAGATATTGATTTGCATCGCTTTCTCAGAGAAATATGATGTTCTGCTCACAAATATGTCACAGTCAATACCCACAAGGGGACATAACTCATAACTCATGTGACTAGCGGAAGGAACTTCAGGTTTTTAAGGAACCAAGGGAGCTAATTCCAGGTAACTCCAGAACTTGTAATGTGCCTTGAAGAGTTGTGATATGACTTAAGTCTATATTAGTTCTGTTGTAAGCTAGGGCTATACCTGCAGTTGGGACTGAATAAGGAAATGAACTCCAGCTGCAATATAACAGGAGAGTTCTCCAGTTGAGTCCAGTAAACAAAGAAGTAATATAACAAGAGCAAGCAACTTCAGCTATAGCAACCGATACATAGGGGAGGTTACTCTAACTAAAATATGACCCAGGGGTGGTGATAAATTAAAACTGTTTATAGTTCGGTGAGCTAACAAAATACAGTGGAACCTGTCTAAACCGGATGTCACAAAGCCCAGTATATTTGGCCGATATGGCCAGGTTTACGGATTATACAGGTTTTAATTACTATTTTATTAGAAAAGAACATGCCATACAATTATGTCTGAATAGAGAGAAATCTAGGTCAGATTATACTGTAGGTCAGATTATACTGTATAAATTATTAAATTATGACTGGTGGGAAATTTTATTGTTTCAGGATTGCGGTGGGGAACAACACGCAAAAAACCGTGTATATTTTTTTTTATTTGTTCTGATATCAGTTTGTCAAACTGTGTGACCTTCATCACCTCAACTGATCTCCTCTTCCTGAATGTAATATTCTAGTCTCTCGATAACACCGAAAATAAATTATTTTGACATAAGCAATTGAGATCCTGAAGAAGCCAATAGCAATTTTGTAATAAGAACTGGTGATTTATCGGTGCCGATGACAGTGATGGATTTAACACTGTAACAATACCATCTGATCTCAACTGTTCTCGGAGTAGTTAGGGATGTAGAAGTGACAAATCATTAGGCGTAAACATCTGACATTTAATTTCACTGTTAAGTACATTTTGTTTGCTGTTGAATAAACAAAGCCATAATGAAACATTATTCGACTGAAAGTTTGTTTTGGTAAAAATGATATATTTCTTAAAATGGCCCTTGGAGATACCTTTAATGCAGAAGTGTATGTCTTCTTCTTCAGAAGGAATGGGTTTAAACACAATTAGTTTATGTGTATATATATATATATATATTTACATCTGTGAGGTAATCATTATAATTCTAGGAAGGAACTCTTCGTCGAGGGAATTTTTAATTCTGAACTGACTAATAGCTCTGAATAAAGTGTTGGAGAGCTAGCGACAATAGCAAAAAATAATAAGTGTATAGTATAGAGGAAAATTTGATAGTTTCTTTTTCATTACTTACATACATATATGGCAAGTACTGTAAAAGTACTTACTATGGCTTACAAAGATTTTATTGCAAAATTGATTTTGAACAGGTTTGGGTTTTATTAGTTTGACGTCCTATTAACAGCCAGTGTCATGTAAGGACGTACCAAGTTTGTTGGTGGAGGAAAGCCGGAGTACCCGGAGAAATAACCAACAACCAGTTTTTGAACAGGTTAGCTGCTAAAATGCATTTGAATGGGTAATTCAGTAATGAATTCACTCATTCACAATAATTGCTGTTACCATACCATAGCTAACCAACAGAAAATACAATTTGTGCAATACTTTTTTATCAATGTAAAATATTTACAATTGTAGTATGAAAAGTCCCAAAATATGATTACACAAATGCATGTATACTTTCAGTTATACAATGAGCATGCAAACCATTAGAAACAAATTTTGTTTAATTGCTCCTATTAAAACTTTATTTTTAAATTTTTAAAACCATCACCTGTCGTAGACATGTAGATGAAATGTATATTGTTCTAAATTGCACGCCAAACCATTCATCACATCTTAACGAATTCAATTAGTGGGTGTAACAGTTCGTTAAATAAATTAATAAGAGTCAAATATTTATGCCGTATTTCGAAAATTATCATTAATTTTCATTAAAATCATGTTACAACAGGGAAATGAACATCAAAATGAAATAATTCGGTTATCAAAGCACCATATAATATGTATATCAATTCGTCCTATTAAAGTTTTCGTGTAGAGATACTGTCCAGCGTAGAATCATTTAGATCAAGTCTTATGAATATGTAGAACAATTAACATTTAGATTCATTACGCACATTCAAGAAAGTACTACATTAACTTATTGTATGAGTAAATTACGGTACACACATAAATCTCTACCGCAGACTTAAAAATTCACAGGTATATATATATACCATCTACGATGACAAAAATAGAATCTGAATCGGCTTCCGTATACAAAAAAAAATCTAGGTTACTATACTCGCGTAGTTTTATTAGCTAAACAAGATCTAAGAACAGGGGCCGGTATAATTTTCTTCTATTTCTTTTTTTTCTCCGGAACATAGCATACAACACAGCTTCATTAAATATTTCAGACTTAGTATCCTACAACACTACTGTCATAATAATTCTCTTCGATTTGGAAAATATTTATGAACTTGATTTATAATAAAGTTCATACTATATAATCTCCAATTGTTAAATATCAAACATAGTAAAATAGATTTAAATTTCAAAATTTCAACATGAAATCAATTTAAGTGAAACTCGATAAATTGATGAAGTGGATTCTTAATTTCAGTTTAAACTGGGTCAGATTATTTTTGTCCTCCTCTAAGATAGGTTTATTAATTAATTAATCAATCTGTAACTCCATCATTGTCTGAAATATAATTGCAAACCACCAAAACCGGAGATACGACTATATACAATACAGATGACATCATGGAGCCATTTTAATTACCTATATGTACATTTTCTCCTTAAATGAAGCTCTTACTTTAATTAATAGAACTAGAATATGTCTTATATTATCCTATCAAGCGCTTTTACCTGCATGAGTAGACTCCGTAGGACCTAATTTACATATGCGGTCTGTCTATTTCACTTACAGCTAAAGGCGCCCATCGCTTCAGGTAATTAACATTTAGTTCAGGTGCTTAACGAGCAAAACCGATGTCGCGGCCATGTTTATGGCATTTTAATTGGATCACCTTGACACGCTTTGTGTTAATCAGGTGTATTGCACACGGCGCCGTTTATCATAAGCCTGCCCCCTCGATTGTTGTACAGAGTGCCAGGCAGTAAAATATATTTATTAATGAAACCATTCATTCAACCTTAGTAGTTGAATATTACCATTCTTTTGTTTGTTTGAATATACATTTCCTTTTATGTCTTACACATCTGATTTTCTTTTGTTTATAATGCCTTCTTCACTGTCCATGTCCATTTTTCTTGTCGTATCTCTTATGCATGGTATGCTTTTTTGCTTAGTATGTCTCCTTTCCATGGTATCCTTCTTTTGAATGGTATGCTTCTTCTGCTTGCCAATTTCCTCTTTTCCTTGACATATCTCATTGACTTGACATGCCTCATTGACTTGACATGCCTCATTGGCTTGACATTTGCTTAACATGATTCTTTTTCATGACATGCTTTTATTGCATGGCATGTGTCTGTTGCTTGCCATGATTGTTTTACATGACATGCTTTTATTGCATGGCATGTGTCTTTTGCTTGCCTTGATTGTTTTGCATGACATGCTTTTATTGCATGGCATGTGTCTGTTGCTTGCCATGATTATTTTGCCTGCCATATTTTTAGTATACATACTATTTCTATTTTTATTTACCAAATTTATCTTGCTTGCTATATATTTCTTTTATTTACAACATTATTACATGTTTTGTTTGCTAGAAATATCTCCTTTGTAGTAATGTCTCTTTGATCATCCTCAATCATTTTACGTTTTATTCCTCTTACAATTGCCTAATCATTGGAATATTTTTTGTTTTTGATACTCTATATTCTAATCTTAAGGATCATCATTTTATAAACATGTATAGCTTATCTTCACCTAATAATCTCCTGCAGATTGTCTTCTGACTTGTAATACCTATAAATTTCCATACCAAGCTGAAGGCCAGAAGAATCCTTTACCTTATTTATTTGTGTTTCCATAACAACCTGAAGGCCGGAGGAATCCAAACCTTATTTACTTGTGTCTCCATAACAACCTGAAGGCCAGAGAAATCCAAACCTTATTTACTTGTGTTTCCATACAAATCTGAAGGCCAGAAGAATCCAAACCTTACATACTTGTGTTCCCATACCAACCTGAAGGCCAGAGAAATCCAAATCTTATTTACTTGTGTTTCCATAACAACCTGAAGGAGAGAAGAATCCAAACCTTATTTACTTGTGTTTCCATACCAAGCTGAAGGCGAGAAGAATCCAAACCTTATTTACTTGTGTTTCCATAACAACCTGAAGGCTAGAGGAATCCAAACCTTATTTACTTGTGTTTCCATAACAACCTGAAGGCGAGAAGAATCCAAACCTTATTTACTTGTGTTTCCATAACAACCTGAAGGCCAAAGGAATCCAAACCTTATTTACTTGTGTTTCCATAACAACCTGAAGGCCAGAGGAATCCAAACCTTATTTACTTGTGTTTCCATAACAACCTGAAGGCCGGAGAGAAGAATCCAAACCTTATTTACTTGTGTTTCCATACAACCTGAAGGCGAGAAGAATCCAAACCTTATTTACTTGTGTTTCCATAACAACCTGAAGGCTAGAGGAATCCAAACCTTATTTACTTGTGTTTCCATAACAACCTGAAGGTGAGAAGAATCCAAACCTTATTTACTTGTGTTTCCATAACAACCTGAAGGCGAGAAGAATCCAAACCTTATTTACTTGTGTTTCCATAACAACCTGAAGGCCAAAGGAATCCAAACCTTATTTACTTGTGTTTCCATAACAACCTGAAGGCCAGAGGAATCCAAACCTTATTTACTTGTGTTTCCATAACAACCTGAAGGCCAGAGGAATCCAAACCTTATTTACTTGTGTTTCCATAACAACCTGAAGGCCAGAGGAATCCAAACCTTATTTACTTGTGTTTCCATAACAACCTGAAGGCCGGAGGAATCCAAACCTTATTTACTTGTGTTTCCATAACAACCTGAAGGCCAGAGGAATCCAAATCTTATTTACTTGTGTTTCCATAACAACCTGAAGGCCAGAAGAATCCAAACCTTATTTACTTGTGTTTCCATAACAACCTGAAGGCGAGAGAATCCAAACCTTATTTACTTGTGTTTCCATAACAACCTGAAGGCCAGAGGAATCCAAACCTTATTTACTTGTGTTTCCATAACAACCTGAAGGCCAGAGGAATCCAAACCTTATTTACTTGTGTTTCCATAACAACCTGAAGGCCAGAGGAATCCAAACCTTATTTACTTGTGTTTCCATAACAACCTGAAGGCCAGAAGAATCAAAACCTTATTTACTTGTGTTTCCATAACAAGCTGAAGGCCAGAGGAATCCAAACCTTATTTACTTGTGTTTCCATAACCAACTGAAGGCCAGAGGAATCCAAACTTATTTACTTGTGTTTCCATACCAAGCTGAAGGCCAGAAGAATCAAAACCTTATTTACTTGTGTTTCCATACCAAGCTGAAGGCCGGAGGAATCCAAACCTTATTTACTTGTGTTTCCATAACAACCTGAAGGCCAGAGGAATCCAAACCTTATTTACTTGTGTTTCCATAACAACCTGAAGGCCAAAGGAATCCAAATCTTATTTACTTGTGTTTCCATAACAACCTGAAGGCCAGAGGAATCCAAACCTTATTTACTTGTGTTTCCATAACAACCTGAAGGCTGGAGGAATCCAAACGTTATTTATTTGTGTTTCCTTTTATCCAGACACAAATGAAACATTTAACAGCTAGTTTCTCCCCTATAAATGATTGGCCGTAGATAACCATATGTTGGTACTACTGTTGTCACTATAGCTTTAATCACCATAAACTCAGTAATAATTATCTACAGTGGTGAACATTTCCTAGAAACTAGACACGATAATGGTTTTTTTTCCTTATAAAGAATTAATGACAGATATTTCTATTGGTTAAAATACAGGGCCATATTTTTGCAGAGATCTTAATTTAGTGCATTTCGTCCAATACATTTGATGGCAATAATTCTGTGTCTTAATTAAAATTATGGAGAAACTACAATTTCATCATTTTGTTCAAAATGGATTTTGCACCCAAAAACTTGTCAAAATGAGCAAGAAATGATGACAAAAATCAATATAAAGTTTATAAATGTTGGCCACCTTAGCATGTAAGGAGGAAAGAGGTCATGATCATGATAAACATTTCAAATAACTTAATCCCGATCAGAGCGACAGAAATTTTATTTCTGATATGATACAAGACACTAACTGATGCCCAGGGTACAACCAAAGCTTTAAGTATGGACAGAGAGCAAAAACCTTTAAAATACAGAATGACAGAAAACTATGTAAAGGTATTTTTCTCCATTGCTCGAATTGTAGGAAATCTAATATTTGTATACTCATATCCTATGCCAAATATCAAACATCAATAATAAGAGATTTCTGATATCTGGACAATGGATGCTAATCATGGAAGGTTAACACCCATCTAGTGAACAATATCTTTCTCCTCATCCAAGCAATTAAAAGCCAAATTGCTTCTGGAAACGTTTAAATAGTTTATTAGTAATTCCCTTGGCCGTAAATCTTTCACAGCCATGCAGGTTTTCATCAGTTTTCGGTCTCATGTGGCTTGTTTTTCATCTAAACAAGAAATTGTTCCAGACATGTTCTGCCGATTAATTAAAATTTCTTCCCAGTCGACTTTGAGCTTCACTTGAACGTACCTATTGAATTTGTCAAGTGATGATGTCGGGATAATTCTATCAGAGACATTAAACACTACCAAACAACACCAAGCTAAAGTGTTTAATTCAATACATGATCACATTCTGAACTCATCTGGGGTCTTCATTGTAATCTGTAACTCTTGGAACACATCTTAAGTCTTCACTCCTGAACACCCTTGGTTGACTCCATTCTTCATGTCATTGATATTTTATGGTTTCAGTAGAATCTCAAGATCCCCGTTTACACCTACAATTCTGGTATCGAATGAAGTAAGACTCTTTGGGTTGTCACTATTGATACAAAGCACTCTTATTGGTGAAGGAGAGAAAGTGTTGTTGAAGATTGCCAACAAAATAAGTTTTAGTAAACTTGCAATGTTTCAGATGATATGTACTAAAGGGTTTTTTGTTAACAATTGTAAGAGAAAAATAAAATAACATTGCAATACATTCAAGATCAGTTTAGGAACCAAATACAATGTCACACAAAATGTAGATGGTCTGGTGTTCTAACTTTAGGCTTGACCTTTGACCCTTCTTACCACTGATATTCATACTGCAAAATCACACAAATATTGCCCCATTCCACTAATTAGGTTCAGTCCTGCTTCATAACTCCAACAAAAAATTTGATCAGATTCTCCCATTATTTAACAAAGTGTTTGGTTATTAAGACCCACCAGAGACTTTATCAAACCTTTTAGTTGGGTACAAAAATATACATATATATAGGTGACCTGGCCAGATTGGTACTAACTGGACAGTGCTATTGTAGCAATCAGACTCAGAGCTTTATAATATTAATGACTATATAAACTTTCCCATATTTTGGCGACCCTAGGCCAAGAACATCGGATACCATCTGTAAGTATTTAGCCCAATACCATTTAAACTTTCCCATATTTGGGTGACCCTAGGCCAAGAACATCGGATACCATCTGTAAGTCACTTTAGCCCAATACCATTTAAACTTTCCCATATTTGGATGACCCTACGCTAATAACATTGGATACCATCTGTAAGTATTTAGCCCAATCCATTGTTCTGCTTCAACATTAAAACTGTATTAAAATACATCATAAAACATGTATTTTCATCTAAGACTTCTGATTACTTTAATAAAATAAACAAATTATTCAGCATGTATAGACATTATAATACTACAGGCTGCCAGCCAGTGGCCGCTTGATTCAGCAGCCTATAAGTCGCAGGCTTCTAAATCATGACTACTTTTCTGGCATGGCTTAACCAAAGTTGACTCATGTAATCACTTTATTTGGTTTGACAGAGTGTGTATATCACGCCGTAAACGTCGTAACACTTAAGCCGTCACCGTCACTTACACGTAGCAGCTATGATAACCAATCCGCTGAGATTTGTGACCTTCTCTCGCCCAATCAGATTGCAGCGTCATCATTAAATATGAATTAGATTTGGCTTGTAATTAAATAACATGGAGTTGTTCATGTCGAAGAATTACCGAGGTACAGACATAAATCTGCACTGATTTCCTGATGGATTTTTTTTATCGTCGCTGGACGACTGTAATACACAAATGGATCCACTTTACGAAAAAGTAATTATGCAGGCCTAAATCAAAACAAATATTTCACTTTCTTTCACCTAAATATTGACTTTTGTTTTAATTACCTAACTCCCTAATCAAATTGAAAAGGATGTTTGCATGTTTTTTTACACGTGTACTTACAAGTCTTTTCCCCAAGTGTAAAAAACAAATTTTGTTTTTATCACCATACTACCCAGTATTGTGACATGTATTAAGGCCTAGGAAATGCCATGTGTTACTTATAATTACCGTAAAATGACATTTTCACCTATCAGCAATATTCAAACTTCCTGTAAATTTATCAAATAGCCCAAGAAAGCTAAAAGTAATCTCCAGCAGTTTTATAGCTTCTTCTATTTCAGCAATTAATATGAATGGTGGAACTGACATTGTGATGCAGTAAAAGAAATCAAACAAATGATACGTTTATAATACAAAGATCAACCGAGTCTTCAACACAGTCATAGAACTCATGTATGAACATATGCTAAAAATATGGGTTTGCCAAAGCTGGAATTCTGACGGTAATTATACATTTTCAACTGAACTTATCAGAATAGAGACTGACTTTTGATGAAGAATTGCTTTTTACAAAGAATGAATACAATCATGTTCTGAAGATTATCAATGACTTTTGCTGACCAGTACTGACCATTAAATGACCTCCCCAAAGAAAGACAAAAATGCGTTAACAAAAGATACTTAATTAATTGAACATTTCGAATTGTACCGAACTTAAAACACATGTAATACTTAGATAATGATTTCTTTAAAAAAAAATGAAACATGAACATCCATTGACCAAAGCAATAATGAAAACGAAAAATTCCAATCTCCAAACCATTAAAAGTGAACATCGTTACATCAGGAAATCTGTTTTAATGTGTTTATCAACAGAACCAATGTTTGATGCTATTATATACAGAAAGCAATTCCAGCAGCCCAGACAATATTCAGTTGGTTCTGTAGACTATCAATAACAGAGGAAACTAAAGACTATTGCGAAATGAGGTAAAGCGACATTCTACCAATCACCAAATCCCACCTCTAAGTAACAGTGCCCGAGTGGTTAAGGTGTCGGACATTCTACCACTAGTCCATCACCTCTGGATCATGTTGGCCAAGTGGTTAAGGTGTCGAACATTCCACCACTAGTCCACCACCTCTGGGTCATGGTGGCCAAGTGGTTAAGGTGTCGGACATTCTATCACTCGTCCACCACCTCTGGGTCATGGTGGCTAAGTGGTTAAAGTGTCGGACATTCTACCAATAATCCATCACCTCTGGGTCATGGTGGCCAAGTGGTTAACATGTCGAACATTCTACCACTGGTCCATCTCCTCTGGGTCATGGTGGCCAAGTGGTTAAGATGTCGAACATTCTACCACTAGTCCACCACCTCTGGGTCATGGTGGCCAAGTGGTTAAGGTGTCGGACATTCTACAACTATCCACCACCTCTGGGTCATGGTGGCAAGTGGTTAATGTGACATTTACAGTCACACCTCTGGGTCATGGGGCGTGTTAGTGTCAACATTCTACCATGTCCACCACCCGTCATGGTGCAGTGGTTAAGTGTCGGACATTGGGTCATGGTGGCAAGTGTTAAGTGTCGGACATTCTACCAATCACCAAATCCCACCTCTGGGTTACAGTGAAAGAGTGGTTAAGGTGCCTGACATTTTACCACTAGCCGTCTACCTCTGAGTTTCAGTGGCTGAATGGTTAAGGTGTCTGACATTCTACCACTAGCCCTGTACCTCTGTGTCATTCATGGTGACCAAGTGGTTAAAGTGTCGGACATTCTACCACTAGCTCTTTACCTCTGGGTTACAGTTACTGAGTGGTTTAGGTGTTGGACATTCTACCACTAGCCGAGGTTCACTTTTGGGCTACAGTGACTGAGTAGTTAAAGTGTTGAAAATTCTACCACAAGCCCTTTATCTCTGAGTCATGGTGGTTAAGTGGTTAAGGTGCCTGATATTCCACCACTTGTTCAGACCAATGATGTATAGACTGCCTATAGGTTTGTTGTTTAGTTTTACATAGCTGTGTATGTGTATTTATAGATCTAGATCATATACAATATAAACAACCAAATGGCAAGCCCTGTCACTGAAGGAAAACATTGGTGACATCATTTATTAAATAATAAACACTTGCCCTATGTATATATCATAAAAGTGACTTGGTGACTGTCATTTATAGCATATCGGTATTCTATACAAAAAAATAATAATAGAAAAAATAGGAAAGGCACAAAGCTGGTAGAATCACCAGAGTACCGGTCGGGTAAAACTTTAATCAGCAGAAGTTTAATTAGTACATACAACCTAGAGGTAGTTATATATAGTGGGCTTGATGTAGGAACAACTTCTCAGTCTCCATGAATCCTTTACACATACAACAAAATTCTTGAATTTGCTATTAAATACATTAGTCAAAAATGGCTGTATAGAAATATTGCCACATTTTATCTGCAATATTATATGCATTCCTATGAAATAGCATGTTATCGAGAACTTCCGACTCTGGGGACAATCATAAAATACATGTGTTTTCCGTCCGCCGACAGACAAAGTCTGGCCAGCGTTGTAAAGTCTACGTATAATAAAGCAAATTCTGAACCCAATCCAAAATTTGTTTAAATTGACCCTGTACAGCATATATACATCAAAGATCGCGGTGGCAGAAGGATATTGCAGCCATATTGGATTTTTCTGCTGTGTGCGAACCGTCCGTCACCGTATGACAATTCTCATTTGCCTGAAGTTCTTACCTAATCCATTTATATATTCTTTATTATTTATCAAATTTGACTGGATGTGGTCTGCTTTCTATCACAGTCGATATATCATAAGAACGTTGGTGCCCACATTGCTGGCAATTGGCCTTTTGGGAAAAACAGATCAAGTCTAGTTATGTACCAAACCCCTCCCCCCAGCCCCCTAATCTCCCTGCTATTGTGCCTTTCAGGCAAGAAACATATGAAGTCTAAAGCTCTATGTGACCTCCTCCCCACGAACCTAGCTCCTTAATCCCCTTCCCCATTCCCTTACGCCTTCAAAAGGAGCCTGATACATATCACCATAATAAACCTTTTCCCAATTTTAGAAGATCCAGAAATAACTTATTTGTACGGTTTTGATGTCTTCTGTCATGAACACATGCACTTTGGCCTCTGGGAGTCGGTATGGTTGGTCTACATATAACATGTTATGTGGTCTAGTCATGAAACCAAACTCTCTTATGTTTCGGAGTCTTGCACGATGAGGTAAGAAAACAACTGTCAAACGCACGCCTGCGTCAATGTCGGTTTCATATACTGGTGGATCAAAACCTCAGTGAAGTACGAAAGATTTGGATGTCTATTGAAGATTAGGACATTTTTGGAGCTTGTGGACATTTTTTGCTGTCTTTCATCTTTTAGTAGTGTTAGTGGTTGAGGGAAAAGCACAAAAGATTTGGATGTTTATTGAAGGTTTTGAGGTGCTTAGAGCTTGTGTACATTTTTTGTTGTCTTAATTGCCTCTTTTTCCAGTGGTTGAGGGAATTTTTGTTCTTGTTTTTTTTTAGCATAGGGATTCATTTTTAAACCAATTTTTATCTTTGGGATTCTTTTCACTTTTCTTTGAGGAGAGTAATGGAAAAGGAGAGAACATTTTTGGTATTTTTAAGCAAGAATTTAAACTAAAATACAAAAATTTTGAACAATTCTGAATTCCATTCTGAAGGGATTGGACGTGTATCGAATGTTCTATGTCATGAAAAAAAATGTTTTCATGAAAACTCACAAAAAACAACTAGCATGGTTTTACAGTTTATAGTTTCTCTGAAGGGTACTCAAGAGCATACAAATAAATAACAAATCCTTCAGGCATTCGTAACTACGTCTATTTAGTAACAAACACCTATATTTTTCACCACAGCAGGACTATCTTGTTTTTGTCACATTTACCAAGTTACATTGAACCCCTGTAGGTTACTCTGACAGATCATCATATTTCATTTATCAAACACTTAATAGATCTATACTTGAGATTCCCTATTGGTTTTTACAATTAGATATATCCTGTACATATATATTTACACATTTTTGTTTTGTATATGATTTTTGTTTTGTATATGATGTTAATTTGAGATTAGTTAATCACCTACATGACTTGTAGACTTTGTCTTACCAACAAGACAATGATCTGTCAGTGTGAAGTGGTCTTTATACAGAGGTGGTCGTTTAGGTAGGTTTTACTGTACAATTTTTACAGATTTCTTACAACTACAAAGTAAGACTCGGACCAAATGGCGAAGTCATAAATACAGATTGTGAGTGTCCAGCTGGTAAAGGTCCATGCGGTACATGCAAGCATGTCGCAGCCATTCTACTTGTCCTTGTTCAGTTTATTGAAACTGGTAGACTTGCTATTCAGGGAAGCTGCACAGAACAACTGCAAACTTTTCACAAACCAAAGAAGAATTACCAAGGCAATAACAAAACAAATGTTCGTTCAGTTTTTTTGTTTCTTTTTAATATAAATCAATAAACCAGTGGTGAATGGGCAGTAGGATTTTTAAAAGAAAAACACAGTTCCATTGTATATACAATTAAATAGTGTTAGAATAAAATTACAAAACACATATATGTACCAATTTGAAAGAAGACCTGAAACCAAATTGTAATTATCAATCTGCCTTTGGTTAATTGGTTATATTCAGTTTGTTTTCAGAATTTTACTTATAACGAGTATGGTATTTTGTATAATTACTGAAACACATCAATACATCTTTATTGTTTTCATTTTTTTGTTCTTATTGCTGTTGTTTAGTTTTTATTGTTATTGTTTGTTTTTTAACATTGATAAACATGCAAATTATTTGGTGACAATAATTAATGGACTTTGCAATATTATAGCAATATAAAGGTACACCGGTGCTGGCAGTATTATATGGCAACAGAATATCAGCTAGAAATGCTAGTTCTGATAAAACCTATATTTCATACATGTACCAATATAATAAATAGCTTTTGAACAGAACATATTGCAATCTGTAATAATACTACACACATTCCCTTTCCATATACATGTACTATTAGAAATGTATGTTCGCCTAATCTATACCAATCATCATAATTTTTTAACTCAGCATTACAGTGTAATATATATTTGGTTTGTAATATTGAAATTCACTGTTTATTTCTGCTACTGTGTTTTCTGTACCAAAGCAATCTTATACATGTATATTGAACTGTGTTGTCTACATTTGTCATAGGTTCACCAGTGAAGGCAGAAGATATTGAATCCAGTTACGACATCAACATGGATGGATCCTAGACCTGAGAGATACCGAGGTAATGCTGGTTACAACGCATTTGTCAAAACTCAAGTAATCAACTATTGCGCTGCATCATCCAAGGACCTATGCTTTTAGGTAAATTTTCAAACAGTGATTAAATTACATTATCATGAAATCTTTGTATGTATGAAAATTAAAAAAAAAACATGTATAGATATATCAATTAAATTTGATGCAAAAATATAGAAACCTATATGAATCTAGATTCAGAATATTACTTGCTTGAGTAAATATTTTAAATATTGTATTCTACTGTTAATTGCTGAAATTTACTAGTAAAGTTGGAAATATTAATATTGCACACATGAAAATACGATGAGTCAATTTGCAACAGATATCTCATGCCGAAGGCGAACATACAAGTGGCAGCAAGAGACCATGATTACAGCACACTACCTATTACTGAACATTGGGTTGATGCAGGAAATAAGGTATTTTTATATAAAAAAAAAAAACTTACATTGAATATATGACTGTCAAAGAGTTGTTAACCCCTGTCATTTAAAAAACATGGTGAATGACATTGCATAATGAGTTTTTTTTATCATGAGAGTCAATTTTCATTGAATATTGAGTTTATAATTTTATTTTGAAAGATTTGTGTATTATTTATAAGTTATTTATAGCATGTTTACTACCTGAATTAAATACTAACAATATTTTAAAATAAGTTAAAAAGTATTTAATTTTGTATTCTAGGTGTTATCTATGGAAGAATCCCTGAAAATTGAAGAAACTACAAAAAAACAAAGTCTATGTAAGAAGTGGCACAAGGAGAGAAAGTGGCGCCTGACTTCTTCCAGATTCGGGGATATATGTAAAGCCACTGACCGGCGGAACAAGGATCAGTTATGTCAATCTATGTTTGAACCTGCCACACTCAGTACACCAGCTATCATACATGGACAATCCTTTGAGAAGGCCGCAATTAAAAAGTTTGAGGAAATTAAGGGGACAAGAGTCTATGCATGTGGGTTGAGGGTGGATATCAATAATAGTTTTCTTGCTGCCTCACCAGATGGCATTACAAGCCAGGGTGACCTTGTAGAAGTCAAATGTCCATATAGAGGTAGACATTCTGTAATTGATGTAAACACTGACTTTCCATTTCTAGTAAAAGATGAGCATGGAAACATGCATCTTAAGTCAAATCATAATTATTACTATCAAATTCAAGGGCAACTGAACATTACAAAGAAACAGAAATGTTTTTTTGTAGTCTATACATTTACAGATATTTTTGTAGAGGAAATTTATGCTGATAATTCTTTTTGGTCAGGTAGTATGCTGCCAAAGTTAGAATTATTTTACCAAAAATACTACAGGAAATTTGTAGCAGGAAAAATGTAGGTTTGCAATATCTTTCATTTTGTATGCCTCTCATGAAATTATTCTGAGATTGTTATGACCAAGATTTATTTTTGGGGTAAATTCAAAATGACTATCACAGCTCCCAAGAATTCTTGAAAAACATATTAACATTGTTAAATATACTCCTGTGTACAACATTAAGGTAATCAACTATAATATTTATGGTACTCTAGTATTTTTTCTAGAATTACAATACTATAAGTTACCATATTTTAATTAATATTCTGTTGAAGTAGGTATTTATTTTTATATACATGTACATTGTACTAGTATAGTGCTGATACAAAAAGATAATGAACTTGTACATTATTATAATATGTACGCCTATATATGTACATTACGTGTATGAAGGATATTTATATAATTAACTTACAATGGATTGTCTGAAGTTTTGAATAGCAAAGCATATATATAAAATTCTAGATCCAAGAGTAACCTTACAATGTGACAGATTTGAATTCAGTATTTTATATGTTTTTGCTAAGCCTATTACTCTTTCAATGTGAATTCTTTTGGAAGCAATACGCCTATCTCTAACTACATCTTCTGCCTCTAACTGACTTTTACCCTTTAACATTGTTGGGGTATTTACTTGAACATCTTTTGATGCAAATAGATCCTGTACCATAATCCCCCTATCAGCCATGATACTGTCACCAGATGTAAACATAGAATGATCTTGTACAAGGCGAGAACGCTCAATTATCTGGCGGTCACTCGCAGAGCCTCCGTAAGCATCTGATATGTAAGAAACAGCACCTTTGGGTGTGCAGCCAACCATAGTCTTGAGAGTGTTTTTTGTTTTTATAGGAAGAGAATGTAGCACTTTGGGCATTAACATTGCGCGGCTTGTGAATTGGAATCTCTGTAGCATCCAAAATTACTCTGGTTTTACTGAACTGGGAAAAGTTATCTGGCATATGCTCGTCAACAACATCTCTTGATGGCCAAATGTCAAGTTCTTTCAATTGGAAATAGAGGAAGTTTATCCAAGCATTTAGCAGGGTTGAAACAGTAGTTTCACTGATGTGAAAAAGATGACAAAGTTCAATGTTTTCTGTTGCTCTGCGTAATTTCATTAATGTTAAAAATAACTGATTTTCTGGTGACAAGACAGAGCATCTGAACTGCAAGTCATATGCAGCAGGACCAAGTATATTGAAAAATAACTTGAAATGATCATAGTCATCAAATCCTGTGTAGTATTTTAGTATTTTTGGAGAGCTGCGGAAATTTTCAATTGAATAACCTTGGCTACCATCTTGAATTTCACACTGAGTAGACATGTCACTGAATGATTTAATTTGGTCAACATGTTCAGTAGTTGAAACTATATGTAATTCTGAAACTTCACTTTCACTTTCCACAACAACACTGTTACCTACACTAGGAATAGGCACATGCACTATATGACTTTCTCTTCTCTTTTGTCGTTCATTACGTGCTTTAGAGGAAGGACTGACAGTGTTGCTAGAGGAGAATGGGAATACTGAAGGGACAGCATTTGGTTTTAATCTTTTACGTTCTCCTGAAATATAACATCAAGTAAGAATAAGATTTTTGTATGGGAAAAACTTGGCAGTATTTTAATATAATTTAATTTATTTTTGGCTTTTTATGTTGCTGTGAAGCTGATATACAATGTAGGTACACAAAAAAACACTGTTAAAGCTTTTATAGATAGCAATAATTAAGAGATCTTGAATTTATCAGGTATTACAATGTAAATCCTGTGTGTAGTTGTTTGTATGTTTTTTCTCTTTGTTTGTATACATTATGTATTTTTTCTCTTTGTTTGAATATTTTTTCTCCAACTTCTTTTTAATACTGCTACATGTACACTGCATTTTGTTGGTGCAATTCATATGCATAATCTTGTTTAAATCATATATGATCTTAAATAAACACCCAGTCACAAATTCAAATGGACAAGTGTTTTTTCTCATTCAGCTGTCATGTTCATTATATAAATGCATGCAGATTTACATGTATATACAAGATAATTGTAGGTAAACATGTATCACAGGAATACACATATTTGATTTTATCAGAAATGTTTCGATTACTATCTAAAATTATTCGATATAAATCAAATATGCATGCACCTGTGGTCATACGAATAGTAGTAACACACGCCACTGTCCTGGTCGCATTCGCCACTATTAACAACTTACAACGAATCGGTCTTGATATTTAATTTAACTTATATTATAAACGAAAAAATGAACATTTCACAGTAACCGTTCGTGTCTTCCTTCCAAAATATATAGATGATATCGTTTGTCTCTTACCAAGCAATGTCTGCTCAACGTAATCCGTTTCGGAAAAGTGATCCGAACAGACCTTTGAATGCTTGCCGGGCTCCCATAAACCTTTGGTCTTTTCGTCCACACGACGGATTGCAACTCGCCATAGCTTATTCAAGTGTGGATCAGAAGGGAATATATGACCACTTCCATCCGATTTACAACCGGGAACACAACAGTAATAGGGCATTGCAGCGTACTGTTTGGCCTAGCTACCAACGTATGTATTGGAACTCTTCAGTCTTTCCAGAACATACCAAGTAGAGCACGCGCGCCACCTACCGGGAAAATGTGCAGCCGATGAGCGCTATTGATGAAGCTGTATGACAGATGAGGTAACATAAAAGGCATAGCGAAAGACGCATCCATATTACCCCCATCATCCGACGTACATAGCTACATTATCAGGAGTCACAGAACCACAATGTCTCCAGACTACTAAAGTCTACGATCTATATACCTCTGTGGATTTGTCTAGCATTGTAATGGTCCTGGATTGATGCCTACGATGGAACAAACATATACAGAACTTTATCATGGTCACATTCGGACAACTCTTAACAAGATTAGATCCGACTTTGGATTCAGACGCCATAAAAAGTCTCGGATCTCCATCTACGAGATCTTGCTACTTATATGTTATCCATGCTGTCATCCAAATGGAAACTTGACAATCCATAAACATGGAATATAAGTATGTGTTGTTATAAGTCATGGAGTATAACCAGCATTAGATCTCCGTCTCGGTATAACCATGACAAACATCACACAAAGCCTACAGATGTCGGCACTCAACCTGAGAGCCTTGAATAGAACTGATTACTGAAGGTTTGTCACGGTTCATGTGAGAAAAGCTTTGACAGTTTCGTAAGAAACATCAATAAAACAGTTGTTAAACAATAAAAAATATTGATGATCGTTTCATAAAATTTAAATTAAATCTGTTGAATGGTATAGTTTTGGGTCCAAACTGCCAGCCAGCCGAGCAGGCAGTTTTAACTGACATATATCTAGGTAATGTCAATTGCTTAAGTATTACCAAATTGTTCAGAATGCTGCCCGCAGATTGGGACATGGCCTAGTTTTATCAGCTAACAGAATCTAGGAGACAATCCTTTTGGGAATCGCCACAATCAAATTGATTCATTTTATTTATTTGCTCATACACACATAGAACATTTAGTCGATCCTCGACATCTGATAGCCAAAACACTGCCATCTACTCTCCGACCAAAACAGACAGCTCTCAATACTCTCTAACCAAAACTGACAAACGATAAATAGTCTCTAACCCTGACCATCTACAATTCATTTGCTTCGACCTTGAGCAGCTGAGTAAACCTGAAGGTCATCTGGAGCAGCCAATTGTCAACAGTAAATCTAGGCCCTGTCAACTTTCTTTTGTAGATGGAGAAGGGGGAACCAAAAGGGAGGGGAGATGGGCTACTTAATTCTGAAAAGAGTGACAGATAGAGAGACAGAAAAAAACCTAAGGAATGTCACAGTAATTATGTTTGGGTAGATTAGTTTAACGTCCTATTAACAGCCAAGGTCATATAAGGACATGCCATGTTTCATGGTGGAGAAAAGCCGGAATACCCGGAGAAAAACCATCAACCAGCAGTCAGTACCTGGCAATTGCCCCATATGGGATTCAGCTCTCGACCCAGAGGTGGAGGGCTTGTGGTTATACATGTAACAATAAGATGAAATAAAATGATATATAATATTTTTAAAATTGCTTTTTGTCAACTGAAGTCACTGAACAAAACAATATGAATGTTCTGTAAATGGAATTTAGTAATGGCTACAAGATAAAACCATGTGATATACACCCACATAAAAAGATCCTTGAGCGATTGAGTGGAACATGGCTTCAAAAAGAAATCTGAAAGTTTTTAATTTTTGATGTTAAGCATTTCTTTTTAATTATCTTTTCCAAATATGATGGTTCTCCAGAAAGAACCTTCGACAACTAAACTGTCTCTGGCACCTTCTTCCCTGTAATTACACAAACCATCGTCCCAGGCAATTTTTTTGTTGTCTCAGCTAATCTAACCAATTAAACATTCTTAGTCACTTCTCGGTATCTTATCAACGAGTAGGACAATTTCAGCGTCCGAGCCGAGTTACGACGTGACAGGGTAATGAATATTGCACAAGGTACCACACCAGTGATACTCGTGGACTGATCGAGACTGACGGCTTGCGGCAAATGATATGCCACTTTGATGATCGCCGTGGTAACCAGGCGGTGTAACTGTTTAAGTCCCATGGACATAATTCGATAATATTATTGGTTGGTGAGAAATGAAATTACGCCCAGAAAAATAAAGTTTTCCGATGTTACCAAATATCCTTACCAGCCAGAGACTAGTGTTCCGCTCCGATAATGGTGTATTTTTTTGTTCAGATCTCTATTCTGTTTATATTCAGTTACTACTACTTAAAGGTTCGGCGAATATATGATCATTGATTGAACATTATAACTGATAACTCCTGTGATTTTTGCTTTATTTCAGTACAACACATTGGCAATATCAAAATCTAATAACATCTGATATTACGTCACAACTGAAATGAGCTTCCTTATAAAAAGTATAGCAGGATATCTTGCCACATATCAACTCTTACACCAGCGGGACATCCCAAGTTTAAATTACATCAAATTGGTATTATCTCCAGAACTGAGACAATAGCTTATTCTCAACTACTGGCGCCTTGAACGCTATGTTAGACAGTTCCACAGACCACTTTTCTTCCAGAATATCTGCATTCTGATGATACGTTTTTGAAAACGAATACATTTCGCAGCCTTCACAAATCAATGTGATCTTATATCAAAGATACAAGACCCAATAGACATGTATGAAAATACTGGTAATGTTTCTTCTCCTTACCATGATAGTCTAGAGAGGGTTAGAAATTTACAACAGTCAAGGGTGTGATCAGACGTGATGTACAATACAATTTGTAGCCCTATTTGACCTTGATTTGCAGCAATATTGACCTTCACTAGAGCTGCAGCAAAGACAGATGGCCATACACATTTCATAACTTTATCAAAATGTCTTCTGTATTTCTGTATAGTCATAAAATATATTTTTTTTATCTTATATGATATGATATCTTGTAAATTTTGATAGACTTTGAGTTTATTTAATTAAACATTCCATTAACATCCAGGTCATCTTAAAACATGTACCAGGTAGGTGTATAAACTTGAGTCTTTGGAGAAAAAAACCCCAAAGGCTATGATCAGTACCTATGGCAACCAACATACATGTATTTTGAACTCACAATCCAGATGTGTTGGGCTAGAAATAGTATGTCCGAATACCTTTACCACTCGGTCAGCATGACCTTATTTTTTTTTTAATTATTTCAAATTCTACCACTTAAAGTTTATGCCATTTGAACTTTGTAACACCGGTATTTATTTGTATACTACTTGAAATTTTCGATTTTCTACTGTTTTAATTTACCCTGCAAATCAATTAAGCATCATGCAATAATGATTTGATATTTCTACCTTTTGACAATTCCTGACGAATCAATTAAGAGTCGACAATGATTTGATATTTCTACCGGTGACAATTCCTGCTTGAGGTTGTTGTTAGGATAGTACAAGACTATTGGAAGAGAGTACCTTTCTGTACCGAGTCTACAAATAACAGAGTATGGCCTTGTACCCCCACCCCCAGGTATCTCATAGAACTAGATTTGATTCCCTCACGGAGTTTTTCCAAATTCATCCTGAATGTAGTTCATTCTGATTTCACATGATGGCTAGTTGTATTACACAGACGGCTCCTTAAATAAAAAAATTTACTCAATAATCTAACAGGCTGTGAAGAATCTTGCCAATAATTCTGCTTCATAAAGAAGTAAAATTTCATCCCACTTCGTATTACTGAATCAATTTGAAATGCTCAAGGATGTTATTAGGAATGAAATTGGTATGATATAAGGTCTACATCTCTGAGAATTTCCACAATATGGCATAATTTCTTTTAATCTAGGGTCTTCCACGAATGGAATATTTAGTGAGACAGTTAAATACTGGGTATGTAGAAAGTCGGTAAATCCACAAGAAGGAAATCAATTTGATCTTAATTTTTGAGATCGCATTACAATTATTGCATTTGATCCCAAACATGTATGAATCTACACTAATAATTAGACCTTTGGAGTGGTCAATGTGGTGTTTGATTAACCTGTTAAAATATAGTATTAACAACGTGTGAAGCCTGTAAGAAGTCAATATTTGAAATTCCACCTGACTAGTATATATAAAGAGTCTCATAGAATAAATAACAGGTCCAGTATTTGATTTTTTAAACAAATTCTTATTGAAAAAAAGGCTAAAATTGCGTTGTAAATTCAGGGGTAAATGATCAAAACATTAACGACCAAACATGTGGCAGTGTCAATGAAAAGAAAACAGCATTTCGAAACAAAAATAAAAACATAAATGTATGAATTCAGCTTCTATGACCTTTCTTATTCCAAGAATATTAAATACCGTATTTTCCCTAATGAGGGCGTCTGGCGCGGGTAAATGGCCAAAGGGGGCGCCGTTATTTGAGACCATTTTTAGATGATTTTTCTGAAACAGACTATAGTCATCTTGCTTTTAGTTTCGTATTTTTCTGAAACTTACTATAACCAACTTACGTTTTGAAGTCAAGTAAGTGTTGAAATTACATAATTATGAAGAAATGTATGCACCAGAAGTATCAAACATTGGTTAAATATGTCTGTTTCATGAATTTTGGCATTTCATGCTAGCCTGTTTGTTTACCATGCGTACACAAAATGGCGGACGGTGCTTTCGATCGCTACTTTCGTTTTGTGGCAGATGGGAATTACCGACAAGAGCACACAATAAAATGCTTAGAAATGATAACATTCCTGTTATTTAGGAACCTTTATCATAGATATACAGTAAGTAATCATAAAACCTATATAGACATCGCTAAAATGTTGTTGCCAGTTAGTCTTCATCCATATAATCGTGTGTCCAGGGGCATTCAAGTGACATGTTTTATTTTGAACATGGCGTTCTCGCTGTTTCTAAACACTTGGTAAAGATGTCCAAAGTTGTCCAAAGCAATAAATTTAGTGCTTATAAAAGCTGATCGGATATCTGTTAAGCATCAGATTGATGTGAAACAGTATTTTTTTTAGCGTCTGCAAAGACAAATCGTCACAATCTGGCACAAAAATTGTATGAAATTAGTTGATTTTTTTCAGCAAAAAACGTGGGGGCGCCCTTATTAGAGGAGGCGCTCTTAATAGGGAAAATACGGTACCTGGTGATAAATTTTGATACATTTCACACTGCGAAACCTCAATTTCACAGTTAAAGTTGTAATTCCAAAAGTCATTAACTTCAAAATCACACCAATCTGCCAGAATTAATTTCATTAGTTGTGAGTTTCTTCACCTGTGCTGTAACTGTAACTTAAGTTTTAGTGTAGAAGGAAGATAAACATATCAAAAGTCAAAGAAAGTTTCTTTGATATCCTTTAAGAACCATTACATAAATGTTCAATCCTATCAGCTGTGTCAGGATATTCCTGTACAACCACGTCAAACTTTATCAATATCAACTTTAATGCCTGTGCACTTTAAGCAGAAATGTGCCAAGATGGCATGTCATTGGGCTTTAAGGTGGAAAGGGGCGAAGGTGGTATGCCTGTAGACTTTAAAGTGGAAAGGCACCAAGGTAGTATGTCATTGGACTTTAAGGTGGAAAGGGGCCAAATTAAGGTGGCATGTTTATGGGCTTTAAAGTGGAAAGGGGCCAAGGTGGTATGCCTGTGGACTTAAGGTAGAAAGGGGCCAGGGTGATATACCTGTGGACTTTCAAGTGGAAAGGGGCCAAGGTGGTATACCTGTGGACTTAAGGTAGAAAGGGGCCAGGGTGGTATACCTGTGGACTTTCAAGTGGAAAGGGGCCAAGATGGTATGCCTATGGGCTTTAAAGTGGTCAAAGTAGCATGACAATTGAAGTTGTTGCAAAAAGTTGCCATGTCTGAAACTGAATACATTTTAAGGGACCTAGGTGAAAGGCTAATGCACTTTAATCTGGAAATGGGCCAAGGTGGACTTACATCCAATGCACTTTTAACAGAAAGAGGGTCAATGGACAGTTTAAATAATGATACTTATACGAACATGATGAGTACACTAATTAGTTTCATTTCCAGATTTTTTGAATATAAAAGTCACAAGTAATTGGTGTTGCACTGTTACATAACTATTTATATAAATGGTATAGCTATATGGCTTTAAGGCCAGTGTACATAAGATTTATGTTGATATTAATTATATAGCGTTGGAGTTTTGATGGAGAACAGGTGGAATGGTTCACAATGTGTCTGTCTCGCAGACTGTACAGTATGTGATATTGTCTAAGACATTTACTACTTAAAAACAACAAATGCTATAATCATAATGTTTTCACCTTTTCAGGCGTCAGTGATGAAGTGAAGGATGTTATACATTGTAAACTAAATTTTGCTGGCTCCATTATCAATCACTGTATAAATATAGAGTTATAGGCCTTTTTAAAGATACTTTTGTAATTGTGGTACATGTGTTTACACATACAAATAATTATTGTTTCGCCTAAAATACCATATATCTAAACATTAAAATTATCATTTCATAATCTTTTTTAAGAACACATTTTCAGAAAAAATTAATGCAATGTCAAAAAAAGTTTTACCCCAGTTTTTATATGGCACAACCGGACAACAATCTAGTAAATGAACAAAACGCGCCACAACTGGCTGGAACCAGCTAACTACGGTGTCTAAGAAAAGGTAACAGGTAACAGGTAAAAAGTTTCTTTGAAAAAAAAAATAAAGAGGGCATGAAATCAGTCAAGATCACATTATTGACCATGACAACACTCTAAAAATAACTCAACTGGAGACAAGATTTCATTAGGGCAGTAATTAACTGTGGAAGGATCAACTTACCAGCCTATCTGTTCCGTCGTCCTAAAAAAACATAATCCTTTAAAGAGTCAGTGCCACAAATTATACATACAGGTGTTAAGGTTAGACCTTCCCAGTCAGAGGTCAAACACCTACCTATAGTCATCCGTATGGCTAATCGTCATTTAAACACAACATCAAGTTCACAACCTCCAAGGACGCTGATGTGAGCGTGACAGTTGCCGTGGCGCGTTTGACGACCGTTTCTATGTGTCCACACCTATTTACCGCCGATCCATCATCTTCCCACCATCGTCCCAACGTTATGGATCATTTTCACAGACTACCACTTCTGATTAAAAAGAATGCCCCGGAAAATCAAATTATCTCGGAAATAAATCATTGTTTCATATAGTATTGATGTTCAGTCAAGTATTAGCAATAACCTGGAGCCTTGAGGAACCAAGGAAAGGCTTCGTAACTTTGACGTCTTCCAGGTCACTAAAGCCGTAACGGTCCAACGATTTCCAAATCATAAAGCGCTGGTTCAGTTACGGAGTAAAGGCATTGATTTCCGTTTATTATCCCATGAACAACCCATAAACAGAGTATAATTACATTATCATACTGCGTCGCTTATTATCCGACAAAACCTAGAGATTCTTAGACAATAACGACATCAGAATCAATATCTCCTAGACACTTGATGCAGGTTTAAAAATTCAAACTTATTGCATACACTGATTCATGGTTGTGTACGTAACGAAATAAAGGTGTAATCAATCAACTCAATTAAATCTCGGAAATCTAATGTACCTTCCCTCTTCATTCTTTATCTACATTGATTTTCAATTTATCAGGCCCTTAACGATAAATTCAATTACCTATTTCTGTAGATTTACATACAGATTCCTTTGTTTTAAATTCCACTTTTACATTTATCTATCCTAATGTTTCTAACTGTTCAATCTACAGGACTGCATTGTTTTAAACGGATTAATGTTCTGTGCAATTTTATTGGACTTTCATTTCTCTTTGCTATTTTACTTGACATTTTTCTATGCAACTTTCTTTCGGATTTTTTCCCCATACATTCACTTGATCTATTTGAGTCCCTTTTAAGGAGTGAAAATATTTCATATTCTGGAAAATATTTAATATAACAAAAAATAAATCTCATATGAGATAATACTAAATTCTTTGTGTAGTTGCTTATCATAATTCTGAAACATATATATAATGTACTTATATACCAATTACATGACTTTGTAAATCATTGTTTGAAGCTATTGATTTACAACATTTCATATGAATAATCTAATTGTCGAAGTCAGTTACGAGTTGTGTCAGATATCTCCTGCATTAATGTATCGTTAATCTGTCTGGCCTGATGCCGTACATTAGAGCCGCGGCTAAATTAATTAAACGACTGTCTCTGCCAGTAAAACTCACTGGCCACATAACTACTTTGTCACCAGCGAGCCTGCCAGTCAATTTGCATTTGACACTACCTGAAATAGGAAATGCTGTAATTCTTTACAAATCTCGAGGCGTTTGAAGTGTTTCTACAGGTTTCATAGTGAAGGAAAACTGGAGTTTCAGAGAAAACCGTTGATAGGAACGCTATGATCCTTCAAATATCTGCCATCATTTTACTGTCTTATTTAGGTTTTCATACCAGATGTAATTCAGAGCTTTTTACCTATATGGCCAGTTCATAGCCATACAAAGTCAAACCTGTCTATAACAACCACCCAATGGGACCAGAGAAAAGTAGTCCCTATAGCTGAGTGGTCCTTATATACAGGTCAAATTATGTTATAAAAGATCATTTGGGACCCTAAAAAGTAGTGTCTGCCAGTTGTAGAATGATTTCCAGACAGATGTAACAAGATTCAACACTAAAGCATGGGTTCTTTATACAGAGGTGGGCATGGGTTCTTTATACAGAGGTGGTCATGGGTTCTTTATACAGAGGTGGTCATGGGTTCTTTATACAGAGGTGGTCATGGGTTCTTTATACAGAGGTGGTCATGGGTTCTTTATACAGAGGTGGTCATGGGTTCTTTATACAGAGGTGGTCATGGGTTCTTTATACAGAGGTGGTCATGGGTTCTTTATACAGAGGTGGTCATGGGTTCTTTATACAGAGGTGGTCATGGGTTCTTTATACAGAGGTGGTCATGGGTTCTTTATACAGAGGTGGGCATGGGTTCTTTATACAGAGGTGGTCACTATAGCAGGTTTCACTGAACTAGTAATAGTCAGGATTGAACCTGCGACTTTGATGGTGCATGGCATTTGTAGAAGGACTTCAGACATTGTAACAAGATGTCGGACACCTTACAAAGACGTCAGACACCTTACAAAGACGTCAGACACGATACAATCTCCATGTCAGACACTTTTAACCACTTGGCCTCTCATAGTGACCCCCCGACTCACAACGACCCCAACAAAAATGAAATTCATACCTTAAGTATTGTTTTTATATGTGAATGACACAGCAGTGCAATAAGGTCATTTTAAATACATGTAATATCAGTAGTTTGTAAATCGGCTATAAATTCATTTCTGTTGTTTAACAGCCCACTGAATGTTACAGATTTACATTGTTACATTACAGTAATTATAAAATCAATGTTGGAGAACCATCAATCACATTTTACTATACATTACACTTTAATGAACGGAGCTTCCTGGGTAGTGCTATCTAATAATATATATATCACATGACCATTAAGTGACTGGGGAGGGAGAATGGTTAAGGTGTAACTCCATTCATTTGAGGTAACAGAATGGCTAAGGTCTGTGACTAAGCCTACAACTGTAAGACTCTACCTTAGGGTTGAGTCAGGGCATAATGGTGAAGGTGTCACTAATTCTCCACCTTTGAGCTGAGTTAGCAAAAAGGTAAAGAGGTCAGACATTCTACCCCTAATTAACTATAGATTTTGTGGTAAAGGCTAACATTTGTGACACGTTCAACATGCATATCCTTCAAAATCTCGTAATACATACATTGTTGCACTTTTATCAATTTTGTTTGCTTTGTTTACAAATCCAACTTGTTACAAAACAAGATATTGTAAACATCTCTCACCATCTTAAAACCAATATCTTGATATATCTGATGTCAAGTTTTTCTTTCCATGACTCGTGCCTATATACTGACTAAAGCAGATCCTTCAAATATATAGTGCAGCATGAAAACCTCGTTACAGAATTATCTATTTATAGTTTAATTATCCACCACTTTCTGGCTGGTTTTGGCTGCAGCTGCTAATCTAGTGGGCGAAATTAATCATTAATTCTTTAAAAATAGCTTTTCTAAATTTAGATCAGCATGAAGAATCACTCCATACCTGGAGGTCCTATATACACTTCCTACAGACAATCATGTCATGTACTTACATATACTGTGTGGATATATCAAATTTGGCATGCAATAATTTCAATATTTTTTTTCTCTAAATATACTGTAAAACCATTAAATTTTGTTGGACATTTAATTTCGTTATTTCATGGGTACATCAAAAACGGCAAATTTAAAAAACAAAAGGAAATTTAACCAGAACTAAATTTTTATATTAAATAGAAGAACGATGAAAATTTCCCCCAACAAAAATTTTTGTAGACATCAAACAAAGAAATTTTACCCCAACGAAATAAAATGTTTTTACAGCATCAATAAGATGAAGTGTGTTGATGTGGTGCGCAGTATGCTTCAGTGAGATAGCAAAATAAAATAGATTAGATAGTTTCGCTATCACAAGGAGACACAACACAGTTTAAGAGACATCACACATATGAACAGAAGTCTTCCAAATCACCCATGCACTTTCACCATGACACTCAAACATGGAGACTATTACTTAAACGACTGTAGCTGTTGATTAATAGGACTTCATACGCAAAAACATGTCAATCCCTCCTTCATTTAGAGGCAAAAAGTGTTAAAATCAAACAATTGCTGAAAAATAAAGTAAATGATCACCACTTGTGATATTGATAAGATGTGGTAGACATAGTGACTGTTATTTTTTAAAGTAAAGATATTTTTTCCCTTATGATTCACAATACATAAAACAGGTCGTAAATTGTAAGATGTTTCAAGGAAATGTTACCAAAAGTTGCAATTTCAAAGACGAATTAATTAAAATTCAAGGAATTTTTGTACTTGAATGACACATGTCTAACCTGTGTTTCACCCATAAAGAAATACATTTATCACTTTTAAACTTCTTTTGTTAAAATTTGTAAATGTAATTATTTTTCAAATATGCACATTTTAAACTTAAATTAAAATATTTCTTTTTATTCTAAGATTAATTTCAGGCCAATGGAGTATATAATGCATGCCTTATATAACCTGTTGTTGTATATTATATTTTTTAAATTGCCATCAAATAACATTTATTTTGTTTATATACATAGATGCTTTTTATAAAACTATACAACAATATAATACTCCTTTATTAAATTCTTAAATAAAAATATGATCTAATAAACTTTTAATATAGTACAAACTTTATATGTGTTTGTGGCATATTGATATTCATTTAATTTAATTTGAAATTCATATTTAATTGTTTGTGACAGTATAATTCATTAAGACAACGACCTGTTGATCATGTGTGACGTTTTTCTGTTTTACCGTTTTACATGATTCCCACATAAAACTCATCCTTCATGTGTTACGGCGAGACCCTTTCCACATGCTTCTGAAGGAATCCCTGAAAAGTTGACCATATCCATTAATGTCCGTCAGACGACTGCCAAGTGCAAAATTGTCATTTAGATCTATTTAGTCTCGGATGAGGAGTTTATTTCCATAAAACTGCTGGAAATATTTCGTCAACTTAAGCATTCATTTTCTAAGACACTATGATTAATCTAATTTCCAGTTCTAAACTTTGTTTTTATCATTTCTGCATTTCATATGCTGCAAAAACCAGTTCAATTTCATGTAGAATTTAAATGTTTCGGACAGAAATTATTCAAAATTATTCTCAGTTTATGAATTAAAATGATTATAAGATTCTTTAAAATCAAATTTAAAAAGAACTCTGTCAACAATAAATCAGATCTTTGTCTGCAGGTGGATGTTTTCTTGGATTCAGAAACTCATCGTGTAATTAATTCAATTTCTCAATAGGCCAGTTATTGCAGTGCCTTATTTCAGCATCGTTAATTGGGTTAGCTAATTAATTGGACATGCAGATGTCAATCCATCAAAATCATCAAGATTTAAGAGTTAAGAGTGCATTCCTGTGCAACCACAGACATCAAATTTCCAATAAAATCAATCAAAATAATGAAATAAACATCATCACATGCCAATTTCAGGGATTCATTCATAATATTGCACTCTAATTGATGAATTTTACTACAAAAGCAAAATATTGTGGAAACTGATATTTTTTAAAACACAATAAATAAGTATTCTGTCAAATATGTAGTATCAGGATATTTTTTTTTAATTTTACAAATATTTAACACAAGAAATAAGTATGATTTTGTCAAATCTGCTGTATCAGCATTTTTTAAAAAACTTTTTTTTTGACAAATGAGTAAGTAACAAAATCCTGTGTACGTCAATTAGCTTAGCTAATGATAAAATAAATCAAACGGGGGTATACATCCAATTTTTTTTAGAAAGTCATTAAAAATTTGTCAAAAAGTGCTGTATGCTATAAGCTTCAAATTCCATCACATCTTAACCCCTGACTCTCCCCCCAACTTTTCCGTAACATCATGGGCTTCAATATTTTCCGTAACATCTTGCCCTTCAACATTTTTATCACATCTTGACCCCCCCTCCCCCTCATGGTTTCCGTCACATCTTGACCCCTTCTCCCTTCAAAGTTTCCGTCACATCTTGACCCCCCCCTCCAAAGTTTCCGTCACACCTTGACTCCGCCCTCCCCTCAACATTTCCGTCACATCTTGACCCCCCCCCACCCCTCAACGTTTCCGACACATCTTGACCCCCTCCCCTCAACGTTTCCGACACATCTTGAACCCCCCCTCCCCTCAACGTTTCCGACACATCTTGAACCCCCCCCCCCCCCTCCCCTGAACATTTCCGTCACATCTTGACCCCTGACCCCCTAAACGTTTTCCGTCACATCTTGACCCACGAGTGTCCTTGATGAACCTGGTTTAAGATAATTTGTCTAGGTGACAGCTCTTTATCCTACAAACCTACAGGCTAAACAATATTACTGTCGCTCTGTCACATCTGTAAAAGCCACAGAAATACATTTCTCACCTTTTCTACCTTTCTGACCCTCTAAGTTAAGGACTGCCTGTGGGAAAGCTACATGTACAACATCAGGTATGCAAACAGTCGCAACTGATACCCCAAAAAACCTTTTTAGTTTGAATTCGAAGTCACGATCTAGAGTAGAAGTTAGGGCATAGAATAGTTATTATATTCTGATAATGATCATTTTCTCCTATATTTAGTAATTTGTTTACAGATAAAACAAAATTGAAGTGAAACAGAAAATTTTCAAATGGGTTTGTATAGTCATATTAGTGCATACTGCAACAAGAACACTGACACCTGCATAACAGCCCACATTTGTAACAAAACAATTTGCCTGAAAGACCAATTTCTTAATTGAAATCTTTTCTACACACTTTTCTACACAATTTGACCAACGCATAAAGACCACTTGGCGATAAAGACCAACATTGGGTGTCTTTAACATTGGGTTTGATTTTATCTACCAAATGTACTAAGGTTTTCATTGGCATCTGAGAAACGGACCAGTCTGTGCATTCACTGAAGTAGCTACCAACTAGCATTGCAAAGATATTTTCACAGTCCGCTGGTTCAAACACAACACCAGTAAATCTACTTTCTATACCAAAGGGAAATGTTTAATCAAACATTTATTTTACATTTGATAAATGTCAGAAATCTCTGTAACTCTGTATAGTATACAAATTTTCAACATTTACCTTTCACCTTAGATATCATCACATTACTAAGTCAATGTTTTATCTAAAAGCTACAATGAAGTAAAATTAGTTCAAAGTGTAGACTGGTGTACGGCTCCCCTGTGGTTTCTTCTCCAGGAAATTACCTCATCTATATGGAACTTGGAACATCCATGGAAACGACTTTCGTTTCCGAAAAACAACTTATCTACCCCAAACATTTCCAAAGTGGAATCAATAAACCATTCAGAATGTATCTAACTTGCATTAGAAACTTGTAAGACACAAACGACATTAAACTGCTACTGCATAATTAATGAAAGAATTAAATGTCCTAAGTAAGTTTTATAAAACGCTAAAAGAAAAACGGCATATATCATGCTTAGGCATATTACAGAAGCTCCAGCGATAAGCTGAATTTGTATTGCTTCCTTACATCTTCATTTTACAATTCCCAAGATGGACACCCTAATTGGTGCTGTAGTTAAAGTGGAGAAAACATTTAGATGACTTTGATCGAGGTCACAGAAAGGCTTGTCCTTGTAAGGTGTGACAATCCCATGTTAGCATCAACACTTGTACATACATCACTAGAAAGGCAAGTCGCAAATACAAATACAATTCTCTACGGTACAAGAAACGACATCAATTATTTAGGAAACATTTTAATACTAACTGAAATCTAATATGTTTCTGTGGTAAATGTCTTCTTAACAAAGTTATCATTCACAGTTTCAGCGATTATAACAATGCTTACTCAATGAAACGATTCAATTTAGACAAAAGCTGAGAAACAAACTGGCACAGTGTTAAGACCCGAGAGGCTTAATTACTTTGCACGATGAAAAACAACATAAGATTTGAGAATGAAATTATCTCCCCTTGGTAAAGAATGGCTTGGTGGATAATAGGTCGATTGGCCACCAATACCAGTAAAATAGTCTTGTTATTAAACTCAAAGCCAGATATTTCAGAAAATAGAGTCCAAAATCATAAAATTACTGGTGAGGCCAAAGTGATTCTATAATTAATACTCATTACAATCATAAACCAATTATAAAAGTATCATAAAGTAATTAAGTAATCAAATTAGTCATTCTTTTTAAAGGCGTGGATTTTTATTTTTCAATATGAGATTCCTCATAATTTTTGTCCTATCAACAACAATAACAAATTATATAAGAAAACGCAAGGTTTTGAATGGAAGAAAAAGAAAACCAGAGTTCACAGAAAAAAATCATCAATCTATAGCCATTAACCTGGCAAAAACTAGCATGCATGGATACTCAACTGAAATTGTTCTGACAAGTGCTCTTGAATTTGAAACATGTAAAATATGTTCAAATATTTACCACTAACTGTAATTAACCTCTTTATTTTGGCGAATACAAATAATTTTTAAAAGAGCTAAAATGCAAACTGAACTATTTTGTAAATAATTGTGTAAACATAATGTTAATATACTTGATCGAGTATAAATGCATTTGCAAATATGTGAAATTAATGAAGATGCAATATAAAGTTTACAGGACTATAAAGTGTTTTATAGTATATACAGATGTTCCCTTTCATCCTGACACTGGGACATAACACAACAGATAAAAATATAAAAGCCTAATTTACGATGATTATCCTCTTAATGTGGTAACTACCTAACGAGGTAATGAATTAACGATGGTAACGATGGTGACAGGGTCACCCCGCCAGCTGTGGAGGTAAATATTTGTTGTTTGTAACCTCAAATTAACACATTATTTCTGGCCGAGTGGTGAGAAATGATTTTACCATGGGTTATGTGAAGCTATACACATGTTAACGTCCAGTGCTGTAAGCATACTTGTGATTTATCTCGTCTTTGTTAGAACGTAAAAGATAAAAGACATTTTCTACAAATGGTATTATTTCTGGTCGGTGCTAATGACATTTTCTATTAAAATTGAAATTCAATGATCAAATGATGAAATATATTTCCCTCATGTCAGTTTCAAAAAGGCAAGATAAAAACCATCTCAATATAGAACTAGATAAATTTGAATAACAAGATCTACTCTCCATTTTTTGTTTGTAGAAATTAGAAAAAAAAAAAAAAAAAAAAATAGCAAACAACAACAAAATAACAATTAAAACCAGCAAACAATTGAAATCAGTTATCCTTAGTGGCATTTTTCTTAGTATCATATATTCAGATACATGATTCTCTGTAAGAATGTTGATTAATTTGTAGAAAAGTTATAGAAAGAAAAAATGCCTTAAAAATACCTTGTTTTACAGTAATACACCTATGAGTATTGTAACTTTCATTTATCATTGAAAATCACTAGTTAATTCTAGCAATTATAATGATATATATATATATATGTACTAGTAATATAATATTGATTCAATCATTAGTACAAAAAGCCACGGTCCAGAAAGGCAAACTTACATAATGAACTGCCAATAAACTCACTGAGACATATAGGTATCATCTTAAACGCTAACCAACTCCATGATGTCTATTGAGTCCTGCTGACAAACTCCATCAATGAGATTCAGACCATGTATGTGTCAATCATTTACGTCAAGGCTTTTCACTTTTCATGTTGGCTTCCTCCAATGACAAGAAAACTTCCAACTGTTATTCCATAGAACTGTGACAGTGCCCAGACGAGTCCAGCGTTGTTGGTATAAAGCTTGTCTATATAGCTGGCCAGACCTTAGCCGAGCTGTCAGCCAGCTGGGCATAAAATTATATAATTATCTCTGTATTCAACGTACATAGGTATCCGACTAGCTAACTAGTATACAAACCCAGAAGTGAAATCTGTACCAAAATGCAATACAACAAGTAAATTGTCTATATTAGGATGCATGCCATGCCAAAAAGCTATAAAAATATATTCCTTCCAGTAAAATCTGTTTACAAAAGACAAATTTGTCAAGCAAACGATACAAAGAAAACATGCCACAAAGAAATATGCCAATAAAATTTGTTCTTGAAAATATGACATGATCAGCCCAGTTCTGCCAAAAATTACACCACTGACTTCTATATCAACCGAGAGGAAAACTCTTTAACTCGATCATTCACTCATGAAAGTTCAAAAAGGACTGGACTGAACTTTGTGATTTAGAAGATCCTAAATGTGTCTTCAGGGGTGAATCAGTTAAAATATTGCAATATACAAAGCAATTGTTTAAACCGCCATTAAAATGAAACACAACATGCAAAATTTACCTTTGCAAAACCGCAATGGAGCAAAATAATTTTACCAAAATGCATTAACCAAGCATGAAAATGCAACACACAATGTGCAAGCAATATGTTTCAACCAGTTCTAATTGCAATTAGTAAAACATTCCTGTTTAAAAGCTAAAATGCCAAGAGAACTTGTTTACCCGTAGGTTGCAATAAGCCAAGTAAACTTGAAACCTTGTGTGTGATCGAGAAGGATCGTTCATAAGTTGAGGGAAACATTATATGGATTTTGTGTTAATTCTTAACAAACCTGAAGTACACATCTAAGCATAAATTTATCGTTAAGAGGATCAAGCATTTCAGTGCATTACCGTTTCTCAAAACACTTAAAGAAAACGGAGATTTTGTTTTAAAACCGTTTTAATCAATTCTATATGTTGGCGGAATCTGTATAAGCATCACTCACTTTTTCATGTCATGCACTAAGCCTGCACTTGTAGCAATTCACATGTCGCTGTAATTATCTTGTTGGAACGACAAAGAGGAACCTGAGTGCTTTCACCCTCCTTGTTATAAACGTTTCTTACTGTAGAAACAACAGGTTAAATTCTTCCAATCATTCCACCTAGCGGAGACCAACAGTCACACTCTGTACCAATTACCTCTATGATAAACTCTCATATCATTTTAATATAAGTTTTAAAAGTTAAATGTAACACAAAGCGCTCTTAATTAGATCACCATAAACCATCGATTTGGTTTTACGTAGCATGTGATATTACCCATAGTGCAGTTCTTCTATAGAAACCAATGAGCGAGTGTCAATAGTTTAATAGTATAGTGATACTGCATGCAGTTGCATAGAAATAGTTTTGCTGAAGCAGCTACTATAGATATTAAAAGTTAAACTCATTCACCCCTGAAATTGTAAAATGGACTATTCCAGACTTTGAACTAGAAGAATCTAAATACATCTTCAGTGGTGAATGGGTTGGTTATCTTTTCCCAATAGCATATTGTGTTCTATGGAAACTGTTGATTTACATACATAAAATGGTAGCTTTTGACATCACCCTGGTAGTGTAGTTCTAAGGGAATAATAAGATTCATTTGAGTTTGTAGTCTTTTGTGTGTGCCATGTACTTCTGTGAGAACCATATAGCATCTTAAACGCCCATGGTAGCATCTGACGTCTCTATAACATTTCTATGTAAACTATTAGTTGTGATTTATTTGAATGGTGTCTATGACATTACCATGACATTTTCTCATAGAAACCATTTCAATATATGTTAGCCTGTCTCCATGTGACCATGTATCTGTATTTTTGACAAAATCATCAGGATTAACTTCCATAACAGGCATTGAAATCCTCATTAATTTTTTCATGGAAAACATTGCGCTATATTAGATTACCTAATTAAGAAATTTAGTCGATCTGTTTTAACAGTGAATCTAACTGAATGCTGTAATGTCACAAAACCTGTGTTCCCAAGCTTGTATGAACATTCGACTTAATGGTGCAAAAACCGAACAAACTTGTTGAAGAGAGCTGTCATTACAAGAAACACATAATTAGTGAGAATGTGGCTGACACAACAACACAACCTGGATGTACTAAACAAAACCTATTGTTAAAGTGATCTAATTATAGGGTGAAGGTTGTCACCCCAACTTCCCTAGCCCAAACTATTCAAAATATTTTAGACTAAAACTATGGTCACTAATGAAATCCATTCCCTGATGTTTCCATCTGGATTGTGAATTTTCTGTACTATCCGTGTCCGGATTACCGGGCTATAAGTTTATCGGGTTATCAGTTTATCGTAAGTGGCCACTGTTTAACAAACAAACCTACAAAATCTGATGATTTGCATTGTTAGATTGAAAATTATTTTTGCTATATCAAAACCTGCCTTAGTGAACACTTCTATTTAACGACCAGCTGCCTTAGTGAACACCTCTGTATAATGACCACCTGTCTTAGAGAACACTTCTGTATAACAACCACCTACCTTAGTTAACACCTCTGTATAACGACCTCCTGCATTAGTGAACACCTCTGTATTAACGACAACCTGTCTTAGAGAACACTTCTGTATAATGACCACCTGCCTTAGTGAACAACTCTGTATAACGACCACCTAACTTAGTTTAATTAACACCTCTGTATAATGACCACCTGCATTAGTGAACACCTCTGTATTAACAACAACCTGTCTTAGAGAACACTTCTGTATAATGACCACCTGTCTTAGAGAACACCTCTGTTTAATGACCACCTGCCTTAGTGAACAACTCTGTATAATGACCACCTGCCTTAGTGAACACCTCTGTATAATGACCACCTGCCTTAGTGAACACCTCTGTATAATGACCACCTGTCTTAGTGAACAACTCTGTATAATGACCACCTGCCTTAGTGAACACTCTGTATAATGACCACCTGCCTTAGTGACACCTCTGTATAATGACCACCTGCCTTAGTGAACACCTCTGTATAATGACCACCTGCCTTAGTGAACACTTCTGTATAATGACCACCTGTCTTAGTGAACACCTCTGTATAATGACCACCTGCCTTAGTGAACACCTCTGTTTAACAACCACCTGTCTAAGTGAACCACTCTGTATAATGACCACCTCCTTATTAAGACCACTTGGTTATAAAGATGTATCTTAATTATCATATTATCCCTGGTACTAACTATTCTTTAATTAAAAGATAGAGTTGACTGCATCTCATCAATTATATCTTGTAATTAGATTGTCATAAATGTCAAGGGAAATTTTCACTTAATATCTTTAGACCAGAACATCAACTTTCCTTTAATGGTATCAAATATCTTTCTGATCTATATGTTAAAAATAAACTGAAAATTTAATATAGAACACAGGTGCAGTCATTCAACAGTGATTAAGCTCTGTCACTTAAAAACTTTATAATTTTGTTGCAAAAAAAAAAACAAAAAAACCATCAATAAAAACACTTTTAGGTAATATACATCCCAGATTTAAAATTGTTTTATATTGGCAGTGAATCAAATTTAATTATTCATATCAAATTTAATTCTGGCTTTATGATGATTTGCAGGAAGTTCAATGCCATTTAATTGTCATCTGTTCCTTACCTGACCTACCATAACAGATCTTTTATTCAAAATGGCATTTTGAACTTCACATGAGTATGTGCATGAGTAGTAGTAGGAAGCTGTGGTAACTACATCATATTCTAACACTGAAAAAAAGAAACTTCTTCTCAAAGAAATGACCATAATCAGGTTGGTGGTTTTCCTCACAGTACTCCAGTAAAACTACCAAACTCTGGCACAATACTTAATTGACCTATAGTTGTTCAAAGAAAGTCAACATTTGAAAAAAAAATAAAAAAAACCAGTTTCCTTTTTTAAATTTTTCAAGAATCATCACAAACATTTAACTGCTGAAACATTACCCAGAGATTTTCAATTTTCTCACATTTCACATGGAAGTTAAAATTCTGGAAACAATCTACAAGGAATTTGAAATTAGTTCCAAACAACTTTTTTATTTTACATATTCCTGTTTATTTTCCTCAGGGTGTATTCCGACTTTGAAACTCTGAAATTGATTTTAGTCTACAGATTCCATAATGAGAAATCTTTACTTGTAAATCTGCCTCAGAGAAAAGTTTTCTGTATTCAGCTTCACAAAAATGCTTGTAAATGTGTGTCACTATAGTGATTCGTAGAGTCTGAAAACTGGAGATATCTAAACTGCCGTACCATGTTTACGCGTTCAAAATTTTGCCCAAAAGGATGGCTAAATAACAAAAACAATAACAATTTTCTGCACAATTTTTTTAATTAAAACTTAAATGTGTTTCTCTGAGCATTATATAATGATTTACGACCACAGAGCCTCATTTTGGCTGTAATACAAGACATCCAAGCACACAATTACCGATTAGAAATGCTGTTAATCCGTAAGAGATGATTTTTGCTGCAATTTAACGAGAGAGAATACCAAAATAAAAAATTTTGGACAGTCTATTTTTGAATTGGTTGTCATGTTTCTACAATAAAAGCGTCCTTACCACATGCAGAAATGGGATGTTTATATGATACTCTGGTGACAGATACTGTCACATACTTTGACAGTTTATATTATGTATTGAAGTTGACATGAGGAGGGGGGGGATGGTGATGATTCTTCTATTTATAAACTCCAATTTGACATGTTGTGCAATACATGCCAGACACAACAGTATCAACAATAGAGAATGCAGTGAGAGACATTAACTACAAACTGCAGCAAATAAACAAATAAACAAACAAATAAACAAATAAAAAAATAAAACAAAAAATAAACAAAAAAAAAACAAATTTTTCATGGAATAAAACATTACGACAGATTTACTGCAAATATTTTGCAATATCAAACTTTGCTACAGAAATTGACGACATATCCAACAATTATATGAACAACATATCCAACAATTATATGAACGACATATCCAACAATTATATGAACGACATAGATATCCAACAATTATATGAACGACATAGATATCCAACAATTATATGAACGACATATCCAACAATCATATGAACGACATATCAACAATTATATGAACGACATAGATATCCAACAATTATATGAACAACATATATATCCAACAATTATATGAACGACATATCCAAAAATATCCGACAATTATCCAACAATTAGATGAAAGAAATTAGAAAGAAAAAATTATATAACAAACCTTTCAGCATAATTTATGAACCACTAGCTGACATCCTCTACCAGATACAGATTTGGATCGTCCATGATTTATATGACACAGGGGCTAAAAGAATATGACATTGTTATTCATCACATTGAGAACTTCTTTGTTATTAGGGGAAAAAATATGTGTCAGAGCGATTTACCAACATGGCCACACAGGAAAATCTATTTCTATATTTATCTAATATGCCAAAGGAACTAACAATATATAACACGAGTCTTGACACATCTACCGATAGTCTATTTATAGCTTACAAATAATAACTTCCCTTTAATTGATATCGACAGGAAGTGCCTTCTTATTAATACCTGAAACGTGAGAAATTGTGATTTTTTAAGACAAATAACGGCAATAGTCCATATTTTACTGACAAATTATTATCCCATAAAGTTCTAGACATTGTTAGGAAACAGTTAGTTCGAAATACTACCATAATTGATGTTTACTCATTCTAGTACCTAAGTTAAAGATCAATATAAAAGAGATCAATGTTCTACCCCAACTTTTATTTATTCACAAATATTTATTCTTCATTCATGTGTTCTTAATTAGCAGAAATTTTAATCTTTTCTATAACCTGGTTAGCCCTGCTATAATTTGGTTAGGCCGTAATCTGTACTGTAACCTGGGCCCGGCACCATACAATTATTCTCAGACAGATTTTTTTACTCAAGTCTATGATTTTACATAGACTTGAGTAAAAAATCTGTCTGAGAAAGTTTTATGGTGCCGTGCCCAGGTAAGCCCTACTTTGTATTATAACCTGGTTAGCTCTACTCTGTACTATAACCTGGTTAGCCCTACTCTTTACTATATACCTGGTTATCCTACTCTGTACTATAACCTGGTTAATCCTACTCTGTACTATAACCTGGTTAGCCCTACTCTGTACTATAACCTGGTTAGCCCTACTCTGTACTATAACCTGGTTAGCCCTACTCTGTACTATAACCTGGTTAGCCCTACTCTGTACTATAACCTGGTTAGCCCTACTCTGTACTATAACCTGGTTAGCCCTACTCTGTACTATAACCTGGTTAGCCCTACTATGTTCTATAACCTGGTTAGCCCTACTCTGTACTATAACCTGGTTAGCCCTACTCTGTACTATAACCTGGTTAGCCCTACTCTGTACTATAACCTGGTTAGCCTACTCTGTACTATACTACTACTCTTACTATACCCTGGTTAATCCTACTCTGTACTATAACCTGGTTAATCCTACTCTGTACTATAACCTGGTTAATCCTACTCTGTACTATAACCTGGTTAGCCCTACTCTGTACTATAACCTGGTTAGCCCTACTCTGTACTATAACCTGGTTAGCCCTACTCTGTACTATAACCTGGTTAGCCCTACTCTGTACTATAACCTGGTTAATCCTACTCTGTACTATAACCTGGTTAGCCCTACTCTGTACTATAACCTGGTTAGCCCTACTCTGTACTATAACCTGGTTAGCCCTACTCTGTACTATAACCTGGTTAGCCCTACTCTGTACTATAACCTGGTTAGCCCTACTCTGTACTATAACCTGGTTAGCCCTACTCTGTACTATAACCTGGTTAGCCCTTCTCTTTGCTATTACCTGGTTAATATAGTAGTCCTGCTGTTGAATCCTTGAATCAATAAACTTGACTTACTAGTGAATGCATGTTGATATCAGATTTCATTTACGAATTAGTCTTGTGTCTTTTTATTACAATTTTGATAATGTTGACTCTGTCAACACATCAGCATTTTCCTGTCTCCCCAGCATTTCCAGATTGTGGGATATCGGAGACAGCCTCTGTCAGTGAGTATCGGAGACAGCACATCATGCTTGTATAGATTTTCCCAATGATTTCCGACATGCTCTTTAAAGGACTCTGTGGGTATTTTTTGGGTGGCACTTAGAAACGCTGATATAAATGGGCTGTTAGAGCCCCTGCTACGAACTCTTTAATTTCATACATTTGTTTGGAGTTCCTTCCATTTCCACACAAGGCTAAATATAGATGGCTGTAAATTTAGAATATGAACAGCTTTCAGAGACATTTTATTGGATGTCTGACCACAAGATGACAGAGTCACAGATTTTTCAGGATGAAAATGGTTTTAAGGTTAATTTCCAGAAGTTGATGATCAGCAATAGTCATAATTGACAATCTCAGGTTTCTGACAAGATTCTAATGAAATTCTAAAAAAAAAATTAAAAATATGAAGAGAATGAATTTGAAGCAAACTATTGGAGCTCGTAGTGAATCTAATGACTTCCATGGGAAAGTAAAAAAGAAATTGCATGTTTAGCATTAAAATTGTCAAAATGATATCAAGCAAAAAGGCAAATTCATTCATTTCAATATATCTCAACCAAATTGAGATCATATATTGCCCATATAAAATCAGAAAAGGTTGATAATCACTCTGAATGTCAATAAATATATTCAAATCTTATATAAATATTAACACTTCATATTAATTCCAAATCGAATACAGAAAGGGGACTTAACTCTGGGTGAAATATTGACCTGTAGTATATAATGGACTAAATTAATTCTGGTTAAACAATTCCTGAAACACCACACTGGCCTACAGTGTTAATTTTCCCTCCCTTAGGTTGTCCAGCCTCCGGGAGCAGGGTAAATCATTCAGCCAAGGTTATCGATAACCAAATCATACAGAAATGTCATTTCCATGATATTGACTGTAATACTGACTACATTGGCATCAAAAATATGCAAAGCTTCAATGGTTCATACTCAGTGATGATATATGTAGATGGAATCAATAAGAAAGGGGTCAAGGCAGCCAGAGGTCAAGGGGTCTGACCTTTTCATAACTAGACCTCCACTTCTGGGTCATTCCAACTTTCTTGCTCATTGTGGCTAAGAAATTAAGGTGTCAGATATTCTACCACTAGGTCCTTCATATCTGGGTATTGGCAAAATGGTTAATGTGTCAGATATTCTACCATAGTTCTTCCATATCGGGGCAGTGGTAAAATGCTGTAGGTGTCAGATATTCTACCACTAGTCCTCCATATTTGGGCTGTGGTGACAGAGTGGTTAGTAAAACCACAGCTATCCATATCTGGATTTTAGTGATTAAGTGGTTGAGGTGTGCAGCATCCTATAAATAAAGCCTTCAACCCCAGGAACTAGAGTTCAAAGCCGATAGATTTTCTAGTATATCTTCCACCTCTTTATATTATAACTGATATCTGAAGTCCAATATCAGACTTGTACAAAGCAGCATTCAGTCTGTCACAGAAACTGTGAAATACACAACTTCTATCACTTGTGATAAATTCTGTCATTAACTTCATCTGATCAAGACACAAAAACCAATCATAGAATAGCAGATGATCACATCCTGGTATAGGTTTGTCCAGAGTCATCCAAACTCTTAACTCCTATGGGGTTTAAGATTATACCAATTGGAGACATGATTCTGTAGTCTGTATCACCAGGATGCTTGTTATGATTTATGAGCCAAGTCTACAAAAGTTTATTTTTGAAGGAAAACAAAAAGCTTTATATACCCAAGTGATTTCTCAGGCTACGAGGATACTAACCCTAACAACAGAAGCATTAAAATGCACCACCCTCTCATCAATAAACAGCAGACGGAGAAACTTTAGAAGTACTGGCTTAAACTTTAAAGGCTACCAACACCTACAGCACTTTTACAAATGAAGTCACAGTGACCAATGCAGCCAACTGTCAATTAGTAACTTTTCATTTGATATTGATTTTCACCATCGCAGAATCAACAGTGAATTGTAATTGTCATCTGAAGATATATATTTAGAATAAGTGTATTATGATGTGTTTTTCTCCTTTATAGAATTAATAAAAAGCACCAAAGAGATTATATTTATTTTTTGTTTAAGGTCTGTGACTTTGTTTTATAATTTAGAGTCAAATATATTGTATTCTTCTCTTTGAACAACGCAGTCTACAACCAAAACTAACAGGTATGTAATGATATTAAAATAATCATATAGGAAATCCTATGATATGCCAAAACCTATGTTACTGACTGATAATCTTAAAAGAACCTCGTAGTAACTAAGTATAGTTCGGCCTTGTCACACAGAAAGCTGTCAGACCTAGCGACAACTCCACATTGCATGATCAAAATTCAAAACTTTTAACATAGCACTGTTCTGTCATTTATGGCATGTACCATGCACACGCAATGCGTGGTTAAATACATTTCCTGCAAGATTCTGGCGACAGCACAAGACACGGGGGTCTATGGCAGCTAAGTCATACACATCATATGTATATTACACAACTGACAAAATCCAATATTTCATCTGTCTTGGTGAAACAGAACAGTGTCAATGGAAATCTATCACAGATATACTTGCACGTCCTTTTTATGCATAAAACTTTCGAAGTATCTGCAGTATATAAGTGCTCATCCAACAAATCACTTTTTTAGTACAGCAACAATATCAGTTGTTAAACACTCTGAGAACTCAACTATGTTTTTCAATAGGTCATTATCTGAATGATTCAACACTGTTTACTGTCATCAACTTTCATCTACATTCATCTTCCATGTGTCATCTACAGTTCATGTATCAGCAACATCCTTTTTCCAATGATTACCAATCAACTATCATTGTAAATTCGAGTGAAAAGAACATGATTATTTCATTCCTCATTGATGTCATCTACACTGTCATCAGATATCATCTATAGACATTTACACTGTCATCAAACATCATCTATAGACATTTACACTGTCATCAGATATCATCTATAGACATTTACACTGTCATCAAATATCATCTATAGACATCTACACTGTCATCAAATATCATCTATAGACATCTACACTGTCATCAAATATCATCTATAGACATCTACACTGTCATCAAATATCATCTATAGACATCTACACTGTCATCAAATATCATCTATAGACATCTACACTGTCATCAAATATCATCTATAGACATCTATGCTGTCATCAAATATCATCTATAGACATCTATGCTGTCATCAAATATCATCTATAGACATCTACACTGTCATCAAATATCATCTATAGACATCTACACTGTCATCAAATATCATCTATAGACATCTACACTGTCATCAAATATCATCTATAGACATCTACACTGTCATCAAATATCATCTATAGACATCTACACTGTCATCAAATATCATCTATAGACATCTACACTGTCATCAAATATCATCTATAGACATCTACACTGTCATCAAATATCATCTATAGACATCTACACTGTCATCAAATATCATCTATAGACATCTACACTGTCATCAAATATCATCTATAGACATCTACACTGTCATCAAATATCATCTATAGACATCTACACTGTCATCAAATATCATCTATAGACATCTACACTGTCATCAAATATCATCTATAGACATCTACACTGTCATCAAATATCATCTATAGACATCTACACTGTCATCAAATATCATCTATAGACATCTACACTGTCATCAAATATCATCTATAGACATCTACACTGTCATCAAATATCATCTATAGACATCTACATTGTCATCAGATATCATCTATAGACATCTACACTGTCATCAAATAACATCTAAAGACATCTACACTGTCATCAGATATCATCTATAGACATCTACACTGTCATCAAATATCATCTATAGACATCTTTGCTGTCATCAAATATCATCTATAGACATCTATGCTGTCATCAAATATCATCTATAGACATCTACACTGTCATCAAATATCATCTATAGACATCTATGCTGTCATCAAATATCATCTATAGACATCTACACTGTCATCAAATTTCATCTATAGACATCTTTGCTGTCATCAAATATCATCTATAGACATCTATGCTGTCATCAAATATCATCTATAGACATCTACACTGTCATCAGATATCATCTATAGACATCTACATTGTCATCAAATATCATCTATAGACATCTACACTGTCATCAAATATCATCTATAGACATCTATGCTGTCATCAAATATCATCTATAGACATCTACACTGTCATCAGATATCATCTATAGACATCTACACTGTCATCAGATATCATCTAAAGACATCTACACTGTCATAAAATATCATCTATAGACATCTACACTGTCATCAAATATCACCCATAGACAATGGAATCAAATATCATTATCATACCAGATATACTTGCACGTCCTTTTTATGCATAAAAACTTTCGAAGTATCTGCAGTATATAAGTGCTCATCCATCAAATAACTTTTTTAGTACAGCTACAACATCAGTTGTTAAACATCTGAGAACTCAACTATGTTCTTTAAAAGGTCATTATCTGAATGATTCAACACTGTTTTACTGTCATCAACTTTCATCTACATTCATCTTCCACCTGTCATCTAAAGTTCATGTATCAGCAACATCCTTTTTCCAATGATTACCAATCAACTGTCAATGTAAATTCTAGTGAAAAGAACATGATTATTTCATTCCTCATTGATGTCATCTACACTGTCATCAGATATCATCTATAGACATTTACACTGTCATCAAATGTCATCTATAGACATCTACACTGTCATCAAATGTCATCTATAGACATCTACACTGTCATCAAATATCATCTATAGACATTTACACTGTCATCAAATATCATCTATAGACATCTATGCTGTCATCAAATATCATCTATAGACATCTACACTGTCATCAGATATCATCTATAGACATCTTCTACACTGTCATCAAATATCCATCTATAAACATCTATGCTGTCATCAAATATCATCTATAGACATCTACACTGTCATCAGATATCATCTATAGACATCTACACTGTCATCAGATATCATCTATAGACAATCTACACTGTCATCAAATGTCATCTATAGACATCTACACTGTCATCAAATATCATCTATAGACATCTACACTGTCATCAAATGTCATCTATAGACATCTACACTGTCATCAAATATCATCTATAGACATTTACACTGTCATCAAATATCATCTATAGACATTTACACTGTCATCAAATATCATCTATAGACATCTGTGCTGTCATCAAATATCATCTATAGACATCTACACTGTCATCAGATATCATCTATAGACATCTACACTGTCATCAAATATCATCTATAGACATCTATTGCTGTCATCAAATATCATCTATAGACATCTACACTGTCATCAGATATCATCTATAGACATCTACACTGTCATCAGATATCATCTATAGACATCTACACTGTCATCAAATGTCATCTATAGACATCTACACTGTCATCAAATATCATCTATAGACATCTACACTGTCATCAGATATCATCTATAGACATCTACACTGTCATCAAAATTCATCTATAAAATCTACACTGTCATCAAATATCATCTATAGACATCTACACTGTCATCAAATATCATCTATAGACATCTACACTGTCATCAAATATCATCTATAGACATCTACACTGTCATCAAATATCATCTATAGACATCTACACTGTCATCAAATATCATCTATAGACATCTAGCTGTCATCAAATATCATCTATAGACATCTATGCTGTCATCAAATATCATCTATAGACATCTACACTGTCATCAAATATCATCTATAGACATCTATGCTGTCATCAAATATCATCTATAGACATCTACACTGTCATCAAATATCATCTATAGACATCTACACTGTCATCAAATATCATCTATAGACATCTATGCTGTCATCAAATATCATCTATAGACATCTACACTGTCATCAAATATCATCTATAGACATCTACACTGTCATCAATATACATCTATAGACATCTACACTGTCATCAAATATCATCTATGACATCTAGCTGTCATCAAATATCATCTATAGACATCTACACTGTCATCAAATATCAATATCATCTATAGACATCTACACTGTCATCAAATATCATCTATAGACATCTATGCTGTCATCAAATATCATCTATAGACATCTACACTGTCATCAAATATCATCTATAGACATCTACACTGTCATCAAATATATCTATAGACATCTACACTGTCATCAAATATCACCCATAGACATCTATCATATCATCAAATATCATCTATCATACCATTATTATGTTGGATTCAAGATTACAAAAACACATAGGTAAGCATGATTCCCCGTTAATCAATTAAACCCTAACTTCCGGTGATTGTGACATCATAATTGTGTCTCGAAACTGTCATCTGCCATATCAACAAATATCATCTATCTTATCATTAACTCTCATCTATTATATCATCAAGTACTCGACATCAAATCATTACATGTCATCTGTATCATTAGATATCGTCTTTCATGTTCATTGACTATTCCTTATTTAAAACATCTTCACTGTCTAGGCTTGGATACAACTATTGTCTGATCATCATTAGTTATATTTTTTTTTCATTCATTGTCATGTCATGTTTAATATCATCGTATACTATTTTCTCTATCTAATTTTCAGATTTTCAAAATTTCCGTACAAGTCATCGCTGTTGAAGATTATCTGAACACTATATTTAAGTCAAATTTGAACCATACTACATAAGATATACACGTTTATTACGACAGTGGTTTGATCAGCTAATCAACTCACGGCTTAGATCCTGAGAAAAATGTAAATGGCTGCACACATGTATCGGCAATGTGTAACGTAATTCAGACTTAAATGAGAGGAAAAGGACAGAACCAAAAGGTATTAATGAATAGTAAAATTTTGTACAATTACTTACATTATTGTGACGACCTGTCTCTCACTGGCAGCCTCTCTGTCGTCCCCTGTCAACACACACACAGAATACAGCTATACATAAAATATGTATAAATACACTTACACCTTAGATATGAAATTCTAAATTAGATATATCATGCTGATAGCATCAGTGCCTGGTGACATTTGTCATATTTAATCCCCGTATAAGAAACATAAAAACAAAAGGCCTGCACCGCTAAGTCGTCACCGGCAGTGATGTGCATAAGATTGTAAGGTGTAGGCATTGATACCTATAGGTATTACCTGTGACTATTATACCTGTAAATTACACCTGTAACCACTATACCTGTACATTACACCTGTAACGACTATAGCTGTACATTACACCTATAACGACTATACCTGTACATTTACACCTGTAACTGTACATTACACCTGACTATACGTACATTACACCTGTGACTACATTACACCTGTAACGACTATACCTGTACATTACACCTGTAACGACTATACCTGTACATTACACCTGTAACGACTATACCTGTACATTACACCTGTAACGACTATACCTGAATGTCACACCTGTAATTTACAGGTATCAATATCTATAAGTGATGGGTAATTTATAGAATATACACCTACACATGTATTTTAATACAAAGATGATCGGTCGATATTGAACACTTGGACAATTAGGGTGGATACGTTTGTCACCATCAAATGTGGATACCTTGTATACCACATGTGGATACTACGTGTACCTTATTTGGATGCTATAAGCACTTCATGTGGATACTATATGCACCACATGTGGGTACCATGTGTACCACATGTGGGTACCATGTGTACCACATTTGGATACTATGTGTACCACATTTGGATACTATGTGTACCACATGTGGATACCATGTGCACCACAATTGTAATGTGGCTTTCTTGCACAATACAAATATTCCAAATATATTTTGCACTATGCATGAATACCTTGTATGTCACATGTAGAAATACTTAAGCTACCACAAGTGGTACCTTAGCCACCACATGTGGATACCTGGTAGTCACATCTGAATTCCTTATTTTTCAACCCACGCTACATATGGTGACTCCTTAATTGTCAGCCAATATGTAAATTCAGCCCCTAATCTTTCCTATTTCAGCCTCTAGGGTAGGGAATGTTTAGAGATCCTGACTAAAACTATTTAACCAGTGTAGATGATATCAGGCAGATTTATGTGTATGCACTGTACAGATCATCTGATACAACCCTAAAGCAATAAGCTCTCGATAAACTTTACTTTAAACTTCCACTAGACCTTTACTCATTGTCACCTAGCTCATCGTCAAAACAAAATGTCTTTTTAGAGAAATCCTGATACCAAAAAACTGTCTTCAATACATCAGTTTCAAGATACCAAAACAACATGGGTTAAAGTACGATTTAAAGTCCAACCTTCTGGTGATTGTGATGTCATATTTTGACGTGATTTTGGTGATACAGTCACCGGAACACTGATGGAACACTGAACTTATCGATGATAAATGCTACTTTATCCTCATTGTTTTGATATCTCGCAACCTCTGTATTACATATTTAGATTTTCATAATGACTTAAAATAAATGACCTAATCAATGATATTAGATGTGAGCCCATTCAGTGTAGAAAATGTTCAGAAAATTTCAATGGTTAAAAGTCAACATGGTCAAAGGTTGCCTACTATAGGCATATAGCTTTTCTATTTGTTACGAAATACTGATGTATTATAAGAAATCGTGGAATTAAGACTGGCGAGTAAACAGACAGACAATGGACATAAAAGGTTTGAACGGTCTACCATCTGATGACGATGATGATGATGAACAGGAGGCTGTGAATGTATCTAGACCAACATATCTGGATACCTAATACATGAAAACATTATGAGATATCACATCTTTGGCATGAAGTGATAAAACAGCATAAATCAATCAAAGAAGTGGATGTTGACAGTTAAACAGTGTATATCGGGCTATATAACAGCAGCATCTATTGGCAGAGATACAATCAATGGCAGGTCAATATTTGTATTGGAGGTCTCAGGGGGTTAATGTAACGGTCAAACTGGCAAATATCAGGGCTAGAAGATGGTCATTTTCTATAGAAGAGGGACAATTCTTCTACTGGAATTTTAGGTCTTCATAAGGTCTTCTGGTATTAGCCAAGTTGTTTAGATGACCAATTACCACAAACCTGCCACTTTTGAGTTGTAAGTTTGAACCCGATGTGGAGCAGTTCCCAGGTACTGGCCATTGATGTTTTTTTTTCTTCTCCATGTTCTATTGTAACAGTATAACAAAGATGTTGACAATGGTGGTATACTGCAAATGTGGATATATATTTTTGTGAGTTTATATTTTTGCAAAGACAGCTTCAAATTATTTGTGGTGCGGTATTTTTCACCGTCTGCATCTCTATCTATTGCCAGTCATATGTTAAGGTTTTTAACTTATCACATACCGTATTCAACCCAATAAGCGCCCAGGGCATTTAAAAAATTGAAAAAGTGCTAATAAGACGAAATTATTGCAAATCTATACAGTTTTTGGTCAAAATTTATGCCTGGGCAATTAAAATCAAAGTCCCAAATGGGGAGGGGTGCTTAGAAGGACATGGGCGCTTATTGGGTCGAATACGGTATGTCACATATGTGGACATATATATACTGTATGGGTACTTAAATGAGTGCACTCAAAATTTAATTGTTCTATGGAAATATTGTCTTCATAGTTCAATCTTAAACTTGCATAACCACTACATGTAATCTTGGACACATTTTAGTGCCGTACTTGGATTAATTAGTACAATGGCGTGAGTATTAAAGAAAGATGCTAATTTAGAATACGCTAAAATTAGTACATGTACAGTACACATTGAGATCTAATGAAAGGACAATAAGCAAAAATCTTCACATCACAAATAATTCCACCTTACAGTATATAATGTATGTACAATTCCTACGGCAGTTGTACTAAGATAACTCTCAATCTTTTCTGAGCCCTAATAGTTTATTTTTTTATAGAGTGTTTTTTTTTGCTTTTGATCAGATTTATCACCACATCAATAAATTCATTTTACATCAATCATGAACTCATGAAAACTAGAACAGCTCCCAGGAAAGGCAAACTAGGTCATTTTACCTTAATTACAAACACTCAGGTGATCAAGATGTAAGTAATAAAGCTAGGTTAATGCAAAGCTTGTAAAATATTTATTCCTACTGGGAAATCCTGACCAACGAAAGCAGCAATCGTATGTGTTAGCAATACATTTACAATGAGTGCGAGACTTCCACACGACACGGAATCCAATACAGAGGTCGACACAACTATCAAATCAGAGAAATCACGGAAGATTTATACAAATCACACATGAAGAAGATCGGTGCCGTTAGAGGCCCTATGATAAAAGACTTCAGACCTTCTGTGTGGTATACCTGATCATTAATCATTCATTGACAATTTTTCTCCGATACTTTTTTCTTAAAAGTGTCATAAATATTTTATTGAGCACCTGCTCACACTAATCTGTGTAAATTTGGTGCTGTCTATCCTCGGAAGTGCATCGAGGGTGATGAAGAGGACAATGTCATGTCACACCTAGTAAAAACAGAACCGATTCCCTGCCATCCTTACCCATATTCATATTTTGATAAATGTTTTATCATTTCCGTTTTTATGTGAAGATGTTCGTGCAAAAAAACTAGCGCAAAATTAGGTCAATCCATGAACTGATCTCTGTACATGACGTTTTACACACCATATGGTACAATGGAAGATGTTATCTCAAAAAAAAAAAACAAAAAAAAAATGTAGTAGATAATCAATTATGACAGACATTGTTCTAAACCAATTCTTTACAATGAAACAATCTGAGATTACATTTATATCCTGAATTTAGATTTCTCTGATCAAATTTTTTCCTTTAGCGTTTTTATGACAAGCATTTAACCATACGAGTCTGCATATAGCTATCACGGAACAACATCAAAAAAAGAATTCTTATCTCCGAAATGTTTCATCTTTTATCTTCTGGAAGGTCGCTACTTTTCATCTTTATTCTTTATAATGTTTTTACAGTACGTATAATGAATAAGTAATCGCTATTTCCAATAGAACTATTTATTTCTCGAGACATTCTCTCGAACATTATTCACTTAAGTAACATTCAACCACAGCACATGAAACACATCAAAGAGATCTTTAACATGTATATATACCTACACCATTAATAGGGATCAACAGGGACATATAAGGATAGACTGATGGACCCGAGGAGGCGGAGTGGTTAAGGGGATTGACGTTCTACTTAGTCCAAAGTAAATTATCGCTGGGTTCCAGTGGCTGAGTGGTTAAGGTGATGGACATTCTACTTAGTCCAGAGTAAATTATCTCTGGGTTGCAGTGGCTGAGTGGTTAAGGTGATGGACATTCTACTTAGTCCAGAGTAAGTTACCTCTGGGTTGCAGTGGCTTAGTGGTTAAATTGTATGACATTTTACAACTGAACCTTCCTATCCTTTGGGTAGATTGTAACTTTGCACAGTAGGGGCTAAGTGGCTATATGTGTCCAAAAAAAATCCATTGATCATCCTGTAGGCCATTATGCAGTGGCCAAGAGGTTAAGGTGTCTGACATTCTACCACTAGGAAGCAACTTCTGAACTGCAGTGGCCAAGAGGTTAAGGTGTCTGACATTCTACTACTAGGAAGCCACTTCTGAACTGCAGTGGCCAGGAGTTAAGGTGTCTGACATTCTACCACTAGGTGAAGACTTCTGAACTGCAGTGGCCAGGAGGTTAATATGTCTGACATTCTACTACTAAGAAGCCACTTCTGAACTGCAGTGGCCACTTCTGAACTGCAGTGGCCAGGAGTTACGGTGTCTGACATTCTACCACTAGGAAGCCACTTCTGAACTGCAGTGGCCAGGAGGTTAAGGTGTCTGACATTCTACCACTAGGAAGCCACTTCTGAACTGCAGTGGCCAGGAGGTTAAGGTGTCTGACATTCTACCACTAGGAAGCCACTTCTGAACTGCAGTGGCCAAGAGGTTAAGGTGTCTGACATTCTACCACTAGGAAGCCACTTCTGAACTGCAGTGGCCAAGAGGTTAAGGTGTCTGACATTCTATCACTAGGAAGCCACTTCTGAACTGCAGTGGCCAAGAGGTTAAGGTGTCTGACATTCTACCACTAGAAAGCCACTTCTGAATTGCAGTGGCCAGGAGGTTAAGGTGTCAGAATTTTAACACTAACCTTTCACCTCTTTACACCATAAGACCCTGCATCTCTGGTGTTACAAGCCCCATTATTTGTCCATTATTATGTACTGAATAAAAGTATCCAGCTTTCTATAGCTGCAGCTGACATGTCTTAAAATGACCATAGCCATTAATAGGTGGTAAAATACTTAAAATTAACGAACATTAATAGATTTTTTTAGACATGGTATTGATTTAATGGTCATGGACTACAATCTGGCTCAAGGTCTTAGAAGCTTCATTTACAAGATATGGCATCTTTAACTGAGATAATATAAGGTCAATGACCTCCACAAGATAATTTTTCCCTAATTTGACTTTCCACTTTTAAAGGGAAGACATTTGTACGGAGATTTTGTAGGGGTAAACCAGTACAGTATGATGAACTTGTCATTGCCACCGATATTGTAATGTTCAGTGCTGCGGGGCTCGATCACAAAATACATCAGTATATAACACCGGAAAGTAGACATTTCACATCAATGGAAAACTGTCAACTAGTTCCTGACATTCTGACTTGTCTAGCTTAGAGCAGGGTAGTCATTATAACGAACCTTAAAATAATCACGTTAACGACAAACACAAAATCTTGTTGGATGGGAATAATGATTGTATATTCATACAAAAATACATTGTCAGCACAATTTTTGACTGACTTATTGACTGTTTAGTTATTTTGGTCAAACAGCATTGTTAGTCTAAATGGCACAACTAGCAGTAATATAAACATTATAAAGTTTACTGAAATAACCAATAAAATTTATATAAATATGATATTGTGTTTACTGATTTTTGTCTGCGATTAAATTTCGGGTAAATATTCATTAATTAGCTTAACATCCAGGGTCATGTAAGGACATGTCAGGTTTGTTGGTGGAGGAAAGCCGGAGTACCCAGAGAAAAACCACCGACCAGCAGTCAGTACCTGGCGACTGTGAAAATAAATGGCTGCGAAAAAGTTTCAGCTACAGGAGAAGACAGCTTTATAACCTAATATCATAAAATTTCATTGGCATTAAAAGTTCTGAGATATGAAAATGCAAAATTAAGTCGTGATAAAATAATCTCAGTTTATAAATCTCCAAACGTGCGCCAACACCATACCTGAGTTTAACTTCCACTGTAACTCCATTTTGGACTCAATAGATCTCCCAGAATGATACCCACCATCACCATTGCTTTCAAAAATCACTACAGATTCCGTACCACCAGCACCGACACCTTCTAAAACACATACATCTCCTAACACATGGAGCATGGTCAATTACATCCATGGTGGAAAGTGTTACAGAAATGGACTGAAACATTAAGTAGTCGTTAGCTCTGTCTATAACTCGACAGGCTGTATAGTGCTATATATACATTATCTTGTTTAGGGAGCACATGATTGTAAGCTTTAGTCTGAATTACAGGTCTTCTACAGATGTATATATGCTGTCAAAACAGCTTTAAGTCAACTTAAACATGCACTTTACCAGTGAAATTGAAAAAAAAAAAAAAAAAAAAGGTAAATATTTGTCTTGCTTTACCCCGTGTGGTTTAAATGAAGTTAGAATAAAGTCTATTTTCTGGTTGATAAAGTTGATACCCAAAAAGATTTATTTAAAACATGTAAATGTGTCCAATATTTGTAATGATAGAAAAACATGGAGTCTTATTTTAAAACTTCATTAAACCAGCATTTTTTCATAACCTAAAATAGTTGTATTTTAGTGATTCGTATTCAATGAATAATCCAGATATCTTCATATAGCTTCATATATTAATGATAACGTTTAATTTAAGACAGTTTTAGGAATACCTTGCATGCTCTAAATTACATAGTCAACTCAATATAAAACCTACATTGTAGTTCACCCTATGGCACAAAAAGAAAAGACATCTTTTGATGCAATTTAGCCAACTGCTAAAGAGGTACAAATAAGAATTAATAAATCAATAACTAATTAAGAAATACCAATGACTCAAAATCTCTATAGGCAACAGATTCAATAAGCAATAGAACTTATTTTTTATTTACAAGGTGCAACAGGAAAAAATATTTAGACGACACAAAAATACACGATATTTACAACAATCTTTTTGTACCCTTAGTAACAGAACACATTCAAAGGTCCAAAGCAAAATTAAGGAAGGCATTGAGGATTCCATTTAAACAAAGAATAAAAACAGAACACTCAACAAATTGTAAAATCTGTTCAGTCCTGGGCCACAAAAGGACTATATTACAGGCATCAATCTTGTTTTTAAGGATTTCTACATGACAGTTTTTTCTTGCACAAGTACACCAGTACTTTTTGGCATATTTATTGCAGTTCTAGAAAGCTATCACAGACTTCTGAAAACAGCTAGCTCAACAAATCACATATTGAACTTTTATCTCAGTGCAACTTTTATTGTCGTAGAAGACTTATGTATTTTATTGAAAGGAAAAGAAGAAGCAATATAGTATTGAAATATTATATCTTTTATGACCTGAAACCCTGTATGAAACTCCAATGGATATCTTATCTGTGCTTTAATTTTTTTACTAATCATTCAGTATCTATTTTTGTCTATCATATAGGATTTGATAATTAACACCTTTTTCTTAATGAAGACTGTATAGTAGGTGGTAGAAGCAACTACCTTAATTGTAATTGAAATAAAAACTATCCCAGCATTTTTCTTAAATATAGGTTAAAGGTCAAAATATAGGTCAGAGTGACCAATAGCTACTTTGGATAAACACAGCCTAATTAGCTGGTACTTGAAATTCTGTGAACAGCAACATGCTCCAGTCAAACTGCAAGTTTTTTGTTCATATTAAGGCCAAAGGTCATGATTACTACAGTAAGATGATCATAGAAGGTATATCAAATCAAGGTCAAGGTCACCAAAGAGGACAGTTTAAAATGAAGGTCAGGGTGACTGAAGAAGGAAATTTGATTTCAATGTCATAACAAAGAAGTAAGTTTCAAATCAAGGTCATTTGACTAAATTAAGAAATTTCAAGGTCAAGGTGACCAAAGAAGGAAATTTCAAACCAAGGTCAAGGTGACCTAGGCATAAATAATAAGATATACCCATAAAAGAATGAGGTGGATGGAAGCAGACAGACAAACAGGCATAACACCATACTGTCCTCTCTCTTCCTTTCAATCTTCTTTCCTTCAGACACCAGTGGGGGACTAAATAACTATGTTTAGTATATAGCAAAAACTTGGACCACCACCTGAACAGGATGATAGAAACACCAGACGGAGAGAGACATTCAAACCAATACAGATTTACAGATACTGAGAGTAACATGATGAATTGGATTTGTTTGAAACATACAGCACATATCATTTTAGATGTACAGTACTATAAAGTTCTATCTGTAACAGCTAGATGAGACGGAGTTTTACATCCAGGTCACTCTATCATGGCGATACTCGTTCTTTTGGTCACAAAGATGTGACAGCCCAAACATCTTGCTGTCACTTACTGTCCAATCAAATTCTTATTACAAATCAAGGTCTCTGAAACGTTTGTAGGGCCAACTCACCAAGCCATACACTTAATGTCAAACAGAAAGTTCATGAGTAGTCTGAGTCTGAAAAATGCTTGTAAAAAATCTCATATAGGTATCACTTTAGTGAATGTATTCTGTCCAATAACTGGTGATTATAGGACGCAGTTTGATTAATGATTTGGCGGGAAATCCAAAGCTGTCAAATAGAGTAACGTTCTTTGGTAATCATGTTCTTGGACAATTGGAAGTTTGTGATTGTAATTGGTAACGTAGTTGAAAATGAAACAATAACAATCAATTTTGAAATACAGACATTTTTGTATTTATGTAATTATTTTACATTGTATAATATACCTTGAAATTTTTTTTTAATACATAGATATTTCCGTAATATTAGAACCTCAATCCACAAAAATTGCTATTGTAGACATACACTTATTTTAGCGGTAGTTTTTTACCACTTTTCATGCTGTTTTTGAAACACTAAATCATGTAAAACACTAAATTTTGTAAAAACTAGGTAATTCTAGTATTGAACCATCAAATTCTGCGACTCTAATTATCTGCTCTGAAAAATACACTGTTTTGCATTTGTTATGGAAATTGACTGCACTTAAAAAAAGTATCTTTACAGTATTTCTTAATTGGTTTCCTTGTCTCAAAATTGACAAACAAGTATGAAAATTACAAAAGTTAAACATTACAAAACTTGGTTTGAGTTCAATGGCACCTAAAAGAACAGTTAACACTTAAATTTTAGTCCAGATACCAGTATATATATCAAGTATGACATATAAATTAAACTCATAAACCATATAAAAGTCTTTATAATGTGAATCCAGAAAGCAATATGATGAGAGAGTCACCATTGTGACCTATGTATTGTAGACTGGTCTCCCTCCAAGAGCCACATGAGAGCCATGCGGTTCAGTATGGTGTGACATTTCGCGGCCTACATCAAACGTACAAATCTAGCAGAAGAAAGTGGTAACACTAGTTATGGTTTCCACTGATTTATGGTCCCAAAATATTGAATTTTATTGAAGAAGTGCGAAAACTGTCCACTTTTATCAGCCCCTGAATGATTTAGGGTGCCTGTACGGTTTAGATATATTGATAACCATGGCAACCAGACGTCACAGGGACATGCTGAAGATTGTCCATCGTTTTGATCAAGGAACATCCAGAAGGGATGGCTATCCTTAATGTGGGGAGACAACAGCCCTGCTGGGAAAATGTAATAAGCTTTTGGTAATTATCACCATCACCAAAGGCACCTGGTCCCCATAGAAACGATCCTGTAGGTACTTAAGATGATAACAGGGAAAATGGTTGACATTGGAAATGAAGTTTTAATGGGTACCCAAGATGCAATAATAGCAATTACAATCATTGTCTAAAAGAACTCCAATGATATAATTCAATCAAAAAGCCTTTAGCCCTGCAGGCCACTCTCTGGATCTCCTGGGTACTGAGTGAATGTTTATCAAATCATTTGACCCCTTTGACCTTTGACATGTGTCACAAACAATCATCAATTGATCCCATGGTACTATTTAGGTGTCTCTTGTATGGATATTGGTGAAAAAAAATAAGAATTTATCATTCAGTGTACTTGATCACAGTAAACAAATGTCAAAAATCTAGCATGCTACTCCAGGCTTGTATTCATATCCCTTTGCCTCCGAAATTCTTTCAGCATGTTTGACCAAAATGACCTTGAAGATCCAGGTGACATTCATTTGAACTCATTTGGTATATCTTAATTAAATATATCAGTTCTCTGGGTATCTTTGGTCATTGAGAATCAGAAATGTCAGAAGACATCAATGATAATGCCTCCATTCATAATAAGTTTGGTTTGATCAGCCAGGATCATTTAAGGACGTGCAAAGTTTTCATGGTGGAGGAAAGCCAGAGTTACCCAAAGAAAAACAACCAACCAGCATTCAGTACCAGGCAGCTGTCCCAGGTGGAATTTAAACTTGTGACCCAGAGGTGGAGTGTGGTAAAATGTCAGATCATCTTAACCACTCACCACCACGGCCCTGCATACTTCTATATGAATCCTGACTAGAACATATTTAATTATGGCAATACAGAACAGGACGGACATGTACATTTTATGCATCTTGATTCACAATGGTCCTATGGCATGGTAACACAGGACTGGACAATCACATGTATATATCACTTCATATATCCTACTCCACCATTTCATAGCTGGGACATAAAACGTTGAAGACAGAAGTTTCTGATAGACAGCCAGTTTCACTACACAGACATTATGGTTTCGATGTGGCAACATTGCATATAAGCTCACATGACATTTGGGCGGTGCGCTAAAACATCTATGAAAGGCCAATATTTACATATGTATAGATATATCTGCTATCAGCTATAAAAAATAACAATGCTCAGAGTGTGTACATTTTTTTCCCCAGCAGATCTCAGATATTACAGCAATTTTTCTTCAATTCTAACACTGCGTTGCGATGGAAATGCATTCCAAAATTCAATAAACTCATACGAACCCCTAAAGCATTATCAATATTTGGTAGTTATCTGAAACAACAGCCTAGCAGAGAGTGTAGCAAACCTCTAATGTTGTGTGATAACTCTCCGCATACAGTGTGAAATTCCTAGCTTGAAGGCTGGAATCTGGTTTTTCTCTGACTAACTCTCAAACATTTGTATCAAGTACAATTAAATTTGAAAGTACATTTTGTCTCACTCCCGTACGGTATCTGTAGAAATCTTTTTACAATACACTGTTTAATGTCATATATATATTCTTTACATCAAAATTTGTACTGATCGTGGACGGAGAGGAGACAACCTTTTTTTTTTTTAACTTTGTGCCACTGTAATTAAGGGTTTATCTCTAGCATGAGAGTGAAAATAGATGTAAGACAAAGTTAAAATTGTTAACAAAAAACACCGGACATCCTGAGTTATTTTTTACTAATTTAATATAAAGTACACCAGTCCTCATCTTGTCGACAGATCTGTCAGTGATCTGCTTGTTACCACAGACATCTTAAGAATCCAGGCCCCAGGATTATGAAACATGCAGTCTTAGTCTAAGTTTTTGCTTAGCTAATCGAAAATAACATAACTATTTGTAATGTCATCTAAGATTGGCTAAGTCTATTAGACTTAATTAAGTCTTTGCTAATCAAAAATAACATAACTATTTGTAACATCATCTATGATTGGCTAAGTCTATTGGACTTAAGTCTTTGCTTAGCTAATCAAAAATAACATAACTTTTTGTAATGTCATCAAAGATTGGCTAAGTCTATTAGACTTAATTAAGTCTTTGCTTAGCTAATCAAAAATGATATAACTTTTTGAAACATCATCTTTGATTGGCTAAGTCTATTAGACTTAAGTCTTTGCTTTAAGCTAATCAAAAAGGAGATAACCTTTTGCAATGTCATGTTTGATTGGCTAGGTCTATTAGACTTAAGTCTTTGCTTAGCTAATAAAAAATGACATACCTTTTTGTAATATCATCTTTGATTGGCTAAGTCTAAAGTTAAGACTGTTTTGGACTTCTTTATGGCCAGGTTAGAAATTGTGTAGTTTTAAAGTTGGCTATAAAACAGAGGATCTGTTTGTTTGGCTTTAGTTTGCCTTAAAACTATATGGAAAAAGTAAAGACGGTAGCATTTAGAATGGGTTGCTATGGCAGCCATATTGGGGAGATTTCCCAGTAAATGTTATTTATGTTAATCTTTGCTTTTTGGAAAGTTAATATTTATTAAAACGTAAAATAGCAGAATAACGATAATTTAAACAATATAACACACAATTAATTAATTTAATAATGACCATATACACAGGTGTCTTAAAATCAAATTTAGATTTTCATATACTGTAATTTTACACTCTAATATATACTGGTACCTCACCGGTGATGACCTTCATGAGTTATCAAGGGGAATAACCATCACACAAGAATAAGAATTTATCATTGATTCTGTCACCAGGTGGCGTATGTTCGTAGATAAAACATGTGGCAATCTTACGGTAATTCTTAATCAATCAGAAATGGCTTTGTCTCAAGTGTACAATGTAACTTTCAGACGGAAAACTTCATCAATATTTGAGAAAACAATCTTGACCAGGAAGAAAGATTAAGACAAGAACTCACCTATGTGAAGTGTTTATATGTTCTGAGGATTTTTCTAATTCGGTGTCAAAGACTCGCGCTTCAACTGATTCCCTATTCCTTGCACCGATGTCTTCCGTTACAAATGACACTTACGAAGTCCCTTAAAGCCGAAGAAGCACGTCGCCGTTCTTGATGATTCGAAACGTAATTCGGTTACCTTGATTAGTTTACATGATTAAGTTAGCAGTCCCGCGTCCAAGCTTCCGCAATCCACCTCACTACAACAGAGAAACGGAGAATTCAAATAACGTGTCAGTCGCACTAAACAAATTACAATGTCATCAGCGTACCGGTAATTCTGCCCCAACATCTTTTCTAAGTAACTACAAATAGTAAAACATTACAGAATCGACATCTCCAGAGAAACAGACATATATGAGTTCATACAAAAATTTACTTTATCATCAAATGTGAATTCATACAAGTACATTGTATCTCTTTATCTTAAAAAATATATATATATATATATATATGATTCATACAAAATACCTTTTTGTAAACAATTTTTTAGGGAATTTCATTTCAATAGTTTATATTGTAACAAAGAAAACTGGATAATCTTAATCAATAAAGGCCCCAGGATCATGAAACAATAATTAGTTTAGACTTGATAGCCAATCACAGATGACGTTACAAAAAGTTACTTCATTTTTGATTGGCTAAGCAAAAACTAAGTCTTTATAAGACTGTAACATGATCCTGGGATCATGGCATATTAATTTCTACATCCATATAAGATTACATCCAATTTGCTGAGACAATATATAGATTTAAAAAAAAATACATGTAGGGCAAAGTGTGGAATGTCCAGAAACTAACTATCACATGATCATGTCTGCTATCCTTGACTACAAAGCCATTTAGGGCCTGCATGCAGGAATAACAGCTAGGTAAGTGTAATCTATAAGAAAAATGTCTGGATATGTTTTACATCAAATTTTGTACCTCAAGATATATTGTTTATAACGTACAGTATAACCTTTGACCTGTAACCTCTGGCCATACACCGAATCTCAAAATAACTGTACCAAAAGCAGCATGTGATTAATCACTAAAACACGCTGTTCTTTCCTGAGCCAATAATAAGACTTCCAGGAAAACACCAGATCAAGTATTCGGCGCTGGTAATATAAGTGTATTTACATGGAATTGGTAAAGACATTGGAGCTCAGCTGACGAATCGACAACAATGTTTAGCTCATGCAGCTTAAGCTGTTCCATGGGAGGTCAAGTATAACACACACTTGTAGTATGAAAATGACAAGTTACCAGGGAGGGCAGGGGAATGGGGGGAGGAGGAGGCTGGTGGGGGTGGAGGGGGAGGGTGTTCAGACAATTCAGTACTAGGATAATAATTAATGACCCTATATGGAGCTGGTATTTAAAGATCAGAAATAATGCTGATAATTACTGGATAATTATCATTGATGGGCCTCATGAGTTGATAATTGAAATTTTATATCAGGGTTTATCAAGAATATCTGATAACCATGGGATTAATAATTGGAGATGATATTTCAGTTATGAGAATATTGAAGTCCTTATCTTATAAGATAAAGAGTAAATATTACCCCAGGTGTAATACCAATAGCCCAATATCCCTGAGTGTACAAAAATAGTCAATAAAGACTCCCCTTGATTTCTGTGACTTTTGATGTATAAGAAATATAAAATTCATTATGTAGTTCCCTTTGGTTGCTAAAAATGCCGAGTGTCCTTGGGTTAAATACAAGAAAAAGTACAGAATTTTTCCTGGGTCTATGAAAAACAATCCAGTTTTACTTCAAAGGGACTGGAGAAAATTAATTTGTTATAAAATAAATATATACAAGACTTAACATTTCCTTAAGGTTAAAGAAAAATCCCTGTGTAAATGTATCCCTGGATCATCTTGTGGCTTAACAGTCAAGTATCCATAAATGTATAATAAATAATGCTGCATTCTGAAGTGTATAGGATATACCATCCATGTACAGGCCCTTTAGTGTATAAGAAATAGCCCTGAGTATCCTATGGTCAAAGTGTATAGAAAATCCATGCATGGACCTTAAGTGTATAAGAAATAGCTGAGAATTCCTTGGTTGTTTAAGAAATTAACCAGTACCATAAAGTGTTAGCTCCAGACTGGTAAGACAGCTATATATATTTCTAATGTTACCTGAGTCTAACAGAGAGCTGGACTCAAGGTAAATTTAATACGGAGCCTGTCAATCAAACGACTACTTTCCCAAGCGTAAATCCTGTCTGTGAGATCTCTCCTCCTGATTTATATGATACCACTGATGAGAGAATTCAGACTTCTTCCTATTTACCCTAAACATAGATATTTATGTGACGTTCTAATGCCTTTTCTTTATTTCCTTTCCTGTGATAAATAAAGGTATGTTTATTTCCTAAAGGCTACGGTGACAATCTTGGCCAGCGTTCCTGTGTGTGATACAGTCTAGAAGTAGGTGTTTTCTGCCTCTCTGACACATAAATCCTTGACTTACAACATCGTGTGGTGTGATCGACACAGTAAATCATACACATATTAATACCTCATGGTATCACACTTTCTATGGAAATATGAAATATTGGAGACAATGGCAATCACAAATCATCTTAACGATATGCAGGCATAACCAAGGACAAATACATTTACAGTAGATATATTGACAAATACACAGACACATTATGTACATACTCCATTTACAGTGTAGGAAGAATAACCCTGCACAGTGACAAAACATCATATTGCACACTCGTGCAAGCATTCCATGAACGTATAACAAAACTTTCCCTAATGACCTGATTATCAGATGCATGTTGGACAAATTTGACTTGCACAAGTGTGCAATATGATGATTTACCATATAAACACCACTGATGAAGAATTCCTAGTGTCTGTAGTAAAACAACTTGTCATACAGAAAAAGATTCACAAGTTCCAAAAACATATAAAGAAATGAGTTAATTGTACTGTTTAGAACTATGCAGTGGACATAAAGTGCATATAACGCTTTAGGCCTTTTTTTCACTTTTAGAATAGTTACGGTTCTAAGCAGTTCCACGTCGACACATGTACTCAACACCTAAAACAGGTCATCCGAGCTATGTATATTATAGCAACACTTAAAATCAATTGCAACATCTTAAATGTAATAGTATTCCACAAAACACTAATATCTTATTTACATTGCCCAATTCACCAAGCAATTAATGCTTATGAAATTCACTTCACTGCAAGATTAGTAAGAAAGGGCGTTTCTCCATTGGAAGAAATCCATGGACATATCTAAATCATTGGTTATCTGAAATTTCTATGACTTGTTCATCCAATGAAATGTATCTCCAACATTGAATATTCAGAGTTTTTCCTGATTATCATCATAAGATGAATGGAATCATTAGCATCATTAACACAACTCTTGTCTACTCTGGATTCCTGTCTATACTTGCCAAACATGCTGGTTCCAATGATATCCGATTTAGGCAAGTTATACTATACACAAAATGTGCCTGTTGGCTCCTAATGAAGTGTGCAAGGGTGAGAAAAACAGAAAAACGGAATGCGAGGAAATCCTTAACTTTTGTGGTCAGGTTGAAGTATATCCCATACCTCATTCGAATCTGATTGGAGAATTGAACCCAGCCATCTTGTTAAAAGGAAAGACTTTGTTATCAGCCCTGTGACACCTGAGGGACCTGCTTTGTTATAGCAAATACAAGCAATACACAAAAGATTAGAACATTTAAAATGCATTTATAAGCATTGATTGACTCATATTCACCGAATCCATTTGTTTTTTTGGGTTTTTTTTTTTTTCAAAATAAGTTGATTCCCAAGAGTATATGTGACAGTCATTGTGATTGGCTATTGCAAATAACAAATTGTGTTTTGATTCCAATAAAAATTCACAAAAAAATTGGAGGAAAAAAATCTTCTCTAAACTAATACCCCCTTAGTGTAATAAACCGATCAATAATGGACAATTTAATACTTCAAATTGTCAATAACGCTATGTATCTCCTTCTAATGCTTAAATAATAGAAACATTGAACAAAGCATTTTGAAATAGAAATTTTACGATTATTTTACAAAGCATTTGTAAAGCTGCCAGTCTGGTTCATCCCTACCATCACAATAGGACAGAACCATTTCAATAAATCATGAGGTGTTCCACTTACACAATAGGGGGGAATGGTGAATTTTTCTCCAGGCATTAAAAGGGAAATGTAACTTAGCACATTTTTACAGTACCATTAACGGCTTTATGATGCAAATTTATTCAGCATCACCCAGCCAATTTCCCTAGTGTCATAATTGTTCAGCAACATTTTACTTCTCAGTTTAATTTCTCCTTGAAGGCTATTCAGATAAAACAGAAATGTCATTAAGCGCCTTTCATTTTCCTAATTAGACCTTGAATACATCCAAGGAATAACGGTTACAAATGTGCATGTACCTTATTCGACCCAATAAGCCCCAAGGCGTTTAAAAAATTGAAAAAAATGAAAGGTGCTAATAAGACAAAATTATTGCAAATCTTGACAGTTTTGTGTGGTTTTGGTCTTCTTTTTTTTATGCGTGGACAATTTAAATCGAGGCCTCAAAAACGGTGAGGGGCGCTTATAGGGACATGGGCGCTTATTGGGTCGAATACGGTACTATTACATGAGGATTACTACAGTGAATGAAAAAGCTAAAACTACAGATAGGTACAAAGAGTTGTAGTGATCTAAAATGTCAAACTCAAAAAATAATTAATGAATAGTTCTATTCCAAATAAGAGTACAATTATGTTCTAATGCTAGGGGACAAAAAGTGAAGAGCTTCGTTCCATAAATAGCTACAGACCTATTTCAGAATGGAGAGGCCTGGGGCCCAAGTGGGGTAACTTGATGTGGTGGTGGGGGAGTGGAGGGAGAAGATTTCCATACTAGTGGGGTACTTAATGTATGTTGGTCGTTTTTTTTTTTTTTGATACTCAAGCCTCTCTTACCACCAAACTCTAGTTTGCATTGTTCTGAAATGACCATAGTTGGTTTCTGATCAAAATTACATGGTCAGATACCATTGTGGCGGTTTTTATCCACACCTAGGACCCAAGAAAGCTGGATACAAATTTATGTTATTGAAACCCAAGAAAGCTGGATACAAATTTATGTTATTGAAATGTTTGTATTTCAATATAAATTCAAACCGATGTTTTGTAATAAACGGCTAATTTCAATTCAGTTGTGTTGTTTTTCCAAGTCTTTGGTCCAACAAGCTTGCCCTGTCTGAAGAACACTGATATCATGTAGAACTATACTTACCGTATTAGACCTTATAAGCGCCCCTCCCCCTTTTTGAGGCCTCAATTTCAATTGCCAATGCATAAATAAGGACCAAAATTACATAAAACGGTATAGATTTGCAATAATTTCGACTTATTAGCACCTTTTCATTTTTATCAATTTTTTAAGCGCCCTGGGCGCTTATTGGGTCGAATACGGTATATCTATATCAAAACAGACCCAAGCAGCCTGTCAAGTCCTTGGTAACCTTACACACTGCCAGTTGTCCAGGACATTGCCCTAATTACCAGATCCTATCTGTCCCCTTATAAGGGCAGTATAAGGAGTTGCTGTCTAATACTGACACAATTAGAGTGTCTGCAGATCCTAAATACAGTATCACCGGGTACATACAACATGTATAGTACCATGTGACCTTTCGTAAGTTATTATAGAAAGAAAGGATGTCCTGTTCAAACACTGGCTTTATACTCAGAGAAATTTTAATAATTTGACTAAAAATGTATATATTGCACTTATACATCATTAATATAGTATTGTTAGTACAGCGAAACCTGCCATAGCGACCACCTCTGTATAAAGACCACCTGTTTATTAAGACAACTTTTTTGGCGTCATGAATGGTCATATATAACCCAACTGGACCTGTGTATAATGACCACTTTGTTTAAGGGGACTTCTTTCCCCTCGCCCCATGGGTGGTCTTTATAGACAGTTTTGACAGTACAAGTATTTAGAGTGAGAAATTACCATAAGTTATACATTTGAACACATGCACAAATATAGCTTCACTGCTGAACAGCTAGATTTTTACGATCAGGAAACCAGAGTCCCCATGGAAAACCACACAATCAGACATGCATATGTTCTCATGTCCATGTATAGTCAGGCAAATTGAACCCCCATCCACATACATTGATGTGAATGGAGAGTAAATGTCATCACTGCAACATTTTGATCCCCAATTTAACTTTTTCTCAATTGTCTTCATGAAGTCAATCATGCATGACTTATAATGATAAGATACAATGACATGCTTATTGCCTACCTATGAAATGTTCCTACCTGCATGAGTTACCTTCAAATTATCACATAAAATAATAAGATGGTTAAGCCATCCATGCATGTCGTCACTGGTTGAAGTAACCGACTTAAAAGTTACCGTTATGTCACACCAAATCAATAGAAGAAGAATTGACACATTCACATGTACGCCTCTAAAAAATGTTGGGTGAATACCAGAACCAATTACAATGTACTTGTACATGTAACATTCTGATGTACAACAGGTTTATCTGGCTAATAAACAAGTTGTGTTACTATTGGCAGGGTCACATGGCTAATTAAATAGGTTACACCCCTGAATTATAGCAATAACACGCCCAGTTAACTTAGACAGTTTAAAGTTACATGTTTGTATAAAAAGCAAGATAAAATTATACAGATGCTGTGAGAACACAAAGACAACACCCATTCATGGATTCAGAATAATATCTGGTTAATGCACAAATACAGTGTCAAGTATTGAATTTAGGAGTTGTTTTAATTTTTTGTCTTCAATGTTTAAAACCATTTTATCATCATATTCAGTAATGATAATCAAAAAGATATCATCATATTTTAAAATTTCGACCCCTTTAGGGGTCATGACAGCCATCTTGAATTTTCTCAGAAAAAAAAAATTACTTAAATAAAACCCTTACTGTACAGTACAGTGTCAGCTATTACCACGAGCAATTTCCAAAACTTTGACCTATAGGTTTTCAAGGATATATCCAGAAACCATGCAATTATGGACAGAGGGTGGGAAGGACACTCTCCAATAACTGCATCAGCACAGTCCAGACTGTTTCTGATCTCCCCCATAGTACAAACTACCAAAAAGGACATGAGTATTATGTCAATTATAATCTTAAAATCATATATGCAAATATAACACTTTGAAATATCATTGATGAAGAAGTCATTTTTGGTGAAAATTACACACAATAAGCTAAAGACAATTTAAAGTCCAAGAGATTTGACAAAAAGAAACATATCTTTCAAAAAGGGCACAATTTTTAGGTGCTTGTTTACAATAGTGGATATCACAGTGAATTGACTGTTATCGGATAAACAATCAATAACATTATGTCGGCATAGTCAACAGCGTCTGACAACCGGCGGATAATCACCCGAGTCATTAACGGAATCGGCGACAATTTGAGTCACCCTGTGACAACGCCTTCCAGTGATGGATTGTCTTATGATTGTCACAAAGTATTTGGCTTTTCGTATTTTCATATATTGTTAATTAATTACGAATATGGTGTAAACAGGAGAAACATATAGTGCGTGTAATAACACATTACCTTGTAATTGTGTTATGTAGTAACGGTACTTTAATGAAGGAATAAGTCTGTCTGGTTTTTATATTATATGTATCTCTGTCTGAGTCAGGCTATATAAATATATTGCAGTCATGATATTGATGAAATAAAGTCATAATCATTTCACATTCATATGAATGCAATTACATATCAAGTTTCATTTGTCATGACATCATATATATATGTATAGGGAACTAAGCTTATAACAAAGTTAGTAATTTTGAACTAAGCTTATAACGAAGTTAGTAATTTTGTTGGTCCCCATAGGTTTGTTATAACTGTGTTTATATACTTCTTCCATGTAGTAAAATTGCTACACAACTAATAGTTCTTATTTAAAGTTTACTGAATATTCTCCACCGCCGACAGAGCATAAACGATATTCACCATTTCAACAATAATTCGTGTTTAATCGTGTAGACATATGTCAAATCAACACAAAAAAAATAATATAAAATAATTCATTTTGCTTACTGTGCATGCGCAATCAGTACTTCATCCATCAACATAGTGTCATGGAATTTTTTCGGGATGCAATTAATTATTTTTTTTTTTTTATCTTGAATTAAAATTAAAAGCTCAAATTTTTCAATGGTGGTAATTGTGTAAATTAAGTAACTTTTGTAACTGAAGAAAAATACTTAATCGTTTGCTCCTGTTTTTGATAGAGAAAAATTGCTACACAACTAATAGTTCTTATTTAAAGTTTACTGAATATTCTCTATTGTAATACATGACTAACTAAATTCAAAACACTACTTATATACAACAGAAAAATTTGATGAGATTTTCACTGAATCTTAAAAACAATGGCCTACATGTGTTCACCATGCATTAGATTTGACTGATGTATTAATTATGACACGTTTCAGAAGTATTTCCTCATGACTAATTACTGAATATAAAAACCCTGTACTTAATGTTATAGTGATGTTTCACAATAGCTAAAAAGTGCACAAATAAAAGTACAAATTACTTATGATATTAATTTCTCCGTCAAAATGATAAACAGTTTGGTAATTAACCTGTTCAATTCTTCATCTATCAATCAAACATGCTCAAACATTTTTTTCAAGTCATCAGACTCCAAAAATGTCATCATGATGCATTAAATGGATAACCTTTTATCTCTGTTATTAATTCATGTATCTAGTCACAAAGAAACTCACATTTTGATTTTTTTTTTACATGACAATACATCTACAAAAAAGTACAAAAGCTATCCCTTTCATGTAAATTCAGATATATCAACTTCTATAGCTTATGACATATTTACATAATTTTCTTTTATCTTAAGTCTTAATCTACGCTAACAAATGGTATTTTTTCACTATCAAAAACAGGAGCAGACGATTTAGTATTTTTCTTCAGTTACAAAAGTTACTTAATTTACACCATTACCACCATTGAAAAGTTTGAGCTTCTAATTTTACTTCAAGTTAAAAATATAAAAAAATAATTAATTGCATCCCGAAAAAATTCCGTGCTACTATATCCTATATGGAATGAAGTACTGATTGCGCATGTACCAAAGGCGAAGTAAATTATTTTATATTATTTTTTGTGTTAATTATACATACATACACACGATTAAACACTAATTATTGTTCAAATGATGAATATCATTTATGCTTTGTCGGCGGTGGAGCATCTTTAATCTACTTAATCAATGCCTTTTCATTACAAGTCTAATGAAATACTCATTAGTTTAGTATCCACACTTGTTTTTGTCCAATTTGATATTCTGGTTGTCTCCCCTATTTCAACATCAAGTGATTGTCTCCCCTCTGTAATAATCTAAAATGTGCTTTTTGGCATTTCTTCCCATTTACTTTAATTTATACATAGTCCCTTATATCATATTTATCATGTGATTGTCTCCCCTTTGCTGTCCCATATCAATAGGAATTCCTCGGGTGTAAAACATAACCTCGGATGTAATAGGTGTAAGAAGATGTCAAACATTTTCTTTGCCAGAAAACCTAATTACGCCCAAACTGCGCACAAGAAAATGAATTATTATTGAAATATTGAACTTCCATAGTCGTATTACAAGAAATTGAATGTAACAATTTCTTCTTCAAGACGGAAAACATGCAGCATCGATGAACTGACACTTTATATAGTTTTAGGGGTTGTGTCCTTGGTGGTAACTAGTTGTTATGAAAATAGTCCCTTAGTTTCAAAATGGATGCCTTTGTGTCACATCCTAGGTCAATGTACGGCAGTTACTTCCGAGGAGTTCCAATTGGTCCCACATACTGTGATTGTCTCCCCTACGTTATAGCCTAATGTGTACTTATCTCCCCTTTCAAATGAACATGTCATGATCTCCCCTTTGCTGTATACCATTTTACTGATTTCTCCTCTTTGTTGTATTCTGGAATCTGATTGTCTCCCCTTTGTTGTTTCATATAACGGTACTGTGATTATCTCCCCTCTGTTATAGTCTATTAAATGTGTAATTATCTCCCCATTGATATGAACATGTCATAATTTCCCCTTCCATTTTACCGATTTCTCCTCTTTGTTGTATTCTGGAATCTGATTGTCTCTCCTTTTGTATAACAGACAATTGTTATCTCCCTTTTACTGATCTCCTATTATGATTGTCTTGCCATGGTCAGATGTGTTAGCTTATTCTTATATATCTTTTGATATGTCTCTTTACTGTCCAAACTTAATGATGACCTTGCATGTGTTTTGTTCCATCAGGTTTTTATCTCCCCTTTTGCATGCTTTATTCTTTTGTTGCATTTGTATTTCATTGGTAGGCAATTGTAAAATTTCAACTTAGATGTTATTTAATTCACAACATGCCTAAATGAGGAATTTAAAAAAAAAATTATAGAAATACTGCACTTTCAACCCTTTCACCCCTGTGAATTCATAATGGACTGTTCCCATCTTAGAAAAAGAAGATTCTAAAACATCTTTAAGGGTAAATGAGTCATGAGAGAATGATTCAAACCAGAGGTTTTTGAGACATTACATCACAGCCGACAGTTGTTCAGGAGCCATTGTTAAGTCTCTATTGTGCGGCCAAATTCTGGATAAAAGTGTCAGGAACGATTCCCAAAGACTCGGAGATGAGAAGCTGATGAGTTCAGGTGTTTCTAAGAGAGAGAAGATCCCCTGGAGGGAGCACAGCTGCTGACACAGACATTTTATAGGGAGCATTCCAGCTTAGGGCAGGTTGTTTTTCTCCAGCAGGGAATATACATGGCTATATATAGTGTTAGATTTCCAAGGAACAAATCAGAGGAGTTGTATTCTTGGGAAACAATTTGCAATGACATTTACTTTGGAGAATGAAGGGGAAATTCTATGAAGAAATAATAAGCGAAACAGTTAGAACTTTAGATATCATGAAAAGTACTATTGTCAATGTGTGAGATGAAGTGATTACATTGTAATGCAGAATAAATCAATTTTTCATAAATGATAACCTAATATGAAAACAGATTTTGTTGTCTATCATTCAAAATATATTTTTTTGCAACAAGATGAACAGAAATATAAATCATGATTGCCAAAGTTTTAAGAACTTTATATGGAGTCATAGATTTATACACAATGCATCTAGTGTGATTTATTGAATGTTGTACAATTCAGGATCTACAAATAAGAAGGAGCATGTGTTTTATAGAAAGACAATAGGACCATTGAGAGTCACTCCGTCATTTCTCTGGCCTTAATGGGCATTTAGAAATGTTTGTAAAATGTCAGAAGACCCAGCTCCATCAAGGGAGATAACCAAAGTATGACTGTGTACTACAGAACCTTGTTACTGCAAATGTCAGGAGAAATTACCTGGTACATCGTGTCAAAATAACACGTTAACCGTTATGTTCTTTTTTGTAAATAAGGTATCAATACTCATTTAAGAGAAAGTTACATGTAACAACGTTCAGGCAAATACAATATGTCATCTGTTCACCAATTCTACATTGCAATTGTACATCTGACAGCTTTGTGACTAAATCATCTAAAACATGTCATGAATGTGATGATTCTGATAAAATAAACGACATGATGAAATCAACATTAACTCATGTAAGGGAAATGTGTCTTTGTATTAGTCTTTGAAACAAAGAGACATCAAGATATCACAAGATGTTGGCTTTAATTAAATTTGAAGTATCATTAATTTCATTCATATTGCAGAAAGATCTTAAGTCTAACAAAAGTTGGAAATTTTCTCTACTCTTCCATTTATTCTCTTGTCCTAACAAAAAAGAAATTTAACAATTAAATAACAAATAATTGCTATTAAATATCCCAAATGACCATCTGATTAACTGAAGAAAAAGTGACCTTGTACATGTACGGCCTAATCGTCAGTGTGTCTTTTTATTGTTTTAATGTTAAAAAGAAACTGTCTACCAGTGATATTTTGCCAATTTTTACTGATCTTTTATGGTCATTCCATTAGAAAATAAAATCATTCCTAGTGTCTGTCAGTCATATAATAACATTAGAAACATAGATAAATATATGTTATTATGTATCTCACTAAATAAAATCATTTTTCACCACATTCCTCTCCAGATCAATAATAAACAGGTGATAATTATAACAGTCATGACAGGTATATAAGATATACGATGTCAATTCCTACACGTGCCAAGATCAATAACATATGTCCCCATTACTGAGTAAATACTTAGTGATAATCGTATTTATAATACCGCCGACGATTAAACAGCTGTTAAGCCATCTGCTCCTCCTATATAATGTTAAATACATATTTGTTACATCTTTTGTACGCTTGCTAGCACACTATCAATCAATTTTTATATTCAGTAGATTTATAAGACGTACAAGCTGTTATGCTACAACATAAAATTTATTGTTATTCATAAGAGATTTATGAATGTGGTGAAAAAAATTCTGAAAAAAGGCAATCTTTAAAAATGTGTAAAGTTATTATCACAGGAGTTTTTCATAAATTTAAAAAAAAATCTTTAAAAAACAATTTTCAACACGTAACCAGCAATATCAGATCATTATCAAAAAGTTGTCTCTCGAATCTAAAACTAAAATCATCAACATCATGTTTTTCCTTAAAAGAAACAACAGCTAGAACATTAACCCTGCTTTTAACGGTAAAGTGCACAAAATCATCGGTTTTTGAAATCACCAACAAAACGAATTGTTAAAACACAAAGTCTGCAGTATTAATATCACACTAAGGAATATGGTTTCTTGTCTTCGTTTACTTTTTACCAAATATTACAAATTCATTTATCCAGGCGGTAACAGTTAGGCAATAATCAAACCATTTGGATTGAGTTTAACCATCTGCCTAACTGTGGCTGCCTAACTGTGGCCTAGCTGTACATGGTTTGGTACCCAATGTTAATGCTTAGAGTGCAACATATTAAATATAATTTTCTTTTGTAAAATGAAAACTCTAATGAGAAAATAATTAAATTTAATGCTTTTATAGATCCTGAAGCATCCAAGATCCCTAAAGCTTGCAACAGACTAACGATTTATCTTGCAACACGATGAAAGTTTGGCAGAAACACATCAATACCGCGAGCTGACTGATGGCACTGTTCAAAATGAGTTTAGCTTAGTGTCGTCAACAGGGCAAAAACTCAGGGTCTGCACAAGAACATTTTTAACACCATACCATAAGGAACAGAACTGGTAAATAAGCACCATTGTAACTTTGTTGTATATATATACCCAAGACATGTTTTATTCCAAAATCCTATACATGCAAAGACTATAATTAGTCTCTAGTTCTTGGTCTCAAGTTATTTGGTCTAGTAGCCAGAAGGTTGTTAAGCATTGAAGAACTTTCAGTTGGCAGTTATGGGATGATGAATGCCAACTGACCATGGGCACTTGGCAACTTACTTTTATAGGAAAGATGATATCAATGAATTTGACTTTTTTTTTTTTTTTTGCGCCTTCCCTAGCCCCCCTCCCCCCACCTCCAGGTATGAATGATCAGTTAAATACTGATAGCCATGTAAAAGTAGTTCAATCCTTAAATTAAGTGCCCAAGATTTAATACAGAAATCTTCAGGCATGACTTATTGACCAAAGGAAGAATATCCGATTCCCAATAATTTATAAACAAACTATCTGAACCAATAAAACTTTTATTTGTCTTTCTATATTTCTGGTCCATTAATGATATCAAAATTTCTTAATTGAAAGTTGAAAATGGTCAAGTCAAAATGATGCAGAGCAATATCAAAATGCAGATGTTGATGCGTATAGGATTCTATAGAATGAGAGCTCAGTACATGAGAAATATTCAGCGTATTCGTTCTATGGAGTGATCAGACTTAGTGCACAGGACAGCACACATAGATAAGGCTTCGTATTAAGCTGTGCTCAATAAATTCAAAACTTCATTACAGCTAACCTGCAATATTCATACCAATTCCACCTCTCCATATTAATTACAGCCACCACCAATAACGTTTTTATTAATTACAGTTTTCGTGCTAGTCATAATCACACTTCGTACTGCACACAGATAACAGGTCTATCGGCAATCGGCATTCATCAGATTATGAAACCTTTATATCATATTAAATTGCACTGCAAGAAAAAAATTAACTGCAATTTTTATTTGCAAATGGATATCAATATTTTGAGAATTTTTTTTTTGTAATTTCAAATGACAACACAACAGATTTTTTTTCTATGTAACAGTAAGCAGAGACACTCAGAGGACCCTGTTTGATTCGTTACAATGGACCTGTAATAGTTCAACCTTACAGCATGGTAATTGGTAGCGTTGTCAGCAGACTATTGGACCCAAGGGTTGGCTATAATGTTGATTGGTTTTGCATGTAAGTTGACCTCTGATGGCTTGATCGGAGGCTCGTGGACAGAACAGGTCAGTTTCTGCAGTTTCCGCTAGATCATTCAAGCTGTTTACAGCAATGTATCTGATGCTTACCGATAAAAGCTGCTGAGTTGTAAATCTGCACATAGTGGAGCCTATTTAATTCAGCCTCCATTTATACAGTTTCTTCACTCATCATTCACTATAAATATTCTCTCCAGCCATTTCACAATCGAGCCACTTTTGTCTGAAAACCAAGATTAGATGGATAAAGAAGCTCTATTGTATTTCAAACATATTGCCCTTGGTGAATTCTTTGAGAATCACAGTTCAACACTCTTCATGTTTAAAATCTTCATGTTTAGAGAAATCTTTTAGATTGAAACTATTAGTGTGGACAAAATTATTTGGTGACGATGAAAGTTATAGAATATAGAATAAAAGAAATAGGAATATATACATTATTTTTGCCCGAATCTAGCATATGATGTTGCAAAACGGGGTTTCCAGATCCAACAACGAAATAGGTAAAGTATGATTTACTATTGGTTAGTCCAACCTTCTGGCTATTATAACATCGCAAAATCACACAAAAATTTGACATCACAAGCATCGGAAGGTGGGACTGCTCAACAGAAATTCGTACTTTCCCCAACGTCGTTTTGGGATGTACCTCACACCCTTGAGTGTATTGCAGAGCCTTTTACTGACTTAATTAACACTAAAACCGCTATCTAAAATCATTAAATCTACTGAAATAAAACCAGCAGATGGCGCAAAGGGATGTTTTCAATATCTGATCATAATTATCTCCCTTTTTCAGGTACTAAAAAAGACTAAATTGAATTATGGGATAGGAATGCATGGAGAAGGAAAACAACACTCTTCTAGAAAAACAGCTTGAAGCATCCATTATCTGAAAGCAGCTGTAGAACTTTTTGCAAAAAATTTAAATCATATCTCTTTCACAGAAGGGAAGTGGGTTCACAGGTGGGGAAAATGTTTACCTATTAGAGGGAAGGAAAGCCGGATACAATGTAAATTGTCACTAATGGAACTAGAGCTCCTAGCTAATTAGGCCTTATACAGTGGACAAACTTTTATACTACACCTCTCCGATGCTTAAAATATCTCAACATGTCTTCGTTTAAAAATCAATATTAATGCCTCTAACCAGACTTGTAACAAAATAGGAGTATAAAGTTTAGGGTAGGGTATTCAGACGCTGATTCAAACTCCCTTCTGTGGAAAATACCAAACTAATATAATTGTTTTGTGGGAAATACTCAAAGCTTTTATTAAATTATTTTCTTCATTTAATATTTTACAGAAGTTTTAAAATGTCTATGATGTACTTTTTAAGTGTGAAGTTTGTTTCGAAGAAAAGTGTATCAATTTATGTCTATTGGCTTTAATTATCTAGTAATTTAATTAAGGTTTTAAATAGAGATTTTCCATTAATTACTGTGTAATTTAATAGGTTTTAAATAGATTTTTCGTGAATTATTGTGTAATTTAATAGGTTTCAAATAGAAATTTTTCATTAATTATTGTGTAATTTAATAGGTTTCAAATAGAGAGTTTCCATTAAAACTCCCTTATAGTATCAAATGTGCAACAACAAGGAATTCCCTGTTAGAGATCCTCTTCTTGTTTTTTGTAACACAAAATTATGTCATATAAATCCTTATAAGGAGTTGTATTGGCCTAGTGGTTAAGGTGTCTGATATTTCATCAGCTACAGTATATGTGTTGCATGCTCAAGGCCGTGACAGATAATGGCCATCCAGTCACCAGACTTGTATAACATGAAATGTGGAAGTGTTTTCCTGGTACCAAAATTCTGGAATGCTACATATGTTGATACGTCTTTTTATAGCAATAAGAATTTACAAGTGTTTCACATTTTCTTCACTACTCTTTCACAAAATGAAATTATAGAATTTTTCATCATATGCATCCTTACAAGGTCATAGAGGTGTAAACATTTCATCAGCTAGAGGCAATCAATATATCATGTCACATATTTGGTAATGGATGGAGTTTGGTGCCGGTTTTTTCTTGCACATTACATGGTGAAACTTAACATCCTTTAATGACCAAGTATTATTATTTTTGAAAAACACAAATAGATTTTTGCTAAAAGTCCATAATTGTACTTTGATACAATTTAAATAGGGTACCAGGCTCCAATTTCAGGAAACAAAAGTGCAGACTTAAGTCATAACTTAAGTTTTTCTCCTTATGTAACTTATATGAAAACTTAAGTCAGTTTTGGACTTAAGTTTTGTTTCGAGAAATCCGGGCCTGCTACATCATAGTAGACAAATTAATATACATGTATTACAAGTCCATAAACAATTAGGTCTAATTACCCAGGCTATTGTTTATCACAGGAAAATGAAATGTTATTGGTTGTCTGGAGAACTGTAATCATAACCAATATTGTTTCATAAATAAATAGTTACGTAATAGCTTGTTAGCCAAAAACTGGTGTAAGATTAATTACAATAATTACCTAACAACCAGAAACAATTATCTAGAGTGACACAGCAAATTAGGCTGATAGTAAAATATTATCGACTAGTTGAAGTACTAATCAGAACTTATAGGGAGGGACGGAATTTATCGGCATGGGCTGTTTACATGAAATTTTGATCATATTTATTTAACTTTTTTTCTGACGAGAATTTTTTAGTTTCCAAGATAAATAAAAAAAAACTTCATGAGAGTGAGACACTAAATAGCAATAGCACTAGATTTTTTTTATCTTATTGATGGCTATTGGCGAAAATGTATAACTTACATGCAATAAAGACTTAATTTGAGCCAAAATGTGAAAGAAAATGCTGAAGATTTATAAATATGCAAAAGTCTCTCAATTCAATATGAATTGATAAGGGGAATGGTAAATGCAATTCACATAATATTTTACCAAAGAAAAACAATATTGGTAACCAAGTAACAAAATTCTGATGGACAGAGTTATTTCCCTTGGTTTCACACCGTCAGTACTTCCAAGGGAAGCAACTCTGGTAGATCAGAATTATAAAGATATCAAGAGCAAGCAATGAAAGATGACCAAATTTCCATGAATAAAATAGCCAATGAGAGAAAAGCGAATGTAACGTCGACTCGAACAACTAATGAAATTATAAGCAATATCAGAACATCAAATATAATCAATGAAAGAAATGTAAATGGTAAATATACAGTAATGAACAAAGAATAACCAATTCATATATTTCAAAACACACATTTCACAACATTCAAAAGGAAAATATATTAAAAAAAACTTGATATATTGCGGTTTACCTGGTTACATAATATTTTATCAAAGTATTGGGTGGGATATTATTCGTGTTTGATAACAGAAATATTTGAAATGATACCAACCTTGCAGACACTAACAGCGTGTCGCTATATCTCCTCTACCATACCATCACTGATAACCCCTAATATTTACACGCTAATTGACGACTTATAGATACAGCGAACCACTTTAAAAATTTAAAAAATGCAATTGCTAGTTGAATTCCATTTCCGATATACAAAATACACTACAATTTGTACAAACAAAAAAATAAGCCTTTAGGCTTATCAATATATAACGTAGATATATGTCTATCAGCAACATCTATATATCATGCAGCTCAGGGCCTTGCCATGCATTTAAATTATACAAAATAGTGCTCTTCAGTAAAATAGAAATGTAAGTCTGAACCTAACATCTAAAATGTCTGGAATTTTTCTTTGTTTTCAATATTGGGAACTAAAGGCGAAAAATTAATTATAGCAGCTTTTTGAGAACGACAAAACATGTAAATAATCATATATAATTGCCTCTGACAACATCTGGCCTTTTAGGCCCTTTGAAATTCTTAAATCCCTCTTATCACCTTCCTTAAAATGATTTCCATTAATCCAAAACCACACTTAATGCATTCAACACAATATGTCTTACAGTCTTCCCATCCCTATTATTCCCCATTTATGAATACCATAGTGGCTTCTTTCAGTTATTTTTGTTTTCCCAGAAAATGAGGTGTTTTACTTTTTGCAATAATTTTGAGTAAGGATTTAAAAGATTTGGGCCCATTATTCTTTTGAGCACATGCCACTAATTGGATCTAATATGCTATTTTATCCTACCAGTTACATAAATGCTAAAATCAATGCAATGTCAATTCATAAGGATAGTAGCATTTCAGCACTAAAACCATAATCAAGTACAATTTGGTCCATAATTTATTTGTGCCTCTTAAAATTCTCAATGTTCTGTATTTTTTTATTACACTTAAAATCTTTGATTGTCCAAAACCAACATAATACTTGTTATCCTTGATCAATATTAGTTTTTTTTTTTAAACAGCATTTCAAGACTAATGCTTCCAAACCATATCAACATCAGCAATAATGCTGATGTCCATTGCAAAGTGATTCCATATATGGTCCTCTCTCTTCCAGAGATGGTTCCATATATGGTCCTCTCTCTTCAAGAAATGATTCCATAAATGGTGTCTCTGTTCCAGAGGTGATTCCATTTATGGTCCTCTCTGTTCCAGAGGTGATTCCATATATGGTCCTCTCTGTACCAGAGGTGATTCCATATATGGTCCTCTCTGTTCCAGAGGTGATTCCATATATGGTCCTCTCTGTTCCAGAGGTGATTCCATATATGGTCCTCTCTGTTCCAGAGGTGATTCCATATATGGTCCTCTCTGTACCAGAGGTGATTCCATATATGGTCCTCTTTCTTCCTGAGAAGAGCAAACAATTAGACATCTAGAAATTTGACAAGGAATAGAAGATGAAGACATGAAACTGGACCTGAAGGAAGAAGGAATAAGTCTGAACAGAACACTCTAGAGGTCAGGAGTAAGCTGCTGAAATATCTGGAGTAAAACCATCAACCAATGGCCAGTCCATGAACTTGGAACCCAGAGATGGAGAGCTAGATAATGTCAACCATCTAAATAATGCTGCTGTTGTTATGGCAACCATTGTCTTACAACCATTATGGACAATATCAAGGATTTATAGTTGTTGAATTGTTTAGACTGCATGAAGGAGATCCCTTTCCATGTCCAACTGACTACCAAGATTCCTTCTTTAGAAGACTTAAAATTTTTAACCCTGATTTCTACAATAACATTTATAGACAAACATTTCTAGTTTTGTTTTAAGAATGAAATGGTCTAAATATAGCATTTTCAGTGACACAATGATAAGTGGCATACTGCTGTTCTAAATCACATTTCAACTGTAAATCAATTTAAAACCCACCAAATATTAATACACAATTCTCTAGGGATGATACTGGGCTGTCAGATTAAAACGCTTTTTTTTCGTTTCCTTAATATCATCTCAAGGTAATGCAGTAATTTGGGATTATGAAGGTAAAACTGAAGGCAACAAAATCATATCACCATGGCAACATGGGAGACATTTTTAACGTAATTATCACAAAAAAAAACCCACAAAAAAAACCCACGTCAACAGATATAGAAATTTTAATCTCTAATGCAAATATATGAAGCCTTTATCAAAATGGATCACCATAAGATTATAGAGTCATGAATTATAAGAAGTCATATTATCATCCGTTCAGTTCCAAAAATGGTAATTAGTTATCGAAAATCTTTTATAAACAATTCCAGCTGAAACTCAGAAAATCTGCTTTCCTAAATTTATCATACCCAGTATTCGTTAATATTAGGTAATTAGAGTGAAAATTGTTATTGATTTATAGTACTAACAACAGGGGGAAGTGAAATAGGAAAAAGCAGGTATAGGAATGAAATAATGTTGATATAACAGGAGCAGGTCATAGTGACTTATACATATTGTTAAAGGATTAACTTGAATAATTCTATATGCTACAGAGATATAACATGAGGTATTATAAATGTGAAGTGATTTGTGATGAAAGTTATACAATTATTCAATCTAATCCTAGGTCTAAGGATTTCTATACTTCTTCATGGACTCTTTTGGTTACAAAAAATATGACAATGCTGTTTCAGCCAATCAGAGGCAATATTACAAATGGCAACATTATTTTTTATGATAAAACTTTGATATGGTGAACAAAAGTTTTAAGTCAATGAAAAAGTTTGTTACAAGCCAGATTGAACTATTTATAGTCACTCAGATGATAGAGCAATGACTGATTCTTAAACTCAGTAGGTTTTAGGGATTTGGTCACCATACCATGAAGTCTTATAGGTGCAATACCTTGTAAGGAACACTCGACAAGAATGAGTAGTTCAACTATTTCAACACTTTTCAGGTATTTTCCAAAATTAGTGCACAAACCTATTTGAGGCAAAAACATATATTTTATCAATAATAAATTTATTGAATTCTGCCCATATAACATAGGTGTAAGATGTGCCTTATAATAAAGATCATTGTTACTTTAAAATATGAAAAAAAAAAATGAAAATCTTTAAACTGTAACTACTGAAGATTAATTCAGTTATACAGTTCGATACCAACACAGACAGACTGGGGGGCATGCTGTCTGCACTTATAGAAAGCTGCACTTTATGCACTAAAGTTACAATTCTTTTTGTTTCTTCACATCATCATTATCTCCAAAGGAGGCTATATAAAAACCCAAAGGAAGCTGTGTGACAGACCTGTACAAAGAAGAGTTGAAAGAAGCAACCTAAGAGATATTTCACAGTCATTTGAAAAAAAAAATTATCATTATATGGATAGAACACTTATATGCATGCTCAAATCGTATTGTGAAACCAACAAATCACTACAGCTGAAGAAAAGACTTTAATTTGCCCTTTTATACTCAGGACTTCTCAAATATTGAAATTAAGTACTGCACTTGTAATATAAGATCCAAACGATTGGCAATGTATCAGTTTGTCTTTGACTCATTCACCCCTTAAGACACATTTAGACTCTTCTAAATCAAAAGACTAGACCAGTCCATTGAGAAATTTAAGGGGACAAATGAGTATAAATCCATTTACAGGTCCTTCGAGGTTCATTATCCAATAACATATTTTTCTGTTATTCAGTTTAAATACCAGACAAAACAATCTGTTATTCCAATGCTAGAAAAAGCATTAAAAGTTGCAAAAAGAGAAATGACATTTGGCTACATAATAATAAGACATCGATTAAATTAATTTAGTATAAGAGTTCAAATTTTTATAAGCCATATATTCTTGCACAAACTACATAGGTCATGCTCAGCAATCATGTGTGTGGTATATACTATGAGAGGTTCAATACTCTATAGATTTATTGTACTCCATTCAGTTTGTGAGTCCAAACATGCCAAACCCCCTATAGTTATTTATTATGATTTACAAATATATCTGGCCTGCTTCTCATAGAGATCAATAGAGGGATCAATGAAATAAGGCAAAACTGTTTGCTTTCATCTTAATAAGCAAATGACAGTCTGCCCCACATTACCCCCACACATGATTTGTCCAGCAGGAATTAATTGACTGTATATTTATAACATTTAATAAGTTTTTTTTTTAATTCGAGATGACTTGTATGTAACTTAATTAAACCCCAAAACATAACACCGTATTCACCATGATTAGCGCCCTTTCCCCCTATAAGCGCCCCTCCCCCCCCCAATAAGCGCCCCTCCCAACTTCTAGAAATTGAGTCTTTATATAAACGCCTCCCTTGAAGACTACCTGTTGAGTTCTCACCATGCTTCTACCTGAAATTCATGTTACAGACCAAGCTGTGCAAAAACTTATTTCTTATTTCATTGAAAACAAGGAAAAGCACACCTACTGAAATAGCTCAAATACAGCCTTTTTTTTGTCTGATGCTTATATTCAAAATTCCTGAATTCAGAGCAAATTTAGTTCATAATTAAGTTACCCTGTTGACCTTTTTGATAATTTTTATTTTGTTTATGCTATATTTACATGAATTATAGACAACTTACTAATTAACAAAAGCATCATCATGAATTTTACACTACCAATTTAAAATTCTCATCAATTTCTGTGAACCTATTGGTAATGTCGATCAATCGTTATTACAGAGACATAATGTACTGGAGGGGATCGAAATTTGAGATGGCTGCAATCTTTGTCAGATTACATAGTCTGATGGTGTGATGTTTATAAGTCTGATAGTGTAACATTTAATTTCCTGTAGACCGGTTACATCTACAACCACCAGCCTTGTGTTCAGGAGATGATAAAAACCACAAACTCCAGTCAAGTACACAATTAAGTTTGACTTCCTCTCATCATTGTCACTCAAAGCTTGACAGTAACGATCAGCTAGTAGCAACAACACAGGAGTTTATCATGAAGCACCCCTTGAAGAAGGTCAAGTCAGAGGAAATCGTAAATCAAAGATTCTAAATATTCAGGGGCTTGTGTCAGATTTTCAAAACAGGTTCCTTCGAGGTTCATTATCCAATAACATTGATTTTTCTGTTATTCAGTTTTAATACCAGACAAAACAATCTGTTATTCCAATGCTAGAAAAAGCATTAAAAGTTGCAAAAAGAGAAATGACATTTGGCTACATAATAATTAGACATCGATTAAATTAATTTAGTAAAACAGTTCAAATTTTTATAAGCCATATATTCTTGCACAAACTACATAGGTCATGCTCAGCAATCATGTGTGTGGTATATACTATGAGAGGTTCAATACTCTATAGATTTATTGTACTCCATTCAGTTTGTGAGTCCAAACATGCCAAACCCCCTATAGTTATTTATTATGATTTACAAATATATCTGGCCTGCTTCTCATAGAGATCAATAGAGGGATCAATGAATAAGGCAAAACTGTTAACTTCCATCTTAATAAGCAAATCACAGTCTGTCCCATGTACCCCCACACATGATTTGTCCAGCAGGAATTAATTGACTGTATATTTATAACATTTAATAAGTTTTTTTTTTAATTCGAGATGACTTGTATGTAACTTAATTAAACCCCAAAACATAACACCGTATTCACCATAATTAGCGCCCTTCCCCCTATAAGCGCCCCTCCCCCCCAATAAGCGCCCCTCCCAACTTCTAGAAATTGAGTCTTTATATAAACGCCTCCCCGGAAGACTACCTGTTGAGTTCTCACCCATGCTTCTACCTGAAATTCATGTTACAGACCAAGCTGTGCAAAAACTTATTTCTTATTTTCTTATTTCATTGAAAACAAGGAAAAGCACACCTACTGAATAGTTCAAATACAGCCTTTTTTTTGTCTGATGCTTATATTGAAAATTCCTGAATTCAGAGCAAATTTAGTTCATAATTAAGTTACCCTGTTGACCTTTTTGATAATTTTATTTTGTTTATGCTATATTTACATGAATTATAGACAACTTACTAATTAACAAAAGCATCATCATGAATTTTACACTACCAATTTAAAATTCTCATCAATTTCTGTGAACCTATTGGTAATGTCAATCAATCGTTATTATAGAGACATAATGTACTGGAGGGGATCGAAATTTGAGATGGCTGCAATCTTTGTCAGATTACATAGTCTGATGGTGTGATGTTTATAAGTCTGATAGTGTAACATTTAATTTCCTGTAGACCGGTTACATCTACAACGGCCAGCCTTGTGTTCAGGAGATGATAAAAAACACAAACTACAGTCAAGTACACAATTAAGTTTGACTTCCTCTCATCATTGTCACTCAAAAGCTTGACAGTAACGATCAGCTAGTAGCAACAACACAGGAGTTTATTTGAAGCAGCTGAAGAAGGTCAAGTCAGAGGAAATCGTTAAGATTCAAAATATTCAGGGGCTTGTGTCAGATTTCAAAACAAGTTCTTATCGCCTGTTTTACACATTGTCACATACACATACAAACTGTATACATATCCTAGCCCTATATTAAACCGTAATTGTCTTCATTAAGCACCCCTTATATATAGGTTTCATTTCTTTCTTTCGTAGTCGAGATATATTTAGCTTTAATACACTTTCAATGCGGCACACAATTAAATTACATTTTGAGGTAAATGATGATCAAATTACAATGATATCAAAACTCATTCGTACAAAGTGTTGAGCGAATTTAAAACTTATGACAAAAATAGATATCTGTAGGTCAGCTTTAAAATAGCCCATACAATTTTCCTCACTGTGTTATTTCGAATAATTACAACACAATTAAGTTTCATGAATCATATCGCCAACCAATAAGGGTATATGTTTTCTGATGACACAAAATGAAGCTAAACATTTTTGATGAGAATAACAGTGTCAATGGAGAAGTATTTTTCCCTAAAGATCATACAAATTGGATGTCAGCCACGGAAGTGCCGCCAACACCATCGATTCTACACATCTGGTACTTCTCGTGTAAGTTTATTGAATTTAAGGTCAAGGTCACACCAAATTTTCCCTGAGGTTATTTTTACCACACTGTGAATTAAGTTTATCTGTATTCATTGTCCTATACAACATGTATAAAAAAAAACCAAAAACCATAGGTCAGAGGAGAGTGCTGACACAATAACCTTGAGGCAATTCCAAGGTCGTATAATTGTTTTAAGCATGACCTAAACATGACCCCTATATATATATAGCTTTGGTCAGAGGAATGTGCTCATAAATATATCATCCTAGACAATTGGACGTAAGAGAAAGAACTGACCACTTATGGCTGTATGAATGACCAGTACACCTACTCCTTATATATGCATACCTAAGGATGTGATTAGCTCAGTAGACATTTTGCGTCATAGTACAACAGGTATGGGGCTAATGGCCAGTAGTACTGTAGCACATTTTACCCAAGTCTATAAACATTGTAGACAAAGGACTATACCTGTCAGGAAATAAACACCAGGAAATGCAGTATCAAAATAGTATGACGTAAAAATAATGCACCAAATTCTATAGTGCATTGATTCTTGAAATGCAAGTGAAAATCACAATACATGTAACCCCTGTCAATACTTGCCGCAATATATCGCTCGGCTAGAGAGAAATTCTCTTTAGCTCGATCTGTTTGAGTCGTCTCAAATAGTAATCTAGAGGTTCCAAGTTCGATCCCTGGCAGATTGTATTAAATTATTGATAAATCCTGCACCCTGTTACATTGGCGCCCATGTAGGGACCCTGTTACATACATACAATACATTGATTTTTTTTTAAAATGCACAAAGGGCCGCAGAATCCCTCTTGAGGTATTCTATGGTGTCTATAACTATCAAGCCTTCTCTAAGCTCCCCCAGATTCCCTTGGTCATGGTGGCAAAGTGGTTAAAGTGTCTTACATTATACTACTGCCTGCAGTACGTTTTCCCATATCTAGGACATCATTTTAGAGTAAACATATAAGGTTAATGTAGACTCCAGGTAGAGTCTGAGGTAAAGATAACAGGTTGGTGACTTTTCTTTGGAAACTACCACTTTTCTCCAAATCTGCCACATCTCTGAAAAGACATCATACTGTATTCAACCAAATGAGTGTCCAGGTTGGCTTAACAAAATTGAAATATGAAGGGGCGCTTAATAGGACTAGATTTGGGCTAATCTATTAGAAAATTATTGTACAGAATACGCTTTTAATCAATTCAGAATATACAGAAACCTACACAGTTTCCATAGTTTCAGTCTATATGTTCATGAAAATGAGGCCTCAAGAAGGGGGAGGGGCTCTTATGGGGATACCAGGGGCACTTATTAGGTCGATATCTGTTTAAGTTAACCAATTGTTCAGACCTGAAGCTTGATCCTCCTACACAATCCTTCATTAATTTCACCTGTTCAAGCTATTTCAATAAATTCAAAGGTTAAGAACCTCATTTGGTTGAATAATGAATTGGAAGTTTTTAATTATCGCCCTCCATCGTTGATGCATTTCAGAGAAATCATAAGAGACACAATTTTAAGACAAAAAGAAATTTCGACACATTTTGAAAAGCTGAAATGTTTGAGAATTGTCATTAGACTGAATTAATAACAAAGCTATATAGCAGGAACAAATTAATCAACTGTAACTATAACAAGGTAAGCAGCACATACAACATCTGTCAGTTTCATAATTTACAAGTCGGTTATTTTATAGGCTCTGTACATGTTCGTCCCTGCAGAGTTCCATTGTCCTCAGAACAACAACAGCTTAGAGAGCTCAGTGAACAAGAGCTGTTGGAGAACAGCAAAGCTCGCCTATTCAAAAGAAGTTGATGTTCAAGTATTTACTATTTAAACATGGAAATATGACAAATAAACAGACTCAAAAACCCCCTAAAGGGCCCCAAATTGGTTGTATTATCACGTTCAGCATCCATACACATTAGGAAAATAAAATCATAAACATTTATGATGACTTAAGCTTAAACAATTTACGAAACAGAAACTTGCTCAAAAACTTTAACATGAAATGGGACGCCAACGCTGACGCCGACGCCGACGCCGGGGTGACAACATTCTTCGAATAGGCGAGCTAAAAAACCAGAGAAAGAGAGAAAGAGGGAGAGAACAAGAGAGAGAGCAAATTGGAAATAAAACTGATATTTTCTCTCGTTATGTTTGGAAAATGATGCCTGCAGAACATTTGGGACATTTCAGCATCTCTACAATTATGGTATATCAAATCACAAGAAATCAATTCTAAATGGATCTAATTCCCTAACTGTCTCTCGTTTTGGCTGTACATTTTAAATATATATGTTCGCAATTATAGGAGAACAACTATTGTTCATTTGAGCGATTGACATTCACAAAAATTGCTACTGTCATCATTTAGAAAGGGACCCAAACTGTAACAGTCAATGTTCAATATCCTCAAGGCATCAAATAGGATGTTACAGGTGAGTTTTATATCATCTGATGCCAAGAGCAAATTCAAAGATTATGGTAAAACCATTCAGGGAATGGCTGATCGGGCCGAATAAATATGTACACAGACTTACTAATGGTATAGTCTGTAACGACTCCGACAGTCAGATAGAAAGTCATCAAGGAGATCAGAATATATTAATTACAATGGTATAATTATTAATTAATTAGTCAGACAGCCTGTGCTCTGTCAGTGATGCATGTAACATATGTAGATCATGGGAGACTTATCTTGTTATTACAAGCTTTATCCTGGTTAATATGGCATAATTACCGGTAATCGGTGACATAGAGGATTTTTTTATTGATCATTATTACAATTATAAACACCAACACACACATCTCATTATCTCAACAGACATGGGGGTAACACTTAATATGGCCTTCAAACATTTCAGGACACTGCTGGGATTTATAAATAAACTTAATTTGTATTGTTTAAATTATAAAATCGATATCACACAAACATCCAACCTCGAAATAACCTGAAATAGCTTGTTGTCTGTTAGGCACAATCAAAATGAAGATGAAGAGAATATTTAAAGTGGTCAGGGCAAATAGATATTAAAAAGTATTTACAAACGTCTTATTAGTTTGAAGTTTCTGGGTTTGAGGCAGAATCTAGATAGTATTTCTTGCTTTTCTGGTCCGTAAATATACAACATAACATGTATAATTGAAGAGAATTGTGCACCCAAATCATATAGTACATGTACACATATAGTACATGTACACATAGTAAATATAACATGGATTAACAAATGTTATGTATCACCCTTGTACCCCAGTACCACATCGATCCCCACCCCTAATATATTTATAATATACAAGTACCACCAGAACCTCCACCATCCCCACCCCACCCCACATACCCAACCCCCACCCGACATGGCAGTACCTGTGTGTACACACATACCTGGGTTTCAGGTAGACAGATAATTATATAACAAGACATTAGGTATTCAACTGGAAACGATAATCCAAACAGATAAAAGGTCTACCTATCCCATTACAGGGAATTCATTTATTCTCTGGGGCCCTGTAGGAATCAGACATGGTGGTATTATTGGATATAAGGGTCCCTAGGGGTCATGTTAAAATACAGTCTGTATTAGTTTGGTGGTTTATATGAAGTAAACTAAAGTACTCCTCATTTTAACCCCCACCCTTCCTCCCAACAAAACCTCTGACATATAAGACAAATATGTACACCCCTCTCCCCCTCCCCAAATACACCCCACTTCAAACCAGTGTTTTATCAAAAGTAAAAGTTCAGACAGCAAGGCTTTATAAGTTTATACACATTGATCAACACAACTGCTATTAGACGAACCCAAGTAAGACATTATGGCAGTAGGATCGGCAATTATTGGTTTTTACCTGGGCAGGAGACTCATTAATGAAAAGAAAGTTTATTGATGAACTTACCTGAAGCACACCTATTATATCCTAGTAAGACACACAGTATATATCCAGTAAACATGTACAGGTAGATCCCAGCCACGACAATGTTTATCTAAAGTATCAATATCCTAAGTCACACGTACAGGACACCCTTATACACAACAGGTATACACACACGTGTAGAAACTATAGCCCAAGTACCGAGGTAAATAAATATACAAGTACTCTTGATATTACGGAAAATATGACAATTTTCCTCGTGCTGGAATGTATAGAATCATGTGTACAGTACGATAATTAACCCAGTAATGGAATATGTACAGCCTATAAATAACCTACAGCACTCTGTCAAACCAGTAGTAGTTACCTGTCTGTAGAGGTAACATAATTACAGGTATCTGACTGATGATTACAGGTATGACAATTGAAGAAAGTAATTGGTATACCTGAAGAACGGATCCGTTAGTAGAGAAAAAGCCCAGGTGTCGTGACGGACGGATGTGACGGTCCACGTTGACAGAGCCCACGTTTGGCTAGCATGTACACTGATAAGTGGGACGGATGGCCGAACTACTGATAAGGCTGCCACAGTATTATAACTCTATACAAACCAGGACAAAGTAATCTATAAAGGGAAAACAATCTGATAATCTTTAAATATTAACACCGGCTATGCTAACACAGTCTCCAGTCAGCAGTTCATATATAGGTATGTCTGTTTATAGAGCTCTGATAAGCATTTCAACTCAAAATAAACAACTTCATGTACAAGTGTTAAGCTGGGTACTTCAAACGCAGTTCTTAACCATTGAATCAAAAAAAATATAATGATTGGTTGTTACAGAACTTGGTTTGAATTGGAAATGGTTTGACAGAAGCCCTGACAAATGTATATCAGTCATTAGGACCATATTGACAAATTGTTCGAAGTCCTTGACCATTGATTTGAAAAGTTTTCAACCAATAAATCAGAATTAATGGTATGAATTCTCAACCATTCAATCAGAAACTATTTAGAGCCTTTGATATTTGAATTAGACATTGTTTGGCATCTTTGACCTTTGAATTAGATATTGCTTGGTCACTCTGAATCAGACATTAATATTGCTTGGTATCTTTGACCTTTAAATTCAACATTGCTTGGCATTTTGGTCTTTTAAGTTAGACACTGCTTGGTATCTTTGGCCATTTAATTAGACCATTGAATTAGCCACTGCTAAGCAACCTTGAATTAGACATTGCTTGGTATCTTTGACCTTTGAATTAGACAGTGTTTGGTATCTTTGACCTTTAAATTAGACAGTGTTTGGTATCTTTGACCTTTGAATTAGACAGTGTTTGGGATCTTTGACTTTTGAATTAGACAGTGTTTGGGATCTTTGACTTTTGAATAAGACATTTTGTTGCAGTCTTTGAACTTTAAATTAGACATTGCTAGGCATAACTTATCTTTGATTCAGACATTGCATGACATATTTGACATTTGAAATAGAGATTTGTTAGGTATCTTTAAACTTTGAATAAGAGATTTGCTGGTAGTCTTTGACCTTTGAATTTGAAATTATTTGTTTTGAACAATGAATCAGAAATAGTTTGAAGTGTATAACCTTTGGTATTGGAAACTGTTTGGATTATGTCAAAATACTTGACATAGCATACCAAGTTTTATGTATTATTTATTTATTCATTCATTGTTAATGAAATATGTATTGTTATAAAGGTTATTAAGTTGCAGGTGGAATTGAAAGTCTTGCACATAAATACAGATTTACATGCCCGTAAATACCTCACATACAATATCTGCACTGATAAAAACTTTGAACTGTAGCTAAAGGACAAGCTAGTATCTCTATACATGTACATCAGAACTCCATCGACATAATTCATACATGATCAGTTCACCTAACATTAATTACAAGTCTACTTTTGTTTTGTGTGATTTGAACAAGACAAATGTGACAAGTTTATTCTCGGATTGATGGTAAACCATGTCACCGAGCGTATGATGGATTTATTATCGGTATAATGTGATTGACAAGTGTTGGCCTTTGCTAACAATGATGTTCCCAGACTAACAAAACATTTACAACCTGTGTACATGAATATTACACGTAATACCTATAGGACTACATATAAATATACATAACGTAAAAGTTATACTAATACATAACATCGACCTGTAGACTATACTGTATAAATTGAAATCAAGTGGACCAGTGATAATCTAGATGCTGATATTCCGGAAAACTCACCAGTGTAGACTGAATTATTAGTACCAACAAATTTGATTATTGATTACCAGTAAATGTAATTTGGGAATTAAAAAAAGGCAATCCAGACAGTTTGAACCTGGAAAGCAGATATTTGGATGTTTGGAAATTTGATGTCTATTTGAGGGTAAAAAAATTTGTGTTTATATATAGCCAAGAGTATTATTACAATGACATGTACCACAAAAACTAAATTTCATGTCATCATACTGTACATTAATATAAAACAATAAGTTCCGTATTTGACCTAATAAGTGGTCATGTTTACATATGTAACTCACGAAGCCTCCCTCGACGTAAGATAGATTCTACATCTATTTGATCCAGCTACTGTGGTCATTACGTTCCATAATATATACCTAAGAGCAAATACCACTTCATTGATAGTAGATATATAAATGAAATCAAAATTATCAATAATCTAAATATCAAATCTGTAATTAATATACCATTATCATGGTAATCAGATGTAGCACCTGTCACTGTTAACAGGTAAAGTCAATATTTGATCAACCCCACACCTGATCAGCTGATCATCTGATAAAATCTGACACTCACCGAACAGTTATATACATCCCAGTGTCCCATGTGACCGCCAATGTAACGGATGTTTACACTACAAATCAGTGATTCCAAAACCTAGCTGCAGACCAGGTATTAAAGCCTGGTGGAAATCAATTGGTTGACTCGCCAGGTTCTGAGTTTGGTGTTATCCTAGCTGGCTTCTGTGTACAGTTTCTGTTAGCTTTCTATATAGTTTTAACTGATGGATTGTCCTCTCTCCACCGGACTTAAATACGGCTAAGCTAACCGGATCGTTAAGAGTGCATGGCAACAATTAATCCTTATATACAACTAGTATATGTATATATATAGTGAACACTACCTCTTCTGGACCATGTAGATGTACGTTAACCACATCCAGCCAGTGTGACCTTTATCCTGAACACACCCAGAAATATTTACAACACCCTACCAATATATATTTAAGACAGTCTGTGGGCCATGAAAAATCCAACAGTGCAATTCATTTATCAATGGAAATCTATATGTGGCATGCTAAGTGTTTATAGCAGCTGATGTATTAAGTGTTCAGTGGGGGGGGGGGGGGGGGGTTGGTAGGGGCTGACAGGACTCCACTGGTATACCAAGGTAAAGGTCTTCTGCCAAAATATGCATGGACACACCCTTGGTTGGTACCATAGTTGTCCTCAAATAACCCCTTCTCCAATAATAGATATAGGATTATGATGGTAAATACTGTACATAGGCCATATGGTCGCCTATCGATCTAGCTATATTTACAGTGAGTGGTGAATTGATAGTATAAACCCCGTTGATTTCAACCAAAGGCTACGCAACTTTAGTTATCGATAGATTGAGTATGTCACACGCAATTTGGAGCCGCGCGGATGAATTGATGATGGTCCAAATCAGAAACTTTTAGTGTTTTCAGTACCAAACTTACGTTCGATGAACATGTACATGTATCAAAAGGTTTGAACACATATACATGTACGTGTGTAAATACAAATGTAGAAAAGTTACATTGTTTATGTTACTATACCGTACCTCTTTGAGCAATGCTTCAGTGCGTATGATAAATAAACAATGTTGTACAATGTACAGTTTTGCACATTCCGATGACGTGCAATGTTTACATGTTGTATGTCGGCGAGTCTGTGTTGTAGATCTACATCCTATTTGTATTTTTATTATCTTTGGTTGTACGCAAATGGATAAGATATGTCAGGACAACATCAGTCTTTGAGTTGGATAAGTTTAACCAAAACGACCTAGCACGACAATGCATTTTTGTTCACCTCGGGGGACAGACAAGTCCTGTACGTTATCTACTGTGAATCGGCGAGAGTAGGCCTTACATACACATTGTACGTTTGGGTCGAAATATCAATGAAACGGAATCCTACAATTGTAGCTTTACAATACTTGTAATAGATATCTTTAATATTTATTGAAGTGTTTGAAACAACAATATAAATATAAGCTAACATTTTGAGAGCGGTAAACGTTTACAGTAGTGGGCCTACCTGTGTTTGTACATGTTCCTCGGAACGACGTCATTTGAAAATCTCCAAAATCCGGAAATAATGACATGGAACTATGTAAACATCCGTGTATTCAAGTAATTTCAAACGTGAACTGATTAAGTAGAACTCGAGTGATCACAAAATTGAAGAAACTCTCTGTTTGTCACACCTCCTTGACACAGGCGGTTGGAATCGGACGCCGCGTCACAACTATGTTAAATATCCTGCCACGTTATGAATTGTGTAAGCGTGTGTAATCATACGAAGTAAAAGATTAAAACCAAACTACTTTGCACCATGGTGTTTTTAACAACAGATAAATAAAACGATTTATAGTTTCATACCGGGAAAACCCCAGATATATGCGTCATCAGACGGAACTCATTTTATTTGTATGTTCATTGATAAATTGGCGGGAATTTCCGCCACTTCGAGTGGCTGTTCCAAATGCCTGTCGGAACCAAACGATATAATTCAATTTTAGTCTTATAAATGCCATAAACACTATTAAGGGTAAATTTTGAGCTATGGAAATAATAGTTAAGACTGTAAATATAAGGATTAAAGTCTCTTTCTGGTGGTTCTATCGAAGGATAAAGTTGAGTAGGGTATCGATATTTGTTTCATGGACTGCTTCGCGGTCCATTCCAAATATCGATACCCTACTCAACTTTATCCTTCGATAGAAACACCAGAAAGAAACTTTAATCCTTAAATAAAAGAGACCCTGGGAGGGGTACTCTTGCTCTAACCAGGGTCACAGCTCTTGTTCCAACCCAAGATCACATCTATTGCTCTAATCGGTGACAACTCTTGCTCCAACCAGGGTCACAACTCTTGTCAACCAGGATCACAACTCTTGCTCCAACCCAGGAATCACAGCTCTTGTTCCAACCCAGGATCACAACTCTTGCTCCAACCAAGGGTCACAACTCTTGCTCCAATCAAGGGTCACAACTCTTGCTTCAACCCAAAACTTATTCAATATTGATAACATTGGGTGATCGTGTGGTGTAGTGGTTAAGCCGTTCGACTTTCACCTAGCCGGCCAGGGTTCGATCCCCGGAACAGACATGAAAAGGTTAGGGGTCACCTGTCCGATCACATGGGTTTTCTCCCACATTAAGACCCCATGGACGCTTACATCCGGGCCATCGAGAGTGATTTGCATAAGTTGTATAACTTGTTTCATAATCGATGTAAAAGAAATAAAGTTTATATGTTTATCTTATTTAGTATAGAACATTGAAGAAGCAGTCCCTGTGGTGACCGTCTCAGAATCAATTTTTAACTTTTGATGAAGAATTCTATGAAATGACAAAAGCAATTGAATAAAAGACACCAGCTTTATGTGTATTTCTATTACACCAAAATGCATTAATTTATCACACCTGGGTCAAAGGTTAATGCCCTTGAGGGACACTGACAGTGGTATTCATCATGCAACTTTGGCTTTCCTTCATAATTAAAATTTCTAACCTCAAATTTGCCCATGAATTACAAGCATAATAATTTGATCAGTTTAATGTATGAGGAAGGAAAACATAAGATAATTTCCTTGTATTTTATCTTTAAAGTAAAACTTGATCAGTAAGCTTAAACTATATAGGGACACAACTAGTACAGGAGCCGGCCTCTACCACAGCTGTATGGTAGATATAATGTATAAGGTTTGGTAAGGCCCTGTAGCATCTCGCAATGTACAGGTTTGAGATTTATCTAGTCCCTGGATGAGCTAACTTAAAAAGCTTCCCTGAGGGATTCAGACTTGGTATTTATTAAACATTTACAGTCAAACTTGTCTAAAATTTTAGAACAAACTTGTCTATAAAGACCACACAAGGAACAAGGGGAAAGTGGCATCAACTAACCGAAAGGTCATTATACACAGGTAAAATTGTATTGTAGATGACCTCAGAAAGTGGTCTTAATTATTAAAGCAGGTGGTTTTTATAACAATATTCTTCTCCAAATGAGATAAAACTTTGTATCATGAACCAGTTAGAAGAGCTTTACTTTTAAAATTTAATTCGTGTTCAGCTACAACTCTGTAACGCCCTAAGTTCTGACTTAAATCCGAAGTAATTTAAGGTTTTAATTGTATACACTTTATGACAAATGAAGTTCTATTCTATTTTTAGGAAACCAATGATACAATTTCATGTCTTTGGTAGGTTCCACATGATTTGATTTTGTGTCATGATGCATATCATAATGTGTATCCCTTAATGTTCTCGCAATAAAACTGAGGTATATTTCATGACGTTTAGATAGTAAAATAGAAACTTTGAGGTAAACTCCATCTTAAGCCATCACGAGGGATTTAAGTCTAGATGATATGTTAAACAATTAAACTTTAGATAAAAGACAGGAAAGAAACCTTTTGAGGCAATTTCGTAAAAATTAGATTCATGATTTACCCTCAATACATCTCAGCCTCAGCGAATTCCGGTTTCCAATTGTACTCAATGTTTAAATGCAAGAGTTTTACAGATTCAACAAAGGCAGATTATCTAAAAAACATAAACTAAAAAAGATAAAATAGACTCCTAAAGTTTTTATCTGCATCTACAAGAAGATAAGGTTATCTCCGTCTAAAACAATATAAGTAGTGACATAAGACTTGAGGGATTTTAAATCATTCTTTATCCTTCCAAAGTTACTGGTAGTTAAGGTTCTATTTCATCTCAAGTAAGTACTGATTGAAACTGACATTTTCAGTCACAGTTATATATCCAACACATAAAATATCTAACGCACATGTTTTATGAACGTATGTGCACTCTTACATTTTAATAAAGGAGGTCAATGGCATCACACTGACATGCACCTTTGATGGCCTATAACAAATTTTTGACATTTAAACATTAACTTATTTCATTGTAATGTATGTCTGCTACAATTCAGGCACATAACATTTTAGTCTGGTCCCTATATTTAAAATGCTGAATAAATTAGAGTATAATTCATGAAAGGCCCACTACCATTCCAAAACTGCTTTTAATTTTAAAATGGGAAAGTATAACGATATTGATAATTTTGTAGAGTCGCAAAAGTTATTAACTTACCGTTAATATTACATATATCATCATCTTCTGAACAATTTTATTAAAATAAATCATATTCTGATTTTCATAATGTGGGTCGTGTTATGTTCCTGCCATTGTCCTAAATACCGTGCGGTAGTTGACCATCACTGGCCAGACGACAAAACAGCTAAAGGACTCTCCACAGTTACCATATATATTACACAGGAAATCTTGTATATGCTTGGTGTTGTAACCTCATCTTAGGTCATCTGTATATATTTTTTGAAGTTATTTGTGTTTTTTAAGAAACATTTATATTTTCTTCCGGAAAGGTAGTGGGCCTCTAAGACGTAAAAAAACACTAAACTGACCTTTCACCTTTAGGTGAAGGTCACATACAATGTGTAATATAATTGCATGTTTCATCTACCTGCAAATGATCCAAATAGAAAATACTACCAGAAAAACAAACAGATGAAAAAGTGATAAGAAAAACTAATTGAACCACAGTAAATACAAGATTATCCCCCTTTTCAAAAAGTTCTATAAATTATGACAATTTCTCCAACCGAAGGAAAAAAGATGAAGTTCAGGGCATGATTTTTTCATAAAAATTATATGATCAAATCAACGTAAATTTCATATTTATTTTTTTCTCTTTGTGTTGATCCAGGGTGGAAATAAAGGTCACAGTGACCTACTTTCAATACTTATATGACACACTCTCACATGGATGACCCTATGATCAAGTCATGGTATACACATATAGTGATGGGCATAGATGGACACTATATTTACAACTGAAGGACAAGGTCAAAGTGAAAATAATAGACTCTGTGTCCTACGTTAACATTACTACATACATCCCATAATACCTGATACACATGTAGTTTGAATCCACATCTGGCTTCAAAAGTGCATGCATGATCATCATAATTTTTTATCAAAATCAAGTTAGATCATTTTACCATTTTTCATTGATTTTATTTTTGTAATCATTGAATGCCAATGTCACTTTAGACGAATGGCAGTGTTAACCTTGGCAACAGAACAGAAAAGTCGGCAACTATCAAATTGAAGATGGGCGTTGAAATGGTACTGGCTCAATACATTTATATAGAGTCTTATATCCGACTCTGGCTTCACAATCGATGTCGCTGTCAGGGTATACAAGAAGCTTTAAGGATTGACAAAAAAACACATATTCTCTTGGAGTTCCTTGAATTATATCACCTATATTAGTTTTTCCTACTTCTGAATTCTACTTCAGATGTTGACATGATGCACTTACAGTAGAATAAATATTCTTCACTTTCGCTTCATCATTTTCTTTTCCATTTCAAGCTTAAACATATACAATGTATGAGCTACATACTTTTTTGTTTTGAAAAACAAATATTCCCATTATGATCCCCTTCAACTCTCTTAGACTCTTCCAAGATCAAAGAAAGACATACCAAGTATAACAGATCAAGGGATGAGAGGAGGTCTACGGAGTAAAGAGGAGATATCAAAGCTATCTCAACCAAGTAAATGTTTCTACGAGAAAAGGAATTTAAAAAAAAGAAACAGTTAAATATCACGTAAAACTGCACACAATTTGTTCTATGGAAAATCAATGTTACCTTAAGATGTAGATGCCATTCCTATAGCAGTACTGTTAACCTTCATTCGGCATTATAAAGTAAAAAAAAAAATCATATCAGAATTAGTTGCAGTCTCAGAAAAAGTACACAGAATTACATAGAAACACATACTGTAAATCGCTTCTATTTTGTTTTGAATTTATTTGCGTGCATAATTGGAATTGAAATCCCTTGTGATTATTTCCACCAATAAGTTCTCCACATAGCAGACATTTTGATTCAGTGCTGAAGTCCAGAACTGTCCGACTGTTCCGACTGTTTGGTAGGTGTTATACCGTAATCAACGTTTTTAACGAGATTTACAAAAAGAAACATCTTAAAATCTAGTGATGTTACAAAACATAAAATCAAGAGATTAACTGAGATTTACAATAATTTTCCTCTCTAAAAATGTAGTAGCTTAGCCAATCAGTAATGAGTAGAAAACACAAGGCATAATTTAGGGATGGCAATCTACGTACGTCATCATTAAGTTGAAGTATACTACAAATGGCAGCCATTTTGCTCCACCTCGTGGGTAAAAGTTTTCCATACTAGCCATCCATAATTAAGAGATGATGTTAATGGAACCCAGACAAAGATGTAGAACCAGCGTATTGTCTAATATACTTTGTATACGGTCTGATTTCATGGATTACCCCGAGCATATAGCAAAGACGGGGTTAGGTTGTAGTATAATCATAGACATAAGCAGAAATTTTCTGACATATTTAATCCTTAAAGTGAATAGTCGGGCAAAGAAAACCAGTATAAATGCGTTCGTTGGCCTTCCAAAAGTTCTCACATATTAATACGACGGTCAAGTTCTGCTTAGTTTCCCAGTTCTGACCATTAAAGTAAAGAAAAGTTGAAAGCATTGAAAGCGAGGCTGCGTGGAAATGTAACCACGGACATAGTGAGCCGGGAGGACGTTTTAGAATTTCCATACTTTAAATGAATTTCTTCGTACGCAGACAGATTTTGACGAGAGATTTTATTTTTCCATTTCATAAGAAATTATACTGGATACATTCACACTATTTTTACCGACTTGAGCCATCCTTGCCCGACTGTTCACTTTAATGTCAATCAATTACGTGATAATATCATCTCAAGCGCTTTTTAGTGCATGAGTTTGTAAGTTATACTTCGACAATGCTGATTTCAAATCTTGACGATTTGGTTGTGGTATAAACATATTTCATTATAAGGTTTTGCAGTTTAAAAGGGATTCTTTTGACCAAACATATTTTATTGTCATAAATGAACAAAACTATCAGGCATAGGTTATATCTCATGTAATGCCTTCTCCATAACATGTTATGATGCAATATTAATGGCAGTTATAACAATCTTTATAAAATATGTTCAGATAGAAGAAAAGATCAGATCCAGAAGACTGATAAGGCAAAAAAATATACCGTATGACTCTTTCGGAGTTTTCATTCTCAAATAATGGCGAAACAAAATTCCGACTTTAAGTTTATTTTTCGTAGAAAAGTTGAAAAAAAAAAATTAGGGTCAGGGGTAAAAAATTAGGGTCGGTCGGGTAACCCTAAACAGACATACACTTTTTTTGTCCTAATACAAATAAAATCTAAAATCTTACATTTTAAATGTATTATTTCATTAATTTATGAGTAATATTCTGTATTCCTTCTGCTAAACACTTACTTAAATTATACAATAATTACGGAAGGATCTCTTTATGAAACTAATAACAATAGCTCTTTGTGCGTTTCCTTTTCCACCGAGTCTGAGCATCTGAGTTTCAACAATTACCATAGACCATCAACACAGAAAGTGATGATCACCAGTTCAGTGTTATATCAGCCATCATCAACCCTCATTATTGTTTATGAACATTTCTGCAGCTCTTCAAACGCATTGTGGCCCCCACTAGCCTCTAAATCAAACTTCAGTAGAATCATATACAATTCGTCGTAAACACTGGATATGGAATAACACTGCAGCTCACTTGAGATTTTACCAAGTTCTAATATCATATTATGTGGCGTAAAATGATCCAGTTTTAGTGCTTTTTATGCAGTTAGGACTTAGAAGTGAGGGATAAATTCAATATCCAATGGATTTCCTTTTTAAGTTGGGCCAACACGGCGTTGTGTATAAAACAATGGCAGTTTTTTGTCCAACTAAAAAGCACAATGAAAATTCTATTACCGAATGCTGTGTTTATGAGTTTGTCAGCTAACTATATAGTTTTAAAAATTGATCTTCTGCAGATTCATTCTCAGGGGTTGTTAGTGGGGCCAGGAAATATAGGAAAACCTTGTCAGATATGTTTCATATAATATATTTAGTAGTTTATTTATTGTATATTGTACCAATTACATCTAAAAGACTAGTTTCAAAGTCGGTGCATAAGTGGAGTGGTAAAAGACAGTTAATCAGTTCAAACGTGTTCTTCCCTTTTTTTTCCGGTTTTCCTTTAGAACATGAGGATGAGTACATCTTCTTGGAGAGGGAGTAATATCACCTTGGTAACATACCTTTCCATTAGTATTAAAAAGGATTTTCTATTTTTTAGCCGAAGGTCAAAGTCCAATCCATTGCAGAGATAGCAGACTACTTATATTAATCATGCACTCGGGTTTACATTATAATATTGCGCTGTACATTGGCTACAAGTAAATCAAGTATACTATAATAGTTATAACTTAATATATCCTAGAAGGTTTTAAAGTTATTCCATCCACTCTATTCATCCAATTATTCCACACAACAATAGGACTAATAAAACCAATGAACAATATACAACACACTCAGTTATGTCATGGGTAAAAAAATTTGTAACTTTTTTTAGTTACCGTATTCGACCCAATAAGCATCCATGTCCCTATGAGCGTCCTCCCCCTTTTTGAGGCCTCGATTTCAATTGTCCAAGCATAAACAAAGACCAAAACTACAAAAAACTGTCTAGATTTGCAATAATTTCGTCTTATTAGCACCTTTTCATTTTTTCAGTTTTTTAAACGCCCTGGGCTGGGTCGAATACGGTAATTCAAAAAAATTAGATTTGTGCAAATTAAAATCAAATATGTGTATGTGTATATAATTTAACCAAAAGTACATGGCATGCAAGAAATTTTGTTGTTTTTGTTATTTTACTTAAAATTTAACTATATTATTTATATACAGAATTTTCTGCATTGGGTGGGTTCAGGTCACTAAATAACTCAGGGAGGAGAATATTGCGAGTGTTTAAGGTGCAAGCGAGAGAAATGTGGTACATAGGGAAACAGGACAGATACAAAAAAATATCCAGATATTCAACATGAAGCAATTACACTTGGAGAATTCATTAATGGCATTAATCTTTAACTTGTCAAAAGTCAAATATCCTTCAGACAAAATTGGCCAATTGCATTACAAGAATTACAAAGAAAAAAATCTCTTTCACGTGCAGAAATGCAGAATTAGACTCCTTAACGCATTGGACACCATTCATCATGCCATCATTTAGCTATCAAACTCCTAAACACACTTCTTGTCAATTAGAATAAAAAAACTAAGTAAAGAATCAAGAGTTCAGTTTTTTGTCCCTCGAGATTTAGTTTTAATAAGCAATTTAAACATCAAAGTGATCGAAGTTTGTCGCGGAGTGCGGTTTAACTTGTCAGAGAGCTATAGAGAGAGGGGATTACTGTCAATATTTGATTAATTGTCTCGAGCATCATGCAAGGTTATAGAGAGAGGGGATTACTGTCAATATTTGATTAATTGTCTCGAGCATCATGCAAGGTTAACAAGATTGGAAGTGTTACAAATGCCACAAATCGATCAATATTGATCAAAATTAAACATAAACATTATATTTTTTAATCATTCTGCACTACCTAAACTACAGTACCCAGGTATATAAAATTATGCAAGCTTGAGAACAGCACCCTGCTGAATCCCTTGCCTACCTAATAATTACTATTCAACTTATTTGAAAATTAGGAAACAGTAAAACCTGCAATTACCAAACATCTCTTTATAAAGACTACCGGGTACCTATTTAAAATGACCATGAACTTCCGTTGGGTCTCAACTGATTCACTTAAAAAAACTTGACCTGTTTACACGCAACTTCTGAAATGACCGTTTTCCTAGTGTCCATTGGGTGGTCGTTTTACAGGTTTGAATGTTACTGATTATCATGCAAACATTTTAAACTACTCCACCGCCGACAGAGCATGATATTCATCATTTGAACAATAATTGGTGTTTAATCGTGTATATATATGCCTAATTAACACAAAAAATAACATAAAATAATTTATTTCGCCTTTGGTGCATGCGCAATCATCACTTCATTCTATGTAAGATATTGCCACAGAATTTTTTAACGGATGCAATTACATGTTTTTCATATTTTTAACTTGAAGTAAAATTAGAAGCTCAAACTTTTCAATGGTGGTAATGGTGTAAAATAAGTAACTTTTGTAACTGAAGAAAAATACAAAATCGTCTGCTCCTGTTTTTGATAGTGAAAAAATACCATTTGTCAGCGATGGAGCATCTTTAATACTACATGGCATTCTGATAATTGACTTGTTTTCGTGTCCTGGTGATCAAATATAGACGCTTGAGGAAGGTATGATTTAAAACAGATTAATAATATTAAGAAGCTACTTCACCCCTGCAGTTTGTGACGTAGGTTTTGTTTACCAAGATACAGAATATACTAGAGTCCAACAATTTAACAATCGATCATCCACAAATATACACGATCTTCCAGATGACAGCCTTATTTATAATTCATAAATATTTCTGTCAACAACAAGACACACATTCTTTATAAATAATGAATGTTTAACATCCGTACGAATATTTCTACAAACCTTTAATGACAGTCAAATGAGTGACTACAAATATATGGTGAGAGAACTCCGACCTACTAATCCCAAACATTGTGGTTATCCATTATTTGGCTCTTGAGTTCTTGCCTTAAATTTTGCATTTTATTCTCTTCTATTTCTATTTGGCACCAGTACGAGTGTAACAGTAGCAGAAAACAACACAGGCAAATTAAAAGTTCGAACCCGAGACCTCCGATCGCTTGACTGAGGCAACTGCCAATTACTGTTAAGCTCAACATAGCCCTTCAGTTACATCAACATTCCGAAACTTAAAATTCTCCAAAGAATAGCATATCAGAAGTTAATAAAAAAAAATCTAAAGGTAAGGAGCTTTCCTTTAATTCTGTAATGCTCAATTCCTATTGGAAAATTCTGTTAAGTTAAGGAATTCCTTAAAGTTAATGGAATGTTGCTGAACCTCAGGTTCCAGGTTTCTGGTGATCAACCTTATCCAGAGTCATTATTAGACAGGCAATTTAGGTAGGAATTTCCCTATAACTATATATATGCCACATGGACATTGAATTCATCACCCTAAGACTATAGTTTTCAGTACGTTGGACAATAACCACCTAAGACTATACTTTTCAGTATGTTGGACAATAACCAACCATCCGATACAGTCCCTTGTGATGTGACACTACCAAGGCTTAAAGATTCAAAAGATAATCCGCAAGAACATGACTATATGCCTTAACAGATTTCTGCTACATTCAATAAAGCAGCCCAAAGCTATTAAAGATGTTGTTTATACAAGCTTGGATAATGGAGTCTCTTGCCTCAGTGCGTGGACACCATGAATTAATGAGCATCATCTACATGTATTAATTATAGGTTAGGGACAGAGAAAGGCTTTTAGTCTCACCTGAGGGGTGTCGATGATTACCTGGTGACAAGCGTTTACTCACCTGGGAGATGTTCATCATTACCTTACCTGATGACGAGATTACTATCTATACCTGCAGGTAGTGCTATCACTTATAGTAATCACTACTTACTGCGTATCTATACGATGTCTCAGACTCCGGACCCGAAACTGTAAGATCATTATAGATGATTAGAATTTTAGTGTACTAAACGTTATCCTGCTTCATTAACTAATTACTAAAAGGAAGCCATTGACCTATCTTTATTTTCTATCTTGATATTCTTCCACTTTTTTTTTCTATATGTGGAGGCAGTGGCGAAGTGATTAAGATGTCCCAATATATCACCACAATTAATCATATGTTGGTCGCGAGCTCGAATCCCATGTGGGGAACCTGCCATTGTACTATTAGCTGGATAGGCTAACATCCCTTGAAATTAAGGAATTCCAAATTTTCCATGGGAAAGCACTAGATTTTTAATGAATGATTCTTAACTTAAAATTTTCCCCTTAACTCATTTAATGCTTCCTCATGGAAATTTTTATGCTAAAGAATTTCTTGAAATTAAGGAATATTCATGAAACTGGATCCTAGTTGGTATTTTTTTCTCCGCCTGGTTGGTGTTTTTTTCTCTGGGTACTCAGACTTTCCTCCATCTTCTAAACCTGGTCTGTCCTTAAATGACCCTGGCTATCAATAAGATGTTAATTCATACCATTTCTATATGCCTTAGTATCTATAATCTAGCATACTGACACGATACATCTACCTTTCTGCAGATTGTATGCACAATAGGTTAATAATTGTACATGTAAAATTATGACATAATACGCACGTCTCTGTCACTTAATAGAACTAGCACTCATTTGATTGAGAGAGACATAAACGTGTCACTTCTGATTTTAATGCAGAATGTGCACTTTTCCTTAATCCCAAATGCCACAGAATAAATAAGTTTCTCAGCCATAAATTAAGCCTTATAGAGAAGCAATCTAAATTGGTCTGTCTGTTCTTAAATTGTTCTGATATGTAATATCTTTTAATAGAGGAAAGTCAGATTTTCCAGAAATTTGAACTACGTGCACCACATGGTGAAAAGATAGATCGCAGAAAATAATAGCGAGTTCGTGATATATCTGCAATATCATATATTAGTATATATATTGTTCTCTAAACAGTGTCACAAGTACATACTTCAGAATGTTTTCTATAGGTGTGCAATATTAATTCCAACAACTCAAATTTACTGGCAGTAAAATGATAAAGTGTGTGTATAGCTTTGATACCATTGTTTTATGAATCTTTCATGGCAATGGAGGAATTTTCCTTTTTATTGTAATAATAAAATGACTGACTAATATCCTCTAATTGTATACAATATGGACGGATTCCTTCTTAATGCCTTATCCTACACAATTAAAACTGTCACTGGCTGACAGCTCTCATTGGTAGCATTGGATGGTCAGCTAATACCTTAATTAATGACCTTAGGCTTGACCTCAAAGTTAACCTCACAGTTGAGGTCAACTCTTGAGGTCATCATCAGGTCAAATGTCACACTGTTATATGGTGAGAAGCATATTACTATCACTTATACTGTGTCGTAACTGCAGCTACCAACTATTCACGTCCCAATGTGTTACACAGAACAAAGACACATAATTAAATATATATTGAAACAACAAAGAAATTTAGGAAAGGAATCCAAAATTAATGCAAATGAATATTGTAAAGGTGTTAATTAAACCATCCTTAAATTATGGTAACAGATATCAAACTATCTGAATAATTATTGCAATTTAATCTCTGATTATCAAAATCGAAAAAATCCATTTTAATAAAAAAATTCCAAAAATTTGTAAGGATCCTGTGCTAACCAGAACAAAGCATGACAGTCCTTGATAGGACACAGTCACACAATATTAGGACACAGTCCTTGATAGGACACAGTCATACAATATTAGGACACAGTCACACAATATTAGGACACAGCCCTTGATAGGACACAGTCATACAATATTAGGACACAGTCCTTGATAGGACACAGTCATACAATATTAGGACACAGTCCTTGATAGACAGTAATAAAATTAGGATACAGCCTTATAGACACAGTCATACAATATTAGGACACACCCTGATAGGACACAGTCATACAATATTAGGACACAGTCCTTGATAGAACAGTCAACAATATTAGGATACAGTCCTTGATAGGACACAGTCATACAATATTAGGACACAGTCCTTGATAGGATACAGTCATACAATATTAGGACACAGTCACACAATATAAGGACACAGCCCTTGATAGGACACAGTCACGCAATATTAGGACACAGTCCTTGATAGGACACAGTCATACAATATTAGGACACAGTCCTTGATAGGACACAGTCATACAATATTAGGACACAGTCCTTGATAGGACACAGTCATACAATATTAGGACACAGTCCTTGATAGGACACAGTCATACAATATTAGGACACAGTCCTTGATAGGACACAGTCATACAATATTAGGACACAGTCCTTGATAGGACACAGTCATACAATATTAGGACACAGTCCTTGATAGGACACAGTCATACAATATTAGGACACAGTCCTTGATAGGACACAGTCATACAATATTAGGACACAGTCCTTGATAGGCCACAGTCATACAATATTAGGATACAGTCCTTGATAGGACACAGTCATACAATATTAGGACACAGTCCTTGATAGGACACAGTCATACAATATTAGGACACAGTCCTTGATAGGACACAGTCATACAATATTAGGACACAGTCCTTGATAGGACACAGTCATACAATATTAGGACACAGTCCTTGATAGGACACAGTCATACAATATTAGGACACAGTCCTTGATAAGACAAAGTCATACAATATTAGGACACAGTCCTTGATAGGACACAGTCATACAATATTAGGACACAGTCCTTGATAGGACACAGTCATACAATATTAGGACACAGTCCTTGATAGGACACAGTCATACAATATTAGGACACAGTCCTTGATAGGACACAGTCATACAATATTAGGACACAGTCCTTGATAGGACACAGTCATACAATATTAGGACACAGTCCTTGATAGGACACAGTCATACAATATTAGGACACAGTCCTTGATAGGACACAGTCATACAATATTAGGACACAGTCCTTGATAGGACACAGTCATACAATATTAGGACACAGTCCTTGATAGGACACAGTCATATAAAATTAGGACACAGTCCTCTATAGGACACAGTCACACAATATTAGGACACAGTCCTTGATAGGACACAGTCAGACACTATTAGGACACAGTCCTTGATAGGACACAGTCACACACTATTAGGACACAGTCCTTGAAAGGACTAAGTAATTGTGTTTTGAAACCATTAAGTGACACTATTTGTTATAGTGATATTCACCTCATTAACAGTGCTTCCTCACTTTTTGTTTGTTTTAATGTCCTATTAACAGCCAGGGCCATTTAAGCATAATCCATGCTTAGGGGGTGGAGGAAAGCCGGATTACCATGAGAAAAACCTCTAACCTACAGTCAGTTACACTGAATTATAGAAGGACAATATGATTGGATCAGCAATTTACTGCAAATGTACATATTTTAATAATATATTATCATATTTTAGCAGTTTTCATACCAGAAAGTTTACACCAATATAATATGTATGAATTTTTGAAACAATTTTGTGAAAGTGCAAATTAATCCTCATTGCCCAAACTTGTTAAAAATCTATTTTGCCCTAAAATTTAAGTATGCCAAAATAAGTCAACATTTCCAGTAATTCTAACAAAGACTGGAAATAGAACACATGTCAAGTCTAGATACTCTGAACTCTAGCAATCTATCTATCTCCTTATCCTCTGACAGATGAGCTGCGACTATCTCCTTATCCTCTGACAGATGAGGTGCGACATGCTCAGTGGTCACTTTCACCAGTGAGGGATTAATGTATTATATTAATATGTGCTGTCATTGTCATCGGGGAATACAGGTGTAGATTGATGGCCCTTTGTGACATGCCATGTTTCACGCCTGCTAAAGACGTCCCCATTCATCTGGATGACTAACGTGAGATATATCTATAATATAATAAAATTCACCTATAAGGAGAATGCCAGATGACAAAAGCAGGTTGATGTGTATTAATATCTCCCAAAAGTCCAATTAGGTCACCCTAATTCCGTAGATAAATGCATATAATATACCACAGCTGGATATCCATGGGAAACAGCATGCATACAGAATTAATAAATGAAATAAAATAATAAATTAATTAATGCACATTTTATATCCTGAATAAAAATAATCAATCACTTGCAATATCCCAATTGACATGAACATGTAAATTTTTTTGAAATATAGATATTCTAAAACTCTACCGATGGTCCTTCACTTCTCAGCTGCAATAGTCACAATAGGGCCATAGTGGCCGAGTGGTTAAGATATCCTGACATAACTGCCAACAGCCTTTCACCTCTGGGTCTCAAGTTTGAATCCCACGTGGGACAGTTACTGCAAATGTTGTTTCCAAACCAAATCAAATCTGCCACAATAAACTGTTTACAAATGTGCCAAGCTGTCTTATTCAAACCCAAAACCTAGACATACAGAAATAAACACAGTTATGGATGGCCAATTTTGACAAACTACGAATAAATAAATCTAAGGGGCTGCGATTGATTTAGACAATATTTTGTTGTTGCCAGAATCTCCAACACAAATCTATTAAGTTTTGACAAGTACAATAAACTCTATTATAACACAGACAGTATAAGTATTGGCTAAAGAAATAATCGCACAATACTATTGATGTCCGCATCCAATCTAGAAAATCCGTACATTTTTTTTATCCTTTAAACGAGACAACAGTAAAGCTACAGTTAATGTAGGCACATCATTTAATGGTATCAAAAATCTCTTACAATTTGTATACAAAATTACTGAAAGTCACCTTTCAATAACAAAGTTCAGTTATTTTTAAAATTTGACTTTCAAATTGGTAACAGAAAATGGAATCCAAATATTTTAAACTTTCCTACGACAAGGTATTCCTTGTTTGATTAATTTCATTTTCCTAGTTGCATACCAGTTAATGTATTTGTCATGCTTGAAACTAAAAGCGTATATTCAAATTTTGGAAGGAAATTTATTCTAAATTTTAAGAAAGGAAGAAATTTGCCAAAAACAAATTATCTCCCCTTAGTTCAGTGATAAAATATCACTTGCAAAAGTTAATAGTATGCATTTAGTCTAATATGTTCCATTTTTCTTTTGAAAAGGACTTAATTTCTCTTCCCGTGGGCTGATTATATAATGAGCTTCATTCAGTCGAAATTACTTTTAGATTTTATTAATTAGAATTCATTTTAGAGAAAACTGGAAATCACCTCAGTTCTCTAATTACATTATGTGTTCTTCCATTTTTAAACTTCCTATTCAAAATCTGTAAAAAATTAAATAATTATGTAACAGTCATTGAAATAAAATGTCAAAAAGATACTGTTTCCTTGCAGAATATTACAAATAAAAGGTCAGAGATATAAGTTGTTAATATACAGACAAATAATTCCCTATCAAATACCTTGATTAAAATAGTTTTTTAATTCTACATAAGAATGACAAAATATTATATTTGAATTCTCAAACTAAATGTAAAGGTAAAGACATCAGATCTAAGACTTGTACAGGTATATACCACAGACTCGTACAGATTTATACCACAGACCTGTACATGTGTATACCACAGACTTGTACAGGTGTATACCACATACTTATACAGGTGTATATCACAGACCTGTAGATGTGTATACCACAGACTTGTACAGGTGTATACCACAGACATGTACAGGTATATACCACAGACCTGTACAGATGTATACCACAGACTTGTACAGATGTATATCACAGACCTGTACAGGTGCATACCACAGACTTGTACAGGTGTATACCACAGACTTGTACAGGTGTATACCACATAACTGTACAGGTGTATACCACAGACTTGCACAGATGTATATCACAGACCTGTACAGGTGTATACTACATACCTGTACAGGTATGTACCGCAGACTTGTACAGGTGTATACCACAGACCTGTACAGGTGTATACCACATACTTGTACAGGTGTATATCACAGACCTGTACAGGTGTATACTACATACCTGTACAGGTATATACCACAGACTTGTACAGGTATATACCACATAACTGTACAGGTTTATACCACAGACTTGAACAGGTGTACACCACAGATTTGTACAGGTGTATACCACAGACCTATACAGGTGTATACTACAGACCTGTACAGGTGTATACCACAGACCTATACAGGTGTATACTACAGACCTATACAGGTGTATACCACAATCCTGTACAGGTGTATACCACAGACCTATACAGGTGTATACTACAGACCTGTACATGTGTATACCACAGACTTATACAGGTATATACCACAGACTTGTACAGGTGTATACCACAGACCTGTACAGGTGTATACCACAGACTTGAACAGGTGTACACCACAGACTTGTACAGGTATATATAACACACCTGTACAGGTGTATACCACAGACCTGTACAAGTGTATACCATTTACATGTACAGATATATATTACAGATCTGTACAAAAAAAATATTGATGTAATAGAGAAAAACTTCATTCCATAGACTTACAGATGATAAGATTATGCATACATACAATGGAAATAGATATATTTACAAACCTCATTAAGGATATCCACAATGAAATTCAAGATGTTTCACTCACATAAATAAAACTTCCTGAAAGTTTCTCAAGGCCCAATAAAACATGTGTTTATACTCTGACAGACCATAAACAAGTTCTATCTTTACATTGCGATGACACAACAGTGTTAAGTCTATCAGGGATCACCACTATCTGTAGATGCCATCACATTGTTACATACTTTCTCCTGCTGCTGTCCGATGTTAAACCTGGACATTAATGCTCTACCAATGTAAACCACTAATAACCCAGTGATATCTGGTGATGTATTAACATCGGAATCAATAGAGCTCTCCATCAATACCCCAGCAACAACAGATGCTCTTTCTGCAGTCAGCACCACAAAACGTATTTTAAAATCACGCTTGCCGTGACAGATCAATCAGCTTATAGACTGTCTATAAACATGGGTCTGTTATCTCCCCCATCCACACCAAACCTATCTTTAGGCATCAGATCTACGGCGGTATGTATAGAGTAGATCTAACCCCACCGCCAGGAGACCTGTCTCCTTCCTCATCCCTACTAAGTAAAGATCTGAAACGATGTAAGTAAATGTGTTCTTTAGCTCTGATACAACAATCTAATTTTCATATAATGCGACTTACACATTTTTTTCATATGTCCTTTATTTTTAAACAAAGATCATCACTCAAAACCAACATACATAATTCTAATATCCCCCACTCGCATTTTAACACAAAAAATCTACTGCATGGTTGTGACAATTGTGATGAAGAAAAAAATACATATTTATTGCAATGCATATCAGAATATATATCTGAAACTAAAAGATTTTTTTAGATTTTTCTACTATGATAGGTTGGGGAGATACACTAATAATAATATTCATTTATAATGTAATGTTAAAATATTTTGTTGATAATTGTACTATACCGGATTTGTTTGGAGATGGCTAATATAGGCTTTGCCTGTTGCCAAATCCATTTGCATATTTTTTGCAATAAAATTTGTTGAAATGAAATGAACTATCCAGGATATCAAACCAGCCCATTTTCAACAATCATTTATTAATTTTACAGCTTATAAACTTCTTTGAAAATGTAAATTGACAAGTGTGTGTCAGTAAAGCAAATGAAAATTACACTTTTCTGTTAGAAAACTTACTTATCTAAAATTAATGCTAACACACACCAGACTCCATAAAAGGCAAAATATGATATGTACCTGCACTAATATATATATGTGTTAATTAAATGATTAATTTAGACGATAGACAGGTCTCGATCATATTTATCTGTGATTTATACCTATGTACCTATGTACCTTGCAGCTATATGTATACCTGTTCTCTCATCACTGATTGATGTACAGGTAGCCATGATTGCTTTAATAGGTTTGTACATGTCATATAATTACCGTGAATACATGTTCTCATTTGCATATTGACAACATGGCCATCAATCACCACCAAATTTAGTTGTAGTATATTGACAAATTTAATGTAAATGGTGTGTAAATGAGATGTTAATTACATGTAAATTAACGAGATCTGGGACATAACAAAGTCTGAACTTCAGACATCTTGATAATTAAACAACTATAATTACTATCATATTAATATAGTACTACACAGAATACACCAGATCACAATGAATGAAGATTGAAACAGGTATTATTATTCAGTTACAAAATTTCTAATAAATTTTTGTTTTTTTATCCTGCATGGAAACTTTCTATTGTCTACTTAAAATTACTCAAGCCATCCATAGAAGCATTTGCATACATATTAGAAACCATTAGACAATTTTACTGGAATAGAAATGAAGTTTTAAGTAAGAAAATACTGAACTACCTGACAAACATGAAACACTTAATGGACATGTTGGATTGTTGCAAGGATCTTAATGGAAATAAGAATATGTGACAATCGTTATATATCAATCTAACTATAGGGTTATGACCTTCAATAACGGAGTTTCGAGATCCCAAAATGACGTGGGTAAAGTACAATTTTCCGTCGATTATCCCACCTTCCGGTGATTATGACGTCAGGAGATTCACGTCAAATGATGACGTCATAATCACTGGAGGGTGGGACTAATCGACGGTAAATTGTACTCTACCCGAGTCTTTTTGGGATCTCGAAACCCTTGTATTATTCACAGTCAAAACAAACAACCAGGTCCAATATGATATATGTATTACTCTCAAGTCACTGCATGTGATCCACATTTATTGTTATAAGTTTGATACTAAAATTGTGTAAGTGAAAAATACACAGACAGACAAATATCAACTCAGGAGCAGGTAGCTGCATGATTGCTGCTGATTGACCCCGTTCCTCCAAAAAACTACTACACTTTGACTCTACTCTTCATTTTTTTGAAAGTCTTTGCCCCAATCGTGACTCGACACACAAATCAGGTATAGTTATTTCCTTGTCAAATACTTAGTTCACTTACACAAGGTTGGCAACAACTCTAAGGAGTGGAAAACACAAAACCAGATGGGATTTGAACTCAGAACATCCTAACACTAGCCAGATGCTTTTCCAATTGAACTACCTCTGTTGACAGTAACAACCCAGTCTAGAGCTGCTACAATTGAATGAATGGTAATGATATTACCGTATTCGAATCAATAAGCGCCCTATCAGCGCCACTCCTCCTTTTGATGCCTCTGAATTTCAATTGCCCAGGCATAAGACCAAAACTACAAAATACTGTATAGATTTGCAATGATTTCGTCTTATTAAGCACGTTTCCATTTTTTTTTTTAATTTTCAACAAAAATTTAATACCCTGGGCCCTTATTGGGTTGAATACGGTCTATATATATACATTGTATATTATTTCTATCATAATGCAATATAAACTGGGTATACTGGATTTGAGTGAAATTATGCAATATACAGATGCAATAAGTTGGACAAGGAAAAGTATGAACAGAGGCTGTCGAGTTAAGAGACCACCAATTAAGAGGCCATTTATTTACTATAATCCTAGATGTGGACCATGGACTTACGATGTGATCAATGAACCAAACATACAATTTAAGTCATAAGATATGTACTGTACTAGATAAGATTTAAGTCTCAAGATATGTACTGTACTAGATAAGATTTAAGTCTTAAGTTATACACTGTACTAGATAAGATTTAAGTCTTAAGATATGTACTGTACTAGATAAGATTTAAGGCTTAAGATATGTACTGTACTAGATAAGATTTAAGTCTTAAGATATGTACTGTACTAGATAAGATTTAAGTCTTAAGATATGTACTGTACTAGATAAGATTTAAGTCTTAAGATATGTACTGTACTAGATAAGATTTAAGTCTTAAGATATGTACTGTACTAGATAAGATTTAAGTCTTAAGATATGTACTGTACTACATAAGATTTAAGTCTTAAGATAGTACTGTACTAGATAAGATTTAAGTCTTAAGATATGTACTGTACTAGATGCAAAAATTGAACATTGATTTTTTTTTTAATCCATGCAAGGACATTATGACCATGTTATATATTGTGATTGCTGGACTTGGATGAGAATATTGACTGATATTACAAAATATCTATAGTATGTTAGCGAGCTAATCAAGTTCACATGAACCTATAATGTCCTATATAGCTAGATTAAGTCTTAATTATAGCAAGATATCTGTCTATAAAAAGCAGATTTTCAGAAGCACTTTTAATGTCATGGCTGCTTGTATGATAATTTATCGGAATACTGCAAGAAAGAGATCAAATGCAACACACTGAGATACTAATTAATTTTATGAATCACATTGATAACATCAACAAATATGATTCAAACTGTCAATTAATTAAGTAATTGAATCAACAAAAGTCAGCAGTACTGGAATAAGGAAGGTACAGGATGCAATATACCTGTAAGTATTAATGTAGCATATCTATATCTCAACATGATTAGGATCAGATCACGCAAAGCTAAGCTCATATAAAATCTAACAAAGTTATAGAGATACATTTGCCAAATACTTAAGAAATTTTACAGTATTTATGACAATTTTCTAGCTGTTTGTCACTTTCTTTTCATTTCACAAATGGGCTGTCAGTGTACATTTTAATATGATGTTTTTCGTTATGCTAACAAATGGTAATTTCTCTCTTTTAAAACAGGAGCAGACAAATAAGTATCTATCTTCATGCAGTTACAAAAGTTACTTACTTTATACCATTACCTCAACTGAAAAGTTTGAGCTTCTTATTTTACTTCAAAATAAAAATATTAAAAATAATTGATTGCGTCCCGAAAAAAATGTGGTATTATATATATATAATTATGCCCTATATGGAATGAAGTACTGATTGCACAATAATGCATCAAAAGCACAATTAATTATTTTGAATCTATTTTTGTGCTTGATTAGACACATACATATCTCATTCTCAAATTTGTTAGTCATATATTTGTTTCAATAACATACATTGATAATTAATTGTCTGATTTCACTTTGACTGGAGCGTGGTAATTACTATGTGACATCAATGTGATTAGGAATCTCAATTAATCATGTTTTTGAAATTGACAAATTTTATTATTATTAAAATTTATTATTGTTAAATTTATCGAGGAAGATTGCGGTTATAAAGTAATATAGTATTTATTGCTACAGTGAGTCACAGCTTCTTTTTGTTAAATAATGTTTGATAATATTGACAAAAATGAGAAAATTACAGGGCTAAATTAATTAGATGATGGCCATGATATGTATAATACTACATATAATAGGCCTATTATACACATTAATAGCTGCAATGGCATTACACGCTGCATGAAAGACAAAAGATTTTTCACTGATGGTCGTCAGAACAGGACATGACAGGAAGACAGCATAATTTTCATTTAATTAATTCTATAATAGACATAATAAATGATTATTATACACTATATTAGTTTAGGCCTACAGTATCATATCTTGTATAGACTTATATATATATAATAAGGGAAGTGGGAAAAACTAGCTCATATACAAACAGAACTTATCTTAATTCTTTAATTGATGAACATGACTGTCATGATACATTATGTTAGGCCTAACACACGTTTTGACACATGTATACAATGGTCAGGTCATAGTAGCGATGCTCAACCAAAGGGCAGGTAACTCGTCTTGGTATCTCCGAAACGCTTGAAAACACGTACCCTAAATAATGGGTTTACTATCCGGAAGATTTATGTGTCCTAACTGTTCTTTACAAACGCAAAAGTGACACCAATCTGTTCATTCGGAATCCTTGTGGTTTAACCTCACTTTATATGTTAGAAATGGCAGAGGGGTAAGATACGGCGATTTATTGAAAAATTGAAATACTGTTACTTCCTTGAATTCAGCCGAGTCAAATGCCCTTACTGTTCTAGTTGTAATATTTAACCATTTCTGTATTTTTTAGTATATAATAATACATTTGACAATCCCGGGAAACATACGAAAATGTATATTTTTTCGAGATGGGGTCAATGACAGTAGGCGCGCTTAATTCCAAAATGGCGGCCTTTCGAAGTGTTCAAACACCAGGCACACATAATTTCTATTTTCTCGACAGTTTTATATGGAAACCGTCCGTTTGAGTTTACAAATACATAAATCTAAGTTATTTTAACACTATTTTAACAAATTTAACGTTTACCATAGCATTTTTTTAACCAGAGAAACCCCTTTTGGAAGCAGTGCCAGAGCCAGAGCAGGGGTTAATGAAGTACATGTAAATGAAAAAGTGCTGGACGTAAACAAATAGTTATAAAGTAATTTCTTTTCAGAAAATTTGCAACAACAACAACCCTTTTGAAAGAGTGTATATGGGGGGAATGTAAAACAAGGGAAGGGGTTATAGTTGTCCATTTAGATTGTTGTTTTGTAGGCCTAATAAAAAAAAACTGTGTTTCCATTAACTTGCAAAAAAAGAGGGTCGGTAGGAACGTAAAACAACACGAAGGTAAATGATTTTAGAAAGCAGGTGATTAGTTTTCCTGGTTATTTTATCTGTATGGATGTCCCTAAAACCACTATGTTTTATATACATGTACTTTGTGCAATTTATGCTTTTAATACCAACATTGCTTTCCTTTTGATTGATATGAAAGACAGCCAAGTATTACATACATTGTTGTTATAGCATTCAGCAATGAAATATCTTATAAAAAATCTCCAAATGTATGATTCATGTAAACAGAAATGATTATGGATTATGGTTATGTTATGCCTGGTAGAAATCCATTTTCACAAGACCTATTTGATTTTCAACCATCTTTCTGACAAAATTGTATAAATCGGGTGAATATAAATTACTCACAGGAATGGACAGCAAACCCTGTGATATTCTAAATCCATGGAAACTTTTTAATCAGTGTTTTTATCAGTGTCTGGCACTTATATATGTGTCGGTATCTCATTACTATGAGATTAAGTAACATTATGTATATATATATATCTCCTGTTCCCCTAACAACGGAAAAGGATTTCAACATTAATGAAATGACTGTATATACATTATTTTAAGCAACCGGAAGTCCATAGTACGCGTTAGGAGTACACAATGTCATTGTTTGAAGAAACTTTAATACATCTCCACAAGCTAGTCTTAGCTTACCAATGATGTCAACTGAGCGAATACTGAGAGCGACAGTGATGTCACACTCCCACCAAGCCCTTGCCCTGCACTGTTACTGGACTTATTAAATAATATAAGCTGTAATATCTTGCAGAAAAAAATGAAAGAATGATCTGCTTTTTAGTAGAACATTGCAGTTGGCATATATATATGCAAAAAGTAATAGCAAAATCCTATTTAACTTCCGAGGATGAGCGAGGTACATGTTTTTTTTCAAATTTAACAAAAAAGCAGTTTTGGGAGGTTGGATTTTCGTTTTTTTCAAAAATGTATAAAAAAATTCGTTTTTCATCCAATTTTCAATCTGTTTGCTGTGTTGTGATCAGAAAGACAAGGCAAACAATATTAGATACAGTTTGACTGCATAAAGTCATAAAAAAAATATGGTTGAGCATTGCTAGTCATAGGTCACAAAGTTTTATACGACTAACATGCTTTTTGTCTACATTTTGTACGTTTTCGCTGAAGCTAAAGGAAACGTCTAAAATAATAATCATAATTTATGAGTTAATTAACTAAAAATTAAGAATGTTGAAGTATACTTACGAACAATGACTTGTCAAAGGTTGTAAGCCACTGTCACGTTTTGACCTAACTATTTACTTCTCAACCGTTAGAGGGCGTGATACAAAGGTGGGCGTGTCGCTTTCAGCTGTGACACACGTGGCACTTTGAAAACATGAAACTTTTCTTTAAAAAAACAAACTTTGAAGTTTTTATTTGTCTATAGGCCTAATCAAATTAGAAACAAGCCAGGCTTTGTGTTTCGGCGGTATTATGATTAATGTAAGAACCAAAGCTTGTAAGATAATGCAAAAAAAAACATCGACAAGAAAAAAAAAACATTGATTCAACAGGTGGGGTTGGGGGTATGATTGGTTTTTAACAATAAATATCCTGTAATCACAATTATCATTCCATCATTTTAAGCGAAAAAAAAATATGGCAAGTTCGACTATATAATGACACTATCGTGTACAGTAGAGTTCAGCACACAGGTGTAAGGGAGGTAACCCGCACAAGCTAATTCTATAACCAAGACATGTACAGATATTCCCGCGTTATTTATAGATAGTCACATTGTACCGTGTCATCTAGACGCTATTTCGGTCGCTATATCTTACTTTTTGTTGTCGTTTTTGATCATTGTTTGCAATAATAAATTAATATATAGATTACATATCTTTATATGTAAGCGTAATAAAGATACTGAAATCTCTAGGCGTACTGCACAAAATCACAAGAGCACCTTCCTACTTTCGGTTTCGTTTCCGGGTAGGTACGTGTAGTGTTGTAGGTACACCTAGGCCAAAATCGACCCGACATTGACTTGTCCTTTGTCGCTTGCAAATCGATAAATTACAAATTTATGGAAGTTTAACTGCCCTCAATTAAAAAACCAATGTTAATGAAGAAAATAAAAAGCCAAAGATATTTCGTAGAATTTAGAAATGAAAGTTAGATGAGGTGAGGTCGGGTTAGGAGGCGACGTACACTATTTCACTGCCACCCTAATTAAAACGTTCACAACATCAGGAACAGGGAAGCAGACAGTTTATCACTTCCAACATGGTCTTCTACAGGTAAGGACGTGCAATGGGTTTTTTATACCAACATTAGCTTTTATTTAATACTTTATCTATCTTATACAGTTTCAACATCCATGTAATTATAAACTTTTTAATTTCATAGCCATTGATAATTACATCTAGCTAAAATTACTGTCCATATCAATTTAGTGCTAAATTCATATTCGTAATATTCTTATTTTTATGTATCAGGGTTCTTTGTGTTTTCCTGATTCTGGTGCTGGTAGACTATGGGAGGTGTGAGGCTTTGAATGGTGGACGCGTAGCTTGTTATGTGTTGAGGACATCGTACATGCCACTGACGGCCCTTCCTGGTGCCGGACGCGTCTGTACACATATCACTGTGGCCTTCGCTGAGATAAACGGCATCACATTGGCCACACCCTCCTCTACAGAAGTAGAGTTCTATAACGCGATAACCAAGCTGAAAGCAACCAATCCTTCGCTGTCTGTACTGATCTCTCTACAGAGGGACTTCTCTGGTGTAATACAGGCTTCAGATCAAAAGAAACAGAGGTAAGAAATAATGTAGGAATGATATGGTCCGCAATAGGCCATTTCAGAAATAAAAAAAACTAACCAATCACAGGCCTAGAGAGATTTCTTTTGAAGAATACACAACACCCAACCCCCAACCCCAAACCTATACAGTATAATTATTTGATTATTTTGATTTGCACCAAGGATGAAACTACATATCTCATCTGTTGTCATACACAGAAGAATTTTGGGACTTTATATTCAAGGTTCCATGTCTATATCTAGATAAAAGGTTTTAATTAACTTACACTTTATTGTAGCTTGCTGACATTTCTTTTGCCCGAAAAAAAAACCAAAAAAAAAAAACTAGTGACAGTTTAAATGATGCACTGAAGGTTCATCCAGATTAATTAATATTTTGTCTTTGTTGTTTTTGTCTCGTTTTATCAATACCTTGGCCTCCATTGGAGAGGAAACAAGAGTACTGTACTTGAATTCAAAGAAACTTTGCATGACGAGGCAAATATGATTCCAGTCCTTTTATGTCAAATTTGGAATGATTTCCAGATCTCAATTGTGAAAGTGTAGTATGTAACACATTTCCTCTACCTTTCAGACATAAATAACTGTGTAGTGTAGCCCTTTCAGATGAGTCATATTTGTTTCAGCTGCTGTAGCCTTTGACGTACAAGTGGTCTTCTTGCTAGCTGTAGCTTTCAGACTGTTAACTAATGAAGTTCACTTATCCTTTAGACTGTATACCAAAGGTGATGTAGCTGTAGCCCTTTCAGACTGTTAACTAAAGCTGAGGTCATATGTTTCTGTTTCAGCTTAGCTGTAGCCCTTTCAGACTGTTAACTAATGCTGATGTCATATATTTCTGTTCCAGCTTAGCTGTAGCCTTTCAGACTGTTAACTAATGCTGATGTCAAATGTTTCTGTTTTAGCTTTGCTGTAGCCCTTTCAGACTGTTAACTAAAGCTGATGTCATATGTTTCTGTTTCAGCTTTGCTGTAGCCCTTTCAGACTGTTAACTAAAGCTGATGTCATATGTTTCTGTTTCAGTTTTGCTGTAGCCCTTTCAGACTGTTAACTAAAGCTGATGTCATATGTTTCAGTTTCATGCTTTGTTTCAGCTTAGATGTAGCCCTTTCAGACTGTTAACTAAAGCTGATGTCATACGTTCCTGTTTCAGCTTTGCTGTAGCCCTTTCAGACTGTTAACTAAAGCTGATGTCATATGTTTCTGTTTCAGTTTTGCTGTAGCCCTTTCAGACTATGTGAAGAAATACAACTTTGATGGAGCGGATTTTGATTGGGAACCTTCACACGCAGTAACTCCTACAGAAAGACAAGGCTACATGAAACTCTTACAGGTAGGATATTGTGAGTGAGTGATAGGACATACCAGACACATACAAATTTCATAAGATGTACATGAGGAGTTGAAATAGTAGAGTTATTGCCCTTTTTGTTGTTTGTAGTTGACAGAGTTAAGGTCTTATGTTTACTCCTTATTTACTTTATGTTGTTTACTTTCTATACATAACAGAATTAAGACCTTTTATAAGCTTTTTATACTAAATTAGCAGATTTTGAGTGATAGCCTTTTATTTATTTCCTAAAAAAGCAATTGAAGTTATTTTGCTTTGAAATATGTTTTGTATGAGCTATGAATGTGTTATTTCCTCAGTACGTAATGTTAAGATACAAGATACTGTCAAACACTGAACATCTAATATTGTAACTGAATTGCAGAATTTCATCGGTAAACCAAATGTGTTATTGATAAGATATATACCCTCTGTGTTTCTCCTTGGCAGATTATTCGACACACCTTTGATAATGACACCACATTTCTAGGCTCGCCTCCTAGACAAATGTCTGCTGCTTTGATCCCAAGCATTCCAAGATCAAAGACTTTGTATGATGTACCAGTCTTGGCAAAGTAGGTCATGAACAAAATATGTAATTCATGATTAAGAAGGTCACAGATGTACGATGTATACATATCGGTCTAAGTAGGTCAGTGACATATATATGTTTATTGGACATGACTTAGTAGGTCAGTGATATGTGATGTCTAGGACTAAGTAGGTCAGTGACATATCATGTCCAGGTCTAAGTAGGTCAGTGAAATATCATGTCCAGGTCTAAGTAGGTCAGTGAAATATCATGTCCAGGTCTAAGTAGGTCAGTGACACATCATGTCCAGGTCTAAGTAGGTCAGTGATATGTCATGTCCAGGTCTAAGTAGGTCAGTGACACATCATGTCCAGGTCTAAGTAGATCAGTGACATATCATGTCAAGGACTAAGTAGGTCAGTGACATATCATGTCAAGGACTAAGTAGGTCAGTGACATATGATGTCCAGGTCTAAGTAGGTCAGTGACATATGATGTCCAGGTCTAAGTACGTCAGTGACAAACCATGTCCAGGATTAAGTAGGTCAGTGACATGTGATGTCAAGGACTAAGTAGGTCAGTGACATGTGATGTCCAGGACTAAGTAGGTCAGTTACATGTGATGTCAAGGACTAAGTAGGTCAGTGACATATGATGTCCAGGTCTAAGTAGGTCAGTGACATATGATGTCAAGGACTAAGTAGGTCAGTGACATATGATGTCCAGGTCTAAGTACGTCAGTGACATATGATGTCCAGGTCTAAGTACGTCAGTGACAAACCATGTCCAGGATTAAGTAGGTCAGTGACATGTGATGTCCAGGATTAAGTAGGTCAGTTACATGTGATGTCCAGGACTAAGTAGGTCAGTGACATGTGATGTCCAGGATTAAGTAGGTCAGTGACATGTGATGTCCAGGATTAAGGAGGTCAGTGACATGTGATGTCCAGGATTAAGTAGGTCAGTGACATGTGATGTCCAGGACTAAGTAGGTCAGTGACATGTGATGTCCAGGATTAAGTTGGTCAGTGACATGTGATGTCCAGGATTAAGTAGGTCAGTGACATGTGATGTCCAGGATTAAGTAGGTCAGTGACATGTGATGTCCAGGATTAAGTAGGTCAGTGACATGTGATGTCCAGGATTAAGTAGGTCAGTGACATGTGATGTCCAGGATTAAGTAGGTCAGTGACATGTGATGTCAGGGATTAAGTAGGTCAGTGAGATATGATATCCAGGACTAAGTAGGTCAGTAGGATTAAGTAGGTCAGTGATATGTGATGCCTAGAACTAAGTAGGTCATCATCAGTGATATACATGTTCAGGACTTAGCATATGTTTCAAACAATTGGACTAGCTTTTGCATCAAAACATTCACATTAGCACAATCATAGCTAGTTTAAATATGATCACCATTCAATTTAAAATATTGGTGTCTACAGTATGTGCTCTATAAATGATCTGTCTTTTCAGGGTGTTAGACTTTGCCACAGCCATGACATATGACTACCATTCTTATAGAAATAAACCCAACACTACTACAGGGTATAACAGTCCACTGTATGCCCCCAGTGGGGAGAGAAAAGACTACTGTACGGTAAGTTTATCACCATTTGTCATTATATCATACTTCATCCCCACGTGTCAAAAGAGTAAAGAAGATTTTAAATAATGAATTTTATAATTTGAGTTTAAGTTTATAACATGAGTTTTTAACTTTGTTTGATTTTTTAACTTGAGTTTAATTTTTCTTGTGTAGGATGGTACAATCAGAAACTACATTGCCTTGGGGATGCCTTCATCTAAACTGTTACTAGGACTGCCTACGTACGGCCGGACATATACCCTTGGTGCGGCGGCGATTCATGGCCTACACGCTCCAGCTATAGACAAAGGCAAAGCAGGACCAGTAAGGGGAATCAGAGGGCTGTACACGTACCAGGATGTAAGTATAGTATGTCTTGTCTGCTCTCAAAGGGATGGTACCGACAGGAAAAGGCCGAGATAGGAGAATCATAGGCTATGTAACTTACATGTGTTTGTTGATTGCAGTTCTCCATGTGGTAGCAAACTAAAAAAATACATATTTTATAGTGCTGCCTTACCGAAACATACTGCTGTAGACACTAACACTGGAACATCCCACTCACAACTGTGTATACTGACAACAGAGTAACCAGGCTTATCACTCTCTTAACTCATTCTCCCCAAAATTTCATAATGGACTGGTCTTGTCTTTGATTTAGAAGAGCCTAAATGTGTCTTCAGGGGGGTGAATGAGTTAATACTTTGTATTTCTAGGCCTGTATTGTAGTGAAAGGATCTACACGTGTCTGGGATGACAAATCAATGGTGCCCTACCTGTACAATCAAACAACCTGGGCATCGTACGACAACATCGAGAGTAGTATCATAAAGGTAAAATTAGAAATTATACAGCTTATTACCACCCCTGGATCCTTTCAGCCCCATTAAGCCACTATTGTTCAGAATTTCAAAATTGGAAATGACCGATTTGAGATTAGTAAGAGTTTTTGATACCATATTAATTAAAACTTCTATTAACTTTCCCTACAATCAACGAGTTGTTCTAGATCATTTCACACACGTTTTTAGCATTTTCATTGTTTAATAAAAATCATTTTTCTTGTTTTAAATAAAGATCTAGTTTAATTTATCCCTCTTGTAGTAATTGTTTCAATCGTTTACCTTGTTTTGAATTATCTCCCTTGCTTTGATTATCTCCCTTGTTTGAATTGTCTCACTTTAGTGCCTGTATGTGATCAACAATAAACTTGGAGGTGCTGGAATCTGGGCGCTCCATCTCGACGACTACAATGGCATGTGTGGCCAAGGTTTATTCCCCCTGGTGGATGCAGTAGGAAGCTGTCTCAAACAAGGGAGATCACTCTACCTAAAATATCAATCACAATCAAACAGAATGGCAAACAAGGACAAATTTGGATTTGCCTGAGATTACATGTATAAAAATCACCACTCTATTTTTTCTACAGGATATATTAACAATATCTGAGATGGAATTTCATTCCTTTTTTTTATTGATCTGAAGTATGTTTAATCATACATGTTCTTTTGAAATATTTACTTGACTCCAGGATGTATGGTTAGGTTTTATCCATATACATTGCTAAATTCTGTGGGTTGTACACTTTAACAATTTTTTTTAAGTTTTGCGTTTGGAAGGCATTTACTTACCTAAACTCACCAAAATATATATATTTATAGATAGATATTCTTTACTTTTCGTAACTTTACATTTTAATGCTTTTAATCATGGCCTGCTTTACTTGTTTTAATATGAAATATCTGTTTTTGTGTTCTAAACACTGTTTGTACCCAGTATATATATTACAACATGTGAGATTATTATACACATTTTAGAACCATTTTTGACTTGTTCTCCATACATATATATTCATATGTATAATATTATCCGCTGATGTGATTCAACAATGAATGATGTGCCATATTTGTAGTACAGTGCAATTTTTGTCATTATTTTTTCCAGTCTCACTCTGGACATTAAACAAATAAGTGACATTTCAAGTCATTACATGTATACCCCCAGTTCTCCACTTCTGGGTCCCATGGGGGGCAGTTGCCAGATACTGCATGACTGTAGGTTGGTAGTTTTTCTCCGGATACTCCAGCTTTCCTTTACCACATAAACCTGGCACGTCCATAAATGACCCTGGCAGTTCATAGGACGTTAAAATACATTCAAACCAAACTCCACTTTTGGTGATGAATTTGAAGCCTGTATCAGACAGGTGCTAGGTACTGACCACAGATCAGTGGATTGTCTCCAGGAATTTACTTTTCTTCATGGCTTAATCTGAAAAGTTTTACATTTAGTTTCCACTGTTAGACCTAATGTTTTAAAAAGAAATGTACAGAGGAACCTGAAATCTATCCTCTTGAAACCAATAGGAATCTTGTAAACAAATGATTAAAATGTTCATCTGTATAAATACTAATGCCTTACCCTTGCTATTGCTTTGGAAACTTTATTGTTTGTGTCAAATTAATTCTGTTTCATGTTTATAGAGTCAACCAATATAAGGTGAGAGACCAACAGTATCCACAATATCATTCTGTTGACATTGACTGTGGTAAAACTGTTTAAGATAAATTTTATAGAGATACACTGTCTGTCAAATTTAATTTAAAATATTTAAAGATGCTCCACCGCTGACAAATGGTATTTTTTCACTATCAAAAACAGCAGCAGACGATTTAATATTTTTCTTCAGTTACAAAAGTTACTTACTTTACACCATTACCATCGTTGAAAAGTTTGAGCTTCTAATTTTACTTCAAGTTTAAAATATCGAAAATAATTAATTGCATCCCGAAAAAATTCCGTTGCACTATATCCTATATGGAATGATGTACTGATTGCGCATGCACCTAAGGCAAAATAAATCATTTTATATTATATTTTGTGTTAACTAGACATATATATACACGATTAAACACCAATTATTGTTCAAATTATGAATACCATTTATGCTCTGTCGGCGGTGGAGTATCTTTAACTGTAATAGTCACAGGACATTCACGGTTAGACAATCACCAAAAATAGTTTGTCCTTTTTGATAGTCTGAATCTAATTTTAGGTTCAGAATAATTGCGATAAATGTACCGGTACTGTTAATATATGTGTCTTTCATTAACATTCCATATTTGCATTTTTTCACCTTAAAGGTGATATTTTATCTTCTAGCCTTTAACTTTGCTTTAACAGATAAAATAAACAACATTTTTATATTCACAATGATTTTAATAAAATCTTGTATCTCATATTCTTTTGTTTTTCAACCATGTCTTTCTTTAAGTAGAAACAATTCTATATATAGCAATAGAAAAATAGACAAAGTATTTTAAACTCAAAACTGCATTGTAAAGTATTTGAAAGCTCTCATAAGAATCTCAGTAAAAATAATATACATATATATGTACACAATATAAGGAAATGCTGAACTTGTACAAAAAATATCGGTGTCAGAATATTTAGGATGCTAAGGACTATATGTATGGTTTGGGTCGTTTTTGGCCCGCAAATTCATTGATTTTTAAACTAAGTCTTTAGAAATTAAGTTTATTAAACTAAATCATCAGAAACTCAGTTAAAAACCAAGGCAAATATTAACCAAAATTGACAAAAATTCCACATTTCAAAATTTGTGTATGTCTAGGATGGTTACCATAGCAATTGCAGCTGAAATAATACACAACTATCATACCTACTGTATCACGTTAAATAAAATTAAGCAATTTAGTTACTAAATAATAGGTTTGAAAATTTGACGGCCCAAAAAGGGAACAAACCATGCATAATGGGAAGTCCTTTAGTTCTTGGGTATAAATATGTACTACTTTAATATACAACCATACCTAAAGACACCATTATACTCTACTTCTAAAACTGAGGTTGGAGGAGTTCATTATGAGGTGTCGGGGCATCCTCGATCCTCCAGGGGTTACTATCACTGTTATTATATCCACCCCTGGACTATGACATCACTATATCATTATATCTAACCTTGGTCTATACCATAAAACAAAACTGAAGGCATTTCAGGAGCATAAAAAAACAATCACAAGCCTACAAGACTGTTTTTAATGGACATCAAAGGACAAAACTTAGCTGTATCATCTGTTGTCACAGAGTGTTCTGTTTTGCTATCACATAGTCCAAGGGTAGATATAGTGACAGTGATAGTAAACCCTGGTATATCGAGGATGGAATCCTAAGTGATTGAGTAAATAATGTGGAGAAAAAAATGCAAGTAGACAAAAGATATACTCGTGTTTGTGTCAGTAATGGTCCCTCTGAATCCTGAGATATGATAATATGTTCTCAAAGGCTCACAACAGAGGAGCACAACTCCTTGGATAAGATTTAGCTGTCGGAGCTGCCATTTAGGCACAAAAAGTTCACAAATTTCATTTCTTGCACTGCAATACTATGTTCAATTACATGTACTACAGTTTCAACTTAGCAAGTGAAATAAAGAATCTTGAGTATGGATACAACATTGTTACATTGCTGGACTTTGAACCAATAATCCTTCTAATCACGAGTCATTTTACAATCACTAGACCCACATTGACTCACATGTATGATCTTGAACAGAAATAGTGAAAAAAGAGTATTTTTTTCCTTTCTTTAAATAAATAAACAGTCATGTACGCTTAAAGTGAACAGTCGGGCAAGGATGGCTAAAGTCGGTAAAAATGGTGTGAATCTATCCAGTATAATTTCTTATGAAATGGAAAAATAAAAATCTCTCGTCAAAATCTGTCTGCGTATGAAGAAATTAATTTAAAGTATGGGAATTCTAAAACGTCCTCCCGGCTCACTATGTCCGTGGTTACATTTCTACACAGCCTCGCTTTCAATGCTTTCAACTTTTCTTTACTTTAATGGTCAGAACTGGGAAACTAAGCAGAACTTGACCGTCGTATTAATATATGAGAACTTTTGGAAGGCCAATGGAAGCATTTAGACTGGTTTTCTTTGCCCGACTATTCACTTTAAATTGAAAGTTTCAACATATAGAGTATAATATCACTAAGTGAAGTGAAATTTACATGTACAGACAACAATTTAATCATGCAACATACGTTACGGAGTAACTTAGACTGAGACATCATATACATCAACATGCTATATTTTTTTTAATCTATTCAATAGATTTCCATTTAGATATAAATAAATAGGCTTCCATTGCCAACACTTACAGGTTTACTGTCTTATATACATAAATAACATGTTACACAATCTTAATTAAAATCATCTGTTTATGGTTTTACCTATATACAGGTGACCAGCAAACAATGAGCAGCTCAGTCATTTTTGTCAAATTGTACAATTCAATTACGTTTCAGAATTCTACCATTGCAAACACTATAAAATAACTATGCAAAATTCTCTTACAGTCAATTTCCTCAATATGATTGGCTTAGAAATTGCTCGCAGATACTAGCGCTCCTAGCCGCAGTGTATTCAACAACTTCGATTTTACCGGGAATTTTAAATAGCAAATTTTGAATATGAAAGTTACTGAAATAAGCGTATCTGTAATGTTGAAATAGGAATAGTATATTACGGCTTTCATATCCTTACTATATACACTATCCAAAAGATCTTCTGTTCGAAAATGTTCACATGAATTGTTTACAAAGTATCTAGACTTTTCGTCCCCAAAATTGTGTTTACAATGAATGACGACGTTTCGTCCCAAAAATGCTTCGCTCCGAAGCTGGTTCCCCCCAGACGTTTACTCCCTATTAGTGACAGTTATCCCGCAACGGAAACAAATGATATCGATACTTGACCTCGAACATCAAAATTGATACCATAACGAATTTTGTGATTTGAATCAAATTTGTCTCGGAGCAAATACATTTCATGGCGAAATGGAGATGCATTTATCACGGCTGTGTTCAGGATGACATGGACGTAAAACTACAATTGAAGAAAGACAACTCTAACAAAATTTTGGACAAACTTGGTCTACTGATAAAATAGCACGTGACAGACGGTGAACATTTTGTAAGTATCCAAGGTGGCGTTATCTTAAAACTAACAGCAGTTAATAAGGTATGAATATTTATCATATCCATAATTATCGATAATTTCATAAGCACATGTATAAATATTGGATTATATCTATATATATACTAAATCACGTACAGAGATTACCACTAAACCATACTTTTAAAACATTTTAGTTATTTTCACCACAGGAGCTTGCCGTTCTGATCATATACATACAGCTTATTCATTAAACTAGGTAATACGAAGTAAATTTTTGGCCGAATGACATAAATCATATATGGAATGTTCATATAACTCGAAGTGATATTTTTGGACTACTAGATCGACGAAAATGCCGATTCCTTTTTCATAATTCTTCCGTAAAACGGCACTTAAAAAGCTGTTTCAATCTGTAACAAATGTAGAGAAAACTGTTAATTGTTTAGCAATTATCCTGAGTTATATTTTACCAAAAAGCATCAGAGATTAGCAATTAAAACTTACATAAACATATTTCCGACTCTCACTTGCATTGTGTGATCACTCGAGCGGAACTAATCTCTACCACCTGGCACAGTCTTACAAATGCATTCGCACAAAAGCCCACATGATCACTGTTTTTACTGCGATTACATCTTATGTAAGTTTTTTTAAAACTTTTTACTCAACAAAATAGACTTTACGCTTTTCATGATCAGCACCATCATTTTCTGTATAACTTATTAATTGACCGCTGTACCCATGCATACAGTTGGTAGTAGACTAAATTTATACTTTTTTGTGCACATTATATAACAAATGCTATATTACAATCAATTTATGAAGGACGAAACTCTTACATGTAAGAACAGGAGGACTGAAGAACAGCGGTAATTAAACTTCACTAATATTTCCTCTATGCTGGTATTGCTATTTATGATTAAAATGTTTAATTATATGATATTAGCCTTTTCAGTAATTACTCTGTTAATACATTTATTGTTTCCTTATGTTTTATAGAATGTCAGCATGCATGTATCATTTCAACTGGAAACAGTCTAGGAGAAGAATTGTGTGAACAAAAAGAAATAATTTTCAAATGTGGAAGCTTAATATTGTAATCATTTTCAATCCGAAAATAATTACTATAATCATCTTCAAATTCCTTATTGTGAATTTAACTGTAATATGATTTAAGCATATACCTGATATTTGTTTATATTCTATGACATGTACATGCTTGAAATGAAATGAATAAATAAATAAAAGATTATTTTAATTTAAAACACAATATGACTTTAGCTGTTTATATTTTGTCAAAAACATATTAAGCTTATCGTTAATAACACACTAATCATCACCTTCGAGACAATTTAATGAAAATCAATTAAACATTAATTTGTATCTCACAGGTCCTCTTATGTTTTCCCTGCCTTGACTATCAATGTTCCCTGATCACTCTGAAAGTAATGATTTTACCTTTTTTTCGGTCACCACATGAACTGCCTTTAAATCAATCACACCAATGAGACATACATTTACTGCATTCATTATAACACTGCAAGGCAATTCGGCAAGATCAGCGAACATTGTTGTTTGATTTACCTTGAATATCTACATGCACAGTATGGTACCGTAACAGGAGAGGAGAAAATGTAGCGGCCAGACCGGGATTCGATCCCGGGACTCTCCGAACACTAGCCGAGTGCTCTACCGACTGAACTACCTGGTCATCGATAATTGACCCAGTCCAGTCCCGCTACACTCCTCCCTCCTTTTTTGAAGACATACAAGACCCTTTCAAACGCCACAACCATTGGTTATTTAGTTGGGTGCCAATTCTGTAACAGGAGAGAAGAAAAAATGTAGTTCTTCCGACTGAGCTACCTAATCACCGATAATCAACCCAGTCTTGATCCCGCTACAAATATTTATCTGGTTATTTTATCTCCCTTCCTATTTTCTATAAAAGTGGTAGTTTCTGCTCCTGCTTAGCGCTCAGCATAACGGGTGTGGCCTGGGACGACTGGTTTGCTCGTTGTCAGTATAATGTGACCGGGTGGGATGTGTTGCCTGGTGCCTTCGGCGGCATGCTTCAGTGATATAGCAGTCTTTCAAAACACGCACCTCGCACGACATACACGCAACACACCGCATACATGGGAGGCCGTCCTTACATGACCATAGCTGTTAGTAGGACATCAATTAATCAAACAAACAATCCTATTTTCAATCTACCTTTATGACTTAGAATCTTACGTGGTGGAAAAGAATATTTTGTCTTACAAATCTTGACAAATTATGCACACTGTGATTGTTGCAAGCTAAACTACGTATCCGCTAGCTGATTGCTGTTGATTGTTAATGATCTCAAACACACTAATTACTTATTGTGCCAATTTAAGTAAATATATTCTACTCTTTTCAAATATTCTTGATTACTATTCATGTGTAATATCTCAAAACATTGACATGTGCACGGAGTACGGCGAACCAGACCGCCCATGTTTTGGACATCTGCTAGATATTTCGGTTTCAGGTTACGGTCGCCAATAAAAGAAAACAAACACAATGCGGTTTTCATATGTTATTTCTTCTAGATACAACACTTTTGTGCAAGTTGTCAAGCATTTATGGGGAATATTTTGCATTGAAATTGTCGCCTTCATACATCGGTTTTTGGGACTCCCTGGACATTGTTTTTCCCCATTTTTTTAATGCTCAAAATATATTGATAGTAGATTTTTTAAGCATTTTCAGCCCTAAAAAGTACCTGCGCAAATTATACCAGTTTTTACGGTATATGATATTGGAATGTATCCCAAACTTTTTATCATATTATTTGCCAAAAACACTGTTATGATATCAGAAATATCTGATGGTCTACAACAAATGTTACATGAATTTTAACAATATTGCATAACATGGAAATTAGAACTTAATATCAGAAAGATAAAAAATTGTGATATTCTCAAGACGTAAATCGGTACAACAACACCAGTTGATGTTATGGAATACAGAATTAGATTTATAAAAAATGTTTACATATCTAGGTACAGAAAATAATGTTAATGGTAGCATTTTTAAAGAAAGGGGAAAAACCTGCTGAACAAACAATTAAATCGGTGTTTGCTATTTATAAAAAATAAAGGATTGTATCTCTTCCTGTTCATCTTAAACTGAAAATATTTGATTCACTTGTAATGACAGTTTTATTATACTCATCAGAGGTATGGGGATTTGAAAATAAAAAATGTAGAAAAATTCATTTGTAATTTTGTAAAACGTTCCTGAAGTTAAGAAAGTGTACAAACAATTTCATGGTCTATGGTGAGCTAACAAGTTATCCGGTTTGAATTGAAGTTCGGATACAATGTATATCAATCAACTTGCTGTTTTACAAAAGAATAATTACAAAACTTGTTAAAAGTAGACCAATTGACCAATTTATTCAAAAATCACATGATGATATTGATAAGTCTTCTAGAGGACAGACATATTCTATATTTAAGACATTTTGGCAAAGAAAAGTATGCCTCTTGTCTTTCTCTGCTGCAAAACAATACTTGTTAACTGATACTGTGGTCCCAGGAACTTGATGGCAATAGCTATATATAGTCATTAAGAATGGATATTTTCATTAACATCAAATTAACAAGGAAAATGCTAAAGGTGTTATAAAATCATTTGACATATAACATCATAGGAAATATTAGAATGGGCTTCAAAGATTTTAGTATGTGTCTCTTATTTTACACCTTGGTGTCCAAGGAATCCTCAAAAGTCCAAACTGGAAGGAACACCAGCCAAATTTATTTCTTATTGTACAAAACTACAGTAGTATTGACCTTAGAAATATATTCCTCCTATCATCAAGACCGAGCCATTTAGTACTTTCAGTACTTTGATTGAGGTTACATTGATAATTATCAGACTTTCAAAATGATTAGAAATATGATATAGTACGGATGCTAAGATAGTCTACATTGGTAGAAGTAATAGAAATAAAAAGAAATATTAGGTAATAATTGTGTTTTATGTTATAACTTCGCCACCTTTGAAATTCTATAGATGTGATAAATTAAAGTCATTGTAATGCATTATACCCCATAGTTTTGTCTATATATATATAAATGTATATTCTTTTACTTATTTGTTCTGGAAACTAAATGTTTTTAATTACTAAGCCATATACCTAGTGTCACTTAGAATTTCACATTAGGTGTGATTCTTACATTATATACCTGGCTACCTGCTCAAAAATAGTGAAGGTAACGATCAATTGTTCTCACTTATGCTGATTGCCCCCCAGGTGTGATTATCTATAATTACCAGATATCAGGTCTAGACCCCTTGTTCTTCAAATCAAACTTTATTTTGTACCTAATTTAATACAATTAAGGGCATAGGTGGGAAAGACATTGTTCTCACTATTGATCATGAATGCTAAATAAAGAACTGTTATCAAACTATATGGTACACATTCATAGTAACTAATCATAAGGATATTAAAGCTAAAATGAAAAGACAAAAACTTTAGTGAGAACAGAAATATAGAAATTAAAATCTGACAAATCTATCTATATTCATGTCCTTTAAAAACATCACATGTAATTGAAATGTAATTGAAAAGTAATTGAGCATTACATGCATTTTTGTAATGTAATTAATTAAATTACCATTACATGTAATTGAAATTTGCTTCAATTACACATTACATTCAATTACTTGAAAAATTGTAATGCATTACAATTAATTACCATTACATTTTTAATTACCCCATGCCTGTAACTTAGAGTAAGATGCAACAATGCGACTGGATTTAAACATAAAACAAGAGATCCCAGAGGGATCTTGGCGCCCACCAAAGAAAGATCTATGTCTGACAATGGAAAGAGGGATCTTTTCCCTGCTTTTCAAACTTTTTCAAACACATGACATATAAAATTTGAGACAGATCGCTATAGTACTTTCTAAGAAATAGTGGTAACAAACTTCAACAATGAAATCTAAGATGGCGGCCGGTTGGCCATCTTGTTTACCGATCAGTCCCGAAAGGCATTATGCATCAGTCCTAAAAGGTACTATGCACAACTAGGGTACAAGGGGAACCTACACATAAAATTTGAGAAAGATCCCTTCAGTACTTTCTGAGAAATAGTCGTAACAAACTTTAACAATCAAAATCCAATATGGCCGTCGGTCGGCCATCTTGTTTACCGATCGGTCCCAATTAACAATATGCACAACTAGGGTCCTTGGGGAACCTTCATATGAAATTTGTAAACGATACCTTCAGTACTTTTTGAGAAATAGCGGTAACAAACTTTAACTATCAAAATCCAAGCCATCTTGTTGACCGATCGGTTCCAAAATGCAATATGCACAACTAGGGCCCTAGGGAAACCTATATATGAAATTTGAGAAAGATCCCTTCAGTACTTTTTGAGTAATAGCGGTAACAAACTTTAACTGTCAAAATCCAAGATGGCCACCTGTCGGCCATCTTGTTCACCGATCGGTCCCAAAATGTAATATGCACAACTAGGGTCCTAGGGGAACCTGTATATGAAATTTGAGAAAGATCCCTTCAGCACTTTTTGAGAAATAGCGGTAACAAACTTTAACTATCAAAATCCAAGATGGCCACCTGTCGGCCATCTTGTTGACCGATCGGTCCCAAAATGCAATATGCACAACTAGGGCCCTAGGGAAACCTATATATGAAATTTGAGAAAGATCCCTTCAGTACTTTTTGAGTAATAGCGGTAACAAACTTTAACTGTCAAAATCCAAGATGGCCACCTGTCGGCCATCTTGTTCACCGATCGGTCCCAAAATGTAATATGCACAACTAGGATCCTAGGGGAACCTGTATATGAAATTTGAGAAAGATCCCTTCAGCACTTTTTGAGAAATAGCGGTAACAAACTTTAACTATCAAAATCCAAGATGGCCACCTGTCGGCCATCTTGTTCACCGATCGGTCCCAAAATGCAATATGCACAACAAGGGTCCTAGGGGAACCTACATATGAAATTTGAGAAAGATCCCTTCAGTACTTTCTGAGAAATAGCGGTAACAAACTTTAACTATCAAAATCAAAGATGGCCGCCTGTCGGCCATCTTGTTGACCGATCGGTCCCAAAATGCAATATGCACAACTAGGGCCCTAGGGGAACCTATATATGAAATTTGAGAAAGATCCCTTCAGTACTTTTTGAGAAATAGCGGTAACAAACTTTAACTATCAAAATCCAAGATGGCTGCCTGTCGGCCATCTTGTTGACCGATCAGTCCCAAAATGCAATATGCACAACTAGAGTCCTAGGGAAACCTGTACATAAAATTTGAGAAAGATCCCTTCAGCACTTTTTGAGAAATAGCGGTAACAAACTTTAACTATCAAAATCCAAGATGGCCGCCTGTCGGCCATCTTGTTGACCGATCGGTCCCAAAATGCAATATGCACAACTAGAGTCCTAGGGGAACCTACATATGAAATTTGAGAAAGATCCCTTCAGCACTTTCTGAGAATTAGCGGTAACAAGAATTGTTAACGGACGGACGGACGGACGGAAGGACAGACGGACGGACGGACGGACCACGGACCACGGACGAAAGGCGATTTGAATAGCCCACCATCTGATGATGGTGGGCTAATAAAAATTCAAAATAGTTTTATTACACATTATAGGCCTACAAAACATCTTCTTTTCAAAACAAGCAGTAAAACAGACACAGTAACAAGTTTTAAGAGTAACTTCATTCTGTATTAAATTGCCATTGATTTTTAAACAAATCAATTTGATTTAGTAATTTAGATTTTAAGTTTTCTACTATATATCTGTTTGGTTTCATTTCATTAAAGGAGCATGAACATTTCACAGAAATTGAGAAATTATGAAATGGACCATACCAATGTACATGTACATTTACTTTGTACATGAATGATAAATAAACAGTTGCCGTAAGTCTGTCAATGAAAATAATACACAAAGAAAATGACCTGATACTAATGTCAAATATTCCAGATAATATTGCAAGGGCATGAGCTACTTGTTAAAATTATTGTCTCCTCTTAATGAGCTAGGTAAATAGTCTTCCAAAGGAAGATAATCAATTGAAAGTACAGACCAGTTTGTTGATCAATAAACAAAAATCCAACAGTAAATATATTCTATCAAAATAATCTAATTCACTAAGTAGCAAGTCATTGTCTGTTTTAACAAATAATGGAGATTTGAAAACCACTTGTCTGATTCACGGAGTAACAATATCATTATATATTACAGTGATAAAGTCACCATGCAAACTTACATTTCATAAATAGGACTTATAAAAGAAACAATAGCTACAAGACATCAAGAAAGTTGAGTGACATGCTATCCCATTTTAGCTCTATGGCTACTTTCATCCAATTTAAAAATTCAAACATTGAATAATCTAAATCACATTGATTACTGATCAGAATGATACTATAAGACATGTAAAAACTTTGACAAATGCATTGAATATCAAATCCTGGTCCCTCAAAAATATCTACCTCATCAGCAGCTGTTATTGGGCATTTTAGGCATAAGTGAGTGGACAGGTCTATTATGACTTTTGTCGTTAAGACCTCCTCATTTAAATCATACAGGTCCACGATCGAGGAATAAGGTAGTCTAGAAAGTTATCCTGAAACAAAGACCAATGACACATCAAATTCAAATGTACTTTTTGGAGTTTCTGTTTTATCCGATTTCATCATTTACAAATAAATTAAATATCACTCATACCACTATATTCAAATTTCAAGGTCTTGAATTTTTATTATTAGTTATGAATTGATAACAGTGTATGACATAGTAAGGAGTGACTCCCTGCAGACACAAATGATAGCAATATTGAATAACATTACTGAGAAGGTTCTCACAGCGTAAACATTTTATTTTTTACATTTAATTTGACACCAAGTAAATTAGCAGGTTTGAAAACCACTTGCCTGAAAGCTGAATTCATTTGCCTTAAACTGTTTTAAAGGCACATTTTATCAAGAATATTGTTTTAATTATCTGATTTTTTTGCATCAAAAAATTATGCAGTGAACCTTGATAAACTGGATGTCGCTAGCCCGGAAACCTCATACTCAGGTTGGAAATGTCGGAGAACAGATTTGATAATTACTTAAGTAAACAAAATCTGTCAGTCCAGAAAACTTGCAATTCGGATAGTTTGGACTACAGACATTAAATGTCTGAATTATTAAGGGTTCACTGTACACTGTCGTGAAAATAATCACAGTGTGTCCTATCTGAGAGAAATTTGTATAGAGAAGCACAGCTTGAATATCGAGCCCTGCCAGATCATGTTTGTAAAAATTAACTTACAGTGTTCACTGGACAGTTAATCCTAGCGTACCATTCCATACTATACAGACACATAAGTAGTCCATTCCCTATAAACAAAGCCACCCACAGAAACACATTCCAACTCCGGGAAACTCCTTTGTCCGTCACAAACATGAATGAAACTGAAACAGATTTAAATAACACTGTACGATGACAGGAAATTCTAATATCATAATTATTTTCATTTATAGTCAAATCTTGTGTCTATAGCCAAAAGTCGTATACACATGTCAAATTTTGTGTTATAATTGGCCATTTGGGATTTTAAGATAGTAGTCTTAATAAGCAAGTGGTCTTTATTATAAATTATTCAAAGGTGGTCGCTAAGTCAGGTATCACTGTATTTTGTTCTTTTTTTGTATCTTTTTTATTTTTAGAAACAACACATTGTATCATAATCTTTTTGAAATACATATTATACATCATTCATCTCATACTTTCAACACCGATTTCAATCTCCCTGGTTTGTGCTACTAGTGATCATTCATATCGCCCATTCATCTTCAATTTCAGTATTTTGTTCTTGATGAATGATGATACATGTACAAACATAATATCGCCCTAAAAATGAATAACAAAAATATAACCTTGTATTACCTTACTGTCAAATTAATTTTTAACGCAATTAAATTTTACAGCCATTTAAGAATGTTACTCATTTATGTGAAGAAATGAGGTTATAGAAAACTTACATCCAGCTCCCATGAACATGACGAAGAGCACTGGGTAGAAAAAACTAAAACAGATCGTCAGGATATACTCATGGACCACTGCCGATATCAGGAAGACTAAGGCCATCGCGCCAGCACGATTTTTTGGTCCCATCAACTACAAATTATGATAAATGTAAATGAATGTAAAATATATTATTAATACAAATAGGTATTAACTTCTGTTTAGTTATCATTACAAATTGGTGCATCTGAAACTAACAGTGAATTCGAATCTTTAACTGCCTTTCTTACTGTAAATTAACTTTCCAATGCAACTAAAGTTGAGTATTCTACATTTGTCTACAATCATAATTTTGTCATTAATTTTGACACATACCACATTCCTGCAATAATGGCGCGATGAAAAAGCTGGAAACCAAGTGGAATTTCATCATATTTTCTACTAAGTTTGGGAGGAAAAGAATCAAACATGGGTCTGTGAAGTGGACAGGGATATCTCAACCCTCGTGAAAGATTTTGGCCGTCAACCCTCAGCAAGCCTCAGGTTGACCGGCCAAAATCTTTCACTCGGGTTGAGATAACCCTGTCCACTTGACAGACCCATGTAAGATTCTATTAATCATCTTTGAATATTTCAGTATAGTTCTTACCTTGGTACAGTCTTTATAGATATATGTATACAGCCAATCATGTACCACAATATTCCAAGTTCTGTAGTAGTTAGCAAAGGTTGTTGAGTTCCACCAATCCTAAACACAAACAAAACTCACAAGGTTAATCAATACACACAAAGTTTTAATTGCAAATTATGAAACAAATATGACAAAATGTACTGGTAATATAGTCCCTCCATTTTACACACAATGAAGAAGTTCCAATACTTGTCTGATACAATCAATATGTCTCCCTTCATGTTTGAGGGTAGAAAATCACATCAATACAGGATTGTACTTCCTCTTTTACTTTCTGGACTTTTTATAAGATTTAAATGTATTAAACATACAGTTGATCTGCAATAATCTATGATAATTCACAGTCTGGAAAATTCACAATCTGGACAAAAATATCACGGAACAGAAGATTTGATTATTAACTACTGGTAAATAGATGGAATACAGCAATTCTGAAAATTCTAAATCTCGACTATTTGAGTGGTACACATGTACTTATCATCTTATAAGCTTTAGTTAATTCACATACGTAATACCTTTCCCACCACTCCTATCATGATCAATATTTTGATAATTTTGAAATTATGAATCTTTCCTACCTTATAAAACATTCTGTCTCCAAACTTGAGCATCTCGGCAAATGCATTAAGCCAGGAATGTAGGATAGCAAAGAAAGCTGTAATTCAAGTTGACATAGTGTTGTAATATAGAGTTATCTACCCTTAGGTACAGGGATTTTTATGAATTCTATTCTCACCAAGTAAACATCACCTGATTATCAAGAGAAAACAAAACAAATAAAACCAAAGGTTAAATAATTATCTATATATAACCTAGTAAATATCAAAATAAATTAAAATAAAAAAAAATACATTCATGCGGAGGAGAGTATAGGTGTCACATGACAGATGTCATATGACTTAACTATAAATAGCATCAGAGTTCCTGGAAGAATATTTGAATATCTAAACATGATGTTGATGATAAGAAGAATTATATGTGTCACATGACTTACCTACAAATAACTTAACTTACGTCACATGATACTGATAATAACAAAATACATGTCACATGACTTACCTACAAATGTCTTAACTTATGTCACATGATACTGATAATAACAAAATACATGTCACATGACTTACCTATAAATAGTACCAGCGTCCCTGGGAGCATACATCCAAATACGGATAAGAGCAGAGCTTTAGGTGTGACATGATTTTTGTTAAAGTTGTTGAAGTAAGGTACACAGAATCTCTCAAAGATGTAGTATGTGTAGAGAAGGCAGGCGAGAACTTGGGCAAAGTTAGTAACGACATAATTCCAGCGGATCGTCTTCGTCCTATGAATTCCAAACAGTCAAAATATTATTTTTAAACCAAATTTGCAGTTGAACAACAAAAATTCTATGTAAAAGGTTATCAAACACAACCAACAAAATTACATCTCATGAGGTTTCAATAAGTTATCTTCATCAGTTGTGATTGACCAGTATAGTGTGTTTTACACTGAGCGTGTACAAAAAAACTAGTTGACGGATGAGTGCAGCTTGTAGTGACTGATAGTGTACAAGAAAACAGCTATACTTCTACAGAAGTCAAATCAGCTACTCTTATGAACAACTGAGTTGAATGTACAATGGACTGTTGATTCAACTACATTTAATTTTTTACCTGGTCGTAGATGTGTAAAAGACTATGGGCCCCTCATCTCTATTTATAACATGCTCGATGTTGCGTATCCAGATAGCCTCTTTCATTTGCTGCGTGAATATATTGCTTTTCTTTGTCAATATAGTTTTGCTGTGCAGTGTGATGAATAAAAATTACATAAGTTTTCAACTAGGTGGAATAGGAACCCACATGATAAATAAACCAAAAATATTATACAATACCTGGGATATGAGTCCCTGTATACTAGAGTCGGAGCAAACAGAAAGTAGAGATATTTGGAGAAGTCTGGGCATAGATTGGTCTTCATTTCTCTGTCTCCATCATCTGTAATGAGAGTGGATTTACATTGTGGATATTACTGAGGAGTTCAACAACAAATAATTAAATTGTCAGAACAGCATAACTACTCTTAAAAGTTTACTACGATCAAACAGTAGATGGATCTATGGACACTGACCTTTTTTATAGACAGCCAAGACCCTAGGAATGTTTTCCCTAACAAAGGCATGGACTTTCATGAACAGGCGCACCTGAAACATAATTAGATTGATCAAATCAATGCATATGTGTGTGTATCAAAACTGCATGTAATCTTCAATATCAAATGGTATGTGTTGACTATCAGGCATGGGGTAATTAAAAATGTAATGGTAATTAATTGTAATGCATTACAATTTTTCAAGTAATTGAATGTAATGTGTAATTGAAGCAAATTTCAATTACATGTAATGGTAATTTAATTAATTACATTACAAAAATGCATGTAATGCTCAATTACTTTTCAATTACATTTCAATTACATGTGATGTTTTTAAAGGACATGAAATATAGATAGATTTGTCAGATTTTAATTTCTATATTTCTGTTCTCACTAAAGTTTTTGTCTTTTCATTTTAGATTTAATATCCTTATGATTAGTTACTATGAATGTGTACCATATAGTTTGATAACAGTTCTTTATTTAGCATTCATGATCAATAGTGAGAACAATGTCTTTCCCACCTATGCCCTTAATTGTATTAAATTAGGTACAAAATAAAGTTTGATTTGAAGAACAAGGGGTCTAGACCTGATATCTGGTAATTATAGATAATCACACCTGGGGGGCAATCAGCATAAGTGAGAACAATTGATCATTACCTTCACTATTTTTGAGCAGGTAGCCAGGTATATAATGTAAGAATCACACCTAATGTGAAATTCTAAGTGACACTAGGTATATGGCTTAGTAATTAAAAACATTTAGTTTCCAGAACAAATAAGTAAAAGAATATACATTTATATATATATAGACAAAACTATGGGGTATAATGCATTACAATGACTTTAATTTATCACATCTATAGAATTTCAAAGGTGGCGAAGTTAGTTATAACATAAAACACAATTATTACCTAATATTTCTTTTCATTTCTATTACTTCTACCAATGGAGACTATCTTAGCATCCGTACTATATCATATTTCTAATCATTTTGAAAGTCTGATAATTATCAATGTAACCTCAATCAAAGTACTGAAAGTACTAAATGGCTCGGTCTTGATGATAGGAGGAATATATTTCTAAGGTCAATACTACTGTAGTTTTGTACAATAAGAAATAAATTTGGCTGGTGTTCCTTCCAGTTTGGACTTTTGAGGATTCCTTGGACACCAAGGTGTAAAATAAGAGACACATACTAAAATCTTTGAAGCCCATTCTAATATTTCCTATGATGTTATATGTCAAATGATTTTATAACACCTTTAGCATTTTCCTTGTTAATTTGATGTTAATGAAAATATCCATTCTTAATGACTATATATAGCTATTGCCATCAAGTTCCTGGGACCACAGTATCAGTTAACAAGTATTGTTTTGCAGCAGAGAAAGACAAGAGGCATACTTTTCTTTGCCAAAATGTCTTAAATATAGAATATGTCTGTCCTCTAGAAGACTTATCAATATCATCATGTGATTTTTGAATAAATTGGTCAATTGGTCTACTTTTAACAAGTTTTGTAATTATTCTTTTGTAAAACAGCAAGTTGATTGATATATACATTGTATCCGAACTTCAATTCAAACCGGATGTTTTGTAATTATTCTTTTGTAAAACAGCAAGTTGATTGATATACATTGTATCCGAACTTCAATTCAAACCGGATAACTTGTTAGCTCACCATAGACCATGAAATTGTTTGTACACTTTCTTAACTTCAGGATTGTTTTACAAAATTACAAATGAATTTTTCTACATTTTTTATTTTCAAATCCCCATACCTCTGATGAGTATAATAAAACTGTCATTACAAGTGAATCAAATATTTTCAGTTTAAGATGAACAGGAAGAGATACAATCCTTTATTTCTTATAAATAGCAAACACCGATTTAATTGTTTGTTCAGCAGGTTTTTTCCCTTTCTTTAAAAATGCTACCATTAACATTATTTTCTGTACCTAGATATGTAAACAATTTTTTATAAATCTAATTCTGTATTCCATAACATCAACTGGTGTTGTTGTACCGATTTACGTCTTGAGAATATCACAATTTTTATCTTTCTGATATTAAGTTCTAATTTCCATGTTATGCAATATTGTTAAAATTCATCTAACATTTGTTGTAGACCATCAGATATTTCTGATATCATAACAGTGTTTTTGGCAAATAATATGATAAAAAGTTTGGGATACATTCCAATATCATATACCGTAAAAACTGGTATAATTTGCGCAGGTACTTTTTAGGGCTGAAAATGCTTAAAAAATCTACTATCAATATATTTTGAGCATTAAAAAAATGGGGAAAAACAATGTCCAGGGAGTCCCAAAAACCGATGTATGAAGGCGACAATTTCAATGCAAAATATTCCCCATAAATGCTTGACAACTTGCACAAAAGTGTTGTATCTAGAAGAAATAACATATGAAAACCGCATTGTGTTTGTTTTCTTTTATTGGCGACCGTAACCTGAAACCGAAATATCTAGCAGATGTCCAAAACATGGGCGGTCTGGTTCGCCGTACTCCGTGCACATGTCAATGTTTTGAGATATTACACATGAATAGTAATCAAGAATATTTGAAAAGAGTAGAATATATTTACTTAAATTGGCACAATAAGTAATTAGTGTGTTTGAGATCATTAACAATCAACAGCAATCAGCTAGCGGATACGTAGTTTAGCTTGCAACAATCACAGTGTGCATAATTTGTCAAGATTTGTAAGACAAAATATTCTTTTCCACCACGTAAGATTCTAAGTCATAAAGGTAGATTGAAAATAGGATTGTTTGTTTGATTAATTGATGTCCTACTAACAGCTATGGTCATGTAAGGACGGCCTCCCATGTATGCGGTGTGTTGCGTGTATGTCGTGCGAGGTGCGTGTTTTGAAAGACTGCTATATCACTGAAGCATGCCGCCGAAGGCACCAGGCAACACATCCCACCCGGTCACATTATACTGACAACGAGCAAACCAGTCGTCCCACACCCGTTATGCTGAGCGCTAAGCAGGAGCAGAAACTACCACTTTTATAGAAAATAGGAAGGGAGATAAAATAACCAGATAAATATTTGTAGCGGGATCAAGACTGGGTTGATTATCGGTGATTAGGTAGCTCAGTCGGAAGAACATTTTCTTCTCTCCTGTTACAGAATTGGCACCCAACTAAATAACCAATGGTTGTGGTGTTTGAAAGGGTCTTGTATGTCTTCAAAAAAGGAGGGAGGAGTGTAGCGGGACTGGACTGGGTCAATTATCGATGACCAGGTAGTTCAGTCGGTAGAGCACTCGGCTAGTGTTCGGAGAGTCCCGGGATCGAATCCCGGTCTGGCCGCTACATTTTCTCCTCTCCTGTTACGGTACCATACTGTGCATGTAGATATTCAAGGTAAATCAAACAACAATGTTCGCTGATCTTGCCGAATTGCCTTGCAGTGTTATAATGAATGCAGTAAATGTATGTCTCATTGGTGTGATTGATTTAAAGGCAGTTCATGTGGTGACCGAAAAAAAAAAGTAAAATCATTACTTTCAGAGTGATCAGGGAACATTGATAGTCAAGGCAGGGAAAACATAAGAGGACCTGTGAGATACAAATTAATGTTTAATTGATTTTCATTAAATTGTCTCGAAGGTGATGATTAGTGTGTTATATTAACGATAAGCTTAATATGTTTTTGACAAAATATAAACAGCTAAAGTCATATTGTGTTTTAAATTAAAATAATCTTTTATTTATTTATTCATTTCATTTCAAGCATGTACATGTCATAGAATATAAACAAATATCAGGTATATGCTTAAATCATATTACAGTTAAATTCACAATAAGGAATTTGAAGATGATTATAGTAATTATTTTCGGATTGAAAATGATTACAATATTAAGCTTCCACATTTGAAAATTATTTCTTTTTGTTCACACAATTCTTCTCCTAGACTGTTTCCAGTTGAAATGATACATGCATGCTGACATTCTATAAAACATAAGGAAACAATAAATGTATTAACAGAGTAATTACTGAAAAGGCTAATATCATATAATTAAACATTTTAATCATAAATAGCAATACCAGCATAGAGGAAATATTAGTGAAGTTTAATTACCGCTGTTCTTCAGTCCTCCTGTTCTTACATGTAAGAGTTTCGTCCTTCATAAATTGATTGTAATATAGCATTTGTTATATAATGTGCACAAAAAAGTATAAATTTACACACGTATGCATGGGTACAGCGGTCAATTAATAAGTTATACAGAAAATGATGGTGCTGATCATGAAAAGCGTAAAGTCTATTTTGTTGAGTAAAAAGTTTTAAAAAAACTTACATAAGATGTAATCGCAGTAAAAACAGTGATCATGTGGGCTTTTGTGCGAATGCATTTGTAAGACTGTGCCAGGTGGTAGAGATTAGTTCCGCTCGAGTGATCACACAATGCAAGTGAGAGTCGGAAATATGTTTATGTAAGTTTTAATTGCTAATCTCTGATGCTTTTTGGTAAAATATAACTCAGGATAATTGCTAAACAATTAACAGTTTTCTCTACATTTGTTACAGATTGAAACAGCTTTTTAAGTGCCGTTTTACGGAAGAATTATGAAAAAGGAATCGGCATTTTCGTCGATCTAGTAGTCCAAAAATATCACTTCGAGTTATATGAACATTCCATATATGATTTATGTCATTCGGCCAAAAATTTACTTCGTATTACCTAGTTTAATGAATAAGCTGTATGTATATGATCAGAACGGCAAGCTCCTGTGGTGAAAATAACTAAAATGTTTTAAAAGTATGGTTTAGTGGTAATCTCTGTACGTGATTTAGTATATATATAGATATAATCCAATATTTATACATGTGCTTATGAAATTATCGATAATTATGGATATGATAAATATTCATACCTTATTAACTGCTGTTAGTTTTAAGATAACGCCACCTTGGATACTTACAAAATGTTCACCGTCTGTCACGTGCTATTTTATCAGTAGACCAAGTTTGTCCAAAATTTTGTTAGAGTTGTCTTTCTTCAATTGTAGTTTTACGTCCATGTCATCCTGAACACAGCCGTGATAAATGCATCTCCATTTCGCCATGAAATGTATTTGCTCCGAGACAAATTTGATTCAAATCACAAAATTCGTTATGGTATCAATTTTGATGTTCGAGGTCAAGTATCGATATCATTTGTTTCCGTTGCGGGATAACTGTCACTAATAGGGAGTAAACGTCTGGGGGGAACCAGCTTCGGAGCGAAGCATTTTTGGGACGAAACGTCGTCATTCATTGTAAACACAATTTTGGGGACGAAAAGTCTAGATACTTTGTAAACAATTCATGTGAACATTTTCGAACAGAAGATCTTTTGGATAGTGTATATAGTAAGGATATGAAAGCCGTAATATACTATTCCTATTTCAACATTACAGATACGCTTATTTCAGTAACTTTCATATTCAAAATTTGCTATTTAAAATTCCCGGTAAAATCAAAGTTGTTGAATACACTGCGGCTAGGAGCGCTAGTATCTGCGAGCAATTTCTAAGCCAATCATATTGAGGAAATTGACTGTAAGAGAATTTTGCAACCACGATCACAATGGCGAGGTGACCCTCGCCAAAAATTAAATGTACTTTGACATGATCGTATTGACCGATGAAATGTGAAATATAAATACATCCTAATATGACTTTTCATATAAATGTAATATTTGAAAATCTAAAGTACCTTATTAATGAATGCATATCTTAAATTATTATACAAATGTAAATGGATATGCATTGTGTATTGTATAAAGATAGTTATTGTTATTAATATAGAGCCCAGTCGTGGGATACAAGTTTTTTGTTTTACTAAAAACTGAAAGTAATGTGTAATTTAATTAATTACATTGGTAAAGTAATGGTAATTTAATTAATTACATTACAAAATACATGTAATGGTAATGGTAATGGTAATGCCATTTTAAAATGTAATGTGTAATTTAATTAATTACATTGCTATGTAATTGAACCCATCCCTGTTGACTATTCTATTCACCTACTCCTTAATTACATTCGACCCACAACACTTTCAAAGCTATTTGCATTTAAATTAGTTTAATAACATCTACTATCCTCCTAGTTACAAATCATCTGCTCCCTAGCTACAATTTACATGTTCTCTGGTTACTTTCAATACAGGGGGTTTCATAATGGGTAAAGTACAATTTACCATCAATTAGTTCCACCATCGAGTATTATGATATCATCATTTGATGTGATTTTTATGATGTATTTACCACATCTGTCCTTATTCCTTACCTGTTCTGTAGTAATAATGACACCAGACGCTGGTGGGAGCTGGTGTTCCCTGATATAATGTACAGGTAACACAAAAAATGTGATCTGGTATATTACAAACAGACTTAGGGCCACAAGGTCTGTCTTATCTACAACACAAATATCATACTTGTTGGTTACATTGGCTAATGGTTGGTTGAAAGTTGTCTCATATGCGAAAAGAATAAAGTAATCTCCCTTTGAAGCGAACCTACAGAATTATTACTTAAATTTCTTTGCAAACGCAACATTGAGTTTTTTGTTCAATTTAAAGCTGACGATTCAATATAAAACAATTTTGTATTTGCAATAAAAATATTACATACCTGGCATATATATTATATAATTCCCTCATTTATAAGAAAATGGCAGCCATTTTTGTTAAAGACAACCTTAGATATGAGTCTGGGAATCAGACAGAATGAAATTCAGCCCAATTTAATTATTCAATAGAAAAAAAAGTTTTGAATTTTAATCAATTTGACCCATTTGACTTTGTCCCTAACGTAAGGCACATCCAGCTGGGAGAGCTTTTTCATATATGGCTTTTGGTGACAATTTGCCATGAAATTGATTGTGTAATTTTGGAAAAGAAAAGTAATGAACACACAATGCCTTCTAGATAATGAGCTTAACAAAATTTGACATAGGGTAAGTTGAATCTGAGCTGAACAAGTTTGACACAGGATAAGTTAAAATCTGTGTACTTACTGACTGGGCCAGGCATCCGAGTTACTGACCAGTAGTAAAACATTGGGTAGACTATGATTAGGGTACTGATCTGCATACAGACCCACAGCGCCATCACTTTAGGAAACTTTCCAAGGGCCCATTGCATCAACCGAAAATCAAGGTTTAATCTGAAAAATGATTTACAAATTACAGTAAAATAGAAAATTTACATCAAATTGTTTAACAACACATGTATATCTCCACTAATTATTTTTCAATCAGGTATGCATGTACTAACAATATTTATCAATATCCTAAACAAAAATGTCAGTGCCTGGATTATACAGTATAAACTGGCAAAGCCAGTCCTTGTTTAAATAGAGGTTACACAATGAGTGGTTGTTGAAAATTGAATTTATTCCACACGAGTAAGTTATGTTTTAAAAGTTATAAAAGACACGAGCTTTAGCGAGTGTCTTTTGTAACTTTAAAAAAATAACTTACGAGTGAAGAATAAATTCAATATTCAATAAACATGAGTAGTGTGACCTGTTTCTACCACAATCATATTCGTTTTAGCCAATAGCAATATCAAAGTTCACCGTGTCAGCCAATCAGAATGCGTACACGTGTGGTATAAACAAATTGTTAATCAACAGAGCTGCAGTGATTATTCAATGTCCTGAGAGTTGAATACCACCGCCTTTTGTGGTAGAATATAGTTTTATAACATGGGATATTCCTTTTCAATGGGGCAGTTACCAGGTGCTGACGGCTGATTGGTGGTTTTTATCTGGGTACTTCCTCACCAACAAACCTGGCACGTCCTTAAAAGAACCTGGCTGTTAATAAAACGTTAAACTAATAAAACCAAACCAAATCCTTTTAAATCTTTCTAAATTAAAACCTTTATAATCCACAACCTGTCTATACCAGCCAATTCTGCCCTTGTAGGTAGGTATTGATTGCGACATCATGTGTTCATGAACATAATGTCATACTTTTCTGAGAAAACGACATGAATATTGCTCATAAACACAATGATGTCACAATGGATACCTGCCCGAAAGGGAGGTAACTCTGCAATATGCAAAAAGACGTAATATGGAAGTTCTGGTCACATCTGGTTTACACAAGTCAATGGATAATTTGTACTTCATTGACCTTGATGTCAATGTCACCGTGACCTCATATAAGTGCACTGCATATTAGCTTCAGGTGATGCAAGGAAAACACCTAGAAACTAGTGGTTGTCAAATATTGGTTTCAAACTTAGATGATGGGCAATTGTTAGAATCTCAAACATCCAAACCACATCATGACTTCTTTACAAAAGTATTTGATGAAATTTTCAGTGAATTGTCCGCAAGACTTTGAATTTTATGCTGGGCTTGTTTGTATCGTTTAAATCCTGAGCTTACCTTCCTTCATTGACGAGATCATACACAAATGTGTTGAGACTGAACACAATCAATATGGCTACAAAGATATGGTAGATGGTCCGTATGTGGTTGATCTCAAATAGTTCTCTGTAAATATACAAAAGATCATGGTGAAATCAGAGAGTGACAAATTCTCTACAGAAAAATATACATGTATGTTCATGGCAAGCTATTCACTAAAGTATGCTTCTGCTACTAAGAGTTTAAGTAATTAGTGCCCCTTCTGGAATAGTTAACCTCTATAACTGTTATCTATTTGCCATGCCCTTAGGTTAGCTTATGTTAGGTTAGGTTTTTATTAAAATGTATGTGAGAGATTTACTGAGTAAGCGATGGGGGGGGGGGGGGGAGCCCAAAATCAACATGTTATCATCACTATCTTGAAAATGCTTATCCTTAAGGTGTAGGGCTAGTGATAAAACATCAAAAACCTTCTCCACAGTTCCATTCATTTCTATCTCTCTCTGCATACTATCATATACATAGTAAAATATACAGCATTTGGAAAGTGCAAGTTTAGGATGTTACATCTCAGTTTTACATGTACACAGAGTGAGAGTTAGGATCTATATTTACACAAATTACTATGATATCACTTGTGAAAAATAATTATGATGTAAAATCCATACTCATACAGATTACTTACGTAAGCATGGATCTTCGCATGTGGAAAGCCTTGTCAGGTAATTCTCCTTTTTGTCGTCTCTTCCTAGAAAAATGAAGTCAACAATTTTTTCAATGATATTGATATAATCATCTTTCTAGATTAGTTGCCTAACGCTTTCCCCGAATATTAATGAAATTTCATTAAAAATTCAAAATTGAACTACTAATCAATGTGAGAGTTTAGAAAGGAGAAGTTTGTACCACTTTTAGTTCAGAAAGTACAATAAAGTGTTTATTGAAAACACTCAGTTGCAACAGAGCTCAAAGGCAAAAGTTAAATTCTAAAGAAAAACAATCTGGCACCTGTCGCATTAGGATAAGAATTTCATAAATAAGTCTCATGTTTAAGAATTTTACTAAAGCTATGCCTGGAAGAAAGTTATTTATATCAATTCATCTGTTTTAATTTCTATTTTGTAATACTTCCTTTTTTCTCTTTTGATTATTAATTTCAACATGTATTTTATATTGTTTTTGCTTGTTAGGTTATTCTTTAAGTGAAAAAGAAAACATGATTGGAATGACCATTCTAATGTGATGTTATAGCAGTTTCTAATGAGAAAGAAGTCGCCGTCCAAAGCCTCTATGTTAAAAGCAAGACTCTGAATTAATAAAGAAAAATAAAAATTATAAAGAAAAGCCCTCTGTTTAAAAATGTATGTAGAAGAAAAAAAGGATTAAAGGGCAATAACTCTGTATGAGTAAAGAGATATTAACAATGAGCAATTCTGTGTTTTATTCTGCAGAAAAAAAAAATAAGCATAGAAGACCATAACACTGCCTTAAGGGACATAATTCTGTAAACAGAAGGGACATAATTCTGTAAACAGAAGGGACATAACTCTGTGTTATAGACAAAAGGGACATAACTCTGTATTAGACAAAAGGGACATAACTCTGTATTAGGCAAAGGGGACGTACCTCTTGTATTAGACAAAAGGAACATAACTCTGTATTAGGCAAAGGGGACATAACTCTTGTATTAGCCAAAAGTAACATAACTCTGTATTAGGCAAAGGGGACATAACTCTTGTATTAGAGAAAAGGAACATAACTCTGTATTAGGCAAAGGGGACATAACTCTTGTATTAGACAAAAGGAACATAACTCTGTATTAGGCAAAGGGGACATAACTCTGTATTAGTGAAACAGGTACGTATGAATACTAACAAAGAGCTAAAATACACTGTTGAAAGAGGTGATGTTTTACAAACAGCTAGAAGAACAGAAATATGACCATACACCAAGGTGTTCACATAAAATGTTTAGCAAAAGTTTAGAATGGTAGAATATTCATAACTCTTGACTAGTATCCATATCCATTATATCTAAAGCAAATTTACATTTAACACCCATGCTCTTGTAAGAAGAAAATGTATAGTCTTTGAAGCTGTCTACATCTGACTAAGAAAAACATACTGTCTGGAACTCAGTCATAAAAAATACGGTATATACAGGTAGATACATGTACAATTGCAAATTGTCAATACGAAATGTTATCATTTCATGATCAGTTGTACGATTAAACACCAACTTGACCATTACTGGAAAATTTGTTTCAAGTGTAACATACATCAGAATGTCTTTGAAATTTCTTGTCTAGTGGAAGCACATTTTTAACTTGAAGAGAACAGAATTATGTAGGTAACCATATAATGCCCAATGTGCAAATGTGAAAGCAAATCTTTCCAGTTACGTGTTAAAAAAAAAAACATGCTGTCAGTTGGAAAACCAAGGAAATGTACCAAAGAAATCTAACAAAAGTGTCCTACACAACTTTTACTTAATATATACCATATTTGCCATAATAAGCACCAAGAGCTTCTAAAATTTGGAGTAATTGTATGACATTTTCTTTCGTAATTCATAGTAATTCATAGTAATTAAAACCTGTATAATTCAGAAACCTGGCTATACCAGCCAAATACACAGGGCTAGGTGACATTTGGTTTAGACAAGTGAAATCGTAATATAATTCCATCAATGAAAGAAAAATAGAAAATGTCCTTATAAGGAAATGTGTGCTATGGCAAATACAGTATATCGTGATGACACCCAGCGATACATACTGATGGTGAGCATTGGCTGTTTTATACTGTGATACACCGCTGTAACAAATATGCACAGCACACATAACAGTCTAATATGTGGACCAGGGTTCATAATAATCTCACTCTAATTAGTAACTAGTTTCTCAATCTGCTCAAAGCCAGATCTTCGATTACACTACGATACGCATGCTACGTTCCAGTATAATTTAACAGGAGCCTTACTGGAACAGCGTCAAAATAAAGATATGATTTTAATCAGATTGCTAGTTTCTGGTCTAAACATACATTACATACATAGGATACATTAACCAAAAATTTTATAATATTTAGTCCGTTTATTAAAACCATTAAACTTTATTTGATAAAATGAATATGGACTATGAAACTTCTAAAACCTGTCTCTATCGGACCTAGGATTAGTTTATTCAAATTTCTTTTTCTGTCTTATTCCTTCTTTCTTCATTTTTTCCCCTTTCTTTCTCTGAATTCTTGATTTATTTTTTTTCCTTCCAAACTTTTATTTCGCTCAATCATACACATATGGTTTACAAACATGAAGAAAACAAAGCTTTGGAAGTGAAACTAGGTAAACAAACCACACACATGTACATACTCTGCTTTAGAGGGAAATGAAGTATAGTTGTCGTTAGCGTCTCCATTCAGTCCAAGATGTTCAACTTCTGTGACAAAGCCCTGAAGTAATTGTTCTAACTCTGAACTCAGCTGTTCCATGGCGTCCTTCTGTAGTTTCTGTAACAACAATTACATGTATATTTATAAGGCAATATGAACATACTTAAGTCATATTTTGGTGCAATCAGTAAAAGCAATATTAACAGGTTAGCACAAATATGGATTGTACAATTAAAGAAAATGAGAATTTAGAAAACAAATTTGGAAGCTCTTTTAAAGTCCCCGTTATTCAATGTATATTCTGGCCTGGTGGCCACTGATTACTGGAATCTTCTGGTCTGTATAATAACTATTTAGTGACAAGAGCTTTATGACTAATCAAAAGTCAGCTATCCTTTTCTGATTAACATCAACTTGCAAAAAATATAAAAAGCATTATATGTCCACAAGCTAATACACAAAACTACCTGAGCCTGGTTTTTAATGCGTTGTGCGAGGATCTGCTGCCGTAAAACATTCTCTGTGGCAGACTGTGTCATACCTGTAACATAAGTAATCATTTTATTGGTTAAAATTTATGTATGTAATGGTTAGATTTTGTTTTAAATCTTTCATTTGTCAAGAAAACTTCCAATACTTCAAAAGCTGAATATTCTTGAGTCACAGTCAGTCTGTACTTACGCTTTAAATCTGCCATATACAAATGTATATAATTTTATCTTAAACAACACATTGTAATTAACTCACCTTTGAAATTTTCAGAAAATTTCAGTCAAAAATAAAAGTTAATCATGAAAAACAGCATGAAAATTTTCAAGTTGATTTTTCTTTAATTTAAGATTCTGTTTTAATTTTATTTTAGATAGAAGTACAATGGGAAATAATTTCCCAAATACACCATGCATGTGCACCCATACAGTTCACCACCATATGCAATGTATGTACAAGAACAATGTTTATTAATATAATACTAATATAAAGGAATTTCTCAAAACATAAACTTTATCGATTTTGCATTGATTGTAAAACAATTGTGATACATATAGAAAATATATTAACATCAGGTCTCCTGATATACCATCATATTGTCAATAATAACCCAAATTTTCTATTAAATTTCTATTTTATATTTTCTGTTCTATTTCTGTACTAATTTTCTAATTAATATTCTATTAATTTTCTATGTCATTGTAAGATTGATGTAGATAGGTACAGTGTTAGAGACATCATATACAAACCCAGTTTTCAATGGGGAATACAAAGCATGTATATTTATTCAGTATATTTGTAAATCACAATTTCCTGTCACAAAGTCAATTATCATAAGCCAGGGAAGATCCACTTATCATTATAAGTGGACACAACAGCATTACCAGTGTGACTATGATACCATTTAATACCCGGATATTTAAGTTGTGTTGAGAAGTGATTATGTACTGAATATCATATACATGCTATATATATACCTTACCCTAATCTTAAATAATTAAGAGATATCTAAAGAATGATCCAGTGCCTTACCCTACGGTAAGCTACCCCACAGCCACACGGGAGAGAGGCTATTTGTGAGTTTGAGACTAATGTATCAATCAAAATCCAAGCATAAACCAGTCAGTTTTATATTTTAAACTTTGATTAAATTTACAGTTAAACATTTAGTATGTTACTGTTTATATAAGTATCTACATACTTCAATTAAAACTTAAATGTTAACTTAAATGATGTATAATAATAATTTATATTATAGTACCGTATTCAACCTTATAAGCGCCCAGGGTGTTTAAAAAATTAATAAAAATGAAAAGGTGCTAATAAGTCAAAATTATTGCAAATCTATACTGTTTAATGTAATTTTGGTCCTTATTTATGCCTGAGCAATTGAAATTGAGACCTCAAAAAGGGGGAGGGGCGCTTATAGGGATATGGGCGCTTATTGGGTCGAATACGGTATGTCATGTAGAATATATACTGTAAATGTGTTTTAAATACCTTTTAAACACCAGGTGGTATAAATCATTCTTCTTAAATCAAATATTTACATAACTATACTATCTGTTGATCAAAGACATAATTAAACCATCGGCATGTGTATTTATATTGGATTGAAGCTGTCCTAGCTAGCTGCTTGTGAATCTTCTAGAGAATAAAATCAATACCACTTACACATTTATTTACACAGCCAGTCAATGTGGAGGCCATTTGAAATTATAGGTATACAATACAAGTATAAATTTAGTCTTTTAATTATCTGATTGGCTAATGCAATGTTCGTTTTATGTGTTCAAAACACTATGTTCTGATATGAGATTACATTATATATTAAACCACAATAACATCGTTATTTAAAACACTTTAGCTACTCAAGCTCTGGCACAGGTATTTATTATTAGTATCACAAAAGACTCAATTCAATTCTTTTATTTCCTTGAACCTTATGGTTCGATCAGAAAAGGTGCATTAATATATACAGTGCAACAAAACTTAATATTCAATCACATAGATATTTAAAGTGTACACGGAATGGTTTGGTATATAAGGCTTGATAAATGCGTCTTTGGATAAAATTTAGAATGGAGAAAGTACGAGTTTCATAGCGATTACGGTATTAGAGATAATGCGACTTTTCTCTAGAACACACCTAAAGCCCCAAGCCATTGACCCCTGATCTGTGACGTCACGAGGACAACGGGACCTATTCTACTCGCATAAGATAGAGAGGCGATTTTTGGTGTCTGCCATCTAATATAAACTATCTGTTTGTAAATATCGATTATGAAGACACAAATACCTGTGTTCATGTCCGATACCTATTTAATATTATCCTTAATCACAGATATGAGTTTGAAAAACGCTTGAAAACAGGGATTTATACCATGCATACATGTATATTGATGTACCTGTCTTAGATAAATGAACATCTCTACGCAATTACTGCATAATTATACACAATAAAATGTTCATAATAATCCACGTACGTTGGATATCTGCGGTTGTTGGAACCACATATATGTGAATATTATATCAAGGATTCTTGATTATGTTATCCAAAGCCCTACTCGGGTCTTTGAATGTCTACTGGTCAAACCCGCTTAACAAATTTCTGACTTTTTTTTATAAAATCTGCCCATACGATTAAGTTATGATTCCAAACAGAATTTATTGCATATATGTTAATGCATCTACTAATTGCTACTATTTATTCTTTTTTTCATGGCCAAAACTATAAATTTTCCTAAATTAGATACTTTTTTTATTATTTCTTGTCTCCAGAAGTTGAATAAATTTGGCCCTGCTAGGTTTATTATGATAATATTTTTTGATAAAACGGTTTCTAATATCTGAGTAATTATTGCATATAATTTAAAAAGACAAAGTTATATCCCCATTAATTTATGGGACTCATCTAGATGTGGAGTCCTGGACTCATGATTTTCCTGTGGGACTCACAAAATTTTGAGAACCCTCTATATTTCTTTGTTTTGGGACTCATCAAAATTTGAAAATTAGACTTCTGGACTCGCTTTAAAAAATCCAACATAAATTGCTGGTTCCATAGTATGATAACACAAAATTATACAAATGGAAGATGAAGATTCAAAATGTCTCTATAACAATTTGATGATTAATTTCTGATTTAAAGATCAATTAAATCATTCTATCTATACCTATATACCTACTATTTATACCTTTATATAAATATATATTAAAATCTTTATTAAACCTATATAAAGCGACATAATACATTAATTGAAAAGTTAATTTGTATTCACATACAAAATGTACTTTTGTTCAAATTGAAATATATGAGTTCATTTTATAATATCTACTAAACTTTTTTTTTGAAATAGCTTAAAGATGCTCCATCGCCAACAGAGCATAAATGATATTCATTATTTGAACAATAATTGGTGTTTTATCATGTATATATATGTCTAATTAACACAAAAAATAATATGAAATAATTTATTTTGCCTTTGGTGCATGCGCAATCAGTTCTTCATTCCATATAGAATATAGTGCCACAGAATTTTTTCGGGATGCAATTAATTATTTTTCATATTTTTAACTTGAGATAAAATTAGAAGCTCAATCTTTTCAATGTTGGTATACGTAATGGTGTAAAGTAAGTAACTTCTGTAACCAAAGAAAAATACTAAATCGTGTGCTGCTGTTTTTTATAGTGAAAAAAATTCTATTTGTCGGCGGTGGAGCATCTTTAACGGTTTGTTATTGATCAACTATTACAGTAAATGTACACATTTACGTAATCAACCAAATAAGCGCCTAAAACTGTATTAAATGTGTATACAGAAAATATGATTTACCACATAGTCTTGATTTTAATTATATTTCTTTTATAAATTGATTTCATAGGCTTATTTTGTGCATCAGTTTTATAATATATAAAAGTTTATAGGGCCAAAAAAAAAATATATGCAAGTTTCAGGTTACATGACTGAAAAAAATAGAGTAGGTCGGTCCGGAATTTTTTTTAATTTTTTTTTTTTTTTAGGAGGGGTGGGGGAGGGGTTAAGTTGTGTTATCACTACATTACAAAGTAATTTGTCTTTTAGGCTTTAGGCTGGCTAGAAGTCTTTTATTTCTTATTACCATAATTGAACTTTATCTGGATAAACTTAATGCAAGCGTAAAAATCTAAGTTGAAAACTTCACACACTACATTTTTGTTTTGAAAAAGTGTGATAAAATAGCTAAGGTCAGAAGTAAAAACTAGGGTAGGTAGGGATACCTGAAACATACATTTTTTTTTTTTTTGGCCTAGTCATCAAGTACCCTTCAACTTTCTCAAAGCACATGAGTGCTCAATAGATCAAATACAGAATTATGCAGATCAAAAAACTACTCAATACTGTTTCATTAGAATTATATCTGTTCGGTACAAACATCAGACAGACAGCTGTCACTACCATGACCAAGTAACACGTACCTGTGATACACAGGTGAAGGACAGGACATCGGTCAGTTACCTGGATGGACAGTCTAGACAATCACTTATCAGTGATGATCGAGCAACTAACTTGCTGACAAAGCATATTTAGCATCAACTTTATTCTAGGCGATATATTTGTATCATATATAATAAATCATATATACCGGTTGTTTGTGTGTCAATTAGTATTAAATATATACTCTATTCTCAATTACATATTTTTTCTTTATATTATAAAAGTCCTTGGCTCTTATAAAATAGCTTTAGTACCAGTGCTTTTTCAGGGTATTTTGGGAAAAAAGGTTTTTAAACAAATTGGGAATTTTTAATCGCAAAAAGAGCAGTTTTTGGAAAAAGTTTGGTATTACAGGTAGTTAGATATTGTAAAACAGTAAACCATTTTATCAAAAGGTGACAACCATCACAACAGTTTTCAGAGTATAGTTTGTTTTTGGATAAAACAAGGGAGGAGATTTCTGGGTTTTATTTATTTGTTTTTTTTTAGCAATTTGATTTTGGAATTTTTCATTGTAATTGGGGAAAAAAATAGAGGGGTTTGGCATTGGGAATGGGGTCGTTTACCGACCCCAGTTATATAAGGAGAAAAATCACTGAGTACATATATATAATTCAATTACAATAATACAATTGGCACCCCATTTGATCTTGGTCATGACCACTGGACCATGGACTTATGCAACACACAAGGCCTTTGATATTCAAATTTGTTATTTACCTGTACATGATATCGATGGAGGTGTGAGGTCAAGGCTGGAGTCAACCATTCAGTACATGTATCATGTATCATGTATACTAAATGTATACTGCGTTGTGTATACATGTATGTACCATAAACTATGTAATCTATACATAAGTCACCTTTATTACATAACAGGTTGATTGAATTGACATTTGTCTACTGGTTTTTAAATTACAATCTTCTTCAAATTTTCATCCACTTGATTTTCAAAGAAAGATTATATAATATTGAGAAGTATACTAGCTATAGCTACAGCTAGATTAGGAATTGAAAACATTTCAAAATGTAACAAAAATTAATTATACTGCTACGAATGTGACCTTTTCAAGTACATAAATAGATGACAATTAAATGGCATAAATACATATTTTAAAAAAATATACTAGAAAGGAATAAGTCAAGTTTTTCACTATAATTAAAAATATCTTCCTGTTAACTTGAAAATGTTTACATAATCAATTGTTAATTTAAGTAAAACCAAAGCAACAAAATATGTCACAGTAAGTTAATATATTATATAACAGAATTAAATTTTGTTTTCTATCTAATAAATAGTTTAGGCCATCAGACCTGTAGGATTTAATGGAGCTACTGTATATATATATACCGGTCCATTACATATATGCTTGAAATAAATTTTATCCTGCAACTGTCCCACATACTGACCGATAACTACTGCCGGATAAACTTGTGCTTTATCCGTCAATACGAAATGCTTTATCCGTCAATACTATCACGTGAATCTGTTCCATATCTGACGGAACTTTTTCTAACTTGACCCAGAACTTGAACCTTCAAGTGAATGAAACGTCATTCAGTCCCGCTAAAACGTGACGTCACATTCACCGAAATGACGTCATTTTTACGATATCGAAAATCTCGTATGGCGGTGTCGTCTTTTTCTTGGCTTTAATTCTTTACTGGGTATTTATTGTTATATGAGTATTTTCATTTCATTTCAGTGATATATCACACTGAATAGAATTACGGTTACTGTTCGTGATTGCGCTTATTTATTTCCCACGGCAGTAAAAAGGAGTACACTCTCATTCGGTTAATGAATGAATCTTTACCTCCGCATCAAAGAAGCGTCTCGCTTCGAGCGAAACAAAGTAAATAACTGTCAATTTGCTTCCGTTTTGAATGTCATAATAGTTGCAGGATAAACAGAAAACACTGTTAGTATCTTACAATACAAGTTTTATTTTGGTGCTTGACACGAAAAGATGTCGGAAAGCCTCGATCGTCATCTCGGCTTTCCTAAGTCTCGCACCAAAATAAACCTTGTATTGTAAGATACTAACCATGTATTCTCTATTAAATATGTATTTATGAATAAAATTAATTAATTATCAAAAGTTGTTTTGGAGAATATAGTTTTTCTCGTTAGGCTATCTCAAAAACTAAAAAGTGTTTAATTTATTTATAGGCCTAGATCTACTAAAATTTAAAAAAAAAAATATTTATAATGTTGCCTAATAAAAAAGAAATATTTGCAATAGGAAAAACGTAAAGATGGTGACATCGATCATTTCTACATACAGGCTTTATTATCTTGACTTCGGTAATAAATCGCTATACAATCATAAAGATAATACCAGTATTGTCAACTTTAAATGAATCTATATTCTTGAATCAATAATCTACCAACTGCCGTTCATACATTAGGTCTAGGCCTACCATGACTTGACTGAGGATTGGCTTGTTGTCATCGTGTACCAAGACAATCAAAGACAAACAGACTGACAGAGATGAAATCAAAGCCACCAATCGATGTACAAATTAGTCCATGTAATGCACAAGTTATCAACTATCTGCTTATGATTTTCTCATTCATCTCAAGACTATGTTATACCTGCATTGCCTGCCATTTCCCTTTTAGGAGGTGAACTGATCTCATTGTTTTCATCCATCCTGGGGAGATTGTAGTTCGTGCCGTCGCGAAGAAACTTGACACCGTTGACTGATGTAAAGCGTTTTTATGACAGTGACCCATCAGCGTAAAATTTTATAGGTGCGTTCGATTAAATACCGCCTTTCCCAAAATTTTACGAATTCGATAAAATATGAACTTGTGGGTTGTTGATTATACTATTGATATATTTTTTATATGTTTAACTACGAATAACATATCTGATTAAATGTGACAAAAATCACAGGTAGTGTTTATTCTGATTATGAGTTTATTGGTTGATGAAGGCTGTAATCGAGCACACCTACTTCGGTTGTAAACAGGAAGTAAACAGAAGCAGCACGTGAGTATGAGTTGATACATCATTTGGAAAACTTTGTAAATAAATCTGATAAACGCAAGATTTAGATAAATAAATAATGATATAAAAAAAACGTGGATGCATATGATTGTACCAGAGACCAGATCTTAACAGCAATACTAGGCGATATGCTAGTTCGTCATAGTTGATGGCTTTCAGAAAGGAAAACAGCTTATGATCTCCCTTGAATTTCTGTTAATAATAGATGTACATCCCCATCGTTATAAAACAGATGTGCTGATGCTGATCCACCTTCATGATTGACAAAAATCCACATACATAGTGCATATACAATATAAGAGTTTAATGTAAGTAAATGGAAACACTATGTATTCTGTGATAGCTTCAAGTGTAATTTAGTGAAATTGTAAGGTAACATTCCATTACATCAAAATGGACAATCATGCAATGCAATGCATGTGCAAAGTCAGAAAGTCCTCTTACGTATATTAAATGTTATACTAGCATGGACAGAAACTTGTATCAAACGTTACATTGTGTCTATTCTATACTGTATGTCAGCACATTCATAAGAAAAAAATTAATTGACTTGATCATACATTTGTATAAACTCCAACATTTGAGATGTTCAGCATGATTAGACACTTTTGAAACATTACTTGATTGAGTCAAACAAATTGGCAAACCAGTTATGAGAGTATCCATGTTATATTACTGTGATTGATTTTTTAAATTATATATATATATGTATACTGTAATTATAATTCTATCATAAATATTTACTGTATATGTACTTAAATTTGCACAATATACATGTACATGTATAATTATAAGCTGCGGCAAAATAACTCTGGGTTTCAGTTAGTTACAATTAAAGATCAATGATTATGTCAGATAAATTTATCATTATGCTATGGGTTTAATTGCATGATATTGAAAAAAATTTGCATACAAATTTTTATATTTCAAATTCAGTCTTTTTATTTTTAGATGAGAATTACTTGCAAATGATGCCAGTCAAGTGTTGAGTGAGAATACCGTTTCCTAAAACAAAGCATTGGATCAAGTTATGACATTGCCTGGAAATATGAATTACCTCCCCTTGGTTGTTTTGTGGTCACTAGCTGTATGTGCTACAGGTGAGAAGATCACAACCATTAACCAACTTAGCATATGATTATGAAATTAAAAACCACCTTAATAAATGTTATGATAATATGTTTTTATAACTACATTTATATTGAATGACAGCTCAATGCTGCAGCAAGATGGGAAGCAGATTGCATATGAATTCCATCTAGAAAAATGTACATCAGTCATCTATGACAGTTACCCTAAAAAGAACTCCTATCAATTACAACTACATTCTACATGGCCACATTTTGGAATCTGTATCATCAGCAAAATATCTAGGGATATCTCTTCAATCTAATCTGAAATTACAATACAATATAATGTATACACAGAAACATATATATATATGTTTCTGGTATATATATTAACCACCATTTAGGACTGAATGTACATTTAGTGAAGTCAGGTTTAATTCCCACACCACCTTTTTTTTTTTATAGCTACCATCAATGCAGAATCAAATCTTAGACTGTGGGACAGGATGGAACCAGTAAAGAACAACACAACAAAGTTTGTGTGTTACTACCCTCTCCCACCGGCCTCAGGTAACGCTTCCTTCCCAGATAACCTGGATGCCACTCTGTGTACTCACATCATCTTCATCCCAACTGATATCAGTGACACTTGCGAGGTCAAAGCTGTTTATCCATACCACCTTGACCTTTTCGCGAAGGTCATTCCTATATTGAGAAAACAAAACCCAGCTCTTACAGTGATGGTTTCCAATGGCGGAGGATTTGATAAGGTGCTCGGGTCTCAATACAACAGATCTCGTTTCATCAACAGTACCGTTCCGTTCCTCAGGAAGTATGATTTTGATGGATTTGATCTGGACTGGGAGTTCCCTGGCTGGAACGGTCGACCTGTTGGACAGCGACACAATTTCTCATTACTCACAATGGTAAATTGAAGAATCTAAAATAATCTGCCAGTAGAAATATATTTCTTTTTATCTCTTCCATATTGGCAGATTGTTTTATAATCTATTATGTTTTTAAAATACATCTGTACACAAAAGTGCCTCTGTAGAAGATTTTAGATGTTTTGCTATCAAATCAATTGAAATCACCGGCATTTAATGTAAAAATATAAAAAAAAAATGTGAAAAATATTTGGTATAATAGATCTATAAACACAAAATCTGTTTGAACATTTGTGGAGACATTCATGGTGATTATAAATTATGACTTCTTTTTGTTTTTTACCAAAATGATACTTTTTAGGGTCTGCGTGATCTTTTTGAAGAGGAGGCAAGAAAAACATCTCGGCCTCGTCTACTCTTGTCTGCAGCTACTTCCACAGCCAATGTGATGATGGTCATATACGAGTTCCACATACTTGCCAAGTGAGTACTGGTATAGGTGTAGCACTGTTGTTATATAGAAAATATAAATGTTCCCAATAGATAGTCTCAATTCTATTCAATTTTCACAATAGATTATCTCCCTTCTATCAATGTTCGCAATAGGTTGTTTCCCTTTTATCTAGCAGAGCGGTATTAAATTTAACTTAATTTAATATCCTATAAACAGCCAGGCTCATGTAAAGACGTGCCAGGGTTGTTGGTGAAGGAAAGCCGGAGTACCCGGAGAAAAATCACCATCCAGCGGTCAGTACCTGGCAACTGCCCCACATGGGATTTGAACCCGCATCCCAGAGATGAAGGGCTTGTGGTAATATGTCGGAACATCTTAACCACTCGGCCACTGCAGAGTGGTATATTGTGGCTAGTATTCACTAGGGTTACAAATGTGTTCATAATTAGGTTGTCTCCATTCTTAGGCTTTAATTCCTCTCTAGTCTCTTCTATCAATCATAACCGTAAGAATTTTTCTTTCTTTATTTGTAGGACTCTTGACTATGTCAACCTGATGGGTTACGACTTCAACACATATAATGACCTGAAACCATTTGTTTACTTCAACTGTCCGCTGAAGCCAGAGACATATGACAAGGAGTTCTTTATAACTAATAATCTGGTAATGGCGCCGATAACTGTCATTCTATAGCTAAATCTGTCAGAAAGAAAGCATCAATCATTGTTTTTACTTTATAAGCTTTGTTCCTGTTATAAATCATAGACAAACCAGATTTTCATATTAACCTTTTGTAATTCTCTATAGCTATATAATTGTTTGATAGGGATATGATTAAATTGCAATTTCTTATCACTTAACCATACATACCCAAAATTGTATGAAAATAATGCCAAACATTGTACAATAAAAGCCAGGAAAATTTGCAAGGGGAGATAACTGACTCACCTAAACAAATCAGGAAATTTGCAGGGGGAGCTAACTGATACATATAATATTTCAGGAATGGGCATCAAATGAGTGGGTCCGGAGAGGAATTCCAAGAGAGAAGATGATAATTGGCATGCCTACCTACGTCCATACCTATACACTATTGTTTGAAGAATTCACCGCGCCAGGATCTCCTGCGAAGGACAGAGGCCAGTGTGATTTCTGTGGCTATACCTATCCATGTAAAATGCTCCAGCAGAACTGGACACGAAAGTTTGACGAGGGAGCCAGAGTCCCCTACCTCTACCATGGTGACCAGTGGGTCAGCTATGACGACGAAGAAAGTCTCGCGGAAAAGGTAAATAAATATGTCTGCCAGATACTCTTGAAACCAGTTTATTTTTGCGTATATAATATTCCACATCTGTGTTATTTTCAGAACATTCACAGATACATATACTGTAATCAACGCAATAATCGCCCATGTCCCTATAAGCGCCCCTCCCCCTTTTGAGGCCTCAATTTCAATTGCCTCAGCATGAATAAAGACCAAAACTATCAAAACTGTATAAATTTGCAATAATTTGGTTTTATTAAGCGCCTTTTCATTTTTGAAATTTTTTTTAATGCCCTGGGCGCTTAGTGGGTCGAACACGGTACAGTATAATTTGTAAAAATTGACCCTTCTCTAAACCAGATTCCTGTGTAATCCAACGTATTTGTATGGCATTTCCTTTCTTAATTCATAGTAACGAAAACCTGTATAATCCAGAAACCTAGCTATACTGGCCAAATAGGACAATTTAGTTACACTGTACATAAATTCATGATCAAGGGCTCTTTTTTATCTTTCTTACAATCATGTATTCAAGAACATATATAAAATTTGTTTTATACTATTAATCGTGTCACAATTTTCGTTCAAACTCTCTCTTGAAGTTACAGGAAAAATTTGTATCTCACAAATATAAAAATATGTTATAGTACTATGACAATAACTGTGATAACCTAAAATCTAAATACAGCTGATGCATGTATCATGATGTTATAATTACTAAACATAGTGTAATGTCATTTTATTCTAGGCACAGTGGGTCAAAGACAATGGATTTGGAGGCGTGATGGTCTGGAATATGAGAGACGATGACACACAAGGTATTTGTGACGGGAAAACCAGATTTCCACTTCTAAAAGCCATCAAGAAAACTCTGTTTGGGGCCTAACAACCAACGACATTTGTTAGGACTATGAAATCCACTCATCAAAATCACCAAAAAAAATTTGTATTGTTTTAAATTCCATTTGAAAGGCATTATGGCTTTTAAAATTGCCACTCTTGCCAGAGAACCATATAAAAATAGTTAAAGTTAGAGATCTGAATACTCATTATGGAGATTTATTTGTACTAGGATGGTACAAAAGACACAAAGAGCACTTTAGTATTAATATGAACTGCACAAATACAGCTGTTTTGTTTGAAGACTTATCATTGATATCCAGAACCAAGGACATTGATGTAGAAGCCTCTACGAACAGACTGATAAGAGGGTTATATAGCCAATCTATATAAATATACTCACAGAAAATTTGATACAATATTTGAAGAATTGTTGTAAATTATGCACTAGCAGCAGTGGGATGACTTTGTATTAATGTCTATTTTTGTATAACACTATTATGTCAACATTCCAAATGATTCTAACCATGATATGAATTTTAAATCATTGTTTCCTAATTTTTATGATATACACATGCAAGTGCTAATTTTGTCATTATCATTTCATTTTATTTTAAACAAAACACTTTCAATGAGATTTATATACAAAGCTGTACCATAATTTCCTGTGTATTGCCTGCTGATGTGGGCTATATGTGGAAACTATTACCAAATTTGTAAAGTGTGCGAACGACATAACTTGTAGGGTATTCATATTTACAGAAAACAATAGGCAAATAGCTCTTCACTCGTCAATGTCTTTTTAGATGGGATATTTGTTGGATTTGAAGCCTAATTCCAAACAAATAATATGCTATTTTTGCTTTATATTTCCTTGAATTATACCTGTATGCCGTATTAAACCAAATAAGCGCCCCGGGCGTTTAAAAAATTGAAAAATTAAAAGATGTTTATAAGCCGAAATTACCGCAAATCCATACAGTTTTGTGTAGTTTTGGTCTTTATTTACGCTTAAACAATTGAAATTGAGGGATCAAAAAGGAGGAGGGGCACTTATAGGGTCATGGGGGCTTTTTGGGTTGAATTGGGTATTTATCTCAAATGAACTTGTATACTGTTTATGTCAAGGGAAAACCAGTGGGCAATCTGTCAATGCAGGTTACCTGGAAACCATTTTACAAAATCACAAGAGTATGCCTGTATTGTTTCTCCTGGGCTAATACCCCAGCGTGGGTAATACACAGGATAATACCCGCGTGGGTAATACAGGAAATATGGTAAGCAGGATATTTATTCACAGAGCAACGAATGTAAGTTATATGTTAGTTGTATGATTTTTTTCAGACTTGAATCAATTTACATTTTATTGTGACCTTGATTATCTTGATATTATAGCCTCTTTTATTTTATAGCTATAAGGTGGCAATCATAAAAGAATCTCAAACTGATGGTCAACATTTTTAAAAGAATTTGCAAACGAGTTGTACCAGAAAGTTTGTGTTCATATTTATAGAAATAGGACAACTGTCTAAGTTTTAGTAATATCACTATACATTGTCATTTTTGCAAGAAACAGAAAAGCCAGCTAAGTTTGCAAGCACTAACTATTGCTACTACCAATTACTTAATTCAGAAATGCTATAGACAGGACATCATCAGTAATACAGTCAAAATGGTGTATGAGGGTATTTGTCTCACTCTTTCATGAAACCAAAACAATATGTTTGTTTATGGTTAGTCAACTGACCCTAATCTTTTACCCCCGACCCTAATTTTTTTCCCACTTATCTTCAAAACAAATTAAAAGTCGAGATTTTGATCTCAGACTCCGGTTCCGGCCATTACTTTAGAGTGAAAGACGCTAAAAAAATCCCAACCTACCGACCTTATTTTATTTTTTGCCAATGTTACCAAAAACAGACATTATTTTGTTTTGCCTAATTTATAAATAAGTCTATGTCTTTTATGTTTTTTGTAATGAAATGAATTTAGCCAGCTATAAGGTTAAAGTGATTGTTGTTCACATGGGTGGCTTATTCTTTGTGCCTTGGGTTATAGTTATCAAAATGTTGGGTTATTATATGTTATACAATATACATATATGTTTTATGTGTATTTATTACAGAAACTTAAGTTAATTTTGGTGTCTCATTCAACTTACAACTTTTATCTTACAAATTTATTTGTAAGTTTCATTATAGATATATAGGTTGCTACAGGTCTATTTGGCCTGTTGTTTATGTTACGACACATAGATGTTAATGTTTATTTTATGTTCATATTTATTCATTGTTTCGTCTTGAATTTACACAATTGAGGCATGTTTCAAAATCAGAGGAGTCGGAGGAATTTGCAATCCCACCAACCAGTTATTTCTCAAAACATCTCATGTTTGACCCTTTTCAGGGTGCCTAAGAAATGAAAAATAAGAAAAAATTAGAGTGTGTGTCCAAATTTACACTCTTTTCAAAATTATTGCACGAATAAGACAAAAATCAATTGACCAAAGAAATAAGATAGAAAGCTAGTTATATGCTATTCATTATTTTTAGTTTGTATTGAACAAAGATTTAAATTCAAGGTTGTGCATGAACATAAGTTCTCAAGAAGGGCAAGGGCATTTCTTGGGTTGTAGGGGGCCGTGGTGGCCGAATGGTCAAGATGTCTCGACATATTGCCGCAAGCCCTCCAACTCTGAGTCAAGAGTTCGAATCCCACGTGGGGCAGTTGTCAGGTACTGACGGCTGGTCTGTGGTTTTCTTCGGGTACTCCAGCTTTCCTCCACCAACAAACCTGGTACGTCCTTACATTAAACTAATAAACCCAAACTCTTGGGTTGAATATTGAATATGGTATTCAGTAAGATAATACCTTGGAACTACAGCTCATTAGGCTACATATATATAACTCACCCCTAAAATTCAATTTAAATCTATTTACTCCTTAAAATTAATCAGTTTGTTGTAAAATTTCAAGACTGATTGTATTAATGCAGTTGCCTGTTGCTCCTCTCGTACAATTGTGAAACAATTCCTGAAATAATTCAGGATTTACATTTATTTTCATTTTGATAGAAAACAGTTGGTATATAATTATTCAAGGGGGTGCATTGTATTTATTCAGTTATTGTAGAATTCTACGCACGTGTCATATTTATTTTAACACTGCTTTCAGTAGAAAGTATTTATATTTTATTTTACAATGAAGTTTTATAATCTTGCCACATCGCTTTTCATGCATAATGTTAAGTTTACAAATAAGTATCTCGGACAAAAATTAGATTTACAGATATAGGGAATCTCATGTAAGTGACTAGTAAATGTAAAATCAAAATATGAAAATATTTATAGATGTTATGTAGTAATTTCAAACAACAGAATCAAAATCCTTTCAAGCTTAAACAAAAGGAGAGAGACCCTGACTTTTGTGCAGAAGAAAACTGCATGTACATGGTTGTTTCTATGACTATTACATTATGATTATATTGTACTTTTAAGTATAGACAATTATTTTTGTGGGTCATTATTGTTGTTTCATTTTTTTAAAGAAATCAAAATTTCATTATTGATATGTAACTGTATAAGAGGTTATTAATGTCATCTTAATCATTTCATAGTTTAGATCTTAAGCTTTGCAACAACAATGGGCTCAAAAAATATACATACAGTCAAACCTATTTATAAAGACCCCTCAAGGGATTAAGAAAACAATTGTCTTTACATACAAATCTAAATGTGTTGAAATGACCATTTGGGACCTTGAGAGAAAGTGGTCGTATTAAGCAGATGGTCTTTATACAGAGGTGGCTGTTAAGGCAGGTTTTGAACTATCGGTTTTAATTTAAAGAAGATACAGTGCAAATTTTGAAAAAGAATTCCTCTCCTGTACAGTTTTGTATTTATTTTTTGCATAATTTGTTTCTTTCTGTGCAATGTTTGTATATTTATGATAACGAAATCTCAAGATGTTTTTATCATAAATCGTTACTATTCTTCTATATTTTGTTATTTTTCTGAATTTTCCTAAAACTATTAAACACTTTCACTGAAATCATTGTCTTTGTTATCTTTTTTCTATCTGTTTATAAAACTCTGGCTTAGTGTGCTGCTGCATCTCTTCATCAATAGAAATACATCTATAACCGTAGAAACTTGACAATTCTTTCCTGATATTTTTAACCCTATGAATGCTTCAATTTATTGTTACAACAGTTACTGTATACTGTAATCCAACTTCTTTTCATGTGCAATAAGAAACTGTGAAAATAAACCTCCATAAAACTGTTTGTTAAGTAGAAATCTTGATCACAAAATTCATTTGTCCTAAAAATGTGAAATTAATTTGCCGCGAAAATAAGTTGATTTGCAGTATTCTTATTGAATTGATAAGTGTTGAATGGACAGAAAAGATATTTCAAATGCCTTGTAGTCAGGTTGAGATAAAGTATCAAATCATGCTTGTGTATGTAATATTCTGTCAGCACCTCTTTTGCACCTACATGTATAGGTGGTTAAAGTGAAGATATTTGACCAATAGCTCTCAACTTCTGAATTGCAATCCAGTACCGATGGGGCAGTTGCCGGATTCTTGCTATAAGTTTATGTTTTCTTCTTCTCCATTATAACTGCCTCCAGTAACTAATATGGCCAAGAGCGAAGGTAAAGCATACCAAATAAACAAATTGTTTACTTGTGTATAAATCTATAATAATGTACATGAATGTTAATAACTGAAAAACTGACTTTATTTAATTACAATTAACTTTCTAAGTTTGCTGTGCTTTCATTACCGGGTTATCCAGATGGATTTAGAGGAATGAAGAGGAAAGCTTAAACACTGACTTTTACAAACTAAAAACAAGATTCTAAATAAAATATTCATTTATTCATCAGAGTATCACATCCCCAAATTTTCCAGAGTGATATTGTGTTGTGTTTGGATTTTGGCCTGAATCTGTGGCCTGGTCCACTCCAGTTACAATGTAGGAGTCACACATCAGGACTGTCGACACAAAGTCACAAGCCGTTTCTATGCCGGCCATCTTGGACCTGTAGTCGTCATATATCACAGAAGTACCTTCATCAGATGTAAACAATTGTATATTTTGAATGTCTCTTTCATTGGTGATGGCATTGTCAATAGAAATATGACCATGATCTTTGAGCGGAGAATATTCAGGTCCTTTGGCTGCTGAATCTATGTAACTTTGACATTTCACAGGAGGAACCATGTGACCTTGATTTTGGACACAACATAAACCTATATGACCTTGGCCTTTGACTGAAGGTGGGTCTGTGTGACCTTGACCTTTGTCTGGAGGAGAATATGTGAGACCTTGCCCTTTGCCTGAAGGTGGGTCTGTGTGACCTTGACCTTTGTCTGGAAGAGAATATGTGTGACCTTGCCCTTTCGCTGTATGACCTTGACCTGTGTTTAGACAGACGGTGGTGTAGTAATCATGTAAGACTACTGCCATATCTTGTAGAACATGAGGTACATAAGTGTTGTCTTCATTTGCAGAACCTGAAAGCAAATGCAACATCAAAACCATGGAAAGGAAGGATGTATTATAGTTTCAGATAGACAATTTTCATATTCTTTTTGCAATAATGACAATTGGCCTGGATCAAATAGCCAGAGGTCAAAATGTCTTTTTTTATCATTATGAAAGGTGTTCAGCAGGGTGAAGCCATTCGTCCTTCCATTTTGAACTAATCAAGACGTCACATGCACGTTTGTTTTAAAAAAAATTATTAATTTGCTAGATCTGAAAAAAAATTCTTTGTTGTCAACTACTTACCAGAATTTGTTAGAAGAGCCTCACTAATGAGCTGTTCTGTTCTCCCCCCTCCAGGAAGAACATATCCCGAGCAGAGAAGAGATGACAGGATATTAGCAGATCGCCAGAAATCTTGTTCTAGGAGGTCGCCTCCCCCAGTGGTGGGGTGACTGATCACACAAGTCTGAAAGGGAACAATAATAAACAATATATTAAGTTCTATTTATATTATTTAAGTGTCAATCATCGTGTCAAACTCCTCTCGCCAGTAAATTTTAATGAACAGAAGGTTGTTTTAAGCACTGATAAACAATAGAACCATTTGATTTTGGTCCTTAAGAATGTTTGTAGGCTATGCAAAACGTACCTGCGCACAATACGCGCACGCATAAGGCCAAAAATAATATAAAAGTTGGGATTTTGATCTCGGACTCCCGTTCCGGCCATTATTTTAGAGTAAAAGACACTAAAAAAAAGAAAAAAAATCCCCCCGACCTACCCACCCTACTTTTTTTGCCCATGTAACCCTAAACAGACATACATTATTTTGGGTCTAAATACGGTGTACTCTTATTCTTAGATAAAATTTGTCTTACCTGATGAAAGAGAGCCAAAAAGATTTGTTTTAATACAACTTTATCCTAACTTTTTTCAAATGAATACAAAGATAGTTAAAGTTAAGTCTTTTGTACATATTTACCTGGACAGGTGTGTTGTGACACATGACCTTCACAAAGTTTGTCCGGTATCCCATCATCCACTTCTCTGTATATGTATCCATGGAAACAGTGGTACAAACGTTGGTCTGTGGACAGGAGAAGTTTTCATTATAATGAGAAATTAGAGGATGGCCACATCGGTCGCATGTACTCTTATGTTTGCAAGTTGGTAAAATATGTCATTTGATCTAGAGCATTTCAACAGTTCACTCATTATGGTGATTATATCAAAAGTAGTTTTCAGCTACATGAAATGCAAACACACTTGTCAGTATTTAGTAGGACTGTCAACATGTCATTTTTGGGCAAAGTTAATTTCACCACACAAAGTATCGAGACAGTGTCTGTGGTCAATGCAAAGATACGGTACACGTTTTCATTTAAACACATATTTTATAAATACATGTATGGGTGCAACCTTTAGCATAAAATAATAATGATAGAAGAAATATGTGTCGCTGAACACCATTTGTGTATGAAGTATGGATTTCCCTCTCACTTCAATTTCATGTTGACAGTATATTTTAAGGTTCAGATATCGCTTACCTTATCAACGTCAGTAAGATAGGTGGTCATGCTGGTGATGGAGGCTGTACACATCACATGCAATGCCTTATATGGAACATTCTCTATGGCGATGACCCCAAATGTTTCACACATGACCTTGACCTCCTCACAGATTGAACCTCGGACAAGCAGACACATTATGGAAAACTGAAACATTTTTAGAGATATGATGTTTCTATAAATCCGAATTCTTATATGAAATAGTAAAATTTATTTTCTTGTTGAAATGTTGCATGAAATTTGTTTATTTTTTCAGTTCATAATTAAGATAGCAAATAGAATGTCTTTATCCATCTTCGCTTGTGGAGTGTAACATAATCAGAAGCCTTGGCTAGCGAAGATGGTCTTTATCATGCTAAGCAGTTACTTGTAGGATACCAGGTTAATACCAAAGCCTTTAATTTTCAACATTAATTTCTCAATTTTTAATTTTCTAAGTTTTCCCCTCCACTTCAACTCTCTTGATATCAATTGAAATTTATCAAAAATAAGAAACATCAATCTAAGCCTTAAGCTACAAGATAAAGCAGAGTTGCACCATGGTAATTCTGTCTTTAGTTGCTTTCTCACTATGGACATATTTTTTAAGACAATCACCTTTGTCAGTATATTCCTCACACTTTCTATCCAGCTATCTTTATGGGCTATCCTGTAGACACCTTGAGCAGTCATTGTTTTCTGAGTGTCCAGTGGTCGTTTGTATCCAATGTGATGATAGTTTGATTTTATATCACCATTTACCATCTACAATGATTAAAATCAATTTAGTATAAAATCACAAATATCGTATTCGACCTAACAAGCACCTTACCCCCGTTTTGAAGCCCTATTTTCACTTAAACCTCAAAGAAAAGGCATGTCAAAAATATGACAACCAACAGCTTTTTTATTTGATTTCTTTTGCAAACTAATTTATGGCTTACTTAGTGCAAGATATTGCAAAAGGGTAGTCTACATTTGGTCTTATTAAGTGTCCCCCTTATTTTCTTAAATTGTTTTAGTGCCCTTGACACATTGGGTTGAATAAATCTACCATCTGCGAATCATTTCAATTCCAATTGAAAATACTTTGAAGAAAATGTGGAGTAAAGACAAATTTAAATTACAAGACAATTCAGCAAAGTTTCTAAATGTAGGTAAAATATTTTAGAAAGACACAGGCTGGAAGAAAACAGAAATAACAGAATTAAGAGGATATAAAAAGCTTCATCAATAAGATTAAAAGAAAAGGAGAATTTTTCATAAAACTACCTGTCTGGGGTAGGTATACCATATTTGACCCAATAAGCGCTCCTTTTTGAGGACTAAAGTTTACTACCTTACTTTAACTTTAAATTTAGTCCTATTAATTTTATATATATAAACACCCCATCAGCTTAATTTTTAACTGCCTTGAGCGTTAATTGGATCGAATATGGTATGTTATTTTAAATCCTTACAATAGTATTGAGTTGTCTGCCCCTGTACTGGTAAATGAGTGGTACGTTGGTCACATCTGTTGATATGACGACTCCAGACACTAGTTGAGGTGAAGCTATGGGACCTAGGCTTACACAGCAGTACAGCAGATCCAATGAAAGTCTTCAAAAAATCAAAGAAAACAGATGTTAAAGACCCTTCTTGACAAGCCAACATTGTAAAGAAGGTGACAGTCTCCATACATGCACTTTTTCCAGCTCATTGCAGGTACCGGCTACTTTCATTTCTTATCATTCATCAAGACAAGCTTAAATTATGCTATAAATAAAAAAACAACATTTCATTAACTTCCCATCATTAGTACATCATTTTTTTAACAAGATCTTAGAATTTGCTTATTGGTAACCATACTCTTTAAAAGCACATTATTAGCTAAAAACAATGACATTTGTTGGATCTAACCTCTGTGAATATTCTTCGAAAAGGGAACTGAGAAATATCGTCCCCACATCTAAAATGATATACAGTATTACCTGGCCTGACTTGTATCCTGACATCCCTCAGTCCTCCACTGTGACTTAGCTGCCTCTATCAGGATGTCCATCATCTCCTCATCATTATGACTGACACTCCTGGCCACACCCCTTAGCCCCGCCCACCAGTCAATCTCTCTGTTGATACTGGTATCGGTTGAAACACCGAAGTCTGCCCCATTTGGTTTTGTTTGTTTACAGGTTCTAATTTCCTCATTGTTCTGACTTGATATTGAATCTATATTAGCTTTCTCAGCCACTGAACTTTGCCTTGGTTTTGTTAGCAAATCTAGTGTCTTACTGTTAACCTCTGAACTCTGAGAATGTTGTGAGTGTATGCCTAGCTCTTGATTCTTGAACTCCGAACTCTGACCTGTTCGCTTGACCTCTGAATCTGTGTGTAATTGCATAGTTAGTCCCTGGTTATCTACCCCTGACAGCTGACATGTCAAAGCTGTTGCATCTTTTCCTTCTCCAAGCCTCTGACCTTGAGAATCTATCTCAGTATTGACACCGAGTCCCCCGACCTCAACACTTATGTCTGTATCACTGTCTGTCTTCTGTCCTATCTCCCTGAAGTGACGACTCTGAAGCACTGCTCTGGAAACCTTCTTTGACTTTGCCGTTTGAAGTAAGAAATCTATCTTGCTCCTTAAACCTTCCTCATGGCCTGTTTCTGGTGTCTTTGAATCAAGGTCATTTAGTGTATCTCTAGATGGCAGATTCACTTCTCTATGATTTTCCAAACTTTCTTTTTCATCTTGTGACTGAGTCTGCTGACAATTACTTTGGTTTTCCAGACGTTGACCTTGCAATTTCACAGATTGACCTTGAAAGTCTTTGTTGCTAGGAGAAGTGGTACTTGAAGACAAAGCTTCCTGATTTGTACTTAGTTTTCCAAGTTTAAGAAAATCAACAGTTGATTCAACAGATTTGAAATGTCGACTGGAATTATACACCATTTTATGTCCCTGTGTTTTAGTCTTTTGCTGTAATATGTTCTGTAATTTCATTTCAAGAGAACTTGCTGGATCTTGGTTACCACTGGATTTTTCATTATTCTCAGACCGATATGCATTTCCTTGACCTTGACCTTTGATATGCTGACCTTCTGCATGTCGACCTTCACAGAAGTTCCCAGCATCAGTTTTATTGTCATCACATTTCAAATTGAAACAGGAATCAAAGTCATCCTCTTGTTCCTCAGACAAGCTTTCTTGCCCTGAATGACCTTGATTCAGTATAAGTTGACTGGAGAGATTAGTCTTCATTTTTGAAACATCAACCAGCTTTGTAATAGATCTTTCTGAATAATCATTCACTTGTAGTCTTGACTTTTCACTAACACTACATGCAGATTTTCCAAGGTCAATACTTTTTAATACAGGAATATCATCAAAACAATCATCAAAATCCGAATCATCTGACTGATCCTCCGATTTCAATGAGACACCTAAACTTTCCATGAAGTCACTTTTTGTTTTTTTCTCAAAATAACTTTTATGACCTTGAACATTGGTAGGGTTAACATTTGCATGACCTGGATTGATGGGGTCATCCTGAAAGAACCAATCTAAACCCTCCTCAAAATCTGAGCTGTTCTCTTTCAGGTTCAACTGAATCATGTTGTCAACATATGATGGAATGGCTGAAGAGGACCCTGAGCTTGTACCCAAATCTTTTGCTGTTGCATATTGTATCTGATTCACTTCTGAATCAGCGGGTGACTGCCATGACTCCTGCTCTTCTTTGGTCTCTGTGGTATCGTCTGTACTTAGGAGAAACCCTGAAGAGGACCCTGTTGTCATACTGCATGGTAACTGTTCCTCTGTTGTCCGTCTGCTCTTGTCTGGTGGCTTGAGTTTCTCATGACATTCATCACATGACTGTATGATATCAGAAAGAGGCAGCTTGACCTCTTCAATGACCTTTTGACACTGTTTGACCCCTTCTTGCATGGCAGACACAATGTCACTCACTGGAATATTCTGGAAAAGAGGGCAATACATTAAATCTCATATAAAAACTAACCTTAAAGTAATTTCACAATAAAATCTATAAAATAATCATTTCTATAATTCTTTTTTGTAAAGAAATGGGAAAAAATTAATGATTTACATTTTGTCGTTGAACTGTTGCCATCTTCATTAGCGATCCCTATCAGAAAGAGCAGTGTCTTTACTCCGTTACCATGGCGTTTGTGGAATGACTGACAGGTGGTGACAAGGTACTGGCCCACTGGATGCTGTGATAAATAAAATGGCTTTCTGAATCAGTCATGCCTGCAGAACATTTATACTGATACATTCATCTATTTAAGATAAAAGTAATCCAGATTATAACATGTTAAGCTAAAAGAATACTGCTGATATATTTGAATATAACCTTTAGAAGTATATAGGGCTTATAAACATATCATTATTTATACCAGATTTTATATAAACCAGTTCATAAATATATACAGTGGAACTCAGTTAATACGAACTTGAAGGGACCAAGATAAAACTTTGAGTTATCCGAGTGTTCGAATTAAGCGAGTTCTCAAGTCTACTGACAATCTCTTTACTTAGTGTATATATATAGATCTACTAGTTCCATGTCTTTTTCATATTATTAGAGTTTGTAGAGTTTCCCGAATTCAAATTTTCTGAGTTTTTTAAACAAAGATAAAGAAGGTATTTGGCAAGGACCGGCAAAGTACTTCGTATTAAAGCCGGTTGTCGAATTATCTGAGTTCGTATCAACCAGGCTCAACTGTATGCATCAATTAACAAAGTACTGCCATTACCAGTAAACATCAAACTTGTGTTATAAAGTAGTCAAAGAACACTCAATTTAAAGACAATACATGTATATATAGTCATGAAAATATTTAATGTAACAGACTTGATTAGTATTAAAAATCTCACTACCTCACATTTACTCCACATACATATATAACACACAGTGATATCAAAACCTGGTATAAAATTTGTCCAATAACACAACTGTGTTGATATATTTAGATTGTTTTACTTTATATAGTTATGGTTATTTAAAACCTCGCGGCATATTCATCCAAACCCCAGTGTAATTTATCCTTCTCATCTACATTCTTGAGTCTATCATATATATTATCATATTACTAGTAACCCAAAAGGTGAAAGTTCAGTAAGAGAATACTTGAGAGATACCTGAACTACTCTCTGTAGGTAATTGTTTGATATACGTACTGGGTAGTAAGTGGTATTGATTAACTTGTTACATGTAGTCCAGAGTATAAGTCGCAGTTACCCTTTTCTGATTTTGTCAGTAATTGTCCATATAATGTATTCTGCATTTGCATATTATAGAGTATCTGCCCTTATGGGTAGGTATTGATTGTGACGTCATGTGTTTTGCGACTGTAATCTCATACTTTTCAGAGAAAATGACGTGAATTGCCCTCACAAAATAAGAATGTCACAATGGATACCTACCCACAAGGGAGCTAACTCAATAATAATATGCAAAGATGGAACAAGCTGAATTGGAGTATAAAAGGGGCCAATTATATATACTGATAGTATTCAAAATGTATCATGAATACAAAGGAACTCTGTGACCCACTAAGTAATCACAAGTACATGTATTATGTAAACAGTATATAAATAGATTAAGTTTCCTAAACTTCAATTGTCATTGAACCAACAAAATCCAGTTAATGTTACTCACTTTAAATTTTTGAATGTTGATCAACTGATGAGAAATATACAGTTAATGTCGTTGAAATAAATGTATTTGTTCATTAAATATAATTAACTGCTAAATATAAGTGGAAATCCATAGCAAAAAGGTTTCTGACTACATAATCTCAGACTTATATTTGGATTTACATGTTCTTGGAAACTTTTACAAACTTACAGCAGCTAACATGATCAAAGTTTACAGATAAGTAGAATGGTTTTACTAATTAATCATTATTCATAGTAACGAATTCAACATGTGTACATATTTGTGACTATACATGTATACTGTATTATCATTGGATCATGTAAATAAACTGCCATATCCTATATTATGTTTTAATTGTGCCCCGCTAATTCTACATCTAAAAACAATGATGAACAATCTCATCTATTTATTAAATGTGACCTGCCAAACCAACCTGGGCTCTGGTCACAGGACCATACAATATCAACTAGAGAGTACCAGTATGTTACCTCCACATCCAGATTCTGTAGTACCAGCAAGGCGACCTTAAGTAGAGTTCTTTGTCTCCATCCACTACACACTTCAATCTGAAATCAAATTACAAAAAATTGAAAATGTTCATTCTGCAGTTTCAAAGAATAGCTAACAGTTCAAAAATTAAAAAGGCGTCATTTTCAAAAACTGAAATGGCTTTTAATCTTTAAAATGCAATTACAAAATAAGTTTGGTAATTTTGTAGAGTCGCAACATTTATAATCTTACCATTAACGCTAACCTCGACATCACTTCAAAAATTAAATATTAATTCCATAATGTGGGTTGTCTTATGTTTCCAAATGTCGTCCTAAGTACCAAATAGTTGTTTATTACCACTGCACCAGGCGACTAAATAGCAAATGGACTTACATGAATATCATTACATAAATCTTCAATGGATTCTTGTATTTGTTTGGTGTTGTAATTTGACTAATTTCATTCTAGATTACAGATCTATAGATTTTCTGACATTATAAGGCGAAAAAAAATATGTTTGTTTAGGGTTACATTGGCAAAAAAATAGGTCGGTCGGGAGGATTTTTTTTAGTGTTTTTCAGTCTAAAATGATGGCAGGAACCGGAGTCTGAGATCGAAATCCCAACTTCTTAATATTTTTTCGTAAAAAGTGAAAAAAAAAGTTAGGGTCGGGGGTTAAAAATTAGGGTCGGTTGAGTAACCCTAAACAGACATTTTTTTTGGCCTAATTTATAAAGCTGTATTGATGATACGTACATCATTTAATACTCTAAGACCTATATTCAGTATATAATTGAAACATGAATTCTGTTCAATTTGCATAAAAGCTTTACAGTTACAGGGACATTATAATTGATAGTTTTAATTAAAAGATTTTTTCTTTTTCTTTTTCTAAATTATAAAGTTATGAAGTTTTTTTCTGATAGTTTTTTCCAATGCTTCATTCACATTTTTAAAGCGAATAGTCGGGCAAGTGACTGTAAAATCGGTAAAAATGGTATTAATATATCCGGTATAATTTCTTATGAATTAGAAAAATAAAACTTTCCGTCAAAATCGCTGTACATGCGAAGAAAATAATAATATCTATGGGAATCCTAAAAGTCCTCCCGGACGGCTAAGAGTGCAGTTCAATCTTAACGCATGCGCAACACCCACCACTCTCCGTAGTAAACAAAACATGGCTACCGTAGTTTTGAACCAAAATGTTTCCGCCAAAACAACCAACTGACTCACCTAAAATGCGAAAGGAAAGGCAATGGAGCAGCGACAATCCCAACAACTGACTCGGTAAACATTACGACGCATGGAGAGTGTTAATACAACTTGTTATAGTGAAGAGAACAGTTCAAACGAGCACGCGGCTCCGGACCGCTACTGTAACAGTTACGTACCTAGGCCTACTACGTACCCGGTACTCCCTGCTCAGCTGATTGTGAGTGAGTCTTCGTATTTTGATCATTATGTAAATAGTCCCTAGCAGTATTTTTTCATAAATGAGTGGTCACATATGGTCACATGTTTCATACCTGTTCCCCAATCGCGTAAAACGTAACCCTGGGGTAAATAGCGGTTCTTTAGTGGGGCCTCTTTAGGGGTAATGAATGCCCTGTATGCTACCGGTCAATTCATACAGTTCTGATGTATATATTTATAGATTTTTAATTTGTAAATTTTTGTTCTGTACATGTTCTGGTAGTGTTATACACATACATTGTATATAGGATTTACATTGTAGGTTAATTGGTAAAATTGTATTGTATATGTTCTGATATACACATATACATATGTACATGTACTGTAGGTTTTAGCTTGTTCTTTAGATATATTTGGAGGACACATACAATATTATTTCTGGTCATAATAATAAATAGTGTTTGTATATTTATTACAACTGTACCTGGTTCATGTGTATATGACAAACTTGTTGAAACTTACAGAGTTGAAATGTACTGCAGCCATGTATCATTTATAATTATTCTGAATTTTTGTTGGAACTATAGATAATGAATTTTGTATCTTTTTTGAAACAATATTTGATTCTATCAAATGCATCAGTGACACATTCACAACTTATAAAATGTTTTCTCTAAAATAAAAAAAAAAAACCTGTAGAATGAACCTACATTTATTCATTTATATATATTTGAAATTGATCATTTCAATTTTTGTCATATTCAACAGATATAAAAAATTGCTGGTTCTTTTTTTCAGGCACCATGCATGCATAGTGACATGAATACAGAAAGTTCATCCCTTGGACCTGTATACAAGTGTATGTATACATATACATACAATTAGCATCATATGAAGACTGAAGAATGTTGATTTGAGTGCTCTTGAAAGTAAACTTTACCAATATGGACCTAGAAGATCATGAACAGAACATTTAAACAGTATTAATTTATTAAATGTTCCTTTCAACTGTAATCATTAAATAAAATTATGATGCAATACTTTTTCATTGTTTAACTTTGTAGAAATATTTGTTTATATTAGTCCTCTAGATCCAGTGATTATAATTCTTGCATCCATATGCCTGCCCATTTGTTTGTCAGGGCTTGTGAGATAGCTTTTCAATTACTTTTAAAATATAAGGATTTTTTTTTACATATAGCAATATAGATTACATTGTCTTAGGATTTCTAATTCTACTTTACAAGAGAGTAGACTCAACATATAAATAAAACCATAAAACTAGCAAGTTATCTGAAATGTTAAAAATCTTTTTGTCTGAACCAAATTTCACATTTATTGTCTATGTGTAACTTGTACATAGACCATTTATGTATCAATACTGTAGTAACAGTGATTACAAACACATAGACTAAAATGTAGTATGTAGTACTATGTACATCTGTCTTTGATTTGAGTTCTAAACAAAAAAGTGGTACCTATTGGGAAGTTGTGACTTGGGCGGAGGGTGAAATACAGAAGAAATAGCTACACATGGAAAAAAGAAAGATATACAGTACCATATGGATTCAAAGTTGCTCCAAAATCAATGAGACTAAATAACCAAAAAAAAGCCATGTAAACCCCAAATATGCAATGACCAGATCAATGATAAAGCACCCTTCCACTTCCAGTTATCTGTAGCTATTTCTTCTATATTTCAACCCCCCCACTCAAGTTACAACTTCCCAACCTCATGATTCTTCTGTCTTTTAGCCCCCCACCCCCACCCCCCAACACACACATACCTGATTGATTGTCATGTTATTTCAGGTTCCTATTCAGGTATTATTCCTAAAAACCTAAAAGGGTATACACACTGTGTACTCTCAAAGGAGGGGAACCACTTCATTCAAAAATGGAATTTACAATTTCATCTTAATTTTGAAATTTTCAATTTAATTATTAATTACTGGACTATTAAAACAGTATAGAACCCCTCGGCTACAGACAAAGTACTGTGGTACACATTTCTCTTAATTAATTACTTTTCTTCAACTCAATCATCTTTTTCTCCAGAGCACAAAAAAGAACAGGAAACAACAGAAAAGGAAAGTAACATACATGTAGGCCTATATGTTTTCTGAAAATATATATGATGTGTTAATTCTCACAGCATAGGCCTACATGAATGTGAAGAATTAAATATTATCAATGTTTGAGAGAATTTCCTAGTTGTAATTCTATAGCAGCTACATGGAATGTACGTTTACATATATACATTGTACGATACATATACATCATAAAAGTTTCTTTCCTTCCAGCTGGACATTCATGTCATCTCTCTCCAGAACTCAAATATTTTTTAAAAAAAAAAAAAAAAAAAACAACCAGAGACATAGATAATTTAATTAAATCTCTGCAAAAAACTACACGAATAATTGAACACATATATTGTACTTGTAAAATATCTATGTATGAGCTAATTTATTTTCACATCTTTGACAGCTACATGCATGGACGTTCTATGGAACGTTTTCGTGTGGTTTTTAAATGGGAAATTATGTTACGATTATTTGTATTTAACCTTCATGATTCGGTTGATGTAAAATACGACGAATGCTATGCTGCAATAATTGCCCCTTGCCGGGGCCCCATCTCTGCATCGGCCGAATATTTGTGTCGATTTCCATGTACAAGATGCTTTTATCGAAAAATGATTACAAAGCATTGTCATTAATGTAAGAATACTTCATTTGCATCAAATGTATCATCTCAAAACAACAATTTGCATACCGCATTTAGTGGTTTATCACACGAAACGAAACCGACACGACTGAGAAACACATGTCCATGTTGACATTTCCACGCAGCCTCGTTTTCAAAGAGTTTGGAGAATTTATATTTAGAACTGTGCTAAATTTAAACGGGGCTTCCCCAAAATTTCAATGGTCAAAACTGGACACCGTAAGCAGAACTTGACCATCATTATGGTATACAATGACTTTTGGAAGGCCAAAGAACGCATTTAGACTGGTTTCCTTTGCCCGACTATTCACTTTAAAGGTTTCACTTGAATGCATAAATAAAACTGTCATACAAGTATATGGTAACTTACCTATGTCTAACTCCAAGGGATGATTTGAACATGGAGGCTACAATGCAAGAAAGTAAACGATGACATTCCTTTATAATAAAACATACCATATTCGACCAAATAAGCGCCCAGGGCGCTTGAAAAATTGATAAAAATAAAAAGGTGCTAATAAGTCAAAATTATTGCAAATTTATACCGTTTTATGTAGTTTTGGTCCTTATTTATGCCTGAGCAATTGAAATTGAGGCCTCAAAAAGGGGGGGGGGGGGGGGGGGGCGCTTATTGGGTCGAATCCAGTAATATACATCTATTAAGAGTTTAGATGATCTACAGTGCTATAAATACCATGTTTAATTGCTTAAATTGCTCTTTAATGTTACAATTGTATTTTATATACTAATTTAAAAATTTTGTTTGACTTTTAGTTATGATAAAATTTAGTAGTTAGGGGACTAAAAATTTAGCTGCAGTGATGTAGCTCTGAACGATGGACAGATTATTTCAGATAAGAACAGAGTGAAGGCAGGGTTATATTTGTTCCAGAAAAAACTATGTACAATAACTGCCACCATGAATATCCACAGCCAATTGGGGACTTTTGTGTGTCATTTTTGTTGAAAAGGGGCTGCTCTCATCTTATTGACAGCACTTTTTATAGGTGTGTAGTGTGACTTTGAAAAAAAATTTATCACTCTTCCCAACATTTTTATAAAGATGTGCTAGAAATGTGATTTTTTAGCCACCAACAGCTATGTGGGGTAGTTGCTGTTGTAGCAGTAAAGATATCACCTTCTGACTGGCTTTTCTACTACTCAAAGGTTCCTCTATGAAGGTGTGGGAAACAAATTAGGTACAGACTGGATTACCTACCTTTGTACCAATTCTCTCTGCTAGACTGCGCTAAATAAATACTATATTGCATTTTCGGATCGAAGCCTAGCGGGAAGTAGAAAAAACTATGGCAGGCAATCCAGTCTAAATTAGAATAAATACTGGTGATAAAGATTGCTCAAGCTAAGGTCAGAGGAGATAGTGACACACAAGTACTTACTAGTCGCATTCTCTAGTACTTCATTATGTAATTTGCAATCATTATTTATGGTAGATTTGCTTTTAGTGATTTGATACTACATCATTTACTGGCATTAAAATTCATCTGCCATTTGTCTTCCCGAGCTTGGAGGTTGTCAAGTTCAAATTGTAGTGCCTTGCAGAATCGACGATGTCATTGATATATACCAAAAAGAGTAAAGGACCGATGACCGTCCCTTGGGGTACCCCTGATAGTACTGGAGCCTTTTCTGATTTTTTTCGTTTTAAGAAGACTAGTTGGATTTGTGATTGCAGGAATGGTCTTATCCAGGAGAGTGTGCAGATTCTAATGTCATAGGCTGAAGTTTTAACAAAAGCCTTTTCGTAAGGGACTTTGTTAAAGGCTTTTGAGAAGTCTTAAAGTGCAATGTCTGTTTGGGTTTTAGGGATCTTTCCACCCTTCACACCTATATTACTACTGTGTATCTCGGGCTAGAGTTTTACCTGTGTTCTATTTTTAACTGCATAGTAAGCAATAGAGGCAATTTTGTTTGTGACTTTTACAAACATTTAGATAATGAAATTTGTTTTCATTTGAGTTATAATATGGAAAGTTATATTACTGATGTTGCCATGTAAATATTATGACGCCCTCTTTTGATAAATATGTTTAAAACAACTCTATCCGTTTTCATTTCACAGAATCCTCAATTTGCGTAACAAAATTATCCCTCAAATACAGGACTGATTCTCAAATGCAGGGCTATCCTGCATGTATATATAGAAGTGTCTCCAACTTGTTCAGTACAGTTTACATCAATATGGACCCAACAGTGTCCATATAGACAGATCATTTTTAGATGTTTTGATAAAAAATTGGGACAAATTGAATAAAAACAAGATTGAAGTAAATTGAACTTATCTATTCCATTTGGATTATTTCAAATTTTTCTAACTATTGATATCCAGTGCATGTCAATGAAACATATTTTATTGTTAATCTCATTGAAAAATGTAGACAATATAAAAGTAATGATGTTATAGAGAGCGCAGCGAACGGCCAAACTTCAAAATGAAAACATTAGTGAAAGATAAAGTAAACCTCCCAATTTATTCTTGTCTGAATCTAACAATTACATTTTGTCCTGAATCTTAGCTTAAAAGCCGTTTCATGTGAGCAGTTGCTTCGGAATTTTCCGCCTGGCAACGGAGAATGACGCTGAGATATATTTTGTAGCCTCAGTCACATATTTTTGCAGAAAGTGAAAGTAGAAGAATCCTGTGTTCAATATTGTTTTTCTTGTTATAAACTCAATGCCAGTAATTCAGCACAGCTATGATTCTAATAACTAACAAGGACATTGTCATTGAAATCCCCCGCCAATGGAGAGCTAAATCAATTAATGCATTAATTTTACATGCTAGTAAGAGTATAGGGAAAGTATTTTAAAACCCAACTGCAATTGAAGAATATATACAAAAACATATTTATGTTTTTTTTAACAAAGTGAAACCAACTTTTAAAAACATTTGCTTCTTTGAAAAATACCAGAATTGATCTTAGCTTTAACAAAGTTCAACAGCTAACAGTGCGATTTTTGATTTGTTTTAAACAGCGACGAGTTACATAGGAATTAAGTGAATGTTCATAGTAATTGAGTTTGATATATCTGAGTTTTAGTTTTACTGCATGCATATTAAATAACAAGAGGCCCAGAGGGCCTGTATCGCTCACCTGGTTTGTAATGCCAAGTAATGTTCTGAATACAGGTTCACTGTTTCTTTTCTGAAGGAATTTTAATATTTACCTCTAATTCCCCTATTGGGCCCCCACCCCTCCTGCCCCCAGCGGGTCAGAGGCAAAATTTATACAAGTTCTGTTCCCCTTCTCCCAAGGATGTTTGTGGCCAAATTTGGTTACAATCCATGCAAAACTCTAGGACAAGTAGCGATTTATAGGATTTACCTCTATTTCTCCTATTTGGCCCAGCCCATCTTGTCCCTGGGGGGTCAGAGCAAAAATTTATACAAGTTTCTGTTCACCTTACCATACATGCCATATTTTTCTAGGGGTGGAGAGGGAGATTGATAACCATTTAAAGGGATTTTGGTCTCAAAAGAGGGAGGTATACCGCGACATATATGAATAAATTAAATATCTGCTTTTTTATGATGAAATTCTGCATTCATATTGAATTTTACTGAAATAAAGGAATGTGTGGTTTTGCAAAAGTAGTCACATCCCTATATACACCCAGTTCTGGAGCAGTTTTATTGTTCGAAATATTAGACTGGGCTTTTTAATAATCTTTCACAATAACGGATAATTAACTTTGATAAAGTTCTAAATTTACAAGCACTAAATTAAAAAAAAACAGAATCGTTACAGTAGTATTCAAAATGTAATTTAATCTGAGAGAGAAAAAAGTAAATTTCTTTTTTATTTTATTTATTTAAATTCAGTTACTACTGATAATTTTTTATTATTATATATTTTTTATCTAAAAATTAATTCACACAGAAATTCTAAAAAAATAATACTTTTTCCATTTCTAAAAACGTGGTTATTAGGAAATCCGGAAATTCTATAAAATCCGGATCATCTATTACAATTACCCAAAATGGCGGCCATTACGATTGCAAAGTTTGTGACATCCATCAAATACAGATAGGCCTATTTTAACATTAAAAACGTGAGTAAATCATTCACAGTTGTAAGCAGTATTTGTTTTGTTGTAATGCTCACTAGCTGTAGTCATAAAAAATTATTGAAAGGCCAGCTGATTGTTTTCTAGGAGGCCGATCGGCTGCTTGACTTCAGTTTACGTAATACACAGACGTGAGTGAAAGTGACACCACAAGCCAAGGTGGAAATAGCCCAAGGCTGCTAATTAGGGCCACTTAGGTGTTGGTCAGTGGGTCAGGGAGTGGTTACTCTCGTGCTAAAATTAACCTAGCATTGTACACAAATGTGGCAACGAAAATAAAACGGAGGGGTTTAAAGAAATCGGGAATTTAGACTCTCCTGCCGGGAGACAATAAAAGGCTTTAAAAATACGGGAGGTTTTGTCTCACGCGGGAGGTATGGCATGTATGCCTTACCCAAAGAATGTTTTTGACCAAATTTGGTTACAATCCATGCAGAACTCTAGGACAAGTAGCGATTTATAGAATTAACTCTATTTCCCCAATTGGGCCCCGCCCCTCCTGCCCCCGGGGGGTCAGAGCTAAAATTTATACAAGTTCTGTTCCCCTTCCCCCAAGGATATTATTGGCCAAATTTGGTTACAATCCATGCAGAACGCTAGGACAAGTAGCGATTTATAGGATTTACCTCTATTTCTTCTATTGGGCCCCGCCCCTCTTGTCCCTGGCGCGTCAGAGCCAAAATTTATACAAGTTCTGTTTCCCTTCCCCCAAGAATGTTTTTGACCAAATTTGGTTACAATCCATGCAGAACTCTAGGACAAGTAGCGATTTATAGAATTAACTCTATTTCCCCAATTGGGCCCCGTCCCTCCTGCCCCCGGGGGGTTCAGAGCCAAAATTTATACAAGTTATACTATATTACTACTGTGTATCTCGGGCTAGAGTTTTACCTAGACAAATGGTAGCTTCTGGTCCACTCGTCATTTTCCGAAAACTAGACATCATCATTCGAGAGCACACGTTTTCCGTTGCGGCCGCAAACAAATGAATCTCACTGAAACGCATGCTTGAATTTTTCACCAGATCGACGTATCACATTCAAACGTTTTATTGACTAAGCTGTATATTAGAAGAAAACCAAGGCCGTTTTCGATTATCGGTTCGCGTTGAACCTAGTTGTTCGTTTATTAATTAAAGACGGACCTGGTGATTTTATAGTGTTTTCAAACGAGCCTTGACAAGGCCCTCACAGGCCTGTATCATAAACTGCAGATCCGTCAGGATTTATACTTGAAATAATGACTTTAACCAACGGTCGAACCGGTTGTTCGAAAACGGCCCAACAGTCGCGTTAATAATTCCGGACTTAGTATTTTGATATTGAATATTATGATAAAAAAATCTAATAAAACTAGTTTAACTAAACATTTAATGAAACAATGGTGTTTTTGAATTAAAAAGGTGACTTTATATCACATTTGTTTTTAGATAATGCAAAGATTTAGATAGTATACAACATTGTACAATGTTGTTAGAATATTTTATTTGGTGGCCGCCACTTAGATGACCAGATGCCGTTTTGTGAAGATTTGCTAGAATTGTAGCCGGTGGGGGAGATTGTTCTCGGAGAGCTTTCCATCCTATACATTTACCGTACGTGTATATATCCTAGAGGTTTCACTTTTCGCGCACCTAATAATAAATAGGGATTAAAAAAAAAAACAGAAATAAAAAAAAAGTCAAAGTAATCAAGATCCACATACATGTACATTTATCCAATGCTGATGATCAAATTAAGGCATTTTAAGCTCTCTCATTATCCTATATTCATACCTACAATGTAGCTGATGACAAAAACGAGAGGAATAATACATGTATAAATACATGTACATGTATGTAACCGGAAAGAAATTTCTACGGCGATTTACAAATAAATTATGCCATATACCAGTAAAATTATCATTTTATTCTGTTGGTATAATTCATGAAAAATAGATTAATTCTTGTAGATGTGGAAAACATATTAATAGCCGTTTTTTTACCATTTTCCTACATTTGTTTTTAATGAAATGGCAAATAAAAGTTGATTCTGCATTTATTTTGAATGTAAGACACTTCGTGGTTTGGATAAAAGAAAAAAAATATATATGATGTTGAAAAATATTAATTTTGAGTAATTCTAATGAATTTTACAAATGGCAAAAATAATTCCATTAATGACAGGGATTGGGTACAAGTTATTACAATTTAACAAAGACCCGGCCTATCCCCAAATACAATTTAATGTACAACAAAGTGAATACATACATATACGTGTGATTTAGAGTTAGAAATAAATGATTTTTTTTTTTCGTAAAACCTGCTACTGGACCTAATATAATTTTGGAGCTGAACAAATAAATTTCCATTATTTTTTTCATCACATATGTTTTCGCTTCTATTTAGCACTAAATTAAGGCTGGCAGGCATGGAACTTCCCAGTCGAGGTAGGCTGTCGGGGATTCCCCAGCCGGTTGTGTTGGAGGATGTTAGGAACTTAGGAGCCCTCTGCATCACGGAAAAATCGAGGAAGAGTTGGGGAAGGAGGCAGAGAGAGAGAGCATCCCGCAGGCTGTGGATACGCAAAGGCGATAGTAGATGGAAGCCAACCGTCGAAGAGTAGGGACTGATCACCCCTACTGACCCACCATCCGGAGAGAGTTCCAGGATAAGGATTGAAACCCTCGAAGATGGATGGACCTGGCTGATGACGACGACGGTTGAGCAGCAACACAAACAGCTGTATTTAGGTAATAAGATCAATTAGAATATTCAACTTAATCAAGAAGCCAGACAAGTTGTTTCTCTTTCTGATATAAAGTGGACATTGGAAAAAGTAGTGAAAAGTATTTTCACATGGAAATCCACATCGGCAAGTTGGTTCTCCCACTAGTCCTACTCGAAAAAGATCATATTGTAATGGATTACATTGATGTCTGAGTCTGGTATTTAGAATATTCAAATTTCGTTTGCCTACATTGGGATATTTAGGAGGAGGATTTTGTCGGTTCAAGTATGATCAGAGAGTAACGTTTGATTAATTGACCGAAGTGTAGAAAAAGATATGGTTGCTAAAGCATTCCATAAATGGAGTGTTGATTGAAGAAACGCGGATTCACGCAGTTTGCAAACAAAATTTCTTTCACACCCCGATGAAATTTAAAAATGGTGACTTCAATGCTTAAATGGATTTTAGTGCTTAGTTCAAGGTGTTTCAAGGAAAACTTGTATATTCGGAGTTCGAACAGAGTGCATCAAACCTAACGGCATCATTTTTTAACTCAAACTTCATATCATGTACTAGTAACTTGTAAGACAAATATACTCCATGTAAATGATATAATATTAACGGAAATGTATACATCTAAGTTTAATGAACTAATTAACGAATCCGCTAGTGTATAGATCCACACCATAAGCCTGAACTAGCTTTCGACGATACATTTCACATTAATTAGCTGATTGCCAAAGACGGAATTACACCGAAGAGGTTTATATGTAAAGGAGCGTATGTATAAGCCCCCTAGAAATTGCAACACAACATGAAAATATTCAATGGTTAAATGAAAGCAGCAGAAAGCACTTTTTGTTTGTTTGGTTGGTTGGTTAATAAACGCCCTATTAACAGCCAGAGTCATGTAAGGACGGCCTCCCATGTATGAGGTGTGTAGTTTGAATGAAGTGCGTGGTGCTCAGGTTTTGGGAGACTGCGGTATATTAGTGTTGTTACAAAAGAGAGGATTCTTGTTTCACAGAAGAAACTGCCGTGTAGTATAATATGCATTTTGACCAAAGTAGAAGGGAAGTGATGGGTCTACTGCCCCCTCAAAAAGGGTGGTACCACCAGATACCTCATGTCCCCAACCCGTGTGGTCCCACACCGCCATTGTGGTGTGGTACTACCAGGTACCCGCTGCCCCACCTACCCCGTATGGGATGAAAGGTATAAACAGATGGTTGCTTAGAACTACTAGACGGATCTTTCCCCATGCGACCCTGTTTTCTTGCATATATCCAATTCAAGCTGCTGTGTATTGCCGGTGGTCAATGTCAATATGCCTCATTTTTGACCTTCTGTTAAGAGTTCGCCCCTGCGAACCTGTCCAACAGCCAAGACACACCAAAGTCTATAACCAGATGGGGTGTCCTTGTTAAATGTCTCTGGCAACATTTATTAATGATATAGCACTTTAAAATGGCAAAGTTTCCATTATTGCAATAATCATATCGCTTACACGAGAGGCCGTCCTAAAGGACACTTGCTGGATGTTAATAGGACGGTTCATGCAAAGCAGGGTTAGTACTTATTGTGTGAAGATAAAAGTATTTCCAATTCAGAATTTCTTCTTCTTTATTTTTGCAATATTTCCGGCATATTTTACAAGAGGCCTACTATCTACATCTGATTGTTTGCAATCTTTTGTATGTTTAAAATAGGGCACTAGGCCTATAATTTCTGTAACCGATTTTTTCAAGTAGATTTAGTTTTTTATAATGACAGGATTTTTCTTCTTCATAAATTAAAACTCATAACTAGAAAATAAATTAAATGATTTAATGAACAAATCTAGTACTGTATTATATAATATTAAAAAAGAACTAATATAAGTATACAAGACCCGTACTGCATTCTTTGTCAAAATCATAAGAACTAGAACGAATATACGTACCCGGCCTACTATACCTTTCGGCTTGGTACGAATTGGTCCCTATGTGTCGTAGTGGAGCACTGCCTCCGAAAACCACTCGGGCATAGTTTTCTATACTTTTTTGTAGGTTTCCAATTATTTTATGCGTATACATGCATTTACATATTATTTTTGTCCAAAACAATCATAACTACCATTCTTAATATCTACCGTACCGCTCACAAGACGTCAAATTCACAATTTGTGGACTTACCGTATAAATTCCCTTCAGAAAGACCTTCATATGTATTATGTAAAAAAAATAATGCCTCGATGAGAATTTGATATTTCATGTGGTTCAGTTTTATTGCCTAGAAGGTAAGCGATATCAAACAAGTACGATAAAATGCAAACAAACGTTTTATTACGGTTTGCATAATCATTACTTTGCTCCATTAGCAGTAATAGGCACCAATTGTAGCTCTAAAGACGACATCATTTTCTGTCAAAAAGTCTTTTGAGCTACAATATTGCAGCTAGTTACGTATAGTGTGACAACAAATGAATGAAGTTTTTTTTTCTTTCAAAAATCCATATACACTGTACAATAATGTACATTATAAAAATAACGTTGAATACGCATAAATACATTTTTTTATTTACAGCATGGGTGGACAATGCTCCCATGTACTAGCACTGATCATGATGCTCTAACAGTGGAAAATTGCTGGATTTAAAGATATTCCAGCTATGCCATCTTGCACAAGTTTGCCACAGCAGTGGGATAAACCGAGGGGAGATAAGATCCTTTCAGAGCCAGTGTCGCAAATTGTGATTGTTCGACCGGGCAACATAAATAGAAAACGTAAACCGGTGATGCCGGTATTTAATGACAATAGGTAAAAATATCTAGTGATATTATTCAGAGTGACTTTCTGAAACGGCTTTTAATTTTTAAAATGGGAATGTAAAACGAGATCGATAATTTTGTAGAGTCGCAAAAGTTATTAATTTACCGTTAATACTGCACTCATCATCATTTTCTGAGAATTTTTTTTTTAAAATGAATAGAATGTTAATTTTCACAACGCGGGTCGTCTTATATTTCCCGCCGTCGTCCTAAATACCATGCGGTAGATGAATATCACTGCGCCAGACAGCAAAACGAATCAGTTATCATATATTATGCAGGAAATCTTTTCTGATGTTATTAATGGTTTTTAAAGATGCTCCACCGCTGATAAATGATAATTTTTCTCTATCAAAAACAGGACCAGACTATTAAGTATTTTTCTTCAATTACAAAAGTTACTTACTTTACACCATTACCACCATTGGAAAGTTTGAGCTTCTAAATTTACTTCAAGATACAAATATCAAAAATAATTAATTGCATCCCGAAAAAATTCCGTGGCACTATATCCTATATGGAATGTAGTACTGATTGCGCAGGCACCGAAAGCAAAATCAATTATTTTATGTTATTTTTTAGTTAATTAGACATGTATATACACGATTAAACACCAATTATTGTTCAAATGATGGGTACCATTTATGCTCTGTCGGCGGTGGAGCATCTTTAAGAAACCTTTAAATTTTGCTCTGGAAAGGTAGTGGGCCTTTAAAGTACAATAATTATACTTTAAGTCATCATTGAACAAATCAAACAGAAACTTCTGTGAAATATTACAAAATACATCACAAGTCCAAAAACTAATATTGACTCATATTAATGAGTATGAGAAATAGAAAGAGTTCAGAAAGAAATGTAGAAGTCCAGGACTTCTAAATCTTAGCTCCAAAAACATTGTTCTTATTTTCATTCACAGGAAAGTCCAGGTTGATGAGTTGGCCATGTTCCGTCTGAAAGCTCTGAAAAGCAGTCCAATTAGCTATCTAGTAGCAAGTGCTAGCAGTCAGGGCACTGTAGATACTCCTATTGGACCACAAATTGTTGGCTCACCACTGAGTTATCATGTAGGTTATTGCCAATGACAAAAATATGGAAACATTATTCTAATAATTCTAATACTAAGAACATATCTCTTATGTAGATAACACAACATGACATGAGGAAACATTATCATAAAGTTATCATAATAGGGGTCTCCATTTTACTTTGTTAGTGAATTTGGTATTTGTCAAAGTATACAATGAGGAAGGTACACATGTTATATATACAAATGTGTTAAGCACTGACTATAGCATTTGTATGCAATGGCAAAAATATATTCTTGAATTGAAGTGAAATGTCAATATTCCGTATGAGACATGACATTAGATGAAGCATGTGAAGCTAGAAATGATTTCTATCTGATGAAAAGTGGTGATACTTATCATTTAAAAAGGAATCATCCACACTGGTACCAAGTACAAGGGCAACTTATGGTCACAGGAGCCCCTTTCTGTGATTTTGTTACTTTTACCAGACAGGATATTTGCATATTTTGCCCTGATGCTGACACAATGAATAGAATGCTGGAAAAACTAGCTCATTTCTATGTCCATCACTTTAAACCTTACTTTGCCAACAAATAATAAGCATACAATAGCTATGGTAGAGAAACATTACCAGTAATGTACATGAAGTTCATACCACATAACTGATGAAAAACACATATTGATACTGATTGATTACTGACAATTTACATTTTTCATATATGATTCTAAATGAAATGTAACAGAAATGTAATTACATTGTAAAGTTTATAACAGCTATTCAATTGTATGAATGTTGTTTCAACACCTTAACAATGTTATAAATGGCTTGAGTATGGTCAAAGGTTACATAGTGATAGACCATTTAGTATATTGACCAGTACATTGACCATTCAGTGTAGTGTAGTGTTAATATCATGAAGAGAGTCAGACATGGTTTAAAATTTGGAGATGATCTGACAACATTTTCCTGTATACTGTATGTAGCTTCTTATTTTGGACAGGGTTCTACATTACAGTACTTGATCCTCACCAAGATAGTTAACTGCATGTGCTGGATGGTCATCTGATCTTTTAGAACTGACATTTTCTGGTGGTATGTTTTCCTCATGCTTTCCACTCAATGAAACTCTGTTTTAAAGTAAATAAGCAGAATGAATTATTAATTCAATATATAAACTTTATTTATTTTACACTGATTGCGAAAAAAAAGTTTTACAATTTAATGCAAATCATTTCGATGGCCCGTATGTAAGCGCGCCAGGGGTCTTAAAGTGTGGGAGGAAACCGGAATGCCCGGAGGAAACCCATGTGATCGGCAGGTAACCTTTTCATGTCCGTACCGGGGATCGAACCCAGTAATATAAACATCATATATTCAAATAGGTTTAACAGGATTACCTCTTTACAGAAGATACATTCACCTGGTAGGGAATTTTTCTAAAGATTTCCGCCTTAACTTAGATGTAATATTTTTCTTAAGATTTTTTAACTTAATTATAAGGAATGTTCATGAAACAGATTGAAAGTCAAACTAGGCACAGATCTAGACAAAAACTATTGTGTAAATAAAGTTAGATACCACAATAACTTTTTGACTGATAAATAGAACATTAAAATAGTAACAAACGCTAAATGTTTGAGTGACTATTTACATGTATATACATGTACCTTTAATAAGATTGAGTTCTACCTGACAACATGTATATGTTGGTCTATTCTGTGCTCGGATGGCTGTTCTGAAGCCTGTATCACATTTGTTGAATTTGAATCTGTACAACTTGTGCGCTTCTTAGGTGATGGTCTGCGGGGTGTGGAAGGCTTATCATAGGGTGAAGCAGACTCTGGATCCGGGAACTCCAGGGTTGGCTCTCCATGTTTGAAGTGCTGATCATGATTGGGAAAAAATATAGATATAAGAGGTCAAACAAATGTACTTTCATGCCTTTAATTTTAAGGGACACGAAGACCGTGTGATTATATTTTTTTTGCCTAAACCAGAAATTGAATACCATATCTCTGTCTGAATGTAATTTGTAAAGATTCCAGTGTCAGAAATATTATTGTATACATATGTACATGTAGGTTTTCATATACTACGTACATAGTACATTTTGCATATACATAGACTTTTTTTCTGACAAATAGGAACCTGTATTCCTTTGACATTCAGCTCTGTAATATACCATGTATAGAAAGTGAAAGTAAAAGTACTCATACTGATCATGAACATCATATGTACAGTACTTGTCTGTAACTTATCATATGAAATTGATTTTTTTATAAAGATAGGTATTACTGTATTAGATCTAGAGTGACAAGAATACATGCAAACATGTACGTATGACAAGTGAGCATTGTATTTTGAGAATATGACATGACAAGGCACTACAGACAAAAAGCTAAAAAGGCAGTAGGCAGGTATAGGGATACGACATGGAAAACACATTTCTTTATCGTATCCCTATAACCTGTCTACTGCCATCCGCCATGTCAGGGTTTACGATGATGTGGGCCGCCATTATCGGACGTGTACCAGGCCCTAACCCACCGCTAGGAATTATGGGTAGGGACTCAGGCTAAGCTGGCGAGTACAGAGGCGGGTCTTCCTGGTCTATGTTGTATGATTTATAATAACTTTATCTATTTTACAACACCGAGTGGGACGAGTGTGTAACTAACGCCATTGATCGTCTATATTTGCTTCAAAATATCAGTGCAAGACTAACCAGGGACATGATGGCGTAAGTATTTATGCATTATAAATATCATTATAGATGAGTTCATATTTCGCTGAGCAAACTTACGAGTGCTATAGCCGAGTTCGAAGCATGTTGGTCATAACATGGACGTGGGAACATGTCATTATGTGGGACGTTTAAGTTTAACGAATTGGTCTGCTCTTACGAGCGGATGTGCGCTAGACATATAGAATTGAAAGCCTCGAGTATTACAACTGTTTCTTTAAAGCCGCATAATCCGTATCTTTCAGGGTCCGTAAATCAACAAAAGAAAATTAGGGTACATATATTATAAAAAGTTATCAACTTTCCCCTAATTACACACCCAAAAAGTCCCGAGTTCAAAAGAAATTAATGATTAAAAATTCGATATCCAGAGTGTTTGAATATGCATTTTCAATCGTAGACGATCACGTGACTTTCCAGACCAAACGAAATGGCGTGCCCAGTCAAAAGTGTGTCGTTCATGTTAGCAGGAACTTCTACGGAAGAACTTGTTACTTATCATGAACAAGTGAATGTTTTGTTATGTGATGAAGTTAAAGAGTCCCTCAGAACAATATATATACATTAACGTCGTGTAAACAATACTTCCATTCGGTCATTTTGAGTGTTTACAATACGGCGATCGGTTGACTATGCTTTGCCTAATTTCCGGGGGCCACCGGAGGGATTTTTGTGGGAACGGTATTAAAACTTCGTATAAAATACGTGTTGCGATACCATACAATGTACTAGACAAGATAATAAATTGTACAAAAATGTACCAGATATATAAATAATGGTGTTGATAAATAATGAAATAGACAAGACACATCGTACTATATAGAGACTAAAATGGTTTTCTACATGTAAATCTCTGGTGATACACTGTATTTTTTAAAATAAATATCTCAGACGATTTTGACTTACCTTGGATAACCATATAACTTGTTTTATAAAGGTCCAAATGAAATATAATATTAAATCAAGTAAAATAAGCACGGAGAGCAAACTTGACATAATATGCATTTTTGTTCAATGCCATATGTGTATACATGTATACATACATATCTATTAGGTAAATAATCACCATGTACCGCCATAAATGAGTATAAAACTTAATACATGTTATTGTATGTATATTTCTGATATTTATGTTGGAAAAGCTCCATGTTCGTTAAAAACATGATGATAAATTTCTGGTGAAACTATAAACATTTGGTTATATGATTTCAAGGATTACAGAAAATTAAAAAAAAAATAAAAGAAAGAATGGGGTTGAGGTTGCAATAAGGCGGTTTAATGTGTGTTAAAAGTTCTGAATGTCTAACATGCAATTATGTATATATTTTCTGTGTAGATAATGAAGACAGCTCCCTTAGTTAAATTTGTGATGTACATGTACATGATAGCTTGCCAATGAACCATATAGCTACCATATAATATGATGTCCAGCCGTGCATTTGCCTCTGAATCAAATGAATCAGAAACATGCATAATAAAAGACCTAGATGTTTCTTATACAATCATATTTATGCACAAATAGCACATTCATATGCATTGTAGTGTCATGTACACATATTGTGCATTGAATTCTAAGTCAATAGAAAAATGACTGGAGTTCAAAATAGCATCCAGTAGCAAATAAGCTGACCGTAGCATGTGATTATCATGTCATCAGAGTAATTGCAATAAAATTCATTTTTAGTATGTATATAGTCTAACCTAGTGGAAAATCTAACTTTATTAGATGTATTTTGTTAGTTTAACTTTATATATTCAAGCAATCCTAATTCCTTTAGTGTGATCTTGCTCCAAACACTAATTATGTGAAGTTGCTAAGAGCTTGTACATGTAGACCTTTATTGACCTGGACTAATTAGAAGTTATTGTCAGTCTATTCCTTTCTAAATCAATCAAAACTTTGCAACTTAAAATAGTCAAAAATGAAATGCAATTTAACAACATGCATCACAGGCTATTGTCTCTACAGATAAATGGATATTCATATATGTGTGCAATCTGTGTATTACACAACAACAAGATTTTTTTTATTACACATAGGGATATATGTATATATATCTATACAGCCAATATCTTGAGATTTGACACTGACTTTTGACCCAAATAACCTTTGATCTAGCTCCAGTCTTGTTTGCTATTTATTTTCTGTATTTTAACATTTCTGAAATGAACACTACATAATTAAACAACTCAGACAAATGACATATATTATAAATAATTGGTTTATTGTTCATAAATTAGAATTACATCCTTGTCCCATATAAATTATTCAAAAATTATACACACTAGGTGTGTAAACATGCAGTAATCATTATTATTCCTTTTTTCATTTGTGTGAAGAAGAAATGAATAATTTTAAAATATCCTGGTGATAATAGTAAAGAATTATGCTAGGTTTGTTCTGTCCTTCCTTCTTGAAAATAATTCCTTTCTGGTTCATAATGGGTACATTACAAACAGACTTTATTTTTTACTGTCAGTTTTGATCTCAGAGATACATGTAGTTGTTTTTCCCTTTTATTTTTGGGCGAGCTGCCATCACATCTTGCACTTCTGTCATCTGGTTGAAGGTCCCATATATTCTATAAAGAAAATGTGGAGTAAATGTCAGTTATGTACATAGATAAATACTGTATACATGCATGTACATATTCTTTCAGTGTAAGCCTACATGTAGATCAAACTAGTTCCAATTGTTTTCTGTCAAACACAAACTTATAACAATTACACATTTTTTGAACACGTTTATCAAAATCAAACCTCACTAGATACTAAGTTAGTCATTTCTTGAATTACAGAGGTCTAGGCATTTTCATGTGAAGAATAATGGTACTAATTAGTGCCAGAATTTATGTAGCCTAAATATATTGGACATAATATATAATACATATTTTAAAAAGTCAATTACTATTCTTTACTTACACCACTTATGATGTATTGGTGTGAATTTTATATAATTAAGACCAGCAGATAGGATAACGAGTACGTGACTAAGTGACTGTAAGTCTAAAAAAATACAATCTTATACACACGAGCACTGATGAATTAAGTTTGAAAGTGGCTTCTTTAATACAGTAATATCCATAGCATACAGTAAAAGGATATATATCACTGATATACATCAATACACAAATAGATATCGGAAAAGATATCACACTCCTGACGCTGTAAGCCTGTATGTATAACACTGAAGAATGCGATCATCTTTTAAGGAAACACGTATAATATGACTCTATTAATGCTTCTGTTGTAATCCAGGATTAAATCTGTTATATGTTCCCCAATTTATCAACACTTTTCCTGATTTCTAATCTCTATTTTACTATGGTACCAATTCCAAAAAGCGACCAAACACTTATAGAATATAACTGTTACCCCTTCGGGGCCCCACTCACCTTATAGAGACGAAGAGAAGTCAGTTTATGTGGTTTTGGTAGATCATTCACAAATCATAGTTGTTGTCATAGCTCGAATTCGTTTCCATATAATATTCTCAGCAATTCACAACATTTTTTAGTTTAAATAATTTCCTTATTCACTTCGAATCAGCAGTTGATTCTAAGCCGGCGAGCTTTCACTGCAAAGCTCGCTCCATTGCGGTAAACAACTTTTATTTCCGGACATGCGCAAAGTAGCATTTCTAAGCTTTGGAGGCGTTAACTTTTGACTTTCTGTCGGACCGCGCATAAGTCTAAAATAAAATTTTGTATATTTATATCTTTGGACCTCTAAACTTTCTAGACTTGTAATTTGGGGAAAGTTCATAACTTTTTAGGGCTATTACACCATATCTTGTCATTTTTTGTTTTACAGACCCTGAAAGATACGGATCATGCGGCTTTAAGGTGTTGTCAACCTAACGCAAGAATGTTACTTAAACTACTGAACATAACGCGGTAGAGAGTTACTGAACCTAACGCATTATTTTAAACTTTACGCACTAGAATGTTTCTGAACCTCACACAGTAGAGTGTTACTGAAACTATTGAACCCAACGCACTAGAGTGTTACTGAACCTCACACAGTAGAGTGTTACTGAACCTCACACAGTAGAGTGTTACTGAAACCTCACACACTAGAGTGTTACTTATTAACATACTGAACCTAACGCAGTAGTTACTGAACCTAACGCACTAAAGTGTTACTTAACCTACTGAACCTAACGCAGTAGTTACTGAACCTAACGCACTAAAGTGTTACTTAAACTACTGAACATAACGCGGTAGAGAGTTACTGAACCTAACGCATTATTTTGAACTTTACGCACTAGAATGTTACTGAACCTCACACAGTAGAGTGTTACTGAACCTAACGCAATAGAGAGTAACTGAACCTTACGCAGTAGAGAGTAACTGAATCTAGCGCATTATTTTGTACCTCTAGCACTAGAGTGTTACTGAACCTTACGCAGTAGAGAGTAACTGAATCTAGCGTATTATTTTGTACCTCTAGCACTAGAGTGTTACTGAACCTAACGCAGTAGAGAGTAACTGAACCTAACGCACTAGATTGTTACTGAACCTAACGCAGTAGAGAGTAATTGAATCTAGCGCAGAAGAGAGTAACTGAACCTAACGCACTAGAGTGTTACTGAACCTAACACAGTAGAGAGTTCTTCGATAAACAAAATAACTTGCTCATTGCCTTGCCTAATGCAATTATTTCAACCATAAATCCTGACGGACCTGTGGAATTTTATACATTAGAGCTTTGTCAATACTCATCTGAAAAAAATGAACTAATTTGTCTGTCATGAGTTCACAAACGATAAGTACAGTTATGGGACATACATATTCGTTATTGTTATTTTGTTTATACATCCAACTCTATTCTATTTCTATTATGTACCTTTTAAAAAAACTTTTCTATTGCATTTTGGTAAGATCAAAGAAGAAATGACGTCATACATAAATGTACGTTTAAGCAGCGCACACACTATAATAATATTTTGAAAATGAAACATCCGAAAATTGTATAATGGACTGTATATGAAGACAATTTTCTACAATTATTCAAAATTTAATTAAAATCCATAAATAGATTAGATCATGACATGTAACATAGATAACGATAAAAAAAATAAAAAATACATAAATTTATGCAGAGAAAATTAATAATGACGAATACTGTCCCTGTAATCAGAAAACCGTAGCACCGTTAACCGTGTATGTACGAAAACGGCCCTATAGAATGAGAATAACAACATCAACAAGAGCCCACCACCAACAAAACCTACGATGTAAATTCAACAAAAAAAAACATTAGATAAACAGCATCGACAGCAATGACGACACCAACAACACAATACCGTAACATCTCCATATCATCAAAACACATTTAAATATCATACATTATTTCTCTCTTATTTGTTTGATTGATTAATTTACGTCTTATTATCAGAAAGGGTCATGTAAGAACGGCCTTCCATGTATGCAGTGTGTTGCGTGTATGAAGTGCGAGGTTATTGTTCTGTGATACTGCGGTATATTCGTGTTATGCCTTCTTGTATGGTCACCTTTGAAGCTGTGACATCATACCATGTCTTTTAACTTAAGTGTGCCCATTTAGTTCTTCTTCAACTGTAGAAGAAGATTTAAGATATTTTTATACTGTTTGCTTTTATTGGCAAAACACCACAGTGTCACTTTTAGTTGAGGAAAACGTAAAACCGCCACTTCTTATACTATAATTTTCAAAAATATTGACTATGTCTTGAAGGCTTTTTAATTGGTATTTAAACGACACATATATCGCTTGAGAGGATATATTTTGTTCAGTACATATTAGTTTATTCCCTCAGCTGAATAGTGATGTGTATATACATGTACACATCAGTGTTTTGATAAGAGCTGCCAGGGTTTGAGCGCCCTGGGGTCAACTTCCCGAACAATTTTGTCCTCACACAGGAGGGCTCTCACATAGCATTCAAAATTATAAATTGAAATTATAAACCTGAATCCTTTCTAGTGATTCAAATAGTATTGAAGTTATTACAGTTAAATCATGAAAGGATCAATGAAGCAAGTACAATTAAAGGGACATAACATGAAACATGTGAAAAAGTTTTAAGAGAATATTTAATATTTTACTAGCATAATGAGTTAAGACTCATTGTTTAGGTTCAATTTTTGTATTAGTAAAAGATACTATTTTGTGTATACAAACAAAAAACTATCACCAAAATACTTATTGTTTACTTATTGTTTTATTTATTTTGTATCTCCCGGGTTTTAAAACTTTGCGTTAATATCTTAACTTAGTGTGGTAATTAGCGCAAAGATCGTGTACATTATACTACAGCTAACAGAAAATATGAAAAAAGAAACATGATAAAAAGGGAACTGAGTGCAAATGTACAGGAACCCATCCTTGAAAAAAAACCATTTACATACACACACATAAAACAAACTAAACTAACCAAAATTGACTGAAAGATACATATGATTAAAAACATTTATATTTCTGTATGCATCAAATATTTCTAAAAAAACGAAAAATATTAGGGAGTACCACCGTTATATCTGTATTATTAGTGTATCGTTAAGGCACACTACCTTATCGAAACAAAAATAATATATAATATATAAAATAATATAAGATAAGAAAGTATATAGAGTTATAGAGATAAGCCGAAAACTGTACAACAATATGTGGTGGGAGAAAAACTGTATCGAGGCCCGTCAGAATCTGTCTCTTTCTCCCACATATTGTACATTTTTCGGCTTATCTCTAACTTAAAACATAGCAAGTCTTTGTGTTAATAAAGTACACTTTTTTTATTTCTAATATAAGACAGTTATTATCTTTGTCTATGAGCTCTTGTAACTCTACCAATGTGCATTCAACCATGACAAATCCAATATAGACAATGGCAACATAGAATTACCTTGCCTGTGTTATATGTGATGGAAGGATATTACTTTCTCAATTTAAGAGATAAAATAAGGTGGTTTTAGAGATGTATATTACTAAAAGGACATTTCTTTCCAATTTCTGATGTGGTAAAGAAATGGACATATGAAAAAACTAGACTTGCGATTTAAGCATTGGTTTGAAAGCGTCTTGCTAAAATGAGCGCATATAACAGTGATTTCCAGGCCAGTTCAAAACAATCGGTGCCCCAAGAACTTTCATTGAATTCAGTGGATTTAAATATCGACCTCTCTAGTGGAAATCTTGTAATTTATTTATACCATGTGCAATTTCATTCAACAAGCCAATAGGATTTAGGTGAAATTTTCAAAAATATTGTTGAAAACAATATTAAATAAGAGTAAAACTACAGTGTAAGATGATTTGGAAATTCAAAATCAAAAGTGGCGTTCAAAAAACAACAAGGTTTCATAAAACGGAAATTGGAGTTAATGCTGTAGATAAGTGTTAAATGGTGAATTCATAATAAGGAAGAAAAACTCGATCTGTGATATATACAGACATTCTGTAGATGTGGTTATTTCCGCATCAATAAAGGATTAAATTAGCTTCATTTCATGGTGTGGGATTTTTTTTTTTTTTTGTAATTTGGATTAAAAAATAATGGAATATTCCGGCAGGTTGTGTGTTAACATAATTATAGGATTATACCCGGAGACATATTCTCCCGTATTGTGTGACTCTCCAATATGCAACCTTTTACTGTCTTATAAGTGACTGTCTCATATATTAGAGTCACTTATAAGACAGTAAAAGGTAACATATAGGACAGTTACAGGTAATCGTCCGATAATCCGGGAGTTAAAGTACAGAAACAACAATAGATGACAACACAACTATGTTTTAAGGCCTAAGATGAGGTTGCCGCACCAAATAAATGCAAGATTTCCTGCGTAATCTATGTTAAGTGAAGATTCATATCGCTTAGTTTCACACCGACATTCTACTTCATGTAGCTACAACAGTAATACCCGTGATAAAGTATGGTGTTCCATTGCATATAAAAATGATATTGGTATTATTGTATTTACCCTTTCACCCGGAAAAAATATCAATTGAATTTTTTAATTGGTGGTCCGGTTGATTTAAATAATATAGATATGGACAAATTCAGAGTTTTAACATTAATATCTGTTGAGGAAATGTCAAAAATTATATTATCGATAGCTAGTAACAAGCCTATTGTTGAAGGATATATAATATACAAAGAAGTGGTTTGCTTATTTCATTATTTTTGTAATATGCATTTATTATTTGCACGAATTTAGCATGCATGTTTGATTTAATTGTTGATATTCTGTTTATGAAATTTTCGCAAGTTTTAGAGGAAATAAAGAGAATCATAATAATGAAGTTTTTTGCGACTCTACAAAATTATCAATCTCGTTTTACATTCCTATTTTAAAATTAAAAGCCAATCGGAATGGTAGTGGGCCTTTAAACTGTCTGTATATTTTCCTAATTTATAAAATTGAACTTTATAATATGCATGCTAAGTATGGGTTATACTTAAATCTAAATAATGAGAGTTGTTATCCAAAAATGTTTATATGGAGAGAGGAATTGTACTGGAGAGTCGATCTCTGTCATCAATGTATCGGGTTTTTATCAGTAAACTATTGAATGAAATAGAAATAAATTTGCGGTGAAGGGAAATTAAGCGCAAATACATATACAAGAAAAACCTTTTTGATATATTGCTAATGCGCACATATTTAAAGTATCAGTAGCCGTTATATACCATATATATGAAGTTGGCATGGTAACATTATGATATAATATATAGTACTTGTGTATTGAATACGAACAGTCCGTTGTACCCATATATATAAAAGTTGGCATGGTAACATTATGATATAATTAAGTAGTACTTGTGTATTGAATACGAACAGTCCGTTATACCATTTATATGAAGTTGGCATGGAAACATTATGATATAATAAATAGTACTTGTGTATTGAATACGAACAGATGCAAACGAAATATAAGATGTTTCCTGTTCAATTCAGGGGAAATTAAATGCAAAGTGAAAGTTATTATAATAAATTTTGAGTTACCCCCCATTGTATATACAGGCTAGCCGTTGTTACTCATCACATTCACTATCACGTGACACGCCTACACCAGGTCTTGGATGTGTATATATAATACACACATGTGTACCGTTAATGTGTGAGTAAATACACAAGTACGGAAGTTGTTTGGTGTATTGTCACTCTCCCAATCACGGCTGCCATGTACTCCACATTTCAGATTATCGGATTTGTGTAACTGACACACGTGTACATTAACAGATGGTGTGACAGCAGATAAAATTACACACACGACAATATTGTGATGTGTTAATTCACGGTCCGGTTTGTCTATATAGGATATATCAACACAGGTAAATTCATACTAAAACGTATGTCCCGATTTTATCAATGTCGCATCGTCGAGACAAGGGATTGTGAATTTGTGATATCGTGGCGTTGTGGTTTTATTTGTATTATTCTTTTCTCTTCTGTGATACAGAAAGATCTTGGCAGTCGATTTTGACACGCTTCATCTGTTGGTCCACAAGCGAGGACGGGTGCGAGTATATGTAGTTCATGTAACAAACAGCTGACACACGAGAAGGTGACAGCTAAACAATTCGTATCTTGGCTGGGGCGCGAGAGGGTGTTCATTTTGTATAAAATAGACTAATGTATGCCGAATTACACCAGCACAATGTCTAACGAATACAATAGTTTCATATCCAATGGTTTTAGAAGATTGTGACAGACAACATTCCCTATAACGCCTGTGGAAGAAAACTGGGTGCATTTAGTATTAGTCATATATAATCGTCATACTACATATATCTAAAGTTTTACTAATTGCTTTTGATATTTGGTCATGACCACTGGACCATGGACTTATGCAACACCACAAGGCCTTTGATATTCAAATTTGTTATTTACCTAATGTATAGTACATGATATCGATGGAGGTGTGAGGTCAAGGCTGGAGTCAACCATTCAGTACATGTATACCACGTCATGTATCATGTATACTAGATGTATACTACGCTGTGTATACATGTATGTGCCAAAAACTAGGTAATCTATACATAAGTCACCTTTATTACATAACAGGTTGATTAAATTGACATTTGTCTCCTGGTTTTTAAATTACAATTTTCTTAGGAAATTTTCATCCACTTGATTTTCAAAGAAAGATTATATAATATTGAGAAGTATACTAGCTAAAGCTATAGCTAGCTTAGGAATTGAAAACATTTCAAAATGTCACATCAATTAATTATACTGCTACGAATGTGACCTTTTCAAGTACATAAATAGATGACAATTAAATGGCATAAATACATATTGAAAAAAAATATACTAAAAAGGAATAAGTCAAGTTTTTCACTAATTAAAAATATCTTCCTGTTAACTTGAAAATGTTTACATAATCAATTGTTAATTTAAGTAAAACCAAAGCAACAAAATATGTCACAGTAAGTTAATATATTATATAACAGAATTAAATTTTGTTTTCTATCTAATAAATAGTTTAGGCCATCAGACCTGTAGGATTTAATGGAGCTACTGTATGGAAAGCTAGTTATATATATACCATTACATATATGCTTGAAATAAATTTTATCCTGCAACTGTCCCACATACTGACCGATAACTACTGCCGGATAAACTTAATTGTGCTTTATCCGTCAATACAAAATGCTTTATCCGTCAATACTATCACGTGAATCTGTTCCATATCTGACGGAACTTTTTCTAACTTGACCCAGAACTTGAACCTTCAAGTGAATGAAACGTCATTCAGTCCCGCTAAAACGTGACGTCACATTCACCGAAATGACGTCATTTTTGCGATATCGAAAATCTCGTATGGCGGTGTCGTTTTTTTCTTGGCTCTAATTCTTTACTGGGTATTTATTGTTATATGAGTATTTTCATTTCCTTTCAGTGATATATCACACTGAATAGAATTACGATTACTGTTCGTGATTGCGCTTATTTATTTCCCACGGCAGTAAAAAGGAGTACACTTAAAGTACTCTCATTCGGTTAATGAATGAATCTTTACCTCCGCATCAAAGAAGCGTCTCGCTTCGAGCGAAACAAAGTAAATAACTGTCAATTTGCTTTCGTTTTGAATGTCATAATGGTTGCAGGATAAACAGAAAACACGGTTAGTATCTTACAATACAAGTTTTATTTTGGTGCTTGACACGAAAAGATGTCGGAAAGCCTCGATCGTCATCTCGGCTTTCCTAAGTCTCGCACCAAAATAAACCATGTATTGTAAGATACTAACCATGTATTGTCTATAAAATATGTATTTATAAATAAAATTAATTAATTATCAAAAGTTGTTTTGGAGAATAAAGTTTTTCTCGTTAGGCTATCTCAAAAACTAAAAAGTGTTTAATTTATTTATAGGCCTAGATCTACTAAAATAAAAAAAATATTTATAATGTTGCCAAATAAAAAAGAAATATTTGCAATAGGGAAAACGTGAAGATGGCACATCGATCATTTCTACACACAGGCTTTATTATCTTGACTTCGGTAATAAATCGCTATACAATCATAAAGATAATACCAGTATTCTCAACTTTAAATGAATCTATATTCTTGGATCAATAATCTACCAACTGCCGTTCATACATTAGGTCTAGGCCTACCATGACTTGACTGAGGATTGGCTTGTTGTCATCGTGTACCAAGACAATCAAAGACAAACAGACTGACAGAGATGAAATCAAAGCCACCAATCGATGTACAAATTATTCCATGTAATGCACAAGTTATCAACTATCTGCTTATGATTTTCTCATTCATCTCAAGACTATGTTATACCTGCATTGCCTGCCATTTCCCTTTTAGGAGGTGAACTGATCTCATTGTTTTCATCCATCCTGGGGAGATTGTAGTTCGTGCCGTCGCGAAGAAACTTGACACCGTTGACTGATGTAAAGCGTTTTTATGACAGTGACCCATCAGCGTAAAATTTTATAGGTGCGTTCGATTAAATACCGCCTTTCCCAAAATTTTACGAATTCGATAAAATATGAACTTGTGGGTTGTTGATTATACTATTGATATATTTTTTATATGTTTAACTACGAATAACATATCTGATTAAATGTGACAAAAATCACAGGTAGTGTTTATTCTGATTATGAGTTTATTGGTTGATGAAGGCTGTAATCGAGCACACCTACTTCGGTTGTGAACAGGAAGTAAACAGAAGCAGCACGTGAGTATGAGTTTATACATCATTTGGAAAACTTTGTAAATAACTGATAAACGCAACATTTAGATAAATAAATAATAATATAAAAAAAACGTGGATGCATATGATTGTACCAGAGACCAGATCTTAACAGCAATACTAGGCGATAGGCTAGTTCGTCATAGTTGATGGCTTTCAGAAAGGAAAACAGCTTATGATCTCCCTTGAATTTCTGTTAATAATAGATGTACATCCCCATCGTTATAAAACAGATGTGCTGATGCTGATCGACCTTCAAGATTGACAAAAATCCACATACATAGTGCATATACAATATAAGAGTTTAATGTAAGTAAATGGAAACACTATGTATTCTGTGATACAATGTAGCTTCAAGTGTAATTTAGTGAAATTGTAAGGTAACATTCCATTACATCAAAATGGACAATCATGCAATGCAATGCATGTGCAAAGTCAGAAAGTCCTCTTACCGGTACGTATATTAAATGTTATACTAGCATGGACAGAAACTTGTATCAAACGTTACATTGTGTCTATTCTATACTGTATGTCAGCACATTCATAAGAAAAAAATTAATTGACTTGATCATACATTTGTATAAACTCCAACATTTAAGATGTTCAGCATGATTAGACACTTTTGAAACATTACTTGATTGAGTCAAACAAATTGGCAAACCAGTTATGAGAGTATCCATGTTATATTACTGTGATTGATTTTTTAAATTATATATATATATGTATACTGTAATTATAATTCTATCATAAATATTTACTGTATATGTACTTAAATTTGCACAATATACATGTACATGTATAATTATAAGCTGCGGCAATATAACTCTGGGTTTCAGTTAGTTACAATTAAAGATCAATGATTATGTCTGTTGTCAGATAAATTTATCATTATGCTATGGGTTTAATTGCATGATATTGAAAAGAATTTGCATACAAATTTTTATATTTCAAATTCAGTCTTTTTATTTTTAGATGATAATTACTTGCAAATGATGCCAGTCAAGTGTTGAGTGAGAATACCGTTTCCTAAAACAAAGCATTGGATCAAGTTATGACATTGCCTGGAAATATGAATTACCTCCCCTTGGTTGTTTTGTGGTCACTAGCTGTATGTGCTACAGGTGAGAAGATCACAACCATGAACCAACTTAGCATATGATTATGAAATTAAAAACCACCTTAATAAATGTTATGATAATATGTTTTTATAACTACATTTATATTGAATGACAGCTCAATGCTGCAGCAAGATGGGAAGCAGATTGCATATGAATTCCATCTAGAAAAATCAGTCATCTATGACAGTTACCCTAAAAAAAGAACTCCTATCAATTACAACTACATTCTACATGGCCACATTTTGGAATCTGTATCATCACAAAATATCTAGGGATATCTCTTCAATCTAATCTGAAATTACAATCCAATATAATGTATACACAGAACCATATATATATATATGTTTCTGGTATACATATCAACCACCATTTAGGACGAATGTACATTTACGTGAAGTCAGGTTTAATTCCCACACCACCTTTTTTTTTTTATAGCTACCATCAATGCAGAATCAAATCTTAGACTGTGGGACAGGATGGAACCAGTAAAGAACAACACAACAAAGTTTGTGTGTTACTACCCTCTCCCCCCAGGCCTCAGGTAACGCTTCTCCTTCCCAGATAACCTGATGCCACTCTGTGTACTCACATCATCTTCATCCCAACTGATATCAGTGACACTTGCGAGGTCAAAGCTGTTTATTATCCATACCCACCATGACCTTTTCGAGCGAAGGTCCATTCCTATATTGGAGAAAACAAAACCCAGCTCTTACAGTGATATGGTTTCCAATGGCGGAGGATTTGATAACGTGCTCAGGGTCTCAATACAACAGATCTCGTTTCATCAACAGTAACCGTTCCGTTCCTCAGGAAGTATGATTTTGATGGATTTGAATCTGACTGGGAGTTTCCTGTGGCTGGAACGGTCGACCTGTTGGACAGCGACACAATTTCTCATTACTCACAATGGTCAAAATTTGAAGAATCTAAAATAATCTGCCAGTAGAAATATATTTCTTTTATCTCTTCCATATTGGCAGATTGTTTCATAATCTATTATGTTTTTAAAATACAATTGTGACACAAAAGTGCCTCTGTAGAAGATTTTAGATGTTTTTGCTTATCAAATCAATTGAAATCACCACCGCATTTAATGTAAAAATGAATAAAAAAGAAAATCGTGAGAAAAATATTTGGTTTAATAGATCTACTAAACACAAAATCTGTTCTGAACATTTGGTGGAGACATTCATGGTGATTATTAAATTATGACTTCTTTTTGATTTTATTAACCCAAAATGATAACTTTTTAGGGTCTGCGTGAATCTTTTTGAAGAGAGGCAAGAAAAAAATACATCCTCGGCGCTCGCGACTCTTGTCGTGCAGTCTGCAGCTACTTTCCCACAGCCAATGTGATGATGGGCATATACGTAGTTCCACATAACTTGCCAAGTGGAGTACTGGTAATAGGTGTAGCGACTGTTGATTTATACTAGAAAAATATAAATGTTTCCCAATCTAGATAGTCTCAATTCTATTCTAATTTTCACAATAGATTATCTCCCTTCTATCAATGTTCGCAATAGGTTGTTTCCCTTTTATCTAGCAGAGCGGTATTAAATTAAACTTAATTTAATATCCTATAAACAGCCAGGCTCATGTAAAGACTGCCAGGGTTGTTGGTGAAGGAAAAGCCGGAGTACCCGGAGAAAAATCACCATCCAGCGGTCAGTACCTGGCAACTGCCCCACATGGGATTTGAACCCGCATCCCAGAGATGAAGGGCTTGTGGTAATATGTCGGAACATCTTAACCACTCGGCCACTGCAGAGTGGTAAATTGTGGCTAGTATTCACTAGGGTTACAAATGTGTTCATAATTAGGTTGTCTCCATTCTTAGGCTTTAGTTCCTCTCTAGCCTCTTCTATCAATCATAACCGTAAGAATTTTTCTTTCTTTATTTGTAGGACTCTTGACTATGTCAACCTGATGGGTTACGACTTCAACACATATATAATGACCTGAAACCATTTGTTTACTTCAACTGTCCGCTGAAGCCAGAGACATATGACAAGGAGTTCTTTATAACTAATAATCTGGTAATGGCGCCGATAACTGTCATTCTATAGCTAAATCTGTCAGAAAGAAAGCATCAATCATTGTTTTTACTTTATAAGCTTTGTTCCTGTTATAAATCATAGACAAACCAGATTTTCATATTAACCTTTTGTAATTCTCTATAGCTATATAATTGTTTGATAGGGATATGATTAAATTGCAATTTCTTATCACTTAACCATACATACCCAAAATTGTATGAAAATAATGCAAACATTGTACAATAAAAGCCAGGAAAATTTGCAAGGGGAGATAACTGACTCACCTAAACAAATCAGGAAAATTTGCAGGGGGAGCTAACTGATACATATAATATTTCAGGAATGGGCATCAAATGAGTGGGTCCGGAGAGGAATTCCAAGAGAGAAGATGATAATTGGCATGCCTACCTACGTCCATACCTATACACTATTGTTTGAAGAATTCACCGCGCCAGGATCTCCCGCGAAGGGCAGAGGCCAGTGTGATTTCTGTGGCTATACCTATCCATGTAAAATGCTCCAGCAGAACTGGACACGAAAGTTTGACGAGGGAGCCAGAGTCCCCTACCTCTACCATGGTGACCAGTGGGTCAGCTATGACGACGAAGAAAGTCTCGCGGAAAAGGTAAATAAATATGTCTGCCAGATACTCTTGAAACCAGTTTATTTTTGCGTATATAATATTCCACATCTGTGTTATTTTCAGAACATTCACAGATACATATACTGTAATCAATGCAATAATCGCCCATGTCCCTATAAGCGCCCCTCCCCCTTTTGAGGCCTCAATTTCAATTGCCTCAGCATGAATAAAGACCAAAACTATCAAAACTGTATAAATTTGCAATAATTTGGTTTTATTAAGCGCCTTTTCATTTTTGAAATTTTTTTTAATGCCCTGGGCGCTTAGTGGGTCGAACACGGTACAGTATAATTTGTAAAAATTGACCCTTCTCTAAACCAGATTCCTGTGTAATCCAACGTATTTGTATGGCATTTCCTTTCTTAATTCATAGTAACGAAAACCTGTATAATCCAGAAACCTAGCTATACTGGCCAAATAGGACAATTTAGTTACACTGTACATAAATTCATGATCAAGGGCTCTTTTTTATCTTTCTTACAATCATGTATTCAAGAACATATATAAAATTTGTTTTATACTATTAATCGTGTCACAATTTTCGTTCAAACTCTCTCTTGAAGTTACAGGAAAAATTTGTATCTCACAAATATAAAAATATGTTATAGTACTATGACAATAACTTCGATAACCTAAAATCTAAATACAGCTGATGCATGTATCATGATGTTATAATTACTAAACATAGTGTAATGTCATTTTATTCTAGGCACAGTGGGTCAAAGACAATGGATTTGGAGGCGTGATGGTCTGGAATATGAGAGACGATGACACACAAGGTATTTGTGACGGGAAAACCAGATTTCCACTTCTAAAAGCCATCAAGAAAACTCTGTTTGGGGCCTAACAACCAACGACATTTGTTAGGACTATGAAATCCACTCATCAAAATCACCAAAAAAAATTTGTATTGTTTTAAATTCCATTTGAAAGGCATTATGGCTTTTAAAATTGCCACTCTTGCCAGAGAACCATATAAAAATAGTTAAAGTTAGAGATCTGATACTATTTGAAGAATGTGTTGTAAATTATGCACTAGCAGCATTGATGAGAAGCCTTAGGATGATTAGTATTAATGTCTATTTTTGTATAACACTATTATGTCACACTATTATGTCAACATTCCAAATGATTCTAACCGTGATATGAATTTTAAATCATTGTTTCCTAATTTTTATGATATACACATGCAAGTGCTAATTTTGTCATTATCATTTCATTTTATTTTAAACAAACACTTTCAATGAGATTTATATACAAAGCTGTACCATAATTTCCTGTGTATTGCTTGCTGATGTGGGCTATATGTGGAAACTATTACCAAATTTGTAAAGTGTGCGAACGACATAACTTGTAGGGTATTCATATTTACAGAAAACAATAGGCAAATAGCTCTTCACTCGTCAATGTCTTTTTAGATGGGATATTTGTTGGATTTGAAGCCTAATTCCAAACAAATAATATGCTATTTTTGCTTTATATTTCCTTGAATTATACCTGTATGCCGTATTAAACCAAATAAGCGCCCCGGGCGTTTAAAAAATTGAAAAATTAAAAGATGTTTATAAGCCGAAATTACCGCAAATCCATACAGTTTTGTGTAGTTTTGGTCTTTATTTACGCTTAAACAATTGAAATTGAGGGATCAAAAAGGAGGAGGGGCACTTATAGGGTCATGGGGGCTTTTTGGGTTGAATTGGGTATTTATCTCAAATGAACTTGTATACTGTTTATGTCAAGGGAAAACCAGTGGGCAATCTGTCAATGCAGGTTACCTGGAAATCATTTTACAAAATCACAAGAGTATGCCTGTATTGTTTCTCCTGGGCTAATACCCCAGCGTGGGTAATACACAGGAAATAATGGTAAGCAGGATATTTATTCACAGAGCAACGAATGTAAGTTATATGTTAGTTGTATGATTTTTTTCAGACTTGAATCAATTTACATTTTATTGTGACCTTGATTATCTTGATATTATAGCCTCTTTTATTTTATAGCTATAAGGTGGCAATCATAAAAGAATCTCAAACTGATGGTCAACATTTTTAAAAGAATTTGCAAACGAGTTGTACCAGAAAGTTTGTGTTCATATTTATAGAAATAGGACAACTGTCTAAGTTTTAGTAATATCACTATACATTGTCATTTTTACAAGAAACAGAAAAGCCAGCTAAGTTTGCAAGCACTAACTATTGCAACTACTAATTACCTTAATTCAGAAATGCTATAGACAGGACATCATCAGTAATACAGTCAAAATGGTGTATGAGGGTATTTGTCTCACTCTTTCATGAAACCAAAACAATATGTTTGTTTATGGTTAGTCAACTGACCCTAATCTTTTACCCCCGACCCTAATTTTTTTTCCCACTTATCTTCAAAACAAATTAAAAGTCAGGATTTCGATCTCAGACTCCGGTTCCGGCCATTACTTTAGAGTGAAAGACACTTAAAAAAAAAAAAAAAAAACTACCAACCTTATTTTTTTTTTGCCAATGTTACCAAAAACAGACATTATTTTGTTTTGCCTAATTTATAAATAAGTCTATGTCTTTTATGTTTTTTTGTAATGAAATGAATTTAGCCAGCTATAAGGTTAAAGTGATTGTTGTTCACATGGGTGGCTTATTCTTTGTGCCTTGGGTTATAGTTATCAAAATGTTGGGTTATTATATGTTATACAATATACATATATGTTTTATGTGTATTTATTACAGAAACTTAAGTTAATTTTGGTGTCCCATTCAACTTACAACTTTTATCTTACAAATTTATTTGTAAGTTTCATTATAGGTATATAGGTTGTTACAGGTCTATTTGGCCTGTTGTTTATGTTACGACACATAGATGTTAATGTTTATTTTATGTTCATATTTATTCATTGTTTCGTCTTGAATTTACACAATTGAGGCATGTTTCAAAATCAGAGGAGTCGGAGGAATTTGCAATCCCACCAACCACTTATTTCTCAAAACATCTCATGTTTGACCCTTTTCAGGGTGCCTAAAAAATGAAAAATAAGAAAAAATAAGAGCGTGTGTCCAAATTTACACTTTTCAAAATCATTGCACGAATAAGACAAAAATCAATTGACCAAAGAAATAAGATAGAAAGCTAGTTATATGCTATTCATTATTTTTAGTTTGTATTGAACAAAGATTTAAAATCAAGGTTGTGCATGAACTTAAGTTCTCGAGAAGGGCAAGGGCATTTCTTGGGTTGTAGGGGGCCGAGTGGTTAAGATGTATCAACATATTGCCGCAAGCCCTCCACCTCTGGGTCGCCGAGTTCGAATCCCACATGGGGCAGTTGTCAGATACTGACTGCTGGTCGGTGGTGGTTTTTCTCCGGGTACTCCAGCTTTCCTCCACCAACAAACCTGGCATGTCCTTACATTAAACTAATAAACCCAAACTCTTGGGTTGAATATTGAATATTGTATTCAGTAAGATAATACCTTGGAACTACAGCTCATTAAGCTATATCATTCACCATTAAAGATCAATGGAAATCTTTTTACTCCTTAAAATTAATCAGTTTGTCGTAAAATTTCAAGACTGATTGTATTAATGCAGTTGCCTCTTGCTCCTCTCATACAATTTTGAAACAATTTCTGAAATAATTCAGGGTTTACATGTATTTTTATTTTGATAGATAACAGTTGGTATATAATTATTCAAGTGGGTGCATTGTATTTATTCAGTTATTGTAGAATTCTACGCACGTGTCATATTTATTTTAACACTGCTTTCAATAGAAAAGTATTTATATTTTATATTACAATAAAGTTGTATAATCTTGCCACATCGCTTTTCATGCATTATGTTAAGTTTACAAATCAGTATCTCAGACAAAACCTAGATTTATAAATATAGGGAATCTCATGTAAGTGACAAGTAAATGTAAAATCAAAATATGAAAATATTTATAGATGTTATTATAGTAACTTCAAACGACAGAATCAAAATCCTTTCAAGCTTAAACAAAAGGAGAGAGACACTGCCTTTTGTGCAGAAGATAACTGCATGTATATGGTTGTTTCCATGACTATTACATTATAATTATATTGTACTAAGTATAGACAATTATTTTTGTGGGTCATGATTGTTTTTCATTTTTTTAAAGAAATCAAAATTTCATTATTGAAATATAACTGTATAAGAGGTTATCAATGTCATCTTAATCATTTCATAGTTTAGATCTAAAGCTTTGCAACAACAGTGGTCTCAAAAATATATATACACTGTACATGTACAGTCAAACCTATTAAAACAATTGTCTTTATACACAGGGCTTAATGTTTTGAATTGACCATTTGGGACCCCGAGAGAAAGTGGTCGTATTAAGCAGGTGGTCTTTAAAGATGCTCCACCGCTGACAAATGGTATTTTTTCACTATCAAAAACAGCAGCAGACGATTTAGTATTTTTCTTCAGTTAAAAAAGTTACTTAATTTACAACATTACCGCCGTTGAAAAGTTTGAGTTTCTTATTTTACTTCAAGTTAAAAATATAAAAAATAATTAATTGCATCCCGAAAAAATTCTGTGGCACTATATCCTATATGGAATGAAGTACTGATTGCGCATGACCCAAAGGCAAAATGAATTATTTCATATCATTTTTTTGTGTTAATTAGACTTATGTATACACGATTAAACACTAATTATTGTTCAAATGATGAATTTCATTTATGCTCTGTCGGCGGTGGAGCATCTTTAAACAGAGGTTGCTTCTAAGGCAGATTTTAAACTACCGGTATTAATTTTAAGAAAATATAGTGCAAATTTTGAAAAAGAATTCCTTTCCTGTACAGTTCTGTACTTATTTTTTGTTTTAAACATGCATAATTTGTTACTTTCTGTGCAATGTTTGTATTTTTATGACAACAAAATCTCAAGATGTTTTTATTATAAATCATTACTATTCTTCTATATTTTGTTATTTTTCTGAATTTTCCCAAAACTATTAAACACTTTCACTGAAATCATTGTCTTTGTTATCTTTTATCTATCTGTTTATAAAACTCTGGCTTAGTGTGCTGCTGCATTTCTTCATCATTAGAAATATATCTATAACCGTAGAAACTTGACAATTCTTTCCAGATCTTTCTGATAAGTTTTACCCTGTAAATGTTTCGATTTACTGGTCCAACTGTTTACTGTAATCCAACTTATTTTCGTGTGCAATAAGAAACTGTGAAAATAAACCTCCATAAACCGTTTGTTAAGTAGAAATCTTGATCACAAAATTCATTTGTCCTAAAAATGTGAAATTAATTTGCCGCGAAAATAAGTTGATTTGCAGTATTCTTATTGAATTGATAAGTGTTGAATGGACAGAAAAAATATTTCAAATACCTTGTAGTCTGGTTGAGATAAAGTATCAAATCATGTTTGAGTATGTACTATTCCACAGCACCTCTTTTACATCTACATGTATAGATGGTTAAAGTGACATTGACCACTAGCTCTGAACTTAAATTGCAATCCAGCAATGACAAGGCAGTTACCAGATTCTTGCTATAAGTTTATGTTTTCTTCTACTCCATTATAACTGCCTCCAGTAACTAATATGGCCAAGAGCGAAGGTAAAGCATACCAAATAAACAAATTGTTTACTTGTGTATAAATCTATAATAATGTTGCATGAATGTCAATAACTGAAAAACTGACTTGATTCAATGTACAATTAACTTTCTAAGTTTGGTTTGCTTTCATTACCGGGTTATCCAGATGGATTTAGAGGAATAAAGAGGAAAGCTTAAACACTGACTTTTACAAACTAAAAACAAGATTCTAAATAAAATATTCATTTATTCATCAGAGTATCACATCCCCAAATTTTCCAGAGTGATATTGTGTTGTGTTTGGATTTTGGCCTAAATCTGTGGCCTGGTCCACTCCAGTTACAATGTAGGAGTCACACATCAGGACTGTCGACACAAAGTCACAAGCCGTTTCTATGCCGGCCATCTTGGACCTGTAGTCGTCATATATCACAGAAGTACCTTCATCAGATGTAAACAATTGTATATTTTGAATGTCTCTTTCATTGGTGATGGCATTGTCAATAGAAATATGACCATGATCTTTGAGCGGAGAATATTCATGTCCTTTGGCTGCTGAATCTATGTAACTTTGACATTTCACAGGAGGAACCATGTGACCTCGATTTTGGACAAGGCATAAATCTATATGACCTTGGCCTTTGACTGAAAGTGGGTATGTGTGACCTTGACCTTTGTCTGGAGGAGAATATGTGAGACCTTGCCCTTTGCCTGAAGGTGGGTCTGTGTGACCTTGACCTTTGTCTGGAAGAGAATATGTGTGACCTTGCCCTTTTCGCTGTATGACCTTGACCTGTGTTTAGACAGACGGTGGTGTAGTAATCATGTAAGACTACTGCCATATCTTGTAGAACATGAGGTACATAAGTGTTGTCTTCATTTGCAGAACCTGAAAGCAAATGCAACATCAAAACCATGGAAAGGAAGGATGTATTATAGTTTCAGATAGACAATTTTCATATTCTTTTTGCAATAATGACAATTGGCCTGGATCAAATAGCCAGAGGTCAAAATGTCTTTTTTTATCATTATGAAAGGTGTTCAGCAGGGTGAAGCCATTCGTCCTTCCATTTTGAACTAATCAAGACGTCACATGCACGTTTGTTTTAAAAAAAATTATTAATTTGCTAGATCTGAAAAAAAATTCTTTGTTGTCAACTACTTACCAGAATTTGTTAGAAGAGCCTCACTAATGAGCTGTTCTGTTCTCCCCCCTCCAGGAAGAACATATCCCGAGCAGAGAAGAGATGACAGGATATTAGCAGATCGCCAGAAATCTTGTTCTAGGAGGTCGCCTCCCCCAGTGGTGGGGTGACTGATCACACAAGTCTGAAAGGGAACAATAATAAACAATATATTAAGTTCTATTTATATTATTTAAGTGTCAATCATCGTGTCAAACTCCTCTCGCCAGTAAATTTTAATGAACAGAAGGTTGTTTTAAGCACTGATAAACAATAGAACCATTTGATTTTGGTCCTTAAGAATGTTTGTAGGCTATGCAAAACGTACCTGCGCACAATACGCGCACACATAAGGCCAAAAATAATATAAAAGTAGGGATTTTGATCTCGGACTCCCGTTCCGGCCATTATTTTAGAGTAAAAGACACTAAAAAAAAGAAAAAAAATCCCCCCGACCTACCCACCCTACTTTTTTTGCCCATGTAACCCTAAACAGACATACATTATTTTGGGTCTAAATACGGTGTACTCTTATTCTTAGATAAAATTTGTCTTACCTGATGAAAGAGAGCCAAAAAGATTTGTTTTAATACAACTTTATCCTAACTTTTTTCAAATGAATACAAAGATAGTTAAAGTTAAGACTTTTGTACATATTTACCTGGACAGGTGTGTTGTGACACATAACCTTCACAAAGTTTGTCTGGTATCCCATCATCCACTTCTCTGTATATGTATCCATGGAAACAGTGGTACAAACGTTGGTCTGTGGACAGGAGAAGTTTTCATTATAATGAGAAATTAGAGGATGGCCACATCGGTCGCATGTACTCTTATGTTTGCAAGTTGGTAAAATATGTCATTTGATCTAGAGCATTTCAACAGTTCACTCATTATGGTGATTATATCAAAAGTAGTTTTAATTTAAGCTACAAGAAATGCAAACACACTTGTCAGTACTTTGTAGGACTGTCAACATGTCATTTTTGGGCAAAGTTAATTTCACCGCACAAAATATTGAGACAGTGTCTGTGGTCAATGCAAAGATACGGTACACGTTTTCATTTAAACACATATTTTATAAATACATGTATGGGTGCAACCTTTAGCATAAAATAATAATGATAGAAGAAATATGTGTCGCTGAACACCATTTGTGTATGAAGTATGGATTTCCCTCTCACTTCAATTTCATGTTGACAGTATATTATAAGGTTCAGATATCGCTTACCTTGTCAACGTCAGTAAGATAGGTGGTCATGCTGGTGACGGAGGCTGTACACATCACATGCAATGCCTTATATGGAACATTCTCTATGGCGATGACCCCAAATGTTTCACACATGACCTTGACCTCCTCACAGATTGAACCTCGGACAAGCAGACACATTATGGAAAACTGAAACATTTTTAGAGATATGATGTTTCTATAAATCCGAATTCTTATATGAAATAGTAAAATTTATTTTCTTGTTGAAATGTTGCATGAAATTTGTTTATTTTTTCAGTTCATAATTAAGATAGCAAATAGAATGTCTTATCCATCTTCGCTTGTGGAGTGTAACATAATCAGAAGCCTTGGCTAGCGAAGATGGTCTTTATCATGCTAAGCAGTTACTTGTAGGATACCAGGTTAATACCAAAGCCTTTAATTTTCAACATTAATTTCTCAATTTTTAATTTTCTAAGTTTTCCCCTCCACTTCGACTCTCTTGATATCAATTGAAATTTATCAAAAATAAGAAACATCAATCTAAGCCTTAAGCTACAAGATAAAGCAGAGTTGCACCATGGTAATTCTGTCTTTATTTGCTTTCTCACTATGGACATATCTTTTTAAGACAATCACCTTTGTCAGTATATTCCTCACACTTTCTATCCAGCGATCTTTATGGGCTATCCTGTAGACACCTTGAGCAGTCATTGTTTTCTGAGTGTCCAGTGGTCGTTTGTATCCAATGTGATGATAGTTTGATTTTATATCACCATTTACCATCTACAATGATTAAAACTCAATTTAGTATGAAATCACAAGTATCGTATTCAACCTAGCAAGCACCCCTATCCCCGTTTTGAAGCCCTATTTTCACTTAAACCTCAAAAAAAGGCATGCCAAAAATATGACAACCAACAGTTTTTTATTTGATTTCTTTGCAAACTGATTTATGGCTTACTTTGTACAATGATATTGTGAAAGGATAGTCTACATTAGGTCTTATTAAGTGTCCCCCTTATTTTCTTAAATTGTTTAAGTGCCCTTAGACACATTGGGTTGAATAAATCTACCATCTGCGAATCATTTCAATTCCAATTGAAAATACTTTGAAGAAAATGTGGAGTAAAGACAAATTTAAATTACAAGACAATTCAGGAAAGTTTCTTAATGTAGGTAAAATGTTAAAATACTTTTAGGAAGACACAGGCTGGAAGAAAAAAGAAATATGTTAAGAGACTAAAGAGGCTATAAATAATTTAATCAGCAAGATCAAAAGAAAAGGAGAATTCCATAAGACATAAATTTACCTTGTCTGGTATACTGTATTAAAGCACCCCCATCCTATAGGTGCCTATTCCCCTTTTTGATGCCTCAAGGTTACTTTCATTGACAAAACAGGTGAAAACTATTACTTGCAACCAGGAAGATTTCTCTATTTGATTTCTTATATAATTGCCTCTGTGCAATAATTTTGTGAAACGTCAGCCCAAATTTGGTACTATTAAGTGCCCCTTCAGTTTTAAATATCGTCACTTATTAGGTTGATTACGGTATGTTATTTTAATATTCCTTACAATAGTATTGAGTTGTCTGCCCCTGTACTGGTAGATGAGTGGTACGTTGGACACATCTGTGGATATGACGACTCCAGACACTAGCTGAGGTGAAGCTATGGGACCTAGGCTTACACAGCAGTACAGCAGATCCAATGAAAGTCTTCAAAAAAAAAATCAAAGATAACAGATGTTAAAGACCCTTCTTGACAAGTCAACATTGCAAAGAAGGTAACAGTCTCCATACATGCACTTTTTCCAGCTCAATACAGGTACTGAATACTTTCATTTTTTTCATTTATCAAGACAAGTTTAAACTATGCTATAAATAAAAAAAACCATTTAACTAAATTCCCAAGTACATCACTTTTTAACAAGATCTTAGAATTTGCTTGCTGGTAACCATACTCTTTAAAAGAATATTATTTAGACTAAGAAAATCAGTGATGTATCTATGAATGATGTTAAAATAAATATATAATAAAATATTATAGGGAAGTTTGGTGCAGCCATGAAACCTAACCACTGTGACATTTTGCTTGGAGTATTACCTGGCCTGACTTGTATCCTGACATCCCTCAGTCCTCCACTGTGACTTAGCTGCCTCTATCAGGATGTCCATCATCTCTTCATCATTATGACTGACACTCCTGGCCACACCCCTTAGCCCCGCCCACCAGTCAATCTCTCTGTTGATACTGGTATCGGGTGAAACACCAAAGTCTTTCTTATTTGGTTTTGTTTTTTCACAAGTTCTAATTTCCTCATTGTTCTGACTTGATATTGAATCTATATTAACTTTCTCAGCCACTGAACTTTGCCTTGGTTTTGTTAGCAAATCTAGTGTTTTACATTTAATCTCTGAACTCTGAGGTTGTTGTGGGTGTATGCCTAGCTCTTGTTTCTTGACCTCCAAACTCTGCTGACCTGTTTGCTTGACCTCTGAACCTGTGTGTAATTGCATAGTTAGTCCCTGGTTATCTACCCCTGACAGCTGACATGTCAAAGCCGTCACATCTTTTCCTTCTCCAGGCCTCTGACCTTGAGAATCTATCTCAGCATTGACACAGAGTCCCCCGACCTCTACACTTATGTCTATATCACTGTCTGTCTTCTGTCCTATCTCCCTGAAGTGACGACTCTGAAGCACTGCTCTGGAAACCTTCTTTGACTTTGCCGTTTGAAGTAAGAAATCTATCTTGCTCCCTAAACCTTCCTCATGGCCTGTTTCTGGTGTCTTTGAATCAATGTCATTAAGTGTATCTCTAGATGGCAGATTCTCTTCTCTATGATTTTCCAAACTTTCTTTTTCATCTTGTGACTGAGCAGTCTCCTGACAATTACTTTGGTTTTCCAGAAGTTGACCTTGTGATTTCACAGATTGACCTTGAAAGTCTTTGTTGCTAGGAGAAGTGGCACTTGAAGACAAAGCTTCCTGATTTGTACTTAATTTTCCAAGTTTAAGAAAATCAACAGTTGATTCTACAGATTTGAAATGTCGACTGGAATTATACACCATTTTATGTCCCTGTGTTTTAGTCTTTTGCTGTAATATGTTCTGTAATTTCATTTCAAGAGAACTTGCTGGATCTTGGTTACCACTGGATTTTTCATTATTCTCAGACCGATATGTATTTCCTTGACCTTGACCTTTGATATGCTGACCTTCTGCATGTCGACCTTCACAGAAGTTCCCAGCATCAGTTTTATTGTCATCACATTTCAAATTGAAACAGGAATCAAAGTCATCCTCTTGTTCCTCAGACAAGCTTTCTTGCCCTGAATGACCTTGATTCAGTATAACTTGACTGGAGAGGTTAGTCTTCGTTTTTGAAACATCAACCAGCTTTGTAACAGATCTTTCTGAATGATCATTCACTTGTAGTCTTGACTTTTCACTAACACTACATGCAGATTTTCCAAGGTCAATACTTTTTGATACAGGAATATCATCAAAACAATCATCAAAATCTGAATCATCTGATTGGTCCTTGGATTGCAATAAGACACCTAAACTTTCCATGAAGTCACTTTTTGTTTTTTTCTCAAAATAACTTGGACTTTTATGACCTTGAACATTGGTAGGGTTAACATTTGCATGACCTGGATTGATGGGGTCATCCTGAAAGAACCAATCTAAATCCTCCTCAGAATCTGGGCTGCACTCTTTATTGTTCAATTGAATCATATTGTCAATATGTGATGGAATGGCTGAAGAGGACCCTGATCTTGTACTGAAATCTTTTGCTGTTGCACATGGTAACTGATTCACTTCTGAATCAGCGGGTGACTGCCATGACTCCTGCTCTTCTTTGGTCTCTCTGGTAACGTTTGTACTTAGGAGGAACCCTGAAGAGGCCCCTGAAGTGGTAGAAAAATTACCTGTCACACCACATGGTAACTGTTCCTCTGTTGTATGTCTGCTCTTGTCTGATGGCTTCAGTTTCTCATGGCATTCATCACATGACTGTATAATATCAGAAAGAGGCAGTTTGACCTCTTCCAGGACCTTTTGACACTGCTTGACCCCTTCTTGCATGGCAGACACAATGTCACTCACAGGAATATTCTGAAGATCAGGACATTTCATTAAATCTCATATAAAAATAAACCCCAAAGTAATATTAAAATGATATTTATAAAATAATCAATTCTATAATAAATGGATTCTGTTTTGTAAAGATATAGGAAAAAATAAATTATTTACATTTTGTCGTTGAAGTGTTGTTGTCTTCATTAGCGATCCAATCAAAAAGAGCAGTGTCTTTACTCCGTTACCATGGCGTTTGTGGAATGACTGACAGGTGGTGACAAGGTACTGGCCCACTGGATGCTGTGAATGAATTATAAAATGGCTTTCTGAATCAGTCATGTCTGCAAAACATTTATAATGAAACATTCATCTATTCAACATACAATTAATTCAGATTATAACATGTTAAGCTAAAAGAATACTGCTGATGTTATTTGACAATCTTTACAAGGATATAGGGCTTATAAACATATCATTATTTATACCAGATTTTACAACATCCAGTTCATACCTATTATATACACTAACATAGAACTGCTATAACCAGTAAACATCAAACTCAAAGAGCACTTAATTTACAGACCACCACATGTATAATAATATAGTCATGAAAATATAACAGACTCAATGTAACAGATGTGGCACTAAATTACATCACTGTCTCACATTAACCCCACACACATATATGTATATAAAACACAGTGATATCAAAGCATGGTATAACATTTGTCCAATGACACAACTGTTTTGATATGTTCAGATTGTTTTCCTATAAAATAATGATATACAATATCAACAAGGGAGCACCAGTATGTTACCTCCACATCCAGATTCTGTAGTACCAGCAAGGCAGACCTTAAGTATAGTTCTTTGTCTCCATCCACTACACACTTCAATCTGTAATAAAAAAAAATTCAAGTAGTTAAAAATGTTCATTCTGCAGTTTCCAAGAATAGCCAACGGTTCATAAAATGTTAAAGGTGTTTTTCAAAACCGAAATGGCTTTTGATTTTTAAAATTTAATTACAAAACAATTAAGTTTGGTAATTTTGTAGAGCTGCAAAAAAGTCTATGCTTAGCAATAACGCTACACTGATCATTTGTAATTTCAAAGATCTATACATTTTTTGACATTATAGTTTATAATGATGATAAATCCTTTGATACGAAATACCTGTATTCAGCATATTGAAACAATTTTGTACAATTTGCTTAAAAGCTGTGTGGCACAAAATCCAATACAGCTACATTATATACTGGCTATTCCTATTTTGTTTTCTTAATTTAGAGTCATAGAGTTATAGAGTTGATCCAAGTTTTTTTCTGACAGCTTTTTCAATGCTTCATTCACATTTTTAAAGGTCCACTACCTTTCCGGAGCAAAATAAAAAGGTTTCTTAAAAACATTAATAACATCAGAAAATATATGCCGATGGCCTAAGATGAGGTTACAACACCAAACATATGCAAGATTTCCTGCGTAATATAAGATTACAGTGGAGAGTCATTTCGCTGCTTTGCCGTCTGGAGCAGTGATAGTCAACTACCGCGCGGTATTTAGGACGACGGCGGGAAACATAAGACGACCCGCGTTATGAAAATTATTATTTCATTTATTTTAAATCAAATTGTTCAGAAGGTGATAATACGTGTAGTATTAAAGGTAAGTTAATAACTTTTGCGACGCTACAAAATTATCGATCTCGTTTTAATTCCCATTTTAAAAATTAAAAGCTGTTTTGGAAAGGTAGTGGGCCTTTAAAGGTTGAATGCATAAATAAAACTGTCATACAAGTACAGTATATGGTAACTTACCCATGTCTAACTCCAAGGGAAGATTTGAACATGGAGGCTACAATGCAAGAAAGCAAACGATGAAATTTGTCTATACATTTAATAACATTTAATACTAAGGGTTTAGTTAAATCTGTTGAGTAGATAGGAATATTAGTATACAAGTTTGATTACTTATAGTTGTCTTTATACGGGTGAAAGTTATTATTCAATATTACTTCACTCATTTTGGCAAATTATTTTTGCAAGGATAATATTTTTGCGATTTCACGGCACATTGCTTTGATAGCAAAAATTTGATCCGCAAAATAAAGAGAAATGGTTAAACAATATCTACCCTTTAGTCCATATCTCGAAAATTTAAAACACTAAATTAAAATTTGATTTTCTCGTTTTTAGATCAAATCGCGAAAATTTGACCCCCAAAAATAACCAGTATATGGTATAATAAGAGTGCTACTTTAAAGTTAGATGTGCTGTAATTTGTATACTCATAAATCAAGAAGAAAATTTGATGCGTTTCTCACCCCCAAAAATTACCAACATTTTGAATATTAGAATACTTAAAATGCATAGGTTTTATTTTTGCAAGTACAATTGGATTAAAAATTGTCTTAGTGGTAGAACACAGTCAGTCATTCTCGATGGTGAACTGTCATCTTATGTACCAGTAGAAAGTCACGGGGTCCCCCATGGAGGTCTGGATCGGCTCCTTGGGCCGAGTTAACGCCAAACATGCTTTATTTTTGTACTGTTTTTAATGAAATATCAGTCCCCTTTTCAAAAGGAAGTGTTTCTGTGTCATGTCCTTTTCAACTAAGAATACGAATTGACTTAAATAAATCCAACACTGTTTGCCAGGTTATAGAATGTTTTTATCAAAAATGTTTCGTTATCGTCCACAAAATTTAAAATACTCTTTGGCAATTATCTTACTGTTAGCTCTAAACCATGATCGCTCTCACAACAAACCTCCATATCAAGTTTACCTAAATGAGCACTAAATTAAGCCGAGTGGGGAAAAAAATGGAAAAATGAAATATCAATTTTCAAAATGTAAAACCCTATCTAAATACAACTATTACTTACACTGCCACTGCATGCCGTCAACATACTGACAAAGCCAAATACCTGTGCATTATTATCCAACAAGACTTGAAATGGGACTCCAATATAACAACTATATGTAATATACAAATGCATCATTAGTTTTCATTCGAAATTTGAAAGTAAATTCTAAATCTATAAAGAAACAAGCCTACAAGTAATTTGTGCATCCATCTTTGAAACATGCTTATTCAGTATAGGATCCCTATAAAAAAACAAACATTAAAAAATTAGACATGGTACAGAGAAGGGCAACCCGCTTGGTAACAAGATATCACAACACCTCAAGTGTCAGCAACATGCTACAAGATCTGTATTGGCCAAACTTATCTGATAGATTACAAATGCTCGTCTAATAATGATGTATAAGATCACCCATGGACTTGTTGCTATAAACAAAGATCAATATTTAAAACCACAAACTCGCCCAACAAGACACTCTCATCCTTTCTTCTATCAAACACAGAGGGCCAACTCAATGAAAATGGATGTTGTCGTACATTTTTTTGTATTTAGTGGATGGACTGATGAGTATACGACAACATCCATTTTCATTGAGTTGCCCCCCTGTGCTATCAAACTAATCATTGTAGAACCAATTGTCGAAAATATTCATTCTTTCCATCAACAATTTTAGAATTGAACAAACTCTCTTCTGACATGGCAACAACTACCACCTAAGAACAATTTAAAAAAAAAAAACTAAAATCAAATTAAACATTAAAATAAAAACACCTCCTGTACATAACACACACTTCAATATCAACATAATCTTCAACACGGTGAAGAAGGTTGATAACCTGGTAGATGTAGAACTTAATGAATACTCAAATGCAGGACTGCTACTCAAATGCGGGAGTATTCCCCAAATCATGGCAAAATCCCAAATCAAATGCGAGAGTAAGCCTACTCCAACTATGTTAGAGGTATTGCACGACGAGACACTTTTGGAACATTACGTCGTGTCTAACAAAATAATGTCCGATAAAAAAAAACGGCTGACCAGCCGACTCTCATGTTATGGGAGTAGAGTAAGCCCCAACTGTAACAAAACTAAGACTGAAACAAACCGGTCTGTGAAACCCGTACGTCTGGTAAACAGACCAATATTTCAGGCGTATAACAAGTAGTTACTCAGCAGTCAAAAGATACCCTACTACCTAGGCAAATGGTAGCTTCTGGGCCACTCGTCATTTCCCGAAAACCAGACATCATTCATGAGCACACGTTTTCTGTTGCGGCTGCAAACAAATGAATCGCAGTGAAAAGCATACTTGATTTTACCTCTGAAGTGACGCACTCTATTCAAACGTTTTATGGACTACGATACCCAGTTAGAAAACCAACAAGCGGGTTACAAATTCCGGATCAACGCAACGTTATGACGTATTTAACGTTAGTTTTACTGAGCATTGAAACTAAACAATAATTTGCATCATTGTAGTTTGAATATAAAACTGCATTACAGTTCTGCAAAGTATAGCTAGTATGTCAACTACGTTTCCGAAAACAAAAATCCAAAAGTTTATCAATAATTTTCAGCACTTAGGCTAGAACATTTCTATATTTACTTTTTCCCCCGTAATCATATATTTTTTGACATAAGAGTTCATATAATAACGAAGTCGAAGAAATGATATGCCGGTGTGATTGATGATGAGCTATTCTGTGTAGATATACTTCACGTTTTTCATAACGTAAAACCAGGTAAGGCAATCTTATCTTCCGAATATGGTTGTCTGATCCGTATGACTGGAAAACAGAAATAGCAACACGTAGTCAATCTAGTATATTTTCTCAGAATAGCAGGAACAAAATTAATTACTCATACCCCTAAATTTTGAAGAATTCTGATGTGATTTTCGAAGTTGTCATATAGATATGCATGTCAAAAAATAAATTTCTGTCGTGTAGAATTTATTATACATGTAAGCTAATTATAAGAAATGACTAATTTGACAGTCATTTTTAAAAAAGTACATTTCTTGCATTTTTTTAGAGAAACGATTTCACTTTTTTACTTCAAAATTATGGCTTAAATCACCTGTGTGACGTCATTTATAGCTTATATCGAGGGTTTTTTTGTGTAAATCTTGTAAATCATAGAACGTTTAATAACGAGGTACAGTGTGAGTATTTATATCTTCGGAATTTCACTAGAAGGTACTGTAGGGGTAACACACATGTATATATACTGTCACTTTGAGCGACAATACTGGGTTGGCTGTGTGTTATTGTTTTTCTCAAAGAAAAATGGAGCATATAGTCATTAGTTTGTCAATTACACGAATATTCATATACCTCACAGAAAACAAATTAAAATAAAAATAATTATTTAATTGGTCGTAAGGATGGTCAAAACAGTGAAATTCGGATTCTATTTCTTTTTTAAAACAAATGTCCATGATTGTGAGTATTGACAGTTTTCAAGAAGTGTTTGTATTCCCATAAATAACACCTATTAAAAACTGTTTAAGTGTTATACACATATTTCTCCGTCTGTGTGTGAGATTTAAACATTCTAATTTTACCACTTTTCATAAAGTCGCAGCACTGGATGTATTTTTAATTGTAAAAGTAAAAAATCTTTTTAACGTGTACACGTGAAAAATAGACTCGAAAGATGTCGAATCATTCCGAACTCTTCCGAACATCGTCGCGACAATTCCGAAGTAACACGAGAGTTGTGTAACCAAGAAAAAATGTCAACATTTTTCATAAACAAAACATGTGGTCGACCTCAGCAGACTGGATCTACAAAGAAAATAATGCCCGCACATTACAACATTACAGAGCAAGGTCAGGCAGGTAGATGAGATGACAAGAGGTCAGGTGGATAGATGAGGACAAGAGGTCAGGTGGACAGATGAGGACAAGAGGTCAGGCGGATAGATGAGGACAAGATGTCAGGTGGATAGAGGAGGACAGGAGGTCAGGCGGATAGATGAGGACAAGATGTCAGGTGGATAGAGGAGGACAAGAGGTCAGGCGGATAGATGAGGACAAGATGTCAGGTGGATAGAGGAGGACAAGAGGTCAGGCGGATAGATGAGGACAAGATGTCAGGTGGATAGAGGAGGACAAGAGGTCAGGCGGATAGATGAGGACAAGAGGTCAGGCGGATAGAGGAGGACAAGAGGTCAGGCGGATAGAGGAGGACAAGAGGTCAGGCAGATAGAGGAGGACAGGAGGTCAGGCGGATAGATGAGGATAAGAGGTCAGGCGGATAGAGGAGGACAAGAGGTTAGGCGGATAGATGATGATAAGAGGTCAGGCGGATAGATGAGGACAAGAGGTCAGGCGGATAGATGAGGACAAGAGGTCAGGCGGATGGAAGAGAACAAGAGGTCAGGCGGATAGAGGAGGACAAGAGGTTAGGCGGATAGATGAGGATAAGAGGTCAGGCGGATGGAAGAGAACAAAAGGTCAGGCGGATAGAGGAGGACAAGAGGTTAGGCGGATAGATAAGGACAAGAGGTCAGGCGGATAGATGAGGATAAGAGGTCAGGCGGATGGAAGAGAACAAAAGGTCAGGCGGATAGAGGAGGACAAGAGGTTAGGCGGATAGATAAGGACAAAAGGTCAGGCGGATAGAGGAGGACAAGAGGTTAGGCGGATAGATAAGGACAAGAGGTCAGGCGGATAGAGGAGGACAAGAGGTCAGGCGGATAGATAAGGACAAGAGGTCAGGCGGATAGAGGAGGACAAGAGGTCAGGCGGATAGAGGAGGACAAGAGGTCAGGCGGATGGAAGAGAACAAGAGGTCAGGCGGATAGAGGAGGACAAGAGGTTAGGCGGATAGATGAGGACAAGAGGTCAGGCGGATAGATAAGGACAAGAGGTCAGGCGGATAGAGGAGGACAAGAGGTCAGGCGGATAGAGGAGGACAAGAGGTCAGGCGGATAGAGGAGGACAAGAGGTCAGGCGGATAGAGGAGGACAAGAGGAAGGCAAAAGCTGTTGAGCTGGGAAAGCAATGGGGCGTGGATGAAGTTGGAATTGCCAAACAAGAAGATATCTTGGTCAGAAGTGTGGAGGAAGGACCAGTACTGGATAGCATTCCTGTTAAGAGCTGTATATGTCACACTACCGTCCCAAGCAAATCATCACCAGTGGAGACTTATAGAGAACACATCATATCAACTCTGTGGGAGCCAGGGATCAATGGCCCACATCTTGTCAAGGTGTCAGATATCGTTGTCACAAGGCCGGTACAGATGGCGTCACGATAAGGTCCTACGCGAGCTGGCAATTATTGTATAGGAAGAAAGGAGAAGTAAGCTCCCAAAGTCAACACCTGGTAGTACGAAGATCTTTGTAAGGGAGGGCGAGACAGTGGAGCAAGACAAGACAGATACAATATCATTGCTGGATAGATGAAAGGACTGGGAGCTCAAAGTGGACCTGGATGGAAGGCACGTTTTCCCAATAGTGGAGACTACAAATACGTACATTTGGCCGCGCAGAGAGCTGCGCTCTTATAACGACAACATCAACCGGAATATCAGTCGACCAAAATCTATAGGCCTAATATAAATTTAAGCTTAGGCCTATTTCACTAGTATTGTATTTAGTGTGAATGTACACGTAAGGCTACGTACAAGTTCTAAGATTTAATGTGACATTAATTTAATATATATACTGGTATATATATGAAGACAAATATCGCCCTTTTCATTTTTTTTTTTTACAAAAAGCAGAGACAATATGTAATAACAACAACCGGAATACCAGTTGACCAAGCGGATCTAGTCTAATGATCTGTAATATAAATTAAGGCCTATTTAGTGTAAATTTACATGTACGTAAAGTTCTAAAATTAAATGTGACATTAATTTTATATAGACGACGTATTGTGTACAGTACATAACTTGTTAAACAAATACACCCAACTTATTTAAGATTTCCACAAATCGTGAAATGTGCATGACAACGTTAACGTTAGTATTCAAATCCTAATTACGTTACATATAAAAAACAACAGTTTTTGCTTCTCTTGATGCGTCTTTATGTCACAAATTATTGGAGATCATAATTATTTCAAAACCCTTCCCGTAACCACTTCACATAATGATCACTGTTACTCAAAGCCGTCATCTTCAAGTAGATCTATCGAAACACAGCCACAGCAGCGAATAACATGTAGGCCAATAAATGAAAAAAGCTATTTCAATAAAAGACACACTACCCAGGACATCGTACAAATAAATGATAATTTCTTCATAGTTAAAAATGTCCCCGGCGACAGAAATTGTTTTTTTCATTGCCTTTCTCTTGGGTCGGGATCCAATAATGATGCCAAACGATACAGACATGAAATATGCATGTTTATTCATTCAAATTGGACACAATGGAAAGATCTAGTGTCAGTTTGTCATGGTTCCAATATAGTATCCCCTAGTCAGTACCTCGAAAAATGATAAAAAACAACCGATGGGCAACAACAGTCGAGATGAAAGCTGCATCAATTATTTTAAACACAAATATTGCAGTTTATCTAAAAGGCACAAAGATAGACGAAACTTCAGGTCAACCTGTTATAACCTATAACATCGAATCATACCCATCCCAAAACAACAATGCAACACGCACTATCAAAGTGTTATTAGCTCATAACCATTACAGCTTCATGGTAGAGCTTGAAGATCATACTTCGGAATAAACACTTAGCATTTCACCGGAAGTGACACAAAGTTGTACAAATACTTCAGAAAGACATTGCTCTCCCAATGTCACCCAAAAACAAAGGAAAAGATCAGCGTTTCAGGACAATGATCCACTTTTACAAGATTTGCAACACAAATGAAGAAAATTGGGGATACATTATCGACACGAGTTAAACGACACAAATGAAATGAATCATGAACGGGTTCTACATAAACAAAAATATGCAAAACTCTTAAAGAGGACTGAATCCAAACTAGGGATCAAACTTCACGAAATACCTAATCCTCCTCTACTTAGTGAGGATGAACAATCAAACTTGGTAATGGATGCTTCTAGAGCATTTGAACTTCAACAGATGTCTTACAAATTCACACTATGCCGTATTTGTAATGAAAGAAGACTGGAAATGAAGATGTCCAAACCTGACGTCTGCCATCGCTGCAACAAAGATGCCAATGGAATCAGAATGATTTCGATGGAAAATAACATGGACCCTGGTCAAATACCACCGGAACTTACAGGCCTTACTGTAGTGGAGCAGCAACTGATAAGTAGAATATCGCGAGCAATAAATGTTCATCTTTTGAAACACGGCGGAATAGCAGCGAATGGTCACTTTGTGACATTCCCCCAACAAGTAAACGAGCCGGCGCAAATACTTCGCAAGCTACCTTCAGAAATAAATATAATCGAAGTAAAAAAAAAAACTAGGTAAAAATGAATCACACCAGGATTACCGTGTTCCACGTCACAACATCCAAAATGCTTTAACATGGCTAAAACAAAACAATGTCGCTTATTCCGACATCCTCATTAGCAAGGAACGACTGGACAATCTCCCATTGGATGGCGATATTGCCATTCACGACATTGATGTGCAATTCCCACATAAGAACAATAACAAAGGTCCAGCAGAAGACCAAGCAAATCTTGGCCAAACTGACGGAATAAGCGATTCCTGTGTTGTTCTTCCAGAACCAGCTATCGATATCAATTCAAAAGTAGAAAAAATTTTAAAAGAAGTCATTAGCCCCTACCACGACCCCGTCAGTATTAAGAAAAATGTTATAGATATCCCTTGGCCTTCGAGAGGTGACAAGCCACTTTCGGAATTTAATACATTTTTTTTTTCACATTAGCATTCCTATGTCTGTTTCCAACAGCAGCTGGCGACTTCTACGTCAACCGTCTTTACACATGTAACTCCATGTCAGAATGGGCAGATCACCTATTTTGGTACATGGATGGACGCTTTGCTCAACATCAGTATTTCAAGTTTATTGTGCATAACATCATTATGCGAAAACGTACACTGGAAAAATGTACCTACATCATGAATCAACAACTTGGTGACGCACACATAACAGTCGTTGACTTAAGAGAAAGGCTACGAAATGGAGATACTTCCCTTCCAGAAAAGGTTCTATATTTCTCAGCTAGTCTGCGTGGTACATCACAATACTGGACACAAAGATCAAAAGAACTACGATCCCTAATCCAATTCCAGATAAACGAAGGAAACGGTTTGCCATCTTTTTTTTCTACTGGGAGCTGTGCCGAATTCCATTGCAAACCATTGCATCGACTTCTGAAGATGTGCATGCTTGAAACAACAGGTAAAGTAGTTGACTTGACCGACAGAAATACACTCTTTTCGGTGTTACAAGCAAACGCACACATTACAGGTCATTATTTTGATCTTCGGACACAAACTGCAAACCCCCGAGGAAAGATTTATTGCCATGGTCAATGTTGGATAAAGGACAGGCAACCACATAATTTGATGTACTACAGGACTCTCCGATACAGAGTGTGCCATTCACCTGTCAAACTGGGCAACGTCTGAATTTAAGATGACAGCATGTCATCCAGCAGGCACCGATGAAGATGGACACCCCAGGAAAGCCTTGTGGATTTGGATATGCATGCAAAGGAAATCAGCCTATGGCGCTCTTGTGGATTTATTCCATGACATCGCCAATTCAGCGGATGATTCAACTGGGGCCACAGCAAAGTCAGTGTGTACTAAACTACTGATGATTGATGAACACCATCAAGCGGGATATCTCCAGCGTCGAAGCGTGCTTTGAACTATCCTCTCTTCCACTTTTCAGATGTAGTCATTCTTTTCAGTCTGTGAGTCTTTTAGGATCCAGAATTCTCGAAAGAACAGGATCCACTGTCACGAAGCAAACACCACTTGATAGATACCTTCATCGCCCAGAGAAAGATAAGACTTCATGGTATGATTTCATCTGTAAACCGGGAAAAATTCCAGTCATATCAGGCACCCAAATTCGAGCATCATGGCCACTGACTGAAGAATTTTCAAGAACAATACTGCTTCTTCATTGGCACAACTGGCGATCTATTGATGAGCTGAAGTCCAGAGCTGGAAGTTGGACGGACTTGATGCACTGCTTTCTATCGTCTGACATGTGTTCAAACTTTGTAAAGGCAGATGTGGAGCGTGTCAAGCGGCATCAATCCACTGATGAAAATCAATCAGATGTTGAAGACTTTGAAGACGTACAAGAAGACCAGAACAGCCCGAATGGATGGCACTGTTAGCACCAAATCCAGACTATATTGACAATGCAATGGATTTCCAATATGATGATGGGGGACCTGACCATGACTGGAGTAAGGAATCACTTCCATATCCTGGTGATAAAGGCAAATGTTTTCTAGAGAATTTAGACAAAATGAGAAAAGAAACAAATGATCAAGATCTTATTCTCCCTATTGTCAATCCATCATCCATGAACCCTGAACAAAGATTTGCTTTCAATTTAGTCATAGATAAGCTACTACAGCTGAAAACAAATTCCTCAGAATCCCAAGATGACAGTTTAAAACTGATTGTGGCGGGAACAGCAGGATCTGGTAAAAGCTTTCTTATCAAATGTTTGGTTAGAAGTATCAGAAAACTCTTCAACAGCAACAAATCAGTCCAAAGACTTTGCCCAACAGGAAACAGTGCTAACCTAATATCAGGTGTCACATTGCACAGCTTCTTAAAGATTCTAACAAATGCTAGAGCGACAAAGGAGCTTGTTCCTCCACAAGGAAAAACACTTCAGCTGCTTCAAAAAGATTGTGATGGGTTAGTCGCTTTGCTAGTGGATGAACGGTCTCTCATTGGGTGCACAACTCTTGGGTGGATGGAGTTTCGACCAGATATGCAATGAAAAATAGTTACAACTCTTCCAAACCATGGGGAGGGTTACCAGTCATTGTGTTTCTTGGAGACGACATACAGCTTCCACCTGTTTGTGATTCGCCTGTCTACAACTGCGAAAGCACAACACCTGCAGCAATTCATGGTGCACTTATCTGGAAAGATTTTGACAAGGCAGTAACTTTGAACACAATTGTGCGTCTAAACAATGACCAAAGGCAGTTCAAAGAGGTGCTAATGTCAAAGAGGACATATTCCATCACACATGAACAAGCATTGTGGCTCCAGCAGTATCAATGGGATAATCTTTAATCCAGCCATGGAGAAAACCTTCTCAACAACATGGTTGCTGATGGACTATTTGTATTTCCAACACATGCTTTGGAATAGGAACATAACAAATCACAACTTTTGAAGGCAAATGAGCATGCTCCAATTGCAAGGATGACCGCTGTCAGTCAAGGTCCGCATTCAAAAATATCCAGACACACAGCTGCAGGACCTCTACATGTCATCTACCTATGCAAAGGAGCAAAAATTATGTTAACTGCTAACCTTAATGTTCCATATGGATTATACAATGGATCTATGGGTGAAGTCATTGATGTAATTTACAGAACAGACAAAACACCGGCTGATTCTCTTCCAGATGTGGGGATGGTCAATTTCAACAAAGACACTGGATCTCCATTCCTTCAAGATCATCCACATCTTGTACTGGTTGTACCTGTTCAAAGGCAACTAGACTGCAATTGTTTCACATGTAAGCGTCAGCAGATACCTTTGCGGCTAGGTTGGGCTTCGACACTACATCGATTCCAAGGAATGACAGTGGGGAAAAACGAGTGCAACAGATACATTGTGATCCATCCTGGAAGTATGGCGTTTGAATCTAGGAACCCTGGGGCTTTTTTATGCCTTGTCCAGAGCAAAATCGGCAGGAGGAGTCGATGACGATCCAGACTTCGCCTGGAATCCACAGCTGTTAGTTAACGAAGACCGTCTGTGTCAAAAAGTAACAACAGCAACAACACGTATGCGGTCTTTAGAGATTGAACGGATAAGGCAGATCTGTAATAACACCAAATCACTCTTTCAAAATATTTACAACAGCAATACGTTCCTTTCTGTCATGGAAAAGGTTCAACAGTTATCAGAGGAGCAATAAACAATTCAAAACAATGTGAATAAAACCTGAGTGATGATATATATCTTATATACTATAATTTTGCAACCAGTCTATCAGAAAATTCCATATAGTACATTGCACTTCTCGAGGAATGGTCAAAGCTGTGCATGGTAACCGTACGGGCAATATGACTTTGTCCTTTGTCCATACATAATTATTAGGAACTGAGAAACAGTGAATGAACCTTTAATTTCTAAAACAATAATATTTGAATATATAAGAAAATAAACGCTTTCACTGACATGGTCTTTTTTTGTGGTACTGGTTATTCTCGTTGGGCTGATTTTAAAACAAAATTGATATTTGATCAAGGCTTAACATTATCGTGCACTTATCCACAAATGGAATATGTACTTCAGATATACACCATGAAATGAAATTAACTAGATTTAAATTATTGTTTAATTTCATTCTTGGAAAACATGGAAAACAAGAAGCTAAACTATATCATAATTAGAGAATATCTAGAAGTTGATTATGAAATCAATTATTAGTCAGCTGTTCCCATCTGAATAGATCAATTGGTATTTTACAACTAATTACCAATGTCAACTCTAATTAGGTATACAGTAAATACATATTACATTGCAGTATTCTTTGCTTTTAATGTTTCTCACAGGCAGTTATAAACTATAACCCTACACTGAACAGTAGATCACGTTCAACTGAAAACAAATTAAACAAATTTCTAGCAGACAAATTACACTCAAGCCATAGTAACACAAAAGAACTACGAAAGGCTATACTCGTAACAGACAGCAAAGGTTTTTCATTGAGAAAACATTATGATGGGAATATTTTCCCAATTGAATTATGGTGCAAGTCAGGAGCAAATACAGAAACTCTGGTAACTGCCAAGTGTTTCAAGATCAACAAGAGCAACTATTTTCTACCTTTGGAGTGGTACATGTGACCTTACTATCAAGATACCCACTGGCATTCACCTGACAGCCACAGGGGATTGTACCGTTCAGCATATTTTGGCCCAATACTAAAGAGTCATTGAACATGCTCAAAAAGCACCAAACGTCTACATCAAATTTTTAGATTGCCTACATTATTCCATTCAAATGTGGAACAAATGTAGGGGTTTTCCATCAACGTCTGACTTTGTTGATGACATTGAATTGAGGAGACAGGTTCACTGTCTTAATTCTGAAATAGCAAGTTTAAATGAAAAAATGTCAGAGAAATCAATTCACTTAAACAATTCTATCACAAGAAGTAGAGGTGGGAAGAAAAACAAACCAACATCCTACAGCATTAATTACAACCTTTACACTGATGGTATTCACCCAGGTAAAATAACTGAGTCAAGTTTGGACAAAAGCCATCAGAAAAACAACAACCAACAATGCACCACAAACCCTGATGAGGTACTGGATCTGTTTGCTGAAGATAAAGATTTCTCTACATATTTCACATTATACTAAAACATTGGATAGTTCACATTATACTAAAACATTGGATAGTTCACTTATACTGAAACTTTTGCATTACTGTTGCTCTAGCCTTCATTATATTGAATCATTCAAATTTGTTACAAGTAGCCATGCGTTAATCATTTTATCTGTCAAATTTCCATTTATTACCTATTTCTGTGTTAAGGCTGTCAACTTCTCTTAATCATAGTCATCTTGCTGTTTGCAAACATTAACTGTCAGAGCCATGTATGGTTACCGTGCGGGCTTACATGTATGTGATATACATGTATGACCTCCATAGTAAACACAAGGGTACTGTAATCTGTATTGACTTGAATAGTGATACAATAGTACTTTTGACTAATTGAAATATTGCAAAAAATATTTCTCATTCCCAAAACATATTTATCTATATAATGAAATTCAGTCATCAGAACACCATGAACTTACTCTGTTACTTGCAAGCTTACAAATGCATGTGAGCAATATTGTATACCAATCGCATCGAGTGGATAAATGTATCAAGATATGGAACCTATGACTGGACTGCAGTCCTACGAATTTTAAAGAATTCAGAACCCAACATAATGTGAGTATATCTAGTTTTACCATCTATTATATTTAAAATATAGTATGTTTTAGTGTTAATTATCTCTCAGGCAATATGAATTCACCAGCTGCGCTCTCTCGAGGAATTGCCTTAATTCATATTATAAGTACAGGTAATCACAGGTTTACGACGCAAAAAAAAAAAAAAAAAAAAAAAAAAAAAAATACTAAAAATACTAAAAATACTGAAAGGTTGTTAACTTAGCCCTGTATTCCATTTCCAGAAAATGGGGCAATTAATTTTGAAATGCTCTGAACACACCAAAAATCATCCGATCTGGATATGTTTTAGCTTATATTGAAGACAAGTCCTTACTGGTTACTATGGTATATGCTATAATGGGATTATGGGCGAATTTTATTTCATATCGAAAGTTGAATTACGAGGATTCGAGTAAAAATCGTTAGTCGGAAAATTACACGCTACATCCCCTGGTCACGATTCCCTAATGAGCACAGATCCTCAATATAAAGTCGCATACTTATAAAAAAAATGCACATTATTACAACAGAATTTGTTCTCGGCATTTTGGGTTTGAGGTTCTTGAATTAACATGAAAAGTCGCTAAAATCATATATTCGGAAACTCGTTTTTTTTTCAACATCCAAAACATCAAGAATATATATAGAAATTCACACGTTTGACCACCTTTAAAGTGTGATATCTGCCATTCTGCACTTTTCAGATTCAAAACATAAAATCTAACCATGAACAATATCAGTTTTTGTTTTACGTCTTAAAGTATTTGTCATGTTGACTGGTTGTGCCAGTTTGATGTTATTTTTTAAAATATATTTTGTTAGTCAATATTTCGGAAAAAAGAATACCAAATGCTTCTCCTATATTTACTAGACTACTATGCACGATTCCCTAATGAGCACAGACCGAATAAAATCGCCATCCATTCAACGAATATATCCCTGAAGTGCAGATCCTCAATATAAACTCGCTTACTTATAAAAAATGCACATTGGTATCCCTTAGCGATCCCCACGCTCCATTTATTGTCATGCAGAACAGATGATCACCGATCTCGGCCATTTTTTGTCTGTCGTCCCCGATTTGATACAAGCTCTCTGATTGGTCCACTCGCTTCTAGGAGTCAATCAGAGAGCTTGTATCAAATCGGAGACGACAGACTTTTGTGGTGTTCAGAGCATTTTAAAAATCAACTACCCCATTTTCTGGAAATGGGATACTGGGCTAAGTAAACAACCTTTCAGTATTTTTAGATTATTTTTTTTGCGCGTCGTAAACCTGTAAGGTAATACACTTCCTGATTATATCTCTTCTCTATTAAAGCATGTAACTACAATCGTTTGCGTATACTTTTGATTTGTTAAACAGGGTGAATACACGAATACGGACGCGGGTCTAAAAATACCTTTATCTATATCACAATATACCTGTTAAGATACTGATATAACCACTGTAAAAACACCATCAAGGTGTGTGTGAAATTATAACGTGAAAGCCCGAATAACCAGGACATCATGGCGTGAGTATAGCGTTCACTTATATGTATAGGCATTTCTTTGAGACGGCAGTATGAGTAATAATAATGGTAGATCACGAATTCGAGGTCTGGATCAAGACAAGAATCAAACAACAGTTAATACGTCTATATAAAATGCGATGCAACACAAACTGCAGATTAGGCCTGGATATCTCGACTAACCTTCCTTCGTTCGGCCAAGGGCACAACCCTGGGGGGAAGGGGTTGTGAGGACAGTAGTTGGGTATGGAATTGACAAGCAGACAAACATGAATTGCTTTTAAAATTTCCAATAGGTATTTCACTTATAGGGCAGAATGATTTTAGTTTCATTTTCGGTTTTAGCATGGATTCGAGGAAATCCTCCAAGATGTAATATCATAATATCTATAGGGAGATTTCAGAAAATATGGCGTGACGTCAAAGAAACATTACATCCGGGTCCTCAAATGTAACCACAGTATGACGATTGATGAAAACAATAATTATATAAGTTTGACTAAAATATGTTCTTCCATACTTTTAAATTCGGGTTTCAAAATGGATTGTTATTGTTTTGCAGTTAACAGTAATCATTTTTAATGGGTTTTTTTCACATTTACATTTGTTTATCGCAATATATTTGCGTAGCTTTAATTAATATTGAAGTCATGAATGCGAAGCGTTTTCGGGCCTTCACTTACACTAGAGATTTCTGTTCACATGTAGAAATGTTGTCAAAAAGTAGTTTTTTTTTCTGAATAAAGAAGTCACTTAAACGTAGCACACATAACATATGCTTGTGTTATACATGAGAAGCTGTTCATAACACTATAGTTCAGTAAAAATACGAAAAATAAGAGTCCTATAACCTCCACATAATTGCAACATAATTTGTTTTCGGCATTTTGGGTTTGAGGTTCTTGAATTAACATGAAAAGTCGCTAAAATCATATATTCGGAAACTCGTTTTTTTTTCAACATCCAAAACATCAAGAATATATATAGAAATTCACACGTTTGACCACCTTTAAAGTGTGATATCTGCCATTCTGCACTTTTCAGATTCAAAACATAAAATCTAACCATGAACAATATCAGTTTTTGTTTTACGTCTTAAAGTATTTGTCATGTTGACTGGTTGTGCCAGTTTGATGTTATTTTTTAAAATATGTTTCGTTAGCTAATATTTCGGAAAATTTCCAAATGCTTCTCACGATAGCCTTTTAAATTCATATCTAACTTCAGTTTGGGTAATTAAGCAAATAGAGTAGTGTGGTGGTAAACTCCTATATTTACTAGACTACTATGCAATATAAACTTTAAATGTGAACCGCCTGATGACCAGACCACGGTAGATCACAGCAGGCCACAGCTTATAACCGTTCATGTAAGGACGGTTTCCCATGTATGAGGTGTACCGCGTGCATGAAGTGTGTTCAGGAACTTTTGCCCTTTTATAGTGCTGTATCACTGAAACATGTCACCTAAGACACACTCCGCCCGGTCACATTATATTGACAACGGGTGATGAAGATACTTTTATAAATACTATCATGAGGATACAGTATGTTTTGTTACATATCGAGTTATACGAAGTATATATTTATGGGAAATGATGCATTATACGCTATGTATTGGACAATTCTTTTTGAAAATTAGGTTTTGATTTGATTTATCGAAACAGAGAGCAAGTATGCGATTTTTCAAGTGAAAGTGAAGCTGAACAGAGCTCTGCAGACGATTCTGCCGTTGAAAAAGTAACCGGCATTACGGTAAGTGATATTCAATGAATACAGGTAAAGCCTCACATACCTATATTTGCAAATAATACCTCATGTTTGAAACTTGTTCCTGTAATTATAGAAATTACAAGACCTTTTTATGTCCCAAACAGAATATCAATTATACTATGACCATTTCAATTCTTGCTAATATTTCTTCATACTGATTGATCATTTTTGGCTAGTAATGTAAAGAGTAGACTGACATTTTATTGTTTCTCTAACATTTCTGTTGTGGTGACTTACTTAACACAAAATAATTTTTCAAGTTTGGATATTTACAAATTTATTTAAATAAATCTTAAATTTCCGGTACAGATAAAGCCAGGATTTCTGACGAATAACGTGGCACTTGTAGTGGAGGAACAGCGACTGTACGTGAACAAGGAATTACTGAAATCAGCTTCATCAGTTTTTGAGGCTTGGCTTAAAAAGGAATGGCAGAGCGATGAGGACACGCCAGAGTTGCCATTCCCTGATAAAACACTAGAAGAAATGACAACGTTTCTCACCTGTCTCTTACCTAGTTTCCCTGACAAAGTTACGGGTAATTATGGTATCTTGTATTATCTAAGACTTGCTACATAATATAAAGGCCATAATACAAACTCGAAATCGATTGGTCGAATAACAGGAAAAACCATTAAGTGGAATTCATTTACTTGGTGAATTTCTACCAGATAATCAAGCGTTCTCCACAATGCATCTTGCAATAATTATGAAATACCACAGATATTTCGTGATTGAATTTTACTATGTTATAATTAAAGATGGTCCACCGCTGACGAATGGTATTTTTTTCTCTTTTAAAAAAGGAAGACAAATTGATTTTTTTCTTCAGTTACAAAAGTTACTTACTTACACCATTATCAATATCGAAAAGGTTTAGCTTCTTATTTCATTTCAAGATATCAAAAAATTAAAAATAATTATTTGCGTCCCGAAAAAAGTCCATGGCACTATGCCCTATATGGAATGAAATACTGATTGCGCATATACCAGAAGTAAAATGAATTATTTTATATTACTTTTATATATACACGATTTAAAGCCAGCTATTGTTCAAATGACAAGTATCGTTTATGCTCTATCGGCGGTGGAGAATCTTTAAGGCAGAAGTTACACCAAATATCCATATATATACTACTTGTCGTAAAGGTAGGCATGTTTTTAAACACCTGTTTGGACGTACTAAGGGTTTTCCATTACAAAACAGAGTGCTACAGAGACTGTTAATCCGTACGCTAGCCGACATTCATATCAACGATTGCTTATCTAGTCAAAATTGAACAACTAGAAACAAATGTCTGTTAGACATTATAGGTGCTCGTCTAAACTACTTCCTTAACAACTTAAGTTCCAGTAATGATAAATCATCTCCTCGACATATCATGGTGTACTAGTACTTCCGCTCATGTATCCATGGGACAGTTAGCAAGGGAGATGGTTTTACGCCCTTAGGCTGTGTTTGTAATAAATACATGTCCTTTCCTTATTACTTCAGACAGAGAGCTGCGCAAATATGTGTGAAAATTACGATATAGAACTTCGTGTAGATTGGTGTTCTTTGTTTACATAGAAAGTTGTGTTTATAGATCATCAGGTTGTGAGTATGATATATAAGTACGATAGACTTGTATTTCGCTGTTCAAAAATAGTCATCCGCTAGAACACTGTCCAGTCTCTGTGCACGTGGTGACTTACCTGTGTCATGCTTGAACGCCTTTCATCAGATCTAGAGCTCAGGCACTCAAACTGATATTTTATAAGGTTTTTTTTTCTTCTGTTTTTTCTTACGCAAGACTGTGTAATTTTATAAATATTTATTAGAACTGCAGCAAATGCGGTCTGTGGTCACAGGTTTTTAGTAAGCGATAGTGCAACGTACATACACCTATTTCCTAGGATGATGTGAAATAAATTAAATATAATCTTCTAAATAACGCTGTAAATGTGGCCGGTACTAAAAGTTATCCGTTTCGTCACTTTCTTTTATTGACTAAATATATAAACCCTGAATTGCATTGTATTGTTCCGGAAGTTTCCGAAAGTCGATCAGATGATTAGAATATCGTAACCGATGCAAGAGTTTGTAATGTGTGTAATGTCACCATTGTTAATTTATAGTAGAACATCGCTGATAAGTATATCTTAGTGTATATTTTCGAAAGGTTGGTGTCACTAAATCACGGCGACATCTTTCAAACTGTATAAGACACTGACTTCCGGTATCGCGTGCGCAGCTGGCAACGAAATTTGGGTACAAAATTATGTGATAACGGACAATTTTCGCTTGCTGTAAAGGAACTTTGCGCGAAAAGTAACAAGTCTTTATTCTCAGTTAAACAATACCTTAACAGAATAGCTGATATACCCATCTGGCTATGGAAAAAGTTATTCAATTCCCTAGTCAGACCAATTTTGACGTATAGTTCTGAAATTTGGTATGCTGATTATTACAGCAAGATAGCTAATGCTAGTAAAAGAGTTTGCTCGAACAAGGCAATGTTTGACTCATTTTCCGTAATTGATAAAACACCATTCGAGCAAATTAATTTGAAATTTTGCAAAATGGTTTTGGGTGTTGGAAAGTATGCATTGAATATAGCTTCCAGGGCCGAATTAGGACAGTTTACTTTAGATTGTTTCATAAGTACACAAGCTTTATGCTATTTAAGAAGGATTTCACAAAAAGACATCAACGTCCTGGTGAAAAAAGCACTGGCTGTCAGTAAAAATATACATGCAAATGGAACGTATTCTTGGTTTTCCTATGTTTCTAATATCATAAAGGAAAATAAGATTTCTTATAACTTTGAAAATGTCAATCCTAGTAGGACGTTTAAACGTAATCTGAAACTATTATTCAAGAAATCGATACAAGGTACATTCAAAGCCATTTTACAACTAATAAGATAATAATAGTAAAACTTTTTGGTATAGTAAATTTAAACAAAACTATAAGGAAGAAACATATCTTTCTATTAAGGATTTTGAATTAAGAAAATTGCTAGCAAAACTGCGAATTAGCAACCACAGTTTAGAAATCGAGGCGGGTAGGGTAAAAAAAATTCCCCGTCCTCTACGGTTATGCAAATTTTTCAATGAAATCGAGGATGAAAACCACTTCATTTTTAAGTGTTCCGTTAACTCTACAGTGAGATCATTTTTCTCTAATAGTCATAAAGATGTAATTAACCACCGTCATGCACATGTACCCCCAGTAAATAAATTGGGGAGTCCATCGTGATCAGACGACGTTATTAGAGCCCAATCATACCCCTAGTAAACTGTAGTAAGCTGTACCAATTCTTCCGTTTACAGATGAAACAGTGGACACGGTGCTACCACTGGCTGACGAGTATCAGACCGAATCCTTGTTAACAGAATGTATGGCCGCCATCCGTGATAACGTAAAAACTGTCTACAAGACTAACACATACATACCGCCTTCCCGACTCGTCACCTATCTATACTGGATAAACAAGTACAAGCTTGACGCGATTAAAGACGACGTGGTGAGGTTAGCAGCTGCACTGAAAAGCGAAGAACTACAGGCAGTTCCGGGCTATGATAAAGCTGGGCTCCCACTTCAGCTAGAAGTATCGAATGTAAGAGCCACACTTCTAGCAAGCCTTTTTGTTTCAAATCTAGTAGCAGCGGAAAGTAAGTTTATATTTCCTTTTTCCTTAAATTGAAGAAAAGACACCAGAAGATATATCAATGTAAATTCTCAATTGTATTTTCGAAACTCAACAAATGATACAATTTAGAGACCTAGAGGCGAACAAGATATCTCACAAAATGGCAGCCATTAGTGTAAACTTATTTTTATAGTTTGAAGAAACATTAAACATATCTGATGGATTGGCTTTGATCCATTGAGTACGAAAGCCTATTAGTGTCACTTTGAAAAATAAAATAAAATACTTTTCTCGTTTTAACGCGTTATGTATCTAGTTTTAACGCGTTAATTATTTCGTTTTGACTCTCAAGGTTTCTAGTTTTAACACGTTAGTAATCTGGTTTTAACAAGTTAGGTTTCTAGTTTTGTCACGCGGCTTATGACAGATTCATATTCGGACATTTGTGATAGTCCGTAGTTACGGATTATCAAGGTATAGTGTTCCGGTTATCATGAGAACCAAAGTGATTTTATAATGGGAGGTGTATACACACCTCCATAAAAAGCAAGGAATAATGTGGTGACAGGTAAAATCCACCTACACACGGATAATATACAATGTACAATGTATAGATGCACATAATTAAATATAGTCACAACCCTTCTCCAGGCTCTCTCAAAAACTGGGACCTAGTCAGACATATAAGGTAATAGACAGGTTAGTTTGACAAACAATGCACTCACAAAAGTATTAATTTTAAATATAATGGTGGTGGGTATTACCCACCTACTCAATAGAACATAATAGTTTTGGATTGCAATATATATGCACAAATCAAACTGAAGTCACAGTCATCTACTCTTTTAGACGTTAGTTAAAGTCACAGTCCTCCTCCGAGCTCACACCCAGAACAAGTACGTCTTCAGGCTTTGTAGGTATTATACATGTACCGGAATGTTGTTTTAATTTGTCATGTTTGATACTAAGTGCATGACACAATAGCTTGTTGGTCCATACAGTCGCCAACTTCACGCCCGGGTGAACACCATCTCGCAGTAGGTGTATGTTTATTGAATACATTGTTTTTCTCCGTTTTGATGATTTTCGGCTATTGACCATGTGACTGTATATGAACAGGTTAGATTGATTATTACTAAGATTGATTTGCTCAATGTATGAATTTAATAATCTAACTTGTCTGGTTATTTAGTTATCATTCGTAGATGCGTCATCGGGATCATTTGGTAAACCCTTAGATAGATTCCATGTCGCGGCACTAAATGTGGGACAATCTACTAAAGATAGTGTCATTTTGTTACCATAGGTTTCGGTTAGAGAGAGTGCCCTATGGTACTCATCCACTATTTGATTTACAACCTTATTAGAGTTTGTTTCACGGAGACGAATATATTTGCCAGATTAACGCGTTAAAACTAATTTGTTAAAACGAGATAATTAACTCGTTTAAACGAGATAACTAACGCTTTAAACGAGATAACAAACATGTTGCAACGAGATACTTATCGCGTTAAAACAAGATAACTAATTCGTTGAAAAATGTTACTTTGTTTATTTGATTAAATTAACGTCCCATTAACGGCCAGTGTCATGTAAGGACGGCCTTCCATGTATACAGTGTGTTGCTTGTATGAAGTGCGGGTGCGTGTTGTGGGAGACTGCGGTATATTCGTGTTGTGTCTGCTTGCATAGTGTTATGAACTGTTATGTTTAAGGTTTAAATTAAACTTCACGATAAATTGTTTACGTGTACGAGCTTGTATAGTGGAACTGTTGCCGTTTTTATAGTGCTATATCACTGAAACATGCCGCCGAAGACACCAAGCAACACATCCCACCGGGTCACATTATACTGACAACAGGCGAACCAGTCGTCCTACTCCCTTTATGCTGAGCGCTAAGCAGGAACAGAAACTACCACTTTTATAGACTTTGGTTTTTCTCGGCCAGGGGACAGAACTCAGAGTATTCTCACAGCGGTGAGCTAACTAATTCGTTAAAACGAGATAATTAACGCGTTAAAACGAGATAATCAACACGTTAAAACGAGATAACTAACGTGTTAAAACGAGATGATTCATTCGTTAAAACGAGATAATTAACGCGTTAAACGAGATACAGTTTAACTTACGCTTTCAAGCGAGATAACTAAAGCGTTAAAAAGAGATAACTTAAGTGTTTAAACGAGATAATTATCGCTTTAACACGAGATAACTAACGCGTTAAAACGAGATGAGTTAATTCGTTAAAATGAAATAATTAATTCGCAAAAACGAGATAATCAACGCGTTAAAACGAGAAAATATATTAATTCGTTAAAGTAGGATAATTAATTCGATAAAAGGAGATAACTAACGCTTTAAAAAGAGATACGCTGTATCTTACGCTTTCAAACGAGATAACTAACGCGTTAAAAGGAGAATCAATGTACGTAAAACGAAATGATTATCGCGTTATAACGACAAAATGTTTCATTTTATTTTTTCAAGTGACAATAATAGGCTTTCGTAATTAAGTCTACATTCGAAATAAAGGCTTCTATATTGTTTACGATTCTTTTGTGCACCATAATGACCGTACTTGTCTTATTTCAGAACAGATGGGGGAGGGTGTTCCGCTACACAAGAATTACTTTCCCGAATGGAAGAAGACTACATCACAAATCGTGAAAAGAACCCTCATCAATCAACGGATATGTTTCAAGTCCACGCATTCAAATACATCCAGAGTTCGAAAAGAAACTGAAGAGGAACAACCAACTGCTCAATTTTTGGCTTGTATATCTGTTTCTTATGCCTTTGGTTTTTCTGAATTGTATTCAAAGTGCATTGATATGTTACGCACAAGGGAAATTAATATAAACAAATTCGAAACACAATGGCTCGATCATTACGGAGAGTGTTGTGACAAAACTGTTCTTAAACAGCATTTGTTGGACATGTGCACTTGTAGAATTTAGATAAAGCAATAACTGTTGTAGGACACCTGACCATATGTCATGGTGACCTATTGCGATAGTCTTTTATCCGTGCGTCGTCCGTTAACATTTCTTTGTTCGAAAATCGGTTTGATTAGACTGTAACTTATGAAGTTATTGCCCTTTGCACTAATACACTGTCATTATTATTGGACTTTGTGAACACGATAACTTGAGTAAATATGCACCAAGTTTCACGAAACTTCGTTTGTAGACTAACATTGGAATGATCTCAGACGATTTCGAAAATCAGCTTGATAGTAGGTAACTTATTGAGTTATTGTCATTTGGAATTACGATAATTTATTAATATGCACAGAGTTTTTGCTACGCCGCTTGAGTAAAGTTTCATATAAGCTAATCACGCCATCTTGCGGTTTCGTTCAGGCTACTCAGGTAGCAAGAACGCTTGAATCAGAAGCTTGTTACAATCACTGCCTGTTTAACTTATAATAAATTGAGATACGGAATAGACTTGAATTTGTCCGGTTTCCTAAAAAAATCATGGTCACGCAGCGCTTGCATCCGCTGAGATTTAGAGAGAGGCACTCATGATAAAGCTATTCTGAATTTGGATTTTCCAAAGAAATAATCAGACTTTTTTAATGAAATCTTATTTCATTTATAGATGGAACACATATATCTGTAGAAGGATACATGTACTGTGTTAGAGACACTATTTTGATATTTCTTAATTTAACACCATCGTTGTAACATACAAATGCGGAATGCGAAATATCAGTGCATACTAAAATGCGGAATGAAAACTGAACATACATATGAGATATAAGTTCAATATTTTCTTTTTTTGTTTTTTTTTCTGAGCTTGGTAATATCTGCATATAACCCTTTTTATTTTGTTGGTACATTTTGGTACATTTGTAAGTAAAGTATAATTAAAACTGTAGGCCTTGCTTCCTTGGACTACAGAAGCCCACATATTATGACATAGTTTCCTGCAGATCATTTGAAATTGCCAAGCATTATCGTCATATCATTGTTTAAATTCCCTATTCTTTCCAACCAAATAAATAAGCATCCGCGTCGCCCACTTGGTTTTTTGGGAAGCTAATACTTGTATAAAACCTTGTATTTAGACTAACATTGGAAATGTCTTCGACGAGTTCGAAAATCGGCTTGATTCGACTGTAACTGATGGAGTTGCAATTAGTTATCATTTGACCGTAAGCTTGTAAACACGGTAATTTAAGTAAATATGCACTGACCTTAATGAAACTTTGAATTGAAAGTAACATTGCATTGATCTCGGACGATTTTAAAAAAATCAGCTTGTTTTGACGGTAACTTATTGAGTTATAGTCCTTTGCAATAATAATTATTATTGGACCTTGTAAACACGATAACTTTAGTAAATATGAACCGAGCTTCATGAAACTTTGTATGAAGACTAACATTGGAAAGAGCACGGATGAGTTCGAAAATCGACTTGATTTGACTCTCATTAACGGGATTATTGCCCTTTGCAATAATAATTATTATTGGACATTGTAAATACGATAATGTGAGTAAATATGCACTCAGTTTCATGAAACTTTGCAGGTAGACTAACATTGGAAAGATCTCGGACCAGTTTGAAAATCGATTCGAAAAATCGAAAATTGATTCGACTGTAACTTACAGAGTTATTGCCTTTTGTATTATAATTAGTTTTGGATCTTCTTTACTTGTGTAAATATTCACCAAAATTAGCGAAACATTTTACGCAGACTAACATTAGAAAATACAAGTACAGAAATGTTCTTATTACATCGTAACTGATGAAGTTATTTCCCCTTGCAATACTACTTATTATTGGAATTTGTGAACATGTTAACTTGAGTATATGTTTACCGAACTTAATAAAATTTTGTATGCAGACTAAAATACGATATATCTTTGGCCAGTTTGGAAAATAGGCTTGATTTGACGGAGATATTGCCCTTTGCAATAATGATCATTATTTGAAACTTACAAATTACATCCCGGATTAATGATTAAATTATTGTATTTTGATATTTTTGATTACTATACATACGTTATGTAAATATTTTTACGTTTGTTTCCTATTTCGTGAATATTTTGTCCAAAGGAACAATAACATCAGTTGGCTAGTAAATGACATAACTCATTTGTATCTAATATCAGGTGATTGTTAAGGCCCATGGACTTCTGGTTAATTACTTGTCTGTGTCCAGCTTCTGTTCGTCATCCGACGTTTTTTTTTTTTACTTTAGAGTGTTATGTACAAGAAGCAGTCGCTTCACTGTGGCATATCACACACATATTGGTAAATTCGCACTTTTTATCGCCATCTTTTATCACTTACGTACGATTTTCTATTATTGTTTTGTCTATTATAATCTACTACGATATCTGTCAATGCATTGATAAAATGACAGCTTAACTAGACCTGAACAGTTTATCATGCCGATTTCTATCTAGATACTTTTCCGCATGTTTCAATCAATTACAAACATCATTCGGTTATAGCTATTTAATCATCTATTTTGACTGCGTCCTTTCTGTCGATTTTATCACTGAAAACGAAAGTTAATTCGAGTCCGCCATTTTGTTGCTTTAAAATTGATAAAGACAATTTAAGAATGATAGTTTGAACACATGAATAAATCATCTAATAGGACAATTTTTCATCATATAACGCTTTTTAAACTTATAACTATTACTCTCAAAACTTATTTTATTGGTCGATTCTTACGTGTGACAATGACGTTTCAGTATCCAAATGAGTCACATTCAGTCTTGAAATGTCATAAACGACTACGTCATGACAGATAGAGAAGTATTTATGGTACCTTATGATATGAACATTAACGAATCCCATTTTAGATTTTTGTTTGAAGAAACATGGACACCCGTATGAGTGAATGCTCCATGAGGTAATACAGGTAGTGTATTACATGTGTGTGTGTCGTATACGATTTGATGTTACCAACAATGTATTTTCAATCTGCGTTTCAGAGGACACTATAGGGAAAAGGATATTATTTCATAACACTGATTTTCTTATTTTTGCAGAGGTTGTGGACACGTTTTAGTTTCAGTAAAATACTGCTCTGTCAATTACCATTTGATTCCATAGTTGTCTCATTCAGTTTTTTGAACGCTAAAGATTTTAAGACCAAACGTTTTTAATCACGATGTTGAGAATTATGTTCAATTAGTTTTATCCATGTATTGTGAATATTGCAGACATTCCAATTTATTAATCGTAATATGGTCCTTTAACATCCTAACGTTGTTAACCAATTATTTCTTTTTTCGGTATCGGAAGTAGCCATATATAATATTGTAAATCGAACATTTAATAATCTGAACAATGTGCAAAAGACAAATACCAGTTCATGGTAATTAATGATAATTAATGTGCAAGAGACCAGACTCTGCTATATTGACAAATGTCATCAATTGTCATTTCTGTTGATTGATTTTGTTAAATGCATGTCTTTAATGAATTAAAATTGGTGAATTCGCTTTTGGCGACATTTAAAACTGGTTTTAAAACCGGTTTTGTACTTTGTATTCGTGAAAATGGAAGCATTTTTTTCTTCTCTATTGTAAATTATTGCTATTGCTCATTACTTTTGAAATAAAAATCAAGAACCAAAACATTCCATGACTTGTTTTCTACTCGATACATGCTAATACTTCTACTCCGATAGTCAGATAGGACTAACAATATGAATATGATTACAGTAAATCAAATAAAAGCGAACTGTTTCAAGCATAGTAGTGTCAAATGATTCCCACTTAGATGATCGCCATATTCAATTTAGGTCAGAAACGATTTTTTATCATTTATTGGTAAAATGTTACAAATAAGGTTTTAAAAATGAATGACACCATCTAGATGTTATCTAATTTAAAAATACGAAACAAGAAATCAGCTTTAAAACAGCCCTATATGTTCACCTATGAGTGTTGAGGTGTGCTGTGGTCTTTTACAGACATACTTTACTATATACAATATGATGAAGTGACACAATGATTTAGGAACCTTGAAGTTTAGTAAAATGCAGCCAGAATCAAAAGAATCACAAGAATACTAAATATGAATGCATATTTCTTCCTGAACGAACATTGTGCAATAACTTTCAATGTATTTTAGAGCTAGTCCGGTTGTCCTGTTAGCAAAATTATTGCCATTATTCTCCTTTTCTAATGACATATTATCTGTTCATATTACTTCTAATGACATCAGTCCAGTCCAGTGTGTCCAGTCACTTTGATACGTGTTACATTTGATCCACATATACGTTATGTCGGTTTTTCGTATTATAATATGACGGTTATCTGGATGACATCTGACCGTAAATACTTGTTAATGTTGGATTTTTTCCCCCAAAGTGAAAATGATTTTCGATATAATTAAGTAACCTACAAAAATGCCTAAACAGTTCGATTTTCTTTGATTTATTGTTGTAATATTTTTTATAATACATGTATATTATTTATATACTTACGTTTTTTTACTCCTTACGATTGACAGTTTTACGGCCATCTTGAATTTTACTTGTTTCGTGTTGTTTATCTACATCAAAGACATCTTTACCATAATTTTGATACCTCACTTGTCTTTGATCAAGAAATAAAACACAGATGTGCCTATTTTTCGTTCTTGGTCAGAATTTTCCATTGATGTCATAACCGGAACTTCATCCCGGTTTATGTAATATTACTTGTAGAATTCGTAAATATAAGTTGCCATTAGCCTGGACTATTGAGAATGCAACGACAGAGAGTCGTAACAGCGAGAGTTTAACAGTCACTTTAGAGATTATGTAGTTTGTCTATCATCCTAGTTAAGAGGATAGCATCCAACAACAAAAATACCATACTGAATGACCACCATTATTACATCAAGCATAAAGAGCACATTTTATATTGACATTATACAAAAAAATCGTGTTTTGGATGAATACAAATTTAGTATTCTTGCAAATATTGCAACATATTAAATGAAAATAAGGCGACGATAGCGGAAATACGGACACACTAGATATGGTGTCATACATGGAAATTATGTACCTGATGAAATGATGTTGACCTTACGATTTACCTCGGTCTTAATCAACCTGTCTAAATCAATCTTTCATAAAATACATTTCAATATATTCAATTTACAGATGACGTTGGTTGGTTGAATATATGAACTCATATTTACAGTTAGGATCGTTTAAGGATTTGTCATGATATATGTTTAATGAAAACTTGAAAAAAAAAAAAATTGAGGACGTTGACCTTCTGTGTATGCGGTATGCTGTCTGTGTGAAATGCGTGAATATGGTAGGTTTTTATGGTAGTTTTTTTATCCTGCTTGGCGTCCGGCACACCTGCTTGGCGTTCGGCACAAAAAGGGATTGGAACGACTAGTTTACCCGTTGTTGGTATAATGCTACTGGGTGGGTGTGCTTGTTCGGCGTCTTCGGTGGCATGTTTCAGTGAGACAACACTATAATAAGAGTTTCACTATTACAGGGAGACACAACACGAATATACTACAGCCTCCCAAAACATTCAAACATTTACACATGCAACACGTTACATGCATGGGAGGTCGTCCTTAAAATGACTTTAGTTAACATGACGGCGAACCCAATCAACCATTACGGAGGGTACTTATTGATTAGTTTCCAAATCTGAAACCTGATCATTTTTAGATTCCAAAGGTTTGCATCCGAACATAGTTTGACCTTTATATTAAATGATTCGCCGAAAAATAAACTGCGTTTTAGTAACAACTTGAATGATGTATTTTTCAGAGGTCATTGCTCATCGCAAAATACGAGGGTGTCGTTGCAGACATTGTATGTCAGAGCAAAACCTACTGAAAATAAAAACAAAAAATTATTACACTACGATAGAAGGTAGTGTATATGTATACGTAGTGCAATAATGAAATATCTTATTTTATTACATTATTCATAACAGGTTTTTATTTTCTAGTATCTGCAATAGTGATTGTCTCCCTTACATTACTAAAATACACGATGCATTTCAAATTATCATTCATATCAAGTAAAATATTATATAAAAAGCATCATATTTAAATCAGTTATGGACCACACAAATATTTTCTTATAAAGAACAGAGGTAGCAATTTTTCGTTCTTCACGTGTCATGTAGAAAAGAAGTCCCATTTTCACATATTTCTTGACTGCACTTGGGACAAAATATCATATCATTATCTGAAATATATCATAAAAAGTACACATAAAATAGCAGTAATACAATGCAAGCGTTTTGGTGATATTATGATATCTTATAAACGCATTAATTTAAATACATGTATCTTAATTACCGAAAAAGAAATTATTTCCGCTGGATCATATGGATATTGTTGTAAATTAATTGATATAAGTGATATTGTAAAACTTGCAGACATTAGGTATAGCTAGACTGCGAAATAATTAATTTTGTTTGATTTAATTTTGTCACTTTTAATTAATTGCAGTATATTTTAACAACACCTGGTAGAAATATATTGAGTATTCATTTTCCTAAGTTGCTTTTTGCTTATATTAGAGCACACCAAATCGAACAGTTTTCTAATCCAATATGTTTCTGTGTATTAAGATAATTTTTAACGACACCCACACCGCTCCACTATCATATTAGGCAGTGAGCTCGTTAGTATATTTCCACTGGTATCGTAGTACATCATACGTAGAGGTGCAAGTTGTGTCGCGCTACAGTTTGTTCGCTGTAGTGTTGTATGGTCACGTGATCCGAGAGGCACGACAGGGCATGCGCCAGAGCAAATTCCAGTATTAAATGAGGCCGGATACAGAATCCAATCATTCCAGCCTACCTCATGAAAACTAAACAATAAATTTGACTTGCAACACAAATCTTGTCCAGTACATGTACCCTCATCACCGGAAATATCGCGCCGCGACCGGATATATGTTTCAACCTTTGTATGTAGAATCAGGAATGGACGCGTCCGACTTAAGCGTCTTTTTGGTCTTTTGCGAGGACGCATAACACGTAGTGACCCCTTTCGTTTATCTCCCTTTGATTTGCGTCGCCTTCGACTTCCGTGAACAAGTACAAGCTGAATCCGTCGTCTGCACCCACGACACAGAATATGCAATTTCAAAATCTGTTCTTTTGAAAGCATTGCATTTTCTACCAGTTGTTTTGGTATTCCTAACTTAAACCAATGCGTTTTCTTCACGTCAGCGCGTAGTGACGTCACAACTTCACCAGGAGTTCCGTCATCATCAACAGTCGATAGCAAAATCGTTATTTTACATCCTGACTTACGATGTTTCTTTTTGACATCGGATCGCCTGTTTTTCGGTCTACATGATGTTCGAGGTCGGTTCTTAGAGCCCCTGTACTTTAGTTTGACCAGAACGTTAGCACTCTTCACCTCCAGTTTCCTGCCTTGGCTGTCACGGACCACTTTGAATTGAATGATATTGTCGTCTTGGAATCTATCTGTAAAATAATGACCTGTGGATAATTATTCATATATTATTCATAAATGTTCATTCATTAATAATTCATAATTACAATTTCACTCATAAATAAAATCCACATCTTAGATTGAGGATGCGTTAGCAAAATAATTACACAATGATTTATCAGACAAAAATAAATTTCAGCTGCTTATAATGATTTGAAAACCCTACAAGTAGGGCGTTAGAATTGTACCTGCTCCCCCAAGGCATTAATTTAGTCTAAAAAGTGGTATTTTCTATTGTTTGTATGTTTTTAATCCGACTTGGTGTTCAGTATAAAGGGATCGTGTCTACTTATTTGTCCGTACAATGTGATTTTGTGGGGTTTAGTTGGTTTGGTTTATCATATTAACATCCCAACAGTCAATGACATGTAGGACGGCCTCCCATGTGTGAAACGTGTTGCGTTGTGTGAATGTGTATTTCCTGGGAGGCTGCGGTATATCCGTGTTGTGTCTCCTTGTAATATTGGATTTTTTTTTCCATTTTTGTAGTGCTATCTTACTGAAACATATTGATGAAGACACCGAACAAACATGCCCCATCGGGTCACATTCACAATGGACAAAGCAGTCGTCTTTATGTTGAGCGTCAAGTAGGAGCAGAAACTACTACTTTAATTGACCATGGGGTGATAGATGCTAGATTATTTTTCATATGGACAAGCCCTTAGAAGGCTAAACGTGAGGCGGTGTCAAGGGGGATGAGAAAATATCCTAAATGTAGTCGCCTCTTACAATAGGGGCAACATGCACAATTACTTGGTATACTGTTTGGTGTCTTTGGCGGAATGCTTCTAAGACATAGCACCATAGGTGCGGGAGCACCACTAGTTTGGTGTCTTAAATTTACGTTCTATTAACAACCAGGGTCATGAAAGGCTGGCCTACCGTGTATGTGGTGTGTTGCGTGAATAAAGTGCGAGGTGTGTGTTTCGTGAGACTGTGATATATTTATATTCTCTCCTCTTGAATAGCGAGACACTTGCCCTATTATAATGCATTATCACTGACGCATGCAACCGAAGACATCGAGCAACACACCTCACCCGGTCACATTATACTGACAACGGGAGAACAAGTCATCCCACTATCTTCATGGTGAGAGTTAAGCAGGAGCAGAAACTCCCACTTTTATAAACTTTGTTGTGTCTCTGCCAGGGGACAAAACCCAGAGCCTAACCTATTCTAACCTTAAAAGATGTTAGGAAGAAGAAAGTCAGTTAGGAAGAAGAGAAAAGATAATATCCTAAATTTAGTCGCCTTTTACGATCATGCAATAGGGGCAGCAGGTACTATTCTAACGTCCTACCTGAAGGTCTAACCATAATCACAACACGAACATACCGCAAAATAGACATACACTCCCACATCGCATGCATGGTACAGCGTCTTTGAATTATAATAATAGAGTTTTAAATATAATCAAACATCTAGCTCTGTCTGTTTTCAACTCTTTTATTCTATTTTATTCGAACATGTTGATACTCCGTACAAATCTCACTCTCGCATTATACAATATCTTTGCTATTAATACATTATTTAAGTCACTGTGAGTTAAGATGATAATTTCGTTATAATATAAATATAAATTGTTGCATGCATTAAACGTGTCTTAACAGTTTTACAATTCTTTCTACATACCTTACCCGTATTATTTAATAATAATAGTGTGACCTTAAATTTCTAATCACTTTAGAAATGAGAAGGAATGTTATGAATAAGACAAGAATTACGCGTAATTATCAGTATCGACCATATTTAAAACATCTGACAAAAAAGAAAGTAAGAAAGAAAGCTAAGTATAGTTTAGCATCACTAAGTTTCATAGCTTCTGAATCCCACACCCTGAAATGAATCCTACAATAATTAGGTGTGTTGAGGTGATAATGATGTCCTCTAGCTATGTGTAAAGTTTGATCGGGATTGGATTTATAGTTTTTGAGAAACAGTGATAAACGCAAAACTTTTGAAGTCAAGTCTTATGAATAGTTTAGCATCCATAAATTGCATAGTCTCTGCATCCCACTACCTGAAATGAATCCTGCAATAAGTAAGTGTGTTGATATCTATATTTAAAGTTTGGTAAGGATTGGACTGAAACTTTTTGAGAAACAGAGCTAAGCGCAAAACTTTTAAGTGAAATTTTGACGACAACGCCGCCGCCGGAAAAGTAACACCATAGTATCGCCTTCGCGAACTATCGCCGCGGGCGATACAAAAATCAAAACCACCATCTATGAAGCGCTTCAGCTGGATTGTCATTGAATTGATATAGGTAACTTGTTAAATGTTAAACTTAAATGTCGTTTCTGAGAATTGCTGTAATATATTTGGGTTTTTTCTTTTGCGGGTAGGCATACTAATTTCGCGGCTTGCATTACGAAACAAGTTTACTTATGACGGGTTAAAAATTGAATGGGGAAAAACTTTCACTAAAAGTTACGTACAAGTAGATGTCCATACGAGGAGACAAAAGTTCCGCGAATTCACTTTGTTGGGTCAGTATACAGTTAACATTTTTCATGCAACAATTAGCAATTAAAAGTAGTTCAGTTAAACTACATACCTTGCATTACGATTACCTATGAATACTTCAAGGGATATTTGATAAAATGAATAATAATGTCATTATCATAAAAGTCGGAATAGACATATTATCATCCACATGAAGACGTAAGTTCGTTTGTGTCAAATTCATTCGTTGAAAATCAAATTTATGATTTGCATATGATGCGTGTCTAACGATACAAATATTTTGATGAGAGGTACGAAAGACTGCAAGTCTGGATTACATTAACACCAATAAACTCATCTCCAAGATAACAATATGTAGGATATGCTTGTTCATTAAACATATATGCACTCATACAGCGTTTTAAAGTTAGAAACACGCCGTCCCGCCAAACTTTGTTATTGTTAGTCAGTCTGATTAATTAACAGCCAGAGTCATGTAACTTTTCTGCTGACCAAACATACCAATTGAAAACTGAAATAGTACTGCCCCGAGTCATGTAAGGACAGCCTCCCATGTATGCGGTGTGTGGTGTTTGAGAGACTGTGGTATATTCGTGTTATGTTTTCTTGTATAGTAGAACTGTTGCTCTTTTTATAGTGCTATATCGATATTATTGCTCTCAAAACTTTTTGTTCATATTTATTTCTCATAATATTCAGTCATTTCTCGAGTTATCCACGGCGAAGGGGTTTAATTTAAACCGTCAGTTTGTGACCGATCAGTACTACAATTGTATGAATATTAAAGTTAAAGATAAGATTGAGTGCAATCAAAATTATTAAAAAAGAAAATAAATTACAGAATGAGTTTGATCAATGAACTCACCCGTCTTTCAACCGTGAAAATAACATTAAACCACCTTCTCATCATAAGTTCACACCAATCTGATTAAAACCAGCTCTAAAATACGCTTACGCTATGAATAAGCGTATTGAAGAACTGGTTTTCATCAGATTGAAGTTCACACGTTCACGTAACAATACATGTATGTGCTATAGGAGTGAGGTTACTATTAGTTCACATACAATGTGAAGAGCGAGTTCTTCTAAAAATGCAATCCCTTCATCAATAACTAAAGCTATTTAAAGTGAAAACGAAATCAAAACTAATGTTACTCTTAACACTGTTAAGTTGTGTACATAGCACTATAAAAAGGACAAGAGTTCCACGATACAAGAAGACAAAAACACGAATATACCGCAGTCTCTCAAAACACGCACCACGCACTTCATACATGCAACACACCGTCTTTACGTGACCCTGGATAGAAACAAACTTTTGTACAATCAGCGTGTATTCACCTCACTAGGCCTTAACATGATGTTTTAATAAAGTACTATTAACCGACCTATTTCTGTGAAGACTTCACTTTACAATTTTATGCTTAACAACATTTTCACGTCGACATAATTTCACGATTTACACGGAAACTATTCTATTTTACTGTTAAATGAATCGTTTCGCGGTGATTTGTTTCGGCGGATTCTGATCGCCCGTAAAATAAATCGCAGCTAAAGTATTCAAGCTACTATCTAGTTAGAATTAATTTTCCGTTTCTACCCTGTCGGCAAATCTTGATTCCTCTTATTGAATATCAATTTTATGAAATAGTTTATAACGAGAATAGGCATTATGCTTATCTTCATCATTATACGATAGGTTTAAGCACACAAAAATATAAAACCTTACAGTAAATAGACAGTAAAAACATCTACATAACCTAAGGAATGCTACAAATGGCGCAATTCCTGAGAGAACAGAAATACTCAATTGGATAAAAATAACTCGCACATTATGAGGCAGCATTTAAAATAGATTTGGTTAGAGCTGTACAGTAATGCATACCTGCTGGCTCAGAAAAACTTATCATTTCCTGAAGTTCAGCGTAGTAGTCTCCCTTTGGCGAGGTTGTCGCTGAGTCATTATCATTAACGATTTTCAAAAGTTGACACGCAGACGACTTCTTTAGTGATGTGGCGGGAAATGGTCGATCTTTGTATCCAAGCCCGCCCAGAATTCTGCTCTTGATAACCTGCGTTGCCTTGAACTTCTCCAGCTGGGATGAGTAGCTCTCCATGTCAGTCGGGGGCGGAGAACAGTCTTGGACACACGAAACCAGGACCAGCAGACTGGTCAGTGCGCACACAACAGGGGTCACGTGACCACACATAGCGCTAGAGACCCATCAGGTCACGTGACAGGGACTGAGTGAAATTGTTGAGCGTGTCTGCCGGATTGTGTCGGCTGTGTGGGGAGGCCTCGAGGTTACGTTTGGAGCTGTAGACCGAACGTTACTACAGATTCTTGTGTAAACACAAGCCTTGGCAGTGGGTATAGAAATACCGCCGATTCGCTAGCGCCCGGCATAATTGTCGCTAATTTATCATAAATACCTATCACTGAAGCCGACTGCACTCCACACACGGCCTCCCGCACAGCTCATGCGGTCTGGAGTGTTAGCTGCACGATTTCATAAGTGACTAAAATTTGAACTCGCTCTCTATACCAAAAATGCCTATCAGGTATAAATTTGGTTGATGCAATGCTCACCACCTGTTCCTGCTCACATCCCGCGCGAGGGCACGGTGGATCAGTTACGGGGCTCTATGGGTCACAAAATACGACGAAAGAGTTGAGCAGAACATTATGGTGTCAATATCACAGAAATAAATAGATTAAACAGAGGGGGTATGACTCAGACACTGAGTGCGAAAGAACACGTCAGATCAAAGGCAAAGTTAAGGCAATAAATACACTGGCAAAGTCAAAAGTCACAAAATGAAAAGTGGACATAACAAATAGAAGGCGGGTCAAAGGTCACAGTAACACTGACAAGAGGTCACGACACAACAGGCAGCGATGGGTCAAAGGTTACTAATACAGTGACTAGATAGGTCAAAGACGGGTCAAAGATTGCTGAAGCACTGATCTGATAATATATAGCGAGTAAAGGTCAAAACAAGCGAAGGTAACAATTAAATTTACTTTAAGTTGGTTGGTTGGTTGGTTGATATATTAGATGAACAGCCAGTGATTTTAAGGTACCCTCACGTGTTTCTGGTGTTTTGCGTGTATGGAGTGCGCGCGTGTTTTGGAAGACCGCGGTATATCCGTGTTGCGTATCTTTGCAATGATGGAAACGTTTGCTCTTTTTAAAGCACCATCTCACTGAAGCATACCGCCGAAGACAAGCGCACCCAACTTGATCAGATGTTACTGTGGAAAGTCATATATATGTAAAAGCGCATATCTGTGGTCACTCAAAGAGATCGATGGCTTACAAATATCACGGAAACGTTGTTTAAAGTGAAAGAAACTTAACGAAATTGAATACATGCAATTCAAAGGTTACATAATAGGGAGTACAACTGAATAAGGCAAAGAAACAAACCACTCACTTCAAAAATGCAAATCTTTTCCTAATTAGCTACAAATTAACAGTTGGTCGACGATTTTACACAGCTACATATGATATCAAAGGTCTTGTACATGGTTGAAGGATCACAATTGATAGTTTAAAAATCTTTTTTTTTCTGCTGACCAAAATTACGAATTGGAAACTGAAATAGTACTGCCATTTGTCAATTTAAATGTAAAAGCCGTTTGTATTATTAATTTGTATTCTGGAACATTGCACGAAGGTTGTTTAATTCACCAGTCACGTTTAAACTGTGAAGGGGTGTTTATAATGTTTCGACTGTCATATGCAATAGACATGCCGTGCTTTTGTCAAGGCAATGTTGGTTCATGTTGAGTGAAAAAGGACAAAATGTGTGCAAATAAACCTGTCCTTAATTCAAATTAAGATTAAAGAAGCACCTGTGAAAACATCAAAGGTAATTTATGATATTTTTATTTGCTTTTAAACTGCCTTATTGCAGAAAACTGTTAATGTTTAACAACGAGTCCGTATAGCTCGCAACCTTTTATTTGTGGAAGAATATTTTTTCAAGTAGTTCACAAATGTTGTTTACATCTTTAGTGTAACGTTAATCATGATTTATTCTTTATCATGCGAGATCAAAAGATTGCATGAATGTAGTCATAATAAGGTATAATGTTGTGTTATACAATATGTAAAACATTTAATGGCTTTTATAAAATACTTAACTTTAATGTATTTTTCAATGATAAATACTTTGTTGAATTATACATATCAGATTATTATAATTTGTTCGACTAATTTGGTTATTGACAAGTTTTCCCCGACGAATAATTGACAACTTGGCATCCCATATCACAAGCACTATCAGACTCCGAAAACAATAGTACATGTACTTTACATGTCCCTACAAAATTAAAAACAGACGTAAACATCGTACAAACTCCATTAAGTTGAAGGAACTTTAACCCACATTGCTTTCTTATCTGCTGTGTGAAGCAGGGTTGAGAAGAGTTGAAGTGTGCAGACGGATGCAGGCCGGATAGGCGTGACCTAGATTCTGACCCCCGCAGACTCCAACATCACGTAACATTAGGCAGGTATCTTGGGAATGCTGGCCTGTACTAGTCACGCAATATCAGTTTTACAACTAGAAATAACTTTTGAAGAGTTTAATGTAAATGTAAACTGAACAGAAATCATTGGTTGTTAAGGTCATGGCCCATGTTAGAAATATGGGTTTTATATGTGTTTCTATGATGAAACTAAATAAAAAGTGGGAAAGTGTACTCTTTGTTAAATGTATAGAAACATATTGTTTGTGCTTTAGGAGCTTCATGCTTCCAATATTACAAGGCGACGCAGCACGAATATACCGTAGGCTACCAAAACAGACATACACACATTGCATGCATAGGAGACCGTCCATAATGAACATGGCTATTAATAGAACGTAAATACATGTACAACCAACCAAAGATGTGATTCAATCTGATTTTAAAATTATTTTTCTGCCAAAAAACAATTGAAGTTTAATCTTATTTGTTCAATTGTCTGAAATTCAAATTAACCGTCATGTTTAATTAATTAATATCTACATCTTTTCACTCGTGTCTCGTAAATAGAAATGTTAATGTTAAAAGAAAATATAACGATGTGTTTTGAAAAGTTATCAACATATTTGATGATAACAACCGTCATACAAAATTAGGTCAAATTTAGGTGACATTTGGGTTAAAGCACGTTCACAAAATATCGACTCGACTTTCATTTTTAGAACGTGAATGTTAAACAATAAAATTGTAGAATCATTTCCTTCTGAACAATCTAGTAAAGATAAATGCCCCATAAAGGGGGTCGTCTTAGTTTTCCTGGCGTCACCCAAATTATCGCGCAGTAGTTGGCTATCACTGAACCAGGGACAACACAGCGATATAAAAAACCAATATCAAAATAAATTTACACAGAGAAGTTTGATTTCGTTTAGTTTGCAACTACATGTATTTCTTATGCCATAAATATATTCATATTTTTTATCATTTTAATTTATTGATATTCATTATAACACGACATTACAAACATGAAAGAATATAAACAATTTATCACTTCATAGCTGAATATGAGTTACCACTTAAAGTGTATACTACCTTACTAAAGATATGTAGATGACAAGACAATCTTTACTAAGGAAGCTTGAATCATAAGCGGTTTCAAATAGCATATGACTATAACAGGTTGTTATTTTGAACTGGTATGGTATGTTGTCATTTATTATATATACCATGTATTACGATACCAAATTACAGGTTTAAGACAATCATGATAATAAAAGCAAATATGCAGCTTTGACACCAAAAATGTATAGATAAATATTGTTTCATTTTGAAATTTGAATGCAAGGTTGGTATACAATATATACACACATATATATAATGATAATAAATGTAGAATATTCCTTACGGATGGAAAAAACATATATGTATGTATTTATACACATATATTTATATGGAGGCTTCTAATAAGCATTTGTGATTTAAAAAATGTTTAGATATGTGAGTGTCTTTTTAAAATTTGAAAACACCTGGTGAGTATGTTACCTCTTCAACTGGCTATTGTTTCACTAAAGATATGACGTAACAAGACAAACATGACAATAGAAACTTTTAATATCGATATATCTATATTTGTCTGTCGCTATAATTGTAAATTCATTTTAGTTTTCTTAAATATAGTGGACTTTTCGATGATACTCTTGTGGCGATATCAAAATACATGTATTTATAAGCTTTGAACAAGGTATGGAACTTATTGAATAGTTTTACCTTGTTAACAATAAATTACACTTTTTTTCAATCTCAAAAGTCGTTACATTTCTCTGACATAAATTATTGTTCTTTTTCATTGTTCAACCTAGGCTTAAGCTTGATTTTCATATAACATGAATCATGATATTAAACCACGTGTTTGGTAATTCTACCATTATCTTGTATTCTCCACATTGATCAATTAAATTACCAAATACTCATTACAGATGGGCTCATTACAAAAAAAACAAATCTATCTTTTCATTGTATTTACTTTTCATTTGGCGCTAAAACATTGGTTTTATCATTGTTCAGGTACAGTTGGCAATGTTTCTAGGTGAATGGGAAAATTGTGTTTCCACTTATGTTTTATCTTTAATGTATTGTTTTTGACTTAGTGGTTTCTCTTCACCTATTGGTAATGTATCACTAGAAACATCGTTATTGTCAATGGTTACAATAACATACTGAATATGAAAACATTTCAAAGTCAGTAAATAACACCTGAGAGATAGCTATGTATTTTACGACAGGTGTCAGAGGCACTAGTGCCATCATCGGAATGTTAAGGGACTTTGACAACACTATAGGAGAACTGTTCCCGAGGGAAAGGACCATAATAGATTTAGTACGTCACATGACATTCATTATGACGTCATATATTTGGTCGCGTGCTCATTCCCAGGGGACCTTACATTGGTGTAGTTCCCGTAGTCAGGTATAGTCTCCCGTAGTCAAGAAGGACAAGGAACTATCACAAAATAGACCATGGCTGTTATTAAATCACATTCCTAGTAATTATCATGTGATGTACTAAAGTTCGTAATATGCTTGTTAGTTAGTTTGTTTGATTTATTAATTAACGTCCTGTTAACAGCCAGGGTCATGTAAGGACGGCATCCCATGTATGCGGTGTGTAGCGTGTTATGTTGTGCGATGTGCGTGTTTTGGGAGACTGCGGTATATTCATGTTGTATCTTCTTCTATAGTAGAACTCTTTCTTTTTTTAAAAATTCACTGAAGCATGCTGTCGAAGACATCAAGCAAAGCACCTCACCTGGTTATATTATACTGATAATGGGTCCCTAGCTCACAGGAGTGAGCGTTGCACCGATGCACAAAATTCAGGCAGTACCAAGGGAGACGTTGGAGAGAAGAAAATTAGTTAGGAAGAAGAAAAAAAATATTTCGGTCTAACTTTAGTCGCCTTTTTACGATCATGCAACAGGGACAGCAATTACAATTCTAACACCCTACCTGCAGGGCCCGATAATGTGCCCTAAATGAAGTCACCTGGCTAAACTAACTGAACGTTGTATTCCGGAAACTACTCCAACAATGTAAGAGTATAGCACGATGAGACACGTTTGATTATTATGTCGTGTTTATCCTATGAGGTAACAATCGGGGCAGGATTCACACGGCGCAGACTTTGGCTCGATATAAACTCAAAATTTCAAATTGTGTTTACATTAACCTTCCACATCCTGAAAGAATTATCCCAAATCATGTTAAATCCAAAATACAAAACGTCACTCTTGCACTTTTATACTGAATTCAAACATTTCTTTACCCCCACCACTATTTGTAAGTCTACCCGGTCTCCAGTTTTACTCGGTAGTTACAAATTACGGAATGGTGATGGAAAGGAAAATATCATTATCTTCAAAATATCTTGCAGTATTTCGACTAAAATGTATATGCTTATTTAAATATTTCCAGAATTCACCAGAACTTATAAAAAAAAACGTGTTTCCATACATATAAACAAGCTTGGTTACCACTGTTAATATTATCTTTCCACTTCATACACCTTCATATAAATTGATAAACCAGAAGTGACGAAAATTTGAATAAGATTTAACTTAGATTATACCGCGCTGTATATTATTGCTATATATGGTTCACCTTTAAAATGTGTGATTGTTCCGTGGATTGATATTTTGTCATACCAGTTAGTACAGCTGGATGTGTTCAAGGATACCTACTGATTCACGCTATGCATATTTTATGACATTCTGGTAAGTTTTTCACTCCGTTATTTAGTGTCAAACTAGCGTCCTAGTTCGAGGGCGGAACTTGCGAAGACTCATATAGGCTATCCAGATTAGATGTCGATATTGTCCATCAAAAGTTTCTCAATATCGACGTATAATATTATTGGATTATCCGGAAACGTATTCATACGCCCTACCTGCAGGAGTGTGAAGACTAGTATGCACGTTGTCGGTATAATATGAAGGGGTGTGTCTTAGATGACATTCACCAGTGTTATAGAATCTGGTGCTTTAAAGGGAGCCAAAAAATAAAATTATTACCATCCCGATAACTACCCAACCTTGGATGGATTGGATACTAGTACTAAACGCATAGAACACAATGTCAGGCACGGCGGGTCATGTTATACATTCCGTCAGATACTACTCGTGTCTAGTATTTACATGTGATGTGAATGGCAGAATAGAAAGGTTTTGAATCTTAATGTTTCATTCGATTATATTTCAGAATTCTTTAGTGAAACGCGTGCCATGAGAAAGTGTACGTACAAACAAATGTTGGTTTTAGGTATTGAATTATGACATCACCTGTCAGCCGTACCGAGTTAACTCGGAAATGGTTGTTCCCCAATGGATATTTCAAAATGATGAAAAGTTGATGATCTCGAAGTAAATAGGTTTGGATTTCAACAGCAGATATAAGAAACTCACTTTACCTATTAATGTACCTAAAAACCATGTAGATAGAACCCGAGAATAATCTCCTAGCATTATTTATACATATAAATCTTCATTTGTAGAATTTTCTGATTATCTCTCAGTGTGTTTCAGTCGGGAAGAATGCAACATTTTGGATTCAATCCAATTTAAAATAGTTTTAATTACGCGAGGTTAAAATGAAAATAAAACCACACGGATTTCGAGGTACAGATTAAAATTTAATCTTTCTTTTAACCTGCATTTATAAACATCGGCGCTCATTCTTAGGTAATTTAAGACTTTTGTCTTTCATCACACTGTTAATAGGACGTAAACATAATAAAGCATTCTAAACTGAAATTTTGACCAAAATTATAATACAGTCAATTAACCAAACGGCAGTTGATGTCTTATCTTAAGACATATTAAGCCTTAACCAATATCTCAATTTCCATATAACCGAGCCAAAGTAATTATGAACTGTTTCTGTATTTAGATTTAAAAAGATTTAACTTTAAACCTAAATCCCTTGAAATGATTTTCTCGACTTACCTTTAAACTTAAGGTCTTGAAAGGATTATATTCAAACATATTTACACTGCTATTACGAAACGAGTTTCTCAGCTCCAATGATGTTGGTTTTTGGATTCTAACTTTATTTTAAAAAAAGGATAGATGTAAAAAAAATATATATATATATACGCCTATACTAACAAAAACGTTAGCAGTATTTGGGTGGCACATCATCATTACATTTCTTTATGAATGTCTTTACGTCTTGGATTTCAAGCGTCTTAATTTCTGAAGAAAACATCACAACTTCATACTTAAAACCTTCCCTAAATTGATTTGACTTTTGACCTTAAGGTTTGCGTTCGCCCTTTTTGGATTGCTTTGGGTTCTATCCTTTTGGTAAGGGCCTTGGTTTATGGAAGTGGTGCTTGCTGTTACTCATAATTAAGGGAAATTTAACTTTCCCTTTAAAACTATAAACTGAACACAACACATAGGGAAGGTCGTTTTTAATTGACCTTAGCTGTTAATAAGATGGTCAACCCAACCAACCAAGCAAGCTATCATTGCTGATTTCCTGAAATCACCTCGCTTACTTTGCTGTTGACCTGGCCGTTCGCCACTGTTATAAAGCACATTAGAAGGTTTGAAATGTTGATGTTCCAGTATCGTGATCATGACAACTCATTTTCCACAAGCGACTACATTTAGCTTTGTGGTTTGTGCTGCTAAATGAAGGCATTGCGATTCAGTGCGAAAGCATTTTAAACAAGAGGCCCATGGGCCTTAACGGTCACTTGAGTTCAGATACAGAATGAAACAAAGACATGCATATAAACACTATATATTTGCCCATCAGGCCCTTGAAGTCAGTCAGTGATTTTATAAATTTGACTTTTTAATCTATGAAGATTATTTGGTTCCATCAAATCTGTGAATTCAGAAGAAAGATTTTTGAAATGTTATCCATTTTGACCCCTTTTGGCCTCACCCCTCTGGCCCCTGGTGGTCGGCCAGGACCAATATGGATATGATGTTAAAAGGCTAATAATTCTAACCCAGTTTGACTAATTTCCTATGAAAAATAGGGTCACATTATTCACAATTTTTGTAAAGGACTGTAAGACTTTTCCATCTATGCAGAGTATTTGATTCTACCAGTTCCAGAATTTCAGGTGACCTAAAAAGGCAAGAGTAACATTGAAAAATACCATTCATAGATCACAATGTTTTTGAAGCACAGCTTCTCACAATACCCGAAATATACTGAGCGCCGATGAAAACGCAACACTTTTTAATATTTTTCAGTTAATTGTTTTTTTCATATCAAATAATTTTATAATGTAAAACTTTGAGCACCTAACCTATGTATACAATAATGATTCGCATGGCTGAACTTGCTCTCGGGCCGTGAAGCGGTCGATTGTTGAAAAAGTACCTATCTGCACGTGCACTCGGTATCAATGCGCACTTGGTCTACCCATTACACGTGTACAGTCCTTGTGGATAGGAAACTGTTTTCCACATTCAGATTTTGAAAACGACGTTTAGTTTGGAAAACGATATTAAATTTTGCATATTATAACAGTGTTGCGTTTCCATCGGCGTTCAGTATATAAGGGGATATAAGCCTTATATTATTTAGGGGCCGCGGTGGCCGAGTGGTTAAGATGTCCCGACATATTACCACAAGCCCTCCACCTCTGGGATGCGTGTTCGAATCCCATGTGGGGCAGTTGCCAGGTACTGACCGCTGACCGGTGGTTTTTCTCCGGGTACTCCGGCTTTCCTCCATCAACAAACCTGGCACGTCCTTACATGACCCTGGCTGTTAATAGGACGTAAAACTAAACAAACATATTATTTTGGTAAGCTACTAATAACTAACTAATTAATCAAACTATTAATTGGTCAGCAAATTACCAAATTATTAATAAGATTGACACTACAGAAACAAATAATCATCTTGATATCTTTTGCAATGTAACGCGACTGGGCTGGGTTGATAATCGATATCCGATTAGTGTTCGGGGATCCGGGGTTCGAACCCGAATTGTCTGATATATAGTTTCTCCCTTGTTCCAGCTTACAACACCCTGTAGACTTTGGTTTATATGTTTAAATCACCTCATAAAATCATGCAGCATATGTATGTCAACAAGAAGAGAGAGAAAACTTTGTTCGTTCCCTTCTACTAAGTAGAAGGCCGTTCTGGCCGAGTATTGGGTATCCGTTCAAAAATAGTTTTAGTGCGTCGAATACCCTAATAATTAATGAAACAAAATACCATTATTCATGAAAGAAATGAAATACTCCATTATCATGTCTTATTCAAAAAGAAAACATAAATACAAAAACAGTTTAGGAATTTAACATTTGTGAAACAGCTTTTAAAACAGAATTCTTCTTAGCCAAAAATGACAAACATTGTATATATAACAGCTGTGATTGGCTATGATAATGCTTAATTCTTCTGGTTCATGTTATTTTCCTTATCTGCAAATATTGTTAAAACTGTTAAAATCTTGCAGACTTATAATACTACATTATAAGTCGTTTTATTATCTAAACGACTTATCATCACTGGTATTATCTTAGGAATTAAAGTATTATCTAAATGGCATAAAGTTAGGTAATATAGCTATAAAGACACAAGTCTGTGTCTGGGAAGTTGCAGGATGATGAGAAGTTATTGCCAATGTGCAGACGGATGCAGGCCAGATGGAGGCGACCCAGATTTTGACCCCCGTCGTCTTTTAGCTTCTCTAACCACGTGACTCGGTAATCAAATGCCTCTTCGCCTTCCGATAAAAGCCACAAAAACGCAGTGTGCAAAGTCGTTTAATATTTGCAGGCTTGTATTAAATAAAACATTCGTGCAGCTGTATTGCGGAATCGGTTGTGTTTCAAGTTTTAACTAAGGCATAGTGAAATAAATATTTTGAACAAAACATGTGGAATAGGTTTAATATTTATTAACTAAGAACTGTCACCCAGGAGACCAACTTAGCACACCAACCCCACATCGGATTCGTAAAGAAAGGACATACCTCTGAAAAAATGGATTATCTTGTTCCAATATATCTAACGTTCATCTATACTCTATAAGGATTATTGCCGCCAAGTGTCATCGAAATCCCTCTAGTAGTTTAGGAGGAGTAGTCGGATATATCGTAATCCCTCCAGTAGTTTAGGAGAAGTAGTCGGATATATCGTAATCCCTCCAGTAGTTTAGGAGAAGTAGTCGGATATATCGTAATCCCTTCAGTAGTTTAGGAGAAGTAGTCGGATATATCGTAATCCCTTCAGTAGTTTAGGAGAAGTAGTCGGATATATCGTAATCCCTCCAGTAGTTAAGGAGGAGTAGTAGGATATATCGTAATTCCTTCAGTAGTTTAGGAGAAGTAGTTTAGGCGAAGTAGTCGCATATATCGTAATCACTTCAGTAGTTTATGAGGAGTAGCCCGGAATATCATAATCCCATTAGTGGTTTAGGAGAAGTAGTCGGATATATCGTAATCCCTTCAGTAGTTTAGGAGAAGTAGTCGGATATATCGTAATCCCTTCAGTAGTTTATGAGTAGTAGCCCGAAATATCATAACCCCTTCAGTAATATAGGAGAATTAGTCGGATATATCATAATCCCTTCAGTAGTTTAGGAGAAGTAGTCGGATATATCGTAATCCCTTCAGTAGTTTAGGAGGAGTAGTCGGATATATCGTAATCCCTTCAGTAGTTTAGGAGAAGTAGTCGGATATATCGTAATCCCTTCAGTAGTTTAGGAGAAGTAGTCGGATATATCGTAATCCCTTCAGTAGTTTAGGAGAAGTAGTCGGATATATCGTAATCCCTTCAGTAGTTTAGGAGGAGTAGTCATATATGAGAATTAGTCGGATATATCGTAATCCCTTCAGTAGTATAGGAGAAGTAGTCGAATATATCGTAATCCCTCTAGTAGTTTAAGAGAAGTAGTCGGATATATCGTAATCTCTTTAGGAGTTTAGGAGAAGTAGTCGGATATATCGTAATCCCTCCATTAGTTTAGGAGAAGTCGGATATATCGTAATCCCTTCAGTAGTTTAGGAGAAGTAGTCGGATATATCGTAATCCCTCCATTAGTTTAGGAGAAGTCGGATGTATCGTAATCCCTTCAGTAGTTTAGGAGGACTAGTCGAATATATCGTAATCCTTTCATTAGTTTAGGAGCAGTAGTAGGATATATCGTAATTCCTTCAGTAGTTTATGAGGAGTAGCCCGAAATATCATGATCCCATTAGTGGTTTAGGAGAAGTAGTCGGAAATATCGTAATCCCTTCAGACGTTTATGAGGAGTAGCCCGAAATATTATAATCCCTTCAGTAGTTTAGGAGAAGTAGTCGGTTATATCGAAATCCCTCCAGTAGTTAAGGAGAAGAAATCGGATATATCCTAATCCTTTCAGTAGTTTAGGAGAAGTCGGATATATCGTAATCCCTTCAGTAGTTTAGGAGAAGCAGTCGGATATATCGTAATCCCTTCAGTAGTTTAGGAAAAGCAGTCGGATATATCGTAATCCCTTCAGTAGTTTTGGAGGAAACTGTCGGATATATCGTAATCCCTTCAGTAGTTTAGGAGGAGTAGTCGGATATATCGTAATCCCTTCAGTAGTTTAGGAGAAGCAGTCGGATATATCGTAATCCCTTCAGTAGTTTAGGAAAAGCAGTCGGATATATCGTAATCCCTTCAGTAGTTTTGGAGGAAACTGGCGGATATATCGTAATCCCTTCAGTAGTTTAGGAGAAGTAGTTGAATATATCTTAGCTTACCATGTAAGGTGCCAGGCTATTTTAGGAAAAAGAATATAGGCAAAACATAAGCAAGTCATCAAAATAATGTGTACAATAGAGTTATCTGTGGTACTGACGTGCCGTAGTGATAGATATTTCTAAATGTGTTTTTAAATATGATATAAAACAATATACAACATATTGATATATTGATACCTCTTCTTAAACGTTAGCCAATATGAGCTTAATCCGTTGCGTTTATCAGTCCATATTGAGCTGCTAAATATAACAGTGTCGTTTTAAGTTTTCTATTATAACATTTGTTCAAACTTTTTAGTTTTCATTCGGCAAAATCTGACGACTCATTTTGACTTTTCTTTGAATATATAATTCCTACGCATGATTTATATATATTTACAGTTTGCGCTGACATGGACTCAAAAACCATTCTTTCTACTATTACCATTATCAGTGTATAATGATAGTACAACACGTGCGGCGATTCTATTGTTACGGAAATAGGCGCTGACGTAGCAACGTGGGGTCATGACCTCTCTTTTGGTGGGAACATATGAATGACTCTATTCCGATCCGCTGTTCAATCGAATTAGTTGACGATGACGAGAGAGAAAAAAATATGGTATTTTTAATAAAAACTATGCAACTGTCGCGAGAATAAATAATATTAATTTGCGCGAAAAACTGTAAATATAAGGAATATATTTTGAATTTGTTGAGGTTATGAGGGTATAATGATAATTGAGCCCGTGTAAATTTTAAGTAACCCGGCTTCGCTGGGGTTACATAATTTACACGTGCATGTGTAATGACTTAAGTAATATGTATCCCTCCCTCTCCCCTATTTGTATGCGCCTTCCTATGCCCATGTTAAGTAGGCTCCTAAACCACTAATGAACCACGTATGATGTCAGCTGGTTCTTGTTATGGAGTTAATAATGTACATGTTTTATATTCGACCACATGTGAGAAGAGTATTTGACTCAATGTGCAATCGAATCAAAAGAAAGTCCATTATAATCATTACACTGTAGTCATCATATTTTTATGCATGCCTCCATGTCAATGAAACATAATCATGATCGGACGTGTTACTGCCATAATGTGTTTTTTTTTTCTTGTTTGTGGAAACACAACGCCTACCCTATTACTCTCGGGTTTTTAAGCAACCAACCTGACCGACTTTTACGAAACTTAATATACTATTAGGCAATTGTTAATTTTAATGACGCAAGCACATCTGTTGCAATTTATGTATATTTTTATACCCCCACATCGACCGAGATTGGGAGACACATTGGGGCGATCCCCCTTCCATACAACATATAACACCAACAGTCCTTTTAGAAATCTGTACATCATGTCGATTTCGTGAATACTGTAATCGACAATCTCGATTGCTCATTGAAACATAATTTTAATTTTGTAATCAAAACTAACAATAATAGTCCCGAACAAAACGTAAACTATTAAATACTAGTATTAATTAAGACAATTTGCATGTGCCATTTTCTTTCCTTTTGCATACTCGGTATATTTTTAAAAAAAATATCTAATTTTAGTAGCATCATGATACATGCACTTACGAACACAATTTTACACACGTGTATCAACTGATGGATTTTAAAATTTTGTTTCTATTATCAAAAGACCGGAAATGTTTCCAATACATGATCATAAGTCTTTAAGAATTTATACAATTTAGACAATATCTCGCGAAATAGAAGGAATACACACTATAGCATCAGTTGTAATCTCGTCGTTTTTTACTTGCGTCATCAGCTTACAGACATTGGCGTCACGATGAAAAACACATTCTTCTTTTTTTGTCGTTAATGTAGTATATGTAATTAGTGTAAAACTGCCACAGCGTAAAGCTTACTCAGAATTAGTGTTTATCAAATCGACATCACTTCATTTTTTCCCCTGGTATATTGGGAGGCCATAAAGAGATCTGGATCGTTCTGGATATAATTTGAAGATTCTCCATACCATATTACTTCTTTATCGTGTGGTTTCATGGTTGATTTTATTGTGGTTTATCAATCTGTTCACCAAATGCCTTGCAGGGCAGTCACTCGTATGTGTGAAATGTTAGAATTGTGTATATTTTGGGGACTGTCGTATGTTCTCGAAAGCCATTATCACGCTGCCTTTCTTAGGCATACAGCCGAATCGATGCGTCGAAGATATCAACCAAGCAAACCGCAATTGTTCACATTATACAGATACGGGTAAACCAGTCGTCACACTCCCTTTATGCTGAGCGCCAGGTAGGAGCAACAACAACCACTTTTATGGACAATGGTGTGCCTTGGCCAACATAAATGTTTTTAGCCCTTCAAATATAATGGTGATAATCGCTGCCAAATTGATAATTTCCTGTGTAACCTCAATACCGATCGAGCAAAACCATGCAGGGACCAAAGAGAGTGCTTAAATTCTACTTAATGGTGTGCTTGCCAAAATTTAAAACTTAATTAACGTCCTATTAACAGCCAGGGTCATGTAAAGACGGTCGTCCATGTATGCGGTGTATTGCGTGTATAAATTGCGTGGTGCATGTCGGTATATTCATATTGTGTCTTCTGTATTGGCCACTTCTAACCGGAGGCATGAAACAAATAGACCATAAACTCTAAAGGAAAAAAAAAAGGCCACAAAAAGGCACCACACGTAACATACGGCACACAGAGTAACTCGTCCTCAAATAGCCTAAGACGTTAAAATATGATATATGATTAACAATCAATGGATCAATTCCTTAAATCTTAAAAAGGAGCAAGAACGCGACAAGACTTTAAATATGAATATTTTGATAAGGACAACATCATAAAAAAGAAACAAGGACTACCAAAGGAAACATGGGTACAGAGTCGAAATGAATGAAACATGGGAACAGAGATGAAACATGGGAACAGAGTCGAAATGAATGAAACATGGGAACAGAGATGAAACATGGGAACAGAGTCGAAATGAATGAAACATGGGAACAGAGATGAAACATGGGAACAGAGTCGAAATGAATGAAACATGGGAACATAGTTGAAACGAATGAAACATGAAACAGAGTCGAAACGAATGAAACACCGAAACAGAGTCGAAACGAATGAAATATGATAGATGTGGAATGACAACACAGGAAGTCTCTGGTTATGGCCATATGTGCGACACCACGAAAAGCTGACGTAAGCATTAGCGTAAATCAATTCCAAACTCATATACCAGCAGCGACTGCAAACTACATATACCCTACTAAAAGGCTTATTGCCAAGTGACCGTATTTAATAAGTAAAAACAAATATTTGACTTGATTTATGCCTACCAAAAATAATTCTTAACATTTGAAATGCAGAAAAAATGAAATGTTTCCGGTACTTAATTATCATTTTATCATACAGTTGTCTAGACATTCATTGACATGCAAAATATGTAAGTTATGGAGGTGGAATTCTTGCAAAAAACTTGAGTGTGTTATTATACAAATATTTTAGGCTGCGCTAAGCTAACTACGGAAGATTGGTGATTCCATGCTTCTTTGATGTTACATATCTAAAGAATAATTCAAATAGATAGCTAGAATGTACAATATAGAATACAAAAGAAAACTAAAGAATTAAAATAGAGGAAACACACAGAAACACAGACAAAATATATTAACCGGTAAACTTAATGATTGAAAGTTTTATTACCATATCACAATAATTTAGAACGAATATACGTACCCGGCATACTATGCTGGGTAACAAATGGTCTCATGGGTAGTGAAGCACTGTCGCAGTTATATGTTCTATCCTTTAATATTTCCAATTATTTTATACATAGATGTATATATATGTGTCATTTTTTCATAAAACCAACAAAACAATCATTAATAAATAATAATAATTGTTGTACATGTTCATTTGACATATTTATATATATTACGCAAGTTGTATCTTATCTACGTTACCTAGTAGGTAAAGAACATATAACAGCATACATACAAAGGGGTGTAAATAGCCGTTTTCAAAACAATAATCCGCTTGCAGTAATAGGCACCAACTGTATTTCTAAAGACGCCACTGTTATCTATCTGTGGCTTTTGAGTTACAATATTGCAGCTATATAAAATGGGATTAAGTAAATATATTCGAGAATGTTAAAACGACGGCAGAACACTGGTCATTAAACTGCAATGCTTCAAGTTAAAGAATTCAGAAATCTTTTAAAATGCGCACTGCACTCAAAACCCCAGCAACAGTTGTGCTCTTAACTAGTGCAGAAGAATTTTTGGTATGTGTTTCAATACATGTTTTGCATGTTTTTTGTTCTACAAAACTTTGAACTTTTATTAAGACATCAGTAGGAGGAATGTATTTCTCGCCCATACAGTCGCCAAAGTTCATGTTGTCACACTCTGGCTTTGGGGAGTTATCAGGTACAGGTTTACGAGGTGCAGCTCGGATATAGTTAAACAACTTTCTAAAGATACAATTTCGTTAACTGAAGAAAATCATGAAAGGTTATCTCGGCAAACTCAATTATTTCTCAATAAATATTGAAATTTAAATGGTATTTAAATTCAATTTTACTTCGCGGATCTAAAAGAACTCTCGAAATAGCATGTCGTTGACAAGTACTTCGATATCTGCGATATGCTAACTCTTTTTCGTGTCGTGAGTCTCGACGTTATTTTCATGTACTTAAGATTAATCGGTCTGTTTGTTTGATCGCTTTTTCATTTCTCGTGTGATTTTTACTTTCTTTTAAATGAAAGAATATTTTACAAACCATATCCATTTAGACGTCCATTAAAACATGAATGTAACACAGTCTCCCAAACCACGCACTATACTGTGGTATATCGATGGGTTGTATTTCTTTGTGTCTTCGGCAACATGCTTCAGTGATTTAACACTATAAAAAGGGCAAGAATTACACTATACAAGAAAGACACAACACGGATATACCGCAGTCTCTCACATAATACTCATCACACAATACATACACACTACATACATGGGAGGCTGTCCTCATATGACCCTGGCTCTTAAGAAGACGTTAATGAATAAAAAAATTGTAATTGGTTAAAAGGGACCGGAACGCCTCAAAATCAGCCGGGCTGCGAATAGCATAGTCGCCTAGTCTATACTATTGTGGAGAGTATCGATCCGGTTATAAGTGTCGCCTTCTTTTTTTAATACCAGAAACCTTCGCGGGTGGTCCAAAAATTCAGTGACCATATTTCAACCGGGAACTGTACGTTCATACTTGTCTTCAGCCAAGAGATTTATCAATTTTCTGATATCAGAATTTGAACAAAGTGAAGGAAATTTCATGAGAACCATCAATGAAATAAGAGAAGCACTGGTTGCATTGAACAATTCTTTTAAGTTGAAGAGACGAGTTGAATTATCATCACACGAACTCGAGACCTTAATTACCTTTGTTTGTTTGTTTGATTAATTAACGTCTACAGTATTAAGGTAAATTAAGCGAATAAATAAATCACGTTTTTTTAAATTTATCTGGACCTAATTTAAAGTCATTTACATGATCCTTCTAATAATATTTCAATGAATACGTACTTCCGGGTTATGGTGCGGTCACTACGACAGCCAAGACCAGTACTAGTGTGATGGTAGTTTATTATCATAGCTGAGTAGAGGCATTGTTATAACTTCGCGTGAGACCACCAGACAGTGTCGATGAAGGCCAAATCGCTCAGCAACCAATTCAACAAATCCACTGACATTTAGGAAGACCAAAAGCGGACCGGTGAAGATATATTTGATTATCTAAAGCGTAATCAAATTAAGCGAATAAATAGATCCAAATCGACTAATTAATTTCGATCCTTCTCTAATATTTATATGTGCACTGCTTCCAGACAGGGGGAATTTTCCCTACGTTAAGATATATGTGGACAAGATAATGAGACAAAACTTTGCAAATGACATAAACAGATAAAAATGACATGAGTCACATCAACATATTAATCTACTTTAATATCCAGGTTAGATGTTGTTACATTTATGTATAGCAGTACATACATGTATTTGTTAGTGTTGTACATGTAGGAGTCCTACATAAAGGGTAATCATGATGTTACACTTCGGGGCCGACTACTTAGTTGTTTCTATTACATATAATTGTAATATGCCATTATACATCACATCATTATAGAATTCACCATGTACAAGCACTTGTGCATGTTGCTTATTAGCATGTAACATACTTTTTTTTCTAAAATATTAAATTGATTTAGTTTTTTTATCTAAATTAATAATCTTGTTTTTTAATTTATAGGTGTGACACATGTTGACATATGTAGCTGCTGACATTTTGTGATCTGCTAGCAATTATCCAATATCCATGTTGTAAGTGATTTTCTGAGGAAGCTTTGTAAACATGCATGTGTACAAAAGTTGACATATGAATATGGGTTGATATCATAATACATATTTGAATTGTGTCAATATGAAATTTTGAAATAAATGAATGAATGAATTATATATAAGTGAACACAAGTTTAATCATGTGTCTGTGTGGGTTATATTGTCAATTACTGTTATATATTTATACTTTTCTACATTACCAAGTCATAATAAAAAGATACATGTATGGGTTCATAATTAATTTGACCTACAATGTACATTTCATTTTATGTATTGATCTGTAGCATACTGGTCATGGACTTCAGTTCAAATGAATTATCTTGATCCACAATCAAGATTGAAGGGATAAAATATTATAAAAGAAATCTATTTTCTTCATGTACATCCTAGATAAAAAAATGCCTGTCACAATGAATTCAAAATTTTGATAAAATGTACAATAACAGTGTATCCATTTACCATTTTATGTGGATTTTGTATAATTCATATAATAGACCAGTACAATTTATGAGAATGATTAAATCGATAAAATTGTCATGTAACAAACCCATCTTTATTTTATCAGGATTCAGGATTCGAGGAGAGATTGGCAGAAGAGGGACAATACAAGAGCACTTTCACATGTTGTTAGAGGTGTGTATATTTGAAAACAATCTATTAGGTCAAAATTATACAAAAGGCAGCAATCTGTAAATATATATATGTACGTAATTAGTGCCCCCCTCCCCCCTATAAGCGCCACTCCCTTTTCTGAAAAACAGTTGAAGTTGTAAAAATGCCCCCATACTACTTGTGATTTGTATTCCATTTTGCATGATCTTGCAAGTCTTTTACATGTGAATCAAGACATAAGAATGCGTCTCAAAGGAATAAAAGGCACATATGGATGCTTACTGAGACAGATTAACTTGTTTTTGAGCCATCAGTATCCTGTTACATGTACCTATTGTATAATGATGTCCCTTGATTGAATTTTAGGACACTGCTCCATGATTGGTAAATAAACTGACCATGTCACCAACTGCAAACTGTGATAAGGAACACTATGTCTGTGCTTTCAAAAGAAGTTGAACTGTTGTTCCTGTCTGCATATGTTGAGAACTGAATCTGCAGCTTTCAGGGGACATAACTCAAGCCTTGTTCACTGCAGCTAATTATGGAAATATGTTTACAAAAACTATTAAGAGATGTCTTAGTTGATTGAGTGTTGCTGGTAATCATTCAACATTCAGTGTTGAAAGATTGATTTCTTCATGGATATTAGAAACAAAACATTATGATTAAATGTTGGATTTTTAGTCTGTAATCTATGATATGTATAGATAATACATTTAATATCAATGTGATAGTTTTAATGCTAATCTTTCCTTTGTCAGAACTTTTTCTGAATTTATTGTAAAAGTTTCATTATGTCATATTTGTGATTATGTCAATTTCAACTTTTCAATGAGCAGAACATCTATCTTATATATATATATTAATTATGCATGCTCAAGTTCTGTTCTTTCTTTCATTTTTGAATAAATCAAATATTACAGGAATTGATGTTGTTAATCATCATTTAAGGATACAAACTTTTAATAAATTTTAAAAGATGATTTTTTATAAAAGATAATCTATAAAATGATGTTGCATCAGAGACTGGATACCAATTTGCTATTGTGCTTTGTCTGTTGTCATCATAGAGTGCCATTACATGTTTTTTTCTGATCTTGGAATGGAATTCAATTCAAACTTACATACATGTATGGGAAATAATTCATAAACAATATTTGTTATTTACTTGCTTCTATTAGATTTTTATGTGGAATTCTTATGGTTTTTAAGTTTGATTTTATTTAATTTCCTTTAAGCAGCCAGGGGCATTAAGGTATGTACCAGGTTTAGGAAATGGAGGGAAGACATAGTACATTGATAAAAATCACTGACCTCCAAACAGGTATCTTGGAAGTCATGTGACCAAAGACCTCAGCCCTGTTATCAGTGGTTGTTTTACATATATATAAAATTTACATTCATATATCCCCTTGATGCTAATAATTTAATATAAAAATTGAGATCTTTGACTAAAATAACTTAGAAACCACAAAATTTGAGCATTCCTATGTATGAAAATGCAATTGTATTGCTATGAAGTATTCAGTTATGTGAAGGGGGAATATTTGAAAGTGGTTGCTAGGGTACACAACCTTTCATAGAGTACTTTTCATCACAAAATTGTTTTAGTTATGAAAATTTATGAATGTCTCAAAGAAAAACTTTTGTCTAAATGTTATAAATATCAAATAACTTTGAATAGAATGCAAAATTGAATCCAGGTAAGACTTTTGTATAGAATACTGCTTGGTTGCTATGCAACGGTTGGTTACTAATAAAAGTTAACCAAAATATAGTTTTTCATTGAAAAACAAATATTTTATCATCTTTACATGCATAACATGTCTTTATCAGAAAAAAATATACATTAGGTTACATTCAAATGTACACAACAACCCTATTTATACATTTTAGAAAAATGTTGCTAAGGAAAACGGTTGCTATGGATTTAACATCCAATAACTTTTTTCTTTGGACAATGACATGCCATTTTCTCATCATTTTTATAAAGATATGGATGTCCTCTGCAAAATGAGCATCTTTGGAAAAAAGTTAATTATTCCTTCATATATTTTTATCATGTTAAAATGGACAACTCATTTTGCTATATATCAGTACTGAAAAATGAGGGAAACGTTGCCATGGAGACACTTTTTAAATCGACGCTAGGAAACAATAAATACATTGATTTATGTTTTATGTTTATTAATAGTCACAAGACATCCATACAAATACATTTAAGTAAGAACAAATGAAAAAATCTTATATTTCCATATAATTTTATTGCATTACATTTACCAAGTACATGTCCAGTTGTGCTATATTTCTGCGCAAAGGTTTGGTTAAGTCGTTGTCAAGGTAACACTTTTCAAACGAGGCTAGCCAAAAAACTAGCACAATGACACACACTTTTTTGTCCATTTTTTGACACAGCATGACCATACAATTAAAAATATCTATAAATGAAAAAAAGTTAATTACTTTCAAACGGTCGAGCCAGCTACCTTAACAGCTAGAGTCGTGTAAGGACGGTCTCCCATGCATGTATGCGGTGTGTTACGTATATGAAGTGTGGTGTATGGTTTGGGAGACTGCGGTATATTTCTGTTGTGCCTTCTTGTATAGTGGAACTTTTGCCCTTTTTATAGTGCTATATCACTGAAGCAACACACTCCACCCAGTCACATTATACTGACAACGGGCGAACCAGTCGACCAGAACATATCCTCTATCAGCTTACCTCTCCCTCAGATGTTCTACGCAAATAGTTGCGCTTACAGAATTTAGCAAATCAAAAAGTCCTGACAGCTGCATGATATATCCAATTATTCAAGGAACACTCATCTGAAGATGAAATATACGTTTCAATGGACTGCTTTCGTTTTCTCTCTGGTTAGAAGGTTAGAGTCTTCAAATATTAGCTAACCTTAAGTGATTATGGGTATCCTTAATTGCTTCGGTAGCATGAAATATATCATGATATATCACCAAACTTGACTTAAGATTTTATAAAGTCTTTTTTTGTACTAATTGTATAAATCCTGACGAATTGAATAAAGGCTTACTTATTGTCTAAATAACGTAAAACACGATATTTATAAATTATCTGATCTGTCACAGACTTCACAGTTCCAGAAGGGGAAAGAACGCGTCAGAATTTGAGCTTTGAAAAATGTGATATTGAGTTTATGAAACAAAAACATCGCATAGAAAACCGGGCTAGCACATGAAACAATGCCCATTTAAAAAAAAGTGTGATGTCCATCGAATACTCTGAAATTGTATTATCCGCAGAAAGTGGAACCACGCTGGTATTTTTAGTTCCTAGTATGTCCAGTCCAAGACTTATTGCAACACGTCTTTCAGATCTTGTGACCTCGAAGTATCGGGAACATAATCCCACCTTATGAAATGTCTACGAATAAACAAGAGACAAACTAGTAATGAAGTTGTAATATTGTCGTATCTCGCTTCTTTCTGACGTCTCCATTAATACCACATCATTTTTGACATTCAGTTGCGATTTAGGGTCTTATCTTTTCTCGTCTTCCTAACTTTCTCCTCCCTAATGAGGTGTGCTGCATGTTGTCTTCAGCGGCATGCTTCATTGATATAGCAATACAAGGGCAAGAGTTCCTCTATACATTAAGATACAGTATGAAGATATATCATTTTTCTCAAAACACGCACCCAGCACTTCACTCACGCAAGACACTCCATACACGGGATGCCGTCCTTAAATGACCCTTGCTGTTAATAGGACGTACAAGAAATGTTATATCAAAAACCAAACCAAGACTGCTCGCCCTTGTCAGGTAGGTTCTGGGTTCTGTCGCTTGGCTGAGAGACACGGTATATAAAAGTGATTTTTTTTCTGCTCCTGTGTAGCGCATAAAATAACGGAAGAGGAAACAAAGAGGTCGGGACGTAGGTGACGCTTTTTAATCCTTGACTACGTCCTCGGTCGACAATTTTTCTTTGGTCAATAAAAACATGCATCGACCTCATCAAAAATCTTTAATTGTATATTATATCGCACGGGAAGATATGTTCTTAATGTTATACCATAGTTACTATGACCACATCAATAACAATCGTTAACAAATTATCGATGTTCTCTTTATTTCCTCATTTAAGTCGTGAAAATAGCTCGCAAACAACTTCATTATGGGTAATACCATGGAAGTGATTATTCTGTAATGACTCTTTATATGTTAGAAAGTGTTTGTGTTTAAATGTGATTTTGTTACAAACAAATATTGGATAATATACACAACCAGAATCCGAGGGACTTCAATAGAATTGTTTCCCTTAATTCGCATTTTACCACTATATTCCCTAAAAAATCTGAGGAATCAGATTTATCAGAGTTGCTTCCCTTCGATTTCTTTCTGCGGAATTTTAAACACTCTCACCATCTAGACCATCGTGACAGAGGTACAAAAACAAACTACTTGACATTAGAACATATATAATATTTAATATTTTTTATATACACTGTATAAACATGTAGCACAATTTATGTACAAAATCTTAATCGAGTTTCAATACTTATTATGCATAGGTTTTCTTTTTACAAGTACAAATAAGAGCTGAAAATGATTTTTGGCAGTACCACTGAAAATCAATGTATTTAGATCCATAGTACAGAGAAATGAGTACATACGGTCAGGCCATGAAGCCAAGGTGTGGTATACAATTTCATTTCACAATTTTACTGTTTATAAGTAATTGTAAAGTGATTTCTTCTAGTATATTGCCATCTAGCCATACAAATAGCACAACAAACAATAATTTTACAGTGCATAAATTCTGTGTTGTAGCTAATGTTTATATGGCACAATACATGTCTGTCCATTTGAATGATTTTAACAGCTTAACTAATCAAACCTTATGGTTTCCAATAGATTACTGAAAAAAAAATGACATGTCAAATTTTTCGGCTAGTTATGGCACAAATAACTTTAAATATTTTAAGGATGAAAAACAAAGGTAGAAATGTATATCATTACTAATTGATATATTAATTTCGTCAATTAATCATTTATAATAAACTTAATAATTTTCACCTTTCCAAATTCACTTAAGTTACTTCAATATCAGTTCTTTGACTCAAGAAGATATATTCCTACTAGTTAAAAAATAAAAACTTGTCTTAAGTTCAATTAATTTTCCTGTAATTCAATTTTTGTAAATCTTACCCTTAAACTTTCGAGACATTTAGTTCGCTTTCATTGATGAAATGATGAATAGTTCCGATTATTTTGCATTGTTTACAAGAAAAAAGGATCTATGGTTACAGTTTTGTGACGTCGATTACGCCATTTTCCTGTCCAGCAGAATATCCCTCGTTATAATACGATTTCTTAGTATTGTCCTCCCGACGGCGCCGCCGACAACCACTAAAAGCGGGACACATGGGGAAGTACCGCCAGCACGAGATTTTGTCCAAGAAAGGCTGTATTAGAGGAAGGTCATATACATTGCTCTGTTTCGTTTCCCCTTCTGTCGTACTGGTCATTTCCCGCCATTTCTTTATACCTCGCTCCTCATCAGTGCCTGTTATATATAAGGTATGTATATCAATTTACATGTACACTAAATATATTAATTTACTGTGATCAAATGTTAGCTCAACATGAATTATGCGTAATTATTTGTCTCTCCTAATCTGCTTTACATTAAAGTATAAAATAAAATGATAAGCCCATTTGACAAAACACAAAGAGGACAAATATTTCTCTATAGGATCGACTTCATGTATGTTTCAATAGTTTTTTTTTTAACATTTTTTTTCAAAAAGTAGATTTCAAACAACATTTTGTTTAGTTTATCACCACTGTTTGTTTGTTTGTTTGATTAATTAACGTCCTAACAGCTATGGTCATTTAAGGACGGCCTCACAAGTATGCGGTATGTTGCATGATGTTGTGCGAGGTGCTTGTTGTGGGACACTGCGGTATATTCATGTTGTGTCTTCTTATATAATGGAACTGTTGCCCTTTTTATAGTGTTATATCACTGAAGCATGTCGCCGAAGACACCAAGCAAGACACCCCACCCGGTCACATTATACTGACAACGGGCGAACCAGTCGTCCCACTCCCGTTATGCTGAACGCTAAGTAGGAGCAGAGACTACCACTTTTATAGACTTTGGTGTGTCTCGGCCAGGGGACAGAACCCAGAGCCTTCCTCGCAAGGCCGATCGCTCAACTCCACCGCCAAAAGTGAGTCGGTGCCAAGGGAGGCATTAGGAAACATGAAGAGTGAAAAGATAAGATCCTAAATTCAGTCGCTTTTTACGATCATGCAATAGGGGCAGCGGGTACAATTCTAACGCCCTACCTGCAGGGCTGAACATTATTAGAACCAATTAAAATCTTTAACTTCATATGTTTGAGTACACAGATTACTTAGTCCCAAAACACCAGAACAGAGCATTTTTACACAAAGAGCTTTGATTAAGTTTCGGTTCAATAGGATGTATCAAAAATGGCCTTCCACACAAATTCTCAAAACGTCTGGGGTTTCAACATTTTTATCTTCTTTGTCCGTTTACAAATAATGCAAACACTACGTTGACCAAGTTTCAGTTCAATCGTATTTGATTAACTTTGTCAAAAGTACACTTTAATGCAAATGATAAACAAGAATACTTCAATAACGGACATTGGAACTGACTGTTATGCAAACAACACTCATGAAATATTGCAAACGTATTCATATCTTGGCGAATAAAAAAATTGGGGGGGGGGGGAAGCTTTTTTTTCAAAATGCCTATCATATCTACCTGGAATGGTGTTGTCCAGTATTAGGCCGATCACACCTCCTACAAACATGTTGGTTCCCAGTAATACAGAAATGATTTGGTCCATTACGTCACTTCCTGTGAATGAAGGATATAATACGTATTATAAACCCTATTCAATCCAGAATATTTTCGTACTCTTTTTTTGTACAACACATAATGCAAGTTTCTTTAACATCACATGAACGGCTATAAAGTAATGATCTGCACAGGAATATAAGATGAATCTAAAATATAAATACATGTCACTTACCTGTGTTTATTCTGCCGGGATGTGCTTTGATCCAGACCGGGAATGAGAGGCCGAAAAATAATGATGTTCCCAGCACAAATATATTGCGGGATGACGACAGGTCCACAAACTGAAGGTTGGACAATCCCACCGACACCACCATTCCTGGAAAACCACGTGATCATGTTGCACGATCTGACAGATCATATTTAAATCAGAAGAGTGTCTGTGATTTTACTCATGGTGACCATTTGAATACACGATATTAATAACGGTATTCATTCTTCTGAGGACATATACGTATTCACGGTAAACTGGTCTTATTCAAGTTATAGGTATGATTGACAAGCAATCTTTACCGGGTCGTCCACTTCATTTTGCGCTCGAGCTAGAAACATTTTGTGTAGTTATATTAAATGCTTAAACAACATAAAATAATGTTAACTATCACATCCCTTAGATGCACAGGTAAAAGATGAAAATCGCCTAGTCGTTTGTAGTCTTTCAAACAAAAGCATGTTATTGAAGGAGATAAAAGAGCAATATGATATGAATATTGCTTGTGTATTTAATCGTTGACATGGCAGTGGAGTAATTAATGAAAGACAGAAGACAATCCTGACAATCCTGATCTCAAGTTTGCGCGAATAGTCCGCATGAAAAACCGTAACGCATTTGGAGGGTTGTCGTACATGATAGATAATGTCATGTCTACGAAAGAAGACGCAGTATGAAATAAGATGTCACACCTACCACTATGACGTCACACCTACCACTATGATGTCACACCTACCACTATGATGTCACACCTACCACTATGATGTCACACCTACCACTATGATGTCACACCTACCACTATGACGTCACACCTACCACTATGATGTCACACCTACCACTATGATGTCACACCTACCACTATGATGTCACACCTACCACTATTATGTCACAACTACCACTATGATGTCACACCTACCGAACATGATGAGAAACATGCCTCCAATGACAGGTTCTGGGATAGTGACGAACAAAGCCCCGAATTTTCCTAGACAGCCAAGTAAAAGCATTATGAAGCCTCCAACTTGCACTACCCGTCGGCTGCCAACCTATGATTAAAACATAATAGTTTTATTTTTGTTATCACTTTGGACAAAATTGCAAAATTGTTGAATCTGCAAATTATGTGTACCCCTATAATGTTGATGAGTCTAACCACCCGTTGATTTGTTTGTTTGATTTATTGACGTCCTATTAACAGCTATGGTCATGTAAGGACGGCCTGCATATTTACTATATTATCAAAATTATCAAAATTATTTTTTTTGTCACATTGACCAGTCAAATCCATGAGACGATTACGTTACCTTGGTGATGCCGATCGCGCCAATATTTTCACTATATGACGTGGTCCCACTTCCGGAACCCCACGCGCCAGCCAGGATACAAGCGATCCCCTCCATTCCTATACCTGACAGAGGAAACGTGTGACAATGTTTAATATCATGATAATTCAATGTTGTTTGTAAGGATCATATTCATTGGCTTGTAAATTATCAACCCATAAAAGAAAATATGTAACGAAATTTCAGAAAAGTTTCAGTGTCCATCAGTTTGGTTAAAGAAATCAATTGACCGACCGATCGCAATGCAGAATATAGCCACGCCTTATGTTCACAACCGCGAGTGTACCGTGTATTCTCCCATACTTCACAGGGATATCTCTATCTTGCTAGGGAAAAAATAACTCTATCTTACACAGGGGGATGTAAGACAGCTCACACGCGCTAGACAATAACGTGACGTCATCAATACATGCGGCGCGCATTGTAGATGACGTCATCAATTTTGACGCATAACGACGTTCCTGCGATAATGGCGCGATGAAATAGCTGGAAACCAAGCGGAATTTCATCACTTTTTTCTCTTAGTATGGAAGAAAAAGAATCAAACATGGGTCTGTGAAGTGGACAGGGATATCTCAACCCTCGTGAAAGATTTTGGCTGTCAACACTCGGCAAGCCTCGGGTTGACCGGCCAAAACCTTTCACTCGGGTCGAGATATCCCTGTCCACTTCACAGACCCATGTAAGATTCTATTATTCCATGTCGGAGCAAACGTTGCATCCACTACAATACGCAATGTCACAAGCGGTACCGGACAGTGTGATTGACATTTAGCGATCCTTCAATTCATATTACCAAGATACATACATGTACTAATATGAACGATTAAATGCTTTTTAATTCGATACTGCTTTCAATGATGTAGTCAATAATGCATATATTTATTGCAACATGTATCAATAGTATTCACGAGCTCCATTAATTCAATTTTTCATAACTAGTACCATATGCATTATTTTGTAGATTATAAATATTTCACTGTGAATGTTAAGTGTATATATATATATTAGTATGTCCTGTGTGTCCTGCCAGAACAAGTCAACAATTGTCAATTCTGTCGGAAATGCTTATTAACCCTTAAGCTACATCTATCACTGTCTGTAGAATATCTGCCTGGACGGTTGGAATCAAAGATTATAATCATATCTGCACAATCAAATCAATCTGCTGCATGTCTTTATATTTCGCCAAGCTTATGCAAGAATGTGTATTGTACCATGATTCTACACCCCTTAGAATACAAGGCACTGTAAAATAAAAGTTACCTACCCCTGTTTACCGCATGATCTGGCGGAGGTGGCGCCCCAGACAGTCGTGCGCATGCGATGTAGTCGCCAACGGACTCTATCATGGATGAGATAACACCAGCCAACATCCCGAACACCCCTGCGGTACTGACAGTTGGTACACCCCACTGACCTGAAACGTCAAAAAGGCCATGTCGATGTGATGCAGAGCAAGAGTAAGTTTAGTACAATTCATAATTGAAATATCGTATCGAAATTGTCAACCAAAAAAACAATAGAGTAAGCCTCTCTGTTTTAAAGTGAAAAGTCGGGCAAAGGGAGGATAAAGTCGGTAAAATAGTGTTGATATATATACCCAGTATAATTTCTTATGAAATAGAAGAATAAAACTTCGCACCAAAATCGCTCTTCATGCGAATTTAAATTAAAGGAATCCTAAAACGTCCTCTGGGTGGCTTTGTCTGTGTTGACATTCCCATGCAGCCTCGAATTATTTTTAGAACTGTGCAAATTTTACAAGGGGCTTTTCCATCGACCGTCGTTTTGATATATATGGACTTTTGGAAGGCCAACGAATACATTTAGACTAGTTTCAATGCCCGTCTTTTCACTTTAATGACAACGCCAGACATGTGTATCTTGATTTACCTGGAGAAAGCTATACTGCATGTACACTACATGTATATATAATTGATAATTGATACAATTATTTTATTTACTTTCGTGTAATACTTGTGTGAATAGTGTGGCAGGATATACGTTGATAAATGCAATTCTACTAAACTTGTTGTAACATTTTTTGAGCTTCAAAACAAATTCACAAGTACCGAATCACTAGCATGATATCAACATGTCCAATATTTTTATAGCATCGCTTTTAAGGTAACCCGAAGCCACCATTTGCGAAATAAGTTATACAACTTATACCAATCACTTTCGATGGCCCGGATGAAAGCGCGCGAGGGGTCTTACATCGTCGATTGAATACTAATCACATCTGGTATTTTTATTTGCTTCTTAATGTGTTGTAGTGGCCCAGAGTTCATGTGTGCGACATCCTATCTCAAGCAATCTGCATCTGAATGCGACAATTACATAATTTCGCTTTACGCCCTATTAGAAACAGGTTCCATTGTACGACCTGTTAGGTTTTGACGAGGAGTAACGCCCAGAATATTCGTAGCAAAACTCGGTCAGTACAAACAAGGCCATTCCCAAGTCAGCCTGAACTCATAATCAATGAAGTGTTAACTAAACCATTTTTATACAACATGTCGTAGAGACAATTTGTAAACTCAATCTGTAAAGAGCTTAGACTTAGCGCTGTCTCAAGGTTTAACCTACCACAACAATAGTTTTTAGTAAAGTTTAATTATATTATTGTCGTTAGTTTTACCTGGATACGGAAAGCGGAACCACTTGGAATCGGTGAGCACATTGAGTTTGGTGTCTGTACGAGCGTCGTATCCCCATCCACTAGGCTCTGCGGGGAACACTCCGGCTGCTGTCAGAATGCCGCAAATCCCCCAGGCCGTCAACATCGCCAGTAACACCTTGAGGTTACATGTATATTAGTAGGCATTTACTTCTGGACTGCCTGCAGGAAGGGCGTGAGAATTGTACCGGTTGCCCCTATTGCAGGATAGTAAAGGCGGCTAAATCCTTTCGAATGTTATGATACCTCTTCTTCCTAACCGACTTTCATCTTACTAACTTTTCCCTCGACATCGCCTTACTTTTGGCCTCGAGTTTAGCGCTTGCTCCTGCGAGGTAGGCTCTGGGTTCTGTACTCTGGCAGACACAGCAAAGTCTATAAAAGTGGTCGTTTCTGTTCTTGCTTAGCGCTCAGTGTAAAGAGTGGTCGACTGGTTGGCACGTTGTCAGTACAAAGTTTCTTTTCTTGCTTAGCGCTCAGTATAATGTAACCGGGTGGTTTGTGCTTGTTCGGTGTCTTCGGCGTCATGTTTCAGTGAGATAGCACTATAAAAATGGTCAAAGTTACACCATTACAAGAAGACACAATACGAATATATCGCAGCCTTCCAAAAACTCACACATCGCAACGCTTTGCACACATGAACGATCGACCTTAAATGACTCGGGTTTTTAGAAGGACGTTAATTCTTATGAAGGAAATAAACATACAAGTTGGTAAGATAGCTACCCTGTAGAAACACCTAATTACCACAAATGAAATCGGATTCCTCATTGTAGATTGGTATAACAGCATACTGACATGTCCTTACGGAATATGGAATCCATTTTAAATAGATTGTTAGATAGTTTATCACGTTTTAAAGTCCTAGTCAGTTACATAACTTTAAACATGGCCTCACTGTATGCAATCTTGTTTCGTGTTTGCATACTTTTGGAGACTGCGGAATGTTTGTGTTAAATTTCTGTACTCTGTAGTAGTGAAAACGCTTGCATATTTTATAGTGGTCTCCTCAGTGAAGTTCAACATTGAAAAGTAAGCCCTCCCAGTTTCGTTATGCTGACATTAAATGGACAAACCAAACTTTTAATGACAATCCAGAGTGTACCTCACCAAAAGTAGGTGTTATCAAGGTAGACGTCACGAAGAAGAAAGCCCTATAGGAAGACAAGAAAAATATTATTGTAAAGGACAGAAATCTAATATCCTAAATTTAGTCGCCTTTTATGGACATGCAATAAGGACAGCAGGTACAATTCTAACGCCCTACCTGCAGGGAAGCCGACATATGAAAATTGAGGCAGATCCCTTTACAACGTTCGGAGAACAAGCTGTGAATTCTGATAAAATGCGATATTTACAGTTAATTGTTTACAGACAACCCACTATCAGGTGCTAAAAATACCACTAGGCTCATTGAAACGTTCTGAAGATGAAGATACCATGCAATAAATCCTACCTGATCATATTACATTGGTAATGATACCAACACTGTTGGTAGGTGCCAGGTAAATGGATTTTTTTCTCGAACGTAGAATTTCTCAAACAACATTACAGAGAGGAAACACATAGTTTTAGTTGCACTTACCGGAAATAATTTAAAGATGGGAAGTTTATATGTTCCACATCCGGTTTCCCTGGAAAACCGGCAGACCGGAATAGAAATATCCCGGAGGTACTGGGAAAATAAGGCTATCAGCACCATCGTCCTGGGGAAAATGTGGTAGGAAAGACATGATTAGTGAATGCAGATTTATTCTTTGAAATATCCCGGAGATACTGGGAAAATAAGGCTATCAGCACCATCGTCCTGGGGAAAATCACGATTAATAAATGCAGATTTAATCTTGAAATATAACAAAGAAATTGCTAAGAAGTTCCTAAGCAAATTCCGAAGATTCTCTATTGCATTAAATGACAGCGATGTAGGACAACATTAATATTTCACCATTCATAAATTTAGAATGTCCATCTACTTGATGAAACTTACATTACAGCGATGTACCACTGTTTAGAAGCCAGATCGGCCGCCTCCGGAAACAGTCCTAGACCAATCAATGCCACGGTGGGAGTGACCGCTAGGGGGCCTATAAATCGGAGGACCACGCCCATTATCCCAGTTAAACCAATCACAACTTGGAACACAGACGCCACCATGATGGCACCCTGTATCTGAAAAAAAAAAACATTTAACGATTTCTAAATTAGCTGACCAGAATTCTATTAGTCAAAATGAGTAGACTATTTTACTAAGTAATGCAGTAAAATTCAACAACCGTAATTGTCTGTATTCTTTTCAATGGGAAAAAAACTTACCTCGCGCAGGCGCATATGCCACATCTCCTGATGTGCCGGACTTCCGTATGGCGGTAGATCCGTTAGGTTTCGGAGTCCTACACAACACAGAACGGATACACAAAGTTACAATCCATAAGGTATGCCGGGAGAAGCTTTTATTGGGTACAGCATACGTAAGTTTTGATAACACAACAAGGTGCACATTTATAATGACTTGAAACGACATAACAAAACTTTAAAAACAATTGGTAGGCAGGGTGTTTACATTGTATGATACATAATTTCTGTTTATCACTTAAAGATGCTCCACCGCTGACAAATGGTATTTTTTCACTATCAAAAACAGAAGCAGACGATTTAGTATTTTTCTTGAGTTACAAAAGTTACTTACTTTACACCATTACCACCATTGAAAAGTTTGAGCTTCTAATTTTACTTCAAGTTAAAAATATGAAAAATAATTAATTGCATCCCGAAAAAATTCCGTGTCACTATATCATATGTAGAATGAAGTACTGATTGCGCTTGCACCAAAAGCGAAACAAATCATTTTAGATTATTTTTTGTGTTAATTAGACATATATCTATACGAATAAACACCAATTATTGTTCAAATGATGAATATCATTTATGCTCTGTCGGCGGTGGAGCATCTTTAAAGATTTACATTTCCGTTTTCACCTTCCTATATAACCTTACTAACCGGGCAATCGTTTACACTTGCGTAAACGCAGAGGGGCTGCTGCACAAGAACACAAACCGAAACACTGACTTCCGCCCTTATGTGAATGCGCATCCGGTTAGGCCAAAATATATATGCCATGACAAAGGTTCGATATCAACATCAGTTTGAATGCAATGGAAAGCATTGTGTTAATATTAAAAACATAAAAAATGAAAACATATGGAATAAATGGATTAAAAACGCTAAAGTTATTGTGGAACTATATTTTATTTACTCCCGGAACTTGACACATTTTCCCGCCAAATTGGAGCCAGCTGTTTCGCGATTCCATCAATTACTCAGCTGTTCCATCAATCGTATAACGTTGAAAAAACGAAGTTTTATTTCACCGGAACACTAAATTTAAATGAAATGGTCGGTCGAAATGTAAATATAAGGATTTTTTTTTTTAATTTTTTGTTGTTTACTGGTGTGTAAACTGCATTTTTTGTACAGATATTTCAACATTTTAATATCTACAAAAAATGCAGTTTACACACCAGTAAACAACAAAAAATGAAAATCATTCCTTAAGTAACTACGGGGGTGGGGGAATCGACATATAAACAATACATGACACGTGTTCCTTGTAAGTCTCAAGCCCAAACAGTGATAGATTGAAAGTTAGTATGTGTCGAAGGCTTACATACATACCATTCTCGGCTTCTGTGTACTCACAAGACCATATTGGGAGGGACAGGATGGCAAAGGTCGGCGTGAGGAAGGTGAAAGAACCTCCCTGGATGATTGGCAGTCTGAAATATAAGGTCAAAGTTCGATATTCTGAATCTCGAAGTTTAAACTTGAACGGTCAATGGTTTATTTACAGTAATAATAGCCGGGCTCTCTTTTGCATTTCATATATGTAGACATACATTTCTTTCCTCTCTGAAGTCGAGACATCAAAGAATTGTCAAGTAGAAAAGAAATGTGAATAAATTTGGTCTACCGATCCTGAGGGTTGTTGAACCAAAGCATATACGAATTACCGTCTGATTTTGGTGGGAGTTTGACCAGCCGACCATGAGAACATATGAATACAGACCTGACTCCGAAAGTTGTCTGTAGCAATGTGGCCATTCCGGAGCAGAAGAAAATGGTTCCAATCACTTCACTAAGACCGACTCTATCCTCCGCTATACAGAACACACGGTACAGGATTAGGGGCACTGTCAGGATCCCTCCGAACGCGGTGAGGTAGTGCTGAATGGAAACGCACATGTACTTTCTACTTCTATAATAGAAGTATAGGTAGGAAACGACACAATGAGGTTAGTCAAGACAGCCTGACTAAAATGGTGGTGTGGTGACTTTAATTGACAGAACACATTTGCTTTATAGGAAAGTTGTATATTATATTACATAATTTGTTTACACCAATCTATATATGAGGATATATAATATTTTCAACTATTATCCCGACCGTTCAATAAAACCTTGTTATATTGCACAGTTCGAAGTTATATTGCACGCTTCCATGGAAACGTTATATTGCACGGTTCGAGATGTTATATTGCACGGCTTTAGGAACACCTCGGTGTTGTTGTCAAGTTTTGTAGAAAACTTCCGAGGAATCGCGCGTAACAGTGAGTTAAGTAAATAGTTATTATGACGCCACAAAGGTTCACGCTCAATATTTCGCGCTAGCTTTATAGACCTCGAATCAAGCACGCCATGTAGACATTTATCGAGTAGAGGACGGACACGGCGAATGTATTCGATTAAAAGACTGCATAGAGGTCTAATAATGTTAAAGACAATAAGACATCCAAACCGGAGTTACAATGTGACGTGCGTGGGCTATACGTCAAATTTAAACAGGATTTGAAGCTTTTCCGTACGGTACGGTGCTGATGATTTTGTTAAGTGATTGTCGTATTAGTTTTATAAAAATATTCAAATGAAAAATTGGTGATTATGTAATAAAACAAATATTTCATGGGTTACTGTGCTCTAGTTCATAATATTTACCCCTCGGGGGTGGTAATCAACAAATATTATATTTCACTCGGCCTTCGGCCTCGTGCAATATAACATTTGTTGATTACCACCACCTCGGGTTAAATATTATGAACTAGAGCACAGTAACCCATGAAATATTTGTATATTATTAATCTCAAATATGTAACGTTAGCAAAACTTAACATATAAGTCCAATACATTTCAATTCAATGGAGATACAATGAAATGTTTCTCTTATTTGGTTTTGGGATATTTCAAATTAGTTGGCGTTAGCAACAGATATGATTACGATTGAATGCTGAGCAATGACGGAAACGACCGAAATTTTACGATTGACCGCCGAATAATGACGGATACGACCGAAATGTTACGATTGAATTGCATTCCTTACCTGAAAGCCTAACAAAATACATAGGCCCCATGGAGGGACCTCCTCCACGCTATACAAAAGGCCTGAAAGTTTACCGGGGGTGTCATTTGCCTTCTGGTCCTTCGGCACTTTCCGGTCAGGTGACCCTAGATCCATCGTGACCGAGGTTGTCTGAAGAAGAAAAAAATATTACCTAATTTATTTCAACCATCTCCAACAGTTCAGAGTTCCATTTTTTAATATAGTGGTACATGAACACTCCCTCTAATTTTTTGTTTGTGAACATATGCCTAAAAGTGTACGAAAAATATTCTGAAATAATCATCTTGGTCCAGAAATGTATTATTGGAGATGTAAGTTGGAAATTGGTGATAGCTAAATGTATCTGTCCCTATTGCCTATTGATGGTCGTGAAAGGCGACTAAATTTAGGGGCTTATCTTTCGTCATCTTTCTAATTTTATTTCTTACCACTGTCTCCCAAAAAACACACACTTTGCCCTTCACACACGCTTAATGTCGCATACATGAGAGGCAAATTAACAATTAACAAATCATTTGAGGGCTCGCCGTTGTGATGAAGGCTCTAGGCGAGATACACCATTTCTGCTCCTACTTAGCGTTCAGCATAAAGGAAGTGGAACGACTGTTCGCCCGTTGTCACTATATTGTGATCGGGTGGGATGTGTTGTTTGGTGTCTTCGGCGGCATGCTTCAGTGATATAGCTCTATTAAAAGACACAACACGAGCATACCGCAGTCTCTCAGAACACGCACATCGCACTTCACACACCCAAGACACCACATATACGGGGGCCGTCCTAAAACGACCCTGGCTGTTAATAGTACGTAGATAAAATGAACCAAACTAATTAAAAATTGAAGTGTGTGAATGCAGTGGTAAAATGTATATCGGCGATTAGTATATGAATGGATGTCGGCAATTAACAAATGTATGGATGGAGTGGAAATGTATGGATGGAGTGGAAATGTATGGATCGATTGGTAAGATGTAAATCGCCAATTAGTAAATGTATGGATGGAGTGGTAATGTATGGATGGAGTAGTAAGATTGAAGTCGACGATGGTTAAATGTATGAATGGAGTGGCAATGTATGGATGGAGTGGTAATGTATGGATGGAGTGGTAAGTTGGAAGCTTATGTTATATCATGAATATAGTTTAGTCCAGATTAACTTCATGCAATGTTTTGCTGCATTGCCATAAAATGGACTATTGCACGTGTGATGTTAGGTATATCCTCACCGCCGAGACATTGTGATCGCTCCTGTTACCAGATCCATCACTGCTTTTCCTCCGTCTTCCGTGAACCATATTTCTACAACACGCCGACTATCACAAATGTAGTGTGAAGCGTGACGGTCGTTACACCGTGAGTTCGTCAATACGCCGACTATCACAAAGGTAGTGTGAAGCGTGACGATCGTTACACCGTGAGTTCGTCAGTATGGTCATTTGTAAAGCGCTGTTACCGCTAGTACGTGTCATGGAGTCTATTTATAGATCAAACCAAGTAAATGGGATATTATTTTAGCTCAATTTTTTAGACGAAAATCGTCTCTAGACACCAATTTAATTTAGTTCATTTAGAGTTTGCAAAGACAATTTGAACTCCATGCAATGCAATATCAATATGTCTTTTTATGTCACAGCATGCCTTGCTGTTCATTTGAGAATTGTTACCCTTTATATAAACTTGGATCTCCATAGACCATTTTGGTCTGCTCGATTTACATATAACTTTTGAGAAAACCGTGACGAAATGAAACACTTTGCAAGTGGTCTACATCAAAAATGCTTTGAAGTTTTTAAACAAAAGTGGGCAAACTAAAAAAAAAAAAAAAAAAAAAAAAACAGTCTGAAACTGAAAAAAAATAGTACCACTCCAACGATTGTTACAAAATCGAGTTAAAATTCTGTGAAATCATAATTCGGTTTTAGCATATTTGCAGGTCATTCCATTTAGTATCACGGCATCCAAGTGGGCAGTTATAGAGATGGCATGCACAAGCCATTGTGCTTACAAACATCCTTAACATAGTGGTAGGTTAATAGATATTTAGTTTATGTTAGAAATGTTGTTGAAAAATGCTGAATTTTCTTAAAGGCCCACTACCTTTTCGGAGCAAAATTTAAAGGTTTCTAAAAATCATAGATAACATAAAAGAAAATATATATCGATGTCCTAAGATAAGGTTATAACATGAGGCTTATGCAAGATATCCTGCGTAATATATGATAACAGTTGGGTTTCATTTCACTGTTTTGCCTTCTGGGGCAGTGATAATCAACTACCGCGCGGCATTTAGGACGACGGCGGGAAACATAAGACGACCCGCGATATGAAAATTAACAGTTTATTTATTTAAATTAGATTGTTCAGAAGGTGATGATAAGTGTAGCATTACCGGTAAGTTGATAATTTTTGCGACTCTACAAAATTATCAATCTCGTTTTACATTTCCATTTTAAAAACTAAAAGCCGTTTCGGAAAGGTAGTGGGCCTTTAATTGTGTCATTTCATTTTTACTGCAACGCGACGGCAATGGGACTGAATCGTACTTCTGAAGACGACCGTCTGTTAGAAATTTTCCGTCCGTCGTTCAGAGCCACGTCGGTGCAAATATTGCATGCCAAGGTCAAATAGGACTTGGTGTGTTTAGAATGCTTTGAGGTCGAATTCAGTCTAACAATACGGTACCTACTATAGACACCTGTGAACATAATTTATACGGAAGTGGGTGACAGAAATACTATCCTAACTTACGTACTTTTTTTCCCGAAACATGCATTTTTTGCATATTTTGTCAAAGTTTACAAGGTATCCCACAGATCACGTGATTTGGTGATGCCGAAGGTTAGCTATGACGTATGCACACTATATAAGTGAGTTCATGGACGTGAAACATTATCACCATGCAGTTTAATCTTGGGGTATTGTCTCAATGCACTTATGATCCCGACATTACTGATGTTAATAATTTTGCTGATGTACCCATCCACCTGTCTCTCAGAACGTTGGTGTTCGGACAGTTACACAATGGGTTGATTTTACGGCCCACTACCTTTCCGAAACAAAACAATTAAAGTTTCTTAAAAATAAGAAGATATACATATATCGATGGCCTGAGATCAGGTTACAACACCGAAAAAAATGTTAACAGTAAAGTGTTGCCTCTGACGCTGTGATAGTCAACTAATTAAGGGCGGTAATTTGGACGACGGCGGGAAACATAAGACGTTATGAAAGTTAACATTTAATTTAATAAAAATGGTCATAATGTGTTTATAAGTGAAGTATATACTTTTGCAACTCTACAAAATTATCAATCTCGTTTTAAATGTCATTCTACGCATTATGTAATATAGAAAGATCCGGTACACATTCAAGTATCAGGGTTGACAGATTTAGGTACGAGATCGCTGTTGCTACGTGTATTTATTAGTAATTTATTGTCAATACCATGGCAATTCCTTGTGAAATATCTTGGACAAATTCAATTTTCTTGATTCTCAGGTCACTTTTTCAAAAGAAAAGAGTTAGTCAAAGTCACACGTGTGGTGCTGAAGCAAAGTAGGATACAGGGTATAACATCCTCGATACTGCAGGGGTTACTATCACTAACGTTTTATCCAACCCTGGACTATCTCATAGTAACACTGCAGGTAGTTGAGGAGACTTAGGAATTTGATTCTTTGATGTACAGCAAAGAAGTTGAGTAACGGCACACTGGTTGACCTAGCTGCAGTTTTGTAGCTCTAAAGACTTTTCGAAGGATATTGTTGTCGTCTTAAGAAAGCTATAGTAGTAGGCCAGGTACTTATATTCGTTCTATAGTTGACTGTTGTTTTGAAGTTGGGCGTCGCTCTCTCTGTAATCTTCAAAGGAAGTCGTTTTTCTTCTGTACTGCCTTAAGTTAGTCCAGAGGTGGATATAACGTCAGTGATAGCAACCTCTAGAGTATTGGGGATGATGGTACTTACTCCGTACGTAATCGAGGAAGTGATTCATAACCGTATCGACGGAAACAGGTCAAATGCATTTGTCAGGTTCAGGTCAAGGTCATCGTTGTTGTTCGTTAGAAAACTATTGCCGGGACTTCAATGGAAGTATTTAGTGTAAACCACGTGTAGATAGAATCAAAATATCTTGGGCAAATTCAAGTTTCAAGTTTGGTATGTCACTATTCTATTTTCGCCAAATAGAGGATTGATTTACTCAAATATCTTTTAACAATTTCAGAGTTCATGGTTGTCAGATAAAAAAATTATCTGTTTTTTCCCCAGAATTTACGATTTGGCGAATATCCATTGTATATGTTCGACACTTGATATGGACACCAAGAGCTAAATACACCGAGGTTTTTCTTTGGAAAGTCGATAAAAGCAAATGTTGTATTAATTAGCAGGAAAGCCATATGTACAAGATTATCCTTTCAGTGGATTTTTTTCTAGAATTAAATGATTAAATGACAAAGAGAAAGACTTCTTCAAAGAGGTCCTAAGATATGTATCAGACACCAATATAGTCTTCATCAAAGCGTCAAAGATTCGTTTCCTTATTTCATGAATCACGCTTAGAGCCAGTCCTTTTTAAAAAAAAATTATAATTAGACCTGTTCTAAATTAGATTTGTTTAGTATTGTAAATATGTTTCTCTATACATTGTACTTTGTAAAGAGATTGATAAAGTTTGAATTTGATTTTTTTTTTCATTAATAATTATTTTTTGATAAATCTCTATATAGATAAAGTAAGCAGGAATAAATATATTTCCATACTCATATAGATACTAAATGTGGTGTTTTAATCACTAATGTGTTAAAAGAGGATTGCCACCTTGCAACAACACAACATGAATACAATCTACGAAAATGTAACCAGATGACCCAGGAAGAAGTCTACCTTTGTTAAATATCCGGTTAAGTGACAAGGAATTTGATGGTATGGGGCTTATCGAATCACCCTGGCGTCGACGTTGCTAAAGTTTTGGTGAACGTTTTTGAAAAGAATAATTTTAATGACAAAAAAAATTCAAATTCAAAAGATCCGTAACAGCACATCGATTTTTTAAAATTTTGTTGACCACCATTTTAAAGACGAAAATGGTGAATTTTGAGAATTTCAAGATGCGGCGTAAGGGGCCAGTTTGTACGTTTTGTGTAGGAATTTAAGGGGAAACACAGATTTTGAGAATTTCAAAAGGCCCAATGGGCAAAAATGCATTCGCATGATTAAACATTTAAAAGGCTGGCATATACGAACGTTTCTGTTCTCAAACAGCTCTTCTTTATAATTGTGAAATCCATGCAAAAACCACGGTCTTCATAGTATTTAAAGATGCTCCACCGCTGACAAATGGTATTTTTTCACTATTAAAAACAGGAGTAAAACAGAGCAGACGATTTAGTGTTTTTCTTCTGTTACAAAAGTTACTTGATTTACACCATTACCGCCATTGAAAAGTTTGAGCTTCTAATTTTACTTCAAGTTGAAAATATCAAAAAAATAATTAATTGCATCTCAAAAAAAAAAATCCGTGGCACTATATCCTATATGGAATGAAGTACTGATTGCTCATGCACCAAAGGCAAAATGAATTATTTTACATTGGTTTTTTGTGTTAATTAAACATATATATACACAAATAAACACCAATTATCGTTCAATTGATGAATATCATTTATGCTCTGTCGGCGGTGGAGCATCTTTAAGTCCCTGGTATCAACATTAACAAATGTCGAACATAAACAAACGAGATTCGTGAATTCCGGAAGAAATTGCTCCAATTTGCAAAATGGACATTACTTCTTTTATAAACAATTATTATTTCGAATAACCAATACTTCTACATTGATTGCTGTAAGAAAGAAATGTTTTTGGAATAATATCAACATTTTCTCCGACGGACGATACCTTTTCGGAATATCGAGAAATAACCAAGCAATCTAGATCTTCAGCCACAACTAAGTGCGTACACAATAGTTTAAAGATATCAACTGATTCCGAGCGCTATATCAAATGTGAAATAAAACTCATTCTTACATGACCTCGTGTTTAGTCGGCTCACATTTTGGCATCCCCGCGCTGGAGGTTAAACCCGGATATGGTCTCTTGACCTTTTGTTTATTGAGAATGTTGTTTTACTTTTTTTAATACCTGACCCACAGGGCCATATATAGTTTCTATATGAAAAAATAGCCAGAAATACATATAAAAGTGTTATTCTATATGTATTTCTGGCTATTTTTTCATATAGAAACTATACATGGCCCTGTGCCTGACCTCCATGATCCGAGGAAAATGTCCATTTAGTTTAATTTATTATATAAATAGCCTTTCGACCAAGCATGACTCAATCTCAAAATAAGGTCGATGGACCAATTAGCTTGTTTAGGGATTTGATAAAATGACACAACATTTTATCTGATACATGAGGGGCATATGTTTGATGGATCATTTACTGTAATGCTGACGGCTGAATGGTAGTACAACAGACTCCATACTTAACCTTACACCTGTAGGTTAATAGGTGTCACCGCCCATTGGGCCTCTTATCCTCCCCGCTCTGTCCACAGTATAGTGAACCCTAGGCCTTACATAACGGTCGTAGCTATACATGGTCTCCCGGTTCTCACAATCCATTCCTGTACATACACAAGATGTACCTGTACATGCGAGGGTCACATGTATCACCTGTACATATATACAACACGTATCTAATTAATACACTTACCTTATCTTCCCTGTCGTAGTTTAGCTCCATTTCCCGGGCTTTGTCAAAAACTGACGAATATAACACTAACTGCCCTGACTATCCAATTGTCGATGTTGATTTAGTGTCCGCTCACATATCCTTTTTAGACATTAAAGCTTAGCTGTGTGTACCTGTAGCACGGTCACGCCTCACTGAACACCATTTTAAGTATTTGAAGTAACTAGAGTTCGACAAGCTACAAAATTTCCTTGTGATGTTTTATACGAGCGTATGACAGTAAGTATCTATAAAGTCATTTTGTTGACGTTCTCAACAGACCATGACGGGTTAAATAATCACAGGTAATTTACTTACTCTCAGTTACCATAACAATTTTGAGCGAATTATGTTTAGTGACGTATGAAATGTATCTTATTTTTCTTTAGAAAACAGTTATAACACTCACATATAGCAACCAGTTCAAAGCATTATAACACATTATACCTTTTGACAATAGCATTTTTGTTGGTTTTTTTTTCAATTACTACATGTACGTGACTTAAGCTTTCTTCAGCAATTATACATACATGAACCTAAAACTTATGCACATGAAGATGCATATGTAGAGATCTGAGATGGAAATACAGTATGGAATGTATTTTAGACACAATACATCACACGAGTCAGCGGAACTTTAATTAAAGTAGATAATACTTTTTACCTTATTTTAGATGTACATGTGACTCGTCACATGAAAGTGAACGGGAGTTTTAAGTTAATTAAGTAGATATGTAATATGATACATGTACATTCATACTAAATTGTGTTGTTAGTATGATAAAGTATTAAACGCAGTTCAATAAATGGGGTCGCGGTGGCCGAGTGGTTACATAGTCGGTGGTTTTTCTCCAGGTAACTCCTCAATCACTCAACATTATACATGATGTATATGTCGTAGACATTAAGATTGTGTCTACACATGTAAATGTCGGGTAAAGACTCTATACATATAGAAATGTTTCACCGAATGGTAATGTTACACAATGGATAAAGCAGGTACCAGCTTTAGCTGTGACATCACAACATTAGACGTACAACCTCTAAATGTTCGTGTTTTATTTGATCCTATCTCATGTCTTGTTCAAGGTGACTTATTCAAACTTTTTGTATTTAAAAAGTTTCTTTCATACCACTCATGGAAATAAAAATTATGAAAAACAATGTTACACAAGCAACAATGACCTTGGCCCAGTTTCTCTGATCTTCCAAATAATCTTCGTGATTTGTGCACTTACGTTCCAGACAATAGGAATTTGTGATGTAGTAACATTGTATATACATTTTACCTATGTAATAGATTTAGTAACATTGTAAATACATTTTACCTATCTCATAGATTTAGTTACATTGTAAATACATTTTACTTATCTAATAGATTTAGTAACATTGTAAATACATTTTACCTATCTAAAAGATTTAGTAACATTGTAAATACATTTTACCTATCTAATAGATTTAGTAACATTGTAAATACATTTTACCTATCTAATAGATTTAGTAACATTGTAAATACATTTTACCTATCTAATAGATTTAGTAATATTGTATATACATTTTACCTATCTAATATATTTAGTTACATTGTAAATACATTTTACCTATCTAATATATTTAGTTACATTGTAAATACATTTTACCTATCTAATAGATTTAGTTACTTTGTAAATACATTTTACCTATCTAATTATAGAATAAATTTAGTTACATTGTATATTCATTGATACTCTATCAAATAGATTTAGTAACATTGTAAATACATTTTACCTATCTAATAGATTTAGTAACATTGTAAATACATTTTACCTATCTAATAGATTTAGTAATATTGTAAATACATTTTACCTATCTAATAGATTTAGTAACATTGTAAATACATTTTACCTATCTAATAGATTTAGTTACATTGTATATACATTTTACCTATCTAATAGATTTAGTAACATTGTAAATACATTTTACCTATCTAATAGATTTAGTTAAATTGTAAATACATTTTACCTATCTAATTATAGAATAAATTTAGTTACATTGTATATTCATTGATACTCTATCAAACAGTTGTGTGCGGTTAATAATATACAATCGACTCTCAATAATCCGGAAATTTCAGCTACCAGCCAAAATTGGCTGTATTATGAATTTTTCCCGATTGTCGAATTACGTCTTTTTGCTCATATACAGGGATGTAAGTAGAAATCTGCCAAGCAAGAGCGCTATGCGGTTATTCAGATTCTAACATTGGGGTTCGTGTTTTGATATCTAGCTGTACACAGGTCATGCTTGCGATTTACGTACACGAAAACCGGTTTGATAGCTCATAGTGGTAGCATCTTTAGAACACATAAATTAGCACTCGGTCCTACATAAAAAATGTGTTTTCATTTTTTTTGAGGTTACATTTTGAGTAAATGTTCCTACACCATTTACACAATTAAAGGCCCACTACCTTTCCGAAACGGATTTTTGGAATGTAAAAGGAGATTGATAATTTTGTAGAGTCCCAAAAGTTATTAACTAACTGTTAATACTGCACTTATCAACACTTTCTGGACAATTAAATTAAGATAAATTCAATACTAATTTTCATAACGCGGGTCGTCTTATGTTTCCCGCCGTCGTCCTAATTACCGCGCGTTAGTTCACTGTCACTGCGCCAGACGGCAACACCGAAAAATGAATCTTCACTCTTAACATCACGCATTACGCAGAGAATCTCGTATTTGTTTGATGTTGTATCTTAGGTCATCGATAAAAATCTTATTATGTTATAATTGTCTTTAAGAAACTTTCAATTTTAGGTTCGGAAAGATTATGGGCCTTTAAAAATAAATTGTTATCTTTTTAAGGCTGTCGCTTGATGTGCTATATATAAATAAGTAACTTATCAAGATGACATATTCATCAACCATGACGGATGGAAGTGGAATACATTACTTTTCAAAACAGAATTCTGTTTACCCCAGTCTCAACCAACCGAGGAAAACGTTCAGTCGACCTATTCTGTTCTAAAACAGAACTTCAAACGACATACTATATATATATCTAATTTATTTATATCACATGAAACGAACATCGACCTACAATACAAGAAAATACGTTTAAAAAATAATATTCCAAAATTTCTCCAAGATGTTATATTATGATAAACCCGAGTTACTCCCCTTAGTTATCGTGTATTGGATGATTCTTTTCTCCGGTATGACAACTAATGAACATGTATTGTATGTATTAGATTTAAAAGCATATTCTAGTCAGGCAATGCTAAATATACAGTATGATATATGCTATTATCATGTTCTTAAATAATTATGAACACGTGGAACGAATGACATCTTCTAGTTCTAAGACATTAAATCAGTTCAAATCTAAACTAAATAATATATGGAAAAATGAAATTCTACCCAGGTTGCTATTTCGGTCGAAAGACATCCATAAGATGGATTACTTAGAGAGACGTCAGCTGAGAAAATTAATCGGGACATCTCTGAGAAATTTCCGGCAATCTTCGGAAAGATGTCCCCGAAGATTGCCGGAAATTTCTCCAGATGTTGAGATTGAGTAGCATAACGGCACACAAAGGGAGGTAACTCCGATCGACCAGGATATGTTCATACAAGGTGTAGTATAAGTAGACTTTAGATGAAATATTCCAGTCCATGCTAAATATGATGTAGTAACAATAAAGTCTCGAATGAATTTATGTATATCATGGATCGAAATTTATTCATCACTATGTTTTGCTATGGGGCGGCAACGACATCTTAAAGTTCCATTTAAAACAAAATACTTTTCTCTTGTCGTTTCCATTCTTGTTTATTCCGCATTCAAGCTCTTTCGAATTTTAAACACAAACGCCGAAATACTAATTCCGGAAAACAGTCATGCTAATATACTGAACCAAACTAACAATTATCCGGATCAGTTTGATACCAGTACATTACAACCACAGGTACCTGGTCCCGTGTGATTACAACTATAAAACATCATTCTCCAACTAATCAGCATTTAAAATAAGGTTATTTCGTCATATTTTCAGTTTAAAATAGAAAATTCAACTTTAAAGATGCTCCACCGCCGACAGAGCATAAATGATATTCATTATTTGAACAATAATTGGTGTATTATCGAGTATATATATGTCTAATTAATACAAAAAATAATATAAAATTATTTATTTTACCTTTGGTGCATGCGCAATTAGTACTTCATTCCATATAGGATATATTGCCACGGAATTTTTTCGGGATGCAATTAATTATTTTTCATATTTTTAACTTGAAGTAAAATTAGATGCTCAAACCTCTCAATGGTGGTAATGGTGTAAAGTAAGTAACTTTTGTAACTGAAGAAAAATACTTAATCGTCTTCTCCTAATTTTGATTGTGAAAAAACACCATTTGTCGGTGGTGGAGCATCTTTAAAAGATCACGATGCAAAAAGTGTATAGTGTCAGACTAATCATGAACAAATGCCTTTAAGTTCATAAAAATGGTACTTAATTACAAACAAAAATATAAAAAGTATACATTCAATCTAGTTAAAAAAGAAGGTAAATAAATGACACACGAATCCAATGCCTCTAAAAATAAGTAATACAAAATATTGAAACCGTTTATACAATTTGATATATGAACTCTTTTAAATTATGAAAAAAATTAAGAACCAAGGATAATTAATTTAAATCCTGACAACTTACCAGTATTACTTTTACAACAAATTCTCTACCATTAGATAAAAAATACATATATTCCACATCTCGACTCTATCCTCCTATACAACTATTTTCTCTCTAACCTATCTTCTTAACCTCTTCTAAATGTCATATGTCTGAACGAATGTGGGTGTATGGAAACCTTTGAATGTATATAATAATTAAGTAAAATCTTTGGTATATGTGTGAGGGAGTGTGTTAGTGTGTGAGGGTGCGTGGGTGTGTGTACATTGAGGTGTGTAATAGTATAAATGTGAGTATCATGTATAATTGATACAAATGAAATATTTTTGTTTTTGTATTTAAGATGTTAAATGAATTGTCTTTGTCTGCATTGTCTGTAAAAATGAAAATGATTTCAAAAAAAAAAAAATTTTTTTTTTTTTACAAAATATTGATAAAAGACAAGATATAATTACGTTCGATCCAAAAAAATCAATGACTTGCGATTCATCGCATACTGCGCGTTGTAACACAATATACTTGAAATACAAAATACCACATGCCATACACATGTTTATACTTGCATATGCATATCGAGAGCTTGTTACATGTATATAAGGCACATTATAAAACTAGATACATATATAGATTTCAAGTGTAGCAGGTATACAAATACACGTGTGTTCTGCCATACACATGGTCTGTTACACACTTACACACGTGTGTTCTGCCATACACTTGGTCTGTTACACGCCTGCTCTGTTACAACCGTGTTCTGCCACACACGTGCTCTGATACACACGTGTTCTGCCACACACGTGCTTTGTTACACACGTGTTCTGCCACACACGTGCTTTGTTACACACGTGTTCTGCCACACACGTGCTCTGTTACACACGTGTTCTGCCACACACGTGCTCTGATACACACGTGTTCTGCCACACACGTGCTCTGTTACACACGTGTTCTGCCACACACGTGCTCTGTTACACACGTGTTCTGCCACACACGTGCTCTGTTACACACGTGTTCTGCCACACACGTGCTCTGTTACACACGTGTTCTGCCACACACGTGCTCTGTTACACACGTGTTCTGCAACACACGTGCTCTGTTACACACGTGTTCTGCCATACACATGCTCTGTTACACTAAACACGTGTTCTGCCACACACGTGCTCTGTTACACACGTGTTCTGCCACACACATGCTCTGTTACACACGTGCTCTGTTACACACGTGTTCTGCCACACACATGCTCTGTGCTACACACGTGTTCTGCCACACACGTGCTCTGTTACACACGTGTTCTGCCATACACATGCTCTGTTACACTAAACACGTGTTCTGCCACACACGTGCTCTGTTACACACGTGTTCTGCCACACACGTGCTTTGTTACACACGTATTCTGCTACACACGTGCTCTGATACTTAACACGTGTTCTGCCACACACGTGCTCTGTTACACACGTGTTCTGCCACACACGTGCTCTGTTACACACGTATTCTGTTACACACGTGTTCTGCCACACACATGCTCTGTTACACACGTGTTCTGATACACACGTGTTCTGCCACACACATGCTCTGTTACACACGTGTTCTGCCACACACGTGCTCTGTTACACACGTGTTCTGCCACACACGTGCTCTGTTACACACGTGTTCTGCCACACACGTGCTCTGTTACACACGTGTTCTGCCACACACGTGCTCTGTTACACACGTGTTCTGCCACACACGTGCTCTGTTACACACGTGTTCTGCCACACACATGCTCTGTTACACACGTGTTCTGCCATACACATGCTCTGTTACACTTAACACGTGTTCTGCCACACACGTGCTCTGTTACACACGTGTTCTGTCCACACACGTGTTCTGTTACACACGTGTTCTGCCACACACGTGCTCTGTTACACACGTGTTCTGCCACACACGTGCTCTGTTACACACGTGTTCTGCCACACACGTGCTCTGTTACACACGTGTTCTGCCACACACGTGCTCTGTTACACACGTGTTCTGCCACACACGTGTTCTGCCACACACGTGCTCTGTTACACACGTGTTCTGCCACACACGTGCTCTGTTACACACGTGCTCTGTTACACACGTGCTCTGTTACACACGTGTTCTGCCACACACGTGCTCTGTTACACACGTGTTCTGCCACACGTGCTTTGATACACGCGTGTTCTGTCACACATGCGTTCTGTACACACGTGTTTTGCCAGATACGCTTAGTCACAAATGTATACACAGTGAAAAAGTACACGACCACAAAGTAATACACGTTATATAACACACACAGTTCCATAACAACAAACGACCGCAAAATGATAATGTCTACTGTCACACACGTGTTTCATTACACATACGAAATTTGTAAATGCGTGAACTGTTTCTGTTACAGGAGCGTAACACATTACACAAACTATCGTCCAATAGGTGTACTATTATAAACAATTTTGAAGTTGCATGTCAACTTCCGCATGCATTTAGGGTCAGACACACATATTATTATATTGTAGTTTAGTACATCATTATAGCTACACATGTATACACATACTGTCATAGACGTATACACTAAAACATTCAAGTAAACACGTGTACTTCCTTTGATGCAAATACTTGTAATTGAGCGCATGCGACATTCCACGCCATTTTTTTCACACGCGCACTGCATATATAGTAAAAGCATAACTGAGATTTCATTGGTTCACAGACTGAGATTAATTCCCGAAACATTCAAAAGAAATAAAAATGGATTTCTCTTTTGAGACCCCTTAGTAAAGTCTTATTATCACCAGTTTATCATAGGACAACATGCAGTACCTGAGCGTATTGATGGCATGTTCGAAACCTGAAAGGCATGTGTTTGATCACATAATGTTTAACTGAAAGCCATCGTTCTCTTTTTTGGACATCACAGTTGTGTGTCGTCGTTTTCAAATGCGGCATTATTTTCCTTTTCAGCTGAATGATAAACATTGCTCTCTGGTTTGCTCCTTGTCCTGTGACGGCGACATGAAAAAATGGACGAATCAAACCTTGGACAGAAAGGAAAGTACTTAGGCCAGGACATCCTGTCCAGCAATGGTTGTATCAAGGGTATATCATACACCGACAGGCCCGCCACCACACTGGAGTCAGATGTATCCACGCTACGCCACTTTGTAAGACCTCGCTCTTCCGGTGTACCTGAAACAACCGGAAGCTGTTTTTACACTTGACCACTACCAGTGTCGCTTCGGTTTGGTTAGATTCAATATTATATCGCGTGCCGTCCTAATACAGTTGTGGTCATTTACAGGACATATGTCCAAAACGGCTAGATTGATTAAAAATATTGCAACGTTCCATTCTTTAAGGTTTTTTTCTTTCAATATTGAAGGACCATGCAGTTTCAAATGTTTGTTGCTGTTTTCCTTATTATTTTGGTTATGCGTTAAGAGTTGCTAGAATTTTACCAAAAAAGACAGTCTCTAATACATTTTTTTACTTTCTTTTGTAACAAAGAAATACACGAGATTTTTTAAGAAGAGGAGTACCTTAAAATATTTCTAGTTCAACGGTGTGGACCAAGAAAACGGTTACAACAATTATACTGAAACGGTCTTGAATTTGACCATAGCAATATCATAAACCCCTCCAACAAATATAAACCGGAGTGTTGAGCACATATATTGATGATGAACATGCACGATAAATATCCAGTCCGAAGCCCACTACCCCAAATTGGAACTCCTCGGATGTAACTGTCCTACAGTCATAACATCAAAAATAAAATATGTACATCCGAGGAGTTCCAATCGCCTCTCAAACAAATGTAAATTGGAAGTTGTAAACCCAAAGAGCTGGACACTTTTATTGATGTTAAACTCCACGATACGTACCTGGTATGGTATTATCTAGTACGAAGCCCACAACCCCTCCAACAAGCATACTGGTACTCAGTAGAACAGTGATAATCTGATCAATAATATCATTTCCTGGAAATTAAATAAAATCATAAAATATTACAAAGTTAAGATATGTAAATGATACATTTAAGTCCGGATATATTTAGTTTATTAATTACACATCAAACACTTATTATAAACCGTTGTTCCAGGACAAGTCTTTCGAGAAAGCTTACCTGTATTGATAGGACGTAAAACTAAACAAACCAAAAAATCGAGAAAGCTTACCTGTATTGATGACGTCACCGTGACTCTTCATCCAAAGAGGGAAGGAAAGTCCAAAGAATAGAGATATACCAACAATGAATATATTACGTGATGACGTCATGTCCACGTACTGAAGGTTTGAGAGTCCGACGGCAGTTATCATACCTGTTATAGAACAGTAACGCTTTATCAGACCTGTTATATATAATGGCATAATGGCACACATTTGTACAGCTACATTGCTTCTTTTGTATAAACATGTAAGTATTGTGGTTTTATCGTATTGATTATACCGCTAAATGCAATTCGTAATGCATAACAAATTATCATGACTACAACATAGACATTTTTGTTTAAATTTAGTTTCCGGAGAAATTCAGAAGTCTATGAAGTGAATGTTGCTAACAAATTATAAAATGCAACTCGAGCATAAAAGCAATATAAATCGACCATATGAAGGTTATTAAGATGACCTATGTGAACTATGCGATCTCGCATGACCTTACATCTCGCGTGACCTTACCAAAGACAATCATGAACACGCCCCCAATGACTGGATCCGGAATGGTGACAAAAAGGGCGCCAAACTTTCCGAAACAGCTCAGCAAAATCATGATAATGCCACCAGCTTGAACCACACGGAGACTACCGACCTTCAAAGGGAGATAATTCAACAGTACATAAACATTTACAGCTGATCAATATACAGAAAAGTGAATAACAGAATAGTTTGTGAAATTGTGTGAGATCCGGAATATAACCATAATTGTGGGAAAAAGTCGCGTTACCTTGGTGATTCCAATCGCCCCAACGTTCTCGCTGTATGACGTAGTTCCGTTCCCAGAACCCCACGCGCCAGCCAGGATACAACCAATGCCTTCCATACCAATGCCTTAACAAAATGAAAGGATTTGCTTGTTTGTGTACCATTGTGGAAAAATGATGTTCAAAGAAGAGAGAGCATCTGCACACATTCGTAAGGACGCATAGAAGTTAATGTATGAATAACGCAAAATAAGAGAAGTAACCGTTATGTCCTAGAACATTTAATATTTGAACAAATGAACCCATAACCGGAAATAAATGACCTTTTTTGAAAATACCTCTATTTACAGCATGCACTGGTGGGGGCGGTGCTCCAGACAGTCGTGCGCATGCGTAGTAATCCCCGACAGATTCCATCATGGACGCCAAGACTCCAGCCAACATCCCAAATACTCCAGCAAAACTCACGGTGGGGGTTCCCCACTGACCTGAGAACACGGAGATCATTATGATAATTTTTCTTTTTTTTCATCAAATAGAAAACATGTCATTTTTGTAGAGATCAATGCCAATTAGGTATAAGTTCTTACGTTTTGCACAACAACAACAGTTGTAGATAATTGAACTGAAAAAAATGAAGTACCATTACCTGGGTATGGAAACCGGAACCACTCGGCGTCTGCTATCACGCTGATTTTGGTGTCCGTACGGCTTTTGTATCCCCATCCAGAGGTATCGGTAGGGAAGGCTCCGGCGGCTGTCAGGATAGCACAGATCCCCCAGGCAACTACCATAGCCAGGAGTACCTACAAAGGTCAATAGGTCATGCATTTATACTACAAGGGTTATAGGTCATGTCTCTATAATACAAAGGTCAATAAGTCATTTCCATTAGTGTGAATTAAAATATGCCCTATTCACTCTACTTACAATGATTTGTTAGTTTTCAAACGTTCCAACAGCACACATAATTCTATAGTTACGTCAACAAAATGCCAAATGAACAATTCTTAATTGTTTTAATACAAAGTTACATTCTCTGATTCTTTAGCTACTGCTAGCGATAAAAGTATGTGATATTAAACATGAACACCAAACGAAAACCTAGGACACATTAACACTAATGAATGCTAAATGACCAACGATCAGATGAAGACCACGTGACGGTGACGTACCGGTATCAGTTTGAAGATGGGTATTTTGTACGTGCCACACCCTTTCCCCTTCCGGTACTCACAAACAGGGATGGTTATGTTACGGAGATACTGGGAAAACAGCGCTATCAAAAACATAGTCCTGAAATCAGAAGGTTAAATGTTAACCTGATTGGTGTAATAACAAATAAGGTTCCTTGTGGATCATTTGTTCGGTAGTAAAGCTAATCAAAACTTCGATCATCGCAAATAAAACTAAGTCATCTCTAGAAAATGTGAATATGAGAATATTAATGTCTCCATATATTAATTAATGTCAAAGAAGAATAAGATGTCATAAAACTATGAAGCGCGCATGCGCGAACACGTGTCGCTTACGTCACTTACATTAGAGCGATATACCACTGCTCAGCTGCCAGATTAGCTGCATCCGGAAACAGCGCTAGACCAATCAACGTGACGGTGGGCGTGACCGCTAGGGGTCCGATCGCGCGCAGCACCACTCCTACAGCGCCACTGAAACCAATCACAACCTGGAAAAGCGCCGCCACCATGATGGCTCCCTGAATCTAAAAAAAAAATGACCCTCAAGTTAAAATGTGGATGACAGTAAGCAGATAAAACAACAAGGGCGATAAGACGATATTTAATGAGTGGACACAACGAAGGTTATCGTTTTCTCGAGGCGAAAAAAACCCCGATATTTTGCGACACATATACGATATCGCCCCGCCATGGCGTCTTTTCGCTATGTCGCGGCGAAATGACGATGATAAGGGGTGTGAAATGACGATGACTGTTAAGACGACAGATCGAAACAATAAAATGGCGAAATCACCACGTACAGTTTACCATAACAAACCAAGCATAGTTATTTTACCTCACGAAGTCGGGAATGCCATATCTCTCTGTGAGCCGGACTACCGATGGCTGGCAGGTCAGTCAAATTTCTCAAACCTGTCAACGAAGCACAAATCATAATCAATAATGCATGATGAACTTTATGCATGGACATGGACGGAAAAGTTTCTCTTTTTAACAGAAGATCTAAGTTCGACCCGAAATAAAAATTAGTTATTGGATTTTACCACGTCATTTATGACGTTACAATATAATGCGTGTGGTATGTTCGGTTCCATACCTCTGTAGCTGCATCTAAGGTCGAACTTGTCAGTTATGCATTATAAACAGACATTTGTGTTAAGACTGGTTAACGTTTTGAAGTTCAGTATATCCAGATTAAACAGAAGATTTAGACATAAAGGTCAAGGTCCTACCATTCTCGGCCTCTGTGTATGGACAGGACCACTGAGGTAAGGCAAGGATGGACTGCGTGGGGACGAGGAAGGCGAACGTGGCCCCCTGTATAATAGGTAACCTGTAACACAAATAAGGTCTTAATATACTCCGAAAGGAAAGTTTTAAAACAATTGACATTGAAATTAAAAGAGTATCGGGGTAATGCTGGGTAACAAAGATAAATAATAAACAACTTTTACAATGTAAGAATATTGTTGTGAGGGGTAATTTTATTTGTGAACATGCATTTACTCCTCATTGTCAAGACCTGTTATCGTAAACTACAGTTCTACAAGGGGTTTTCATCCAAATGTGAACAAAAATATTTGCGAATTAATTATCATTTCCCACATTTCAGTTAGTGTGTTTACCAAAAACAAAATTTTCATACTGTAAATATTTCTGTAATCATTCGGAGAGAAGCGTAATATACATTCAGAATTACCTGTTTACATTTGATACAGCAAAGATATTGAAAACCTCAACGAATTTGCAGTCAATAACATTATACATTTCATATTTATAGACAATAAAGTATTCTGCCTATCGGAAGTCACCGGTACTTTCCATTTGTATAAGGAGGAGTAGATGGTTTTACTAGTTTACATGATGACGTCATAGATGACGGCGTACCTGATCCCGAATGTCGTCTGTAGAAGTGTACAAATGCCGGACACAAAAAAGATAGTGTTGATGAGTTCTCCAAGTCCAACTTTGTCCTCCGCCACACACAAAGATTTATACAGGATTAACGGAACAGAGATCGTGGAACCAAACGCTGTCAGGTAATGCTGCAACAACAGGTAAAATGTAACAACAGGTTAAATGTTATAGCATACAAAAAGATACAAAGTTGTAATTTGTATAAGGTAAAATGTTATGAGAACATATCAGCAAGGTAAAATTGTTTTAATGTTTACCATGCTTGTATGGAGCAATTCCTCTAAGAATATATTCTATGGGGCGCGTTGCTCCATACAAGCATGGTTAACATAAAAACGAAATCCAATCCCTATATTTACACTCACACGACTTTTTATTCATATTTTATGCAATAAAATCGTCATTTGAAAGTGACGTAATTATTCAATAAAAGTCGGTCAAAAGTGGGAGGAGCTTACTCATTTGAACAGCGAATGGTGACGCTTCACGTAAGGTAGAATTATTCATCCGCGACGACAAAAAAGTTCAATATTTTAGTGTAAAATAAACATGACAAACAAAGTAAATTTCAGAGATAATTTTATTTAATCAGATCAGAACTTTAAATATATATTCAATTTTGCTAAAAGTTAATATATAGCGTAATAACATAAAGAATTTGTACACGGCCACATGTGTGAACTCGGTGACCGTTATTGTGCAGCGAGGCGAAGCTGACGCACGCTTACACACTTTAGTTTGCCGAAGTTGGCAAAACACCGATTTTCAAGTAGCTCAATGTGTTTGAGATGTCGTCTGACTTGACGGTATTACATCCTTGGGAGCCATGTGATTATATAATCTACGCTTAGATCCATATCGCCATCGATAGATGAAACAAATTCACTTGTGTTCGATGGATACAATGTATTTGTGGTGACGCGGAACTGTCAACACGTGGATTATTAGCGGTGCATGTTTTATAATACACATGATTAAATACTCAAAGAACAAAGACAAGAGGAAATGTTGTAATACCAAAGTAAAATCCTGTCACACACAATAAGTGATTTAACTATGGAATCTTACTAAAAACGTCATCTATTGTATGATATTTTACACGATTCTTTTTGTTATTAAGAATATACTAATATATTCAGAGATGATAATTTACACGATTTTTTTTGTTATTAAGAATATACTAATATATTCAGAGATGATATTTTACACGATTTTTTTTGTTATTAAGAATATACTAATATATTCAGAGATGATAATTTACACGATTCTTTTTTTGTTATTAAGAATATACTAATATATTCAGAGATGATATTTTACACGATTTTTTTTTGTTATTAAGAATATACTAATATATTCAGAGATGATATTTTACACGATTTTTTTTGTTATTAAGAATATACTAATATATTCAGAGATGATATTTTACACGATTTTTTTTGTTATTAAGAATATACTAATATATTCAGAGATGATATTTTACACGTTTTTTTTTTGTTATTAAGAATATACTAATATATTCAGAGATGATATTTTACACGATTCTTTTTGTTATTAAGAATATACTAATATATTCAGAGGAAGGGGTTAATCAGTATTAGAGAGGAGATACACAATTTCCTCTGATTCATTATAGAAAGTGAAGTTTTCCGGAATATTAAAAATCTGGACGCATGGCCAAGTGGTTATGGTGAACTATAAGTGTGTATTTAACCGGATCGAATTTATCACCTAACATTAGCCGACCCTAACAGTTTCTCCAAATCACTTACACAGCAGTCGTGTAAAACGAAAACAAACTCACGCGCAGCTCGCGTGCATCACCGAACACCACCCCCGCTGCTGCGACAAGTAAAAGAAGCTGTTGTACATACTCGGCATCACCCCTACTTGCAACAAGTTAGCTGTTATATTGTCTGACATCACCCCCGTCCTTCGGTAATAGTCGGTGAAAGGTGATCAAACAGTTCCACAGTACAAAATGGCGTCGGACCGATTGTCAATGAAACAATCGTCTGCTTACAGCTGGTGATGTGCATGTGCTGCTTTCGTGCCAGGCCAAGCCAAATAATACATGGTGTTGTTATACAAACGACAAAGAATCAATGTTTGTAAGAACACACGTGACGGAACGGAAAATTATTCCTACTACAGCTCTACAGAAAGCAATCATAAAGGTTTAAAAATTAAAAAAAAAAAAAAAAAAAAAAAAAAAAAAAAAACAACATCGAAATATACGACATTGTGAAGAAAGCACTTGTCCTTGGTAGACAATTCAAAGCATTTGGGAAAAAATCCCGAATTGACCACAGTTTCACCAAACACACATATTTGACCACATTCTTGAGCACTGCAATACAGGGTAGCAGCAACTGACATTGCTTATAACAAAAACCAAAATAAAAATCTCCATAGTTAGTATAGTACCACTAACAATGGTGGAAAAGTAAAATTGTAAAGTATCTAATACAAAAATGATGAAATTATCAAAATAATAGGGTGATATTTCAAGCCGTTTAATTTGTTAAAACCAAGTATTTGCAAAAAAAACAAATGTTCCAATATGATGCCAACCCATCGAAAATTTGGCTTTGTATATATCCCATTTCAAAAATTGCAATTATTGCGGCATTGTACTAAATGCTTCACCTAGGCGACTCTGTGAGCAAAGTAATGATTTTGAACGACAATTAGCTTTAACTTGCTAAAATCATATGGATACCGATTTTATTTCAATACCGAATGCTTCAACTAGACAAAGCTGTTGCAAGATTTATTAGCTAGTTCAGAGACGATACAAAGTAGACAGGGGCACGGACGGACAAAATTATGGAAGGACACAACAAAACAGTTGTGAGAGGGGGAAGGGAGGGGGTCAGCACAATATGTTGGTGTAAAATGAAAACCCACTACCAGTATAGTAGCAACCTCCGCGTTTTGAACTTTGCCTGTTTTCTTTTGTAGTCCGCTAATTCGTTATCAAGATCTGACTGTTTGAATCCTATTAGTTTTACAGTAATGCCAAGTATAACATATAAATCGTATATACATATCACTCTCCAACTTATGATAAACTGGTTATCCATGAAAGCACCTTCGGTTTGAGTAAAACATACAGGTACATTTGGGAAAATGGTCAATTAGCATCCCACCACATACATACGTAAACTACACACATTAAAACAACCAATTAGAGGCTCTCCGAACGGCCCAGTAACGAAGAAGGCGGGAAGCAGGCGGATCTATTTTGTAGCAGACGACTTGCTGAAGTTTGATTGTTGAGACCATTAAGCAAATTAACTAATAACAAGATTTATAAACATGTCTTTGCAATTGTTGTGGTCCGTTGACTGGTATTGCCTCTGAGCAAACGACTAACCTGCAGTTGTATTTCCATGGAGCAAACGAACTTAGTTTCAGAGAAAACAGCTACCTCAGTCACCATTTTTGGTTTAGTGACCTAGAATTGTACCTTACTACTGTCTATCTGTTTGGTATTTGTTAAACGTCCATTATGTGGCATAAAATGTGTTTTCAAGTTCGACTTTGGAAAAACAGCCTATACATATTCTTGGCCGAGCCTTAAAAACAAATGCATATACCATTAATTAGCCTGATCTTACTGCGTTCATTGGTATGGCCTGAAAATAGATCAAAACCGTTTATTGACATGGCATTGGAACAATTTAGCGTAACATAAGTACCATTTAAGTCTTGAGTAAATTACAGCAACCTATGCCATTTATTGGCCTGGCCTGGATACCAAACCTTATACTATTTATTGGCATGGCCTTTCTACCGTTGAATGGCATAGCCTAGGAACAGAAACTAATACCGTTTATTGGCTTGGCCTGGATACCAAACCTTATACTATTTATTGGCGTGGCCTTTCTACCGTTGATAGGCATAGCCTAGAAACAGAAACTAATACCGTTTATTGGCCTGGCCTGGATACCAAACCTTATACTATTTATTGGCCTGGCCTGTCTGCTGGTGATTGGTGTAGCCTAGGAACAGAAGCCAATACCGTTTATTGGCGTGGCCTTGTGCTAATTGCTGGGGGATATACCAAACACATGTGACGTCGGACGGGGAGCGCAAGGGATGTGTTAGTGTGTAGTGTGACAGACTAGGGGTGGAGAAACAACTGACCATGGCCCAAAGACTGACCATCCGGATGAACCGGGCTAACTCCGGACAGTCCTGGGGATTCCGTCTCAATGGAGGAATGGAGTATGGACTTCCGATGACAATCCTAACGGTAGGTCAAAGTAATTCCGGACTTGTGTTGGGCAAGTCAAAGTGTCGCGAGTGGCATTTGGCAGCTGATAAATGTCATCAATTATTCAAGGAGTTAATTTGTGCATATGTTTTATAATATAAAATAGTATTTATGACATATAAGCAATTCATTCAGTGATCATTTAGCTGCACTAATGGAATAAGTTCAGTTTTGACAAGCTTACGCCCTACACATTTTGGAAGGAGTAGAAGGGGAAGGGTGGTCGCAACTTGTATATGTAGATTTGATATACTTTCACCGTCTAAACATATACACTTGAGACTAATGAAAATAAAATATTTAAATGAAAACATTTCATTTTGTTATAGATAAATACAAAATAGCATGTTTAATCAAAACTGGCGAAATTCTGACAACTAATAATTTTCAACTCTGCCGACCTTGCAATATACTCACGACAAACGTCTCTCTCCTCTCAAACTACCACACCCACATAATTATTTATTACCTAACACCCACGAAATCACAGCATGATAAGCACACATTCCTCATGGAATACAAGTCACCATTTGTTACTCTTTCAATCTCGGCTGATATGAAACAAGTGTTCGGAGGGATAGAGCCATTACATGATTAGCGTACAGTTACACCATGGCACTCGAGAGATTGATGACCAACGATCCTACACAGAGCTGTGCCAATCAGGCATACTAGGATATCTTTATACACATCTTAACGTATTTCATTTCTATATATTTTTCTACCATACAGTCTCACAGTCGTTCAATCACGATTTTTCTAGTGTCTTTAAAAGAAAAGAAAAGAAAACCCGTAGACCATTTTTTATTCTTTTATCTAAATGCTTATAAAATTGTATCGTCAACTACCAGGGCGTCATATAAAAACATTGAAAACCATAAAGATATGCGCCATGAAAATATTCTCTCATATGACCCGAAGCAACAAATACCATTTTATTTAAGATAACTACTTTTTTCTAACAGTATTATCTATAATTTGAGTTCATTTGTATAATCCTGAATGAAAAATGTATCTTGACAACTGTTACTCTTTTCACATATTAAAAGCTGTTTGTCAACATAGCGCAGTTTTAACATTACATTGTTAAAACGGTTAGTGAGTCTGAGGAATTTGCAATCGGAACACCTCGCCCATGTCTGCGAACAAATGAAGACAATTGCGAGAAGATCCGACTGGATACCTGGAGAGGTTAGCGAGTTCGATGTGAATCGTCCATGAACTTTATAGTTGGGATTCTTAATAAACTTGTCAATAAGAACGATGATGGTGAAGGAGAGGGTAAGACAATTCGAGGTGACATGTGCAACCACCGTTTATACATTCTACCCTTTCTAACCTCGTATCCAGAGTAATGCTATGTGTAACACGTACCCATAATGTGCTACGTGTGTTTGATCACCGTCTTTCATTTATAACCACATAAGTTACCGATTTGACAGCTTACGTCACAAATGCCTTGACTACGTGGTTCAAACGACAACACGTACACAGCCTACACACCAAACATGTCTGACATCACACATCAGCTTTATAACTATGATCTGTGTCGCTAGTTCGATATCTACGGTATTTGCTGTATGAACGTCTTACCGAAACTTCATTCTCCACGAGCTTTGTCTTCAAAAGCTGACATGTCTTAAAACATTTTTGAATGACACAACATTAAGGTGACAAGTCCCTTGTCCTCCGTGCTATTTCGGAATAATACAATTTATTCTTTCAAAATGAAACTTCTTTACTACAACTGAAAATATTTACTCAACTTAAAAAACAACAAAATTCCCAGTACCTCAGCTTGCATCGATCCCAATGAGTCCGTTAACTGTATTTGCATTTCAAACGCAATATGTTCATGTTCCAGCTTTCGTTAGCATTGAGTTCAATGTGGAAGAGCTAATCTAGAAGATGAATTGATATCCATCCATCTTTGTCTACATTTCTGTCATTGTTCTAGCTATTGTGCTCTATCGTGGCTTCGTGAATGAAAACAAAAGCCGTACTTGATTCTTGCGTTCTACATCAGTCAATTGAAGGACTTTGAACTTAACGGCCCCATTGCTGCTATCTCCAGAACATACGTACCAGAGATGCATTGTTATCGTGTCGTGCATTCATTCAATGAATACTAAATGTGTAAGTGTATGCAACCCGTCTAGTCGGAATTCATTACCCTCTTCAATGGAGGTTATACAGAGAAGGATGCCAAATACACATTTAGCTTTTTATTCGAAAGAAAATAAATCACTTAAACAACACAGATTCAAAGCATATGAAAAATGAACTGAAATATCATCATCGACTGTTCTTTGGTGTTAATAACGTAAGAGATTAAGCACCCTATTTGATAAAAACATTCTAGGACTCTTTTTCCTGAAGTACACGTTTGATAATTGATCTCCAATGACATTTAATGCACTCGTCATATATGTACCATGTCCTACGCCTAATTGCATAAAGGAACATTTACAATGGACAACAAAGTCACAAACCTTTAAGTGATCTTTGTTCAACATTTTGCTTTAAGGGTCAAAATGCCATCAGTCCATGATACTCCAATTCTTTGCTTGCTGTAGCGAATGCAAGTTGTCATACGCTATTTTGCTTTTTTTTTGTAGACCAAAGGACAAAATGTAGGTAAAAGGTCAAAATTGAACACATGCCCTAAATATATATATCCGTTGAGAACATATTTAATTTGAGCACGGATAAATTGAACAAAACGACAATTTTACGAGAAAGTTGATATAAACCAACACATCCTTCGATGATATGGAGACAAGTTGACTGGTAACCGGCTGACACCTTTGTGTTTTTGGGATTGACTATGTTCTCGCATACTTTGGAAGAAACAGAACAAGCAAAATATCAAAGCCGTGATATAAAAAGAGTGATGCTGATATTTCACTGTAAAGAAACGGGAAATAGAACCAGACGTTCTAGTAGTGTAAGCGTTATGTGTCCCTTCGTCTATACTCCTCATACAAATCTGGATCAAGTCAGGGCCAAAACAGAATCTAAGAGGAGATTCTTATAACTGCGACAGGACCAATACATTACAAGAAGCATGGTGAAACTCTACAACAGCACTGCAACATTAAGATTTTTGTAATAAGATATAAACTAGAAATTTGGAAAAGCTCTATGTTGTTGGCTTTGAAATATGCCAATACCTCTTTTGAACTTCCACAACGCTGATTAACACCTGAGGCGTCGAACACGACATTCTTAACTTACGGGCTAGCGAGCAACTGGTCATTGCAGGGGAATAATAACATTGAACAGACCGGTCAGTGACTAGAAAACGGACACAATAGCAGACATATGGACACTACATATACGTGTTACCTATATACTATACCTTAGGATAAGCTGTGCTGTATACTGATACATGCTGTGATGTTTAGCGTGCCAATAACAATTACATCTGGAGGGGAATGAATCCTACACGTGTATCGGTATACCGGCGCGGGAGGGAGCCGGGCATGGAGGGGGAGCTAAGTGGAGAAAGTAGCTGGAATAATTGATTACACACATTGTGTATATATACAAATATCACCACCGGTGCACGGTGGTAAAACTTCTTATCTATCTACTAAGAGTACGGTACCTAGGTGTCGATGCAGTACCATTTTCTATAGACACTGATGCTATTGTTCTTTGTATGCATTGTTTTAGAAAACACTCTTGAGATATTGGCTCCAGTATTCTGATTAAATTACTTCTATAATACATTGTAATTAAACAAAACCTTGACGCCTTTCTTCCATTTCAACCTTTAATGCATTCTCCTCCCACTCACACGACCTACACAGAACGCAGAATTTCTCTTTTATTATTATAGAAGGTCGTGTTTGTTTTAGTAGTAGGAAATAGTTCTAACTAATATTTGAGATTGTAGAAGCCATTAGCACGTGCTTCCCGCCGGCGGGAATGTAGAGAAAGCATATCTGTACTGATAGACTTGGGTCTTCTATATCTCATTAATAAGGGTGCGTGATCACCAAGACAAACATGAACTTGTGGCAATAAGAGTTCTGACCGGTCCGTGTACAGGAAGGTCACTTAACTAGGTCTGAACACCTGAAACAATAATGTACCACACGGAATTCCCGCGCTTTTTTTTATTTCTTTGCATGATGATGAAGGGACATTAAAAGTGTAATTTCTGAATATAATTTGTGCCAATACATCGAATCCTTGTGCACGCATATGCTAGTCCGACAACTTATTTTCCATACGGAACAACCCTGTAGGCATTATGAACAAAGAAAAGATAAGGTCTTTGAATGAGTGATTGGTGGGGCCTTATTCTGATTATAACCGTATAACCGAGTTTAGGACGGTAAGGATGGAGTCGAATAATCAAGAAATAATATACATACGCTGCAGGAGACAATATTGGGTTCTAAGTAAATGATCATTTCCCCTTAACTAACAATGTATAGAATGTAACTGCATAGTCAAACTAGAATCCAAGCAGCTAAAAGGTATTTAAAAAATTCACAATGACAGAATACAGAATGTATCTACCAAATAAAGTTTACCAGGCAAAATGTAATGAACCTTTAGTTTAATGCTTAAATCCTAAAGTAAGTTAATTTACCGAAAAGCTTATCCGATAATCATTATGTGAATCGTATGTCCATTAAAAGCCGTGTTAAAGTTGTAAATCTGGACATTTGCTGTCAGAAAACGAAATGTATTTTTGTGGAAATGATGTCATATTTATATTTATGTACAGATCGTGAGGAACAGCGTCTGCGATCGGTGTGGACTCCGACCACGTGACAGAGTAGTTCAGATCAACAATATGAATGTAGATGGAGCCACACACCAACAAACTAAAATGGAGATCATCAGATCTGGGCTGGAGATGGACATGGTCGTCTACAGGTACCTTAGCTTAGACATGACATTATAGTACCACAAGTTACTTCAAAAGTGTTTGGTATCTCACAACAAGGATACACATCTATTAAATGTATGCAATGTCGTCTTCCAACAACTGTAGAGTAAAACAAATCAACCAATAACACAGGTTATTTCGTTCATTATAAACTCTTTTGATATGAACCCGTATAATGTAAAAAAAATATGTCATAGATATTCGAGAGTCTATGAACCCCTCATCTCGATTCATAACTAACCTGTTACGACGTTATGGTCTCATTTGATCTATTTGTCATTCCCTTTGTGCATCGATGTGATATAATCGTTACAATATGCGAATCACCAATAATTCAAAAAATACAGATCTTTATGACCACTCCGGTGATTAGAGGATCTGACAGCGTTCCATGGGGGGTCATGTCATGTTCAGGTGACCTTTATACCACGTGTACTCACGACCACGTGTAGGTTCTGCACCTTGCTGCATCAAGTGTAAACAACATTTCGTCCCAGTATACATTTACGGTAAGCTATGTTGTTCTCTTGGGGCGAGATGACCTTAGGTGCACCAATAATTCAGTCCCCAAGTCATGGTATTCTAAAGAGAGACACTCCCTAGTCTTCTTCGCGTCTTTTAGATTCATGACAACGGGACAGTATTAAAGTATTTATAAGATGTTTTTCTAAATATCTCATTATAAAGAACATATTGGTCATTGTGGAATACATTGTGTAGGTATTTTATTTGTATTGCATATTTACGCAAAAAGTTAAAAACAGATGGTATCTTATAACGGAACGCGTATGCATGTTATCATTGAAAAATAAGTTTTACGTAATATTCGAATATTCATTTTAACATGACGTTCTGATTTCCAAATAAGAAGTTTTAAGTATGTGTACCCTCCATTTTTAATCTGACCTTGGAACAACATAGTTGGCCAAGTGTTATCTATGGTCGGGCATATTAAACTAGGATAGAGTGGTTGGAAGACACCCTTTTAGTCGTGGATTTAACTGGTAGCACTACTCTGTCTGAGGAAATTATATTAACAACCGGTTTTAGTTTACCAAGTGTGTGCTTAACAATTAATGTCTTTTTACAAGATACTATCCGTACCATCGATCACGGAAAATGGCTGTTCAAATGGATTTTCCGTCCTTGCCAAAATGAAAAGTTTATTCATTAGAGATGCAAAACATCTTGGTATTTTATCATGAATTCTGTTTCAAATGTTGAACTGCATTCAGTTGTTGATTATGGGAGTATAATTTCCAACAGGACAGTGGCAAATTCAATATGAAGCGCGCTAGTCCAGTTGGCATTCATAATGTTATATTTACCAACTTAATGCAGGTTAATGCTTAAATGAATATTAATTCATGTTATTACTTTTCAAAGAGACCCACCCGGTACCAACCCTGTCCAAATGACTCCAGCTGCACAACCGCCAGCACCTAAACCACAGAACGATGGCTACCTACACGGATATGGTCCTGTATTGGCGCCTGTAACTAAACCGACGTCACAACCCGCCCCTGCCCCTGCCGCGGCCCCTGCCCCTGCTCCCGCCCCGGCTCCAGCGCCTGAACCTACTCCTGCACCAGCCCCCGTTCCTGATGCCGCTCCAGTTCAGGAAGCACCCACAACAGAAACAGATGCCCCTTCTGCGAAACCTACAGAAGAAGCAGCACCTGCTCCGGCACCAGTGGAAGCACCAAAAGAAGAACCTGCACCTGCTTCTAGTGAACCTAAACCAGATGAACCTGTGGTTGCTATCGCTCCACTTACTGTGGAAACAGATATTGATATACCCGCAGATGCGGAGGTACTCAGCCCGAAAGAAGTGGTGAGTGTTGTCGTTAAAAGGTTTATGCCAATAACGGAAAAAGAGCAGAAAGTCGAATCTGCTGATATGGTTTGTCTGATATGCATCTCCGTGAAAGTGCTACTTTTAAGCTTGGTCTTGTTTTGTAGTCAGTAGTCAGTAATCAAAAACAAAACAAATATATTATGTTACCTGCGATCTCATGGATTATGGTGACAGCATGTCATCACATGTCCACCAATGACCAATGAGATCACCCTTTATGAAACAGAATCGTCCTTCAAAATGCCCTACTTGTATAGGACTACTATATATCTAACCCTCTACTCCAGCTAGCGTCTCCTGCCTTCAAAGAAATGCCCGCGAAAGGATCGACGCCTGGAGGTGTCAAAAAGGCGATTCCAAATGTGACGCATTCTAAGTACAACAGCCCAATGGGCCTCTACTCTGCAGACAACATTGCGTCCGTATATGCTGCACAGACGGAGGGGATCGAGCGCGAAATGGAGAGGTAAGCAGACGACACGTCCTTTTACATATTACTTGACTCTGGTTTAAGTGGGTCGCAGGAAACCCGCGAAACCCTGGGCCGTTTTCGTTTATTCTGAACAACAGGTTTGTTAAAGCCATGTTTAAAGTATAAATATTGACGGGGCGGCAGTTTTTTGATAAAGGCCTATGAGGGCTTTGTCAAGACTCGTCAATTAGACTTTAATTCATAAAAGAACAACTAAGTCCAACCAGTCAAACCGTATAATTGAAACCGGGCCAATTCTAACGATTGTGTTTGAGTCTAGAAGGTTTCCAGTGCAAGTAAAAGTGCTATTTCACTCAAAGTTCCTATGAAAGACACAGTCATATTTGGACAGGGAATACAGGTTTGCAAAGATATAGCCTAACACAGATGAAAAAGATTTTTGTATTAAACTCCGTGTCACCCAATGAACGATTTCAAACACATAACTTCATTACCAGTGCCTAAAAGTATAAATAGGTAATGTTTGAATTAGTCTGAAGGCATACTGTAAAATTAAAGTACCCACAAATTTTCACCGTGTGGTAGTATCCTGAAATGGCCCTTCAGACATGACGGCGGATTGAATTTTCGTACCAAATATGCTCGTGATAATTGACCGCATCAGAACTACATACATGTATATTAATTTAGCAAAAATTCTAGCATTAAAATGAAAATCTATGTTCCAGTCTCGATGTATCGAAAGCTCCAGTGGGAACAAAGATGACAGGTGCGCTGCAGGTTATTGGTAAGTTTTAACTCCGATTTCTCAAAACAAAAGTGCGGACTTCAGTCAAAGTTTATTTTCTAGAAATCGGGACCTGATATATCCATACAGTGATAAACAAGGAATTTTATGTTTAAAAGACTATATACGTTAATACGCCTAACGACTAGTCGACTACCTCAATAAAAATATCTCGTTATTTTATTGATTAAACTGGTACACGGACAATCATTAGTAGATAATGAAGTAATGTGTATATATATATATATATATATATATATATATATATTTTTTTTTTTCATAGATTAACATTTTGGTGCAGTGTCTGTCTCTACGCCTACGTAAGTGCATTTGAGTTATACATCATTATTCATCCAATCAAACCAGGAAATGTTTTCTTTGTCAATATGTTGGATTATAAACGATATAAGATGACTTGTCAAAATTTCAGCAGTGAGAAGTGTAAATCTGATCAATCAAAATGTATATCACTTAATAACAACAAAAATAAATGATAGAACTGTAGCGCTGAGGTCGACATTTAAGCGCATTTTTAAGATATTTAAAAGTAGTATGGTGCTTCAAATGTTTTAAAATTTTTGCTCGCCAAACTAACATAATTATGAAAATCCATTGTTTCATGACTATTGTCCTGTATTCCAAATTTGCATATTACAGAGTTATCTGCACTTGCGGGGAGGTATTGATTGTGACGTCATGTGTTTGAGAGCGTAACGTCATACGTTTCGGAGAAAACGACATGAATTGCGCTCACAACATAATGACGTAACAATCGATACCTACCCGCAAGGGAGCTAACTCTGTAATATGCAAAGACGGAATATTGTAATTCAGGTAGACAATATTTACAAAATAGGTGTATGAAAAGCCTTTAATATGGACAAAACGGGTTTTTTTGCAGATCAGCCACGAACCCTTAAATCCTTCAGCATCGATAACCTACAGACATATAGTTACTAACAGGTGTGACGGCCAAGTTTACAGACAACAAAGGAACATGCTCACCATGGTGACAGTGATGAGGAATAAACATCGTTCTGGCTCAAGTGGACACTGTTTTAAATTCCTCAAGGATGTGAAATTACATAAGGAATATATAGTTACGATCTACAGCTGTTTTATATACAATGGCAGTTGAAGATGCTAATATTGAGTTACATTGCAAATAGAGGGAATATCCGATTTATCCCAAGTTATGTACATGAAGGGTGGAAAACGTAAAGAATAAGATCAACTGAGACGTGCTTTGACTGTTATATCTAAACTGGTACTTATTTCTGACTCGGAAGCTGATAATGAACCAACAGTCGCAAGCGAACCTTGGAACTCTTTTTCTGTACGTGTAAATGTGAACCGGAAGTGAACAAAAATTCCTCCGCGAGTTCTAAAATAAAAATGGTAGTTTGGAGTGTAGCAATGTTTAGTGGATGGTTTTCTTTATTAAACAGATGACCGATTCACCATTTATACAAACTTAAATTGATTAAAATTTCCCCTACCAGTTTATTCCTCAGGGACAGTGCATTCCTAATGGTTGATTAGATCGTTTAGATTTTAATACACGTAAACACAGAGTTAAATACAATTAATGGACCCAGATGTCTTGCATAATTTAAACACTTTCTATGAAAATATATGGTTAAAGATGCTCCACCGCTGACAAATGGTATTTTTTCATATCAAAAATAGGATAAGACGATTTAGTATTTTTCTTCACTTACAAAAGTTACTTACTTTACACCATTACCTCCATTGAAAAGTTTTAGCTTCTAATTCTACTTCAAGTTAAAGATATGAAGAATAATTAATTGTGTTTCTTATACAGTATAATTCAGTTGGGTGCAAAGGGGAGTAACTCTCCTACGCTTGAACATTTTCTGATAAGCCCGATTAAAGTATAAAAGTATAAAGTGATATGGATAATATCAAAATTGTTATTTCATTTCTGAAATTGAAAACGCAAAAATTGAGAAAAAACTCTAACTAACAAAAATACTTCAGCTTGTTTCAGGAAAAAACAACATATCAATCTATTTGGAATGGTCAACTCTTGTAATCTGAAACGGGAATGGTCCATAAAATATTCGAAATATCCCCAATATGTATGATAACTGAATATTTTCTTCATTCCACATTGCACTTAAACAACAGCTTTTAGACAGGAATTAATCATTGAAAATGCTCCACCGCCGACAGACCATAATGATACTCATCATTTGAACAACAATTAGTGTTAAATCGTGTATATATATGTCAAATTAACACAAAAATAATATAAAATAATTTATTTTGCTTTTGGTGCATGCGTAATCAGTGCTTCATTCCATATAAGATATAGTGCCACAGATTTTTTTCGGGATGCAATTAATTATTTTTCATATATTTATCTTGAAGTAAAATTAGAAGCTCAAACTTACTGGTGTAAAGTTAGTAACTTATGTAATTGAAGAAAATACCAAATCGTCTGCTCTTGCTTTTGATAGTGAAAAAATACCATTTGTCAGCGGTGGAGCATCTTTAACTAAGTGTAAGAACAAAACGAGACAATAGAAACTTCAAACACCAAACGTCAATGGCGGCGCGGACGGCTTGCCCTTACCTGAAACCCTAAAACGATGCAGAGGTACCATGGCGGAACCTCGTCCACTGCATACAGGAGATCACGTGACTGCTTGTCTTCACCGGAAGGTGTATCAACTTTGACCCCTCCCTCCTCAACGTTGTTGATGTCTCTTTTTTCACTCTACAAACAAAATAATTTCATTTTAAAAATCCATTGCCTATACTATTTAACTCCTTTGACCTTTAATGAAGATCAAGGTCATTGGTATGGACTAACACGGTAGTCCTTCGTCCCAGCATGTTAAGGGTCCAATATCACCCCTTTACTTTGCATATACGGAAAAGAAGTCATTTAAATATTTATTTTATTTTATCCCTATGACCTTGAAAGAAGAACAAACTTGGTACTTCTTTATCCCAGTAGTTTACGGGCCTAATACAAGGTCTTTAAATGATTCTTAGATTTTGAGAAGATTTCGTTTGTGACCTTGAATGACACTCCATGCCACCGATTTGAACAAATTTATTTATCTATATGTATCTTCCCTGGGCATTGTCTCCCTTTATCATATTAAACGGCGAAAACATTTGACTTTTCTAGTAGTTTCAAAGACAGTACACCATCGAAAAGCACACAGTTTCTTAAATGACCTAGACAATTTTACTTACGTTGCTCAGGCTATGACGTACAAAATACGACGTAGCCATAATGTGTAGTGGAATTTTTTAATCTTAACATAAATCTTTGTTTTATAGGCCTATTGGATATAATTATACACAGTTGGTTATTTGTTTAGAATCTGTTAATGTTGTACAACATAAACCTCTATAGTAAAGTCACAGTAACCTGACACCCACATCCTCAAAAGAGAAAAACAAACAACGCAAATACCATACATATCCACAAAATCTGATAAAATGTCTGCTTTCTCTCGCATGCACAAAATATCTTTATCGCATCAGCTATTTCAATGCCCGCTAACCTGCTAACACAAATATGAGGGCTCTGCAATTCAACAGTTTTCAGTGATAAGGAACATCTAGGTCAAACAAACACGTGTACGTATATGTATACAGCTAGTGTATGCTAAATAGTATATATATATAGTACCCTGTAGTACATGTATTTGCATTGTACTAAATAACTTACCATAATGAATCTCCTCTTCTAAATTAATCTTTAAAGTCTGGAAGAATAAGAAAGGTTTGTACATCACATTTACTTCAAATTAAACTTGCACACACAAATCATTTATTTAGACACGTGTCCGTCTATCCCGCTGAACACCTCCAAATGATATCTACATGCATGTCAAAGGTAGGTTTTGTTAAAAGGATATAAAATAGTAAGATCGTAATCCCTGTATTTAGTGCACAAGTACTTACCCCCACTTCCGGTAATTATATCTCACAAAGTCTAATGATCTGTGTCCAGTCCTATCCCTATGTCCACAGGAAACACTCGGTATAAGCCCTGTCCATTAAATTACATTTCGTGTGTACACATTTACAAAAGAAGAAAGCGTGGTAGCAAGGCGTCTGGCCCCCTATGCGTATGGTCAGCGAGAGCGTGCGTGTGCATCGCCCGTAGCTTCGCTACTCAAGCCGAAATTACTCAAGCCTAAGTTACTCAAGCGCATCCATTACTGCCCTTCTTACGGAGATTTGCAGGGGAAGTTGTTGATTTTACTATAAGTATGTGTCCTAAGTAATCAGAAAGCTCTACAGGACATTGTTTAGGCGACTGAGGAAACTGCAGTGGAACCACTGATTTTGGTCGTTATATCAAGGTATGACATCGTCTGCCGACATGAATTTACCAAATGACCTAACTAAGATATTCATAAGTGGAACGTAGTTTTACATGATTTATACTAAATTATTTATCCATATTGAATACTGCGATAAAGTTATCTGGTCTTAACAAAACAAAAACAAAAAACATTTTAACATGAATCCCCATGTACAGTGATAATTTATTTATAATTAGAGTTTGTTTACCATGGACATATAAAATAGAATACCGCTGGAAAAAATGAATAAGATATCGTTGTATCATATCGAATGATTTAAAAAAATAACTGATACGCTGGTATCTAGACTGGTCACCAGACCCTAAGTTTTTGATAAGCCCCTAGTTTTGAACTTATATCAGACATGCAGTACAGATAAAAGTAATCAAACCAAATTTAAATGATTTTTTTTAAATACTCTAGAGAATGGCGGCCAGTCTAACTGGTAGCATATATACATGTACCAATCATTATTTATGTGTACTATTGCCTCGTGTGTATAATACACAACCTACCTGCTTGGTTTCGTTGTCATGTAAAGTATATCTATCTTATATGATCTTCACGATACATTGATGTATTATTATTGACAAACAATCCCAAACGTCATATCCGGAATCAACATCCGCCTCGTGTGTTACACCACTCCTGAAATTAACATCTCTGGTAAATGTCCTTTTGACATGAACGTGCGATAAGTACAAACGCTGGTCATGGTTGAAATAAAAAGTTTGCTGGATACACGTACATTCGTTTGTTACTGTTACAATATAAACGTCAATCATGTCAACATGTCAACGTCAAGTTTGGAGTCAATCATTTCATATTGTCGTAGCGCGCAATTTGAAGATTCGTAATAGATAGTTGCTAGTGATTAAAGATAAAAACACGGAGGAAATTTGCAGTTTAACAGCATTTTAACAATAGGCTCACAGACTTAAAGGTCACCTGAGTTCTGATACAGATTGATACAAAACGTGTAAACACTAGTATTGTCACACAATCCGGCTCTTCAAGTCAGAACAATTTATACATGTATAGTGGTTTCAATATGTGGCAACAGTCTAAACCTGACCTTTTAATCCACGAAGAGTATTTGATTTCATCACATATGTGAATTCAGAAGAAGATATGAGATATTAGTCTTTTTGACCCCTTGTGTCCCCAGGCCCAAGAGGGAAACGGAGGGCCAACGTTAATTAAACGCTATCTCTATAATTTTGACTCATGATCAGTTCCTCTGGAAATTGACCAAATTAGTGTTAAAAAATGTCATTCACCTGTATATTAACTGAAGCAAGTAATGACCCATTCCCAGGGTAAAATCTGAGGTCCTAGGGCCATGAAATCTTCAAGGGATATAGAGGGTAAAATTACTTTTCAATCTGTGAAGAATATTTGATTCCACCTATTTTTCGCCCACCCAAAGGCCTCTGGGGATATGGAACATATTGAATTCGCGTTATGCATTAGGAGATTGGTTTGTGCAGATTTTCAGTGAATTTGCTTCATTAATTTTAGAGAAGTCGAAAATGTAAATTGTTTATGGACACACGACGCATCACAACGAACAAAATGCTATAAGAATATGTCATTTGAGACTAAGTCTCAGGTGGCATAATAAATTAGTATATATATATATATATATATATATATATATTTGTTGAGCTATTTTAAGCGTCTTCAAAAAACGCCAGTTGTCTGATCCAATGATAGTGAAATGTTGTCGAGCGCCAGCTGCCGTTGGGCGAGGAGGACTGTTTGGGTAAGATAATATTCACATGCACCAGTTAAGAAGTATCTCATTTCTTAAACCAGTTAACAGCTGATAAGTTAAAGTTGAATCTCGCTATCAACATTTGGTGCCAAAACACGTACTACAGTTTAATAAATCTTTCTTCGGGAGAGAGTGGGGCGCTATATACATGGGACACACGAATTTTCATCCTGTCACAATTTTACAACATAACGCCATTTCTAACAGTGATACTGTTTCTCACATTGGTCTATACGAACATAATTCGTACTAAAACTGATTTCTGCACCGCATGCGATAGTACCAAGCGAGAAAACGGCATGTTACCATAGTGATTCAGAAAGCGAAACCGTACCTTGGCTGAATCTTTACATACAATATGTATTTCAATAAAGAAGACAATTTCTTCCTTGTCTTCCTTTATCTTAATCCTAGGATTTAGTGTTTGTTTTGTTTAAATGTCATTTAATAATGTGCCGGATTACCCCGATAAATCCAACGAAGAAATTGGCAACTGTTCCAAGCAGGTTTCGAACTAGCTTACCCAGAGGTTGAGGACAAGAAGCAATGCCTCTGAATACCCATGTGTTGTAAACAGACTGTAACATCTGTACCAGTCCACAGTTCACAAGTAATAACTCAAATCAAAGACTCGTTTAACTTTGGCTCAATTACAGCTGGATGTGCAGTTCTTATCAACTGTAACGCTACCAATTTTAAACGAGCGCAGGGGTAATTAATTAATGGATTACGATGGACTCCACAAGGATATGTCAGGACAGAACAAGATTGAGATGGGAGCTGCAGATAAGGCGGATGATTGGGCCCCCCCTCCTCCCCCAGTCATCCGCCTTTAGGGGGGTATGTTAGGAGAGTCAAGAAAACTATCATCAAGCTCCAGTTGTTTAGGATTGATCAAGTTGAGGATTAACCTGAAAAGATTTTTATGTTATGGTCTTTATGCACATTTTGCCCCATAACATTAAACATCATTTAAGTTCATCCTTAAAATCAATCTAATCCAGAATTATTCCAAATTTTAAGAAGAACTCTTTTCTCTAAGATATCACTACGCTATTTTACTATGGATACAATGTCATTACAAACGACGACACAATTCGCAGGTTATAAACCAATAAACTGTAGTTTAAGCCAATGGGAATGCTCGTTACAATTAGCAAGATTGACTTATGAATATTGAATAGTCATAATGATGCGCAAGTTCATGGCCGTATCCAATCATAAATGGGAAAGCCTCATTTCCAACAAAGGAAAGGGACATCATTAAAGACGCCAATCTAAGGCACTTGATAACGCTATAATAAGGAAATAATTGAATTTGTCATTCATGTATATTGTGTATTTCGTGAATCATTGAATAAAAAATAAAATACAACTCACTCAATTTAAGTTAAATCCACTTTCAGTTTCTCTTCATTCTTAATTGCTGACTAATAATTATGTTTCATATTTAAAGCTACTAATGCTTTACATTTTATCGTTGAACATAGAACCCAAGCGTTACGTAACTTATTACTATATATAGAAACTTAATTTTCTCTTAAAAAATTAAAAATACAGACAGGCAATTTATTTAAGGAATGCATTAAAGTCGGTAAACTGTTTGCTATCGGTATGGCATATACTGGTTAAAATCTCCAAATTGAAAACACTTTAGGCTATTAGATTCACAGAAATCCGATCCCTGAAATGTTTTCATAAGTTCGATCGTGAAATACAAACCGACATTTATCACACATGCGAATATCGGATTAATGTAAAACGTTTGGTATCTGTTTTCTACGATGGCCGACAGGAGCCTGGCAAAAAGATATGAAAAAGCTGTAACGCTTTTTATCACGGTACAGTTTTTTCACATGTTTGTGTACCATAGATGGTAAAAAACATATGAAAGCATGGTACACAAAGATGTGAACGCAGTATTTATGTGAGCAGTCACTTTTATATCTTTCTGTACCAAAAGAACGGCCTAAAACAGCCATGGTACAGAAACATGTAAAAGGCGAGAGACTCAAAGGTTACTGAGTTTGACAAATGACTTCCTAATAAAGCTGTCAACAGTTAGATTGCATACACCTTCATGGAAAACACCATAAAACAATTAGACAAATACGATAATCGTGGCAACCATATCTCATTTATTTGTCTACATTATAAGAATGACCACATCATACAGGTTCTATTTAACATTTCTAGGCCCCAAGTTCACCCGAAAAATAGCAGAATAGTTTCGTTTCTGGTTTTCCTCAGAAGTGCTCAACGACATTTTATGCTTGTTGTGATCAAACTCCTGCTGTTCGTGGTCAGGTCAGGTCATGGCGTTTGATAACAACATTCCAATGCTCATTTCACGTCTTTGTGTACCACGGTTTCACGTGTTTCTGTACCACTGATGGGACAAAAAGATGTGAAAGCTCAGACCCTTTCATAGGTTTTTGTACCACGCTTTCACATGTTTTTGTACCACTGATGGTACAGAAAGATGTGAAAAGTAGTCGTTTCACATGTTTATATTTACACTTGCTATGCTTGGTCACTATACGCTAATACTAGCCGATTTTGTTTACCATAACTGCATGGTAACATTGAACTTTGAACTTGCGTAAGGAAATGTTCTGTGCAACGTAAAAGGACTACTTTTTAAAAAAAAAACACATGGCTTTGTTTACATTTTGACGCAACATTACGTGTATATTGTTGTTTTTTCATAGAATTTTGGAAAAAAGTAACAATATATACATGTTTTATATTTATATATGATTCAAACAATTTTTAAATTAACAATTGTATAAAGAAAACGGAAAAATATCCCGACCGGGGCGACGTGCTTTCATTTTTGTTAAAAATGATGGGTGTCAAATGTAAACATTACCTCTGTGCCTATGTTCGTCCTACGATCGAGTCTTTGGGTAGACGGGTGTGAGACCCTGTGATAGAGGTCAGTTATAAACATATCCTCTTGTCTTTGTTCTTTGAGTATTTAATCATGTGTATTATAAAACATGCACCGCTAATAATCCACGTGTTGACAGTTCCGCGTCACCACAAATACATTGTATCCATCGAACACAAGTGAATTTGTTTTATCTATCGATGGCAATATGGATCTAAGCGTAGATTATATAATCACATGGCTCCCAAGGATGTAAAAACGTCAAGTCAGACGACAATTCAAACACATTGAGCTACTTGAAAATCGGTATTTCCACAACTTCGGCAAACTCCAGTGTGTAAGCGTGCGTCAGCTTCGCCTCGCTGCACAATAACGGTCACCGAGTTCACACATGTGGCCGTGTACAAATTCTTTATGTTATTACGCTATATATTAACTTTTAGCAAAATTGAATATATATTTACAGTTCTGATCTGATTAAATAAAATTATCTCTGAAATTTACTTTGTTTGTCATGTTTATTTTACACTAAAATATTGAACTTTTTTGTCGTCGCGGATGAATAATTCTACCTTACGTGAAGCGTCATCATTCGCTGTTCAATTAAGCTCCTCCCACTTTTGACAGTATGTAATTACGTCAATTAGACGATTTTATTAGCGATATAAATAAAAAGTCGTTGGATCGCTAAATATCGCAATAGGACACGACATGAATACACCCATTCCTTAAGCACACAATCACCACATGTTTTGATAGGACGTACATTTGATAAGTCGTATAACACCAGCAGTTATTTTCGTAACACTACTGCACCAAGTCAAGGCTGCATAATATCATTAGAGTAATGGAAGTCCTGTCGTAAAATGTAAATATTGAATAATATAATATATATCATCTGTTGGTTCTCTAGGGCTAGTTGTTTAGAGAGAGAGAGGGAGAGAGAGAGAGGGGGGGGAGAGAGAGGGAGAGAGAGAGAGAGAGAGAGAGAGAGAGAGAGAGAGAGAGAGAGAGAGAGAGAGAGAGAGAGAGTCCGATCGGCTACCACTAGAGAGAGTTGAAGGTTAAGAAGGGAACGTGCTTATTCCGCACATATTAACTTATTTGTTTTAAAAGATTAAGTTACGCTAGACAAAAAACATACGCCAGGCAGACTTGTAAACATTGTAACCTACCCGGGGTACATTTAAATGTGAGTGTTGTTTACTATCTTCTAAAGAGGATAATTTATTACAAGATCTACCTAGATGTGACGTCATGACAAATACCAGCGTAGCTAAACATTTTCAATGTTTACATTTGTCTCGAATTGTTTTATCACACTGTTGTTTTTTAAATAGGTAAATCAACGCATGTGTGTATTATACCAAATATACTACCAAAATGTCGACTAAGAGTCGGCCAAATGTGAAAAAAATTGTATTTGATATCAATAATTGTATAAAATTGCTTAAATATTTTTTCCACCATGCAAAACTTCATAAATGTCGGTGTCATATACATATACAAAATGAACATTAATGATAATTTGAACTTACCGTGAATGTTGACCCACTCGATCTTCACTAACTACCGAACTAGTGTTTATAAATTCGGCGGAAGTACCCTATTGGCAAAGCTCAATTCAATTTCCGGTCTCCATGTGCGTAAGTTCTTCCGGATTTATCTTGTCAGAGTAGCATGTGACCTATAAAGAGTGGTATCATGTGACAAATTAGGGCGGTTTTTTTTCACGTCGAAAGTCATTTTGGCATAGAATGTTTGGCATTAACACTGGTTCAGGTAATCGTGATTTATGCACGGTGGAATATTTCTGCCATCAAGTTGCCCACATGCGACTTAACAATGTCGACATTATCCAGACTTTATGTCGACATAATATGAAAAGATGTTAACATAAACATAAGAATATGTCGCCTTACTAAATTTACATGGCGTCATAATAAATACAAGATATTACTCGTTTAATATAGGAAGTCGAACAATCGACTATTAGTGGTGTTATTGCTCAGAAGTGACACCCACATGTCAGTTATTTTTGCCGGCATCTTGAATAGTGCGTGTGCACCGAAACAGATTACTAAGAGAGAACGCGCGTGATCTCGCAGATGTTGACATATTTCATTACGTCGTAAGTCGGCAACTCGATGGCAGACATATGCCACCATATTTATCACTTGATGAATGTTTTATAACCTATTTCATTTTGGGAGCTTAAGCCAAACAAGAAGTCATGGTGGCATGCATAGCTCACCAATTTGATCGAGGACATAGAGTTCTGAGTAGATGTGTCAGTTATTTAATTTCTTAGGGCGCTAAATCCTAAATGATATAGTATTTTTCCTGTTTCACATCTCTCTTCCGTTTTGATGGATATTACCAGTAAAGGTTATATAATAATAAGATGGAGATCTCAAATTTCATAGAAATGTTGAAAGCCTAAAAACAAAGTTCCAAAAGCTGAATCCAGTTCAAGGACAAAGCCTGACCTCTAAAGTGAAGTGTCTTTTAAACTATAACCAATTTTATTCTAATGAACCCCAGCCCTTGGCCTCCGAACCCTTTAGTATCAGACGTACGGTTAATAAAAATGTAACCCCTTCGACAACAGAAGGTTTGTACTGTTACGAGTTAGGTACCAAATCTTTTTCCTTCCTACAGCAGACGATATGTTTTATAGAACTACTCATAACTTTAAAATTTTCTCTACCTTCCATGTGTAACCCGAATACGCCCTTTATGGCATGGCCTAAGACAGTTAAAACGTTATAAAGAAAATGTATGCCGAATGAGATAGTTGGTGAATCCTCATGGAGATTTATCAACGACAACGATTTATGGGCGTTCGTGTTTTAAAAAGGACCAATGCGTACTGTATTTGATATGTTACATTGTCCAGAATTTCGATGAGATAGGCTGCGATGAAGTATACAATTACCTTTAATTTATATTTTTTTTTGTGCTATATCGGAAAGACAAAAATAAGGCATCGCTATCAATTAAGTGGATGTGCGAATGAGCTGTGAATGTGAACTCTAAGGTGTGTGTGTGGGGGGGGGGGTCATCTCAAAATTACCTAGCATAACCACGTGAGCGATGCGATGCAGGCCCTCTAGACCTCTTATTTTCACAAATTATCAATTGTATATACATAATAGCTTAAAAACATAATATAGTCATTTAATAGTTCGTTTACCGATGCAGAATAATGTATCGTGTATGGATCAATCGATGACAGTCCGGAGATGCAATATATCGTATACTGTTAAATAAAACAAATTACATGTTCATACACACGTAAAACACAAAAATCCACAAATCTATAACACAATGTTCCAGTTTCTTAATTTTCTATGGTTTCGCGTCTACAAGTTAAAATAGAGGCCTGACAGAAAAGTAAATAAGATATTTGCCTCACTCATCAAGCCAAATGCGTTTTCTCCACCTAGATTCATCGCTGGATTTTAACCGAAATTTCTTCACAACATGCATATGCATATCGGTATGTCGTATGTTCTTTGAGCGAACCGACCACAAACAAGAAACTAATTTTGACAGCTCCTACAAATTGTTTCGTCGCCGTTAAGAAAATTGGAGTTGCTAATTTGATTGGTCAATTTAAAAAGACATCAAAGTGATCCCATGTGAGATGCTGTCCGATCCTCTTTGATACGCTGTGAGAATACGGATTTGGTTTTAATATAAGATTTGATAAAAGTTCACGGCAAAAGTGGACAAAAAGATAAGTGGTATTATAAATTGTATATTGCCACCTTCGCGTTTTTAAAAAGAATTCAACATCATGAACTGACACATTTAACTCGCTGAAAATTTTTCGATGATTTGAAGTTAGACGGACCATCTTTAAAAAGGCGCCGCGGTGGTCGAGTGGTTTTAAAAGATGTCAAGCCTTCCACCTCTGGGTCGCAAGTTCGAATTCCAAGTGGGGCAGTTGCCAGTTACTGACCGCGATTGATGGTTTTTCTCCGGGTACTCCGGTTTTCCCCCACCAACAAACCTGACACGTCCTTACATGACCCTGACTGGAAGTTAAACTAATAAAACTCTAAACCCATCTTAAAACGTTCAATTACTAAATTGCACATAATGATCAACGAAACGTTTCGTTGATTTCGATACACTGGGTCTAGACAGTGCATATATACTTGTAATTTTGTTGATGCTATCACTAACACATTTTCAAGTTTTTAAAAACATTTCTAATTATACATTTTAATGGATCTGGTGCACTATAATCAACTGAACGAGTCACTTTCGATATCGTCTGCTACATACATTGAGTATTGAATTGTGCATTGAACGAATCACTGCACATGCAAGATGGAATGTGGCAAACATATTTTGACAAGTTAAAATAACTACATATATAATACAATTTTAAGACTTTGTGAGACTAATGGCACTGTTAATAGTATCATAGGGACTTCGTTGATGAAGAAGAACGTATTCTTGATATATGTAACGATCTATTGCATCCATGGTAGATAAATGTTTGTTTACATAACTACACTGGTGACCCCAATAAGCATTCACAGAACGATATACACATGTATATGTTGATGTTGTAAAATGTGAAAACACATTGGTTCTACAACTCCAGCTGAATGGGACAAATGTAAGTAATAAGCAACAGTCTGCTGACCGCTGAAGAAGTGTAAAGTTCATCTCCATGTATACAGAAACATAATACATAAAATTATACAATATTTCGCACTATGTTATAATTAAACTAGAAACTATATAATTACGGAACATATGCCTAACTCAATGGATATTATTTGTGCTTACTGTATATATTACTGTACTTTGAACAAAGGTGCACTACTCATTTTTAACGTGTTATGTATTTAGCGATGGACTAGAGTTAGATATTTACAAATTGATTCTGTACTCTACAGTAATTATATTCTATTCAGACATGCGGGTACAGAGATATTTGATCATACTTGAAATAAATTGTAAATTTTATCTTAAAGCAAGTTTTGATACTTTATATAATCATCATTTAGACTAAATATGCTTTCATATGTATATATCAACATTACCTTTTACGGGAGAAGACGGATTTTAAGTTTAAAACTTGTGACTAATCCTATTTGATGATGGCCACACGTAATGCGTCAATGTCTCTGGAATGTCACATCAGCATACAAATATCATCATACCGACGAATACAGCATACCTACCTGACAAACGGCGTTAATCCTTATTAAATCATGCTACTTGAGGAGTCGTTTCGTAATCATTTGTTGTTGTAGTTTTGTAAGAGGAGCAGTAGAGTTTGAACACCCGCAGACCTCGTCAATGTCAGTGTCTGAAAATTAAAATATAGATGCGGATTTTTTTGTTGATATGCACTCAGTCGTGTGAAGGCGACTTTCGCTTGATTTCGGGGTGTTTAAAATTACATACCTAATTCAGTAGTGTTAAATACAAGAGAGTGTTAGGTAAAATATCGGCGACGGAAAAGACCAAGAGGGACAAAACCAATACAACAAAAAACCAAAACTGATTGGAAAGCAAGAAATAAGTGAAAAATTTCACAATGAATGTTTTCAAAAGGATAACATATAATACTGCAGTGGTGAGTAAGAAAAGAAGTAAACACGTGTAGTGCGGAGACAACAAGGTAGACTCACTGGGGAAGAAATACCGTATCTGGATTCGAATGGTAAGAGGATGCTGTTTCCCAAAAAAATTCAGGATTCTTCATCCTTATCCGTACTGACTTTTATTCATGCAACATGATACTCAAAGGTCGCAATAGATACCGGTATAGGTACATTTTTTTTTGTACAATTGTGTCGGAGCTATGAAGTGTATCAGGGATATCAAATGAATAGAGAATCTAATGTCGGCCTTGGCCGAGGCAACCTTGGAGAGCACAAAAAGGAAAATGTTATATGTGTCTTTCAAAAACACGCACACTGCATACAGCATTGATTTTGTCGCGATAAAAGCATCAAATATCGTCTGGACATGTCAATGCTCTGTGTAATCATTTCATAGTCTAATAAAAAGACAGACATAGTTGGGTAGAATATGATTATCATAGCTAAACGTTTCATACAGAGACTGTAAATAAAAGTATATATAGTATATAGTATAAAGTATAAAGTATACATCCCTCCACGATACTACATAGTTGCTAATATTCGCGGGGGGGGGGGGGGGGGGGGGTAATTTCGCTTAAAATCACCAATCCATCCAAATATGTGAAATTTTATACCTCGCGAAGTTTATGAAAATCGTGGTTTTACGTATTTGTAGCAAGTCCTACGAATGACTCTTTTAAAGGCTACAAAGATGTTTCGCGAGAAGAAATCCACGCTGATAAGTTCCGAACAGCAAATCGCGAATTTTACATCCACGAAATCCAACAACTGTACAGTATAACAGTGCATGACTCTTACCACCGAAATACAAAATGTGTTGGTCTATTCGAAATTTTCTATACAACACTGCACATGACTTATATTCACATTATACAGTTTTAAACATGCACTTTTCCCATCAGAACCCGCCACAGACTAAACTCATTTCAAATTCGTAATTGTGTTGTCAACATTTAAGTTTAAAATTTGACTTTAACCAACAACAATAGATTACATATATCTTTATTACAAGTTCTGCTGGTCTTGCTCTTGCTATTTTCAGAAAGAAAATAATTGTCTACATCCACAACTACGTCTCAAGCGAAGCATAAACGGAGATTTTATCATTAAAAAGTGTTTCATTATTCAGAGATAAAATCTAAAGAGACAAAAATCGAAGCAATTGGACACATCCAACAATATTTTCGTAAAGGTTGGGAAGGTACAAATAACTGACAATCTGACTTGACTTTTTAAAGATGCTCCACCGCTGACAAATGATAATTTTTCACTATCAAAAACAGGACCAGACGATTTGGTATTTTTTCTTCAGTTACAAAAGTTACTTACTTTACACCATTACCACCATTGAAAAGTTTGAGCTTCTAATTTAACTTCGTAGTTAAAAATATAAAAAATAATTAATTGCATCCCGAAAAAATTCCGTGGCACTATATTCTATATAGAATGAAGTACTAATTGCGCATGCAACAAAGGCAAAATAAATTATTTAAAAATATTTTTTGTGTTAGTTAGACATATATATACACGATTAAACACCAGTTATTGTTCAATTGATGGATATCATTTATGCTCTGTCGGCGGTGGAGCATCTTTAAGGAGCGATAAAAGAATGAGCGTACTTGAAAGGCAACAAGCGAGATTCCAAATACGAAATAATATGATATGACACATGTGATAAGTACTTGGAACATATTAAAAACAATGTTTGTACAATGATGAATGAACTATGAAGGACACATGAGCCGTAAATAAAAGAGACGAGACGTTTTGATTAAAAGATGTATTTATAGTAACAAGGAATTCACCGTTAATCAATAGCGCAAGGTGACGTCTGTCGGATCTGGACGTGATAACAACAAATAGCATCCAATGTAAAAATGTAGACATATAAACATATGTACAGGTGTTTATTACTAAAAGGTTCATTTAGAAGTTTGTTTTACTGATTTTTTATCCTGACTCCTTCACCGTCTGAAATTGAGCTGTGGATATTTGGATGGAACTTTATGAAAACATGTATATGCAATTTTATTACTGTATCCCTGTCCTGAGATCAATACCTACGGCTTCCACTGTATATGTAGGAGCAAGCGTTTGGTAATTGTTCTTATTGTGACAGTAGCGGGGAGTATTGCTTACAAATGCAGAAGAACAATGAGCAAGGAACCCTGCACAGCTGTCACAGTATACTGTATCACCGTGTTCATTAGCAAGAAGAACATTTTACAAGAATCTCTAGTGTTAATACTTCAATTTACTGGGGAAGATATGACGGATATAATCTACACTGCATATTACTGACAAATTAAAGCTCGCTCGAAACGTGTTCAACTACCAGGGTGTATGACCTGGAGAACTGTTTATATAATTCACCCTATATACCAATGAATACAGATTGTATGGAAACTATGACAATGCATTGTCAAATCATACCATGAGTCACTGTTTTGCGATTTTTTTTAATTATTCGCGACGACGCATTTTTAAAAATCGCGAATGTTTATTTCTAAAGGCGACAAGTTGACCACTGTATACGCACAAGTGGCCGTAATAAATTACAATGTACTTGGATGTTCCCACACAGAACTCTTGAGAGAAGAATTATGGGGTATTATCCGTACTGTGAATGAAATAGTTGATGTTGCTTATCTACATTCCATGTCTAATTATCATCAACTGGATATTTTTCTTGGTGGAATATTAATATCAAAATGAAGTGGAGGACTTAAGATTAAATGCAATTATTATTGTTTACAAAAATATTGTACAAAGTGGTATATCATGAATTATTCTTAGAAAAATACTAAATAATGTCAAAATTGTAACTGAAATTACTTAAACATGTATATTCCGGAGTCTTATGCAATATGTATGATTTTTGTGTTTGAATTAGTCATTACATACCCATACTAATGTCCTAAAATTATCTGAATGAGTCAACACTTTTAGAAATTGATTTACTGAAAATATAATATTAATTATGTTTGTATTATACACCATCTGTGACATTTACGTTAATTTATTAATCTACCATAATCAACCGATTTAATAATACATGACCTTATCTAATAGCATTTGTAGAAATATCAAGCTGTAATGTATTGTAATAATGCGCACTATATTAATTCTATTCTTTTCGCTATTACAAATTACATGTAATAATTGTAATGTCCATCAATACATCTTATGTTCTATAGTATGGTGTAGTTGCGACTATTGTTTATATCTTTGTTAGTTCATTAATTTCTGTAAACCCTTTATAATTAATTGAGGAAATAAAGGAAATAATAATAGTAATGTATTTACCTTGTTAGGTGCATGATCTTGTCTGATAACTGTATTAACGTTTCGGTGGCTTGCGGTGAGTACCTAAACCCATGAAAGATGTTATTATCATATTTGTAGTCACTAATTGTTGTAATTATGATTTTATATAGCGCTGTGTCCATAAACAGCGATATTGTTTACCTGTCCGCGGTATGTGTACACACGTACAGGTGCGCGGTGGTGTGTTATTACAAGGTCATGTATATATCGTTAGTAAGGATACAGGATGTTATTTAAATGCTTTAGAAATAGAAATATAATGATGCTATGTAATATAAAGTGTATATTATATACCCATGTAGCTATTTACTCATATTATTTTATATAAAGGATAGGCACGTGTATTGCCTGTGACTATTATTAGCTAGGCTTGGAACCATTAAGGAGTCATGCTCCGTACATTTCTGTGTATATATTTATAGGGTTCAATCATGATAGTTATGGATTATTGTATATATAGATGTATGCTGATACACGAACCCTGGTTATTGTTGTTATAATTAACATAATTAGATGTTGTCATTAGACACAATGATAGTTGACCGTCGTTGATTATGGTTATATCTGTGATTGTAGTTCTTCATCCGGGTACGTATGTGTGATGAGGAAGGCCGTCCTATAGAGTGACGGGTCACCTTGACCTGTATGTGGTGACTGATACTGTAGCAACCCATACTATGCAGCAGTGGTCAATGTGAGACAGTTCGGGATGCTGATGCTGGATATCAACGAGCATTATGGTGGTACAGAACTGTGAAATATGCCTATTGGGTGGACTTCAGCCCGCTCAACTGTGCCGTGCGATTAGTGGTACAGAGTACATGTATTTGTATGAACTGAGTGGAACACAGCCTACTCTTATAAACGTCTTTGTAATATAGAACAGTTGGGGAACACAGTCCATCCTTGCTATGTTTAGTTGTATTATTGTATAAATTATGTCTATTTCTTTCAATACATTTTGGTAAGGTGTGCAAGTAAGTGAGATCGATATACTTCTGTCTACTATGTCTATATTCATTTCAATGATTTTGTATATAAATTTGTATATATTGTAAAAAGCCTGTGTCTATTGTTCTTTGGAAACCGACAATCGCTCATCCCGTTACAATTATTTTATTTGTTTAACTTACGGGACACCGTTTTATTATAGTTATAACGTACCTATTGTACCTGCTTATTGTACTTAACTTTACACTGGTTTTTTTTTTTTTTTTTTTTTTAATTTATTTTTTATTCATTTTTTTCCAAAAAATATACACATCACAACAAATACAGAAGATACATGGAAGATAAGTACAAAAGAAGTTACATTTGTAGAGTTATTTCAAATTGAATATTTTAACGTATGTGCATACATATATTTACAAGTAACGTATTAACATAACAAATACACACATACTACCATTCACATAAAAAGTCTATCAAGAGTTATTTCCCTTCCTACAAAATGTAGTGAGAAAGTGAACTAGGGGAGACAACTCTTGATAAAAAATTACACCAAACACAGGACAAAAATACATAAAAAAAGGAAGTAAACCTAGGTCACAGATCTTTCAATAATTTTTAAAATATTACTGATTATACAATTTTGTAATTCTGCAAGTGCTTGTGGTTTCCGCTTTAAATTACTGTTGAATATTATAATCCTGTGAGCTTTTAGTTCAAATTTAATATGATTTTTTAGACTGTTTAAATTGAGTTATTTTTCTAGACATTTGCAGTTGTAAATGTATTGTTTTTACTAGAAGCAGTATCAAATTTTCAATATGGAATTTAGTATTTGTACTATCTTGTTTGCGAAGATAAATCCTGTTTTTCAAATCGAAGACTTAAATTATTAGTAAGTTTATAGAAATTCTTAATTGTTCAATCAAATTTGATACATTTTCACAGTCCCAAAATATATGAGTAATTGTTTCTGAATGTGTTTTACAAAATGTACATAGATTGTTGTTTGATTAACCAATTCTTAAAAGAAGTATTTTTGTAGTTAGTATTCTGTGATTTATTCGGAATTGTAACCATTGAAGCTTGGAGCTAGTAGTATCATTAAAAGGTTGTTTATAAATATTTTCCCATCCATCCCGATCAATTTTAAAAATTTTGATTCCATTTATTTTGAGCAGAAGGTATAACTTCATTTTTAATTAAAACATTATATCTATTTTGAACACCTTTTTTACAACTTAAAATCAATTTGAGGTTTATTGGTATGTTAGGAAGAGTTATATTTTTTTCAGAGTCAAAACTTTGTTGATTGTTTCTGATGACATGATTAATGGCATTTTTTATACCCTGATATTCTAGAAAATTGGTCTGAATATTATTACTTTTCACGAAATTCATCTAGACTATATATGGATTTGTCTGTTTTCAAAATGTTATAGATAAATAGAACACCCTTTTCATACCATAACTTCTTAAAAATAACTTTATGATTTATTCTGATTTCACTATTAAACCAAATATAGGGTTTTTCTAAAATATTTGTTTTGTAAATATTACTTGAACTTAATGTCGTACACCAAGCTTCTAGAACATCTCTCCAAAATAATTTTTTACAATTTTTAGATTGTTTTTTTAAGTGTTCAATTCCAGTATTTGCTTGTTACGAGCATTTTCATTGGCTTAAAATTTACTTTATCAGCCCATAAAGGGAAAATGGCGTCGCCGTTTTATAGCGTTGCTTATGATTGGCTGAGATGACGGCGTAATGATTTCACAGACAAAAGAGTCCCAGAATGAATTTTGAATATTGAAGAGATTATCTATAGTAAATTGAATTATAAGGATAAATTTGAATATATTTTTTATGTTATGGAGATAACACAAAAATCTGAGTGTTATCTCATCATAAACCGCTTCGCGGTTTATTTTGAGTACACTCAGATTTTTGTGTTATATCTCCATAACATAAAAAAATTCTATTCAAGTTAATCCTTCAATAACACAAAAATCTGAGTGTACTCTCATCATAAACCGCTTCGCGGTTATTTAGAGTACACTCAGATTTTTGTGTTATATCTCCATAACATAAAAAAAATCTATTCAAGTTCATCCTTAAATAATTCAATTTTGCTTGTTACGAGCATATTCATTGGCTTAAAAATTTACTTTAACAGCCGATAGAGGAAAAAAATGGCGTCGGCGTTTGTGACGTTGCTTCTGATTGGCTGAGATGACGGCGTAATGATTTCATAGACCAAATAGAGTCCCAAAATTAATTTTGAGTAATGAAGAGATTATCTTTAGTAAATTGAATTTTAAGGATTAATTTGAATGGATTTTTTTATGTTATGAGGGTCGGGTAAGTGCGGATTCCCATGTATGCAGTGTTTAGCGTGTGAAGTGCGTGGTGCGTGTTTTGGGCAACTGCGGTATGTTCGTGTTTTGTCTAGTTGAACTGTTGCCCTTTTATAGTGCTATATCATTGAAGCATGCCGTCGAAGACACCAAGCAACACACGCCCACCCGATCACATGATACGTGCGAACCAGTCGTCCCACTCCCTGTTTGCTGAGCGCTAAGCAGAAGCAGAAACTACCACTATTATAGATCTTGGTATGTCTCGGCCAGGGGACAGAACCCAGAGTCTTCCTCACAGGGGCGATCGCTCAACTTAACGCCAAAAGTGAGGTGGTGCCAAGGGACGCATTAGAAACAAAGTCAGTAAGGAAGAAGAGAAAATATAAGATCCTAAATTTAATCGCCTTTTACGATCATGCAATAGGGGCAGCAGGTACAATTCTAACGCCCTACCTACAGGGCCAAAATTTTACATGGCAGCCCTTCATCCCAGCATTCTACAGGCTCAATAATATCAGTACTGTGGGCCTTTCGGTTAATGAAAAGAAGTCGTTGAAAGATTTTAGCATTTTAGGCCCCTGTCACCTTGAATGAAGATCAAGGTCATTCGTTTGAACAAAATTGCTAGCTTTAAACTCTATCATTCTTAAGACTTATGTTCAGGTCTCTAAGCTTCGTCGTTATTGACAAGATGTCATTTAAAGATTTTAGCATTTTTTGACCCCTGTGATCTTGAATGAAAATCAAGGTCATTCATTTGAACAAAGTTTGTAGCCCTTCTTCCCAGCATGCCACAGGCCAATTATCAGCACACCGGGTCTTTTGGATATTGAGAAGATTTTTAGCTTTTTTTGACTCCCGTTAGTCCTTTATTCCAGCATGCTACAGACCCAATATCAGTAACCTGGGCCTTTCGGTTATTGAGAAGTTTTTGAAAGATTTTTGCCCTTTTTACCCCTGTGACCTCGAAATAAGGTCAAGGTCATTCATTTGAACAAATTTTGTAGCCCTTCATCCGAGCATGCTACTGGCCAAGTATCAGTACCCTGGGCCTTTCTATTATTGAGAAGTAGTTGTTTGAATGAAAAATTTACGGACGGCAGACGACGACGCACGAAGGTCCCACAGGTCAAATGACTTAATAAGTGATAAATACGTCATGGATTCCGAAGATTTAGATACGTTGATGTTACAGGGCCTATAACTCTGTAAATGATGTATGGATAAACATAATCTAGAGCATGTGAAGTAATAAAAGTTTCTTAAACTATTTTTGTTAAAGAAAACAATAAGCTACTGGACGTTTAAATATCTCCTTTTTGCCGCTTGTTTATAAATGACCTTGACATTGTCGGCTGATATCTATTGAATTACCGGTATTTAATTGGTCTTACTCTTTACAAATATATACACCTCACAGTAAATAGATACCAAAAGTTAGAATTTCGCATTCATGCACAGCACAATACTTCAGCCATTACCATCAATTATTGATTCAAGACGTGTTAAGAACTGTCATCTATAATGATACGATCAGTATTATTATAATTGTTCCGGCGGGTTATTTCAGTTAAAAATGATCCAAAGTAATTTTAACTCTGTATACTATTTATCGAACATAATAATCAATATTTAGACGTAGGATTCAGTAAAACATGACTTCAAACAGGTCAAAGTTGTTGCGCCCATGTAGAAATTACCTCAGCAAATGGTTGTGAAAACATCAATCCTTAAGTGGAGAATAATTTAAATGTATGTGTTTATATAAGGTATACACTACGGATTTAATATAAAAAAAATAAATGCTGCGCATTTGATTTCCTGCGGCTGAATATAAAACAAAAGAACAAAAAAAAAAAAAAAAACCAAACATTTTTTTCACTTTGATTGCAATCAGATCACTCAAACTTTAAAAGATTTCACTTAAACTTTCAAATGTTTAATTATATTTTATAATGCTACAAACCGGACTCTACATATATATGAATATGCCATTCTATGAGAGTTTACAAATTTTTTTATGTTTTTATGATTATTACTATAACATGATTTGTGAGTTCATGTTAAAAAGTTTATGTAATATTTCAAGCCCGTTGTCAGTATAATGTGACCGGGTGGGGTGTGTTCCTTGGTGTCTTCGGCGGCATGCTTCAGTGATATAGCACTATAAAAAGGGCAATAGTTCCACTATACAAGAAGACATAACACAAATTTATCGCAGTCTCCCAAAACACGCACCTCGCACTACATACAATCAATCCTCAGCATACATGGGAGGCCGTCATCACATGACCGTAGCTGTTATTGAATCAAACAAACAAACAATTAATTTAAAATCTTAACTTATATACATTGCTATGTACTAGTTGTTACCTAGGGAGAGAACTTATAGGCTATGCCTTTTGTTCAATCCCTTTTCAAATAATACTTGAAATAAAATTTGTTGAAATTGAAATCAATTTTAAACGAAAGGCAACGTTGAAAAATGTTTGATTTATTTACGTCCTATTTACAGTCAGGGTCAGGTAAGGACGGCCTCCAATATATGCAGTATGCTTTGTGGTATATTCGTATTGTGTCTTGTATAGTCGAACTGGTGCGATTTATAGTACTATATCACTTAAGCCAGCTGGTGAAGACACCAAGCAACACACCACACGCGGTCACATTATACTGACAACGGGCGAACCAGTCGTCCCACTCCCTTTATCCTGGGCTTTTAAGTAGGACCAGAAACTACCACTTTTATAGACTTTGGTGTTTTTCGACCATGGGACATAACCCAGAGCCTACCTCACAGGGGCAAGAGCTCAACTGAAGGCCAAAAGTCAGGTGGTATCATGATAAGATCCTAAACTTAGTCGCCTTTTATGGTCTTTAACGTGTGTTATTTGTAAATTTTAAATAACTGCATAGTTATTTGAAGACATACATATTTACCGAACCCTGTGGACATTCACTACTGTACTGTAGAACTTTATTTGCATATTTTGCAAAAAATTACACACACTCTCATCTGCGGTAAAATTATTTAAATTTGAATAGCAATATTTTAATATTGCTCGGGTCATTGGCCTCTTATTTAAAAAAAAAAAACAATAAATCATAAACCTCTTAAGCGACTATATCTCTATCACGCTGACGTACCAACAGTAAAGTCTCGAATGTGCTGGTTTGTATGTGTGGACTATTTATTGTTTGTCAAAATGGATAATGTTTTGAGAACAGTCTGTTTCTTTACGAGGACACGGTTATTTTGTTTAAAAAGGTAATTACCAGTATATTGTACATTCATTTTTACCGTCAGATATATCTTAATAATTAAGCTTAATAATTTATATTGCAGTTTCTACGAAATTTTAATGAGACTTAGATGTCACTGGTAATACTCAAAGGGAATATTCGTGTTAAAGATCATTAACATTTTCTGCACCAACACACCAGTTTTATAAAAACGGAATATTGCTCTTTGCCATCCTACTTCATCTTGTTTAAAGATGTGTTCACAATTTTACCCTACATTAAAATTCTCTGAGACCATTTTCTGTCTGTATAGATCAGTGTTAAATTTTGGGTGCTTTGAATATAGCAAATACAGATATCAACGGACCACTTGTTTTGCTAAATATAACAAAGCTACACTGCAATATATTCATGTTGTGTCTTCTTGTATAGCGGAACTCTTATCCTTTTTAGTGCTATGTCATTTAAGTAGACCAAAATGCTTAGTTTCGCGCATAGTAGTTACTGTACCATACTATACAAGAAGACCTGCCCTGCAGGTAGGGCGTTAGAATTTTACCTGCTGCCCCTATTGCATGATCGTAAAAGGCGACTAAATTTAGGATCTTATCCTTTCTCTTCTTCCTAACTGACTTCATCCTTCCTAATGCCTCCCTTGGCACCGCCTCACTTTTGACCTTGAGTTGAGCGTTTGCCCCTGTGAGGAAGGCACTGGGCTCTGTCCCGTGGCCGAGACACACCAAAGTCTATAAAAAGTGTAGTTTCTGCTCAGCATACAGGGGAGTGGGACGACTGGTTCGCGCGTTATCAGTATAATGTAACCGTGTGGGGTTTGTTGCTTGGTGCTTCTGCGGCATGTTTCAGTGATAAATCACAATATAAAGGGCAAGAGTTCCACTATACAAGAAGACACTTCATGAATATACCGCAGTCTCCCAAAACACGCACGTCGCACAACATACACGCAACACACAGCATATATGGGAGGCCGTCCTTACATGACCATAGCTGTTTATAGGACGTTAATTAATCAAACAAAAGCATACCAAAACGTTAGTCAAAGAAATAAAGTTGAAAATCAGTAAAATATGCAGTATGAATAGGACCAAAATCCGGGTTACACTCGGGTATTTTACTTTGGACAGGATAATTTGATTTGAAAAAATGTGTTTCAAAAACATTGCTTTCAATGATGTCAATAATTTTGACAGATTGCGACCTACCAGTGATTATGTTGTTGTTTTCGGTTTGTTTGTTTGTTTGTTTGTTTTTTTTTTAAATTTTTCTAAAGAATTTTATTCCACAAGTTTTCTTTACAATATAAATGAAAACGAATTAAACATGCGTCTTTCAGTTGGACATAGATATCTCAACCCGTATGAAATATTTTGGAATTTTGGACGTCAACCCTGGCTTACCAGAAAATGTTTTCTAAACCCTCTCTTACCAAAAAATGTTTTCATTCGGGATGATACATTTCCACTTGACAAATCCATGAAAGATTCTATTTGTCAATTACACGGTGTATGCTTTTGTGAATGGAGTCATGGATAATATAGTTCCTCAGATGGGCGAACCCTCAACTTAAGGCCAAAAGTGAGGCGGTGCCAAGGGAGGCATTAGGAAAGATAAAGTCCGTTAGGAAGAAGAGAAAAGATAAGATCCTAAATTGAGTCGCCTTTTACGATCATGCAATAGGGGCAGCAGGTACAAACCTAACGCCCTACCTGCAGGGCACACGACACCCCGGACTTCTATGATATTATACAAGAAACTGTATATTATTTTGATAATTGACATTTTGTAATATGGTGTGATTTCATTATTGTTTTGAATCCATCTGGATATTTTGATACTACTTTGTACGTGTAAAAATATTCTATGTACGTGTAAAAATATTGAAATAGATAAATGCGATTCTTGAAATAATACCAATAATATCTTGACAATTGAACATTATCCTGATAGAATACTTTTTAGTTGACGCAAGGATAATCTCTGTTATCAAGTGTAAACAAATCGAAAAGTGAAGCGGGCTACAAATCTTTTTGCCGCTATAATATCTATCAGTTAATAAATTTAAGAGAGGAAAAGGCCGTTGACATTCCAATAATTCTCTACTGAGTTATCCATATTATATTTACTTATTAAAAACGTCCATACCAGATACAAAACTGCTGTATCATTTATCAGTTTGTAATTTTGACACGTGTAATGAAGTCAATATTCTTCAGGACGATCTAAAATATATGCTATTAATATTGGACAATGCAGAAAACTATAGTGTACTTTACTTTCCATCATGTCAGAGTTCTGTGAACCAAATTTTATCAAAGTCTGTTAAGGAGTTTTTCGGACAAAGTTGTCTACAGACGGATGACCAGTTTCACGTATATAAATTTACTTCGTTGCGGGGGGGGGGGGGGGGGGTTCAAATATATGTGAACATGAATGAAATTTATGGATAGTTATTTCGGTATCTGAAAAAAAAATGATCCTAAAAACAACAGCTCGTTAAAGATTTATAAGACATTCGTTAAAAAGGTAAAATGTATTCTTATTAGAGCTACAGCAGAATTGGTACAAGAGTGCGGAAACCAACTTCTAATGTCATTATAAGGGATATTTACAATAAGCGGTACACGTAAACGGATACAGTTATGTACGTATTGGAAGGGGAGTAACCATTACTTTTAAAATATTTCATATTTTCTATTTTCGTGTTTTGAATATTGAATTTAAGATTAACTCATACATTGTACTATCGTTATTTGCATGCTAGAAGAACAATATACTTTAGCATGTCAATAAAGATATCATAGACTCTGGAAGGCTATGTACCCGCTCAACCGAATACTAACTTTCATTGCGTGACTGCTGTGTATATTGTACCTGTGTCAAAGTGTGTTCTGTGTTATACCCTGGGTAACGGGTAGGATTATATGGTTAACGTTATAGATGTTTCATTGTATAACATTTGCTTAATATCATGAGATCAGAAGAGGAGAGAATAACAATGTGTTATATAAAATGCGAATAAAATACACGCAAAATAGAAAATGCGGAATGTTTTATGAATAATGGTCGCTCCCCTTTCAATACGTATCATGATCTCTGGAAGGCTACCGACTCATTCGAATGCACACGATCATGTGTCACAGCGTGCTCTGTGTGATACCTGGGTAACAGCATACTTATACGGTTAAGTTGTCGTTTGTTTCATTGTACAATGTTTGTTTAATATTGTGCGATCAGAAAGTAGATGTTTACATTGTGTTATATTACATATGAATAAAATAGACGCTAAAAAGAAAATATGGAATGTTTTATGAAAAATGGCCGCTCCCCTTTCAAAACGTGCATATCAGTGTACGTATACGTATACCGCTTATTGTAAGTATCCCTATTAACAGAAATCTAAGAAGTTTTGGGAGAATCCTGAAAGATTTATTGCACATATTTTTAATTTTTTTTGGATATCTACTTAGTCAGTTATCTGTTACAAAAAAAACGATGATATCCGTGTTATTACTACGTCGTTTGTGGCGTATATATTTTTTTCATATTGTAGACCGGTTAAGTGCAAAAACTACCCCGTTTACCTTAGATTCTGATGCAAATGTTTCCTATCAGATGCAATTACCTTATGACCATTGACACAAGTGCTTAGTGCTTTATTTTGGAAATATACGCACTTTCACAGTAGTAGTCAGCATTAGCCAATGTTCGCATAACAAGAGGAAGGGTTTTTTTTAATAAGTATATATTTTCTTTTTTCGCAAAATTCTTTTTTATATTTTCAAAAAACTAATCTTTTTTCGCAATTAAAACTAATATTTATTACCAATATATGTATATAAAATTGTAGTAATACACTGTATGCAGCGCATTGCTATTTTATGACGTCGTTAATTGCCAAGAGTTACAACCCCTTAACAATCAACAAATTTGATCAATTGTATTGACAAAAGTTTTATTCTTTACAAAACTTAATAAATACCAATCTAATCAGTTGTACGATATTCTTTTCATTTGAATATTGACTATATTGATACCCTCGAAAAACCATGCTATAAAAACAATAATCATATTGAATATCAGATGAAGACTGGTACCTTTATTTGCATCTAAGGTATACATAACATTACAAAACTTTTATGGATCTTTTTAATCTTAAATCTTAATTTTGCAAGGCAACACAAATCTAGCTAATTACACTAGAATGACGACATACACGCTGAATATAATAAAACACTCTGAGTTTAACCTTACAACTCTTAATTTCACCTTACAACTCTGAATTTAACCTGACACTCTGAATTTAACCTGACACACTGAATATAGTCTGACACTTAGAGTGTACAATTTTCACACTGAAGATAATTTAACACGCTTAATTTAATCTTACACTTTGAATTTACGATTTTCACATCGAAAATAATCTCACACGCTGATTTAATCTTACACGTTCTCGGTCTCTTCTCTGAATATAATGTAACATTGTGTTTTCGGTTTCAATTTTTAATATAACATGATTTTAATGAAAATAACCAAATCACACTATTGATAACCGTGACACACTGAAAAATTCAGAGATGTTTGTGAAAACTACCAAAAAGCGAGGAAATTTACGAGGCAGTTTTATACTCAACAGTGTAGATTCCATGTCATCATAGCTGCAAAACGCCTGTTTCATTTATATTACTTTATATGACTTTATACCAGAAATGTTGCCGTCATCGAACAACTATCGATGAACAATACTACGGTTTATGCCTGTAAAAATGAAATTTAATTTGATATGCACCCTCTGAGTATTTTTTTTTATTTGCTTCTAAATATTTATTTATTTTAATTTATTTGACATATTTTATCCATTTTATTTTTTTGTTGGGGGAGGTGATCGCAGATATGCAAGGCATGATACCTTGTATCATTATTACATCATGTTACCGAAACAATCTTTCAGCCAACATTTCGATAGTCTAGATCTGATGTTGTGTATCAATTCGAATTTCCCATCTTCATGAAGTTCGAGTATATTGTCTTGGGAAGATGATCTCTGAAAGCATCACCATTTCTTATGTTATCTACAAATATTCATGATATTCCATATTCGGTACCGCTAATACATTTTCTGATTTGACAACCAAATGTGACACGTTCCGGTTTCTTGGACTCTCTGGTTTCACATATGGAATAGGAAGTCCCATTCAGTTATGTTCTTTTGAAACAAGTCCGAATACCATTCCAGACGGCAAGAAGGTCTACTTCTTCCCCAGTCAACTTGTCCTTAAAATATTCTTTTATCCAAAATTGTGCCTTTTTGATAAATGTGATATGGTTTAATTAATGTGACATACAGTCTGAAAGCTTATTTTCCATGTTTCATTGATGCAAGCAGCTGTCATTTAATTATTCTTCGTACTCTTTCCTGCTTGTTTGATTAATTACCGTCCTATTAACAACCAGGGTAATATAAGGACGGCCTCCCATGTATGCGATTGTAGCGTGTATGAAGTGGCAATGCGTATTTTGGGAGACTGTGGTATAATCGTGGTGTGTTTTCTAGTATAGTGGAACTGCTACCCTTTTACTTCTGTTCTTTCTTTCTCAGCAGTGCGTCGCTGTCTTCTCATTGGTAGACTTTCCTCTCTTCATTTGCCTTCAAACAACTGCCTGGTTGTATTGGTTACTTCATCAACATATCCAATCTGATAAAAATATAGATCCTTATTACTACGTTGGATAAGAGGATCTGAGAACATCCCATTAGGGGTCACGTCAGGATGACCTTTTGAAATGGCCAATGCTCTTCTTTTTCATCATAGCACGTTTTCTCTACTCCATCCCAAGATTTTGCATTTCTTTATAAGCTTGTGTTTATATCATTAATGTTTGTAATAGTCTGTGTAATGTAATGTGTCAATCATCATCTCGTATGTCTTTTTCATTTTCTATTTCTTTTTATCACCCATACCCACTGTTCTTATTAGTGACCGAGATCTGAGCTCGGTAACCATGCTAACTTTGGTTTCATAAACACCCCGAATTATATTGTCGCTTTCGTGTCTCTCTCTAGTCTAAATCTATAGTACTTGACACCAGTCATTCGTCTAACCAGATCAGATTTCCGGGAGGCGCAGACCTGGAACGAGGTAGTCATTTTCCAAAAACGATTATGAATTTTGTGCTGAGGTATTCATTTCAATCGGGAATGGTCAATCAAGTAACAGCAATCAGAATCAAGAAAGTAAATATTGGATGAGTCGTTAAGTTTTTGAATTATTATATGGGCATCGTTTTGATTACGAGATACTTATGTTTCATTATGCCGCAAAACGATGACATCACCAGCAAGAAAGCATCTGGTTACCAAAACAGGATCTCCCCTTGTTGGTCCTAAGAACTGCTCAAATAAAGACAAATAGTCTTTATCACATCTTATGGATGTGTTCTGACCAGCAAAAAACACCCTCGCAGTTCTTCTTTGCAAACACATGTCATGCAAGATATTTCTATAAGTCTGTTTCAAGATTAACAAATTAAGCGACTATCATCAAAAAAATTAAAGTATATGATTACTGATGGAAGGATTCAGAACCGAGTCGTTAAATATATGGTTCTCATGGAGCTAAAGCTTTATCTAACATGTTTTCTTTTCTTTTTCAATTCGAATGCCAGTAGGTGATGTAAAAACCTATTTGAACCTAATGATTAACGTACCGTATATTAATGCTTTCATTCTCCAAATACATTTTGTTATGTTTTGATTCCTATCGATTTGTAGTAAATAATAATCAAACAGCTTTTCCCTTGGATGGCTTTTCCCGCCCTAAAGCTCGTGTCTTTTGTCACGTGTACAATTCTAACGACTTACCTGCATGGCCGGTTTCCGTTATGACGTCACAAGAAGAGACTCAACTGGTGGGCAGCGAGAAATTTGATTTGATAGTAGCAATAACGGTGTACATTTCAGATTGAATAAAAAAAAAACAAAGAAAATTAGTGGAATTTATAGTCCCCCGTTTTTGTTAATCTTTAAGGCCCATAACTCCGCAAATTTGATCGTCTTGATTGATAAAAGTCCCAAAAATTCCGTCCTTATTATGCCAATAATTTGGAACACACACACGTTTGGACACGAAAATTTTTGTGTAAATCATGCAGAAACAGACTAAATCGCGAAGATCAGATGAGCGAAAAGGATTAGGAAACCTTGAAATAAAAATCAAAAAAATATTGAACAACCGGCCAATGTGGGTTCCGATTAGCTCAAACAATACCGAATTTAAGTCGAGCATTGTAACGTCGCGTGCCGAGAACTTGTCCATTGACTCTACACGAAATTACGTAAGCGACTGTCCGAACTCTTCCGAGCACGGGTCATGAACTTTTCGCCGACTTTCCAATTCGGGCCAATAATCTGTTTCCTTCGCGCTGGGGCTGACCTGTTTAAAATGATTTTATGTTTTACTAAGTAACGTCTTCTCGAACTTAGGCTGTTTACCTAAGTTTTTTAAAATTTGTCTGACTCATTACACTCTTTTGTTATTGCTTATACTTCTTTCAGTTAATACCCCTAAACAAATATTATTACAAGTAATTGGGCACGATATCTAATCTTGTCTTTTTTTTTTGGGATATTTGTACGTCATCTGTTTGAACTTCTTAACGCTCCCTAATTATCAGCCAGGGTCATGTAAGGGGCGGACTCCACATGGTGTCTGCGCGTTGGGTAAGTTGCACGACTGGCGTTGTTTTGGTAGACTGTGGCGAATGTTCGTTTTCTGCCATCTTGGTTACTTAGAACTACAAAAGCCACTTTTTTATAGTGAGCTCTTACATTCAACTGATTATGCATAATGCTCCCGCCTTAAAGACACTTAAAGCAACACACACCACCCGGTCGAGTGTCCAATTAAAATGCGTTTCATTATAACTTGGCCAAGTCCCCGTCACTCATTAACCCTGGTTACCAAAGTTTTCGAGGAAAATCCGGTAATATGTGCGAGTTATTGAACGGAAACAGGACGGAAAATGACATTTTTGTTAATCAAAGGGCCATAACCCAGCCAAATAGGGTGCAATGAAAGTGCCGAGCAAAACTCATTCAAGCCCCTTGGCACATTTAACTCCAAGTGACCAAGTTGGTTTAAAAAATCGCTCAATTATTTGTTGCAGTGAAATGCACGGAAACCAAGCGTTTACAGCTCAGAACAGACAGAAGGACGGACAAACCCAAAAATAGTATCCCCCGTTTCGAATTTGTAATAAGCCGAGAAATGTTAACAGCATATTATTCTTAATATCTTTTAAGCTCATTTAACTCTGTGCTTCTGGGCTAACGACGCGTCTATATAATTTGGTTGCCACCACAATGCGAGAATTATAGCGACAATTAAACACCTCCCAAGTATGGAAGATTCCGCCCCACACTGCTTAAATTCCCCCCCTAACCGAGATAATCCAATTAGTTATAATACCAGTTATTTAATGTCAGTTTTATAACACTGAGACGATACGTAAACCGTTGATTAAAACACAAAGTCTATTATAACGATTTAGCTACGTCGTTGGGTTACGAACGTTCGACCAAGCTACACTACCCACCCCGATCCAAATCTATACCTGACTCGATGCGCCTAACCAGTCGTTGCTCCATCTCCCTGTTTTGCTGAGCGCTAAGCAGAAGCAGAAAACTACAACTAATTATAAGACTGCCGGACGACACTATAGAACAAGCCAACATATTACCCAGGTCACCATTATATATGACAACGGCGCGAACCAGTCATCCTACTACCTGTACGCGATGAACGCTAAGAAAGACATAAACTTACCACTTTATATATTACGAAAGTGACCTTTACATTAATTATACTTAATATGTACTCTCATTAGGTATTATAAATATATTGTTTACTATAGGCGAAGCGGTTTCATTATCTTTATTGGTTATAGATTCGGTTTGGCTTATTAAAACCAAACATTATCTTTATTTCAGGTAGGTGTCAGAAATAGCTGACACAATCCCATAACATATTGATCATTTATCTTCACCCTTCCATTGTCACTAATAAAAATAAGGATTGTTTACAAAGCCATTTTTTTTACAAATAAGTATTGGCTGTTAGAAACCAATGAAAAAACCTAAATTGCAACCATTGGAATTAGTAATTTTTTTGTTCATTAAAAGGAATAGAATAACATTTTCTCTCGTAGTTCCTGGTTTGAGTCAAATGTCAATTCCATATTTGTTTTGAGGGATTAATGGAGGAATATTTTAGTGTTAACTATAAATAACTTGAAATAATTTTGTTCGTTTAGGAGTTATTCAAAGGTGAAGACATTTTCATTATAGAATCTGAATTGTTTTAGATGATATTTTTAAACCTTGTAATTAGACCTTGGTAATCTAGAAAGTTGGTTTTGTGGCATGAATAGTTTAATCATTTCATGTCAGGAAGGAATATTTAGAAGTTTTTTTTGATCAATTCATTAATTATTAGTGTTCCAAAATAAGTTTTGTTACAAAATTTAGCCATTTATCTCTCTCACATAAAATCCTTCTGATCGAGCCTAATTGTATTTTATAGGATTTTTGCGATCAAAGAATTCAATAAATATGTTACATCTTACAAAATAATATATTGTTATGTTTGTAAGTCTTATTTGGAATGAAGTACTGATTGTCCATGCATGAAAAGAAATCAAGTTATTTTATGTTATTGTTTATGTTAATTAGGTATAAACACCATTTATATTTCAAATCTTGAGTCTATGCTCTGTCGGCAGTGGAGCATCTTTAAAATACTATGGATTGAAATCGTATTTTCTTATTGCTTGAGTATTTGTAAATGAGTGTTGGTGATTTTGTGTGAGTGGAGAAGGTATCACTACAGTACAGTATTGGTGAGATGAGTCTGGGTGTGAGTTTGATCATATATGTACTTGTATTTATGTATACATAATGTACATTTTTATATAATCCTTTGAACAGGTATATATATGTTTATTCCGCTATTCCGTTTGAGAGATTAGCGCCATTATAAAAATTTCGGTTTAATATTTTATTGATAAACAATGAGAATAAATACTATATATTAATGTATACGCTATGTACATTGTATAAGTTGAGAGAGGAAGTATGTAGTATATGTCCTTTGTATGTTGTCTTCTTGTATGTAATGAAAATTATTTTGAAAATCATAAGCATTATAAAAAAGGAACAAATCAAAGGGTCTCGATGCGATCAATTCATTATATAGCCATGTTAATCGTGTTACAGATCAGCTGACTGTATCGTTTTACCGTAAAATGTCATTACACTTCACTAGTGCCGGTTGACGGGCAAAATGACGGCGTGTTTTAGACATGGCCGAAGTCATTTGTATCGGGTTACGTGTCAATCAAACTCAAGCGATTTGTTAATTACTAACCCATACAAGAAGATGCAAGGGCTTATCCGAAATTTCCTTCTATCGCGCTTAGATCAAGTGGTTCTGTTTTAGATCCGCTTTATGCATTAATGAACAATCCCTACTAAGTATCATCAAAGTTCTATTATCCTGCATTTTACAGTATTCAAACTAGTGCTAGCAGCCATATATTCATATGCAAAATACTATATACAGTATATACTGTATACTAAAAGACTGAAGCCAAAACTAGTTAAAAACTTAATAACAAAAGATCAAATCACACTTTTGAAAGGTTTGAATTGTTTTGAATGTTTGTGAAACATTTTCTTTTATCATTTTACTTTATTAGTACCCTGCCGGTGAAACCGGAGGTGACTATAGTGGGTTTTTTCCGTCTTTCTGTCCGGATTTGTTTTCCAGATGATAACTTTGGAAGGAATGGATCGATTGTGATCAAACCTCACGCAACGGTAGCATATGGGAAAAAACAGCTTGGGATAGAATTTGATGGCGAGGAAATGACAGTCCAAACCTATTGGACCTTGTTATTACCCATACGGAAAACTTCATTTCATGAATAGAATACCAGAGCCCATTAGGGAAAAGTGACCACAGAGTTATAGTTTTAGATCTAGCAGGTATTACAACAGTAAAATACAAAAAGTTAAAAAAAAAGAAATGTTATAGTATATCGATTTATGAAAAAAATCACAGAAGAATTCACGGACATCGATTGGAAAAGCGTATCAAAGGAAGAAACACAGTTGATAAGAATTGGCATATATTCCAGATGAAAATACAAGATGAAAATATGCAAACTAAAACCGTTAAACACACAAACATACGTTTCCTGTAAATACAGAAATGTTAGAGAAAATAAAACTTAAACACCGACTTTCCAAAAATAAAAAAAAATACATCGGACCCCGAGGTAAAAACAGTAAGGTAAGAAATCAGGCAAAAACAATGACTCGGAAATACGGAAAGACTTTGAAAAACCTTGGCAGAAAAAGCAAAAGTTGATCCCAAAGAGTTATGGAAATAAACTCGAAATCAAAGTTAAATGTAGAAATTGGAGACCTCTACGAAAACCCAGCGGATGATAAGTGGGAGACCCCTACCCTGCCGCCTAAAGAAATCCAACACATCAGGCCAGAATTTAAGATTACTAATGAAATGGTATTGAAAAAACTGAAGAACTTGCAAAGAGATAAATCTCCAGGAGTAAATAACAAGCATCCGCAGTTTCTTTAGAGAGCCTCTTCCGCTATTGCTTTCCCTCTTTCGTGTTTTTTTCCGTCTTTCTGTCCGGATTTGTTTTCCAGATGATAACTTTGGAAGGAATGGATCGATTGTGATCAAACCTCACGCAACGGTAGCATATGGGAAAAAATAGCTTGGGATAGAATTTGATGGCGAGGAAATGACAGTCCAAACCTATTGGACCTTGTTATTACCAATACGGAAAACTTCATTTCATGAATAGAATACCAGAGCCCTTTAGGGAAAAGTGACCACAGGACGGTCTCCGATAGTTATAGTTTTAGATCTAGCAGGTATTACAACAGTAAAATACAAAAAGTTAAAAAAAAGAAATGTTATAGTAAATCGATTTATGAAAAAAATCACAGAAGAATTCACGGACATCGATTGGAAAAGCGTATCAAAGGAAGAAACACAGTTGATATGAATTGGCATATATTCCAGATGAAAATACAAGACCTTGAAAATATGCAAACTAAAACCGTTAAAACACACAAACATACGTTTCCTGTAAATACAGAAATGTTAGAGAAAATAAAACTGAAACACCGACTTTCCAAAAATTAAAAAATACATCGGACCCCGAGGTAAAAACAGTAAGGTAAGAAATCAGGTCAAAACAATGACTCGGAAATACGGAAAGACTTTGAAAAACCTTGGCAGAAAAAGCAAAAGCTGATCCCAAAGAGTTATTGAAATAAACTCGAAATCAAAGTCAAATGTAGAAATTGGAGACCTCTACGAAAACCCAGCGGATGATAAGTGGGAGACCCCTACCCTGCTGCCTAAAGAAATCCAACACATCATGCCAGAATTTAAGATTACTAGTGAAATGGTATTGAAAAAACTGAAGAACTTGCAAAGAGATAAATCTCCAGGAGTAGATAACAAGCATCCGCAGTTTCTTTAGAGAGCCTCTTCCGCTATTGCTTTCCCTCTTTCGATAATCTTTTACCAAGCAATACGAAATGGAACTATTCCCGTCGATTGAAAACTGTGCCCTATTTACAAGAAGGGAGACAAATACTAAGCGGGAAACTATAGGTCTGTCAGCTTGACATCAGTAGTTTGTTAGTAATGGAAACAATGGTTAGAGATCACATCAATAAATTCATTTGTTTGATTAATTAAGGTCCTATTAACAGCTATGGTCATGTAAGGACGGCCTCCGATGTATGTGGTGTGTTGCGTGTATGTTGACTGCGCTAGTCATCAAGACAATATGGCTTTTTATCTGGAGGGTCGACTTCATTGCAACTGCTAGAAATTCTCGATAAATGGACTGAGGCGATCGATAAAGGATTTAGAGTGGATTGTATATACATGGACTATCCAAAAGCTTTCCTGTACCACATTAACGACTAACAAACAAACAAGAGGCCCATAGGCCTTAACGGTCTCCTGAGTTTGAATATATTATGAAACAAATTAAAGAGATATACACACTATATACTGGGCCTTGAAATTGGTCAGTGATTTTATAATTTGACTTTTTAGTCTATGAAAAGTATTTGCTTCCATCAAACCTGTGAACTTCGAAGAATGCTGTTTTGAAATTTTAGTCATTTTGACCCTGTTTGGTCCCCAAGGGATCAGAGAGGACCGATATCGATGTTAAAATTCTATATCTCAGGCTTATAATTCTAATCAAGTTTGACTCATTTCCTATGAAATGAAAATGGAGCAAATAATGTTCATAAATGTGTTTTTCCTATATAAACTTAGGTAAACTTGACGCCCTCCACAGGAGGTAACGTGAGACCCCAGTATCATATAATTCACAATTTTTATAAAACACCTTAAGACCTTTTCTTCTATAAAGTGTATTTGATTCTACCTACCATTTCGAGAATTTTAAAAGTAATTTTGAAGTTTTAGTCTATTTTTTGGGGGCCGCCCCTCTGCCCCAAAGGTGTCGGCTAGGACCATTATGAATGTGATGTAAAAATGCTATTTCAGACTAATAATTTTTACCAAGTGTGACTCATTTCCTATGAAAATTGAGCAAAAACTGCTAAAAAATGTGTTTTCTCTATATAAACTATAGGAAACTTGACCCCCTTCCCAGGGGGAAACGCGAGACCCAAGGGTCATATAATTTACAATTTTTGTAAAGGACCTTAAGTCCTTTCTATCTATGAAAAAAATTTGATTCTACCATCATACCAGAATTTCAGAAGAAGATTTTTAAAATTTTAGTGTATTTGACCCCTGTTGGCCCCACCCCTAAGACCCCTGGGGGTCTGTCATAGAAAATTTGTTATACTTATAATTCTGACTTCATTCGATTCATTTCCTAATACAAATTACCAAATTATGCTAAAAATGTGTTTTCTCTATATAAACTATAGTAAACTTAACCCCCTCCCTAAGAGGAAACAAGAGACCACAGGTCATATAATTCACAAATTTTGTAAAGGATCTTAAGACCTTTCTATCTATGAAGAGTATTCGATTCTACCACATCTGTGAGTAGAGGAGAAGAGTTTTGAAATTTAGTCAATTTTACACCTTTTGGCCCCTCCCTCAGCCTTCTAGCGGGTGGGAACAATATACTTCACAATTTTGATTGATCTTATGCCTTAAGATGTTTTGTGCAAAATTTCATTGAAATTACTTCAGCAGTTTTGGAGTAGAAGTCGAAAATGTAAATTGTTTACGGACATTCGACGCACGACGACGGACAATATGGACAGCAGGTGGGACGACTGGTTTGCCCGTTGTCAGTATGATGTGACCGGATGGGATTTGTTGCTTGGTGTCTGCGATCGCATGCTTTAGTGATATAGCATTATAATAGGCAAGAGTTCCACTATACATGAAGACACAACACGCATGTATGGGAGGCTGTTCTTACATGACTGTTAATAGGACGTGAATTGGAATTTCTTATTGTTGATATGTCAATGTTCATGTAAATTCTTAAAAAATGTTAAATATAGAACTATTTTGATGCAATTTTTCGCTAAAGTTGGGTTCGAATTTAATTTAAAATTACCTTTTTTTTGGCGTTAAACCCAGCTTATCTGATATAGCTTTAAATCTATATCACCCACTGAAGGTATGAACATGATATGGGCATATTCTTTATGTGTGAAGGGATGTAACACGGAGGAAATATTATTTATTTAAAAATCCTTAAAATCAAGAATATTAGATCATTAGTACATATCTAAACCCAAGTCTGGAAGAAAAATTAACATGATTTTATGTGCTTTTTGTGATCAGGGTATACCTAAAATCAAAATAAAAAAAAGAACGAAATCCTTTAGAGAAAACCAGAAGGGACGATCGGTCTACCTTAATCAATCAATGAATTAATGAAAATCATATCAAGAATTGTCTTCCATATAACATAACTCTTCTAGGTGCAATATACAATTTTCGTGCCCTACTTGCAAGTTTGTTTCATAGTAGTAACTCGGGGAATGAGCATTCGGTCTTGCAAGATTATAGACAGTTCGATTGAAGTTGGGCATACCAGGTAACATTCCATTGTGTTAGTTTGTAATTCACATCGTCTATACGAGATTATCAACCTACGACCTATTGCGACCCACCAGACAAATGTTTGAATAGCGTCATACTCAATGAGCTATTTTGAGATAAAAAAAATACTGAAGGCTGTTTAAAACCTTTTTTATCAGAGTCGATCAAACCAGTATCCATTGTCATGTGTCGACCCCCTAACATTGGGAACTAGTTTTGCGACGTCGCTGTGTGTAACTACGGAACAATATCTCTGATGTCGGCTCTCATAATAAATGTCAGTATTTTTTTCATATTATAGCTCAATAAATAGAAAGCTATTCAAATTTATAATTATGCCATTGGCCATAATGCTGTCATAGTTTGGGTCGCATTGTATACGTCGTCCCCTCGCCGAGACAGACCAAAGTCTATAAAAGTGGTAGTTTTTGCTCCTGCTTAGCGCTCATCATACAGGGAGCGGGACGACTGGTTCGCCCGTTGTCAGTATAATGTGACCGGGTGGGGTGTGTTGCTTGGTGTCTTCGGCGGCATGCGTCAGTGATATAGCACTATAAAAAGGGCAACAGTTCCCACTATACAAGAAGACACAACATGAATATACCGCAGTCTCCCAAAAAACGCATCCCGCACAACATACATGCAACGCACCGCATACATGGGAGGCCGTCCTTACATGACCATAGCTGTTAATAGGACGTTAATTAATCAAACAAACAAACAAACAAACTTGGCTGGCCAAATATGGTTTGACTATCTCGGGTGCGAACAACGGGCTTTGCGTTGATAATATCACGTGTGGAGAAAAAAGTTTTTCCCCCATTTATTTCGAAATGGCGGATTATCATCTCTGTAAAATTACAATAAAACATCTAGAAAGAGAAAAAGACACTTTAGTCTACCCTTGGGATCACAAAATATTGAAAAACTCTTGACAAGTCTCTGGTTTACATTTTGTCACCCTCTGGTAGAATATTCCTCTTTTTCATATCCCCATACATATCAAAGAGTCTTGTAGTATGGGCAGATATTTAACAGTATTTCAGCAAATATCTGTACTACCCTCCATTCATCTGTACACACTTGTAAGTTTTGCTTTTTCTCCAAATGTACTAATTGGATCTCTCTCAGACTTAAAGTATAGTTTCACTTTTCGCATGTTTATGATCTTATCTTTTTCCCTTCTTCCTAAAAGACTTTATGTTTCCTAATGCCTCCCTTGGCACCGCCTCACTTTTGCCTTGAGTTAAGCGTTCGTCCCTGTGAGGAAGGCTCTGGGTTCTGTCCCCAGGCCGAGAGCCACCAAAGTCTATCATAATGGTAGTTTCTGCTCCTGCTTAGCGCTCAGCAAACAGGGAGTCGGACGATTGGTTCGCCCGTTGTCAGTATAATGAGACCGGGTGGGGTGTGTTGCTTGGTGTCTTCGGCGGCATGCTTCAGTGATATAGCACTATAAAAAGAGCAACAGTTCCACTATACAAGAAGACACAACACGAACATACCGCAGTCTCCCAAAACACGCACCTCGCACTTCACACACGCTACACACTGCATACATGCGAGGCCGTCATTACATGACCCTGGCTGTTATTAGGACGTTAAATAATCAAACAAACAAACAAAATGCATATTTTGTCTTTGTATATCACCGAGTTTTCTTCCTTTGTGAGTAGGTATTAATGTTAAGTCATGTTTAGCGAGATTAATGTTAATCTTTTAAATATGATATATTTACTAATATAAAGGTCAGTTATATGCAAAGACAGAATTATATTTTGGGAAAATTGGAAAACAACGTGGCTAACAGTAGGCCATTTTTTATTTTGCTAATGAATTTTGTACCATACTTGCATTTTATAAATGATGTCTTAATTTTACTATTTCGTTTTTGTAGTGAATGTCAAAGTATCCTCTTGAGATGTATTATAAAGACAAGGCCTATACGCATGTTGATAAGATTTTGAATTTGTGTGTGGGAAATTATAAGAACAATTATTTAAGCATGGTTTTGTTTCACACCATGCAAATGTCTTTAGAGTGACACATAAATAAATTGTTTTAATGAGAACGCTTAATATCAAATCATGAAGTATGACAATATTTGTAATGAAAACTTAAGTGGGAGAGAAACAAATTTTAACTGTTTTAATGTTTTCCGTTTCTTTAGAAATGATTGTTACAAAGCTTGTAAGTATAATCATTCAAAGTGACCTGTTTACTCTTATACCTAGTAATATGAGAAAGTTTTTAAAGTTCTGTAAAATGGTTCAATAGCTTTCACTTTTTGTTCAGAATTGCATAATACTGAAAAGGGCTTAAGTCCTTGTCTTTAATTCATTTGCACTGCAGATTTACCGAAAGCAGAATCACTTTACATAGTTCATAACTGATCTTTGTCCCATTCAAGATCTCACAGGTCCTATTTGATGAATGTTACCCTTACATTAGAAAGAATATATACAATAGTCTTTGAAGAAGAATCTGTACAGAACAGCTTGTTTGATTTGTTTGTTTGATTAATTAACGTCCTATTAACAGCTATGGTCATGTATGGACGGCCTCCCATGTATGAGGTGCGTTGTGTGTATGTTGTGCGAGGTGCGTGTTTCGGGAGACTGCGGTATATTCATGTTGTGTCTTCTTTTATAGTGGAACTGTTGCCCTTTTTATAGTGCTATATCACTGAAGCATGCCACCGAAGACACCAAGCAACATACCCCATCCGGTCACATTATACTGACAACGGGCGATCCAGTCGTCCCACTCTCTGTATGCTGAGCGCTAAGCAGGAGCAGAAACTACCACTTTTATAAACTTTGGTGTGTCTCGGCCAGTGGACAGAACCCAGAACCTTCTTCACAGGAGGTTGAGCACAAAGAATACCATCAGTTCAGTCACCATGTCATCTATAAAATAATGTATCATCTATAGGAACTGTGATGACCTTCATGTCTACAAATGTGAACACCTTCAGTTTGCACTGTTTGCGTCCCGTACAGTAAAGCTGGTCCTGTATTTGGTAGAAATAATTAAGAGTTTTGGTCTAGGGTCAACTCATCACCCACAAATTGTAAATAAGAAACTGTCTGGGAAGATATTTTTGCACCCTAGGGACACTTCACCTGTATAACTTCATCATCACCAATTAAAGCATGAATTCTGGATGTAATGCCAAAAATCGGTGAGACTTACTCCACGCTTGCGTGTCTTCAACCCAGTTGCTGTTTCAAACTTTCTGAATGCTACAGACTCGTTTTTATTACCGTGGTATTAGGGGACAGGTGATGACTCATCATTTTAAGAAAAGTTTCTACTGTATAATGTTAAAGATCTAGCCAAGTTAACCATGGTTGTCTGTTCGGTTGTTAAACATATCCTGCCAAATTGAGAGGAGTGTACTCTTGTACATCTCTCTATGAACCATTCCTTGTTGGCAGTCTGACCCCGAGTACTCACTTCAATTTCTCTGATCTGGTCGTCGATGATCTTGGTGATTGCTTTTTTCGTCGAACCATTTGTCTGAAGAATTTTGGTCTATATAGTCGTGGTCATTGTTAACGGGATATTGATTTGCGGGTGTAAAAAGTTGTGTGACGGGATTGTTAATTATTTCTTCATGGTTTACACAAACTTATCTTAAACTGTCTTGATAGCGATTTCTATTCCTAAATTCCTGTTGACGTGGGTCATATTTTTGTTTTCGTTTGCTAGACTCAATTTTGTTGCTTTAATTGGGCTGTCATTATATACATATTTAGACCATCTCAAAAATATTTTCATAAAGTTAAATATCGTAGCCCGTAAAAAATGTGTTTTAGCGCTTATATTTCAATCGTTGCTCCACCGTCTCAGCAACTTTATTAGTGTTCAATTAATTTTAAAGCGACATTAGCAATTTAAGGTAGTTGAACCAACGTTAAGCATTAAACGTCCTGCATTTACTTTATCTTCAAGAGAAAAACGTCGACATTAGACAGACGTCAACAAAACGTAAGGAATCCGACTACGACCTTTGCCCTGCAGGTAGGGCGTTAGAATTGTACCTGCTGCCCCTATTGGATGATCGTAAAAGGTGACCAAATTTAGGATCTGGCCTCTTCTCTTCTTTCTTACCGACTTTATGTTTCCTAATGCCTCCCTTTGCACCGCCTCACTTGTGGCATTGAGTTAAGCGTCGCGCCTGTGAGGAAGGCTCTGGGTTCTGTCCCCTGGCCGAGACAGACTAAAGTCTATAAAAGTGGTAGTTTCTGCTCCTGCTTAGCGCTCAGCAAACAGGGAGTAAGACGACTGGTTCGCCCGTTGTCAGTATAATGTGACCAGTTGGGGTTTGTTGCTTGGTGTTTTCGGTGACATGCTTTAGTGATATAACACTATAAAAAGGGCAACAGTTCCACTATACAAGAAGACACAACACGAACATACCGCAGTCCTCCAAAATACACACCTCGCATTTCACACACGCTACGCGTTGCATACATATGAGGCCGTCCTTACATAACCCTGGCTGTTAATAGGACGTTAAAATAATCAAACAAACAAAGACTACGACCTAGCCTACTGAAAATGACGTCGGACCAACGTAACTCTTCTAGCTGGGGATTTATGAACATTATTTGCTTAGTTTTAATAGGAAATGAGTCTAAAATTTGATGGAACCAAATTAAGTTCATAGATTAAAAGTCAAATTTAAAAAAAAATAACTGACTGACTTCAAGGGCCAGATGGGCCAATATATAGTGTTTATATTTCTTTGTTGCATTCTGTATCCGAACTTAGGTGACCGTTAAGGCCGGGTCCACGGGCCTCTTTTTGCAAAAGAGGCAACTCAGGGAATGTGCATTAGGTCTTGCAAGAATATTAACAGTTCAAGTAAAGTAGGACATATACAGTTCCAGTAATGTAGGGAATAGTACCCTTAACACTCCATTGTATTAGCTTGTAATTCACATCGTCTATACGAGGTTATCAGCTTACGACCTACTGTGACCCACCTAACTAACCATATGCTTGAACAGCCTCCTACTCATTGAGCTATTTAAAAAAAATACTGCAGCATGTTTTAAATATTTTTATCAGATCTAGAGCCGACAGAATCAATCAAACTATTATTCAATGTCATGGGGTCGACGCGCCTTGACATTATCAAATATAGTTTGTTCGATACGCTTGATGTTACTATGGAGCTAAAGCTATGATGTTGGCTCTCATAGAATAGCTCAATAGATAGTACATTATTCAAATATCAATTATGACAATGGCATTAACGCTGCCATAGTTCGGGTCAAAGTTTATACGTCGTGTATTGACAAACGTGACCTTCTTTCGATGGTTTGAATTACAAGATAACACAATGTATTGTCTGGGGTATGCCCTACTTCACATGAACTCGGTCGATAGATATTACACTATTGCATGACCGAGTGTACAACTTCTTAGTCTCCGCTATTAACTTATCAACCCATTTGTATGGCATTATCACAGGACACCGTACTCATATCGGGAAGAATGACAAATGATTTTGTGAAACAACATTATTGTTCAGGGTTCCATATAAAAGACATTTAGAAAAGTTCTATTATAAATACAACAGTTATCGTTAATTATTTACTTGACAAATGGTACAATTGTCTAAGAAGCAATTGTACATATATCCTCAAAAAACCAGGAAATATATACACAACGTTAATGCATGTATATATTCTTATATTTTCTACCACAAACGGTTGGTGTAACATTGCAACTGTTAATTAACAATTTGCTTATTTCACTGCGTACGTGTCATCATTGGCTGACACGATCATCATTTGTCGATATCATCGATACTGGAGTGATATTACGTCATGTTGTAATCGCCGCTTGACGTCAAAACTGTCTCACGAAATGTGACGTTTTTTTATACGTGGTGTTTGTTTGTAACTCCCAAAATTGGATAAATTTGAAGAATGTCATTTAAAACGACTATAACATAAAAATATCATTGTCTATCTGAAATCAATAGCATCGTCTAAATGGTGAATTAATGTTTTAAATGAGGATTGAAACAGGTCTATAGCTTTACGATAAATGTCTGAATTTAACCATGATACATAGAAAACATCTGAATAACGGTTGGTCGGACATGAGCTCGCAACAAGATTATCAAAACACTTACACGTAATACATCTGATTTTTTTGTTTTTGCGTTTATGTGTATTGTAACTTAATTACGCGTTACATTAATAGGACGTTTATTAATCAAACAAACACTTATAGCTCATACATAACATTTCATACCGTTGAAAAACACCTATTTTATTTTATATTGCTATTGAACGTTACATATATGCAACTGCAATGTATGCATTTTGCACCAAATATTCTTTCTGTATTCTATGGTATTCTATTAATACTGTTTGAAAGGCCATGTATATATAGTGTCACCTTTGAAACTTACACTAAATGTGATTTTTGTCTACTTGGGCAGGTATAATAACAAAGAATTGTAATTAATGATATTTAGCCATTATACATTGTACTACTGGTCTTTGAGGGATTACAATGTCCTGGCCCTTTTCCACTACCAGGTTTATTTAATGCGTATATACTAGTATATTGATCCTTGTCACTGATCAGTGCCACACAATGTTAATTGCTTAGAGGTACATATCAAAGTAATCGTAAACTTATTACGTAGTGTGCTCAATCTATCTGTTGACCTAACTGTCAAGAATGTCAGCATGAACCCTTCCGGAACCCTTGCTGGCTCCTGATTTGCCCAAGGACGGATTTCTCGAAACCTTGAAACTGAAAACGAGACAATGAATTTGCGACTATGTTACGTGCACTGCTACAGTAAATGAGTGATCCTAAAATGAATGTTGCTTGGCATACAATGAATTAAAAGTGGTCTCAGCAAAGACATTACCCTATGTGACTTTGATGTTTTGTTATTCAATATTGTTACTAAGCTAATATTGTCTACATAAAAAAATTATTTTCATAGACCAAACTTGGACTGCCAAAGACTACTGGCACCAATTCTAAGAAAGTTTTGTTTCTTACGATGTATTTTCCCTGCCAACCACTTGAGCTCGTATCATATTGTCTCCGAGAGATACAAAAGTGCTTTTAACTTGTGTTAATAGCTGCTAAATTTTAACATCAATTATCAGTTTACTATTGTGAATAATTTGACATTCCTAAGGTGTGATTATATTCTTGATTCGTGAGCAAAATGTAGCAATGTTATATAGAATTATAGTAGTTTTTGTAATGTGCGTTTCAATTATTATACAGAAGTATTAAACATGCGTTAGTTAAACCAAAAATGCTGTTTATTAATTATTTAATAAATAAACACAATTTCTTTACTCAAAACAGTTTAAGTACGTTATCAGGAACATCGGTATCCATTATATTTCTAATGATATCAAGAAACTTAAATACAGAATATATTGAGAGAAAAAAATATCGACCAAAAATTCTATTTGATATATAATTTGCCGACTTGGAGTTTTGGATTTGTAATACTTTTTTACTATCAAATTAGACTGCATCGACAAATTATTTCAACGTGAAAACTAACTGAATGAAAATAGTGTATATTCAATTTTAAGTCGTGAGTTTTATTTTGAAAACAAGTAATATTGGGGTACGAGCAAAATCTTGAATTTGACATATAAACGCATTTATTTAAGTATTGAACATCTTTACATTAGGTTACAATTTTATGATGAAATCCAAAAGAATTTTGCATATATAATGAAATAATCATTCGTTATCGTCATGGATGGAACAGCCATTTGAACAGACGTCTTCTATGATCGCTGGCACGACAATTGTGACGTCACAATTATAATGACGTCATGATAAGCGCTTGAAGTTCATTGTCTATATGATTGCCAACTGCGTTTGGTAAGGTTACATAGTGGGACTGCAGTGAAAATGTAAATATTCTTTTCCAAGGATGTCTTCCAATTTTCGCTGACATTTCTGTGTCGATATTTATCAACTTTCCTGTATTTTTCTCACTAAACCCAAGCCAATTTAGACCAACACGTGAAGAAATATTGCCTTTGCATGCGCCATAGCACATTCACGGAGGACCGCCTACTTTGAAAATACCCAATCACGGCGAATAATGGTGACCATGGCGGATCACTGTTTTCAAGATTCTTGCTGGCGAAAGCGGCGAATAATGGTGACCATGGCGGATCACTGTTTTCAAGATTCTTGCTGGCGAAAGGGGTGACAATTCACTCTGATTGTTCCTCTTCAAAGATTAGCCGACGCAGTGACAAGGCGACATTCTAAAGATTGTGATGGTCCAACCTGCATTAACATTATTTAAATTCCATGGTCAAGGAAGGTACATGACCTTTGACCTCATGTTTAAAATGATTATTGAAGTGTACACCGCTAACGCGATCATATACCTATCACGCTGCTTAAATGTGCTAGTTTGGATGTGTAGACTACACGGTATTTATTGTCTGCTTGCCTATCAATATGGATAACGTTTTGAGAATAAGGACACAGTTATTTCTTTTTAAAAGGTAAACTATCTAACACATTCATTTTTACAGTCAGATGTATCTTAAAGTTATATGTGCCGTAACTGGGCGATAATTTTGACATGCTATTTTTTCATCATTAATTTATTAAAAATCATAAGGTTTGAGGAATAAAGCTGTAAAAACCATTCAAATGGCTTCAGATGATTTATAAACGTTAGTTACAACACAGAAATTTTGTACTGAAAAATTGTTGTTTTTATGCCTTAAATATGTTTAAATGAAAGCATACCAGCAGAAGTCACTTTATAATTACTAAAAACATTGTAAAAATGTGTAATGAAATTGTAGACCACAATTTGGCCTCATGGTCTCACCGTATGTACACATTTCACTTCACTATTGATGTAAATAAATGATTTTTGGCAGTACTGCCAAAAATCATTTTCAGCTCTTATTTGTACATGTAAAATTAAAACCTATGCATTGAAAATACTGTAATTTTCAAAAAGTTGGTATTTTTTGGTGATGAATAACATATTAAAAGCTAATCTTGATTCGTGAGTATGAAAAATACGGCACATATAACTTTAATTATTACGGCTCATAACTTATATTGCTGATAATACGAATGAGGCTTAAATGTCACTTGTAATGAAAAGTTGACGTTCAACTTAATAATAAAACTTCCATAGAAACTCACAACAGCCCTATACCCTCTAATCTAGTTGGCTCTCAAGATTAACACTACTTTTTGTGATTTTGAAGGCCCAAAGGGATTCTTTGTGTCCAATTTCCTTTCTTCACAGTTATGTGATTTTACGAATACAATACAATACTCTTTGTCATCCCAATACATCTGGTTCAAAGATGTGTTCACAATTTTACCCTACATTAAAGTACTCTGGGAACATATTCTGTTTATATGTAAATCAGTTTTGATTTTAAAAAGGAAAATCTGTGACTTTAACATAGCTAATGCGCGTATCACTTGATCACTTGTTTGTAAATATAATGTTTACCCAGCTGTATATTTCTAGTAAAGATTTCAGAGTCCGAGTAAAGTAAATAGTAGTATTATGGGATGCTTAATTTGATGTTAACACTTTCGAAAATACTTGTTTCCATGGAAACAAAATAGAGTCATCTGTTTGGTTGAATTTTAGATAATGATAGATTTTAGAGAAAAAAATTGGTATATAGAGGTTATGAAATATGAATAACGTGGGAACACGTCCAAAATGCTTGGTATCCAAGGTAACTAAGTGGACAACTCTGATTGGTTGAAATTGAGACATTTTAGATACAAATAAACATCGGTACATATTGTTTACGTGGTATGCCGATTAAATAGTAACAACTTTGAATACGTTGTTGCTATTGTAAGGAAATCAAGACTTTTTATTGGTCACAATTAAAATTGTAGCCTTTCTTGTATTTTAATTTTGTTAAGTTTGAGCATATTTTATTTGAAAATCATATGTTATTCCGTTTCGTTATTGCAAACACCATTTCAATTCAAATAGGTTTTATCTCCATAAGAGACAAAGATAATCTTTTTTGTATGTTTTGAGTTTCAGAGATAGTAAAGAAAATACATTTCTTTCTACATATTATTTCATTTCTGATTATATCATCTATGTTAATTTACATATTTTGATTTATTGAAGTGATGAATTGTTGAATTTAAATTCATCCAGAACAAATGACTTTATAGAAAATATTCACTGGCTACATTTCAACCTTTCAAAAGTTATTATTGGATTTTCAAAGACCCGCATTTCATGTGTTTATATCATCAATATTTGTCATAGAGAGTATGTTTAATGGATTGTGTCAAACATCACCTCGTCTGTCTTTTTAGTCCCATGCCGATGAAACCGGATGGGACTATTGTGTTTGTTCCCATGGCCCTGCAGGTAGGGCGTTAGAATTGTACCTGCTGCCCCTATTGCATGATCGTAAAAGGCGACTAAATTTAGGCTCTTATCTTTTCTCTTCTTCTGACTTTATCTTTCCTAATGCCTCCCTTGGCACCGCCTCACTTTTGGCCTTGAGTTGAGCGTTCGCCCTTGTGAGGAAGGCTCTGGGTTCTGTCCCCTGGCCGAGACACACCAAAGTCTATAAAAGTGGTAGTTTCTGCTCCTGCTTAGCGCTCAGCATACAGGGAGTGGGACGACTGGTTCGCCCGTTGTCAGTATAATGAGACCGGGTGGAGTGTGTTGCTTGGTGTCTTTGGCGGCATGCTTCAGTGATATAGCACTATAGAAAGGGCAACAGATCCACTATACAAGAAGACACAACATGAATATACCGCAGCCTCCCAAAACACGCACCTCGCACAACATACACGCAAAACACCGCATACATGGGAGGCCGTCCTTACATGACCATAGCTGTTAATAGGACGTTAATTAAACAAACAAACAAGTGTTTGTTCCCGTCTTTCTGTCTGTCTATCCAGATTTGGTTTCCAGATGATAGATTCAGAACAATTTGATGGATTTTGATTAAACATAAAACAAAGGAAGCATGTGGAAAAATACAACCTAGGATTTAATTTTGGGTCAAAAGGTCAACTATAAAGCTTACTGTTACTAAAAATAGATTGTTTAAAAAAATCATTTCCAGATGATAAATTGGGGAAAACATCAACGAATTTTGATCAAACTTCAAACAATGGTAACATATGACAAAATACAGCTTTGGATTGAAATTGGGGATCAAAAGGTCAACTACAAAGGTCACTAAATTTGAACGTTTTCTCATCTCATCTTATATTTATATCAAAGCAACACTCATCGTTTCGTCAACATTGTGCATGAGTTTTCTCATGTGGTTTAGCCAAAAATATTTTATCCTATGTAACTCGTTTTATTAAATCAACATTAACAATTTTGTTTTAGTTTTTACTTGCCTTTTACTGATCTTTTAGATACAGTCCTTGTTTATATCCTAATACTAATGCCTGCCTTATAGTTTGGCCCAAAATGACCTTAGTTGTCGATGGGCCGTAAAACTTAAACAAACAAATCACTGTTACCAATAATAGATTGTTTCACAAATTTAAATTCCCGGACAATAACTTGAGAACAGATCAACAGAATTGGTTTGAACTTAAAGGTGATAAAAACATATTTTAGATATGTTTTTATGTTGATATTTGTTTATTGTGGTGCATTTATGATTTCCAACAAAAATACATGTTGTGTTTGACGTAATTTCAATGAAATGTGCTTATAACGAAGTCCACAACGACCCTTGTCTAGAACGATCGCATCGCTTATCGCCCCTGATATCACAATGTGGCCGTAGATTCGTGACGTCATCTGAGACAAACAGCTGTGACAAGAGCCGGGAAATCCAATCGGGCAGTGTTGCGGTATTGGCGATTATAGATATTTAAACAGTCGCGCCACGTGTAATTGCTGTATTGATAAGTGGAAATGTTTCTGTATATACATTTGTATAATATACAATCCATAACATACCCTGACATAATGAAAACGATCGTTTACTCATTCTAATCGTTATATTCTGGGCTATAAAATTGTTATGTTCTTTAGGTCAAAAGTCATTTGACATCCTGTATGTGTGTGTCAACTCAGGTTCGAGGAGGTTGCGGTTGATTTTTGTCAGTCAATTAAAACTCTAAACATATACTTTAAAGTTTATATCAACAAGAAGAAATATAAGTTAACAAGAAAACGGACCAAAACAATAATGACACTACAGTTGGGAGCAAACTAAACTTGGTATCTAGTGCACTTTGTAGTGCACACGTAGTGAACAACGTAGTGCACTAGACTAAACATTGTAATGCACTAGAATGCACAACGATGTGAACTCTAGTGCACTACGGTGTTAACTCTAGGGTACTACAATGTTAAGTCTAGTGCACTACAGTGTTAACTCTAGTGCACTACGATGTTAACTCCTGTACACTTCAGTTTTACAGTGCCTGTGATACACACATGTTCCAGTATAACCTTACAAATACAAGTATATTCATATTTGAATAACTTGTATTTTTAGAAATAAATTTGAAATAAATAAATAAATTTTCCGGATACTATATGGATCCTTACAATTACTAACAATTGTAATATTGGGGATGAAAGTAATCCCAATTGTGTGCATGGACAATTAAACTTGTCAATTAAATAACTTGTATTTTTAGATACAGTGTTCATGAAGCTACATTTATTCTAGCTAGGTTCTATTTTAACAGATATTTATATAGTATAGTATCTAAATATTTCATTTTACATACGTTCATTCACGTAATCACATCCTTTTCTATACTAGATATCTTGGACTAGTATGTTTGATGGCCGTATGTATACCTGAGCCAACATGTTAGTTAAATTTCAGGTAAAACAATTGATGGCCATGCAGAGGGCAGAACAACTTCGCTAGCTAAAAGCAGAGTATCGGCTTATACCCTTGGCTAGCGAAGTTGAGGGCAGAATTAGTGGCAGAATGGCGAAATACAAATACAATATAGCTAGGTAGGTTTGGGGTGGGGCTGGGGTATAAGGGAGCCCAATTAAGGGGTATTTCTCGAAGCATGTATACACATGTAGTAAAAAAAAGTAAAAAAAGTACATGTACATTATTAATAAACCCCTCTCCATCTTCTAAAAAAATATAAATAAAATAAAAAAAAAAGATAAAGACAACGTGTATAGATTATCTTCATTTTGAGAAGAAAAAAACCAAACCTAATCTTATAACAATTATTCTCAATTGAAAGAATAAGCATATTTTGATAAAAATAGCTATAAGTATATTATTATTAGTAGTATATGAAACAAAACCACATGGGGGCAAGTAGACAGTTAGACTTTACTCAACTAATCAGGTACAGAGGCTGTCACAGCATGCTATCAAATGCATTGAATGCTATAAGTGACCCCCTGGGGTTTAAGAAAATAGGCAAATCTTACCCGTGACGCCTGACTGATCATCATCTCAGGTAAGGTGTCACCTTAAGTGGTGGGATGGGGTAAGAGGGAGAAAAGTGCCCTAGGCCAAATGACCATAACGACAGACCTGTGTGCCTAGAGTTTACGGTAAGTCATTAATGCAGATGCAGTGTATATACCTTTATCAACTAGTGAATGTGACATACTTTTGTACCAACTACACATCAATTATACATGTACATATACATCTGTACGTACATGTAATAATGATATGATAACAATTAAAATAAATTAATATGTGCACATATGTAGTTAGAAATCCTTGATATGTATATATATATATATATGATACATGCTACATGTACATACATATAATACATATTTATAAAAGTAGACCCCGCCACCCTTCATACCCTTTCTAAAACCCTATCATACCGCGACAAACGTGTCCCTATCCCGCCTTATGTACTACACACCTCTATTCCCTATTTGGAACTTAATCCTTCAGAACACAGCACAGAAAGGGTTAGGCTTATTTATTTTTTAAAGTTCTGTAATGAGTTTTACGGATTTATTCGACAAAATTTCGAGGCTTTCCGTGTACGAAAATAGAATTACATGTACAGTAGTAATAATGCACGCACGACCGATAAAAAAGACGGGACAAAATACAGATACTAGATACAATGACCAAATATGCATGACATGTACTCGTGGACAAGAAAGGCATGTTTAACAGTTCAACTAACACAGGGCCATGAAACAAACCTATTTCTTATAAAACACAAATCATGTACAAGACCGCTTATCTAACCGTGCGCAGTTTTGGAAATAACAAACCTGTCGACCTTAAGTTTTCAAAAGTATACGAACAGTCCACAGGGATCTGAGAATTGGTTCGTTTATATCAATATGGACACACTAGATAGCCTATTAATCATTATGAGACGATTTAGGGGTATCGATAAAAAAATCGGTAAAATTCTTATTCTACATATTACGCAAGAGTACTATGTAGAATATAACAGGAAATTAATGAGTACGCAAATTGGTCAAATTGGCGAGCATTGTGGTTTTTGAGGGTTCCGGGGAAACCCTCGGAAAAAAAAATATTACGATTTAGAATGGCTGAGATATCATGGATATGAGTTTCACGGTGTATTTTGATGATTTTGCGAGTGGCGAAGGCGCGATATTTTGGTGTTTGGGGGTCCGAAGGTCTCCCCGAGAAGGAAACAAGAGGCCCAGAGGGCCTGTATTGCTCACCTGGTTTGTAATGCCAAGTACTGTTGTGAATACTGGTTCATTGTTTCTTTTCTGAAGGAATTTGAATATTTACCTCTATTTCCCCTATTGGGCCCCGCCCCTCCTGCCCCCGGGGGACCAGAGCCAAAATTTATACAAGTTCTGTTCCCTTTCCCCCAAGGATGTTTGTGGCCAAATTTGGTTACAATCCATGTAGATCTCTAGGACAAGTAGCGATTTAAAGGATTTACCTCTATTTCCCCTATTGGGCCCCGCCCCTCCTGCCCTCGGGGGCCAGAGCCAAAATTTATACAAGTTCTGTTCCCCTTCCCCCAAGGATGTTTGTGGCTAAATTTGGTTACAATCCATGTAGAACTCCATGATAAGTAGCGATTTAAAGTTATATGTGCCGGAACTGGGCGATAATTTTGACATGCTATTTTTTCATCATTAATTTATTAAAAATCATAAGGTTTGATGAATAAAGCTGTAAAAACCATTCAAATGGCTTCAGATGACTTATAAACGTTAGTTACAACACAGAAATTTTGTACTGAAAAATTGTTGTTTTTATGCCTTAAATATGTTTAAATGAAAACATACCTGCAGAAGTCACTTTATAATTACTAAAAACATTGTAAAAATGTGTAATGAAATTGTAGACCACAATTTGGCTTCATGGTCTCACCGTATGTACTCATTTCACTTCACTATTGATGTAAATAAATGATTTTTGGCAGTACTGCCAAAAATCATTTTCAGCTCTTATTTGTACATGTAAAATTAAAACCTATGCATTGAAAGTACTGTAATTTTCAAAAAGTTGGTATTTTTTGGTGATGAATAACATATTAAAAGCTAATCTTGATTCGTGAGTATGTAGAAAAATACGGCACATATAACTTTAATTATTACGGCTCATAACTTATATTGCTGATAATACGAATGAGGTGTACTTGTTAAAATGTCACTCTGTTTTTTATAAAAAAAAATTGAGCGTTCAACTTAATAATAAAACTTCCATAGAAACTCACAACAGCCCTATACCCTCTAATCTAGTTGGCTCTCAAAATTAACACTACTTTTTGTGATTTTGAAGGCCCAAAGGGTTTCTTTGTGTTCAATTTCCTTTCTTCACAGTTATGTGATTTTACGAATACAATACAATACTCTTTGTCATCCCAATACATCTGGTTCAAAGATGTGTTCACAATTTTACCCTACATTAGAGTACTCTGGGAACATATTCTGTTTATATGTAAATCAGTTTTGATTTTAAAAAGGAAAATCTGTGACTTTAACATAGCTAATGCGCGTATCACTTGATCACTTGTTTGTAAATACAATGTTTACCCAGCTGTATATTTCTAGTAAAGATTTCAGAGTCCGAGTAAAGTAAATATTAGTATTATGGGATGCTTAATTTGATGTTAACACTTTCGAAAATACTTGTTTCCATGGAAACAAAATAGAGTCATCTGTTTGGTTGAATTTTAGATAATGATAGATTTTAGAGAAAAAAAATGGTATATAGAGGTTATGAAATATGAATAACGTGGGAACACGTCCAAAATGCTTGGTATCCAAGGTAACTAAGTGGACAACTCTGATTGGTTGAAATTGAGACATTTTAGATACAAATAAACATCGGTACATATTGTTTACGTGGTATGCCGATTAAATAGTAACAATTTTGAATACGTTGTTGCTATTGTAAGGAAATCAAGACTTTTTATTGGTCACAATTAAAATTGTAGCCTTTCTTGTATTTTTAATTTTGTTAAGTTTGAGCATATTTTATGTGAAAATCATATGTTATTCCGTTTCGTTATTGCAAACACCATTTCAATTCAAATAGGTTTTATCTCCATAAGAGACAAAGATAATCTTTTTTGTATGTTTTGAGTTTCAGAGATAGTAAAGAAAATACATTTCTTTCTACATATTATTTCATTTCTGATTATATCATCTATGTTAATTTACACATTTTGAGTTATTGAAGTGATGAATTGTTGAATTTAAATTCATCCAGAACAAATGACTTTATAGAAAATATTCACTGGCTACATTTCAACCTTTCAAAAGTTATTATTGGATTTTCAAAGACCCGCATTTCATGTGTTTATATCATCAATGTTTGTCATAGAGAGTATGTTTAATGGATTGTGTCAAACATCACCTCGTCTGTCTTTTTAGTCCCATGCCGATGAAACCGGATGGGACTATTGTGTTTGTTCCCATGGCCCTGCAGGTAGGGCGTTAGAATTGTACCTGCTGCCCCTATTGCATGATCGTAAAAGGCGACTAAATTTAGGCTCTTATCTTTTTCTCTTCTTCTGACTTTATCTTTCCTAATGCCTCCCTTGGCACCGCCTCACTTTTGGCCTTGAGTTGAGCGTTCGCCCTTGTGAGGAAGGCTCTGGGTTCTGTCCCCTGGCCGAGACACACCAAAGTCTATAAAAGTGGTAGTTTCTGCTCCTGCTTAGCGTTCAGCATACAGGGAGTGGGAGGACTGGTTCGCCCGTTGTCAGTATAATGAAACCGGGTGGAGTGTGTTGCTTGGTGTCTTTGGCGGCATGCTTCAGTGATATAGCACTATAGAAAGGGCAACAGATCCACTATACAAGAAGACACAACATGAATATACCGCAGCCTCCCAAAACACGCACCTCGCACAACATACACGCAAAACACCGCATACATGGGAGGCCGTCCTTACATGACCATAGCTGTTAATAGGACGTTAATTAAACAAACAAACAAGTGTTTGTTCCCGTCTTTCTGTCTGTCTATCCAGATTTGGTTTCCAGATGATAGATTCAGAACAATTTGATGGATTTTGATTAAACATAAAACAAAGGAAGCATGTGGAAAAATACAACCTAGGATTTAATTTTGGGTCAAAAGGTCAACTATAAAGCTTACTGTTACTAAAAATAGATTGTCTAAAAAATCATTTCCAGATGATAACTTGAGAAAAACATCAACGAATTTTGATCAAACTTCAAACAATGGTAACATATGACAAAATACAGCTTTGGATTGAAATTGGGGATCAAAAGGTCAACTACAAAGGTCACTAAATTTGAACGTTTTCTCATCTCATCTTATATTTATATCAACGAAACACTCATCGTTTCGTCAATATTGTGCATGGGTTTTCTCATGCGGTTTAGCCAAAAATATTTTATCCTATGTAACTCGTTTTATTAAATCAACATTTACAATTTTGTTTTAGTTTTTATTTGCCTTTTACTGATCTTTTAGATACAGTCCTTGTTTATATCCTAATACTAATGCCTGCCTTATAGTTTGGCCCAAAATGACCTTAGTTGTCGATGGGTCGTAAAACTTAAACAAACAAATCGCTGTTACCAATAATAGATTGTTTCACAAATTTAAATTCCCGGACAATAACTTGAGAACAGATCAACAGAATTGGTTTGAACTTAAAGGTGATAAAAACATATTTTAGATATGTTTTTATGTTGATATTTGTTTATTGTGGTGCATTTATGATTTCCAACAAAAATACATGTTGTATTTGACGTAATTTCAATGAAATGTGCTTATAACGAAGTCCACAACGACCCTTGTCTAGAACGATCGCATCGCTTATCGCCCCTGATATCACAATGTGGCCGTAGATTCGTGACGTCATCTGAGACAAACAGCTGTGACAAGAGCCGGGAAATCCAATCGGGCAGTGTTGCGGTATTGGCGATTATAGATATTTAAACAGTCGCGCCACGTGTAATTGCTGTATTGATAAGTGGAAATGTTTCTGTATATACATTTGTATAATATACAATCCATAACATACCCTGACATAATGAAAACGATCGTTTACTCATTCTAATCGTTATATTCTGGGCTATAAAATTGTTATGTTCTTTAGGTCAAAAGTCATTTGACATCCTGTATGTGTGTGTCAACTCAGGTTCGAGGAGGTTGCGGTTGATTTTTGTCTGTCAATTAAAACTCTAAACATATACTTTAAAGTTTATATCAACAAGAAGAAATATAAGTTAACAAGAAAATGGACCAAAACAATAATGACACTACAGTTGGGAGCAAACTAAACTTGGTATCTAGTGCACTTTGTAGTGCACACGTAGTGAACAACGTAGTGCACTAGACTAAACATTGTAATGCACTAGAATGCACAACGATGTGAACTCTAGTGCACTACGGTGTTAACTCTAGGGTACTACAATGTTAAGTCTAGTGCACTACAGTGTTAACTCTAGTGCACTACGATGTTAACTCCTGTACACTTCAGTTTTACAGTGCCTGTGATACACACATGTTCCAGTATAACCTTACAAATACAAGTATATTCATATTTGAATAACTTGTATTTTTAGATACAGTGTTCATGAAGCTACATTTATTCTAGCTAGGTTCTATTTTAACAGATATTTATATAGTATAGTATCTAAATATTTCATTTTACATACGTTCATTCACGTAATCACATCCTTTTCTATACTAGATATCTTGGACTAGTATGTTTGATGGCCGTATGTATACCTGAGCCAACATGTTAGTTAAATTTCAGGTAAAACAATTGATGGCCATGCAGAGGGCAGAATTAGTGGCAGAATGGCGAAATACACATACAATATAGCTAGGTAGGTTTGGGGTGGGGCTGGGGTATAAGGGAGCCCAATTAAGGGGTATTTCTCGAAGCATGTATACACATGTAGTAAAAAAAAGTAAAAAAAGTACATGTACATTATTAATAAACCCCTCTCCATCTTCTAAAAAAATATAAATAAAATAAAATAAAAAAGATAAAGACAACGTGTATAGATTATCTTCATTTTGAGAAGAAAAAAACCAAACCTAATCTTATAACAATTATTCTCAATTGAAAGAATAAGCATATTTTGATAAAAATAGCTATAAGTTTATTATCATTAGTAGTATATGAAACAAAACCACATGGGGTCAAGTAGACAGTTAGACTTTACTTAACTTATCAGGTACAGAGGCTGTCACAGCATGCTATCAATTGCATTGAATGCTATAATGGACCCCCCCTGGGGTTAAAGAAAATAGGTAAATCTAACCCGTGACGCCTGTCTGATCATCATCTCAGGTACTGGTAAGGTGTCACCTTAGGTGGTGGGATGGGGTAAGAGGGAAAAAAGTGCCCTATGCCAAGTGACCATAACAACAGACCTGTGTGCCTAGAGTTTACGGTAAGTCATTAATGCAGATGCAGTGTATATACCTTTATCAACTAGTGTATGTGACATACTTTTGTACCAACTACACATTAATTATACATGTACATATACATCTGTACGTACATGTAATAATGATATGATAACAATTAAAATAAATTAATATGTACACATATGTAGTTAAAAATCCTTGATATGTATATATATATATATATATATATATATATATATATATATATATATATATATGATACATGCTACATGTACATACATATAATACATATTTATAAAAGTAGATTCCGCCACCCTTCATACCCTTTCTAAAACCCCTATCATACCGCGACAAACGTGCCCCTATCCCGCCTTATGTATGTACTACACACCTCTATTCCCTATTTGGAACTTAATCCTTCAGAACACAGCACAGAAAGGGTTAGGCTTATTTATTTTTTAAAGTTCTGTAATGAGTTTTACGGATTTATTCGACAAAATTTCGAGGCTTTCCGTGTACGAAAATAGAATTACATGTACAGTAGTAATAATGCACGCACGACCGATAAAAAAGACGGGACAAAATACAGATACTAGATACAATGACCAAATATGCATGACATGTACTCGTGGACAAGAAAGGCGTGTTTAACAGTTCAACTAACACAGGGCCATGAAACAACCTATTTCTTATAAAACACAAATCATGTACAAGACCGCTTATCTAATCGTGCGCAGTTTTGGAAATAACAAACCTGTCGACCTTTAGTTTTCAAAAGTATACGAACAGTCCACAGGGATCTGATAATTGGTTCGTTTATATCAATATGGACACACTAGATAGCCTATTAACAATTATGAGACGATTTAGGGGTCTCGATAAAAAATTCGGTAAAATTCTTATTCTACATATACGCAAGAGTACTATGTAGAATATAACAGGAAATTAATGAGTACGCAAATTGGTCAAATTGGCGAGCATTGTGGTTTTTGAGGGTTCCGGGGAAACCCTCGGAAAAAAAAATATTACGATTTAGAATGGCTGAGATATCATGGATATGAGTTTCACGGTGTATTTTGATGATTTTGCGAGTGGCGAAGGCGCGATATTTTGGTGTTTGGGGGTCCGAAGGTCTCCCCGAGAAGGAAACAAGAGGCCCAGAGGGCCTGTATTGCTCACCTGGTTTGTAATGCCAAGTACTGTTGTGAATACTGGTTCATTGTTTCTTTTCTGAAGGAATTTGAATATTTACCTCTATTTCCCCTATTGGGCCCCGCCCCTCCTGCCCCCGGGGGACCAGAGCCAAAATTTATACAAGTTCTGTTCCCTTTCCCCCAAGGATGTTTGTGGCCAAATTTGGTAACAATCCATGTAGATCTCTATGACTAGTAGCGATTTAAAGAATTTACCTCTATTTCCCCTATTGGGCCCCGCCCCTCCTGCCCTCGGGGGACCAGAGCCAAAATTTATACAAGTTCTGTTCCCCTTCCCCCAAGGATGTTTGTGGCCAAATTTGGTTACAATCCATGTAGAACTCCATGACAAGTAGCGATTTAAAGTTATATGTGCCGGAACTGGGCGATAATTTTGACATGCTATTTTTTCATCATTAATTTATTAAAAATCATAAGGTTTGAGGAATAAAGCTGTAAAAACAATTCAAATGGCTTCAGATGATTTATAAACGTTAGTTACAACAACAAAATTTTGTACTGAAAAATTGTTGTTTTTATGCCTTAAATATGTTTAAATGAAAGCATACCAGCAGAAGTCACTTTATAATTACTAAAAACATTGTAAATATGTGTAATGAAATTGTAGACCACAATCTGGCCTCATGATCTCACCGTATGTACACATTTCACTTCACTATTGATGTAAATAAATGATTTTTGGCAGTACTGCCAAAAATCATTTTCAGCTCTTATTTGTACATGTAAAATTAAAACCTATGCATTGAAAGTACTGTAATTTTCAAAACGTTGGTATTTTTTGGTGATGAATAACATATTAAAAGCTAATCTTGATTCGTGAGTATGAAAAATACGGCACATATAACTTTAAAGGATTTACCTCTATTTCCCCTATTGGGCCCCGCCCCTCCTGCCCCTGGGGGATCAGAGCCAAAATTTATACAAGTTCTGTTGTCCCCCCCCCCAAAGGATGTTTGGCTCACCGGCCCTTCGGGCCAGGTGAGCTTGAAATATTAGTATTTACAATGGCTGTAATGAGTTTTACGATGTATTTTGATGATTTTAAAGCGTTCTTAGCATTGTAATTTTTCGATTATAAATTACCTGCATTTATATAATGGTAATATTTTGAATGTCGTCATATCATTATGCAACCCTGCTCGATCTGAACTTACAGGCATCACACCATCGGCACATTGTTGTGTAACTCAAAGTACAAAGAAATGTAATAATGAATGAATTGTCTTGCTAAGACTAGATATCTAATACACATTTCTTTGAAATACATGTAGTAGAATCTCTAAAAGGAAGTATGAAAACTGTGCCGGAGGACCCTTTTTTTAAATGCGCAGAACATTTCAAGTCGACGAAATTCGGGGGCAAAGATACAACAGATAAATTATTGTTTTTCTTTTAATCTGCGTGTATTTTTTATGTCTCCGTATGTTTGTAACGGATGATTTTTTTTCATCAAAACGCAGGTCTAATGAGGTCGGCCGCAATAATTGTCCATTTTCACTACGATCTTATTTTGCACATAAAATTGCCAGTATACGTATATCAAAACTCCCCGGTTAATTTTATGTGTAAACTGTAAATTACATACATGCACGGTCGTATTACTCCAGGGTGGACTGAATAGGAAAGTAATACTTATTCATTCGTGAAAAATGACCTTATGTTTAACCCCTCACATGATACTCCACATGATATATGTACTCGACATTAATGACATCATCATTTACATATAGTGACGTCATTTTATAGGCTATGACGTCAATAATGTGTCATATGTAGGGGATGAACACGCTACCTAATAAAAGCGCAGCCCTCTTCGGCCGCGCAGAGCGAAGCTCTACTTACCATAACACGTGTGTGAGCATATAGATTCCAATACATTCCAGTACCCCTTGGACTTTGAAATCGTGTCCCGCGGGAAAAGCCTCGCGCCTTCATATAGGCAGCCATGTTTTAATTCTCGTTATCAGCAAGACGAGATTTGAAATTTTCTGTACTAGGCGAAATGTGTCATCGGAATATGCTTTAAACTTACTGTAAGTAGTTTTAATTTACACATATACAAGAACAACGCAATAAATGTATTGGTCCAATATACACTGTGTATGTTCTCAAGCGCACGGCAACGTCAACAGTGACGTCACAAAACATACGCCAAAGATGAGATGACGGCACAGATCCGCGTGTATTTTTGATAACTTGACACATTGCCAAGTTTTCTATGCATCTGATAAAAACAAGATTGAAGTATATTGCACTGTTCCATTTGGATTATTTCGAATTCTTTCTAACTATTGATAATATGTGAATGTCAATGAAATATATTTCATTGTTAATCTCGAAGAAAAATGTAGACGATATAAAGTTATGATGTAAATAATCTTTTACATGTAGCTGCGCTCTTCTAAGGCATTGCCTTAAATTCATATTAAGTCGAAATATGACATATTTCTGTCCGTGTGTATTTCCGCAAGTACTAAGACCTGTGGCTAAAATCCACATGCTTGTTGACAGTTCCGCGATCGGCACACCGCCTTCCGCTAGTTGATTGTCTCAGATGACGTCACAACTCATCGGAACACAAAGAAGGTAAGTCACAGACAAAAATCTGTTGTCAAAAAGATGTGAAGATTGATTTCATTAATTTTACTACTTAGAGACAAAATATAAGCAAATATCAAACTAATATATGTTTTAATAGGACATACAAATGTGTCTAGCGTATAATTTCATTTTTCATGCCCCTTCTCTTTTTATCACCTTTAAGACAATGATAGCATAACTATGCAATAATAACTTGTCATAGCTAAGAAAATCTTATTGACGGCAGGGGACGTGTGTTGCTTGCAACACTTACTGTAAGCTTTTTATTTTCTATATCTTTACTCAATACATATCCACTTATTGTGACCGAGATTACAATCTGATCTGCTCGGTGATGTTGCTGATTTTTGTCGCTTGTGTTCCTCTTAGTCTAAATATATAGTACTTTTTCCTTCTTTGTAGTAAAATCTTGTTGTTTAAATCCAAACACTTTCTACTTCTGTAAAGAGAATGCAATCTAAAATTTCGTTATCTTTCACGTATATAAGAATTTGACACTAGGCATTGTTCTACCCAGATAAAATTTTCGGGAGGAGCAAGCTAGAACAAAATAGTCTTCTTCCAAATAAAATGTGAATGTTGTGTTGAAGTATTCAATTAATGCATTTCAAATAGTGGGTGAATGGATGGGATGGTCAATCAAGTAACAACATTCAGAATCTAGAAAGTAAATATCGCATGTGTGTGGCACAAAATATTTGAATTATTATATGGGCATAGTTTTGATTACCAGACACTTATGGTTTATTTGTGACCAGCTAAAACACCCTCTCAGTTCTTTCTGTCAGATATTTCTGTACAGCCTGTTTCAAGATTAACTAATTAAGCGACTATCAGAAAGTTGACTGAAACGTATGATTACTAATAGAATGATTCAGATCCGAGTCCTTAAATATATCGTAATCAAGGGGTTAATTCTTTATTTAATAGGGGTTCTTTCATGTGTTCATCTCTAATGCCACCAGGTGATGTAAAAACCTGATGTTTAACTTACCGTATTTTAATAGTTTCATTTTGTTTTGTTTGATACCTTTTAAAGTAATCAAACATTGGTTTTTTCCCTTTTGGTGGCTGTTAGCAACGAAATTTTCCGTCGTTAAGCTCTCATGTCTTTTGTCGCTTTTAAAAAATAACTCACTCGTGTGGAATAGATTCCATATCCAACAATGCGCCATGATAATTACCTAGCCCATGTTCATACTAAAATGCAAAATGAAAACGGAACCAATCATATTAACATAGTTTGTAGTCCTTTGTCTCAACGTTTTAGGTTTAGGCCTTTCAGAACTTGACAAGACTGCCCTGCAGGTAGGGCGTTAGAATTGTACCTGCTGCCCCTATTTCATGATCGTAAAAGGCGACTATATTTAGGATCTTTTCTTTTCTCTTCTTCCTAACTGACTTTATCCGTCCTAATGACTCCCTTGGCACCGCCTCACTTTTGGCCTTGAGTTAAGCGTTCGCCCCTGTGAGGAAGGCTCTGGGTTCTGTCCCCTGGCCGAAACATACCAAAGTCTGTAAAAGTGGTATTTTCTGCTCCTGCATAGCGCTCTGCATACAGGGAGTGGGAGGACTGGTTCGCCCGTTGTCAGTATAATGAGACCGGGTGGGATGTGTTGCTTGGTGAATATATGAATATACCGCAGTCTCTCAAAACACGCATCTCGCACAACATACACGCAGCACACCGCAAACATGGGAGGCCGTCCTTAGATGACCCTAGCTGTTAATAGGACGTTAATTAATCAAACAAACAAACAAACTTGACAAGAAGTAGTTTTAAGATTTCATTTTCGGCACATACGACTTTATATATGTCAGCATACTATAAGTTTAATATTAGGTCTCTGGGCCCATTTAAGAACTTGAAAAGAATTGTTTTAAAGATTGTTTTCGAAAAAAATCTCCAAAACAAAAAGAAACTCGTCGAGACGTTAAATATAAACATAAATAAATGCTGCTGTCACCTTCCAATCATGCCGTATGATATGGTGACACGTTTACTTGCATATCTCTTACTATTTCGGAAATCCTCTATATACAACTTCCTTTGCAGAAGAATAAAAATGAACAGAACAAAAATAACAGGGCTTTTCACTTATTTAAGCCCTAATTAATCACCGTTCCGGTACAGGTATTGCTTCATTGTTAATTCGACCTTGAATATATCATATTGTAACACATTGATATTGTAACACATATTCATTGTTTACCATGTTCATCGTTTTCAGTTTCCTTTCCTTTTATATACATTAAAATAAAGTAGCTTTTCTTTAAATTGCCAACAATATAAATATCCCTTCCTCCTCTCATTGTAGACGAGTCACGCTGAACAGGTCGAGGACAATCCGAGTGATCACAAACGCAGCCTTATGTTTTTGTATAGTTATGTTCCTACACTACAAATGGCTTACATTCTATTACAAACAATTAACTCGGGAAGGGATCATTCAGTTTACTCACCAACCCAACGAAAGAATTCCAAAACAGGTTTTCATTAACCCACGCGTTAAGTGTATGGACACTTCGACAAAACAAACTGTTATTATGGTACTAAGTCAGGCCTCCAATGTTGAACGAAGGAATGCCATACGTCAGACCTGGGGACAGGAAGTGATGCAAAGAAAATACAACTTCAGTCTATATTTCATCGTCGGCGTCGAAGAAGGATATGACATCCAAACGCTTAATGATGAAAACATGGACATACTTCAAGTTGATGTTAAAGAACATTACTATGGAATAACAGAAAAAGTAATTGAAGCATTTAATTGGGTAACACATCATTGTTTTGAATCACGTAACTTCTTTAAAGTAGATGATGATGTTTACTTCGACCTCAGAGTTTTTCGTGATATAAAACGTTATGATGGATATTTAAAACATAATGCTATTCAGGGGTATTGTGTTTTTGGAGTACAGGCATTCCGAGCTACATCTAAGTTTCGTGTATCGTATGAATATTATCCATTCCTAAGATATCCGCCATATTGTGGAGGTCCCGGGTATATGATGACAATTAATACTGCTAAATTATTGTATGAGGAAATGAAATTTACAAACGTGTTCATGTTTGAAGATGTATATGTAGGAATGGTTGCCTTTAAGCTTGGGATACCTGTTAACGCCATTAGCGACTTTATTTATGATATGGGTAAATATAAGGTATTACATACTTTATACATAGAATGTGCTAGAATTACACATAATCTAAACCCAGAACAAATCGCAAAGTTATGGCATGCTCAAAACAAGAGAGGATTTAACAGATACGAATGTGAATCGATTCCAAAATTTATATTTAGATTGCTATTCTGGTATTAGTAGAGAACAGCTGAACAGTTGAAACTATATCATTGGCACATTTTCCGAAATGATATCGGAGATTCTACAGTGGTTTATTATATATCAATGTTATTTTTGTCTGTTTTCGAATAACTATCGCAAATATAGCTATGTTTGCGCGATCTGCAAGCGGTAAGCATTTATTATGGCAAGCTAACATGACATTTATTATGGCAAGCTAACATGACATTTATTATGGCAAGCTAACATGACATTTATTATGGCAAGCTAACATGACATTTATTATGGCAAGCTAACATGACATTTATTTTGGCAAGCTAACATGACATTTATTATGGCAAGCTAACATGACATTTATTATGACAGCTAACATGACATTTATTATGGCAAGCTAACATGACATTTATTATGGCAAGCTAACATGACATTTATTATGACAGCTAACATGACATTTATTCGAAGAGAAATGACGATCCTTAATTTCAATGCATATGCATAAGATCTCTAGATTGACATATAATATAGTATAAAAGATATCTAATAAAACATATAACATATCTAAAGACTTGTGTAAAATTTTAAATGAATCTTATATAAGATATCTTATATCATATTTAAGACATATTATTTAATTCGTCTATATATTTTATATACATGCAAGATATCTTGTGATTGAAATCTAGTTGCTTTATAAGATTTGGTTGAACGAGACAAAAGAATGCATGCATAACCTATATACTATATGAGATATCATATTTACTATTTGAGCTATCTTATATACTATATGAGATATCATATTTGCTATATGAGATATCTTATATGTTATATGATATATCTGATATGCTATATGAGATATCATATTTATTATATGAGCTATCTTATATGCTATATGAGATATCTTATTGCTATATGAGATATCTTATATGCTATATGGTATATCTTATATGCTATATGGTATATCTTATTTGCTAAATGAGATATCTTATATGTTATAAGATATCTTATATAATTTGATTAAATACGAGACAGACAATAAATGTTAAATTGGCTTGCTAAACTCGGAAAACTTAATTATAACGGCATATATCAAAGAATAGATAATGAAATTGTTCTTTTTATCAAACACTATATTTATAAAACAAGATGTTTACATGGTTCTTTAAATGTGATGGCTTTTTTAAACTGTATTAAAGAATATTATCATGTTCAAAGATTTATAGCGTATAGAAAAGGAGAAAAAACTTTTAAAAAATTTACCAAAGATTGGAAAAAATGGATAAAGCTAATAGAACTCACAAATCCCTGACAGTTGAACATATCTTTTATTAAAATAGAATATATATTTATTTGTTGTCATACATACATGTGTCATGCTTGCTTTTGATCAGGTTGTTGAGCAGTAATTTTTAATTCAATTGTAACTATCAAATATAGAATGACTATCTAACTTCTTGCCTCCTTTTTTTTCCTTCTTTCTTTCTTTTTCTTTCTTTACTTTTTTTACTCATGTTTTCATTTAGTTGATTCATTATTCTTCATATAAGAATATATCTACATTTAAATCTTATTCTTCACGATCTCTCCTTTCTAGTTCATCCCATTATCCCTTCTTTCCTTCCCAATTCTTTGTTCTTTTTTTTATTTTTTTTCTCTCCTTCCTCTCTCTCTATAAAAGAAATCAAACAATGTAATTATAATGATGAAAGAAAGATTGGCAGAGTGAAAGATGTGTATGGAAGATAACTATATCAATATTTCATGATTATGTGATTAATGTAAAACTGATGTATTGTTTGACGAAAAATAAAAAATTACAAAAAAATACTGTTTAAAACATTTTTATCAGAGCCGACAGAGGCGATCAAACTAGTATCCATTGCCATGTCGACCCCTGACATCGGGCTATTAAAACAAAATAATACTGTTTAAAACATTTTTATCAGAGCCGACAGAGGCGATCAAACTAGTATCCATTGACATGTCGACCCCTGACATTGGGAACAATTGTTTTTTTCCGATTACTATCTGTGTAACTAGGAAGTTGTATATAGCTATGATGTCGGCTCTCATAGAATAGCTCAAAGCACGGAAATATATCCCCTTTTCCTCAAACAAATAGTATTAAACCATGTATTCGTCGAAAGATCTTCGGCCGTTGAGAAATTTTTCAAATGCTCATTTTATCTAATATACATATTTTTTTTCATTGTGATATTGCTGTTAAAAAACGCATTCATAAAAATTTAAAATGCTCAAAATCAAGGTACCTAAAACGTCATTAACACGAATTGTTTGTCATAGTCTGAAACCAGACATTTTTACGATCGATGATAGTTTGTGACCAACCTCGGATGAGTCGAATACCCTGTATTCCTCGAACTATTGATTTGGTCCCTTGCTGTTCGAGTTATAGGGGTTTTACTGTATATAATATGTACATATCTATGGCAATGTAAATTGAACAAGTATATCATGTAATTGAAATGTTATTAAAGGTAATTGTTATCACATGCATTTTTATAATGTAATTATTACATTACCATTACATGTAATTGATTTTGCCTCAGTTACACATAACATTCAATAACTTCAAAAAATATAATGCATCAATATTGATATCCATTACTTTTTACCGACTTTTATATCCCCCCTGCTCATTAATTAATATAATAAAAACAACATTAAATATCAAATATTTGTTTTTATTTTTGTTTTTATTTTATAATTTTACCACTTTGAAGCACTGTATACAAGCATCCATTATTCAAATATTTAATTTACTTCCAATTATGGTATTGTGAACACTTAATAACTGATAATAACAATCGCATCAAGTGTTGCTAGATATACTTGTCTTTGTGTTTTGAAACTTTTGCATTAGAATTTAAGTAAATCGCTCAAACCTTATGGAAAACCATGGAACTTCTTTGGTCAAGCTAGACTAGATTATTTCTTAATATCTTCAAATTTATCTCCCCTTATCAGTAATGCTACCTTTGGTTCAAGCTATTGTTCTGATCATTCTCCATGTAAAAATATTAAATCAACAAAAAATGAGGGGAACATGGAAATTCAATAACAGTCTGTTGGACTATCCTGAATATAGTAATATCGTTAAAAATTGTATAAAAGATTCCATAAATTTGTACGCTACTTATCCAGATGAGGAAGATGAAAATTTGATTAGATACACCATAAATAATCAATTGTTATGGGAAACTATCAAACTTATGATAAGAGGAAAAACAATTGCCTACTCGTCATTTAAGAAAAGGGAGAGAGAAAAAATGAAAAAAAAAAAAACTGGACGAAAAACCTGAAAATTTAAACCAGGAATCAGAAAGAAATACTATGGTCATTGAGGAAAGTTGAATATGAACTGAAACTAATTAGAGACGGTAAAATAAAAGGAATTATCGTGAGAGCAAAATCACAATGGAAGGTTGAAGGTGACCGAAGCTCAAAATTTTTCTGTAATTTAGAAAAAGGCATTATCAGGAGAAACTTATTCCAAAACTTCTGGTGAAGAAATTAGATCTAAAAGATATTTTAAATGAACAAAAACTGTATTATGAAAATCTTTATTCTAGTAAACTTAATAATGTAGAAATACCAACTACATATAACTTATTTTTGACGATGACAATCCATTCATTACCAAACTATCTTTTGACGATGACAATCCATTCATTACCAGGTGAAATGATTTATCAGGGATGTCACAAATCGTAAAAATTAATGAAGGATTATAAGTCTCCTGGAGTTGATGGCTTTATCGTAGAGTTTTATAAAAAAAAATGGTCGGATGTAAAAAGTTTTTTAATTAATTCGTTTAGTCAATCATATGAATATGGAAAGGTGTCAATTTCTCAACGAAGGAAGGTAAGCGAAGGAAGGTAAGTCTGAACTACATGTAAAAAAACTGAGGCCTATTACTCTTCTTAATGTTGATTAGAAGATTCTATCCTCAGTTTTTGCAAATAGATCTAATTCGGTTTTAAACAGTGTAATTAGTGAGCCAAAAAGGATTTCTTAAAAGGTAGGTTTATTGGTGAATGCAGTAGGATTAAAAATGATTTAATTTGTAAAACAGAAAAAAACAGAATATCCCTGGCTTACTCCTACTCATTGATTTTGAAAAGGCCTTTGATTCTCTTTAATTTAATTTATCTTCAAAACTTTTTATGGTTTTGTTCCTTCCTTTATAAATTGGATAAAAAAGTTTTTTTAATAACGAGAATTCATGTTGTGTTGCAAATAATGGACATTGTTCCGAATCTTTTAAAATATCACATGGAGGTGGGCAGGACAATCCTAACAGTCCATACATTTTCATTCTTTGTGTAGAAATTTTAAGTGCTACGACTAAGTTCCATCGTGATATTAAGGATATCAAAATAAATGATTCTGAATATTTAATAAATCAATTTGCAGATGACACTTCCTTTACATTATCAGAAGATCCAAACTCATTGAATGTTGTATTTGATATTTTACAAGATTCTGTTTATGTGTCAGGTCTTAAGATAAATAGCGAAAAAGCCGAAGCAATATTGATTGGGGCGAAAAGGGGTTGTGGCGAGGAAATAATTTCAGAAAGAAACTTAAGGTGGAATCACCAAGGAAAATTTAAATTGTTAGGAATTTCATACAATCTTCAATAAGAAAATATATTCCATGATGATTTTTTTTGAGAAGCTTAGTTCTGTAGAGAGGCTTTAAATTGATTGGTCTTATAGAAATATTACATACATTGGAAAAGTAACTGTTATAAAAGTTTTGCTTTGCCCATTTTTATCCAATCTTTGACAGTCTTACCAGACCCTCCTTTAGATATAGTGCAAAAATTACAGATTTTTTTAAGGGGGGGGGGGGGGGGGGGTGCAAGATTTTTTTAAGGGGGGGGGGGCGCAAGATAGAGAAAGTTAAACGTAAAGTCGTGTATGGCGATTTTAATGGTGGGGGGCATACGTGTACCTCATGTTTCAACCATTTGTCATGCTTTGAAAATGTGCTGGATTAAAAAAAGTGTTAGACCCATTGAACTGTTTTCCGTGGAAGCCATTAATTCTAGATAGTATTGAATCATTTGGAGGAGACAAGGTATTCGGACTAAAAAAAGAAGGGATTTTAGAAGTAAGTAAATATGTAAATCAGCTTTGGAAAGAAATGTTTGTGACATGGGCAGAGTTAAATGGTGATGATCCGCCCACAACCTCAGCCATGTTTGCCTGACAACAATTATGGCTAAACAATGGTTAAACTATTCTATTAAAATTGATAACAAACTATTTATCAACAAACGTTTGTGTGAAAAAGGATTTTTTTTATTAAGGATTTATTAGAAAATAATGTTTTCTTAACTATTGAAAAATTATGTGAAAAATATAATTTGAAAACTAATTTTATTGAGTTCTATGGCGTATTCAATTCAAAACCATTGCAATGGTAGAATATAGTGCTTCAACAGAATCCTGAAAATGAGTAAAAACTAAACATATTTATGAAATATTTTTTTAAGAAGTATGATAAAATTACAAAGTATTTTTATTATTATATGTTAAAATTTATACTCGAACCTCCATATAAAATTAAAATTCATAGCAAGAAACTTTGAATTTCAACATTCCCAAGGAAGTTTGGCAGAAAATTGTTCTCATACCTCAGAATGTCACATATGACACAAAACTCCAGAACAACTTTTAATTCAAATTTCTCCATGAAATGATATATACCAACACTAAACTAATGCAATTTAAACTGAGTGAAACAGAAAGGTGTACTTTTTGTAAAGATTGTAGAGAAACACAAATGTACTTATTTTAGGAATGTTGCCATTCACAGTCAATATGGTCATCCTTTATGTTTTTACTTAAGAACAATTATGATATAGAGTTATATAGAGACCCGACTATAATGGTTTTTGGCATTGTAGACAATTGTTTTGAGGATCAGTGATTTTATTTTTATTTTATCATTGAAATATTATATATATCATTGTAAATTGAAATAAAAAATTCCTTCAGTTGAAGAGTGGAAAGCCTATCTATTTTTCTACAAAAAATTGAAGATTTCAAATTGAATTCGTATCTAGTAGAGAAAAAATAAAAAAAAAATAAGCCAAAAATGGTTTTTTGTATCAACATTTTTTGATGGTATTTGATTATATTGACAATATGGAAAAGACCTCGTTAAAAATTGATATGTACAAACTATGTTAATAGAAATTGATTTTTGGATATAGTGTATATTTAAAGTGACTGCTTATATACTAATGAAAACATCATGACCACATGTTGATGAATGTAACAACAAAAAGATTTGAATAAAAAACTTCTTTATTTCGTATTTAGGCCGTTTGGTTATGAAATTTTTCCCATCTTATCGTCGTATCAACTCAACATTTTATCGTTTTATCAGCATTATGCATGAATTTTCTCATGCATTTTATCCAAAAATATAATATCCCTTACAATTGTTTTATAAAATCAAAATTTAGAATATGTGGTTTTTTTAGTTATTACTTGCCTACATTTATATGTAGGTCTTATCCTAATTTTTAGATGCAATCATTAGTTATTTATTATCTTTACAACTACTGCTTACCTTAAAGTTTGGCCCTAAATAACCCTAGTTGTCGATGGGCCGTAAAACTCAATCAAACAATGAAAAAGAACCAGTCATAATGTTCGTATCATATTGTTTTCGAGAGATACAAAATGGCAGGTATTGTCTCGGGTCACTTGCTACAGTGCAAAGAATCGCTATGAGGACCAACACGGGGATATCTTAGGAGTCGCTAAAGTAAGAAAATAACCTAACATCTGTTCATGGATTTTGTGCGTGGGTAATTTTTTACCGTAAGTGCAACGAGGCAATCGCAACCTATTTGTAAGTTTTCAGGTAATCGTGTTACGAGCTCGTGTTCTGTGAATCGTGATTGGATTTATCGTGGAGCTATAGGCCTGTTTCACACCTCCTTTTAAATATCAATTCATCATCTTCACGATGTTATATGGATATCAGTTATGCAATGATAATGTTTTATAGTCGTTTTAAATGACTTATCCTAAATTTACGGACTTTGGAGTTTCATACCTTTCCCTTACATATACATGTAATAATAATTATATGTGTTTTTGAATCAGCGTGCTAACTACCTGTGAATGGAGGTCTTAAATAATTAATTTGGTATAATTGTTTATTCGCTCACTTAATCAGAGGTGGGTAAGGAGACTATCTGGTAAACATATATCCATACTAAATTAAATATTAAATACTAGTACATCACATAACAGAATACTGGATTTTGTTTGGCTGCACAAATGGGTACTATGTGCAATAGTGCCCGGGGAAACGGCTATTGCCACACTTTCAATTGAAATTTATCACTTCTCTTAAATCAAAGTGAGAACAATTTCAAATTAGCATAGAATGTGAAAAAAACAGTTTTAGACAAAACTAAAACATAACAAGCAACAAACCGACAACTGCAGCAAGCAATAAGCAAAACGAAATCGACAATGAACATGATTGTTTCTGTAGGTATTACCCACTACGTGCACATACACGGCCCATACATATGTATAGTCAGTTCCATAATAATTTTTATTCGTTTCCCTGTGCTACCTCTAGTTTGTCAAAAGTGTGGAAATAGATAGAGAGATATCAATATATATATGTATACAATACAGTACTATATAATATTTTGTGCGTTTTGACAGAAAAATATAAATAATATTTTATATGTTGCATCTTTATAAATTTCACCATTGGAATGGTGGGTTAAAGAACGTGGGTTATGAAAATATGAAAATATGAAAATAAAAATAATAAAAGAAAATGCTCACAAAATTTAATATTCTCAACTCTGAGTGAAAAAAAAACGAAAAAAATGAACAAAATTTCATCCAAGTTTTAGGAGTATTGAGTGTCAGATTTGTTTTACAAACTGTTGCAATTTCAAGAATTAGTTAAAACAAATATGTGATATTTAGTAATACACAAATTCCACTATCATTAATATAAAGACTTTCTCAAGACAATAATGTTATATATATATATATATATATATATATGATTTGGAATTCCAATTGTTACAATTAACATAATAAACAATATCGTGGAATTTGCAAAAAATTCTTGAATCTTGTTTTGTTTTTGATAACCTGACTGGAAATGGTACGGATATTTCCTTAGCCAATATTACTATACACCCCGAATGATAGTTGATTCTTGACCAATTATCATTTTAAGGTGACCTCGGGATTTTATTTTCAGCGCTTCGTGTGTTAAAATTGGTTGCTTTCTGGAGTATCAGAAATGATGTATAGATCATGCAGTAGGTACAAATAATTGTCTGTGTACAAATGGTAATCGTTCATAGTTATCATAAAACATCACATTCAGAAAAATCTGGATCGAAGGTCACCAGTGTGTGCACTTCCTCCGGCATCAATTTTTGAAATTACGGTCACCAGTGTGTTTACAGTGTGAATGAGGACGGAATCAGCTTGAAATGTTATCCGATACCACGTGAGATGATTAAAAGAAATATCAGTAGTAACAAGGGGCTACATTGCACTATTTACATACTTGATCTAAAGCTTGAGTAACCTTAGGATATTTCAAGGATTTTAAACATGTGGGGTTTTAAAATAAAATGTTTTTCTGACATCTGAGATACATTGAATCAATTCTGCATCGAGTAAATACTGTGAACAAAATGTCCGCGGCCTTTACCAATCTCTCCCAGGGTTCATTGCGGTCCCCACATTCACATCCATGATATTGTGGGAACCGCAATGCACCCTGGGAGAGATTGGGCCTTTACTATATCGGAGACTTTTTAAAGAGAGTTTAATTTCGCGGTTTACAGTGCTAAATGTTCCGCTGTAAAGCCTGTAATTGAAGTATTTCACCGTCGAAATCCATTATAATCACACACAATACTAAATAGGACATTTAAGTACTAGAATGCGGACTTTTATTTGGTGATCTCGGAAATCTTATTATTTCTAACACTTTGACAATCTTGTAACACACATTCAATAAGCGTGCTAAAATAAAATATCATTGGGTGTCTTTAACAACACTTTCACAGTCTATACCTAATTTCACACACCCCTAACGACACGACGGCCTACGTACAGTCTTTCTAGTCCCTACCAAATCTCTTTGAAACGATCATTTGTTGGATGCGTCATTTAATTCAACTTTATCCTATTAACCAATCGTGTACTGCTCCTGGTCAAAAAACTGTTCATTGTATATCAATCAACAATCAGCATTTAACTCTTACCTTGAAAACCCTGGCGTTGTCAACAATAATCAAAGCCAAATGCAACAGCAATGTCAGTTCTGTGACTACAGTGTCCTCAATGTACCCATCAAGGACATCATAAGATGTGAAAAAGGCGTCAATTTCTGCCAATAAATCCTCAACTTTCCCTCAATGTTATGCTAAGTGTTGTACTCCAGATCATATGTAATCTAGTAATTATAGAGTACAGCTGGTAAACCCGACACCCTACATACAAACGGTGAAACAGACAAATGCCTCATATCTATGTACATATTGTATATATAGTATACGATAATGTAAAACCCAATATTCTTCTATTAACATATAATAAATTTCAAACACAATTTTCTGACGAGATACACAAATATTCGATATTCTATTATGCAGATTATCCTTGTTTGGAAGGTGCAATACAACACCTAAATAAACACTATTTATATTTGTAACCGACACACGATGCCACTTAATTATCGCTGGGACCCAGTGAAACATAACACAATAATATAGAGGCCACATTAGATTTTAACTGCATGTATTAAATCTGACAAAACCGAGCATCGTATAGGCGCCACGCTTTTAAAATATAAAGCTACCCTTCATGTTCTTGGATATAAACCTTTTAACGATTAAAACATGTTAAACACAAGTGACCTTCATTAATGTGTCGATTTAGGTCAAGGACATTTTTAAACAAAATTGTTGCCTCTTCATCTAAGCATACGAAATGCCAAATATCAAGTCTCTAGACTCACTAGGTCTGCGGAGAAGCTGATTAGAGTTGTAAGCATTTTAAAAATTTCTTTTGGTCAGATTTGAAATATTTTAGCCTCATAGTTATTGAACAAAAACGTTGTTTTTATTGTATGGTGCCGGATGAACGCCGACTACAACTGGTTAATTGACTCTTCATCATTTGAAGGGACCAAAAAATCGTGAGTCCTTCTGTACTATAATCTATAACTTATTTCGTTTTGAATGGGACTTATTCACGTACAATGTGATACCCGATAACGTTTGTGCGGGACTAATATCTCCATTGGTGATGGAACGTAACCATTTGTAATCTTCCCGCTGAAATGACGTTAGCGTGGGATATCATCTTTTGACGTCATTCCATCACCAATAGAAACAATAGTCTCTCACAAACGTTATCGGATATCACGTGGTACGTGAATTATTCCCATTTCATTAAGCTGCACTGTGCATAAACCGAATATAGTCATAGGCATATATTTCATAGTAGGTACAGAATGTGTCAAAGATCAAATCAAATGTAAAGACATGTATTGCAATTTATAAATGTTAAGTAATGAAATTCAAATGTACTTTTAATGAGTCTTAAAAAAATGTAACGGCTGTCTATCTTTTATTTTACATTATTGACAAGTTTGAACAAATTTGTTATTGCAATATCCCCGACATGAGATACATTATCATACTTTTGGAACGTAAACCTAATATATTATTGGATCCTGGATCCATATTTGCATATGTCTACAAAATGTAATTATAATATGGAAATCTTATTGAATTTTTAATCAAACGTTTTTGATATTACAATCGTTACCTGTGTAATATAGATAAAAAACAACATATGTTTATATTTGGGTTTATTAAGAGAATAAATATGAGACAATTCCAGAACCATGCACTCACAACTGACTCGTGATCATCACATAGTATCACAAAATGAGATTAAAAATGTTTCATTTAAAGTTATATGTGCCGTATTTTTCATACTCACGAATCAAGATGAGCTTTTGATATGTTATTTATTACCAAAAGTTACCGACATTTTGAGAATTACAGTATTTTCAATGCTTACGTTTTAATTTTACGAGTACATATAAGAGCTGAAAATGATTTTTGGCAGTACTGCCAAAAATCATTATATGTACATCTATAGTGAAGTGAAATAAGAACATACGGTCGGACCATTAAGCCAAATCGTGGTCTACAATTTCATTTAGCATTTTTATATTGTTATTAGTCATTGTAAAGTGATTTCTGCAGGTATGTTTCCATATAAACATACATAAGGCATAAAAACTAACAATTTTACAGTACTTAAATTCTGTGTTGCAACTAACGTTTGTCAGACATCTGGAACCATTTGAATGATTTTCACGGCTTATAATTCATCAAACCTTACGGTTTTCAATAGATTAATGAAGAAAAAATAACATGTCAAAATTTTCGTCCAGTTACGGCACATATAACTTTAAGCATTGATGTCACTATTTTTTAATTTTATCGGGGTATGAAAAAAAAAAAGGTTTGCAAACTTTGTGAATCCGCGTAGCGGGTTCTCACAAAAGTTTGCAAACATTTTTTTTTATATATTACAAATATATTAATAGTAATTGACATTTCCGAGCTTCATAGAATTATTTCCCATTTTAGCCATTTTGAGCATAAGGCCTTTATGCGCTACCTTTCCGGCCCCTATGGGTCAGTCAGGACCAACTTAGCTATAATGTTGAAATACTATCGCATACTAATAGGTCTAACCAATTTTAACCCATTTACTTTAAAAAAAGAAATTGATTAAATATGACCACTGGACTATAAAATTCACATTTCTGGTAACAGTCCTATGACCATTCAATCCATAAAAAGTACATGTATTTGTTTCCACCATATCTGTGAATTAAGAAGAATCGTAGTCAGTTTTATCCCTTTTGTCCCTTCACAGCCCACATGCTCTGTGTAGCAATATATGTTTTGGATGTTTGGCAGGGAACAAGTGAAAATCGTCTAAAAGTTTATCAAATTGGCCTTAACGGTCATCTGACTATTGGCACAACACAACACCTCAAAGAATAAGGTAGTGACAAACAACTAAGACAATACAAAAGAACTATTCAATAGAAAAAGTTTAGGTTTTAATGTACATATATTTGATAAATTATACCTTGAATGAAGGTCCTTTGATCCCCTTCATGCCAAAAGTTCAATATCCAGTATCTAGGCCTCTTAGTTATTCAAAAGAAGTCGTTTAAAGATTTAGCCTATTTGACTCCTGTGACCTTCACTAAAGGTCAAGGTCATTCATTTGAACAAACTTGGTAGTCATTCATCCCAGCATGCTACAGGCCCAATATCAGGTCTCTAGACCTCTTAGTTATTCACAAGAAGTCGTTTAAAGATTTTAGCGTATTTGACTCCTGTGACCTTGAATAAAGATCAATGTCATTCATTTGAACAAACTTGGTAGCCCTTCATCCCAGTATGCCACAGGCCCACTATGAGTACCCTGGACCGTTTGGTTCTTGAGAAAAAGTCGTTTAAATATTTTAGCCTTTTTGACCCCGTGACCTTGAATGGAGGTCAAGTCACTCAATTGAACAAACTTGGTAGCCCTTCATCCCAGCATGCTACAGGCCAAATATCAGTACACTGGACCTTTCGGTTATTGCAAAGTCGCTTGAATAAAAAGTTTACACACGGCGCACGGGCACGACGACGGACGATGCATGATGACATTAGGTCATTCTGATCTGAATATACATAAGGTTCAGACACAGGAAATTTTTCAATTTTTCAACCATAAAATGTTTAAATTGCGTAACGCTGACTACTGTAAACCACTTTGTTTTCGCGAATACAATAGTTCACGTCATTGTTATTTTCAACATATCCAGTCTATAAATAGATAAATTCGTGAAGGATAACTCTTACTGCAAACGTTTATTCACTTATTAACGTAACATTCATGTTCGATTCCTCTCGCAATATAATGCAAACATTTGTAAAGTAGTTTGCAGTGGCGTGTTTAAGAGAGCAACCAACTAAATAATTTTACATAGACCACAGTGTTAAACTTTGTTAAAGTTTTGTACTGTATCATTAAAACAAAGGAATATTAGTTAGCTATTGTGTTCTATAATTAAAGTTTAGGTTCTCATATAACACTAAATAGAAAAAAAAAGTTTGGGTCCTTCTGCTCAAACTCCAACCAGGGTAGCTTTATTGAAATCAGGCGCATTTTGCACTAAAAAATCCTGAAATTCTAATGTTTTTACCTATTCATTATCAAAATTGATATTTTGAACCTAAATCTCAATATGAATTTCCAAATTCATATCATGGTTATCTAGGAATAATTACCTGTCAGAAAACATTTTTACTTTTGAAATTCATAATTAGCCAGCCAATCAGCGGCCGGGTTAAAATTCTATCCTGGGCTCAATCTTGTATACACAGGGGCCATTTCGAAGGTCTTTTTTTATTTAGTTGGTTGATCCCTTTAACACCAGAGCGATTTGCATCTGGCACCGAGGGTGAGTTGGAGGTGCCTGGGACAGAGGTGACTTGGAGGTGACTGGGGCAGAGGTGAGTTGAGGTGACTGGGGCAGAGGGTGACTTGGAGGTGACTGGGGCAGAGGTGAGTGAGGTGATGGACAGAGGGTGATTGGAGGTGACTGGGGCAGAGGGGTGAGTTGGACAGAGGGTGATGGGTGGGGGAGAGGTGAGTTGAGACTGGAGGGTGACTTGGAGGTGACTGGGGCAGAGGGTGAGTTGGAGGTGACTGGGGCAGAGGGTGAGTTGGAGGTGACTGGGACAGAGGGTGAGTTGGAGGTACGAGATCAATCCTCGAAAGATAACAACACTAATAACATTACATAAATCGTGTCGTTTTTATTTAACACCGTACAATATCAATTCATCTTCCAACAGAAAGGGCGGGACTAGCTGAATGTATTAGTAAGCACTATCATTAATCATCGTCGGAGACGGATAGTTGATTGCACTACGTATACGCTACGCTGCAGTGTAACGACGCTACGCTACAGTGCAGCGTAGTGCAATCAACCATCGGGCTATGACACGAATAAATATATATGTACATGGCAATAACATGAACTCATATAAACTATGGCATTCTTTCAAACTTATAATAAAATTTTAACAACTAAGCCTTAACATTAAAGATATTATTAAACATATTTCATAACAATTTTAATAATGAAATAATATACATCACTACATTAGAATTGTATTGTACAGACAATGTGTACTTGCTAAATCATTTTACTGACTTAAAATTTCAGCTTTTTATTTTCATTTTTAAATCTTCAAAAAAAAATTAAAGTTCATATTTATAAACTATTCGTTTTAGTTTTTAACAGGGACAATTCATTCTAAGAGAACATTAAAATTTGTACATATATCGGAAAAACCCAGTTCTAATGGAATTTAGATCAGTCGGTTTTACTGTGATGTGCCTGAAAAGCCCATGGTGGTGACATGTGTGTGAAATTTTCAAACTCGCTCGCTGTCCGCCATTACACATTGTGGTCGAACTTCTTGTATGCCGAACCCTGTCCCTTGCTCGTAGAGTAATGCAACTTTTGTCTATAACTGCTCAAAATCGCTCTGACTATAGTTTGTTTACCTTATTTGGTGAATTATCTTGCCTCAAAATCATTTTATCACCTTCGCAGTGGTTATGTAGTTCATTTGTTTTACTTGCGTGACCTTGGCTCGGGTATAAGTACAGCGCCCATATTCTACCTGCTTAATCGTATTGATCAACGATTTGATATTTCAACGATATTAATTAAAATACTTAACAATGACGTGGAATTTGTCAATGTTTAACGTTATTTGTTTCATAAGAAATATAGAACAATACATTTATACCATATTTCACTTCTTGGTTATGTAAAAGAATTAGCCTGAGTGAATTGTCCCTTTAACATCTGAATAGTATACATGTAACTGGCACACACAATTAAAATAGCGATAAAAAAGTTTTGTAGTAAGTGAAGTTATTCAGTAATACCTACTTTCCGACAATAGCTATGGTATTGTGTTACACATTTTCGTACAGCTCTGGTGTTTGACAAGGCTCTGCCCTAACAAACCTGTCATCGTCAATTATGATAAAATCAAATACACCCAGATGTTTGAGCTAATCTCTATACAAACACTATTATCGTGACAGAGTTTTGTAATACCTCATCATAAACAGCTGTGGTTTTAACATTGATGCAGTAACAATGAAGACAGAAAAAAGTGTATGACTGTATAAGTTAAAATAGTAATAACGATTGGACAGACATAAGTTTGATTTTAAGACTGAGTGTAACGTAAGATAAATGGTTTGATACTGGGTGAAAAGTAAAATTGTAACCCAGAACACAGAAAATGTTTGTTTACGCTGTGAATAAGCGTTGCACCGATATGATGAAGATAAATGCAATGTGACTTGAGTGCAATATAAAATTCTCTTTAAAAGAATCAAGATTGAATACAGAAAGTCAGAATCATAATGGTAATAATGACAGTTTAATGTGACGGTCTTGGTAAAATGATAGAAATTGTCAATGAATTTGAGTGAAAGAAAAACAAATGACAGAAATTAAACATAAAAGGTGGTAAAAACGAGTAAAAAAGTATTAAGGATAAAAATACACACATTTTGTATTTGAAAGATAAAAACATAAGTTTGATTTAGTATGAAGGATAATGGATTACAGACGATCTTAATTTGAAGAAATAAGAATCTCGATTGTAAGAGCTGGAAGATAAATTACCAACTTTAAAGCTTAGTAGAAAAATAGAGTATTATATAAATTTACCAACTAAACACAATACATGTAGATACATGCTGGTAAGAATGGAATGTGTTATTTAATTGAAAAATATCAGAATGAAACAATTCCAATAGAGTAAAAGGTGAATGATGGCAGGTCGTCATTAATCAACTGTCATCGCAAGTGACGCGATTTAAATGTTACAGCACCCCCGAAACCTGTTGGTAGTGTTTCAACAATGTTAAAATGATCACAAAATTAAATACAAAGGCTATATCAAAACAAGATATGAACATTTTACATCTAAAAAAATCATGTCAATTTCATTTATTCAATCATTCATTATCATAGGCTGACAACTTTATCAACTCTCTTCATTTGAATTATCAAACAGGTGTGCAAAGAAAACAATTCAAGATTTTTTTTCTAGATTTTGTAATAAATCTATAAAGATCATAAATGATACAGGATCCAATTAAATGCAGAGTACATTGTAGATTTAAAAACAAATGATTAAAGGCCCACTTCCTTTCCAAAACACAAATTGAAAGTTTCTTAAAACAATATTAATATAATAAAATGTATATCGATGGCCTAAGGTTACAAACTCAAACAAATACAAGATTTCCCGTGTAATCCATGTTAACAGTGGAGAGTCATTTCGCTGTTTTGATGTCTGGCGCAGTGATAGTCAACTAACGCACGGTAATTAGGATGACACCGGGAAACATAACACAAAAAAAATATAATTAAAACAATAGAAAATCACTAATTTAATTTAATTAATTTAATTTAATTTAATGATGGCTTTTAAATGCAACATTAAAAATTTAGACAATAAGTCCAACTTCCTGAGAGACAGACAAAATATTCAGTTGGTGACTCGATGACATTTATAACACGGTGAACTTCATCTGGCAGGCATGATGTGATACTAAATCAGCACAGGTAAAATGCATGAACACGATTTGAAGATAATAAATACATATATGCAGCGACTTTTTCATTATAAGCTTTGAATAATGACGAGATCTATTCTCTGGCGATTTTGTTGCTTGTTAGGCAAGATCTGTTGAAGGCCTTAAACAATAAAAAAAAACGATCTAGATCTACTCAAAAACGAAAAATGACGGTTAAAGACAAAAACATATAACTTATGTAAATATATAGCACCCCTATCTACACAGTTAACAATACACAAATTAATGCAGTATATCAAAAATGTGAAAATAAAATCTGAGACATCATCATTAAAGTTACAGACAAGAACAGTTTATCAAAAAAAAAAAACATCAAAAACAAATTGTAACAGAACAAAGCTCGATGGTGATCACCGAATACAAACTGATTATATAGAACCTCTTACAATACACGCTTATGGATAAAATGTCAACATGCAAACGTACATTAAAGGGATAAGTAATTTCAATTTTACCATTGAAAACAGTGAAATCGAAATTAGTTGTTTCAAGTGCACTATAATTTTTAATCAGATTAGCTTAGTTATAGATAATGTTTGTGATAAAAATTAAATAAATACAAAAGTAATAACATTTTCATTTTAATTTCGAAAAATACCAGACATGCTTAATCTGTAAAAAGTTTGAACGTTAAAGTGGTTGAAACTAACACTGAAACAAATAGCAAGTAATCATTAGCGAGCATTCTTATATCATACAGTACTTACTTCTTTGACAAATTATCCTAGATGACCAACTGCCCATAATTGAAAACAAGACTGTAAAATTATCATAGAAACATCGGGGTATTCTATCTCAGCCGCACTCTCATATTCCATATTGAAGTTCGAAATGTACCCATTGGCTACTAGTATATGGCATTGTAAATTTCTCATTTATTTGCCATCTTCTGCAAAAAGTGAATATCTTATTGTCGAGATCATGCGCAAACAACATCCAGGTAAACAAGTATCGACAGTAATAACACTTTCAAATTATATTTTTGCAATAAATTATAAGTTTCATGTCAAAGTGAATAATCAACTTATTTGATCAAATGTAGTAATGTGCAAAAATTAAAATTTGTGAACGCCAAAATTAATATCTGTACTGGATCCAAGCTGTATTTATATCTGCATAGTCTGATACTCATGGTGAATAAGAACAATACCAAAGCATGACCAATGGGTTTGCCTACAGCAACAACTTTAATATAATTTAGATCTGGGCCCAGTTGTTCAAAATGTGACTAGACTAGTGCTTGAACAGTTTAACAACATATGTTCAAATGGAAATGAAATAATGTCTGCTAATACTAAACTCACAAAAAATTATTTAAGTACCTCATTCTTTATTTACTTACTGATTTTAGTGAAGTAAAAAACACAGGTTTTGTAGCAAATACGAAATGAAAAGTTCAATATCAAATCATAAAGCTAATCCCCTTTGAACGTACATGAATATTAAACAGAAAAAAAAACATACAACAATACTATAAAATATAAATCAACTTTAAAAAGAAACAAAGGAAAAAGCACCAAGGAAATATGTGATGAATAATGGCACAAATATACGTACACATAATAGTAATCAAAACGATATAATGTAGTATATATAAGAACATAGAAATGAATATATGCTTGGTACGATAGTCAGATAATTAACCTTGATATATATCGATATGTCATAAATAATTAACGAATAGATGTATTTACAAAATTAATAACGCTCTAGAAATAAAATTACTAAAAACACACATATGTCAAAGTATAACTTACACTGTAGATCAAACTTAAATCAATTTCGGTTTGTCGCTTCGCTTGAATCAGATTCACTTCTTGTTCAGTTTCGACCATCACACGTGTAAATTTCAATTTTCGATGGAGAATATATCATAATGAACATCTATGATGTTATTGATGTCCGGATATTTGTTACATACATGTTTTATATTTTTTCTCATTTAAAATATTTTATGACGTAAACTAATGTTAAGTTAAGATAACAAAGGCAAAGGGGAAATAACAGTAGATACACTGTAAGTGTTCTTTAGAACAATACAAGTCAACAAGAAAAGAAAAAAAAATATAACACTGTAAACGTCCATTACGTATTTTTGGCGCAATTCATCATTTTCTTTACGTTTGCACATTGGCAACTTCGGGCATTCCTTATGAATGCTACATGAGACGAGAAGCACTAAATCATGATTACCTCTAAATACAAAGTAAAAATAATAACAACAACATCAAAGACAATTAAAATTATCTAATAAACAAACATTGCAAATAAAAACAAAATTTAAATATGGTTAAATTCTTTTATAAGCGTAAGAAAACAACAGAGACGGAAAATACTGATTTGATGGAAACAACAAAGAAGGGAAAGGAAACTGTTCGTTAAAGTTTAAGTTACATGGTACGTAAAACAATAATGACGCGTACTGTTATGTCACGTGCGGTGACTCGTATTGTTATGTTTCGTGCGGTGACGCGTATTGTTATGTTACGTGCGGTAATGTCGGAATATCATTTGTGTCCTTACACGAAAAACACTCACGATAAATTTATCAATGATTTGACAAAAAGATCAGGTAATGCTGTCAATTGAAAACAAAGTATGAGATGTGGAATTTTTAACTTGGCAATGGTTTCGAAATGGTAAACGTTCAGGGCTAGTGTTGGGATAACAACACAGTCTCGATGCGATAGCGTACGTAGATCATTCAATGTAGCGAAGATACGTATACACAGTCAAAAAATTAATACAATATTACAGTTAATTGTGAAATTACAGATCTGCATGATTTGGGGCAAAACCTGTCTTCAGAACAGCAAAAGAAACAAAATATCTTTGAGTGAAGACGTGCAATACGAGACGGTCAATGTACATGTATATTAGTGTTTATATTGAAATGCATTTTTCACGATTACACGGTAACTGGAATAGTAAGCTACATATATGTTTATTGTTAAATCTTGTCGAAAAACGGACCCTGTTGTCCTGTTGATGCATTCAATCATATTGTAACAAAAATACTAATATTCTGATAAAGCCAAATGTATTTAGTACTAATCTCAATCCTTGCATATATAATACGCATCAACAAAGCACCAATATAATATAAATGACCAATCACGGGTTGTAAAACTTTTAAGTTTTGAACATTTTGGCTCTAAAATTGAATCTTTTCATGAAATATTAAAGACACCAAGTGTAATTAATTATTTTATGCATACTCATTTCATTTAAATGCAACATTTTACGAGGAATCGTCGTCAATGTAAGGAATTCCCATAGCATGTTCCCCAGCTGAAATATCTCCGGCAGTTTCATTCACATCCCGTCTTTCTGTGAGTGTATTCAATAATGGCTTCTGGTTCTTCTCACAAGTGGGGTTTCTCACCTTTTCGTGTACCTGTATCTGCTGACGACCGTAAGCAGAGTCAATCCTTGGTGGAGATAATACGGCTTTGCTCGGCTTACTGAAATGACGATTCTCTGCTATTGGAGTAAACACACCTTTACTTGGGGTACTGAAATGTGATAGCTTTATATTACCTCCAGAACTACCATGAAGACGGCACTCCATGCCGATACCAGGCTCTGTTCTTGTCCTGCTTCTTACACTAAATCCTTGAGTAGCCTCATTTACGGACATGCTGTTTTCTTTATCTACACCTTGTTTACAGTTCATTCTGGAGTACGTGGCAGCACATGCTCCGTTCGTTCTGTAATGATTAGCACTTAGATGATTGCTGTGATCACCATTGCTTGTGTGCGGTAAACGACGATTCTCTTTATCCTTTTCGCGCATTTCCTGCAGATGAACATTTTGCTTATCGATAGACAAAATGTCTCTTGAAGAATGACTGCAGATGTTTTGGGAAGCTTGAATCTTTAACAAGTTAGTTTTGTCCGTGACATAATCAGTTGTGATGTTAGAACTATCTTTAGATACAATTGCTTGTGGAGTGAAATAAGTGATGTCGGCGCCTTCGGATTGTGGAGCTGATGGGACAATTCGATTAGTCAGGTCGCTCAGGGGAAGTTTTCGTCGATGCGGACTGACGTGCTGTTTGACGAAATGCGCCATGTAATCTGTACAGTTCCCTTCTATGGATGGATCATATTCCGCTGTTATATGCAAAAGTGCTTTGGCCAATATTCGCAATGCTGAAAACATAAAATATTTGTTCTGTAGGTGTGCGAATGGTGATGTGCAGAAACCTTTTCGGTGCAACTATTTTGATGACTACAGAGATGTACTGATGACATTCTGATTGTGTGATTTTATCGGAAAACTTCTTTTGTAAAAACCGAGTTTATGTCTTGTCTTATTAATATCACAGTTATCACATCTTTACATCTGATTACGAAACTAATAGGACACTGGTTCGACAGAGATACATTACCGTTGAAGATGGTGGAAACTTTTTGTCTACAGTTTTAAGAAATGTATTTGATTTATGTCTAAACATTTGTGATTTTTGAAAACTATATGTATGATGTTTGTATTTATCATGCTGTTTGTATTTATCATGATGTTTGTATTTATCATGATGTTTGTATTTATCATGATGTTTGTATTTATCATGCTGTTTGTATTTATCATGCTGTTTGTATTTATCATGATGTTTTGTATTTATCATGATGTTTGTATTTATCATGATGTTTGTATTTATCATGATGTTTGTATTTAATATCATGCTGTTTGTATTTAATATCATGCTGTTTGTGTATTTAATATCATGCTGTGTGTATTTATCAAACAGATACAGGATATACTGTGTTCATCAACCGTATCCTTATCTATTGAAGTATGATTTCGTGACTTTTTTGGGGTCTTTTTTATGTATCAAAAAAAAACATTGGTTTGTTATTAAAACCATTAACGCAAAGCTGATTACGTCTAAGAAAAAAACACCACACATAAAGTGTGGCGTGCATAAGCTAAAACATGCACAATTTCTGTTTTATTTTTTCTGGAATGTGGTGTCCAAATCTGGGTGTGATCTTCTCTCATAACTCGGTGTAATACTGGTTTATCTTGTGGAATACAGCCTCTTATTTGAAAAAATAACTTCAACAGACTGGTTGTATTTCTATAAAAACCTTGAATTGCCATAACCTATATTGTGACGACATTGTATTGTTGTGGCATCATGGCATTGTTGCCACAATGTCATGGTATTGTTTCTATTTTTGAGCATGTCAAAAATCGTGTCTGCACAAAAATCTGACATCAGTAAAATGATACCTGTACGGATCAAGAGAATAGGATATTCTACATGTAACCTAAAGAACACAATTAAATGTGATAAAACTCTCAAAAAGGTTTGTTATTGGTGATCCTCTGAGGAGAATTTCTCTATCTTTCAGTTCCACATATGAAAGAGCCTTCAGTTAAATCCAAATTTTATCCAATCATGTTGTCTTGTAAAGTACAGATGGTTATCTTTACCAAGTATTAACCTTACGACAAACTTTTATTGTACTTACCATGACACTGTCATCAAGGTTAACATTATTTAGGCAAAAAAATGTCTGTTTAGAGTTATCCCTTTTTCTACAAAAAAAATTAAAAAGGATTTCGATCTCAGACTCTGGTTCTGGCCATTACTTTAGAGTGAAAAACACTTTAAAAAATTCCCCAACCTACCGACCCTATTTTTTTGCCAATGTAACCCTTTGACATTTTTTTGGCCTTATGTTAGCAGCGTTTGGACCAAGATGGGTCACAATTTTAAGGACCTCTGTTCACTCACTCCTACATGTTTGATTATGATAACTTACCTATAAACCGCCAGGGTCATTTAATAACTTGCCAGTAAGGCGTTATGATCACAACATTCTAATTAGTTACCTGTATTAATTTCATTTTCTATTTCCTCTTTAGCCTCACATAGATTTCTATGGATGAGATTCAGATCTGAAATGAGAATTTTTTATTTGTATTGAGTTTATAATGAATATGAGATATATGTATGTATACACTTCTTAAGGAAGTCAGGACACAAGTATACAAATATTTCTCACAAGACCATTCTGTTACATAATTTTTCCAATGGAACAAGGAAAAACAACCACCAAAACTAGAGCAATATGTTCTTTACAAAAATACCCAAATAATTATTGCAACTTTGTATAGATGAAGCTTGTTGTATCTAATAGTCTTACCGTGTTCGTTGGAAGCACTTTGATAGATCCAGACAAACTATGTCCACACCTTTAAACTTCAATATGAAGGTAAATCACATGCTCAACCTTCTCTCACTTCAAATTGGTACATTGTGAAATCTTCCTATGACTCTTAATGTTTGTCTACTAGATTAAAGTCTTGTATTAAACATTGACTGTATTGATAGGACTAATAATTATGAGCTGCTTACCAGCGACACACGCCAACAACTCATAGACCTCCGTGTCGAGCTGTGGACCAGAAAGCAAGGACAGTTGTATATATCTCTGTAACTGTTTCAGGGATCTGGTTGAAAAGAAAGATCATGGTCAAATAAAAACTGACTTGGATTGAAGCAGAGCCAAGAGATTATATCTTTTAAAGGAATTCATCAGTGATTTTTACAGGCAAATAATATATTTTGAAATATAACTTAACATTAATTATTGAGGAAATTCCAAACTTATTGTTGACGGTTATAAGACTAATAAGTAGTATTTATACCTATGTTCAGTACTATCATCCAGATGTATATTCTGTAGCTGTGATGTCAATTGATGCAGCTTCTTCCTCCATTCTACAGCTTCCACAAGGGAGGTAACCTCCAATCTTTTCTGACACTCTTCTCCGCTGTCATGATATAAAAGAAAAGGGTTGTTTATAATTTCCTGTAAGTTTTCCATTTTTTTCTTTCTAAGATTAAAGTTACATAGCATATGTTACAAAAAATAACAGCTTTTGTATTCATCTATAGTATAAAGTGTGATTTCATAGATTTTCTTTCTATGCAATGTCACAAATTAAATTGCATATTACAGAGTTATCTGCACTTGCGGGTAGGTATTGATTGCGACGTCATGTTTTTGCGAGCTTAACGTCATATGTTTCAGAGAAAACAATGTGAATTGCGCGCAAAAAATAATGACGTAACAATTGATACCTACCCGCAAGGGAGCTAACCCTCTAATATGCAAAGACGGAATATGCATGTACACAAACAGTATTGTTGCTTTGAAAAAGGTTTCTCCTTGAACAGTGTTTACTTGATGCTTGTTGCAAAAACTGTCTTTATGTACTCTTTAAGCCCAAACACAATTTTGGTAAAGAAAAGAAAATATCAATGCTGTAAAAGACAATATAAAAATCTGAATAAGGCAATTATTAAGGTTTCTAGTTTCATAAAATTAAAAAAAAAAAATACAAAAATATTCATTACCTTTCTTGTCCTACATGTAACATTCGTAGAATTTCCTTTTTGATGCTGGTGATTTGTTCTTTGAGCTCGGAAAGACGACTGGATTTCATTGCGTATTCTGATTTCAATTTCTGTGCTACACTCTGTAAGATAAAGGGAGAGGAGTTCTCATATTCAGCAGTCAGTTTACTTCACTATCAGAGACTAATAAACATTTTTTAAATAAAAGAGATATGAAAAATAAATATATCATGTAGTAAGCTAACTAAATATTGTCATTCTCTGAAAATGGTTCATACCATGACCAAGGATTTATATGTGAGGAGGATTCATCCCTGTCGCCTTACACTACTAAACACCACGCGAGATGCCTATGAACCGGGAATAAAAACCATTTTTCTCAACAAATACTTGTCTTATCGAGTCAAACGAATCACCAATGTAAAGTTAATTAAATTTCACAACGTTTAGCACTTGCTTTAAGGACAGAAGATTTAGAAGAAATGTCTTAAATTTTCTTTAAAAATACGACTGCTCATGAAATGACAGCACGCTTCAGAAAGTAAGACGGTTACCCTCGCACCATCCTCGATACTCCAGGGGTTCCGATCATGTACGATCTCTACACCCCTGGACTATCTCGTAGTAAAACTGGAGGCAACAGAACAGAACAGGTAATTTAGTCCTTTGATGTACATCAAAAGAGCCGTATAACAGTACACTGTGGTTGACTGTGTGGCTTTGAAGTTGGGCGTCGCTCTCTCTGTAGTCTTCAAAGGAAATCTTTGCAGGTCTGTGATTGGTTCAGATCTGTTCACCTGAGCTGCCTTCATTTTTACTATGAGACAGTCCAGGGGTGTAGAAATTGTAAGTGATCGGAACCCCTGGAGTATCGAGGATGCCCTCGCACCCACAAGCTACATCTAAAGCTGCGCCGGCTGATATCAAGGGAAAATAAGTCATCACCCAATGTCACGGTCAGTGCACAAACACAAAAGCTTCTGTGCCGTACTTGCCCAAAACCCAGTGTGACTTATTGAAACTTAATTTGAATATAAAGTATATATAATAACATAGATACATAAATTTATTCTGACAACATACATGTTAACATGTACAGGATTTTTTATAATCCTATAATAGTCAGCTCTTAGAAATTTACGGATTTATTTTTTCAGTGTATAAATACTTTAGTGGCTGATTTTTCCAATGTGAATCGAGTTCATATTCAAATTGCTTAACTGTCCTAGACTGAACAACATTTGATGGGAGACTGTTCCAAGTATTTGTATAACGTATAACGTTGACAAAGATAAAGATTATTAGGATATGATGATCTCAGATTGATGATGATGATGATGAATGATGATGATGATGATGATGATGATGAACCTAGTGTATATATGTAAAAGGAGCAGGTCGGTGTGGCTTGTAAATAGTGTTAAATACGGTCTCTGTCACTCAGCTGACGGAGCATGCTTTCTTGGCTCAGTCGGTAGAGCCGTAGATTTCCACGCCAGAGACCCGGGTTCGATTCCTGGTCGGGGACATCGACAGGATGTGTATTTTCCCTGTTCTCTACATTGGCGCCCAACTAAAATAACCCATGGTAGGTGGTTAAAGAGTCTCGGGTTGAGATTTAGGAAATCTCAAGAAAAACAGGGAGAGTAGTGTAAAAGGAGCGGGTCGGTGTGGTTTGTAAATAGTGTTAAATACGGTCTCTGTCACTCAGATGACGGAGCATGCTTCTTTGGCTCAGTCGGTAGAGCCGTAACTAGATTTCCACGCCGGAGACCCGGGTTCGATTCCTGGTCGGGGCACTCGACAGGAATGTGTATTTTCCCTGTTCTTCTACATATACATAAATAATTACTGTATGTTTCCTATTATTATAAGCTTATATTATATTTCCATATCAACTTCAATTCATCATACATATAAAACAAGAGTTTAAGTTACATTTGAGATTATATACACCATGTACATGTATTCACTTTGCCAGCAATCCAACTTTTGTCGTTGATCTCCTGAAAAACAATATGAATTTAGATCTATATGGAGAATGACAACGTGTTCTTGCAGTAAATAAGTGGAAATAACTATCTATGATACAACATAAATATATACATAGCATTACCTTTCCATGTATTTCATCCATTTTCATTAAATATAAGTAGAAGCGCCGGCGCCTGTTCAAAGGCGGAATTTGTGTTGCCCGCCGATTATGGCCGGATGTTTACATTTCGTGTTAAAATTGGAGTAAGCATGCTGATATATACATGTAAATCCGGCTTTATATAGTAGAAACATAGAATAAACAATCCGTTTGTTTTTCTCAACAGGTAAATAAGTAAAAACGTAAATACCAGGGGGAGGGTATAAAAATGTTTCTGATTACATTAAATCCTAATTGCATTAATATGATTCAGTCATTAAACCTGCGCATTGTGCTTCTGACAGTAGTAGTCGTACTGGACCTCCTTGCATCACACCAGGATGTGTTAATGAGGTATCATCAGAAAGATATATACAAAGAGATTGGCAACTCCTCCAATTTTACGATCGGCAGATGTACCTCTGTATGTGCTTGGGCTTTTTAGATAAACTATTAAATAGTTGAATATAAAAGAATAACTTTGATATGTTGTAAAAGTTCAGTAATTTTCAGATGGTTTGAGTACGATTTTGGATATAAAAAATAATATTTTAACTTATATATTAATAAAACAAAACGCACTTCCGGTTTTGAACGCCTGATTAAAATTCATTATTTCTGTGCTTTCAAAAATCATATTAAATAACATCAATCGGGAACACTGATCACATCAAACCATGATATGATGTTCAAACTTTGTGTTGATGCCAAAATATAATGTTTAAAAGAATACACTTAACAGTAGTTAGACAAGGCACAATGCCTATAAACCGGAGGTCCGTCTGCCTGTGAACAAAGACAAAGAAGGAGTTTCCAATATCTATGTATATATGTTTCTGGTATCATTGAATTACTGTTGTTTTGTGTTTTGCATCAAATGTGTTTTGATCACATAACTAGGCCGTCCAGTCATGTCATACGGCCATGGTTGTCTCATTATAGCAGGATTTCTATTGTTTTTTATATTGACGAAATTTAAAGTTTCACTTATATTTCTATTAATAAAAGTTATGTGATCAATAGAATCTTAGACTCGTGACTACAGTTGGTAGTAGACTAAAGGTTACACATTGTGCACACGGTGTGAACTACGAGTGGACACGGAGTGCACGAGGTTTAGACTACAGGTAGACACGGAGTGCACGAGGTTTAGACTACAGGTAGACACGGAGTGCACTACGTGTGAAACACGGTGTCCACTACAGGTGGAAATCGTATCCAGGTAATATGTCCACTACATTCAGACCACAGACAGACTAGATGATGTGTTACAGAGATATGAGAAAAGATCTATTTATTCTGTAATCTATATGGACTTTGACAGATGGAAATATTTATTGCGATCAGAAACATAATATTTATTGCAAGATAAAATTGCCATTAATTACTGGAAATCATTCGTACTGTAATGTTTATTAGAATTGATACATATAAAGTAAAATGTATCAATACATATTACCATACAATTTAATTTATATAAGGACGTTTAATAGAAGTTATAAAAGCAAATTAACTGCGTAAGGTTGTTACGGTAAATCACGTACTGGTTATGTCTCATCAAAGGATAGTTCAAGTCCGCATTTTCCCAGTAAAACTATTTTTCTTAGCTAGTGATATACTGTTTAAATATTGGCTTTTTATCAATCTTATTTGGATAGTTCGAACCAAGGACGTAGATGAAATTCTTGTTAGAACACATAAAGTGATGAACCTTACGTGCAGTAAGATTTTCGTGTTGGCAAATCGTCGCCTAAGAGATATTTTGATCAGCAAAATATTTTGATTAAAAAGGATATATCGATGGGCATAATAGTATCAAGGACAAATAAACATAAATAGATTAAGTCCTTCATAAAATGTTTAACTAAGTATGTATGTATGGAATATAGTTTTCAAAACGGCAAGGTGCGCGAAATAGTTTTAAGCCCTGTCAAATGTATATACGTAATCCATTTGCTTCATGGAACCTGGCGCGTTGCAAAGCATTGGAAATATGAAAATTCATCCATAGGCGTTAAAAGTCGACATTAGAAATTACATTTTATTGTGTCAACCGATTGAGAAACCTGTAAGCACTGGCTTAAGAAAGCCGAAAACTGTCTATTCTCTACCAGGATAGTTGTGATGTCAATAGATGACATCCAAAATTTGTTGCCAGTGTTTCACAGTGCTATGCTCTAACAGGAGATTAGCATTATTGTGTTGACTGCTTCCAGACATTACACGCATTTTATTGTTATGATTTTCAATATATCTCAATTGCATCCATATTGACGAAATGATAACACGTCAAACATCAATGTAAACGTAGACACTTTAATTTCTGTCTAATCAGTATCGTATCCTCTACCAGTCAACGTTTCTGCCTGTCCAATGTCGTGTTCTACCGGCCTATCTTCTCGTTTAATGAATATCGTATCCTCTACCAGTCAACGCTTCTGACATTACCAGTCGACGTTTCTGTCTGTCCAACGTCGTGTTCTACCAGTCCATCTCCTCGTTTGACGAATATCGTATTCTCTACCAGTCGACGTCTGATTCTACGGGTTTCTTCGGTTTTTTCGTCGTCGTCTTTTTCGATGAAGAAGACGTGGCCTTCCTATGTTTGTCAGATGACTTAGAAGTTGACGCCGTTTTGTTGGATTTCGGCTCGTCAGATGTCGTGGCGGTCGAGTCGGAGGTTTTGGCTTTAGGATTCGGCTTGATGGTTGGTGAGATAGGTGTCACTCTGTTCTTCTTTTTGATGACCACGTGGTATACAACTACTGCCGTAATGACAGCCACTACTGCCGTTCCCACCAAAATACCAATAGCGAGAATGGTGTGTTCTCCAAGACTCATCACAGCGCCGACGACTTTGTCAAACCATGTGCATCCAGCCTAGAAAAAGCAGAACGTATGAAAATATGTTAGGAATATATTATTTCAGAATCAATTGGGTGCAAATCCAACCTTACATGAACGGCATTGGATATGGCAACATATCATAGCATGCCTCATCTTCAAGTTTCTTGATAAATTAGCATTGATTGAATTGGGTCCAGGTACAGCAAACACTTAAAGTTAAAATTGTTTATAAGAAAGGTTAATAGTTGAAGGAAAAATGAATCTCTAAAATTACTTTCCTTAACTTCTGTAGTGCTTTTCTAGGCTGTAATAAGTGCTAAGGTAGAGAATATAATTGATGAAACCTCCATTACAGGACATACCCCTTGCTATCTCACTACGAAATATTATTTATTTTAGTAAGACTGACTGATGCTTAAATTAAAATAGTATTTCTCTAAAAGATCTCGATGATAATCACCTCCTCATTTTCCTCGTCAGTGCCGTCGACACAATGGGTCGCGCCATCACACTTTAACGAATCGTCAATACATCTACAAAGACAAAATAAAGTTCATGGTGTTAATGTTCACGCTGTAAAAATGTAAAAAGAAATGTATAAATGTTACGGGACATAAATTACATCTCGGAAAGCCAAAGAGATAATCTTTACAACAGCTTGGTATGGTTCAACATGTATCGTCTGAGTGTAGTAAGTCACCGCCATACAATAAATATCAATGATTGCTACATAGTTTACAATGCTATGACGGATATTACCTGTTGACGTCACACTTGAATTCCCCAGCCTGACATGCCCCAGTGGTTGTCCGGAATGACGTCAGGAGCAGTTTAAAGCCTGCCTTTTCTGTTGTCCCGTCGCTGTAGAAGATTATTGTGATGTTTTCCGAATCCGATACATACGCAGATATCGCTGATGGAAATACAACAGAGACACCAAGAGGTCATGTATTAATGTTTATATATTATGAGAAAAAAGACATTCATTATTTCTGTTAAAAAACGTAAACCCTCTTCAAATACATCAGAAATCGGGTACCCCTGTCAGTATTGGACGGACTACTAGATTCTAACTGATCGCAAAATACTGCAATGATGACCAATTCTTGCCAAGTACCAATTGTACCAGACGGCGGTGTATGTGGCAGGCGACAAGTTCTCGCCGAGTACCATTTCAACATGGATGTGTATTCTATCAGAAGATGACTTTATTGAGGTGAACGTACAAATATACATGCTATGACTAGAATTGGTACTCGGCGAGAACTGGTTGCCTGCTAGTATCAAAATGCCATTTGTTATAAAAGACTCTTCAAATACTAGAAGTGAGCCCTAGTAAGTACTACGCTTATACCAATTTTACAAAATAGTAGATTCTTAAACATTGAAGAACAAACGGAAGTATTCGCTTGTTTGTCCATTACCTTGGTTCCCGCAGCATGTAAAATTGCCATCCCTTCCAATCTCCTCGATTGTCAAATAATCCTGACATCCGGCTATGGTGGGCTCTTGGAGGTTAAACCGCAAGAACTGAACCAAAACTTGCTTATCTTTGGAGTAAAATAAATTAAAATGATGGATATTAAAACACCCAATTACATTTTTTAATATAGATTATTACGTTTCAATAAAATATATTGGTAGAAATAATTACTGTGTGTATTTAGAAGACAGATCGGACTTTGGTGGATCCATATCTATCCATTGCATTCGGCGAGTACTTATCTCAATGTGATGGGTTTTTTTTTTAGTATTTAGTGTAATTAATGGAACGCATTGAAAAATAAACGTCGAGTTCCAAACAAATATGAAACATTGTTGGAAAATGAAGGCACGAACATCTACCATAACGGTTTGACGTTCTGTCAAGAAGTGTTCCAATATTTCATTATTATTTTAATATGTTTTACCATATTTTTATTAGCAGAAGGTCATGCAAACTCTGAATTGTAAACAAAAACAAGTTTCAGCAAACGAATACCTTGTCCGGCGTCAAATCCAACTGCACAGTCCTCATTGGCGCGGTATCCGATCAGACTTCCGATCTGATATGCTCCAACATGAGAACGCAAATAGGCGCTTGTCTCTCCTGTAATAACTTCCGAACAAGAGCCAAACCCATCCTGGGTATAATAATCAGAGATCAAATTAACAGATTCAACAGATGAAAGAAATTTACAAATAATAAAGCACATAAAGATAGCTACCATCCCATCGTGTTGCTTCCTGAAAGGCGTCATTTTGCATTATGTGTTCACCAACGATCGTATGACGTCATAATGGTTGCGCGGGAAAAATGACGTTACATTTCCGCACTGAATCTGGAACCCGACATAATATTTCTTTTTGTGTGTGTGTGTGTGTGTTCAATAAAATGATTCAGACTAAATAGTGCAACATCGCCGAAGCATATTCCCAAATAAATCAACAACAAAAAACTCCACCTTGTCTATATTACAGATACCATTAGTCATGACAGATGCAGTGGCGTAGCGCCCGTGCATGCTTGCATGCTCAAGCATGCAAAAAATATTTGTACAGTCAGAAAAAACACAACATTTGAATACACGTAACGCTGCTGAATATAAATTACGTATAAATACATATGATACATGTATGTCCAACTGTATGCCTAACATAACTTTGTGCACATTTGACAGACTTGAAGATTGGCCATTCTGGAAATTTATTAGAATAGTCTATATATTTCCGGTTACCACGTGCATTTAGTTGTTAAATTTGATTGTTTGAATCTTGTCGAAGACAATATTAGACTTCTTCACCAAATTCCCTCAAGCAAATGTGGATTTTGAATCGGGAAACACTTACGAATACCAAAATAAACAACATCGCATGAAAAGTAAGAAATATTCTAAAAACATATAACTATATTAAAATGATAGCAAATCAACTGAAATAGCAATTGCAATATGTTCTTGGCCAAAGTGAATTTTTCAATTTTAGTTCACTTCCCGCCCCGTTAAAACGCGTGTTAATCCATGATTTTCGGTGTCTACTCACGAAATAGTTGACTTTTATTTTTGTAGAATATGAACAGATTGTTGATTAAGAAAATAATTTTTGTTATTGTAATTGTTAGAAATAAAACAGAATATGTAGAAAAATAGGTCATAAATACTATGTTTGATTTTTTTATTGAGGTGGTCGAGGACTGGTCCCTTCTTACGCAATTACGTTAACTTAATTTCAATTTTGTTTAAAATATTCGCCATAAGTTTTTCATCAGTTGAAATAACACAAAATTCTCCCATTGCTTACTATTTTAATTTTTACAGACAAAAATCCGTTGTTTTTTGTTCGAGCACTTGTCAGGGGAGTCTAGTATATAAGATTATATGTATATAAAAAAATCACCACAGTTCTAATTTTGTGTATAGTTTTGCATGGTTATCAACTGAATATCGTGACCTCCATTTAACCATTGGTATATACGTACGTTAAAAGTTACCATAGAAGTAAAATGGTTACTACATTGTAACAATTTCCCGTCAGCTTCTAGGGGCTTCGCACCCCATACCCCCTACCGGGGCGTCGCCCCTGGACCCTGAGCAGGGGGCTCTCGCCCGCTGCACCCCCAGGCATGCAGACCTATCCAGACCTTGCTACGCCACTGGATGGCTAGCCGTTAAACCATTGTATGCAGGAATAGAAACTCATTTTTGTTTTATCCCTCAGTCTATACAACTGTGTCTCAGTGACAGAAGAACACGACGTTGAGAGCTCCTCACCCATAGGATAGAAAGTTAAAAGAAAGAAAAGAAATGTCATATTAAACGAACTTGCGTAGAGGATTTATAATCATACTTGTTATATATATGCATATCATATGTACTATATACCTGTGGGATGGTATCAACATACATGCACCTATAAAATACTCCGGTTCATTTGCTTCATAATAAGACCCTTCAATATTAAGCCAAGTCTTCGTTTTGGAAATGGTTACATGTAATATATAACATTATTTTAAAAAGTGAAATCTCGTACAGTGTAACAAAGTGATTTTTTTTTTTTAAATATCTGTGAAATTTTAATTAAGTGTGTTGAAAAATAAAGTATTAAAATTTATTATAAAAATATCAAAATATTCATGCACGTTATGAGTGAATATTTGCATAGCAAAACATATAGAATAGTAGGCCTATAGTATGCTTTTGTTCGAAATATATTTGCACCAGTGCTATATTACAAGTTTCTAATTATTATCTTTATTTCCTCCAAATATAGTGATGATTTTATAAACAGAATAAATAACATTTACAATTATATCATAAGCAACATGCAGGTGTGGCATTTTCATCTGCGACAGTTTTCAAGTGTGATTCTTGGGCACTATGTAACGCATGGGCTGGTTTAGTCCGCTAAACCTGCCTATATTATGAGGCTTTTTTTTCTTTTTTTTTCTGTTTTTTGCGTTATATATATTAGGCAAAAAAAAATGCCTAATAATATAGACAGGTTTAGCGGACTAGGGCTGGTTTAGTTTGGTTTTATTAGTTTAACGTCCTAAGATTTTAATGAAAATGCCACACAGGCAAAGTCATCCAAAATTAGTGTTTTAATTATAAATATGTTGTATTGGAACCCAGAAACTAATTAGGCATAGTCCGCTAAACATGGCATAGTCCGCTAAACATTATTTTTTTCTTCTATAGGCAGGGTTAACTGACTAATATAGACTCATAAAATCAAACAATTTAAGCAAAAAGTGTAAATGATAATAAAATAATGATTTATAAGCAGAAATTTTGATAATAAACTATTTAGATCTCTGATATAACTTATATATATATATTTGCACCCGTACGCACCAATGAATCATTATCCGGACTTTGTTGCACGCTAGCTTGAGTAAAAAATTACAATGTGCGTTTGTTGTGACGTCATTTTTCAAGATGTCAGCCTCCACGGAAAACGTGGACGAGAAGAGAATAGTTGCATCTGTGCGTGCTGGAGCAAATCTGGTTCATGCAAAGCCACTATTTTCACACGATTCAAGGTAAGATATGAAAAGACGAAGTTCTAATAGTCTATGTTACACGCAACATACTCATTCTATGCGTGGAATGTTTTTCTTCTATCAAACCATGTTGTCAACATGGACGAGATAATATAACGATATCAGCTGGATATATGAACTCAATCATTGTCATTTGATCATATAGCTTTTTATTCTGATCCTAGACGTGATCTTTTAGATTGTATAACATATGTGTATTGTATGCAGCTTGATGTACAGCATTCTATCACACATGTGTACATTCTATCACATGTGTATATTGTGACACACATTCAGGTTGGGCACATGTAAATTTATTGTTATTATAGCGATATATAGTTATAATAGCTATTTATCAGATAGATCATTCAAACATATTGAAAGCATATTTGATAAGGTATAATTAAGCTAATTAAGTTAATTATTGCTCTATTGTTTCGAACGAAAAGTGGTTGCATAGTGTTCAAATGATCCTTATACACATTCCCTGCAAGTTTCAGGAGTCAGTTTTGAGAGCAAGCACTTTTATCTCCAGAAATGTTGTCTCGCTAGTTTTGTATAGCTATGAATAGCTATTATAGCTATATATTGCTAAAATAGCAATTAATTTACATGTGCCCAACCATTTTTGTTTGCGTGGTATCTTACTATGTATTTAATTTGATTTGTTGAACAGATTCCTATTCTGCTGTGCTGAGACACTAATTAAAGTTTACAGTACTGCCAGTGGGGAATGTGTACATGATCTGAAAGGACACACTGACACGACTACAGGACTTGTCATCAACTCGCTCAACAAACTTCAGGTGAAAAAGATTTTAGAATCTGTAACTGGAAGGTCAAGGAAACATGCCCATACAAACAGAGCTTTGAACATGAAATCTTTCAGACCCTAGATCTACCTGAATGACAAATATGATGATATAATTGAGGTGCTTGGTCAAATTCCGCTATGTTTCTCTTACCTTTCTCAGTTTCGTCACATTCAGATGACACATATATCCGTAAACTAAGTCCATGTATCATCTTGTCAAGCATATAAAATGTTCACTTGTAAGCTGTCACTGAAAGTAATTAACTGCTATGTAGACGCTACGACAAAAAATTTATAGACATGATTTTGAGACTTTGCGTGAATGTCTATTTTTTGACAAAGTTTATTAATTTAAATCTGATCTGATTGGTCTAGTTTGTCAAATGGACATTTTTATGCAGTCAAGACATAACTATATGTATACTGTTTCAGTTATTATCAAGTTCATTGGACCAAACAGTGATTTTTTGGGACTATGCTGATTGTGTGCTGCTGAAGGTAAATATAATTAGTCAGATTTTTAGTGTAATCATGCATACAGTACTGGTTTATAAAACATTTTGCAGAAATCAGGTTTGTAGAAGCAGCTTTCCAAAGATTAACAGTGCAATAAGAGTATATATATATAAAAAAAATGCACTGTATATAACCCCTCTCCCCATGCCACTGTGTCGTATCGCTAATAATCGTCACTTTTGACGGATGGCAAAACCATAAAGAAGAAGAAGGGTAATTATATTATGGAAAATTGCACTAGAAAATCACAATTCTTGTTCTTTAGAAACAATAAATAGTCAATTTTAGGACAGAAGACAATGTATTATCAATGCCCACATGATACCATACTGAGCCACATTTTTGTGACATAATTGACAGATTTTAACAATTGTTTGTTCTAATGTTACTGTTTACAGAAGATACGACTACAGGGTCCCCTTCATGGAATCTGGTCACGCCCTGGTGAACAGGATAAGGTACAACTTCTCCAGCAATCTGGGAAAGCATGTAAGTTTATGGTTGGTTGAAGCTCAACTATTGAAAGAACGGAAATGTGTGTATTGAGAGAGAAGAGGAAACAATCTGAATACAATAATATAGCCATTACTTCAAAGTTATAAAAAAACTGATGTATTATGGTGTGTTAGCATTAACTTTAATGAACAAAATATTAAATTATTTATGATCTCATTTAAATTATCTTTATTTGCTTGTTCTATAGTTACCATCTGTTATATGGTTACAGTGAACCAGTCATCATTTTGATATGAAAATTTAAATTATTGTTAAAGTGAATAATTGATAATTCCCATATTGATATAATCTATTCCTATAATTTCACAGATGACCTAGTCCACTGTGATTTACTGACCACAAGTAAAGGGGAGGCTGTCACATCTATCACAGACATAACTCGGGTCTCTAAAGACCCACGATGTTCAGCTGTTGGCTGCAAGGTAAGTAGCTGAAACAACTGTTAGAACGACAAGCTTAGTAGCTGAAACAACTGTTAGAACGACAAGCTTAGTAGCTGAAACAACTATTAGTACGACAAGCTTAGTAGCTGAAACAACAATTAGAACGACAAGCTTAGTAGCTGAGACAACTATTAGAGTATTAAAATGTTTGAATGTTTACTTATTGATTTGGAGATTGATTAATTCTTGCTTAAAGTATAGACAGAATAATAGATCAGTAGTTGGTAAATCTAGTTGTGTTAGCTATTGAGAGTTACATGTATGGCATGGTATCTACTCCTTGATTTATCATTTTTAGGGGAAATTCGTCACAGCAGTGAAGGGATCTATGCTATATGTTAAGTCAACATTAAAGTCATCAAAAGTGAAAAAGTAAGTACACAAATAAATTTTACTCCTAAATGTTGAACTTGGTTTTTCATTTTTCTGCGATATACTTTATATCTGATTAGATATCTCGATGGTAGAAGTCTTACTATTACAAAGAAATAATCATTTTGGGTAAAATCATGAACTAGCCTTTATTTAATTTCTTTTGTGAAATCTCATGTTATATGTACAATATACATAATATACTACCAATATGATTTCATTAGGATTAATATCCTGAGTACTTTGCAATAGTAAATGTGAATGTGTAATTTGATTAAAGTAATGGAAATTTTATGTTTAAGAAAACTAAAATAATGCACATGAGACATTTATGATTTAAACTGGTTTGACAGAGTGTTTTTATTTAGTAAAGAAAATTAATGGTCTTGTATATGGTAACATTACCTAATCACCCATGGAAACAAAGATGAGACCTTACCCAATCATTGATGTTACCTGTATTTACACGTATAGGATTAGTGGAAGTCTATTGTAGCAATAAGCTTAAAGTGAACAGTCGGGCAAGGATGGCTAAAGTCGGTAAAAATGGTGTGAATGTATCCAGTATAGTTTCTTATGAAATAGAAAAATAAAATCTCTCGCCAAAATCTGTCTGCGTACGAAGAAATTAATTTAAAGTATAGGAATCCTAAAACGTCCTCCCGGCTGACTATGTCCGTGGTTACATTTACACGCAGCCTCGCTTTCAATGCTTTCAACTTTCCTTTACTTTAATGGTCAGAACTGGGAAACTAAGCAGAACTTGGCCGTCGTATTAATATGTGAGAACTTTTGGAAGGCCAATGAACGCATTTAGACTGGTTTTCTTTGCCCGACTATTCATTTTAAATAACATAATTTCACAAATATTCATGTCAGATAAAAATTTGTGTCTTATAAAATGTTTGATTTATAGGTATTCGTTTCCGGACCTCACCTGTGTTGCCTGTCACCCTGTTGACTACTGTATCGCTACAGGAACTGACAGTGGCAAGATTATACTGTGGTATGTGCTGGATTTTATCTTTTACTTTAGGGAATCAAACAGATAGTGGTCAGATTAGAAAAAGATCATTTTTATGTCTCTATAGTAAAATTGTGGATAGCAATGGTAAGGGAGGATGCACTGTTACCTGCATCTTTCTCATATTCCATCCTGTCCCCACAACTCATACTGTTTGTCCTTGAGGAGGGGGATTAACGTCTTTTATGAATATATATTTCTGTAAATTTTTATGACAATAGTGCTTTGTTTTTTACTATGTGCTGAAATCAAAATGTAGATGAGTAGTGAGATATTAAAGAATAAACAATGAATAGTTTTGTGTTGTATACACTTAACGTAGAAAAAAATTTGGAACATCATTTTTTAGATTTTTGTACTTCTTTTAGGTGGAGTTTCCTTGGTGATCAGAGCCATGTTGTCAAGACGACACTTCACTGGCATGCCCTTCCTGTTCTTGATTTGACCTTCACAACAGAAGGTAGGTAAAAACTAAATCAATATTTAATAATGATAATTAATTATTTTGAAATTACACATGATAATAGCTGGTAGGATATAGATCTACAATAGGGGTTTAAATTTTTCTGAGAAATAAAAGGACATAATTAGCATATATTTTGAACGTCTCCAATATTTGATTTTCTCTGTCCACAGGTTCCTACCTACTCAGTGGAGGACACGAATGTGTGCTAGTCAAATGGCAATACAACTCAGAGTACCGTGACTTCCGACCCCGCCTCGGGGCCCCACTGTGTCATGTGACCATCTCCCCAGACAACCTATTGTATGCCACAAGTCACCATGATAACGGTATGTCATGACAACGTTTGCAATGTTTAAGATTGATTTTGACCTATAAGAAAATTATAATTTATCGTTTTGCATACTTTGGTGTACTATGAACTCTAATACCAGTATAGCATACATTTGAAGTTTGATGTTACCAGCTTCATTTCTTCAAAAACTTTAAGTTAAAGAAATTTCTTTAACTTCTGTAATGGTTTCCTTTGGAAAAATTGGAGCTAAGGAATATTCTTGAAACTTGGGCATTAGTGTTTATTTTTGACTACGAGTGTTTATTTTTGACTGTGAATGTTTATTCTTGACACTGAGTGTTATTTTTTTAGTGTGAGTGTTTACTATTGACTTTGTTTATTTTTCCAGTGATCCATCTGCTGTCCAGTAACTTCTCTGTAGTTCAGGTGTTTCAAGGCCTCACGAAAACTAATCTCATCGATAAACAAAATGGCTATCCTGCAGGACTCAACTTTGACCCCAGGTCCAAGGCTCTTGTGCTGAATGGCAAACCAGGACATCTACAGTTCTACTCAGTCCATAGCGACAAACAGTTATACAATGTAAGCTGTTACGATGGTTACTGGTTTATATTTTTGTATCATAATAAATTGTATAAATGGTAAAAGGCATAGCATACATCAGTCCAATTAGATTTAAGGTATTACTGCCACAAGAATTTGAATAGTTTTTGGTTTGATTAGTTTAACGTCCTATTAACAGCCAGGGTCATTTAAGGACGTGCCAGGTTTGTTGGTGGAGGAAAGCCGGAGAACCCAGAGAAAAACCACCGACCAGCGGTCAGTACCTGGCAACTGCCCCACATTGGATTCGAACTCGCGACCCAGAGGTGGAGGGCATGTGGTAATATGTCGGTACATCTTAACCACTCGGCCACCGCGGCCCCGTTAATTGGAATAGAAATACAGCTTAAAATGGCAGCAATTAGAATAACTGTTTCTATTGCAACAAGCCATTGTTCAATGTAATGTGCAGACAAAAAAGTATTTACTAATTTAATCATGTTTCCGATTTCTTTTCCAGTTGGACATAGTTTGTCAGAACTATATTTCTGCAGAAAATGTGAAGCGTCCATTGGACGTGACTGAAGTTGTAAAAGCTGAATTCAACAGTACGGGCAGCTGGCTAGCAACTGTCGAGTACTGGGACAACAAGGTCATGACCCCAGAGTTACGACTCAAGTTTTGGCTGTACAACTCCGAAACACAAAGGTAGAAAAATCATGTGTATGTTTGAAGGATTGTATAGAAGTAGAAATGATAAACTATACTCCTCCTCAAAGCTTACCAAAGAAGACAAGTCATATGTAGATTGTTTAGCAATAGAAATGTAACATTTCTGATATATTAGTACTGTAGCAGGATTGGACTGCATGGTCGTCGGTCATCAGTATCCAGGTAGCTCAATTAATAGGACATCAAGTTTGTATTTAAATGCTTTTAATATCTTGGAAAAGTATATTATTGAACAAGCGATTAAATATCTTAAATATGTCTACTTTCAGGTACACATTGAATACCACAGTTGAAGTCCCACATGATAAAAAAGTAACGTGTTTACGTTTCCGTCCTGATGACTTCAGTGGTATCGACGAAGACCCGATGGTGGTAACAACAAGTTTAGATGGCAAATTCAAAATCTGGTCCAACATGGATGACACAAATATTTACAGTAAGTGTAGACATGAAGAGAGAAGAGACAATATAGAAATTATTTCTTTTCACTGTGCAGAGTTTTAATAATTTAGCTAAGCGTTGATGTTTTATCAATTTCATAGAGTATGAAAAAAAATTGTTTCCCAATTGTCTGAATCTGTGCCGTGGATTCTCACAAAAGTTTGCAAACAAAATAAATTAATGCATGATTAATTGTTTTGAATTACATGATAAAACTTTATTACTTTAAGAATCAGAAAGTGAGATTTAGTAGGAAAACAAGCACAAATTCATTATTTAAACTTTCATTTTTGTTTGTTGTTTGCTGGATTTTGAAACAGACATTAATTGCCTTCTGGCTGTCAAACAAACAATAATACACTTTTAATTTGATATGTAAATTTTAGGAGCCAACACCAGATGGAGCTGTGAGTCTGTAGGGTTCTACCACGACCAGCCGGCTGGGACGTGTTCCTTCACAGCGGACGGATCTCTACTTGGGGTGGCGTTCGGGACCAGCATCACACTGTGGGACCCGGACAATAACGTACTGAGGGAGACAATGAGAAGTCAGCAAGGGCAGATAGTGTGAGTGAATAAATAGTCCCTGTATTACGGTCACTGGAAGAAAAATAGGCGTTGAAAACATATCAATCATGTACTGTTGAACCTTGTTATCATTGGTCTTTCAAGTGCTGGATTCAAATGTTAGATTTGAAGATTGATCAGATAAATAAATACATTTACAACGAACCTCTGGGGAGCAATAAAAATCACTTTATTATAAGCATAATTTGTGATACACATATTACAAATATCCTTGGCAGGGAATGAGAATTACTATATTAAAACCACAAATTCAGTGTAAGCATGTTCTTTATAAACATGTTTTAGAGTACTGTTTATGACCAGTGATCATCTTTGGTCAAAAATGCCTCAGTTGGAATGAATTGCATGTAAACCATTTCTATTATTTCACAAATCAGATTTTCACCTTGATGTCTATCTGCTAGGGGCTGTTCCAGCAAAACATACCTTTATGGCACCCAGGGAAGGCACTTTAAAAAATAATATGTGTTGTGGTGGGTTCAAAATAAAATCACTTCTGTGCCAGGGTGTCATTTCAATAAAATCACTCTTTTGGGTGAGTCTATCTGAAGCATTTGTAACTTTTTGATATAAAATGCAAAATTTGCGTTTTAAAGTGTTGCTGTCAGTCATCCTGACTACAAAATTAACTGTTGAGAGAAATATTTATTTCTAACAATACTAATGTGTGGTTAATCTTCAATAAAAAACAAATGTTTTATTTTCTGGGTGTTCTGATACAATAATGACAGAATATTTATCTAAAACATACTATATTCAATCAAACTTGGCAATGATACAGAGAAACAATTGTTTAATTTGGGAAAAATACTGTTTTCATCAACAGATCTTTATTTAAATTCACTGGTATTAAGTCAAGGAAAAAGTGGCAGTTCACAAGTTTAAGTGTGAATATTCAAATGTCTACTCTTGCATTATGCTTGTGCAATACTTCGATATCTTTAGTAGGTTTTCCACTGGCTCTAGGAAGATTGTACCTTTATACAAATTAAGTAATAGATGTAGCATATAAAACAATAGTTCACTGCACCATATACAGTACAATTTTGTCCTAGGACTCATCGGTGATGGTAGAAATCTAAATATGTAAATCCAAAAAGAGATAGAGCAAAATAAAAAAATTAAATGGCTTCTATGCCATGGCCTCCTTCACAAAAAAAACAAACAATAGATATGTGGAGGGGGGGTGGCAACAAAATTGGGTGAAATCGCTTCTATCGGTAGGTCTCCCAATTTCAAAGTGCCTTCCCCCCTACCATGTATGATTTGCTGGAACAGCCTTAATTTGAAGTCTCTAGAGTATTTCACTCTGACCTCCAGCTTTCCTCCCCATATCTTGCAACATCACTGTAATGACCAAGGCTGTTCATTGGACCATCTAGGTATTGATTTAATGATACTGACATGAGCATTTTGATATGTTTACAGGTTTATGGAGTTTGGTAAGATGTCCTGTAGCCAATACCTCGTCACCACTACAAAGTCAAATGTAACGGTCTGGAACCTTATTACCTGTGCAGGTGAGCTGACAAAGTCAAAATTTAAAATAGAAAGTCATTAATCTTATTAATACCAAGGACAGGTATCAGAAAATGTTGGTGTTTGTACTAACAGGGCCAAGAGTGGGATATCAGAAAATATTGAGTGCTTGTTCTAACAAATAAAATGAACAAATGGAAATAATGTATAACCGTGATTGCGTTTCAGTTGTATGGAGTGCCAGTTTGAAGACGACACACTTAGTGGCTGACCCTCTCAGTGACATCATGGCCGTGTTTGGAGAAAATAGGGGTCGTAAGTAATTAATAGAATACAATTTTGGTCCGGATACTCTAATCCGGGACAAAGATATCTGAACTTCTGGTGGTAATACGATATCTCAATCTTAGGGAAGACAGTCTGAACCTACTTTACAATTGTCATGTTATATTATTTATGCGATGACATCAAGGCAATACATGTTCTGTGTTGAGGTCATGGTAATAAAATTCCAGTGCATTTTGTCCATGTTTTAACATTTTTGTTAAGTTTCAAGTGTAAATTCAACAAGTGAAAACGATAAGAGAAAACTAACCGCTTGCCCCCGTTGGAGTGAGAGAAAAAGCATATCCGGAAAAGATTTTTAGTCTCTGAAACACTGACAATTTAAAAAGCTTACCTTTGAGTTGAGATTCCACTCTCACTATAAGAGTGGTTGAAATATTCTATAAATCTCAACTAAAGCCTTGTGTAAGAGTTAAGACTTTCAGCATAAAGCTTGCTGTGTAGTGACTAGCCATTATATACCAGGTAGTTTATTGTTTTTTTCTCTTTTGATTGGAACCAAATATAATTTTATGGTAAGATTTTTCATTCAATTTCTCTATCTTAATTACGTAATCCATGAAATGTGCATCATATTTGAAGTTTTTGATGATGTTATGAGTGATATTGCAATTTTTAAACTGAAATAGAAGTGCAAACTAGCTGTCAGTTAATCCCAGTAAGGGCTGTTCTAGCAAAACATATATGGCACCCAGGGAAGGCACTTTAAAAAATAGTATGTGCCATGGTGGGTTCAAAATAAAATCACTTCTGTGCCAGGGTGGCGTTTCAATAAAATCCCTTCTGTGGGTGGGTCTATCTGAAGCATTTGTAACATTTTGAAAGAAAATGCAAATTTTATATTTTATAATATATATGTTGCTCAGTCATCCTGACTAAAAAAATACAAAAATAAATATTGAAAAAAATGTTAATTTCTGACAATATTTAATGTGTTGTTCATCTTCAATAAAAAACAATTATTTTATTTTCTGAGTATTTTGATATAATAATGATAGACTATTTATCTAAAACATATTATATTCATTCAAATTTGACAATGGTACAAAGAAACAATAGATTAGTTTTGGCAAAATAACAGATCTTCATTTAAATTCACTGGTATTAAGTCGAGGAAAAAATTGCAGTTCACAAGCTTAAGTGTGAATGTTCAGATGTCTACTTTTGCATTATGCTTGCGAAACACTTCAGTATGTTTAGAAGATTTTACGCTGGTTCTACAAGGATTGTACCCTTATACAAATTTAGTAGTAGATGCAGCATATCAAACAAAAGTTCACTGCACAATATACAGTGCAATTTTGTCCTAGGACTCTTTGGTGATGCTAGAAATCAAAATGTGTAAATCCAAATACACAGGGCTCGAATTTTACATTTTTTGCCACTTGCTAAAAATAGCAAGTGCCATAAATTTTTACTTGCTAAAATATATTTTTCACTTATAATTAATGTCCGTATTCAAATTACAGTTTTGTTATATATAAAAACCTTTATTTTTGCATGATGATGTGAGGTGTATAAGTACATAATAAATATCAACAATATTACTGTAAGAACTGGGCCCCCATATTTTCCATTACAACAATTTTTCACAATCATTATGCCATTTTTACAGTTGTCCCTGATAAAAACCACTTGCTAAAATAAGCAAGTGCATATTTTTTTCACTTGCTATTCTGGTATATCTACTGTCTTGCAAAAAGCAAGTAAAACAGCCTGAAATCCGAGCCCTGATACAAATCGGAGTGAAATAAAAAATTAAATCGCTTCTATGCCATGGTCTTGTTCACAAAAAAATAGATATGTGTGTGGGTCAACAAAATTGAAAATCACTTCTATCGGTGGGTCTCCCAATTTCAAAGTGCCTTCCCCCCCTACCATATGTTTTACTGGAACAGCCCTAAACACTTTGTTGGAGTAATCCTATCAAAATATGAAAATTTTACTCTGGATCACATCTTTTTCCCCCTTTTTTTTCAGTGTTTGTGTTTAAACCCTCCAATCCTACCTACGTGTATTCTCAAAGAAATATTGGTGATGATATAGAAGGAGCAGCTTTTATTCCTCAACAAAACAAGAGTTCCATTGAACAAGGGGGACAACTTTCGTGGCAGTCAGAATCCCAGTTGTACTGGATGACAGAGAACCAGGACTTGATGACCTTGACAAGGGAAGCAGACGAAGAAACAACATTAAAACAGGTACATTCTTCTGCTCATTCCATACCTTATTTCATATGAATATTCACATAGTTCAGAATACACGGACGTATCAATATTCTACTCTGAAAATTATAAGATTATTGTGTTTAGAAAACTTTCAAAATTATTGTATTTAGGCAATTTTTTTCCGTTCCATGCTTTGGCATTTCATTTGAACTACATGTATTTTGGATTTTTATTTCTATACCGAAAAATTTTCCCTTGTTCTGTTGTTGTGAATATAGGCACCAGTAAGGAAGTTAGTAGCCATATTCTCCTAATTATACATTATGATATTTAATGTCTTTTCTGGTTTTACAATTCTAGATACCTGTGAAAATCAACCTTCCACAAACTCCATTCAGTGTCCTACTGTCCAGCGAGCGCAAGAGAGGATTTGAACCGACGGAACATAAAGATTTAGATAGCAAAGTGTACACAACGGCAGCACAGTTTACGGCACAGGTAAGGGGAAATAAGATAAATTTTACTTTACATTCAGAATTATAATACAGTATAACCCCTCTAACTCGAACCCGCTTTCCTTGAATAACACCCATTCGTCAAACTTATCTCATGGTCATGACCGTGTCCCTATATATTTCATGTAACAAAACCCTGGATATCTCAAACACCTTTTAATCAAATACCCCTTATTCCTCAAACAGAAATATATCCCTGTGTTTAAATCATGTATTCATTGAACAGGCTCCGATTTCTCGAAACAAAAGTACAGACTTAAGACTTAAGTTTTTCTCCTTATGTAACTTATGTTGATAAAATCGACTTAAGTCAAATTTTGACTTAAGTTTGTTTCGAGAAATTTTCAAATGCTCATTTTATGTAATGCATATTTTTTAGCCTATTCAGAAAGTACTAAAGGGATCTTTTTCAAATTTCACATGTAAGTTCCCCTGAGGCCCTAGTTGTGCATATTGCATTTTAGGACGGATCGGTCAACAAAATGGCCGACAGGCGGCCATCTTGGATTTTGATAGTAAAAGTTTGTTACCGCTAATTCTCAGAAAGTACTGAAGATATCTTTCTCAAATTTTATATGTAAGTTCCCCTAGGACCCTAGTTATGCATATTTTTAGCCCACCATCATCAGATGGTGGGCTAAATCGCCTTTCGTCCGTGGTCCGTCCATCCGTCCGTTAACAATTCTTGTTACCGCTATTTCTCAGAAAGTACTAAAGGGATCTTTTTCAAATTTCACATGTAAGCTCCCCTGAGGCCCTAGTTGTGCATATTGCATTTTGGGACGGATCGGTGAACAAGATGGTCGACAGGCGGCCATCTTGGATTTTGATAGTAAAAGTTTGTTACCGCTAATTCTCAGAAAGTACTGAAGATATCTTTCTCAAATTTTATATGTAAGTTCCCCTAGGACCCTAGTTGTGCATATTACATTTTAGGACTGATAGGTCAACAAAATGGCTGAGAGGCGGCCTTCTTGGATTTTGATAGTTAAAGTTTGTTACTGCCAATTCTCAGAAAGTACTGAAGGGATCTTTTTCAAATTTCACATGTAGGTCCCCTAGGGCCGTAGTTGTGCATATTACATTTTGGGACCGATCAGTCAACAAAATGGCCGAGAGGCGGCCATCTTGGATTTTGATAGTTAAAGTTTGTTACCGCTAATTCTCAGAAAGTACTGAAGGGATCTTTCTCAAATTTCATATGTGAGTTCCCCTAGGACTCTAGTTGTGCATATTGCATTTTGGGACCGATCGGTCAACAAAATGGCTGACCGGCGGCCATCTTGGATGTTGATAGTTAGAGTTTGTTACCACAATTTCTCAGAAAGTACTGAAGGGATCTGTCTCAAATTTCTTATGGAATTTCCCCTAGGGCCCTAGTTTTGCATTTTGCATTTGGTAACTGATTAGTCAACAAGATAGCAGACCGGCCGCCATCTTGGATTTTGATATTTATCACTATTTGTCAGAAATTATTGAAGGGATATCTCTCAAATTCCATGCATAGGTTCCCCTTGAGCCCTAGTTGTGCATAGTACCTTTGGGACTGATCGATCAACAAGATGGCCAACCGGCCGCTATCTTGGATTTCACCGCTGTTTCTCAGAAAGTAATGAAGCGATCTGTCTTAAATTTCGTATGTAGTATGTTTGAAAAAGTTTGAAAAGCAGGGAAAAGATCCCTCTTTCCATTGTCAGACATAGATCATTCTTTGGTGGGTGCCAAGATCCCTCTGGGATCTCTTGTTCCAATTTGATATTGCTATCAAAAACCACTTTTATAGTAATTCAAAATGCTGAAAATCATGGTAATTAAAATGTCATTGACACAAATTGTTTGTCATAAACTGAGACCAGACATTTTGATTGTCGATGATCGTTCATTACCAACTTCGGATGGGTCGAATACTCTGTATTCCTCGGAATGTTGGTCCCCTGTTGTTCGAATTATAGGGGTTTTACTGTATTATAATCAAAATAATCAAAACTTCACATCTTGAATGCTTCCAGATAACTGTTCTTAACAATTTTGTCTTGTAAAGAATACAATCTTCATATACATGTATTTAGATTGAGCATTACTTGTAGTAATATTTTATTTCAGTTACTGGAGACTGCCTCCCATGTACAAGCCCCTGTGACAAGTTTATGTCACACCTTTATAAACTCACTTCTCATCCGTGATGATGCACACAGGTAAGTTGGAAATTCAAAATTATTTGTGTATTTATGCTGCATAAAGCCTTTATATATGTTAAATACAACAGTAAGCTGTCATTTAAATGTCGTTTCATTTTTTATTAAGGCCTAGTGAGATATTCATCTTGCATCATTCATGGAAAGAATTTAGTACTATTTAATGCATCTTAATCTTGATATAAGATCATGGGTTAAATATTCAATTTGCTTTACTAATAACCTGATTTCTGAAATCCACAATTTTATTTCAATATTTAACACAACATGTACACACTGTAGATGAACAATGCAATTTGATTTGGTTATACATTGTAGTGAAATGTTGTCTTTGATTCCAGCATAAGTTTGTAGACTGATAAAGCAGTCTTCTGTGTGTATACAAATGTTACATTGTATTTGTTATTTTATTTCAGCAGTGGAGAAGAAAGAAAGGATGAAGATGATGGTGATGCATCAGATGAGGAAGAAAATGTGACAAATTCTGATTCAGACTCGGACATGGAAGTTGATAACAAAGAGGAAGCTGTGGCAAAAAACAATGAAACAACCAAAGGAAAAGCAGACATACAGAAAATTGAAGGAAAAGGAGACACACAGAAAATTGTGGAACAAGTGGACTTGTGTGAGATTCCCAACTTAGACTGGTACTCTGCTGGACTTAAAACATGATTCACGGAATAAGTGATATGTTATAGATTAAACGATTTGTTCATGACTTCTATCATGTTCACATTGTGAAGTATTAAGATGCATATGGTGCATCCGAGTTTCTACCACAATAGGCGGTGTTGTTCAACTCTCAGGACATTGAATATACACTGCAGCTGTTGATTAACAATTTGTTAACACCACACGTGGTATAAACTCTGTACACATTCTGATTAGCCGACATGGTGAACTTTGACCGAACAACTTCTTTCTCAGTGTCACGTCATCATTGTCAACGCCATCAATAATCAAATGATGCTATTCTATGTTGTGATCGCCGCTTGACGTCCAAAACTGCTGTTGGAAAGCATATGCGTCTTGGTCATTGTGTTAAAATATAAATTTTAAAAAATGTGACATTTACATGTTAAATTGACACTAAGTACTGATAATACATATTGACGGACAAGAATTTCACAGATGAGTTTCGTAGATTTCACATGTATGAAACGAACTTGGTGATCTTGATGGTAATGGCTTGATGATTATCTGGCGGGAAATAGATGATGCTGTGTTGTGCGAATGCTTTTACATGTATACATGCAGTCCAACATTTAGTTTTATTTTCTGGAAGCAACTGAAGATTTGAACTCAATAAGACGTTGAATGAGTATTATTTCCCCCTATAGATATTCCTAATTAGAAGAATTTGATATCGATGATTTCTTTATCAAACGATGACTTTTGAATACTAATTAGTGTCTTTTTACTGTGATATATATATTACTACACCTTATTTGCATATTTCGGTAAATACACGTTACCGTATCCCCGCCGTATTTCTATCGGCTAAAAACGAATATCATTGTGGTAGAAACAGGTCACACTACTCTTGGTTGTTGAATATTGAATTTATTCCACACTCGCAAGTTATTTTTTAAAAGTTTTTTTGTAACTTTTAAAAAATAACTCAATCGTGTGGAATAAATTCAATATTGAACAACCACTCATTGTGTAACCTCTATGTATATGATGTAACACTCCAGCATATCGTGTCTTGGAGGTCAGTCGACAATACATGGTATACCGGTGCCCTGCATTATTACAAATATTTTGTGCCTTCCAATATGGGGTTTAGATCCCAAAACGACATCAGTTAAGTATGATTTACCGTCGATTAGTGATTATGATGTTACACTTTCATGTGATTTTGTCAAATGTCGTTGTCACCAAAAAGGTGGGACTAATCTATGGTCAATCATACTTTATCCACAGCATTTTGAGATCTCAAAACCACCATGTTCTTATCCTTTCTTACAAAGGTACTTATGCAATAAACATGCATCACAGGCATCACAGGTTTTGGGGCCGCGATGACCGAGTGGTTAAGATGCCTCGACATATTACCACAAGCCCTCCACCTCTGGGTTGCGAGTTCGAATCCCGTGTTAGGCAGTTGCCAGGTACTGACCGCTGGTCGGTGGTTTTTCTCCGGGTACTCCGGCTTTCCTCCACCAACAAACTTGGCACATCCTTACATGACCTCAGCTGTTAATAGGACGTTTAACCAATAAAACCAATCACAGGTTTCCTTGAGAATATTGATCTCTGGTAGAGTATATGGTTAAATCTGCTAGAGAATGGTTCTTCAAATTAGACAAATGAGGCTGTAAGTATATAGACACATTTAATGACGAATGGATTTGATTACATGTATTTTTCACAAGTTAATGGTAATTTCACACCAAGTTTCACATTTCAGTTTATGCATACAAATGACTGAGAAAAACAAAACATACAATTTTGACCAGTTTTACACGATACATGGTCACAATCATTATATGTAAGCAAATATTGAAAATATAAAAATAATGTCATCCATCACTTTTGTAAAATATTTTTGTAAAAAAGTATTTTATTAATTTATAATATGTATGGCACACATTCATGTCATGAGGACAAATGTCTATGATTGTAACAACACAAAATTGGTCAGTTTACATAATACATAAGTTATGTATACAATACAATTAAAACATTTACTGATTTAGAGTTTTAATAACTCAACATAATGCACATAGTTCATATGTATCACATAATCCCCCTGATATCCAGTGATTTCGCCCATGTAATATTTTTGCGTATGTCACTAGTAATATGACCTGGAGCGATTCTCATTGGCTGGAAATTCATTGTGACGTCAGACAGAAACAATAAAACAACGTCAGGAAAAATGACATGACATCAGGATTACGAGGACAGCGGGAAAAATGACATGACATCAGAGTGCCTCTGCTAGATTTTTGAAATACATATGCATTATGACATGAAATTCTTTGTTATGTAGGTATTGTAGTTATGTGAAAAAAAGTATCTTGAATTTGTGTTCATTTCATATGAGATTTTATGAAACTCGTCTCGAAGTTTTAATTTTTACTCGCCAAGGCTCACAAAAAATAAAAAAACTTCTTCATAAAATCTCATATGAAATGAACACCCATGTAAGATCCTATATGTAAAGCCTATTAGGGTCACATTGAAAGCAAATATCATGTTATTTCATTTTAATGATAGCTACCGGTAAGTTGTTATTTCAAAACACTGGGTTGTTACAACGAGGTAATAATTTTTCAATGTGACCCTAACAGGTGTCACTATTTCGTGTAGCTGCAATATTGTAGCTCAAAAGACTTTAAGACAGAAAATGCTGTAGTCTTTAGAGCTACAATTGGTGCCTATATATTACTGCTAATGGAGCAAAGTGATGATTATGCAAACCATTATAAAACGTTAGTTTGCATTTTATCGTACTTGTTTGATATCACTTACCTTCTAGGCAATAAAACTGAACCACATAAAATATCAAATTCTCATCGAGGCATTTATTTTTTACATAATACATATGAAAATAATATATATGATAAATATGGAATTTATACGGCAAGTTTACAAATTGTGAATTTGACGTCTTGTGAGGGGTACGGTAGATATTAAGAATGGTAGTTATGTTTGTTTTGGACAAAAATAATATATAAATGCATGTATACGCATAAAATAATTGGAAACCCACAAAAAAGTAAAGAAAACTGTGCCCGAGTGATTTTTGGAGGCAGTGCTCCACAACAACACATAGGGACCAATTCGTACCCGGCCGAAAGGTATAGTAGGCCGGGTACGTATATTCGTTCTATATTTCGTGTATCTATACTTATTCTGATAAAAACAAAATGTAAACAAGAAACAATACAATATTTGGTCAGTTATGCAAATGGAGTTATGCATATAAACTGCATAAGGGAAGTACTTTTTTATCGAAGACGATTCTTATTGTTTCCAATCGTAAGAAAAAAATTATCTGAAAATGTTATAATCTATTTAAAAATGAACCCTCCGATTTATAACTAGATTGCAAACCTTGCATTGGTTTAAAGAGACAATTCAGTGAGGCGAATTCTGTTGAATAACCACAAAGCAAATATGACATAACTGTATTGTTCTACATTCCTTATGAAACATATAACAAGAAATATTGATAAATTTCACGATGTGGTTACACTAGGTAAGAATTTTGATTGATACCGTTGAAATTCCAAATTTTTGATCAATACGATATAGCAGGTACAAAATGTACGCTGTACCCATACCCGAGCCAAAGTCACACACGTTTAACAATTGCAATACATAACCACTAAGGAGTTGATGAAATTATTTTTTAGACTAAAACATGAGGTAAACGCAATACTATAAGAGCGATATGAGCTGTTCAAGACATAAATTCCTTTACTACACTATATATATAGCTAGCAAGGGTCAAGGTTTGGCATACAAGACATCCGATCACCATGTGTAATGGCGGACAGCGAGCAAGTTTGAACATTTCACATACATTTCACTACAATGGGCTTTTCTGGCATATCAAAGTAAAAACCAACTAATCTAATTTCTATTAGAACTGGTTTGTTTCCGAAATATGTGCAAATTTCAATGTACTCTTAGACTGAATTGTTCCTTTAAATTTAATTTTGACACTTTTAAAAGAACAAAAAATAGGAAATAGTGATTTAGATATTAATTAATGTAATTTACCAGGTACCAACTTCAATATGTTTACACATATAATATTTTAACAAAAAACATTACAATACTCATACAACTGACCTATAAGTGACTGTCTGAATGGTACAGTTGTTTGACATGCTACATTTGTACCCCTAGCCCTCCTTGCTCAAAGTGGCAAATTCTGGGTGTTTACATATTTTAAAGCTTATGTAAATTGCTTGCCTCTGACTATTGGAATGTGTTTTTGTCTTGGAAGTTTGGCTTCCTACACCGTTACAATGTAAACACTAGCTGCCATAACTCTTAATCTTGAGCAACCACATATAATGTCTGGATGAAAATGTTAATACGCGTGACTACGATAAACACAATGATTTATTTTCTAAAAACTCCAAAATTCTTAAAATTTCCACCATATAAAAATGTATAAAAAATTGATAAAAGAGTAGAAATATTTCATTTTTGTAACAATGATATATTAAAACATAACTTGACAAAAGTCTATGACTTGATTTGTACATAATTCTCACAACAAGCAAATTATAATTCAAGCACTTTTGTTCAAAAAATATTTCGAATCTCACTAACATGATTGAAACCCCAAAAAGTAGCATAAAAATATATTTTTACTTAAAAAAATAAACCGAAAATAAAAAATCAACACCTACAAGGAGTTTTATTAGCACTAACAATAATTGGTTTTTCATTGTTCTATGTCTAGTACAAAAGTAGTTAAAAAAAGAACACATGACCAGAATTCAGAAAACATTGCAAGTCTAAGCTGAAAAAATCAATCTCATTTTTTCCTGCTCATTAAAGATTTGAGAAATTTTCTAACTACCTAAGAATAGTTATGAATATTTACAAGAAAAACATAAAAGCCTTCAGCAAACAGAATTCAAGTGATTTCATCAAACATTAACATCAAACATCAAATTCTTTTTCATCCTCTGGATGAGTAAACTGGATGTTTAAGTTAGCAGTAAACGTTTGAATAAAATCATTATTGTAGATTATTTACATCAGCAGTACATTTATATCATAGCACTCTAAGGAGACAGATTGTATACAAACTTATTTTCATGTATACTAAATATTTTTCAAAATTGATTTAACTTCGCAATTTACAGCTTAATAATTCCATTGTCCTTACAGCTGAAATATATGTTTTGCAATGATAGATTTTCACGAATTCTAATCGCCCGCAATATGTGCTCTATTGAACGGAGTGGTTATAAGAATCTGTATTTTAATCAGATTGTATATGCAAAATTTGATATTACACGAAAATAAGTTTGTTTAAAGCAGACTTTTTATCTGAATGTATATTTTAAAACTGCAGTCATTCAAGATAAAGAGATTTAGTCAAAGTTGTCCATGTACATGGCATCTGTACGGAGGTTTCTCTTACCATACTGCCATCTTTATCTCTCAATAATCTCGGCATACGATACTTGTTTGTGTGAGCGAATGTGTATCTAACCTTCATAAGCATTGTCTCCACAGAATCTGACCGGTAGTTGTCTTGGAATTGACTGACCACTTCCTGGAGGAAATGTGAGCCAGAGGACTGGTCTCTGAATGACAGGAAACCTGGAAAGAGAGTACCATTGCTATCAATTTTGATTTTAGAATTGATCCTTGGTTAGAATTTTGTTAAAAATAACATCATTTAGTTGTCCTAGACTGAAACGAGAAGTAATGGGCATATTAAATTTAAGTGAGTCATTGGCTTACACTTCTTGTTTTACAGTGTATAACCTACTCTCTGGAACAGATTGTGATAGAGTTACCTACCCTTGGAATCAGGTTTTGATTCATCCTCGATACTCTAGGGGTTCCATTATACGACTCTTTTGATGTACATCAAAAGACTCAATTACCTGTTCTGTTGCCTCCAGTTTTACTATGAAATAGTTCAGGGGTGTAGAGATTGTAAGTGATCAGAACCCCTGGAGTATCGAGGACGGTTTTGATTGTAAGTACAATATTTGTGATAGAGTTACCTACCCTTGGAATTGGAATTTGATAATAAGGTCAATATTTGTGAGAGAGTTACCTACCCTTGGAATCGGATTTTGATTGTAAGTTCAATATTTGTGAGAGAGTTACCTACCCTTAGAATTGGAATTTGATTTAAGTTCAGTATTTGTGAGAGAGTTACCTACCCTTGGAATCGGATTTTGATTGTAAGAGCAATACTCTAGAATATTATAAGGTTTTTGGATTTTTGGTCCAACATATAGAAAAGCCAATGATAATGTATTTTAAGGCTTTTTATCTGACAGATAGAATAGCCAATTGTAGAATATGATCTGACCAGGAGTAGTAGCCCACATGATGAGTAACTCAGCATCTACTGGGATGGATATTCTCACAGAAGCAGGAGGAATGGTTGTTCCCTGGGGCTCTACCTCCATAGGATCGTCGTCCGGAACTACTTCCCCTTGGGTTTGTTTGCCTCTACAAGCCTGTACCCTTTGGTTTGTCTAAATAAAACAACATAATCCATTATACATGGTTCGCACAGATTTTCAAACCAAATTCAGCACTTTTCAAGCACTTTTCCAGCACCTTTTCTAGATTTTCAAGCACTACTTTTTCTTCTACATTGGACTTGAAATCAGAATTTCAGAAAACATGCTACAATTTTGCAAGCAATTGTTAGTACAATTTGTAAGAGTAATTAGATTCAATTACACATTCTTATCAAACAACAAGTCAAAAACTTACTGGATTGTGACAACAAATAAAAAAAGCACTTTTAATGACCCATTCAAGCACTTTAGGACCCCAAACTCCAGCAACTGTACGAACCATGTTATAGGAAGAACTGTGATATTGAAACATACGCAAAGAAATAACTTCATCTATGGTACAGATTCTTTGAACCATACACATCAATACTTTAATCTTTTTATTTATCTTTTAATTTAATTAAATTGATTTTATTTGATTATTTGTTTGCCTCTAAGAGCCTGTACCAGAAACCCCATGGTGCTGTCTCAAATAAAATCAAAATATTCATAATTCTCATACACATTCAGTAGTTATTTTCATCATGCACCGTCCGTCGTCGTGCGCCGTCTGCCGTCCACCGTGCGGTAACTTTTCATTCTAACAACTTCTTCCCAATAACCAGAAGGCCAAGGGTACTGATATTTGGCCTGTAGTATGCTAGGATGAAGGGGTACCAAGTTTGTTCAAATGAATGACCTTGACCTTCATTTAAGGTCACAGGGTCTGTGGTATAATATATATAAATGATAAGAATTTTAGAGTTTGAAATTTGGACTCATATATTATTATTTACATGTGCGGCTTTCAAGTGAATATGTTACATAGTGTAGGTCAAGCACATGTGTTTCATATTTACAATAGTATATGTACGTACATGTAAAGTCTATTGGAAACCACCTTCTGTTAGGGTCATTGTATAACTACTAATTACATAGCCATGTTGTTAATTATGATACAGGATAAGTCCTAATGATTAACCATGTTTCACTATGTTATACAGCAGCTACATTGGTATCAACTGTTCCAGGTATTGGGTATCATACCCAAATATTGACATATCTTATCCCGATGTACTGCTATATTAACTCGCCAATAATCTCTGTACAGAATCGATTCCTAAGACTCCAATAAACGTATCGTACCATTCACTTAATCTGCGTTGGAGTTCTACATCTACACACGCAACAACCTACGAAACTACATCATAGGTCAAATAGGCTAAAATCTTTAAGCAACTTCTTCTCAAGAACCAGAAGGCCCAGGGCACTGATATTGGGCCTGTAGCATGCTGGGATGAAAGGCTACCACGTTTGTTCAAATGAATGACCTTGACCTTCATTCAAGGTCGCAGTGGTCAAAAAGGCTAAAATCTTTAAACGACTTCTTCTCAATAACCAGAAGGCCCAGGGCACTGATATTGGGCCTATGGCATGCTGGGATGAAGGGCTACCAAGTTTGTTCAAATGAATGACATTGACCTTCATTTAAGGTCACAGGGTTCAAATAGGCAAAAATCGTTTAAACAACTTCTTTTGAATAACTAAGAGGCCTAGAGACCTGATATTGGGCCCTTGACATCCTTGGATGAAGGGCTATCAAGTTTGTTCAAAGGAATGACCTTGATCTTCATTCAAGGTCACAGGGGTCAAAAAAGCTAAAATCTTTAAAAACAACTTCTTAAGAACTAGAAGGCCAAGGATACTCATATTGGGCCTGCAACATGATGGGATGAAGGGCTACCAAGTTTGTTCAAATGAATGACCTTGACCTTCATTCAAGGTCACAGGGGTCCAATAGGCTAAATTCTTTAAGCAACTTCTCTCAACAACCAGAAGGCCCAGGGTACTCATATTGGGCCTGTAGCATGCTAGGATGAAGGGCTACCAAGTCTGTTCAAATGAATGACTTTGACCTTTATTCAAGGTCGCAGGGGTCAAAAAGACTAAAATCTTTAAACAACTTCTTCTCCAGAACCAGACGGCCCAGGTTACTGATATTAGGCCCTTGACATGCTGGGATGAAGGGCTACCAAGTTTGTTCAAATGAATGACCTTGACCTTCATTCAAAGTCACAGGGGCCAAAATGGCTAAAATCTTTAAATGACTATGTTGTATTGTGCCAATAGTCAGATGACCGTTAAGGCCCATGGGCCTCTTGTTATTTGGAACATACCGTAATTTTCTTGTGATTATACTCCCATTGTATGAAACTTACCTGCAAATGTATTTATTTCATCATTTTTAAAAAAGCTGAAAATCCTGTCGTATGGGTATGTTTGTTTTTCCTCCTTTTCATTCATGGAATCATGTGGGTATATCCCTTCCTGTAACAGAACAGTGAGATAACAAACTGAATAACATTTTCTGCCAGTCTATACAAGTTCTAATGTCATCATACTAGAACATCATTACCTTATAATAAAACAAGATATGGTTTGATTTGATTACTTTAACATCCTAGCCTAGGTCATTTAAAGTGAATATTCCTTTTGACCATTGAAATCATGTAAAAGCCCCGTGTGATTTAAGCACAGTTATAACTATAAATTTGTACAACTCTTTAAAAGCAAGGCTGCGTTGAAATGTCAGCAAGGACATAGCCAGCCGAGAAGGTATTTTAGGATTCCTATTCCGAATTTGCATATTACAGAGTTATCTGCACTTGCGGGTAGGTATTGATTGTGAGTCATGTGTTTGTGATCATAACGTCATACGTTTCGGAGAAAACAATGTGAATTGTGCTCACAAAATAATGACATAACAATCGATACCTACCCAAAAGGGAGCAAACTCTGTAATATGCAAAGAAGGAATAATAGAAATGAGTTTCTTCACATGCAGAGCAATTTTGATGGGATTTTTTTTTTTCTATTTCATAAGAAATTATAGTAGATATCTTTATGCCATTTTTACTGACTTAAGCCTTCCTCTGCTTGACTATTCCAGTATTATTCCAGAAAGTGGAACTTAATAAGAAGTCTTAAATAGGTCTGTCATTGGAAAATTGTGATTGGATAATTCTACGTAACGGCCACCACAACTGCTATGGCAACACATTGTTTATTTGTGTGCCAAAAAGAAAAAAGAAGAATCCTTCACAAGATACAGTTGAGAAGATACCTTATTTCCATGGCTCATAACTGTCACCACCAGACAGTAATACTTGTCAGCTGTTTCACTATCACAGAGACGTTCCTGCAAGCCTCCCAAATATCGGTCTAGTTTGTCGTATGTCAAATCTTGTCGAGTTTCCACTTCCCAATGTAGATTGTCTTTGAAAAATCCCTTCAACTGCCTCTCATCTTCCAATGTACCTAAACAATTTCAACAGAGAATAACATTTGAACAAAAAAAAATCACAGAAAAATTTAGATACTGCCACCATGAATTCCATTGAAACAGTTGATGATACCAGTTGTACACATAAGTGCTGACCAAATCTGTAAAAATTTCAGAAATTTAGATATACAATGTACTATTAGTCTTTAGTATATTCAATTAAGAACCATAGCTACATATAAAATTTAATATTCATTCAGCATTCCCTGAAAAACAGTAACAGTCTACATTTGTCAAAATAAACATTGGTGTCCTGATCATGATGGCTTGTTCTTTCTGATCACCCCAAAAAAAGGATTTACATAATAAGGAAAACAAGTGGGACCTGGATTTAAATTCTGAGAGGAATCCTAGACTAGTTGTCACATTACCTGCTCTTTTCTGTGTGAAGTTGAGAATCACCAATAACCCTTTTTTACCGTCACTTTTGTACTGGTAAGTGCTGTCATCACTTTCGTTACCTTCAAAAGAAAAAAAAGGATGTGATACCTTCTTATTCATCACACAGTTAACCAAGTATATCAGAGACTGTGTGGTGAGGTAAGTCCTAAACTTTTTTATCAAACGCTTTATCTTACGCTATTTGTTCTCGTCAATAAAATGAAAACTAATAACAGAACAATAATTAATACCCGATTTGTAAATGACTCCTTTCTAAAAATATCCAACCACACTTCTGCAATCCCGTTTTTCAAAGATTAGCGATGATGGTTGCTTTTAAAAATTTTCTACCCTGATTAAAATATATGTAGATTGATATTCTTACTAACTCATGATAATATAGCAGCCAGACCAGGGCTCGAACCAGGACCTCCAAACACCAGCCCCATGCTCTACCATTTGAGCTACCTGGTCATCAATGTCCGCTACACTCCATTTGATTTTATAGAGGATCTGAAAATTTCCCATCTGGGGTAACATTTTGGTAACCTTTAGCTCTTGCACCTGGCTAAATGAACTGAAAGCAAATTTTGTTCCAGCATGCTTTTCACCAAAATTGCTCATTTTCAACATGAGATAAATTCTAATGTTCTATTGCCACATCAGATTGGTTACATACACACCTTGAACTCCTCTCCCACGTTTTGGAGGTTGAGGTGAGTCAGGTATACCTGTAGAGGATCCAGACTGTCCACCTGTCAAATCATGTAACCATAGTGACAACAACATATCATAAATCATTATAACATAGATGGCATAAGTTACAAACATACAGGTGTTCATGAGTAAGATACATTGTAGAAGATGTGGAGTACATTTTACAATGGAATCTGCTTTAAGTCACATTGGTTAATATCACATTTTCTTTAATATCACATTTTTTGATGTACCCATTTGGTGTATTTAAATATATTAATTCTTTGTATTGTCACAAGTGACATTATCACTTACTTCTTTCATAAAACTACTAAATATCACTTTATCTGACTTACTATAATGTTGTAAGTTCCTAAAACCATACCCTAGGGCATTAGTTGATATGTCTGACCTATATAATCAATATGTCATCCTATCAACATTTATAACTGAGACATTGTTCAAAAAATAGATTTTTTAAGTTACCAGAACATTGTTATCTAACATTCAAATTGATTATGTATGATAGTAAAAAAGTCACTTTTTGGTGCATGAAAAGGGACTGAAAATACTTTCAACTTTTAATGTTACACTCTGCTTAATATCACATTTTATGACATTAAGAGGAATTCTACAGTACTAAGGAAAACACTTGAAAAAATGTAATTTATTTATAAACAAACTAAATTATTTGAAAGGTTGAAAATGCCCAGCTTGATAGTTTTGTAACAATTAATTAGAGTATTTTTTAAAATTATCATTTCTACTTCTGATATAAGAATTTTTTACCTGTGATAGTGGCGGGTACATTAAGGTTTCGTTTACGGCTGCTGGGCGGGTGAGAATCACTGTGGGTCTCTTCCTCGGGCGATTGATTGGCAGATTTTGGTTTTATATTGTCTATGTCTCTTTCAGCTTCTTCGATTATAGCCAGCAATGGAACGTTAAATTCTTTTATAATTTTCTTCAAAGCATCATAATTTCCTATTCTAATTTTACCTTTTTTTTCTAAACTCTGAAACACTGATAATGCATTAATAGCTTCTTTGATAACAATTGGTTTAACATCTAAGGCCCGACAAGAGTTCAAGAACTGTTCAAATTCTTTTTTGTTCACGACGGCATCAAAATGGTCGGACAGGTCATTGAGAAGTTTTGTATGGATTCGTTTCTCGTCTTCACTCGGGATGCGTGTTGCCATGGTGATGTGTGTCAATCAAGATGACCTTTGAAACAAATATTGTAAAGAAACGTAAGTCAGTAGATATAGATCACAGGGACCTGGCACGAAAATTTTTAACCGACAGTATACATATATATACTATAATATATGGTATATGTATACCGTGGGTTAAAAATTTTCGTGACAGGTCCCTGTGTTATAGATCTTCACATTAATTTACAATAGTTAGTAATCCCTTTCTTCTTTGATTTTGTTTAATAGTACTTGGATATAAATGTATTATCATGGAAGTGTTTTAAATCTTTCTCTTTTTCAAACATTTTCTAAAATTCTCTATGATTTTGACTGGTCACCTGACCCTAAGTTGTTGATAAGGCTTTCTCGGCAGTGTTCTTTACTAGATTATCTCCCCTTAGTTTGAAACTTAGGTTCCAGACAAGTAGTAGAGACAAAAATAATCAAGCCATATTTTAGTGGTTTTTTTTCAATATTCTAGAGACTGGTGGCCAGTCTTACTATGATTCTGCACACATCATTGTATGCTGATATACACAGGGACTTGGCACAAATTTCTAACCAACAGTATAAAGTATTGTATCTACATGTATACACATATACATGTATATACCATTTGTTAGAAATTCGTGTCAGGTCCCTGTGCTAACATATAATTTTGTAAATTTTGTTAATACTCTTATTAAAATATATGATATTTTACCCATTATTCACACTATAAACGGGTCCCTCTCATTTTAAGCATCCTCAGTCTCAGGTGAAAACCACACTCTCTGGTATCTATAAATCATATCTGTACATATCTAGGCCACAGTACATTTAGGTTGACTTATCGTGAATCTGTACATGTGCATACTATCCAAGTATTGTTACTTCTTGAGACACATATTTATAATCCATATAACGAGTCCATACCTCTTCCTTGTTGCATTAAATCATTATTTACATAGTATTTAGAAATACTACAGCAGCTTGACGGTCTGACAATAATACATTTATACTATACATATCTAGTACCCCTACTACTATATTATTTATATAGTATATATGGGGGTAATTTTCATAACTCATAATTATAGATACATTACAGTAGTCCCGCGTTGAACAACAATTACGTTCAAAACCATTACAGACATGTAGGCTACTCCAACAATGTTAGAGGTATAGCACGACGAGACACTTTTGGAACATTACGTCGTGTCTAAGCAAAGTAACGTCCGATAAAAAAAACAGCTGACCAGTCGACTCTCATGTTATGGGAGTAATATGTAGGCCAACCTCTTATTAGAATGTGAAAGTTTACCTGGTAGGTGTTGCCAAAATGTCACACGTTTTAACCGATTTTTGAAGAATACACATATGTACGAACAGTTTGAATTCAGTCCGGTATTACCTCACTTCCGAGAAATCGTATCTTAAGCCTGTAGGGCATTTGAATTAGGGTTGTAAATTGGGCCGACACCGAGTTAAAAATAACTGGGGTGTCTGATTTCTCGTAGCAACCGGTGTGGATTCTAATGACCTCTTATGAATGTTTTGTTTATAGTATTTAGAAATACTACAGCAGCTTGACGATCTGACAATAATACATTTATAGTATACATATCTAGTACCCCTACTACTATATTATTTATATAGTATATATGGGGGTAATTTTCATAACTCATAATTATAGATACATTACAGTAGTCCCGCGTTGAACAACAATTACGTTCAAAACCATAACAGACATGTAGGCCAACTTCTTATTAGAATGTGAAAGTTTACCTGGTAGGTGTTGCCAAAATGTCACACGTTTTAACCGATTTTTGAAGAATACACATATGTACGAACAGTTTGAATTCAGTCCGGTATTACCTCACTTCCGAGCACAGGCGTCTGCATTTGGTTTTGGAAAAATACAATGTCCTACCCCTACTATATGTTCATATAGTAGGGGTAGGTTATTATATTTTTTATCAAACCAGAAGCAGACGCCTGTGCTTCCGAGAAACCGTATCTTAAGCCAATCTCTCCCAGAGTGCATTGCGGTTACCTTACCAAGGATTTATAAGTGAGAAGGATTCGTGTCTGTCTCTTTACACTACTAAACACCACGCGAGACGCTTATGAACCGGGAATAGAAACCGTTTTTCTCAACAAATACTTGTCTTATCGAGTCAAACGAAACGTCAATGTAAAGTAAATTAAATTTCACAACGTTTATAACTTGCTTTAAAGACGGAAGATTTAGAAGAAATGTCTTAAACTATCGTTAAAAAAATACGACCGCTCATGAAATGGCAGCACGCTTCAGAAAGTAAGACGGTAACCCTCGCACCCCCATGCTACATCAAAGGCTGCGGCGGCGGATATCAAAGGAAATCAGTCGTCGCCCAACGTCACGGTCAGTGCACAAACACAAAAGCGCCTGCGCTGTCTTTGCCCAAAACTCAGTGTGACTTATCCTTCTCATATACGTCCTTGGTTTAACATAAACATATGAAGGGTAACCGCAATGCACTCTTGGAGAGATTGATCTTAAGCCTGTAGGGCATTTGAATTAGGGTTGTAAATTGGGCCGACACCGAGTTAAAAATAACTTTAACGTTTTCAAAAAGCAATAACTGGGGTGTCTGATTTCCCGTAGCAACCGGTGTGGATTCTAATGACCTCTTATGAATGTTTTGTTTATAGTATTTAGAAATACTACAGCAGCTTGACGATCTGACAATAATACATTTATAGTATACATATCTAGTATCCCTACTTCTATATTATTTATATAGTATATATGGGGGTAATTTTCATAACTCATAATTATATATACATTACAGTAGTCCCGCGTTGAACAACAATTACGTTCAAAACCATAACAGACATGTAGGCCAACCTCTTATTAGAATGTGAAAGTTTACCTGGTAGGTGTTGCCAAAATGTCACACGTTTTAACCGATTTTTGAAGAATACACATATGTACTACAGTTTGAATTCAGTCCGGTATTACCTCACTTCCGAGCACAGGCGTCTGCATTTGGTTTTGGAAAAATACAATTTCTAACCCCACCTATATGTTCATATAGTAGGGGTAGGTTATTATATTTTTTATCAAACCAGAAGCAGACGCCTGTGCTTCCGAGAAACCGTATCTTAAGCCAATCTCTCCCAGAGTGCATTGCGGTTACCTTCATTTATGAAGGGTAACCGCAATGCACTCTTGGAGAGATTGATCTTAAGCCTGTAGGGCATTTGAATTAGGGTTGTAAATTGGGCCGACACCGAGTTAAAAATAACTTTAACGTTTTCAAAAAGCAATAGCTGGGGTGTCTGATTTCCCGTAGCAACCGGTGTGGATTCTAATGACCTCTTATGAATGTTTTGGACAACTTTTATGTAAAAATACATTCAATAATAATATTCATTTCACGTGTATAATATGAGGCCTACTCATCCCAGTGGGCACACAACATCCGGAGGACGTTTTTAATAGGTCCGATCGCAACGTTGCATTTAGGTTGCAAAAAGGTTGCAAATGAAAGTTTGGGGAAACGTTTTTTGACAACGTCCGCCGGATTTTTTCATATAATGTTTTCACAACGTTTGTGTGTTACGTTGTTAATGTTCATTATTCTAGTATTTTGAAGTACAATAACAACAAAATATAGTGTTTATATATTATTTTAATGTCTTCTGCTCATCCTGCATGAATGAGGCACATCAACTTCCACCCAGACTGTTTGTGTAGGAGCCATTTCACGTACTTCCGTGTGTACTTATGTAAGCATTTAAGCATTTTCATCTGTAAAAGAAAAACAGAATTAAACATTAAACGTCCATATAATGATAAAGACGATATATTTTTCATATGCCGGTAAGTTATTACATAAATAAAAACACAAATAGGATACAGGCACATCAGGGAATTTGTATAAGTTACATGTATATGTGTATACATACTCATAATACTGACTACACACATAGATAAAATAACTTACCGCGATATAATATAATAAACACATTCTTTTAAAAACAAGTTTGTATACGAATCAACAAATACTTACCTTGAAATATCTGTCGATATCTGGAAGTTATATATCCTGTTTGGATGCTGTCGAGGCTAAGAAATGTTATCGGTGTGAAGCACGTGTGTACACAAAGTTTGAATGAACAAAGAACCGGAAGTGAAAATAACCGCGCAAACACCAAACAAATCTTTACGAGTTTCCACTCCTAGTTTCTGTAGTGTGCGGGGAAAATATGTAAAATGTCATATAAATAAAATCACAATTTATTGGTATAAAAAGACGCTTTATTCTAATGATTTTAATTTTTTGTTTTAAATAGTTAATACCGACCCCTAGCGGATAAACTTTAAAATGAAAGGGAGGTAACACAACTCTTTTATCATAACTCGGTAGTAGTTTACATATTTGACGTAATAATCGGTATGTAAACTTGGTATTTATAATTATACTTTTTGTTTTGTTTTCATCTATTCAATTAATACCTATAGTATCTGTAATTAAAAAAATAAAACTATTTAAAAGTACAAAAAATGATTAATTATTTTTTCATTAGTTAATGATTATTGAAAAAAAATATAAGGCCTACTTGTATGTATCATTATTTGAATAGATTCATTCGCTTCCTTTAAAAGTTGTTCCCAACAATAATACTTTTTGAAATATATTAAATTATTGTCAAAGTTTTTTTCCTAACCATATAAAAACATTCTCAGGACGTCAAGTGCTAATGTCGTGAGGACGTTTGGAGAAAAACGTTCTCACAACATTTTCAGAATGTCCCCGACGTCGCAACCTAAATAAAACGTTGCCAAAATGTTGTCCGGACGTTATGTGCCCACTGGGATTGTACATAATAATTATAATTTGTCAACTATGTTACATAATATTGTACATTTTTGTATAATGTACACTCTGTACAGTGTAACACTCTGAAAGCTTCGGTAAAACTTTGTGAAATATTTCATTCGACTTGATTCAAAATTCAGAAACGTACGTAACATCTAAAAAACAGATAAATAAATATATAAATTGGTTGCACTGATTAAATACGATTCAATGCAAGTATATAACATACAATATGTATTCAAATTTCGGTCAAATCTTTTTGCCGATTTACCAGATTTTGTCTAAAAATGACCAGGCTGGGCTCAAATGATAGGTAGACTATTTCAATGAGATACATGGGTTTGGTGTGGACAGTGTATTTATATCATCATCATAGATTTAAATATCTATATCTCTGTTATCGCTAATGAAAAATCAATAGAGACGTTCAACAAGCGTCAAAACAACCTTCAGCGCGTGCCCTGAGCATGCAAGTATTTTACATTATTTTCAAGAGATGTTTATTATCCAACGTTACCTTATGACCCCTCTTTAATATGGAATTGTTTTAAACACAAGAGCGAAACATAAATCTTTTTAATTTATCATCAACGATAGGATCCATCGACATCCACAAGGCTCTGTCGTGGCTGTCTGCCTTAAAGATTGAATTTTCCATTTCTCTAAATAGCCATATGAACGTCCACCAAAAACACCACATCAATACTATACTGTATATAGCTTATAAGTATTAGAACAATCGAGTAAAGATTGGTTAAAGTAGCATTCAATCTGAATAAACATAAAATCATAACAGTCGCACTAAAAAGAATTCAATCCATAGGGATATGAGAATTAGTAGATTATATAATCATATGGACCCACCAGAGTGCCCTAAGACCATTTTTAGACGTTTAAGAGGTCTAGATTAAAAAACGATAAAAATCATACGAGAAATAGAGCCTAATTGTGACATGGGGGTCCCGGGAAGCATGGACCAAGGAGAGAAACTTGTAATAAGCGGACAGGCATTTGCTAGACCCTGTGACATAGCATGGGGGTCCCGAAAAATATGGACCAATGAGAAATCCTTGTAGTACCCATATAAGTATTAAGCACTGAATAGAGATACAGATATAAATGGTCCTGTGATATGGTATTAGCCTTTAGGGATTAATGCCTTTTTAGCAAGTCGCTTGTTAAGACCAGACCTTTGTCAATGATGTTAACATTATTTTAGAAGCTATAGTAATTGGCAGGTATTTTCAAGGATCCAATAACTGAATTGTGCCTGTTCGTAAAAGGCGATTATATTTAGGAGCTTACCTTTTCTCTTCCTAACGTCTCCATTGACATCGCCTCAATTCTGGTCTTCAGTTGAGCGCTCGCCCCTTTGAAGAAGGCTATGATTTCTGTACCATGGCCAAGACACACCATTGTCTACAATAGTTACTCTACTCTTGCTTAGCTTTCATCATAAAGGGAGTGGGACCACAGGGACCTGGCACGATTTTTTTTAAACTAACAGTATACATATATATATATTATAGTATCTATAATATATACATATAATTAATTTTTCTTTGTTTTCATACCAAATCTGGCTTTCTGATTGGCCAATATTTTTTTTGCATACCACTATGAAAAAAAAATCCGAGAATGGCGCGAAACCCCGACGTTAACGTGACGTCACAATAGAGACATTGACGTTGCGTATTGATTCGGAAAAAAGAATCCCTTGAAAAAACACTATAATGTTACATTTAAACATACTTCATTTTATCAAATAGAGTATAAAATTAATTATAAGTATTGATGTCACTATTTTTTTATTTTATCGGGTTATGAAAAAAAAATTGTTTGCAAACTTTTGTGAGAATCCGCTACGCGGATTCACACAGTTTGCAAACAAATTTTTTTTTCATACCCCGATAAAATTAAAAAATAGTATCTATAATATATACATGTATACTATTGGTTAAAAATTTTCGTGCCAGGTCCCTGTGAGTGGGACGGCTGGTTTGCCCGTTGTCAGTATAATGTGACCGGATGCATCCTTGAGACTCCATGGGTTCCGATCACTTACTATCTCTACACTCTTCTATCGCATGTCCTCTTAATCTAAACAATACTGATGTCCAGGCCAGATCTAAACAAGAGGTCCATGGGCCTTCTCGGTTATCTGATGATGTTGTTGGTACATGCAACAACGTAGAAGTATGCCTTGTAACAAAATCCAAAAGACCAAATACGCTAAAGATACTCGCATTCCTTTTACTAATAATTCAGAGATTGTAACGTTATATCAAGAACTCTTCATCAAAAATGTTAGTTTCGTTTCTGATACAATTGACTACTAATGTCGATAAAATGAACAATCTTGGAAGTGCTTTATCAAGAATGCAAAAGACCCAATGTCTGAGTATGTTAGGCCGTTAAACTATAGAGATGTTGATTCCCCACTGTACCTTTCAGAAGTAGGATAGTCTTTCACCCCAGCATGGAACAGGTCAAATATTACGTTTCATTAATTATCGACAGGAAGACCTGTAACTATTTTAGTCTATTTAATGTCACAGGCTAGCCTTTTATCAGAATTCTACCAGCCCAATAACAGGTCTCTAAGCCTCTTAGTTATTGAGAAGTTTAGACTTGGCCTAATTAATTAAACTGCGATCTTTAACAGAGGTCAAGATAATTTATTTGAACAAACTTGGTATCCCTTTACCCCAGCATTAGGTTCGCTTATTTGACCGTGTGACGTTGATTGAATGTCAAATAATTCATTGGAACAAGCCTATTCTCCTTTCACCCTAGACCTTAAATGGGGTCAAGTAAATTTATTGAATAGACTTGGTTGCCCTTCACCCAAGCACAGACCCCATATCAGAACCATGGATCTTTCAGTTATTCAGAATAAGTGAAAGGTTTACAAATGGCGGGCGACGGGGTCAATAGGTCATCATCCTGACCCTTCAGGACAGATGATCTGAAAAGGTCAAATCAATCAGCTGTAAGTGATAACAGAACACAAATGGCTAACTATACACATTTTATTAAAATTTTGGTAAAAGTATATTACAAAATAGTACATTGCATTGACAACAAATCAACCATGACCAAAGCATGTGCTCATCATCCTTGACTGAAGCTTCAGTTGAACACAAATGTGATATTGAACTGTAAATATAATTATGTCTTTTTCAATAACAAGTTACACCATCTTCATCATGTGTTTACTAAGTTATTCACCACTGAACATGTTGATTCCAATCCTATGGATGGAATATAGTACTTAAAATACTGATCTACCCTATTTAACCTGAAACAATCATTTAGACTCTTCTAGTACAAATACTGGAACAGTCCATTGTGGAATTACAGGAGTGGACGAGTTAAACAGACTTGAGCTCCATCTGAATTAAAACGGATCTGGTAACAAACCATGTAGTTGCTGTGATTGAGCTGTGCATGTTCAGAAAATCACAGAAAATTGATTCTAGGCGTCAACAAGAAAAACATTCAAAAGGTAACCATCATGAACAGATCATTCTCAACCCACAACCAATCAGGAATGTCCTTTTAAATCAATGCAACCAATCAACAACCATCTTACATAACAAGAAAGTCAATGAATAACTCCCAATATCATCTGATAACAGTATACTTTGTTTAACAATAATATCAATTATTTCATCCTGTTTATTATAGAAAACATTTCAAATCAACCCTGGGCACTAAATCCAGATGGGACTAGAAAACAATTCTCTATAAGGCCAAAAAAAACATAAAATGTCTGTTTAGTGTTACCTGACGGACCCTCATTTTTTACACACGACCACAATTTTTCCCCACGTTTCTATTAAAAAATTTAATTACAAGTCGGGATTTCGATCTCAGACTCTGGTTTCGGCCATTACTTTAGGGTGAAAGACACACACAAAAATAAGAAAAAATCACGACCTACCGACCCTATTTTTTTGCCAATGTAACCTTAAACAGACAATTTTTTTTCTGCCTAATCTGTAATATATTTAGAACAAAAATGTTTAAATTTGCATTTATTGATTATCTTAACAGTAACATGTATTTCAGGACATTTTTTTTGTACTGACTATTGTATCATTTATCTCTCTGAGAAGTAGCACAATTTCTTCTCATTTACAAATGCTGTAACAATCCTAAGATACTCCCAACTCTGTAAAATAAAGACAACATGTGTACATGTATACAGAACATGTACTTGCGTACAAACAGCAAATATTATAAAAACGTCATACTTTTATTGGAACTAATCCTAAGTATATTTGTAAGATTTACTTGATTTTGCCCTTTTAGAAGCTGTATATGTTCCAAGCCTTTGTAGTGCAATGAAATAGAAAACAGAATTTCCTGGAGGTCCTAAAAGCTGTTTTCTTCAAAATAATAATGCATCATGAGTCTGCTTTAATTAATAAGTTGTTAATTAAGTACAGGTAGAAATAGTGGTCACAAGTAAACCCGGACCTTAACTGCCTCCCAAATAAAGAGTACACATTCATGTGAAAATTCATGTTATTAACATTATCTTAAAAAAAATATTTCAAGATAATACAACCTTATACTAAAACCCTGTATGAATTACAAGCATACATTTTTGTTGATTATTGAACAATACATATTACAACAACAACAAAAACAGATAAAACAAATAAAAATTTTGGTTTATCAATAAATGAGTATATTGTTTTGAACAAAAGTGTAACATAAAAATTGCATTAATTGATAAAAATTACATGTGTTAATTATGAAAAAAGTATATAATACAATATAGTCCCACAAACTTTTAGCATTTAAACTTCTATGTCATGGAAATAGGTGTTTACCAGGTATTCATCGTGCAGTAGTTGAACCATAGTTTTTCTTGTTCAGAAATAGGAGCCAAAAGTTTTTTGAAGTATAAACATGAATAAAATCTCATTTTTTTTCTTTAATACTTGATATTTAAAGAAGTAAAGACCATTTTGGACAGTCTGGGTATATCGCTGAACCAATCTAATTAGAATCAGACTTGTAACTCCACTCCACTACGATACTCTACATAAACCTCCAATACAAGATCTAACAACACCCCATTTGGGGTCATCTCAGCATGACCGGGGTCATCTCAGCATGACCCCTGGCCAAGAATCGGAACATCCTTATTCCGTAATTGCATATTACTGAATTATCTGCCCTTGCGGGTAGGTATTGATTGTGACGTCATGTGTTTGCGAGCGTAAAGTTATACTTTTCGGAGAAAACGATGTGAGTTGCGTTCACAAAATAATGACGTAACAATCGACACCTACCCGCAAGGGAGCTAACTCTGTAATATGCAAAGACGGAATATATAGCTAATAGCTGTTTATACTTCAAAGAGAAGCAACCACACTGAAGATTTCATAGGAGACACAAAGATTGGCTAACCATAGGGGTCATGCCGAGGTGACCCCGAACAGCGAGTTGTTAGATCTTGTATTGGAGCGTAACATAGAGTACCGTAATTACAAGTCTAATCTTAGTTAAGATTGTCTCTGAACAAGCAGTAAATTCTCAAAGTCTGCGTACAAAAATAATACTGTAGCTTTATGGTGAAGGCTGCACTGGCAAAATGAGATTACATTATAGTACCCTAGTCAAATTATGTAGCTTAATTCTGTTCACATAATAAAGAAATATCTTTCTTCAGGAATGCAGATATGATTACTAAATCTACCTTTGTTCATGAATTCCAGATTCACTCTATGTGTCAAGTGAGAAATTAAATATTCCAGATTAAGTTATCAAACATTTCTCTAACGTCTGATTTACCAGTGCAGCCTAGTGAAATGATGTTGATAATATAAGGGTGAAATGATGATATATAGTCCATTAACAAAACATTATGCATTGTAAAATAATGGTAGACTTTGCAACAAAATATCAACTGTATAAAGGTAAATGGCTTAAATATAAAAAATACAAATAAAAGTGGAATATACTTGTGAATAGCATACAATGTGTAAAATGTTTTTAAATCAATGCTTTTCGTGTATAAAAATGGTTACATTTTGTGTATAATATTCTATATTTATGTATGACATATGACTTCAGAAGCGAAAGATGATATACTTTCCAAAAAAAAGGGTAAATATTGAAAGTAGTTATTGAAGCCCAATTTTTCTTCAGCATTTGAATTTGCATGTAAATTAATGTTGGACATGTATATAAATATCATCTACATCAATTCCACAGTACAACTGTATATAGGCACTGAACAACACCATATATAAATATCTTTGCTGTGTTAAAATACATGTAGCAAAGCAAAATATTACATTACAAAATAAAATCATATAAAAATTTGGTATTTTTTTGACCAGACAACATATTAAAGGTCCGGTCTCTTCATCAAAATATAAGATTTCATTCCTTTAGACACTATATTTCACTAACCACTCAACCGTATACAATACGCTTCACGGAACCCATATCCAACTTCAATATCGTTTTAAATCATATAAAGAAAGTGTCTGTGACAAAACCCAGTTCATCTAAGATGATCATATCTTTCTGTGCTAAATGGGTATATCTCAATTTATGTTAATCAAAAATCTATTTTTAGACAGGTTCCCTGTATTGATGTCAAAATTGAAATCAAAAACCTTGAAGGCTATTTCACTGAGCCTAAATCTAACATTGGTATTTCACCGAGACATTATCATATTTGCTTGTTGAAGAAAAATAAATGTTGACTAGTTATAGCTACCTCATACCAGACACTACAGTTTTACAAGCAATGCACTAAAGTTCTAAACCTGCAACTGGTGTGGATTCTAATTCATATTCTGATATTTTTCAGAATCATAGTTTATAAGTAGCATGGGACTGCATACAGAAACTTTTTAATTGTCCACAAAAGCTGCATTTATATGTCCATAAAAACAGTGTTCATTTTTATTGTTCAATCATCAATATTTTGCAATATTTAGTAAATCTCTTAAAGAAATGGTACAATCAAACAACAAAATGTTACATTTAAGTTGCATCATGATTCATCAAACATGTTAATATTTTGTTTGTAAAAATAATACAATATCAGACATTGCTTAAATTCACATATTTTTGTTAATTGCAACATTTCATTATCAAAATTTTCCAATTTTCATTCAGGTAGTTGGTTATGAAACAATATTAAAGGCAATAACTAAATGCCAGATTTTTGGTCAACAGCTATATAACAATCCAGGAAACAACTTTTGGTTAACTGATATTTCATTAATATCAAAATATTGCGAAATGAAATTTTTTGGTTCACTGCATCAAGTATTGCACAAACCATGACACCCCTATTCCCCTATAAACATTGATAACTAGAGTCACCTAGTTGATACCTAAGCTACAGTAATTTCCGCTGTGATGGGAGACGATTCTGCTATTTTCTTCCCTTCCTCTGTAGGTTCCATTTCCTTTGTTGTCTCTACTTCTTTCTCCACTTCTTTCTCTACTTCTTTCTCCTCACCTTTCTCAACTACTTTCTCCACTTCTTTCTCCTCTTCTTTCTCAGATTCCTTTACGTCCTCTTTGACAGCATCACTCACCTCCTTTACCTCTTCTTTCACTTCCTCTTCTATCTTTGTGTCCTTCACCTCTTCTTCTTTCCCTGTATCCTTGACGTCTTCCTCATTCCCAGAATCCTTCACTTCTTCCTTTGATTCTTCTGTCTTGTTTTCAGTAACTTCTTCTGGTTTGTCGTCCTCGTCAGCAAATTTAATTTCATCATCAGTTTTATCTTCTGGTTCTAGAAAAGAAATCAAATATCAAATATTGAAGTTTTAAACGAATATCCTTGAATGCCTGTGTACCGATTCCCTTTCAGAACTGTCATAAAGTCACATCATCATTTAGTTAAAATTTACAACAGTATATCATTTTTAAAAGTGGTACTTTATTCAACCCAATAAGTGCCTACGCCAAACGCCCTGGGTACTTATTGGGTCGAATACATCATTCATATGAAGAATAGTATATGAACTTGGTTTGAACACATGCTTGAGCTTTTTTTATAAAATTAAAAGTGATGAGTTCTAGCTATTGAGGTCATTAGGTTAGTTACTTCATGAATACCAACTATTGAATTATTGTGTAGATGAATTCAAGCTTCTGCCTATCATGGGTCTTAGTGGCCGAGAGGTTGAAATGTCAGATGTTTTATTTTATTCCGGAATGAAGGTTTGAAACCAAACTGGAGCAAAGGTTGGTGATTTTTTTTCTAGATACCCTTTCCAGATATAGTTTGGCATAAAGAAAAAAAGTAGCTGAACTTCTGAGGTAAACTTTGCCGAATCCTCTAAAATTGATACCTCAGATTTTATGGTTTCAATATCTATTGATTTCAAAGTCAAGCTAGGTGATTTCATTTTAAATACCTGAAAAAAGGCTGATCAATAGTAAGTTAATGTTTATCTATATATCTCACCTTTGTTCTCCTCCGTCGCTGCCTCATTGTCTCCACTTGGGCCAGCTGTTTCCTCTGGAACCACAGCTTTCTTTCCCTTCTTTGACTTTTTAGGGCTTGGTTTGGGTTCCTCAGGGGGAGGGACAGGTGCATCAAGAGGTTCATAACCTTCCAAGTGACAGTAGCGGGCACTCAGCTCGTAAACTGCCGCCTGTAGCTCTTCATTTCTCGACTCCTCCGAGGATACGGTCTCTACCATATCCTTGTAATATTTACCTGTCACACCTGAAATTAATTACGTAAAGAAGTGATTAAATTCACACTATACCTAACTAGCAGCAAAATGTCAAGTTAGATTTGACCCTGATATTGTTGGCATTTGTAGATGTAGTTAAAATTGAGCTATATCAAAGAATATTGATAATGATTTCTCAATTAATTTGATACAGCATTTGAAAGTCGATGCATGTAAACATGATCCATTCTTGGAAGAGTTTGAAAAGACATTACGTAGTTAAGGTAGACACCTGGTGTTCTCGGCAACAATGATACAATGTCTGCTACCTTCGCTTTGTTTGAAAAGTGGGACCCACTTAGCCTTGTTCAATATTCATTTTGATTTTTTTTATCAAAATTTCAGAATCGCTACTGTCCATCTTGACTTCAATTTAGTCCTATCTCTGCAAGATTTACAACAGGATTTTTTTTTCAAAATTCTTCTGAATCAAGAAGAAAATCAGACAGACACAGATAGTTTGGGCCTTTAATACGGAAAATAATTCTGAATAATAGTGATAATCAATTTCTGAATTTGCTGAAATCGTAAAGTCTGCGAGAAACACAGTAATATACATCTACATAACTGACCTTTAAACTCTTCGTTTACAATCAGGTCCACCACAGCTTTAGCACCGTCCTCTAGGGTCCTGACAGGTTTAAACACTGGGCGCAGCATGGTACCAAGAATGTATCGTATAAAAAACTTCTGGCCACTGCCAGCATGTCGACATAGCTCTGTACTCGGTATGAAACCTGAAACCAATTTACTTATTATTTATAGACTTCTTCTTCATTGTAAGATGTAATTTATGTTGTTTTTTTCCCCCCATTGAAGTTCAATGATGGATAAAATATTGTCATAAATGATAACAGAGGCCCAGAGGGCCTGTATCGCTCACCTGGTTTAAAATGCCAAGTAATGTTCTGAATACAGGTCTCATTGTTTCTTTTCTGAAGGAATTTTAATATTAACCTCTAAATCCCCTATTTGGCCCCACCCCTCCCGCCCCCAGGGGGTCAGAGCCAAAATTTATACAAGTTCTGTTCCCCTTCCCCCAAGGATGTTTATGGCCAAATTTGGTCACAATCCAAGCAAAACTCTAGGACAAGAAGTGATTTATAGGATTTACTCTATTTCCCCTATTTGGGGGGGGGGGGGGGGGGGGAGGCCCCACCCGTCCTGCCCTCGGGGGGCCAGAGTCAAAATTTATACAAGTTCTGTTCCCCTTCCCCCAAGGATGTTTGTGGCCAAATTTGGTTACAATCAATGCAGAACTCTATGACTAGTAGCGATTTAAAGGATTTACCTCTATTTCCCCTATTGGGCCCCGCCCCTCCTGCCTCCGGGGGGTCAGAGCCAAAATTTATACAAGTTCTGTTCCCCTTCCCCAAAGGATGCTTGTGGCCAAATTTGGTTACATTCCATTCAAAGCTCTATGACAAGAAGCGATTTAAAGGATTTACCTCTATTACCCCTATTGGGCCCCGCCCCTCCTGCCCCCGGGGGGTCAGAGCCAAAATTTATGCAAGTTCTGTTCCCCTTTCCCCCAAGGATGTTTGTGGCCAAATTTTGTTACATTCCATTCAGAACTCTATGACTAGTAGCGATTTAAAGGATTTACCTCTATTTCCCCTATTGGGCCCCGCCCCTCCTGCCCCCAGGGGACCAGAGTCAAAATTTGTACAAGTTCTGTTCCCCTTCCCCCAAGGATGTTTGAAGCCGAATTTGGTTACAATTTATGTAGAACTCTATGACTAGTAGCGATTTAAAGGATTTACCTCTATTTCCCCTATTGGGCCCCGCCCCTCCTGCCCCGGGGGGACCAGAGCCAAAATTTATACAAGTTCTGTTCCCCTTCCCCAAAGGATGTTTGTGGCCAAATTTTGTTACATTCCATTCAGAGCTCTATGACAAGTAGCGATTTAAAGGATTTACCTCTATTACCCCTATTGGGCCCCGCCCCTCCTGCCCCGGGGGGTCAAGCCAAAATTTTATACAAGTTCTGTTTCCCCTCCCCCAAGGATGTTTGTTAAAAATAAATGACTGATAATTATTTATTTTGTTATCAAGCAAATATCTTGGTATGAGCACTGTAAAGTTTATTCTGCTGTTCCATTATCTTCATGGGCCTGAAGAACGTCAGAACTGTGTCCTTATGATAACTGAGAGATAAGGGATTTGCATACTGATAGGCTTTAAAACTATGCTTATGAAATCAAAACTTCAGCTTCTTATCTGCATGATAGTAGCAAGTACTAATGATGTATAGTATTAATATCTAACTAAACATATATAGAAATCCATTATATATCATTCCTGCTCGTATCTGAATGTAGCCATAAATGAGTTAATGACATGTAATTTTCAATTTCAATTACTTACGAGATAAGTTAATATCTATGATAATCACTGTATAGATTATTAACATACCTTTTTGTTTTTATTCAAGGCCAAACAAAAAATATATCTGTTTAGGGTTAACCGACCAACCCTAATTCCCCCCCCCCACTTTTTTTATGAAAAAAATTTAAAAGTCGCGATTTCAATATCAAACTCCGGTTCCGGCCATTATTTTAGAGTGAAAGACACTAAAAAAAAAAAAAAAAAAAAAAAACATGCCAACCTACCGACCCTTTTTTTTGCCAATGTAACCCTAAACAGACAAATTATTTTTTTGGCCTAATGAACAGTTTTAATCACATATTTCCAACAGATTATATAGAGTTCTGATTCATCTGTTCAAGGCCTATATAAAAAGATAATAGAACCTATATAAAAAAGATAATAGAACGACAGAATAATTCAGACTAGATGCCATGATATTACTGGGAACACTAGCTTCTTATGATGGCCTCTCAGCCAATAGAAACTTTGTAAGAATCAGAACCATCAATTCAATATCTGATATGTTTGTTGATGACTTACCTGGACAGACTGTGTTGACCGTTACACCTGTGTCCTGTAGCCGCTTAGCTAACTCGTATGTAGTCATTACCATGGCAGCTTTAGAGTTCTTGTATCCCAACTGGTTGTTGTAGGTACCTTCCTTCTCCATAAAAAAATTCTCCACGTCAAATGCCTGCCCTGATTACCAAAATAAGCAATTTGTTAATATAAAGTAAAACGTGGACTAACATTCAGTTCAACTAATTAATGTCAAATTCCCATTTTATGGTGGCGGCACGAGAGAATTGTTAAATATTTCATATGAAATTTGGTATCAAGATCTGTTAAATCTGTGACTGAATGTTCTTGCCTCTGAACGAGATTTAGAGCATATTAAAACTTTCAGAAATCATCAATCAGTTTGCTCATGATGGTCAACTCAACAAAACTGCAATCAGTGGTATCAATGTTTCAGATTTAGTAGACCTTTCAAACAACCTTGGGCTTTCTAAGAGACAACCAATTAAAATCACTTTATAACAAGTTTCAACTGAGCAATAAAATACATCGTAACATCATTTTATCACACAGAATGTGTATGGGTGAATCTTTATCGTTGAATTAACTGTGATTTTATTCTTGTGATATCAACTTACTCCTTGCAGCATTCTTTGGGGGAGATGCTGGATCATGAAGGGACGATGTTACGTTGATGATACGGCAATCAGCCTCGCCCTCTGCTGCGGTCTTCTTCAGATCCTCCAGTAATAGATGTGTCAACAGAAATGGCCCTAAAACATGACAAGACACGATTATTTACATGTACTTCTTTTTTTGTCTATTCTATAGGGACGGTATGTGCCCAAATGTACCAGAACTGATTGTAGTAATCTCAGGAATAACAGGAGACAAAATGAATCTAGATACATTCCCTTATGATATATATTACTAGCAAAACCTTAAACTTAAAGTGAACAGTCGGGCAAGAATGGCTAAAGTCGGTAAAAATGGTGTGAATGTATCCAGTATAACTTCTTATGAAATGGAAAAATAAAATCTCTCGTCAAAATCTGTCTGCGTACGAAGAAATTAATTTAAAGTATGGAAATTCTAAAACATCCTCCCGGCTCACTATGTCCGTGGTTACATTCCCACGCAGCCTCGCTTTCAATGCTTTCAACTTTTCTTTACTTTAATGGTCAGAACTGGGAAACTAAACAGAACTTGACCGTCGTATTAATATGTGAGAACTTTTGGAAGGCCAATGAACGCATTTAGACTGGTTTTCTTTGCCCAACTATTCACTTTAATATTCTTAATAAACTGTTTAACTTGATACTCTGATGCTTTGATTTTATCATACAGCATCAATTTCGACCGTATCATTTAACACATCAGTTCCATATACGTGTTAACTTTTTAGACTTTTTATATTATTCTGAGAAGATCACTTTTATTGAAGATAGCAAAAGTAAGTTCCTTGTTATATTCAAGGTATAGTAGGGACATCTCAGAAATGTATATACATATTTTGAATATTTCTATTTTTTTATGATATAATATTGTGTATAATTGTTACCAAATGTAATAAAGAATTTTTTTCTCCATTTCTGAATTTCACAGAATTCATAGATATAAAAAAATAGATTTATCAGTGGATTGTTTGTCAATCATCTCATCAATAAGATGGTAAGATTAGATAACCATACCAAGGTGATTAGTTCCCATGGTGAGCTCAAAGTTATCGGCTGAGAATTGTCTGCGGTTGTCTTTGGAGAGATATACACCAGCATTGTTCACCAAAACATGTAATTTCTTCCCTGTGGCATGGAAATCGTCGACAAATTTCCTTATTGAGGCAAGGTCGCTCACGTCACACTGCAAGACAAGATAGGTTTAAAGGTCAAACAAAATAACCAAGTTCTTAGTTTCTTCTTTCTTCTTCCAGATCAAGATTCAGGCTCAAAGTGTTGAGAGCATTTGACTCTGATTCTTTCTATAGAGTTCTCTAATTAAATACTTTATCAGTATGGAAAACTTCTCCACAAGTCATAAAACACTATTGTATTGAAGTTATTTGGCGTTCCATGATATAGTTACGTAGTGTTTATAAAGTTTGCAAAATTTCATAGTTACTCTGTTTTAGCCCCATATGCAGAAGGCATGCACATTTTACATTCAAACTGGTCCTTATTACCAGCTGGTATATAAGATTTTCCAATGTAAATTTAGTATAAGTAGAAATCTGCAAAACATATTCTTAATGCTTGCTGACAATTCCACTTCAAAAATAAATTAATACAACATATAAATGTATAAACAGAAGAAACATTGTAATTAATTACTTTTCAATGAGTTATCATTTGGACTGAAATCCTTAATAATCCATATTCTGAATCCCATTTCATTTTATAGATCAATAGTCAAGGTTTTGTGGAGGTCTTCAAGGTGCTTGACACATGATAATGCTTCTCATGTTTTATCAGATACACATAATTTATTACCTGCATAAATGTGGCCAGTGCATTTGGTGAGCGTTTGAAGATCTTCTCTATGGCAGCCTTGGCCCGTTCTTCACTACGACACGCCAGGATAACATCATTCCCAGCTTCACACAGCTGCTCTGCAGCACGGTATCCTATGCCAGAGTTTGCTCCAGTTATAATAATCACTCGCCCCGTCATGGCTATTTCAGTTTTAAGTCTGTTAAAAAACAAGGTTTTTCTTATTTAAAAATAAAAACTTGTTTTAACTGTTACAAAGCGAATCACTATGTGTTTATATCAATCAATATTCATTTTACGCTTGATGATTAACTATATATTTAATCATGACTTAATTTGCCTTTCTGGAAATGAAGTCCTCCATTTTCTGAGTGAAAACCAGGAATAAGTAGACCCTGGAGGTTGCATTGATGTTAAATAAATATATGATAAACTCAAGTATCATATAACTGGTCTGTTCAGCAATGTCATACAGTCATGTTATAATTATTAGAAGTATCATAAATTACATAAAGATATGTATTGTGACATCACAATCAATGCACAATGTCACAAGTTTGTTTTCATATTTTGAAGGGGAAACATAAAATCTGAACTGCATTTCTACTATTTTATATATAGAAACAATATTGAAATTTTTGCTTATTGCTCTATTAATAAAATTTATGTGAATATTAAATCATATGCACTCAAAGGTCTGTGACGGTCTTGCAAGTATATTAATATTAAGTCTAGAGTCTAGAGTCTGAATTCTTGATTATTGATATTAAAACAAGCTCCATTCATGCAAATATTAGTAAAGATTACTACCCAATTATAAATTTGAAAATGCTACCAATTTAGGGTTATTGTAGAAATTTAAATAAATACTACTTTTTAACAATAACTGAGATTACAAAAATACATGTGCACAATGTAAGTTTATGTTAATAGCAATATGACGATAATGTATCAAGTGAACAGTATGGCTTCATTCATTTGCGATCGGATTACCATTTCGACCCCGCCCATCTCTCTTCGACTTCTGTTTTGGCGTTTTTTATTGACAAATCAACACATTTTTAAGTCAAACATTTACTAAAGTAATATTCAAATCTAAAATACATAGATTATTGTTGAACAGCAATGAATCAATGTAGAAAAAAGCTGAACACAGTAAAATAAACAATGATTTACAAAACTGCGTCGTGCAATAAAAAAAGTGAAATTATTTCGAGTCCAGCTAAGCATCAACGTTATCGATAAATATACAGCCCTATCCGTACTAAAGTGTTAAACAGAGCATGCAACGACAGCTGATCCTGATTATGTTAATTCAATGAACACATGTTGCAACACAATCATAATTGCATGCATCGTTACCTGAAGAAAATCTGTGATTTTTTTTTCTTTTCGGTTTTGGCGCGACACAGGAAGTGAAAAGGGCGATGACTGACCCGCGACGATCCAATATTACTACACTAAAACAATAGAATCGCACCACTGTTTTTACAGTATTTACGCTTCACATGGCCTATTCAAAATAAAAATATATCCAAGTCATATCATGTAAAAACATAATCCTTAATTTGATTACAAAACATATATTTAAATGGAACTATATTACACGTGAAGTCGTGATTAGGTTATAAAGCAAGACACTTCCGGGTGGGTTTCACGCGTCACTGATCATATCAGAGTTATTTCCCCTGGTCAACAGGTGCTCTTGTTCTCCGTTGTATATCAAGTTACTTCCCTTCCATCAAAGGTTATATCACATTGATTTTAGACAACATTTATTTATGCTAATTTAAAAAGAGCATATAAAATAAAATATTACTAGGGATTCAGTTAAAGAGACAAATGATTTGGTATACATTGGTTTTTCCCTATATTTTTGAACGACAGTTTTCAAAAAGGAAATAGTATTTTTCAATTATTTTGTTCCACATTTTTCTTCTATTTTTTTTTTAATTTTCAAATCACTGAACGATAGGGTAATACTTCTTTCAGTAGATTCATCTTTCAATTTAAGTTATGAAATTAATATAAGTTATTTATCTATAACATCGAAGTTCTTACAATACTGTTGGCCACATCACTCTTATTTTACATTTAGTAGAGTTAACATAACGACGCGTTCTTGAACACAACAATAAGATATTCAAATGTTTTTTTTTTTTTTTTTTTTTTTTTTTTAATTTCATATATATATATATTTACACATTTTAGCATTCAAGTTAGAGTTCTGTTATAATACAAGATTATACATAGTTCATACAGAAGCAATCGTTTATTTGTATTACGGGCCAGGCCAATTTCATAGTAATGTATACGTTGTGCGCATTCCGATAAATAAATTACAATGATATCTTCAATTGCAATCTCTCCTATAATTCGAATTCAGACAAGACATTAAATCTCGGTCTGATCACCCATTATTTAAATTCGATCAATGTACGTACAGCAACCTTCTTATTTAGCTCAAATAAAGCTTTCGAAATCTTTCTATAATCCAAAATGACACAAGCACATGTATGTAAATGTTTATTGTCCTAAACCCTCATTCAGATCGCGTTCAGATCTTTAGACGTCTCATGTTTCTAATATAACTAACTACAAAATACGCCACTGATCACTGTTGTTGAGATAGATCTGTTACCGAAACAGTTCACGTTCGCCCCAAATGACCAAGAAATTTTGTATGGAGTTGAGTTCCATAATCATTATTTTCCTGTTATGAGAGCTTATGTTTTTGATTGACTTAAAATACAAGAAGAAAGGAGACACGAAAAAAAGTAGAAATTGGTGGTTTGATAATAATAAAATGATACCTTGATGAAAATATTAGAAGGCTTCGGGAAAGCTTTTCAATCTATTGTAAAGTAAAAAAAAAAAAAAAAAAAAAAAAATTATCCAAACGTTACAATATAAGTTAATATAACAGTGATCATATACAGCGATCTTTCTCTACACTTGGACATGGCTGTCGTCAAGGTGAACCTCTCACACTTTACTTTTTTTGCGATGGCTGGGAAAGGACACAGAAAATAGAAAGGTTTTGCGTGTGAACGCAATACTTTTGCGTGCGAAAGCAAAATATTTTGTGTAACGCAATACACGCAATACTATTACGTTCACACGCATTAAGATTTTATTTTTCATGTCCTTTCCCAGCCATCATAGTTTTAGAATTGGGTCAAATAACTTTAATAAGCGACAGTAGAGTAAGATGTTTTGAGATTATAAGAAAGGATTTTTATTTGGTCAGTATGCTGTTGATGCAAATAGATAATAAATTATTGATTCTATTGTTCGTATCATTCATGATTTTATTTATGGGCGAATGAAAACAGGGGTCTATTTTTACACATTTAAGGGGTCTAGGTCAATTTTTCTAGACCCCCAATCTATCTAGACCCTTAAAACGCATAAAATAGTCTTAGTGCACTCTTGTGGGTCCATTATATAATCTGTTACTAATTCTCAGATCCCTGTGCGAATGAAAACATCAAACTCGGTACTTTGTAGATAGTGTAGACATTGAAGGCTTGGATAGTATCCGTTGTGCTTTATGTATTATGATTTTTAAAATAAAGTACAAAATGTAGGTGAAAAGGGTAATTTGATTAATTTCATACATATATGAAAATGCTTTAAACATTATCTGAAGATATTGACACCGTTTTCGAAATTTGGGGCAAATATAAAAATCTATTTTTTTTAAAGCTGAACTGACAACAGGATAATGATTAGTATAAATATACAGGACAATAGACTCCAACAGAAGATTATAGGGTTCCTCCCAATGCTTATACAAGTATAATAGAACCGGATGCTCTCATTGCGTATCGTGATACATATATTTGTGTTAGCCAGAAGTCACTCTTTCTGTGGTTCTCACGATCGTATTCAATAGTCGGTGTCTAGATAAATATAATTATTTAAATTACAATCGCATCAGTTCCTTCACTTATCGAATGAATACAATATAATCGAGCACAGATAGGTAAACAGAACTATGTATGTAGCTAAGTTATGTGAAATTGCGTATCATTATTGGCGGTAGTTTTTATTTGCTTCTTGTCGATAAGACGTCTTAACACCTTTTGGAATGAATTTAGACTCTTAACCAGACCATATCCCATATGTTATGTATTACAACATGTCATTTTATTTTAAAAAAACGAGCCAGGTACCTATGACCATACTAAAACTGACCAAAAATCTGTCTGAAATATTCGCTCGCATCAACATGTTTGAGGTGTGTTGGAATTTCACTACAGTTGTATATCATTTGGAAACAGTTATATTCGCGCGTATCACCCGTCTGCTGATTAAATTACAATAGTATACAAGTATATCTTTTTGTAACACCATATAATTACTCCAAACATCACCTGTGTTCTCGAAGAGGACAATAAACTTGTAAGTACAATTTACAATGTATACATGGATCTGAGAGAATAAGTTACAGTTTATTCATATACATATATATTTGAACAGAATTCCTAAGACCATGGTTAGAGGTTTTAGGGGGCTAGGACAAAGATCAGTAAACACAGACCCCTGAATCCATGTTAATGATCCATGCACACTCAGGCGGGCCCAACCATCAGTAAATATTCAGGGATCAATCTAGGTTTTGGGGGAAACTACCCTTTTTTTCAAAATAGGGGAAAAGTTTGGCCAAAATTTATGTCCAAAATTAGATTCATTTTGACGAAAAAGTACTGTAAAACAACTAATTTTATTTTTAGATTTAGTAAAGCAAAATTTTAAGCTCAATAATGAAAAATTTGAGTTTATCATAAAATATGCAATAGCTATATGATAAATATGAAGAAATTTGCAAAAAAAAAAAGTATGAAAAATTAATGAAAAATAAGTCACAGGGGAAACTGTGTTACAAAAACAGTCATTTTTAGCTTCAAATGGGGAATTTTTAAACTTCAGCGGAATTTTAGGCCTGAGGGGAATTCATTCCTTGAGGGGAAATTTACCCATAAACGGTAATAAATCAGAGCTAGATTGATCCCTGAATTACAAATAAAATGTAGATCTACTTCTCAGGTCCTTGTGCTTATCTTGTGCGCTTGACGAACTTTGCAATAATGTGGATTAGATACACATTGAGTGTCATAACCCTCACCAAACAAAAATGCAATTGGCAAAGGAAAAAAATAACAAGAAAGAGAGAGAGAGAGAGAAAGGGAGAGAGAGAGGGAGGGAGAGAGAGAGAGAGAGAGAAAGAGACATGAAAACGTCTTAATCGAATGCCTAAGATGAGGTTTCAAACTCTAATAGTAAAGCTGGAAGGATAATTTCACTTTTTTTTTGCCGCGTGATGCGGTGATAATCAACTAGTTGTGGACCATACATGTAAACACAAGACGACCCGCGTTATGGAAATTAATGAAGTTGATGACGTATCACTTATAAATTCTTGTGGAAATTAACATAGTTTTCATTGTTCATGAAGCGATGATAAGTGGTAGCAATAAAGATTAGCTTATAACTTTGCGACCCTTAGAAAATTAGAAAGCCCACATTTTTTTATTTACATTTTGAAATTACGTTTGGGTTATGGTGTGTTCCTTTCAATTTACTATGTGTTGGCAATACGCAAGAATCAAATAAAATAATGAGTATATAACAAATAATAAATGTTTAGATACGGCAAAAAAAATCAGCAAGCACGCTGGAATATTAAGGATAGGATTTCGATACAAACAAGGAGTGCCCACATAAATATCAGAAAAATCATTGACTGAGCATTTGATGATCTGAGTCATTTAAAAGCATTCATTAAAAAAAAGTTTAAAACTTGTATTACAGGCTTCCTGAATAGTTCCTGTTTGGTTCCCGAAACGCTTTAAAGGTATGATTTATATTTATATCTTAAATAAATAGCAATTTTAGATTAAAAGTCGTTTCGGTTGAGGTACGTCCCTTTAAACGTACAAACAAATGAAAAATCATGTTTTGCTTTAAAAATGTAAAAAAATATTTTCAGTTGCGATAATTTTTTCCGGCTAGTTGACTTTAAGACTGCTGCTGATGATGATGATGTCGACGAAGAAAGCGATAAAAGAAAAGATATTTATTTATTTTTTATTTCTTTATATTTATTTATTTATTTATTTATTTATTTATTTATTTATTTATTTATTTATTTATTTATTTATTTATTTATTTTATTTATTTATTTATTTATTTATTTATTTATTTATTTATTCTATTAATTATTAACTGTTCATTTTTTCTTTATTTATCTATAGGCCTATGCTTTATATAGTACTTTTCGAGATTTTTAGTACAAATATGATTATCGATGGGGAGGCAACCATTGTTACAATCCGGATATATTAACCAGCCTGCCGAGTTTCTCATTAGATCAGGACCCAGACAAGATGGCGTTTCTTCGCGAAGCGTTTCAGGCATTTCATGCCTTCTTTTGGGATGAAAAATTTTGGTTACCAGAGAGTGTAACATGGAAAGACTTTGAAAATGTCAGTGACGATTTTTATCACCCTGTTGTGTCAGATTTAAAATACGTGATATTGTGTGGTTGTTTGCTTTTCGCCTTTCGGAAGCTGTATGAAAGGTGAGTGACCGGATTTCCATTTCACCGGTACTGACTGAATACGCATTGTTTCGATAAAGTTTACTCATATATCTGAATATTACAAATGTATATTTTTGCTATGAATATATAAAGGATAAAATTGTTAAGTTAAACTTAGTTTCATCAAATCTTAGATGTAATAGATCTGTTTACATTCATTTAGTTGATACATTCGATGGAGCCATTTAAAAACTGGCAGCGCCTCGTTTATAAATGCCTCACCATCCCTCTAGCTACTGCATGATTCATTCCCGCGACTCAGAATCAATCACCAATGGGAGAACTTTATCATCTATCATTCTGTTTCCATCTTAGTTTACACATGTTTACAGAGAACGGGATCTTTTGTTTTTGCTTTTTATCTAAAATTTATATCTGACAAAGTCAAAGGTATTTTAAGTGCATAGATCTATTTAATATTCATATGACCCAGTGATTAGGTATATTGGAGCTACATTGTAAAATTATATGAGACCAAATCAATTAGTAGGCCAGATAGAGGTTTTTAAATATCAGACATTTTTCGTGTTGGGTCGTAATTATATTTATATAACTAGCCTTTTGTGAAGGGGTATTGTGTACTGTACACACACCTGTCCTGACTGGGACGTTTCTTTGTTTATCAAACAGCATTTCACCAATTGATTTAATTAAACGTGCATATTTTTGTTTGTATTCTTTATTTATCATTAACATGTTCTCATTGTTTTACTTTGTTGATTTTTCATTCAATAGTTGTTACATGTACGTATGACATTTATCTACATAACAGCATCATTCTATTGTTATGCATACAAAGGCCTTGAGAATGATGACTATGAAATCCTAAATTTCATTTATCATTAGCAACTGTACTAATCTGTATTAAGAGATAATTTTTTGAAGAAAACACATGGAATATCTGTGGAACTGGTAAAAATATGGATAAATAAATTGAAATCCTGAAAATATTTGATTAAAATTGTCAGATGAGTACGTAGGCCTAAAGTGATAAATGTAATATATGCAGTTTCGTACACAACATATTGTAATGTAATAGAATTTTGAAAGGACTTGCAGAATTTCTGGAAATGTGTCTTTTGAACAATGTAGGACCCACTAGCACATGTGTCTTTGGCGATATAGATAAAAAAGACCCATGAAAAGTAGTTTAAAGATTGTCACTGTATGCAAATTAATTTTGAAATTCCAAACTTTAATATAATTTGACCCTTTTGACCCCATCCTAGTTCATCCTCCTATAACGTGTTGGGGTCATATAATGTCATATGATCAGATTTAGGCTTAATCTTTTGTTTATTTTACACATCAGCATGTTTGTGGTAAACTTGTATCTTGATAAGTGTGCCCATCTGCCTTGGTATGTACAATGTATTGTGTAAATCAATTAGCCATATAAACCTGCTGAACATTCAACAGCTGATATTAACACCTGGATCAAAAATAATTAATAAGAGATGTTTTCCTTTCACTGTCTAGAATTATATAGTAATGCTTTTTATAGATCTATGAAATATACATAATGTGTGTAATTACAGAAACAAATCTAGCACTGTTCAATCTACGATTATTTCTCGTGGGTCCTTTTCAATGGTTTTCGTGAAAACAATGGGTCCCACAGTGTTATAGATACCCATTCCCAGAAATTTCATGGTTCCTTTTAAAATTCTGTGAGTCCAGGACTCGGGATGCGCACGTAGATTTATCACTGATCTAGTCGTCAGCAAGATCAGTATGACCTTAGGAAAATGAAGAATACTAAAAACATATAAATTTATGCAAATTTTAAAAAGTGTCATTCCTACCTGGTAATTATGAGACACATATGTTTTTTTAATTTTTGCAAACTTTAGCCTTGATTAATCTTAAGTTTTGATCAATCTCATAATCAATGCTAGCATGCAATTGGTTCTGACGGTTATATAATATTAATTTTGCCCTTAGTACAGATCAGAGGAAAAGCATTGGGCAGTAAATTCAATGCGATGTCAAAAATGGAAAGTTGCTGATCATGATGATTATCCTTCAGCAATCCCCCCCAAGACATTCTTCAATGCTTGCTTGCTTTTAAGATTTTGCCATTTTGTCTATCCTTTCCTAATAGCTTGGGAATAACATTTAATTATATAAGAATGGCTAAAAAGTCTGCTTGTTAGCCCTTCCATACTCATAAAAGAGGTTACCATATGGCATAACGCTACATAGTACTAATACATTCCCCAGGTTTTGAAACATTCTGCTTTTTGTTGGTAGTTGACCTACATTTAATGTTTATCCTGCTTCCATACTAATAATATATATAAGGTCCAGGGTCCTGATACAGAGCTCACCAGGACACTGTACACCAGACTTTGTAAAACATTTGTACAGCTGGGAACAGTTAACTAGATCTACTTTGGCTTCGAAGTTCAAAGAACTTGGTCATATATAGTGTTCAAATTTAATTGTTGGTATATGGACAAAAAAAAGTTAAAAAAAAAAACCAACAGATTTTGATATAATCTTTAATTTAGAGTGATGCAGTGTTCTCTCAAAATTAGTTTCCAAATAATTGTTGAATTATAATGGTAAATGATTATTTTGAAACTAATTTTGAGAGCACACTATATTCAATTAAGGCTCCATTACATATGTGTAGTGTATGTAAATGCTATAGTAAAATATGAGGCAGGTCCAAATACAAGTGAAAACTGCATATGGTTTGTCTTTTACTTGATCAAATAACATCAAAGTATAGTAAGATGAGAGAAAAGTACAAACTTCCCCTAAATCACTTCTGATATACAGGATATAGTCTATAACTTGTGTCATTTTATCAAATACAATGTATTGTTATTCTGATACAGCCATCATTGTATTACATTATTCATATCAAGTTGTATGTCATAATGGCATTTATGGAGTATCTGCTAATGTATGTAAACTCACTCAGCTGGTCACATCTGGTCGGTCAGAACTTTAACATTGTTACCACTAGTACTGTCCTTGTCAAAAGGTCTTTGATAATGTCTGTTTTTGCATATTACAGAGTTATATTGAAAAGTCAACTTTTTCTAGTTAAAAATTACAAACTTAAAATAACCAGATTTTCATATGCTCTTATTGTCCTAGGCTCAGTTATAAGCCCCATCAATCAATCATATGTTCTTGGCATAAGACAGGTTGTTTATGCTTTATTGGTATTTACATTGTTTTTGTAGATTGTACGATTTTCTTGAAAATTGAAAATATATCTATAGAACTCTGTGAAAAATGGCAAAGCTAATAAAAGTTCTCTTTAATAAACATTTTTATAAAAATAAAGTGTTGAAACAACTGAAGAGAGTGATAAGCTTTCTTCTAGCAATATTTTTATAGAAGCTTTTGTTCCTAATCCCATACAGGCATACACCTTAAGCTTGCTACACTTCTTATCGGAGATATGCTTTAAATTTAAAGCCATGCTATTTTGTCAGAGTACAGACGGGATATACCTTAGCGAACCATGGCCTATATATAGCAGTCTGCAAAAATATACCAAGTACAACTAATGAAACTTTGAGAAGCTCTGTATATATATAGCTCTTTAAATGATGCACTGACTGGTTTCTTTTTAGATGAATTTCATTCATGAGGCTTTTATAAAAAAAGTTAGGTTTTCTTTTAGATTATTCTTTTCAAATATTTGTGGATGAACATCCTGTTGATATAGGATTTACCAGGTAATCCCTGTCAGGGTCGGCCAAAGGCTATGGAGATGTCCTAAGTCTTGTTGTTTAAGTAGATATTTAGTGACCGATTGTATATATAGTATATGGTATTGAAACAGCTGACAACACACAGACAAGCTCTAGGTCAAGGTTTTTGTGTCTTAAAGGTCATCTAATACTCTTTTATATGATCTATAACAGTGTCGTAAGTCTTTTTCGGATCTTGAATGGATTTATTATTAGTTTAACTCACTGTAATAAAGGTTCGCATCTTTAAACAAATTCAATTTTGTGACTTTTTTTTTACCTGTTTTTGCCTGTAACTGTAAGATTGCGTGGGAAAATAAGTCTTGTAAGGACTTGGGTATATGTAAGATCATGGTATGTTTTTTGTGATGTGGAATTTACATTCTGAGATGAATATATACAGTTAATTACTTTTAGAAAGCAGATCAAGTTTACTGAGGCTGCAATAGAGGATGGACTAAGATGGCTATAACACAAGTGCAAGCTACATAATATGTAGACCTAAAATAAAATGTTAGATCATAAGTTATTTTGCCAATCCTATCTAAAATATATATATGTACTGGGTATACACAGTCACCAATGCCACACCTTTCATCTTGAATGCACATATATACATGTACAATGTACCCTAATACCCCATATTTTTGACAGCCCACACAATCATTTCACACATCATCAACCATGGTGTTGTATTTACAAAGGGGAGAGTTTCAAAATTCAAATTCTTGAAAAATGATTTTGTTTACGTTGGATATCCTTCAGAAAATCTACCTTCATGCTAATAATGATATGAACTTTAAAAATGGAAATGCAAAAATTAGAAATTAATGTTTTTTATAAAACTCAATTTTAGTTTGAGGCAATATTACATTTACAATTGAGCTTTTAGCCTTGAAGATGATTGATAGAACTTTATTTTACACTCGATGAAATGTAGACTACCGGTGTAAAGAAAACTATGCCTCATTGACAACAAATATAGATATAACATTTTTATCCTTGCTCAATTTAACATTAATTTTACCTCCTAGGATAATGGGATACAAGTGTGTTGTTTTGTGTTTGATCTTGCAAAGCTTATGGTGAGTGTTGAGTTGTAGACATAGAACAGATCTTATAAGTTTAACAAAAGTGAAGAAATTATTTTTGTAGTCAAATATGAAAGACTTTAACTTGTCCTCAATTTTAACACTACTTGATCCTATAATGGTTTTATGATATCTTATATTTGTGTGGATATATTATTTACATATCAATGTCACTTCTACTATATATTATAAACTAACCATGCCAAGGCAAAGTGAAGTATGTGACGATATAACCGACACCCAAAATGTGACCATTATGACGTCACTAATGTTGACGTGGTGACATCAACTTATCACCGTTAAAATGGCTGTTCAGTCTTGTGGATTAAATCATCGTTGATAAACGGTTTTCCTGGTCTAGCTTAAACAATGTTAATGCAGAGACCCTAAAATGAGTTGATATAGTAAATATAAGTATTAAACTACCTTCCTATGGCATCTATATATATAGACCATAGATGCCAAAGGAAGATAGTTTAATGCTTAAATAACTGCTTTCTCATGAAAAATTATGCATAGCCAAATCTGAAAATGATAGGATTTTGATAAAATCTGAAGTTAAATCCATGTGTTCTATATGTATTGGCATATTACAGTGTAATTCTTCTTGGGAGGTATGTACATGTACCTGCACCATTGACACTGACGATTATGTGGATTTAGTTATCTGCTGTTACGGGTATAGTTATTGATTGTAATATCATATGTGTGTGGGCGTTACATCATATATTTTTCATCACAGAGAAAGATGATTTCTGTAATATATGCAAAGAGGGAATATTAATGTAAAGTTTGGTAGAGAATAATAATTTGAACCTTCATGATGACTTAGATGAAATGTTAACAAACTGAAACTTAACAGTATTTACATTTTTCAAAATTATGTCTTCCCTAAAATTTTCATTAAGAAAAAGGTCGTTTCTTCTGCTGCTTCTAATAATTAGGGCTCATTATTAAGGGAGTGGGACGACTGGTTCGCCCGTTGTCAGTATAATGTTACTGAGTGGGGTGTGCTGCTTGGTGTCTTCGGCAGCATGCTTCAGCGATATAGCACTATAAAAAGGACAAGAGTTCCACTATACAAGAAGACACAACATGAATATACCACAGTCTCCCAAAACACGCACATCGTAGTTCACACACACAAGATACCACATACATGATATGGTAGGACGCCCTTGAATGATCCTGGCTGTTAATTCTAAGGACGTCAATTTAATAAACCACACCAAATATCATTAGAAATTTCTGTCTCAAATATTAGTGAAAGCCCATTATCTCCCCCTGGGTTTAAATAGGAAATATGACTGTGACAGTCCAGAATTAAAATGCTCTTTACTTTAACAGTGACAAGGGCATACTTACGGTAGTACTATAAACAATGTGTTTCAATGTAACTTCAGTCATAAGGTGTTAATATATTCTATGGATGTCAAAGGAAGTTAATAGGAAAGCTAAACAGACATGTGTAAGCATATATATCGAGTTGTATGGCCAACCTTCAAATTACTATACATATGTATAAGAGTTTAAATATTTATAGGCTTGGGTGAAATCCCTATTGGAATTTCCAACCGCTAATTTCCTGAGAGAAATATTGGTTTTTGAAAGAACAAGTTTTATGAATAAATCATTTCAGAAATGCTATATATATATATAAACACATGTCTACTTCGATCAAATAGCAAGTGTAAGTATACATATACCATGCATAAATTTGCTGGAGTGAGGTTATCCTAGAGGAATTACCATTTAGAAATTGCTCTGTCAATGGATGGTTCCCAAAGACATATAAGATATTGGGCACCTTATACTTTACATTGCAGACTGTACTGTACACCTGTTTTGTCTTTCTATGTACATATGTCTCACTATCATAGTAAATGATACTAAAATACAAACCGATTTAATGTGAGTGCTGATCGACAAAAATTGAAACTTGAAATAGATAATAGAAATACTAATTAAGTGGAAATGGAAAAATGCAAATAGAATTCATTATTCATCAACTTCAGTTCTGTCACTGTCACTTTGTAAATAATTAGGTATTAAAACTCCTTTAAAAAAATTAAATGATAAAATGCGTCCCATGTTTGCTATATAAATTGATTCCATTGTCTGTTTTGGATCAGTTACCAAATACTGTGACTGTATTATATATGCTAATTAACATCAATATGTTTCAGCTAATTATTGTTATCTACTCAACCTGTATATGCTTTAGCCAGCTGTCTGTCAAACAATTTTTGCTTCATCTTAATTATAAACTTGTCTAAACATATGGTACTATAGTCTACTTCAAATAACGTGTGGACTCTGGCTCCTGATGTTTTTTCAAAGAAATGCTTCTATTTTCCTTCCTTATTTTTATTTGTTAAACAGATGCTACAACGTAACCTTACAAATATAAATGGTAGACCTCAAGCTGCTTGAATTACTCAACTGCAAAACAGGTGTCGCATACATCAACACTACAGATAATATATAATTGCAAAATGGATTACTAACAACAATAGGGCAACCATTGATTTTCTAATACCATTCTACATCATCTGTAATAAAGTATACATTGTATATTGTTTTATAAACTATATGTACAAGTCTGACAGGTGCTAATTCTATCATTATAAATCAAATTAACTGAAATTTATATATAATGACAATAAGTTGTCAAGTTAATTATTAGTTTTCATCAACATTATTATAACCAAGAGCTACAAAATCATGTTAGTTTTGGTTGTCCTTTGAGAATATCAGACACCTTAACCATTCTGCCATTATGGCCGAGGATTTTGGTCCAGAAGTACATGTTGAATATCAGACATCTTAACCACTCTGCCATTGAGGCCCATGAGGATGTGGGGGCCTAGATGTACATGTAGAATATCAGACATCTTAACCACTCTTGCCATTGTGGCCCAGGATTTGGGGGTCTAGAGGTACATGTAGAATATCAGACATCTTAACCACTCTGTCATTGAGGCCAAGGATTTGGGGGTCTAGATGTACATGTAGAATATCAGACATCTTAACCACTCTGTCTTTGAGGCCAAGGATTTGGGGGTCTAGATGTACATGTAGAATATCAGACATCTTAACCACTCTGCCATTATGGTCCAGGATTTGGGGGTCTAGAGGTACATGTAGAATATCAGACATCTTAACCACTCTGCCATTATGGTCCAGGATTTGGGGGTCTAGAGGTACTTGTAGAATATCAGTCACCTTAACCACTCTACCATTGAGGCCCAGGATTTGGGGGTCTAGAGGTACATGTAGAATATCAGTCACCTTAACCACTCTACCATTGAGGCCCAGGATTTGGGGGTCTAGAGGTACATGTAGAATATCAGACACCTTAACCACTCTGCCATTGTGGTCCAGGATTTGGAGGTCTAGAGGTACATTTAGAATATCAGACACCTTAACCACTCTGCCATTGTGGTTCAGGATTTGGAGGTCTAGAGGTACATGTAGAATATCAGTCACCTTAACCACTCTGCCTTTTTGGCCCAGGATTTGGTGTCTATAGAGGTAGAATTTCAGACACTCGAACCATTCCGTCATCGTGGCCCAGGGTCTAGAGGTAGAATATAAGACACTCTATCCACTTAGCCACCTGGTTACTGCTGATGAGCGTATCATTCCATGTCGATCTGTTATTGCTCTGCTGTTCTGTTACACTGTGGGGAATAATAAAGGAAATGCCCTATATGTATCCTAATGGCACTCATTCAATATGAATATATAGGCATTGATTATTACTTGTTGACTCATATACTTTCTCGTTAGTTAATCAAAGCATGACGTATGCAGTCCTTTGTAAACTTTTATAATGAAGTAATATTCCTGCTGGATCTATAATTGAAAACAACTGTTATTTGTCTTATGTGTGTGAGATTGAAAGTAAAATTATAAATGTTTACCAGGTAGTGACAAAGTCATAGTTAGATGAGAAAGAAATGTTAGACCAACGCATCAAGCTGCCAATGCATTAATTAGTTAATGAGTCGGTGGTCTGCTGAGCGACTATGACCTCATCAGGTCATGTGACCAGAGGTAGAGCCTAGGTGTTGTGTAGTCGTTAGCGGCAGTGTACAGATCGGTGTACAGATCGGCCACATGGTGTTTGGCCTTGATTAGCGGCAAGTGTATTTATTGATTTTGTGTCGTATATAGTATCAATTGACTGTCTATTTTTATTATACCTGTGCATATTATGACATCCAGACCATATGAAAGGGAGGTAATTAGAAATTTCTATGGTGAGACTCATTAAAGTGACTTGCGCTGAAAATATCATTTTATATATAGATGTCAGCTTATATAGGTACCATTAATTACTTACATACATGCATCACAGCATTCATATGTTTGAACAAGTACAGTGAATCGAAAGCATTAAAACACTGTCGTTGGTGAGATATATATTTGTTGTAAGCAGTAAACATTCTACAATGCGTGGCTGCGTAAAATGTCTAATCCCTTTGTCATGCTTTATCTAAATAAGTCTGCAATTGATTGATTGATATTGAAAAACCAAAATCTATGTTAATCTATATTACATAATAAACAATTTCTGAAAAAAAAATCAGGTCTTCCACATTGCACATATTTTGGAATGTAAGTTTCAACCTTAAATCACCATGTTATTTTCTATATTTAACAACCAAATGATGTGAACTTTCAATTGTCATGCCCTTACATGGAAATTGGGAGGCATTTTCATACTGTCCTGTCAAGTTCTGTTGTGTTGAGTTCTGTAGTCTCAATCTCCTTATAGGAGAATTAATTGTATATGGGTGCATATGTACGGATTAACTTATAAGCTTAAAGGCAGTCAAAAGGTTAGGAAGTGTAACCCTTCAGTTTGATAAATATAGACTATACAGGTAAAAATAATTATAAAGGTGCGCATGTCATATAATCATTATCTATTGTGTTGGACATGGACAGCAATCAGGATCAGTCATTCAAAGAGAATACCATTGATTATTTTCAGATTGTTTGAATGCACAGATCATATGCTACGCTATGCTACGTCGCATTTAGTGGTCTTCACCTGAATAATGATATAGGTATACTAGTACTAATTAAAACATATTGTATTGTTAGATTTATAAAATATGCACCAGTATTTGTAGTTCATTTCATTGGTTGTAAATTAACGCAATTTGTATAGAACTTTTGTTTTTGTTTTGCTATGTTCCTTTCAATCTTTATTCTTTAGATCAGAAGTTAACTTTAAAGTTTAATTTGACAATGAGAGATTGTTCTAAGGTAATTTTTAAAATAACCGTGCCAATAAGCATCGAGCTTCGTACACTATATTAGTGGAAAGTGTGAAAATCACAGAAGTTGATGATTGTTTGTTTATTTGTTATATATAAAGAACTAATCATAAAAAGTTGGTTGATATGAAAAAATATTTTTTGTATCCATGGCAACCGGGGGTATATACAATTATATATGTGAAAAAATGCATTAATCTAAACATAACGAAATTTCTTAAAATTTATGCCATGTTTCATATTGCACAACATTTTAAATTGATTAAATCATTATAGGCGTGTGAAAAATTAACAAAAAATATGTTTTCATAATTTTCTTAAGATCCAAGAGGCCGGAAACCCCCAAAATATTAGTTAAAATATGTTGAAATGTTGCTAAAAGTAATGAAAAATTTCTCAAAATCCATACATTGCTTGATAATGTTATTTATACTAAAACAATAAGCATTAATTGGTTAAAAATAATCAATAATAAAATTGGGTAGAAAAATGAAATGGAAAGAATAAATTATATATTTTTCCTGTGAATTTCCTGAAATTTGGCATAATTTAGCATTTGGATTATCTCCCTTGCCAGTGATTGAGTATATAATTACCTCCCTTGCCTGGAACTCTCCATTCATGAAACAACAAAAGGCGATCTATTTACAGAACAGCATGTTTTCAAGCCTGCATAAATGTGCTGTTAACTATGTTTTTGGCCTTAATATGTGTGGAGGAATGGAGAAGAAGTGACAGGATTACTTTTGGTAAGTTTTTTTTATTATGCAAATGTTTTAATGAGACAGAAATTGAATGAATTCCAACAAAAATCACTTCATATATTCTATTCTATTGCCGGTTCCATTCTTTAATTTCTTGTTAGTTGGCCTAACAGTTGTATGTTGTACTTAATGGAAATACTTATTTTCATAACATAACCTTATAGCTATATATAGTTTGTTGAGAGTACATTAATCAGTGGCAGAATCAAAGACAATTCCGGTGGGGGTGGAGGGGGCGGTTGCCTGATTGTCAAAACTTTTTCAACCCTTCTGGATCCATCACTGATCATGACCATATGGTAAAGATAAATTGATGAAAATTTTGAAGAAACTGACTATTTTATAATATCTAGAATAATCTAGGTGTATAAGTTATTATAAATATACATGAAAAAATAAAAATTAAAAAACATGCAATATTTAGTAAGTGTAAGTAACTTATTAAATTATTAATATCTTGAATGAATGATTGTTGGATATTCCTTTTCTGTTTTCAGTTTCTGTACGTCCTTTAAGTGCTCTACAGCTATTTATTACTGTAATTCGTTAGTAGTACAGGAATTATTTCTTATGTAGACTCTATATAAATGCACTATATCATGTATTATGTAGAAACATTTACATACCGGTATATAAAATTATTTTTATGTATAGTCAGACAAAACAGAAATGATTTCAAGTACTCTAATACTAGTAATATAGGTTACTGATTGTTCTCTTAACAAGAATATTTCATATTGTGACATTTTAAATATTTAAGATAACGATATAAAAGACTGACACCCCAGTGCTTAAACCAATATGTGTTTAAAACACCAACCTGGAAACAGTCGGTACAGTCTGTATAACTTAAGTGTCAATGTTTCTTGAACAGTAAAACACGGATGAATTGAATCATTGGATGTTTTACTGCAATTTATATCATTTAATTGTTCCACCATAAAACATACACAAACGTGTACCTACATATGTGTGTGTGTGTTTTTAATGTAGTGTCCCTCTGACCATCCGTACAAACTTTTCTGTCTCTAATTCTGATTCTATTAAGCTTAATTTGTTAAAATGTTGACTCTGAAACTTGTGCTGCCCATGGCAATATTATCTGTATCATTTCATTTTGCAAACATTCATTCTGTTTTAGAAATCAATTAGTAGTAAATTTTAAATATTTTTTTTCTATTTTTACTTCTAGAATGACATCTGCATTAAAAGACTCAGTGGATCAGGTATTGCTGATGGACCAATTGTCAAGGCGTACCAAGTTAAGAAAGTTCCACAAAATACCAGTGCGAGACCCATAGTACTTGTACATACCACCGAAGGCGCTTGTTCTATACTTAAAATACATGGAGTTCTGTCTAGCAGACATTTTATCACTCTACTTTCACCAAGCAATTGATATGAAGCTGGATACTCTTAATATTAGTTTAACGTCCTTTTAATAGCCAGAGTCGTTTAAGGACGTGCAAGGTTTGTTGGTGGGGGAAAGCCGGCCTACCCGGAGAAAAACCACCAACCAGCAGTCAGTACCTGGCAACTGCCCCACATGGAATTCGAACCCGCATCCAAGAGGTGGAGGGCTTGTGGTAATATGTCGGGACATCTTAACCACTGTGCAGACTCTTAGTTGTGAACTGACCAACACAGTTTGGTGAAGTGTGTGATATCAAAAGACCAAAGTGATGCTTATTAATTCAGATAAATTAATAAGCTTAGAGTGTGTTGGTTGTAATTTCAGTTTGGAACAGATACTTTCACAAAATGAGTCTACAGAGATCTGTTATCAAGCCATATGGACAAAACATTTTAGTTGAATTTTTTTAATGAGGACATCAAATGTTGTGAAAGGATGTTTAATAAAGATATTTCAGTCTGGTGAGGGTATGTTGAATGATGGCATACAAGTTTATAGTGTGATGACTGATGTAATAAGTGTATGTTTACAGTCAAGTAATTATGACTGATGAGAAGCAAAAGTTATAGTGTGATGAGGGCATACGTTTACACTCTGATGACTGATGTCTCAGTAATGATGAGGGCATAAGATTATAGTGTGATGACTGCTTAGGGCATAAGTTTACAGGGTGATGATTGATGAGGGCATAAGTTTACAGTTTGGTGACTGATGAGGGCATAAGTTTATAGTGTGATGATTGATTAGGGCATAAGTTTACAGTGTGATGACTGATGAGGGCATAAGTTTATAGTGTGACGACTGATGAGGGCACAAGTTTATAGTGTGACGACTGATGAGGGCCCAAGTTTATAGTGTGACGACTGATGAGAGCACAAGTTTATAGTGTGATGACTGATGAGGGCATATTTTTATAGTGTGATGACTGATGAGGGCATAAGTTTATTGTGTGATGACTGATGAGGGCACAAGTTTATAGTGTGATGACTGATGAGGGCATATGTTTATAGTGTGATGACTTTTTTATTATATAAGCTGAATAAAAGTTGGCAAAAGAATTTCTATTGATGCAGTTTTGTCTCTATATCTGCCTTTTCCCTCAAATCCATTTACATATATATTATATGGTTTGGTGAAAGGAATTAACTGTATTTTTGGTGTCAAGTAATGTCACAGTTCACATATTATAGTGACAATATAATTATTTCTATTTGAAAGAGGAGGCAGTAGAAATATAAGTAATAATAAGCTGTTGCTAAGGAATAAATAATGTTGCTAGGGATATTTTCGATGACAAATGGTCCTAAAATTTCACTTTTTATATAATTAATCAATTTTAAGCATACTCAATAAGCTTCCAGCAGTGATATTTTTTTTTGAATGAAACAAATACAACATTGAAAGAATAACAAACAGAAATGACCCTATTTTTCTAATAAAAATGTGTAAAAATGACCTAATTTCAGTCATCCATTAAGAAAACAGATTAAATTTTCTACCCAATTTTATTTTTTCTTTCATTACTTAAACATCCATTAATGATCCTCAGTAATATAAATTGCATGGCAAATGTACGGATTTTCCATAATTTTTCAACAAAAAGTACACATTTTTCGTCAATTTTTGGAAGTCAGGGATGTGGCTATTTACTGTTACCATAGCAACCATCCTATAATTTTGGATTGTTTATTGATGATTTATTTTAATCAAATATACTTCATATTATGAATATATTTTGTTTTCATACAAATGTCATTTTTATAAATGCTTGAATTTTCCATACAAATATCCTGCTTTTTCAACATTTTTCCAATTATGAGACCTTGTTGCCATGGCAACCAAATTTCCATGCCAATCAGTAAAAATGGCCTTCCAAACAACTTAATTCTTTATGGAATTTGTTTCTTAGCCAAAGGGGGTTACTTTAAAGTATATAATTTGAATTTCTATTTTTTTCACTTTCCACCTAAAGCTTGATGCTTATTGGCACGGCCTCTTTAAAATTTCGTTAATAATTAAGATAAGTCAAACTCCTTTAACGTGTTATTATTTTATTTAATTAGGTTGTAGGCAGGTAAATTGTTCTCATATTATCTGTTTGGATTTCATATTCAGCTTAGGATATAAAGCATAGATCTATATAGACCAACAAACAGTACCTACATGTACAGCTGACAATTGCCCCACATAGAATTCGAACTCGCAATCCAGAGTTGGAGGGCTTGTCGTAATATGTCAGGACATCTAATAAATCAATCACACATATTAATCTTGCAAGTTGCATTTGTGTACTTTGAAAGTTAACTAGCTTTCTCAATGTGGCCATGTTGTGACAGGGGAAGCCTCATTTATCTCCCATGTTTGCACCAGTTATCTCCCTTGTTTGTACCAATTATCTCCCTTGTTTGTACCAGTTATCTCCCTTGTTTGCATACAACTTAATAAGTAACCTAGCCGTGAATGGTAATAAAGTGTTTAAAAAAAACATTCAGCTACAACCATGATCGGAATCAATGATACAATTCTGCGGTATGACAAAATAGATGTGCTGCAGTGACCTGTGGTCACTTCATGACCTGCTGGTGATTGTGACATACCGGACAGTGATCATGATCATGGTCCACTCTTCCTGTCTGATTGTAAAAGTTCAGCAAAAAACATGTCAATACACATATCAACTTCTACTTTTATTGTCCCGTATTACTGTTCATATCATATAATGCAATTGTGTTTGTTTTGTGTGTCTTGATAAAGGGGCAGATCGCCTCGAAAAATCTGACATTTTTTTGTCCACACGGTTGGAATTATATGTACTTCTTTGCCCCATATCAACTCTATTGATAGAGTCATGATCAGGAAGTATATGTTTTGATCATTTGTTTGGAACATGTTAACAGTTCTTGTTGTGTGAGGACTTGAGATATGGATTGAACCAGACTTTAACATGGGATTAAAGAAAGTTCTTGGACAATTTACTCAGCAACCTCTATGTTAGCAGTGTTACAGACATCGCAAAAGTTGGGGAAAAAAAGCTGGACATTCGGACAGGCAAGGACTGTGAGTAGGTCCGACCGAATAAGATTTTGCCGGACCGAACATTAATGTGAATTTTTGAAGTAAACATAACTCTCTGCTATAAGTATCCAGGCATCTGTTTTTATGATTATCTAATTTATCTTATGCAGTTTACATATTTGCCAGGTTCAGCACCAGCATAATACTTCAGAGACACCATTTCTACTGACTTCCAGTCCTCAATAATTGCCGGACGGTCATCCTGACCAGATTTTGAAATAGGCGGTCCGAGTCAAATTTTGCCAGACATGTCCGTCGGACCGGCAAATTTTGCGATGTCTGGTGTTATACCAACTGCCTATATATATTGCAGGCCTTGAACATACGATCCCACAATTCACAAAACACACTGTTGAAAGAGGTCAATATAAGATACAGGATTAAATGTGTTTTTAGGAAATACAGTAAAATCACCTCTGTACATCTAACAACCACCTTATGAGACCATTGTTTAGGGTCCCAGATGGCCAAATACAACACAATTTGACCTGAATTAAAGACCAATTTAATTAGTGGCTAAAAGATAATTATTTGTTGGTCAATTCGTAGGTCTTTATAGACAGGTTAAGTTGTATATCACCACCACCTCCTCCTCTAATATGAGTCAATCTTCAGTTTATTGAATTCTAGCAAAACTGTCATTTTAGTATTTTGAAAATTACCAATTTACCAATATATGAGACAGTACGTTTTTTCTGTAACTTGTTTTGAGTTAAAAAAAAAAAAAATGTACTGGCATCTAGCAGATGTGGACTAGATTATGGTGTGACGTCTTACAGGGTCCTTGAAGTAATAAAAATCTGCGTATTTACTCAGTATCCAGCATACATAGATATCTAACCTATAGCACTATAGGAATGCAGTGAACATGCCTAACATTCCAAGTGACAAGATAATTAAAATGACTATCCTATCTCACAATCAGACAGTGGCCTAGGGCTAGATATTTATACACCACTGACCCTGTTATAACATATTGTATCACCGATAGCAATGTTTACATCATATCTTATCTCAGTCCTAATCTCAGATTGTCTCCCTTTGATAGTTAGATGTCTTAATCTTATACAGTTGTCATTTGCTGTTACAGTGTATGCCATAGAATTATCTCCCCTTCTCTACAAAGATATATACAACAATTAGATATCTTTTTATATTAACAGCTTTTACTGCAACTTGCATGTTTTGTTATGTTATTCTCCTATTGTTCAGTTATATATACTAGTAAAATGTGTTAATCATGGGGAGAGGATGGGAACTGTTCTGACCTACTTATTTCAGTCAAGTAATATAACTCCAGGAGGTGGGAGGATCATTGTAGGGTACTAGCTAGCATATGTGCAGACCCACCCCAACACATTATGTTCTAATTTCACATATGAAGGAACGGTTATTACATTTACATGTGCGTTTTAAAAGAAATTTCTGATTTTTAGTGCATTATGAGATGGTATCAGTATCATAGTATTATGGATATGTCTGCAGACAACCTGTGTAGGATGGGTCCAGAAATTATAAAGAGTTGTGACAATTTATCAGAGTCCTGCACTACCTCCAGGTCTTCAGTAATACCACATAACTCCTTTGTTCATCATTTCTGTCTGTCTTTGATCACTGCCGCTCTATAATAAAGATGTTTTGATGTCACTTTTCACATGGCCGATATTTATACATGTAGTATAAAGGTGAGACACTTAAAGTGGAATGATCAAAGGTATATATGTATGAAAAATCACACTATATATAAGATCATTTATTTGTGTCACACGGCACTGTTATCGTGAAGAATCGATAAAAGTTTAATCTGGTGTCTTCATTATATGGTTATGTAGCGTAGCGTCTAAATTATTTAGAAAGTCACTCTGTTAAGTCACACAGTGGTATGCTTGTATAATGTTGTAAGTGGTTGTATACGGACATGTACAACTGTTATAATGGAATTGAGTTATTGAAATTACAAATAAGCTGCTGCATATGTGTATACAATAGTATTATAGACTCATATATACCCGCACATGTACAGAAAAATAAAACTCAATGACCTTCCTCTAGTGCTTTCATCATATCTTGATGACTCTTCAGGAACAAACACATATATATATATATATATAAGAAATAAAAACAATAACGACTGACTGGTGAGCACTTTCGCCCCATTCAAGGGAGCTCTTCAGACTGTTTATTGAAGACGTATTATGACGTCATAATTCATGACGTCATTTGCTAAGAGACAAGATATAAACATTCAATGAGGAAAAATACAAATAATACAATGTCTGATTAAACAAAAGGCAAAACACGAAAATATAAAAATTCTTCAATAATTATATCTTGTCCCCTGAAGACCGGCATGAGCCGAGAAAGCGCTACGGAGGAAAATATAGTTGTGTTTTCTTTTTATGTATATATATATATATATATAAATATATAGCACTGCTCATATATATGGTGTAATTGGTATATAAGCACTAGTCCATTGCATGAACCTGTACATTTACACACTGCACATGTACATATACAGGCACAACACATATACATGGCACATGTAGCTGCACATACTGTACAAACACTGCACACAAATGAGTACATGTGCACATAGACACAACATATGTGCCTATACTGCAATGCACATGTATATAGAAATGCATAATGTTGCTGAAACCTATGTGTTTCTATCGAGATGCAACACATGTTTTACAGACACAACAAATAACATACATGCTAACAGACACAATATATGTATGTGCCTGCACACATGTACAACACATTTATATATATACCTCATCTCTTAGATACACACCACACAACGCTTAGACACACTTTCACATGTTTGCACACCAGGTACCTATAAGAGAAATCGGTCACCCACAATAACAATGTACACTACTCTACGTACTGTTCCTTAATGATTTTGACAGACAGATGGAAGGTCATGATGATTTTGATCACTGTCAATTGTTCAGGTGTTTTTTATTGTTTGACCAGTCTGGGCATATGTTTTTAGGTTTTAAGTGGGAGCACATTTCTCGTGCTGGCTGAGTCAAATAATAAGATAGGTTTAAGTTGCTATTGATAGTTAAACTGTAAACAGGCGTGGCCATAATAAGCTTTGTGTCTCCTCCAAATTAAAAACCACAGTCTTTAAAACTTGTCTCACATTCTTTGTGTTAGATGGTGTGCCCCCTCGAGATATTTACTGAAGGAGAAAAGCTTAAGTATGTTACTGAAAAGCATCTCCAGGATAGGGGAATGTGTATATGTTAATGAACTTACCTGTAGACTTATGGTTCTACACGCCTTCATATGAGTTAAATGCAAATATTCGTACAGAATAAATAATTGTACTTGTGATGACGAACTATATATGTGGTATTTGATGTCCTTCAACAATTACACTCATAAAACTTGCCCAGGAGCTAATAGGTGGAGTGATTCATAATTTGTAGTAGTTATATACACATCCCGTACAAGAGTGAGCAGAGGTCAAGGTCAACTGATGATTAAATGAACTTTGTGGGAGGAAGCGGCCCTATATGTATATTTGAGTGGGATGTGTGTGTGGTGTGATTTAGCTGAAGATATCAATAAGAAGAGATATCACACAGTTCATGACAGGAGATAGTGTTGGTTTGGTGTCTGTGCTAGTGTTAAGTGTTCGTGTGCTTTTCCTTTCCGGTATATCCTTCATGATGCCATTGTGTGCCTCCAGGTGCCTGTGATGACCCACACAAAGATATGAGCCGATGACTTTACAGTTTACACAAACATCTGTTTCTACCACTACTATAAGACTAGTATATATGTGTGATCCACACACATGTGTACCTAATATTGACCTGTCAGACACGTGCTACTATACAACATGTTGACTGGTGTTCATCCTATGTAAACCTCATCAACAAATGCTATTTTCGTATTAGATCTATATGTTCAGCGGTTGGATAAAAAAAACGTGATAAAAGTATGCCGTGGCTTTTTATGGATTTGTGAAACATTCGTCTGTGAACAAAATGGAATTACATGTGATGTTGGTGAAAGTTTATGACTATGTGAGAACCACGTTTTGGAGCGAGTGGTTCTGGTTTGGTGGATCAGGCCATTCATGGGCTGACTTCATTGATAAAGAGGATGGGATACGTCATCCACAGTACACTGACCTCCGGTGGGCCTTGTTATGTGGCATGGTCATATTTCTGATAAGGAAGGTTGCAGAGAGGTAAATATGATTAAAGGATTATATATACTTACAGAGATTGTTTTACATGATGTGATCTTCATTAATAATCCACTCATCCCTATAATTTTACAATGGACTGTTCTACTCATAGATCTGGAAGAGTTCAAATATTATTTGAGGGGTGAAAAAGTTAATTGCATAAATGATTGGCTTGATCTCATTTATAGAAAATAAAGTGTTAAGTGGTATTCTTCCATACACTCACCATTTTCCTTCAGGCCATGTCTTTTAATTCCCCTAAGCTTTGGTTGTGAACTGACTCGTCAAACTGAAACTGACCTTAATACAATTTCAGTACTTTTAGGTCATTCCAACATTTACCTATGGAAGGTATAACTCCCAGTGAACATAACTACCAATTGATCATACAATTCATTACAGTATTTGTATGTTGCATTGTATAATGTATATGCAACTGTATGATGTATATGCAATAATTAACATACAAAAGTTGGTTGGTTGAATTGGTATGTTATTATCAATAGCTAAGGTCATTTAGGGACAGGCATCTTTGTGTGTGTTACGTTGTTGCATGTGTTTTGGGAGACTGTAGTATATTTGTATTGTGCCTCAGCAGAAACTCTTGCCCATTTTGCAGTGCTTTATTAATAAAACATACTGTCAAAGACAATATATACTGAAAACAAACAATTCAGTTGTAGTTATACCTTTATGCAGAACATTAAGAAAGAAAAAACTTACTATCACTGTTACATAGATTTAAGGTGTTGTCTCGGCCAAAGGACATGACCAATTAATTATAACTAGAGCATATATACCCCACAGGGACAAATGTCCAACTCAAGGTCAAAATTGAGGCGATGACAAACACAATCTGGGTAAAAGTTATACATTTTTATGTGCATGGATAAATTCCACAGTACTTGAGATAAAGACTAACTTTGCCATCCAATCAGATGTTTTTGTTAACGCTATTTTAACATTTTAAATACTTGATTACTATCTTATATAAATTTACCAGTTGTACATTAAAATATATTCTGTAAAAATAAAAAACATGTAAGTGAGCAAAACATATATTCCAGTCAATAACAACAGTATATAGGAATGAAAATGTTCCCCGGTGTGCATTATTTCGCAGTTGTTTTAAAGTTGTGAAAATCAACCCTAGAAGGATGCTATATTTATCAAAATCATGAAATTAAAGTCTTACAAAAATAACATTTACTGCGCTACATACATCTGTAGTATATTTGGTACTAGACTAGTCTATAAGCTGAACTTTAGCAGCAAGATCTATTGATAGAAATTATATATAAGTGAATTTCAATTCATAGTCATGTTTATGACAATAAGATAAAATTGATCATAACCTGTTGGGTCATTTGGTCTCTCATATTACTTCAAACAAGCCCAAATTGGCTATAATAAATGTCCACTTGACTTTGTTTTCTTTGATTGGCGTTTATGATCTTGGTGCGTATCTGGTAAATCCAGGTAATTTGACAATATAAACTGAGGCAGAGTTTGGTGTTACACCTGTCCACTGCCACACGTAAAGTATTGTCACATGTGGTGGTCATTTATTACACCTATTACTGGCTGATCATCTGAGACAAAGAATGGACACAGGGCAGCTGGTGGGCTGTCATTTATGATATGACTATGGGAGGGTGTGTTGTTGTTTACAGTTTTCTATGACACATGTTTCTGGTTAGGTTTGAATATTAAGTGTCATACTAGCTTTGTGTACACTTGAAGATCATCAGAAGACTATGGGATTGACCATCATTGTCATTTGTGACAGCAAGACAAATTTTAAATGTATGTCGCTACCTCTCAGAGTTTGCATTTAATTTATAATGCCAAACAGACAACAGTGCAAAGAGGTCATATATTTAATTTCTTTAAATTTACCTTTTGAACTCTTATATGCCAACTTTCAATGTTTAATATATGTGTCTTGGGATACCAAAGACTGTTATTTGGTAGAAAAGCTATATAGCTACATGCTATAAAAGTTCTAATAAAATTGAACCAGTAAATATTAGCATGATCTTCAAGTCCTTTGGAACATTTAGTCAGGGTTGCCATTTAGGCTCTGACCTGCCTTATGTTTATATATACTGACCATTTATAGTGGGATACTTAATAAAGATAATTTGACATATCTCATGCTGAGGCACTGGGAGGATGTGACATTAATCCCCTACTTACACAAGGGGAGATAACCCTGACTAACATACAGCTAAGCCCTGGGCTGGACTAAAGCATACATCCTTCAATCTATTATTTTTCTACTATATGAGATACACACACAACATGTCAGTAAAAATCTGTAAATTCTTGATAGGAATTACAAGGATATTCCAGGAAAATCTCCAGATTAGCATCAAATATAGCAGGAAGTTGTAAGAGATAAAACTGTCATTAAGCAGGAAGCAGTCATAGTTTATAATGAGGAAAAACGGTATAAAGCTAGTATATTAATAATCCGAAATAAAAGGCCAAAATAAATTCAAAGTAAAATCAAAATCATTTCTATGGAATATATATTCAGCCACTATAGGGCCTTCTTCAGTCCGAAATAACACTAGTAATAGTCATAGTTTAATACCAGTAGTGTTGTTTTGTGCATTCAGAGTCTGCAATATGATATCCTTTTGGCTTATATATATATTTATTACCATTTTCATCACAACCCCACTACTCTCACATGTAACCTTACCAAATGCAGTTGGCATTATTCAGCGCATGCTATCCGCTTATTTGATGTCATCACCATTATGTTATCACTATTGTCATTCTAGAGATCCCACATGGAATATGGTTGTTGAAATGACTGGTCCATCCTTAACGATAATTGTTTATTCATTATGGATGCAAAATCTCTCAAGTTTATTATAGAATTGTTATCCAATGTAAATTTAAGCATTGAACTGCATGCATTTAGTTGGTAATATTATGGGAGTATGAATAAATGCCATCTGGAAAACCGCAGATTCAACTTGAAGTGCCAGTGTGGTTCATTATATTTGCTGTTGCCCATTTGGCATTCATACTCCCATAATAGCCGATTGCGACTGAATGCAATATAATGCTTAAAATATATGGCTGATTATGATGCATCGTCAGAATATTGAAAACTTACAGATGTGTACAGTTTGGTTCCCTTGTCGAAAGAATGCAAAAGAACAGTTTATTGATCAATGAACTTCATTTGATGCTCATGTTCCTCATCCATGAAGAAATGTTGCCCAGACCACATGATAGTATTAATGTTTGTTGGCCACAATGAAGCCCCAGTTTTTTCCTGATTGATACTGATTTTACGGCTATTTCAGTAGTGTTTGGCTCGACAGTTATGCGACTTCTTCCGTACTGATGTATTGTGATTCATTTCATGGGTTTTCTATTGCTAATCTTCGGAGCCAACTAAAGACCGGCTAAAACTGGTCATGGAATACAGATTCATCAGTAGCTTCAATATTCTGTGAAGAATTATACATATATAATATAATAAAATTAGACTGGGTCAATCAGCGGTGACCAGCTGGTAATTCAGTGGTACAGGTTCTGGAGATAGTGTTTGGAGGTCATAGGTTTGAACATGATTCAGTCTTGCCTTTACAATTTTTTTCATCTCCTGTTACAAGTATATAAATTCTTAAGTGATGAACTAGATATAGTACAGGTAGATCTGAATCATGTCTAGATATGATTGCAGTGATCAGGAGTGTGTAATATTTTAGTGGGCAGTGGATATTTGATGCATCAGATAATAATTTCCTATTACATTTATACAAATATAATATCTTAATTATCAATTATACAGACAATTAAGATACCTCTAAGTGAACATACTGCTCTAAGTGAATAATTATTGATCTGGATTACGTACATCTGTGATAGATTATTACTTTTTTGTAACAATACATTATTGGTAAAGTTTTATATATGTTAAGTACAGTATACATGTTGGTAAAATGTCCGTTAGTATTGACCATGACCTATATAGGGACACAGAGTTAGATATCGTAACTTTATAATATACATTGTAAACAGTCGTCCAGTATTGAGTTCAAAATAACCAATATAACGGTGTATTATCAAATGTATTTACTGTAAATGACGTTATACCTGAAGTAGTCATGTGACAACTTAAGTTGACCGGGATATGAACTAGCTATAGCTAACTTGTGTGTATATAGTCGGTTCATTCATGTGGTACCATTCATGTGAACCACGCTTCACCAGCCCCACCCATAAATACCAGAATAGCGCTGGAGATTTCTATAAATCTGCCTGAACGTCAAGATCGCCCTTTTATGAATAAAAGAAAACTTTTAAAAATCCATTTCTAAATCCAACCCCCTTCTTTGTTTTTTTTTGAGAAGAGTATAAGGTTTTTGAAATCTTTTGCGAAATGATTTGGGGATATATTCATAATGTTATGTAATTTTAATGGATTCTTGATATTCCACTTGCATTGAATGTCTGTTCTAGATCTTTCTTGTCCTGTCCCATCCCATCATGCCTGCATAACGGTTTTTAAACAAAGACAGACAGTTTCTTCAACTTAAGCTGTTATTTAAAAAAAAAAATTACCATGGAGTACTGGTATTTAATTCTAAATTCCCATCTCCAATATTATTCAAACTCAAGAAAAAACAACTTTGGCAAACAATACAGTGTTTAGTTTAAAAAAATCCAGAGAAATGGACCAGTATATGTGATTTGATCCTTGCTGAAGATGGTTTGCGTTTCTAAGGGAGCTGATCATCAGAGGTCACAAAAGGTCATGTTCTGTTGTAGTTGTGTTCTTAGGCATCACACCAATGTTGTTTTTGGATGATACCAGGAACAGAAGGGTACATGTTCAGTAATGTGTGTATCACCTACTAATTAAGAGGGGGAGGTGTGGGGGGGCTATTAATTTGGCAAATAATGACTTTGTCTGGGGGAGGGGTACCTGGAGTGGTCTCTCAATTTGGTAAATGATGACATTGTCGGGGGGGGGGGGGGGGGGGGGGGAGGGGGGGGGAGGGGGGGAGAGGATGGAGGATCCGAGTTGTGTATCAATTTGGTAAATGATGACATTGCCCGGGTGGGGGTGGGGGTGGGGGAGGGTGGATCAGAATTGTCTCTCAATTTGGTAAATGATGACATTGTCGGGATGGGGGTGGGAGAGGGTGGAGGATCCGAGTTGTCTCTCAATTTTGTAGATGAAGACTCTGTCATCAAATTCAGAAATTGATACTTCCAGCTTAAAATGAATTACTTATTGCCCACATGACTCTGCCTATTATAAAATGCATTACTTTTTGATGGAGGTAATATAATGCTGAGTGTGCACTACAAAGTCTTTTCTACATTAAGTCGGTGATAGTCAAATAAAAAGACCTATATCATATAAAAAAAACATCCAGTCATGTGCAACAGGAAATGGTTTGGCCTTCAAAACAAACACTTATAGACATTTAAACTTAAACTTTACAATCTCACTTGTCTGTCAGCAGACGATAAGAATGTACAAATATTTATTGTACTTTAACATTATACTTTTCAAGTATGTCTGTCAAAGTACTTCAAAAAGTTTAAAAATCTAAAAAAAACTTCATAGGTTTCACAAAACAAAAAAAAATATATGTAGTGCCATGTATTTTTTTCTGCATTAAATTACATGGTCCACAGATTGATTTGACTTTGAAGTTGAATACAGAATATAATTACAGTATGACTATTACAGATTGTAGTATCTTGAAGATATTTTATCTTGAAGAGTTACTATACAACTATTGTTGGACCTCAAAGTTCATCAGACCATTGTAAAGTTTCAGTGATAATTAGGATGAGTTAAGGAGATAGAGAACAATAGATGATGAGTTGTTGATGGATCAGTGACCGTTCAGAGGTTGGATGTGTATAATTGTACAGATAACAGTCTCTTGACTGATTTTTTTTTATCATATAACCTTTTGACTTTTAGGTTAAATAATATCATATGCTATGAGGTCAATGTTGTATGATCATACACATTAGTATATATAAATGGTATACTTGAACATTGATGGCTTTGTTGGCTCAAATTCTAACAATTTCCATGTTAAGCTGCAGATAAATAGGTTTGAAAAATCTCTTCATGTATCATATTTGACCCAATAAGAGCCCATGTCCCTATAAGCGCCCCTCCCCCTTTTTGAGGCCTCAATTTCAATTCCCCGGGCATAAATGAAGACCAAAACTACACAAAACTGTATTGATTTGCAATAATTTCGTCTTATTAATTAGCACATTTGCATTTTCTTAAATTTTTTAAACGCCCTGGGCGCTTATTGGGTCGAATACGGTAATTGTAGTTACTTAACATATATACACTCCCTATATTTATAATAAATATCTTTTATTATTGACAAAGGGTGACGAAAGATTTCATTATCAGTCCTGAATTTAGTACAGCTAAGGTTATTTTCGTATAAATAGGTCTATTTAAATTTCTTAAAAATAAATTCAATTTTTCCAAGTGACTGGTACTACTGGGTCGATAAACAAGCAGGATGTGTTTTATGTTATTTTAGCTGTATAATTAGATAGCTGTATATATACGGAGTCCCAACGATTTACATGGTCAAGCATTGGACAATTTGTAGACAAAATAACAATATAATCACTGTCAGTCTGTCAGATCATAAGATAATAGGACAGTGACTTCAGTTTTACTGAGTCTGGTGGTCGTACATCACCTGTGTCTTTGAAGAGATTACTACTCTAATGATATAAACATTACAATTATATATCAATTTACAAGATCACCTGAGTTTTCGTAAAAATCCTTGATAATTTCCTTTTATCGTAAATTCTTGGATGAAATACATAGAGAATATTGATGAATAGCTCTTGTATTTCATTTCTGTGCAAGCCATAACCATTTCTGTTTCATGAAATGAAATATAATTAACTGTTTTTCATCAAGAAACAAAAAATATATCTATAGAATGCAAATCATAACTGTATTTTGTGAAAGCTGAAATAAGCATCAAATATAAGCCATCTTTAACAAGTAGTGGTATACTGTAGGTGAAAGGAATCTGATAAGATTTGTTTGTGGATGTGTTGTAGCTATATATAGACAGTGAGTCTAGACCTGTCATCAGACTATTAGTTATAATACTATAAATGATAAGAATTTCTCAACTAAATTCTAATACTAAATTATCTCCCCTTAGTTTGAACATGTGGTATGAGTCAATAATCGATCATCAAGCCAATTTTTAGCCCAATAGGGATAAATTTAATACTTAGAGTTTAGACTGCGATACAGCCTCTGGCCTCTTGCAAGTATTGACAGTGAGCAGTGTATCTGTATATCAAGATGATTTTCAGAATAAAAAATATGTAAAAATAAATCTAATGCTTTCCTTCCTGAAAATATACCCGAAAAGTCCTCTTTTTCAAAGGCTGGAATGTAACATTTCATTACAATAGTACTTCAGGAGAGATATTTTATAAATTAGCTGTGTATGTATGTCTAGTCTAAGTAATTTGTATAAATACAGTAGTTATGACATGCGTCTACCTATCAAATGTTACATAAACTATTTCTATGCTGGTATACTTGCACAATGAAATTATACAGTGGCTTGGAATGTTAGGAATGTGATGAAATTTGTTGTTGCTAGTGATACAGTGTTATTGTAATACCGACCTAAATTGTTTACCCTCTCACTGTCTATGTTAATACACCAACATTTGGCTATGTCCCTTACATCTACTGTGCTACATAAAACTTCTCGTCTGCATCTGACATCAATGCATTGCATTACCTCTTTGTAATGCATATTACATTACTTCTTTTGTATATGCTGAAACATATACTAAAATATATCAATATTTCTGGATGCTGTGTGGAATTGAAAAACCTTACGAATCATTGTTATGAATCCATTATTATGAAAATCACTGTTTATAATTTGCTTAAAATTTTACATATGATTGGAACTAAATTTGAGGCCCATGAGGGGGGTTGGGGGTGGTGGAATTGTACATACTGTATTTGACCCAATTATTGCCCAGGGCGTTTAAAAAATTGAAAAATGAAAAGGTGCTTAATAAGACAAAATTATTGCAAACCTATACAGTTATGATAGTTTTGGTCTTATGCCAGGGCAATTGAAATTGAGGCCTCAAAAGGGCTTTATAGGGACATTTTGGGTATTTATTGGGTCAAATACAGTATGATTGGAACTAAATTTGAGGTCCGCTGAGGCAATTGCAAGATTAAGTGCCGTATGTTGATGCTTTCCTTCTTATACTTTTGGCTTTCTCATCTTAACTTGGCGCATGCTGAAATAACTACCTCATTGAAAATAGAAATTAAAGCAAACTTCACCAAATCTACTTTCCAGTCTATTTTATTCCATAATATCCTTGGTATCCCTCTATAGATGTTACAATTATCGGTTAAACCTCTAAAATATATCCTGGTATTTAAACTTGTGTTAATTAGTATATATTTCTAGTAACAATTTTGGATGGTTGTTGTTATAGATGACAAAAGTTTTTAACTTTCTTTGATTTCTGTAATATCTCAATGTCTCAGTATGTCATTGCGAAGAGGTGAATGTTTGTCTGATCAGTAAGACTTGTAATAAAAACTCAGTATTTGAAGGAGATGTAATTATAAAAACAGAACAAATGTTTTTTTTCTAGATACTTATCATAATAATTCTCTTTTTCAGATATGTTGCCGCACCTATTGGGAGATGTTTTGGAATCAGAGACACACAACCAAGAAAACCTCCACCCAACCCAGTCCTGGAAAAAGCCTTCAGGTGCCACAAATTTCCTGACAATGAGAGAATGCAGGTAAACATACAACAATGGATCATAAAATTTAAGTTTATAAATGGTTGTTCATATACACATACATTTGCCACAGAGAGACTGACAAGTACGATTAAGCTGCTCATCACTTCAGTTTGTATCTTAGGTGGGGGAGATTTCATTTCTAGTTATCGAAAATGGCCCAAGAACCATAGAAGTCTCAAGAATCTTGTCTATATTGGGGTATATTGCATAGATATCTTGAAATTCAGTTTTGGCATGGAGCAGTATATACCAGTGCCATTTCTTCTTGATTAGCTAATTGTTTTAATGCGTAACCTAAATGAAAAAGCATCATGCAAATTCTTTAAAAATGTATTAAAAACCATATCCCCCTGCAACACCATGCAGGTATAATATTTGGTGTGCTGAAATTTATAGTGCACTTTGATCATTTATAACACTTACATCCAAAATCTGTGGAGATGATTGTCATAAAAACGTCCCTATAGCCCCTTAGGAGAAGAATCTAGGGAAAAGACATTAAGTTTGTTTCATGATACTTCACAACAGAATCCAGATAGATTATCCATTATCTATTGACTTGCTCAGTTCAGGTATTTCTATGTTAGATAGATGAGCAAATATAAAGTACTTGAGGGTGTGGGCCCATCCACTCAACTCCACTGGAGTAATGTTTTAAATTGATGTCAATGTGATCATTTATCTACCAGATATGACGACTTAAGATAGGAGTTTTACAGATTGACATTTGGTATGAATTACTACCTCTTGAACTATGTCACAGAGACAATATTGCATTATAATGAATAGTATATTTGGGAATAAATTTTTGAATAACATTAAAACATTGGAAGATACATATAATATATGTTCAAATCAATTAAAAATTACCTCTGCTTAAGGCTATAAACTAAAATTCACCAGCTGTTATGTCCCACCTTTATATACAAAAATGTACATGTATACAATATGTATTGTATAATGTCACCTGAGCAATGTAACATATTTACTAGTCATATAAATTTATTGACATGCCAGCTAAGGGAAGTAACTCTTGAAAATCTGACACATTTGATTGGAGTTGCTGTGCCTTTTGTTTCAGGAATTATGTTTGGTATGATAACGTTTCAATATTTTCTGACCTTCCACTTTTAATCTACAACAAAATACCTTTCCACGAGCACACAACCCTAGTTTCTGGAGGAAAAAAAATGTTATTCTTTGATTGTTTTCTTTGCAAATTATAAACTTCTAGGATGAGTAAAAATTATATATACATGTACGGGGTATATATATATATATATATATCGTAAGAGAAAATTTAGTCTTGATGAAAGAAATGTATCAGTGGTTTCAAAATGTAATTGAAAATATGACTTTGTATTATGAAGCTACTATCTTGAGTTGATTTGATAAATATATTTTAATTAATTATGAATTTTTATAGGATTGCATCACTCGAGAACTGGGTTCGTATTTATAGTCCACTTCAGGCACTCTTTGTTTCATATATATATCGATGAAAAGTAAATCTACAATGACTGTATAAAATTAATAATATTTAATATTCAGGAAACATATTTTAAATGGAAATAAAGTTCTTTGAAGGGTTACACTGGGCCTAAAAATATTCTACCAATTATATCTTGGTCATGAGATTGAGTTCCATTTATGTAGTCTTAAGTATTAATTACATAAGCAATTCAAAAATTGATGTAAAAAACTTTTTTCTTGGTTTTGAAAACTCTCATGCTGAGGAATTTGATGAAATTGAAGACAGGAATTAATGTCTGAAATGTTGCCAGGAATAACATTAACTCCTTTCCAGTGCTGATATGTGAAACATTTCATATTTTTTGTACTAAATGTGAGATAGAACAAGTGCTCTGGATCAATTACATAAAACCCTGCACCTGGTACTTGGTACTATCTATTAATCACCTTCCAAATCTGACAAAAAAAATTTCATTTATGAAAAGGCCGGGGCAGCAAACACTTTGTTTTTACAGCAACCGCTCTAGAACCAAAAACTGTACATTATTTTATACCACAATCGATGCTTAAAGATGATTTTTTTTTTACTTGAAATTTTTTAATAGTTCTGTTAAGGATATATATAGTTGTCTTGATCTCAAAATTTAGATTTATAGATAGATTTTAACTTATTCACCCTTGAAGACTCATTTAGACTCTTCTTAATCAAAGACTAGACCAGTCCATTATAAAATGTCAGGGGGGAATGTTTCAAAGGATTAATTATAAGTGAAATACACCTTCCAATTATAGACGATATGCTGTGTTGTGCTGTGAAGAGGTTTTCATCATATTATTATAATTAGTTGATCATGATTACATTTCAAAATAAAATATACTGATTACCTCCCTTGTTTGTGTAATAAACAAAAAAACTCAATATCTGGTTTGGTTATTATTTTAATGTAATTAACAATCAAAAATTTTTTTATTGAATTCAAAACAAAGACATTAGACCATTTCTTGTCTGAAGTCGATCAATACAATTGTGATTAGTCTAAAAAAACAACCAACATACCGTTATTATATTTTTGTTGTCTGAAATGTCATGAAAATTAAATAAAAAAAAATAATCAAATAAATAAAAAAAAAAAAATAATTGAAAACTAAAAAAAAAAATATTAATAAAATATTTTTTTTTGTCTTTTTGTACCTTTATTATTAATGCATTTGTCCGTCGTCGTCCGTCGTCAGTCGCTTCCAGATCGTCCCGTAGTATGTACCGTAATCAATTTACATTTTCGAATCTCCTCCAAAAACTGTTGAAGCAAATTTCAATATGAATTTTGCTCTAAATCTTCTAAGGCATATCAAAATTGTGAATTATATGGTCCCCACCACCAGGGGCATTGGGAGGGGCCAATTGTAAAATTGAGTAAATTTTCGAAAGATTCTTTTCCTCTTCTTTTTGAATTCAAATACTCCTTCATTGATAGAAAGGTCACTTTATTTTATTTAGGTCCATTTGTAAATTGCGATAAAATGTAGTCAATGTTGTCCGATAATTATCAGTTTTCCCTATTACAAAATTTTCTATGACTGATCCCCCAGGGGCCTTAGGGGCGGGGTCAAAAGGGGTCAAATGGCTAAAACTTCCAAAATCTTCTTCTGAAATTCTGGAAATGGTAGAATCAATACTATAACTTTCATAAATAGAAGGTTCCTTAATGGTACCTTTACGCAAAAATTGTTGAATTTTATATGACCCTGGGGTCTCATGTTTTTCCCCTGGGGAGGGGGTCAAGTTTACTATAGTTTATATAGGGAAAAACCACATTTAATGAGCAATTTTTTGCTCTCAATTTCATTGGAAACGGAGTCAAACTTGGTTAGAATTATTAGCCTGAGATAGCATTTTAATATCATATCCACATTGGTTCCAGGCGCGACCCCCTTGGGGCAGATTGGGAGGGGCGGGGCTAATAAAACAAAACTAAAAACAAAAAAAGGGTCAAATAGGCTCTCTATAAACTTCAACCAATCTTCTTCTGAAATTCTGGAAATGGTTGAAATACAATATTATTTCCATTACATAGAAGGTCTTAAGGGTCCTTTACAAAAATCTGTGAATTATATGACCATGGGGTCTCATATTTCCACCTGGGGAGGGGGGGGTCTAGTTTACTTACGCGTATAGTTTTTATAGGAGAAAACACATTTCAAAGAGCATTTTGCGTTGCTCAATTTTCATTGGAAACGAGTCATACTTGGTTTTAGATCTATTAGCCTCGACGGATAGCATTTTATATTTCATATTCAAGATTTGGTCCAGGGCCGACCCCCTGGGCGGCAGAGGGGAAGAGGGGCGAGGGCCCCAAAAAAGGTCAAACTAGGCTAAAACTTCAAAATATATTCTTTTTCACAAATTCTCGGAATGAAGTGGGTATAATCAAATTAGAAACTTTTTAGAATGAAAAGGTCTTAAAGTTTTCTTTTGTTTATTAACAATTGTAAAAATTTATATGACCCTGGGGATCTCCTGTTTTTCCCATTATTGGGGTTAAGGGGGGCTTGCTTGTACTATTAGTTTATCTATAGGGTACAAACATTTGGGGATGAACATTGATTTAGCCCAAATTTCGTTTTTTAAAAAAGGAAATTAGTCATGACATCGGATTTGATGTAGAACTTATTTTGCCTAAGATTATTACGTCATTTTTACCACATTCCTATCCGTCCTCGATGACCCCCTGGGAGGGATCTGAGGGGCCCGCGATACCAAACCAGGGATTTCAAATTGATTAAAATTTCAAAAAATACCTCTAAGTTCACAGGTTTGATGGAAGCAAATACTCTTCATAGTCTAAAAAGGTCAAATTTATAAATCACTGACCAACTTCAAGGCCCAGCAATAGAGCATATAGTGTTTTTATGTCTTTAATTTGTTTTATTATTTTGTTTCATTATATATTCTAACTCAGGTGACCGTTAAGGCCCATGGGCCTCTTGTTTTGTATACTACATTTGAAGAACTTGCATTATATTTTTATTATCCCCCGCCCGACGAAGTTGGCGGGGGATATACAAATGGGGTCCATCTGTCCGTCCGTCCGTCCGTCCATCTGTCCGTCCGTCCGTACGAATGGTTTCCGGAGCATAACTCTAAAATCAGTAGAGATATTTTCACGAAAACTTCATACACACATTGGTCTTATGGTCTAGTAGTGCCTTTTGCTATTTTTAGGTTTTCATTTTTTGCATTTTTTCCGTAACCACGGAAACATTGCTGAAAATATCATATTTTTGTACCAGGTTTGTTTCCGGAGCATAACTCTAAAACCAGAAGAGATATTTCCACGAAACTTCATAGACACATTGGTCTTATGGCCTAGTAGTGCCTTTTGCTATTTTAAGGTTTTCACTTTTTGTACTTTTTTTCTGTAACCATGGAAACATTGCTGAAAATGGCAGATTTTTGTGTAAGAATCATTTCCGGAGCACAACTCTAAAACCAGCAGAGATATTTCTATGAAACTTCATAGTCACATCGTTCTTATGGTCTAGTAGTGCCTTTTGCTATTTTAAGGTTTTCATTTTTTGCAGTTTTTCCGTAACCAAGGAAACATTGCTGAAAATATCATATTTTTGTACCAGGTTCGTTTCCGGAGCATAACTCTAAAACCAGAAGAGATATTTCCACAAAAATTCATAGACACATTGGTCTTATGGTCTAGTAGTGCCTTTTGCTATCTTAAGGTTTTCACTTTTTGTACTTTTTTCTGTAACCATGGAAACATTGCTGAAAATGGCAGATTTTTGTATAGAATTGTTTCCGGAGCACAACTCTAAAACATGGAGATATTTCCATGAAACTTCATAGACACATTGTTCTTATAGTCTAGTTGTGCCTTTTGCTTTTTTATAGATTTCACAACTTTTTGTGCTTTTTTCTGTAACCATAGAAACATCGCTGAAAATATCATATTTTTGTAGCAGGTTCGTTTCTGGAGCATAACTCTAAAACCAGAAGAGATATTTCCACGAAACTTCATAGACACATTGGTCTTATGGCCTAGTAGTGCCTTTTGCTATTTTAAGGTTTTCACTTTTTGTACTTTTTTCTGTAACCATGGAAACATTGCTGAAAATGGCAGATTTTTGTGTAAGAATCATTTCCGGAGCACAACTCTAAAACCAGCAGAGAGATATTTTCACGAAACTTCATACACACATTGGTCTTATGGTCTAGTAGTGCCTTTTGCTATTTTTAGGTTTTCATTTTTTGCAGTTTTTCCGTAACCACGGAAACATTGCTGAAAATATCATATTTTTGTACCAGGTTCGTTTCCGGAGCATAACTCTAAAACCAGAAGAGATATTTCCACAAAAATTCATAGACACATTGGTCTTATGGTCTAGTAGTGCCTTTTGCTATCTTAAGGTTTTCACTTTTTGTACTTTTTTCTGTAACCATGGAAACATTGCTGAAAATGGCAGATTTTTGTATAAGAATTGTTTCCGGAGCACAACTCTAAAACCAGCAGAGATATTTCCATGAAACTTCATAGACACATTTTTCTTATGGTCTAGTAGTGCCTTTTGCTTTTTTTAGGATTTCACAACTTTTTGTGCTTTTTTCTGTAACCATAGAAACATCGCTGAAAATATCATATTTTTGTAGCAGGTTCGTTTCTGGAGCATTATAACTCTAAAACCAGCAGAGATATTTCCATGAAACTTCATAGACACATTCATTTTATAGCCTAGTAGTACCTTTTGCTATTTTTAGGTTTTCATTTTTTGCACTTTTTCCGTTACCATGGAAACATTGCTGAAAATATCATGGTAAATGGTAAATGTTACTTTGCAAAACTCCACCCATCTTTGTGTATATAGTCTAATATAAATGTCAAGGCTGTATACCTGTTTCAACAATTGCAGCCCCGCTCTACTTGAATTATACTCCATCTTTCTTTAGCTCAACTTCCTTTTTCCTGGGTTATTTTTTCATACACATAAGTCTCCACAATCAAACTTACTTCAGCTTTGATATCTCCATTGGCGGGGGATCTGAATGACTACGTCCTTGTATTATTATGCCATTGAAGCACTTGAGATTTTTCCCGAAATATAGAAATATGATTCTTTATAAGTGGTATATATTAACGATAATATGAGGACTTATTGACAATCTTCAGTTAATATTTTAATTTTACTATGTTGGGTGCAATCTTATTGTTCCAATTATATCTTTTATTTTCAGAGTTTATCAAAACAGACAGATTTATCTACAAGAAAAGTGGAAAGATGGTTTCGGATGAGAAGGAATCAAGATCGTCCTAGCCTTATGAAGCGTTTCACAGAAGCAGCGTAAGGATTTATAGATTGTTCTCCGTAAATTACATTTATTGCAGTCATTAATAACAACCTGTATGTACATCAGGTGGCTGAGTTTTCATCAATCTGTTGTTGAGCTCCAAATTCAGTTCTGCCATTACCCAAAGGGCCTTTTGAGAATTCATCCAATTTTAAAGAAGTGTTGAAAATGGCACTTTCATAAACTTTTTGTGTTCTTTTGAAGTCTTTTTGTTGTGGAAGTTATTTGCCCTGTTAGTGAGCAGGTGTTACTTCATGTATTTCATTGAAAAATGAACTTGTAATGTTTTCGACTGTTTTCTTAAAAAACACTTGACAGTGATCAATATTCTCATAGAAACAAAGATTTCTACACATGCAGTGCATAGCCATAGCTTTTTCTGAACAGAAGGAGAGGGATATATGTTGGATGAGAAGAAGCTCAGTTACATGATTTTAGTAAATAATGAAATATTTAGGGCACAGCTAATGGGGAAAAAAATGAAAGGATTATACAATGAGAAGTTTTCCTTGTCCAAATAAAGTCTCCATTTCTCCATTACTGTTCTGTGTATTTGACAGTCCAATGCTAGAATTATTATAGATTTTGCAGGCATCTCAGCCTCTCATAATTATGTAGCAGGATTGGACTTAGCTGATCAATCATGATCAGTGACCATGCAGTTCTGCATAAATTATATGCAGCTCATGATTAATCAGAAGAGCATCCGGCTAATGTCTAGAGGTCCCAGATTTGAATCCTGCCCGGGCCACTGTAATTAGAACATTTCACTACTCTGTGGTAAAGCGAGTTTCTATAATGAACTGGCCTGTTAATTTTGCTGAGTCAAGACCACCTTGTCAGACACATGAGATACTTTAAATATAGAACTTTGCACAGTGGAAATATTGATTGTAGTTAATATGGCGGTTTGGTGCCAGGTATAATGTATTTGTACTGTAATCGGGTGACGGAACAGGGATAATACTCTTTGTGAAAAACCTAATGTATCCTTTCTCCTATCTTTGTGACAACACTTATGTATTCTCTGTCCTATCTTGTGACAAACCTGATGGATCTTCTGTCCTATCTTGTGACAAACCTGATGTATCCTCTGTCCTATCTTTGTGACAAACCTCTCTGTCCTATCTTTGTGACAAACCTAATGTGTCCTCTGTCCTATCTTTGTCCTATCTTTGTGACAAACTAATGTATCCTCTGTCCTATCTTTGTGACAAACCTAATGTATTCTCTGTCCTATCTTTGTTTTATCTTTGTGACAAACCTAATGTATCCTCTGTCCTATCTTTGTGACAAACCTAATGTATCCTCTGTCCTATCTTGTGACAACCCTAATGTATCCTCTGTCCTATCTTGTGACAACCCTAATGTACCCTCTGTCCTATCTTGTGACAAACCTTATGTATCCTTTGTCCTATCTTTGTGACAAACCTAATGTATCCTTTCTCCTATCTTTGTGACAAACCTAATGTATCCCCTGTCCTATCTTTGTGACAAACCTAATGTATCCCCTGTCCTATCTTGTGACAACCCTGATGGATCTTCTGTCCTATCTTGTGACAAACCTGATGTATCCCCTGTCCTATCTTTGTGACAAACCTAATGTATCCTCTGTCCTATCTTGTGACAAACCTAATGTATCCTCTGTCCTATCTTTGTGACAAACCTGATGTATCCCCTGTCCTATCTTTGTGACAAACCTAATGTATCCTCTGTCCTATCTTGTGACAACCCTGATGGATCTTCTGTCCTATCTTTGTGACAAACCTAATGTATCCCCTGTCCTATCTTTGTGACAAACCTAATGTATCCCCTGTCCTATCTTGTGACAACCCTAATGTATCCTCTGTCCTATCTTTGAGACAAACCTGATGTATCCCCTGTCCTATCTTTGTGACAAACCTAATGTATCCTCTGTCCTATCTTGTGACAACCCTGATGGATCTTCTGTCCTATCTTTGTGACAAACCTAATGTATCCCCTGTCCTATCTTTGTGACAAACCTAATGTATCCTCTGTCCTATCTTGTGACAAACCTGATGGATCTTCTGTCCTATCTTGTGACAAACCTAATGTATCCCTGTCCTATCTTTGTGACAAACCTAATGTATCCTCTGTCCTATCTTGTGACAAACCTGATGGATCTTCTGTCCTATCTTGTGACAAACCTAATGTATCCTCAGTCCTATTTTGTCCTATCTTTGTGACAAACTAATGTATCCTCTATCCTATCTTTGTGACAAACCTAATGTATCCTCTGTCCTATCTTTGTTTTATCTTTGTGACAAACCTAATGTATCCTTTGTCCTATCTTTGTGACAAACCTAATGTATCCTCTGTCCTATCTTTGTGACAAACCTAATGTATCCTCTGTCCTATCTTGTGACAACCCTGATGTATCCCCTGTCCTATCTTTGTGACAAACCTAATGTATCCTCTGTCCTATCTTTGTGACAAACCTAATGTATCCTCTGTCCTATCTTTGTGACAAACCTAATGTATCCTCTGTCCTATCTTGTGACAAACCTAATGTATCCTCAGTCCTATCTTTGTGACAAACCTAATGTATCCTCTGTACTATCTTGTGACAAACCTAATGTATCCTCAGTCCTATCTTTGTGACAAACCTAATGTATCCTTTGTCCTATATCTTGTGACAAACCTAATGTATCCTTTGTCCTATCTTGTGTAATATAAAATTACCTCCCCTTCTTTAATCCATAAATTACCTAGCTTTGGACAAATCCTTTCATGGCTCAGTACATAGGGCAGTTTTGGCCAAGCAAAAACTGTTAGCTGTCCAGATTCTAGCCAGATTGGTCTTTACTGTTGTGGTTAAGTAAAACTATATATATCTTTCCCTTGGTAGCTCTAGATGTAAATGGGCATTTTCCTCATGTATGATGTGAAAGTTAAGTAGCAATAGCTACTGAATAGAGAACCTGCCAAAGAAATCTTTGGCTCTCCATTGGACGATTAACCCAACCAATCAGCTATTTCTATCACTGAAATGATGTGACAAATCTAAATTTGTTAGATGTCAGACATGTGTTATTGCAGCTGGAGTTATTAGTTAGAAGTCTGAAACCTTTATTAGACTGTGTGTGTATCAGTATTCCTTATCACTGCCTATATCAGGAATTGTCTACTTCACTTATGTAGAAATTCAACAATATTATCTGTACTCATAGAAGTTATTGGATGCCATTTGAAGATTAAATACTTTCAATTGATTGGACTTGTTTGATTTGAATATTACTAAAAATAGAAATAGATCAAAACTAGAAAAAGCAAGAATGCAGTTGTATTAAAAGAATGAAATAGTGGATCCTGTTGATCTATTATGACTGTACATATAGGGTATAGGATGTGGTGAAAGTTGAGGATGAATATATGACGTCTATAGAGAAAAGGCATAGGATCTGTTTGATTGTCTATTGTAATGTGGAAAGAAAGACAGACTGTTCCAATCCATGGCCATGGCATTTTGTCTTACACATATTTCTAGGTCAGATTTAATATTTCTTAGAGATAAATGCTACAAGTGGGTTTAGCATTGAGGATGTATTTTTATTACTCCCATCGTTTTGTAAGCTATACTACTAATAAAGAGGAAGGGATTTATCTTGGACATTTATGACTCATCTATAATTGCCTTAAAACGTAGCTTGTTGAATTGTCTAGGGAAAACTATCACATCAACCATTGATTATAGCAAAAAGCTTTCAGCTCAAGAAGATTTATAGGGCTCGCTCACCATACACAATGCTGCAAAGTTTTATTGCTTGTTGGCCTTGTGCTGATCAAATCTAGAATTCGCATTGGGAAAATAATAAATGTTTTCTGTGTAATAATGCATATGGATGATAGTCAGGACTGTGTCCTGGTGATAGGTAGATGTATAGAGAGACAGAGGGATGATGGTCAGGACTGTCTCCTGGTGACAGGTAGATGTATAGAGAGACAGAGGGATGATGGTCAGGACTGTCTCCTGGTGACAGGTAGATGTATAGAGAGACAGAGGGATGATAGTCAGGACTGTGTCCTGGTGATAGGTAGATGTATAGAGAGACAGAGGGATGATAGTCAGGACTGTCTCCTGGTGATAGGTAGATGTATAGGGAGACAGAGGGATGATAGTCAGGACTGTCTCCTGGTGATAGGTAGATGTATAGGGAGACAGAGGGATGATAGTCAGGACTGTCTCCTGGTGATAGGTAGATGTATAGAGTGACAGAGGGATGATAGTCAGGACTGTCTCCTGGTGACAGGTAGATGTAAGGGAAACAGAGGGTTGATAGTCAGGACTGTCTCCGGTGATAGGTAGATGTAAGGGAGACAGAGGGATGATAGTCAGGACTGTCTCCTGGTGATTGGTAGATGTATAGGGAGATAGAGGGTTGATAGTCAGGACTGTCTCCTGGTGATTGGTAGATGTATAGGGAGATAGAGGGTTGATAGTCAGGACTGTCTCCTGGTGATTGGTAGATGTATAGGGAGATAGAGGGTTGATAGTCAGGACTGTCTCCTGGTGATTGGTAGATGTAAGGGAAACAGAGGGATGATAGTCAGTACTGTCTCCTGGTGATTAGTAGATGTATAGGGAGATAGAGGGGTGATAGTCAGTACTGTCTCCTGGTGATTGGTAGATGTAAGGGAAACAGAGGGATGATAGTCTCCTGGTGATTGGTAGATGTAAGGGAGACAGAGGGATGATAGTCAGGACTGTCTCCTGGTGATTGGTAAATGTATAGGGAGATAGAGGGGTGATAGTCAGGACTGTCTCCTGGTGATAGGTAGATGTAAGGGAAACAGAGGGATGATAGTCAGTACTGTCTCCTGGTGATAGGTGGATGTAAGGGAGACAGAGGGATGATAGTCAGTACTGTCTCCTGGTGACAGCTAGATGTATAGGGAGATAGAGGGATGATAGTCAGGACTGTCTCCTGGTGATTAGTAGATGTAAGGGAAACAGAGGGATGATAGTCTCCTGGTGATAGGTAGATGTAAGGGAGACAGAGGGATGATAGTCAGTACTGTCTCCTGGTGATAGGTAGATGTAAGGGAGACAGAGGGATGATAGTCAGTACTGTCTCCTGGTGACAGGTAGATGTATAGGGAGATAGAGGGATGATGGTCAGGACTGTCTCCTGGTGACAGGTAGATGTATAGGGAGACAGAGGGATGATAGTCAGGACTGTCTCCTGGTGACAGGTAGATGTATAGGGAGACAGAGGGATGATGGTCAGGACTGTCTCCTGGTGATAGGTAGATGTATAGGGAGACAGAGGGATGATAGTCAGGACTGTCTCCTGGTGACAGGTAGATGTATAGGGAGATAGAGGGGTGATAGTCAGGACTGTCTCCTGGTGATAGGTAGATGTAAGGGAAACAGAGGGATGATAGTCAGTACTGTCTCCTGGTGATAGGTAGATATATAGGGAGACAGAGGGGTGATAGTCAGGACTGTCTCCTGGTGATAGGTAGATGTAAGGGAAACAGAGGGATGATAGTCAGTACTGTCTCCTGGTGATAGGTAGATATATAGGGAGACAGAGGGGTGATAGTCAGGACTGTCTCCTGGTGACAGGTAGATGTAAGGGAGACAGAGGGATGATAGTCAGAATGCAGGATTCTCACTTGAGGTGTGAATTGTGCTCACAAAATAATTACATTACAATCGAAACCTACCTGCAAGGGAGCTAACTCTGTAATATGCAAATAGGGAGATAGAGGGATGATGGTCCTGACTTTGTGAGCATGTGTCCTATTGTAGAAACAGTGAATCATCTGGAGCTTTATTGTCATAAACAAAGAGGGATGACATGACTGATCATAAACAACCTGTTTACAAAGCAGATATGGTGATCAATAATCATCTGGGTTGTTTATAGTTATATGTGTTTTGTTAAATCAATTTACTCTAAGTAAATATTTGTTCTTCAGTGAGTTATTGGTATAAATGCTTGGTTTCTGTTTATTTATTATCCTTCACTGACTACGTCAAAAATGTAGCTTTTCTTCTTTGTTGGATAGTATTAACGTTATATTTACTCAGTACCAGTGTTATAAAGCTCTATAGCTTTATCACAATGCCACAGGTAATGGGTAAACAAGGGATTTATCTCACAAACAGAAAATTAATGTCTATAATTGTCTATCCCATTTGATAATTAATGGTGCATTTCTGCTTGCTTTCCTCAACAGTTGGACTATTTCGTGTAGTACATGATACCCGGTAACGTTTGTGCGGTACTAGTATCTCCAGTGGTGATGGAACTTTTAAAATTATATCTCTTTGCAATCTTCCTGCTGAATCATCACCTATAGAAACGATAGTCCCGCACAAACGAAATCATCACCTTTAGAAACGATAGTCCCGCACAAACGAAATCAGGTATCACCTGGTACATGATTTAGTCTCATTGAAATGTTGAAATTAAAGATGTACAGTAAAACAGTTATAACCAACCTCTGAGACAACAAAAATCACTTTGTTTTAAATATAGTTCTTTATACACATATTATACATATATCATAGAAACAGTGACTGGAAATGAAAATGACTTCGTTATAACCATGAATTCATTATATGTGTATTTGTTATAAAACATGTTTTACTGTATATTAATCACAAGATGCTGAATGTTTGATAATTGTTGATGATATAGATTAAATTGAACTAGGTAAGACAATGTTCTTTTGTTTTACTTGCTCAAATTTTTGTATTTCTTTGATATGGATGTGTTGACATTAGATTTTTCTATTGTTTACAGATGGAGATTTGCCTTCTACTTTTCTGTGTTTATATATGGGGTGATAGTCCTTTGGGATGTAAGTATACACTGTAAACAACACTAAGATATACTATATTCGCCGTAATTAGCACCCCTCCCCTTTTCTGGAGTAGAGTTGAAGTTGTATAAGTGCCCCCAATCCCATAAATTTAAGAAGTCCCCATCCCATGAATTTAACAAAAGTATATAGTTTTACTGTAAAAGATTGATTTACCATGAGTACAGAAAAATTTTAAACATGATTTTGTTTGTTTACAACTTACATTTTGGTTCATTGATAAGTGTCACTCTCCCTTTGTTACAGTTTAGCGCCCTGGGCACTAATTACTGCGAATACGGTACATAAAGTATTCTTTGTCTCAGTCAAGTTTGATATTAAACATACAAGTTCATCAAGAGTTGTAGAAATTTTATTGTTGAACCCCGAAATTTAACCTCCGAAAATATGCCCCTTTTAGAAAAGTGCAAAATCTTGGCCCTGCGAATTTAAAGTGCTATGCAGTACATGGAACTATTCTTTGGCTGAGTCAATTTTAGTATCAAACATACCAATTCATGACAAAGACTGATATTAATGTATGAATGCCAATAACTATGATCTGTTGTGTGTTTCAGAAACCATGGTTTGCAGATTCATCAAACTGCTGGATTGGGTACCCTCACCATGTAAGTATAGCTAACAATCGCCAACAGACATGCCATTTCATGATTATATGTTTATAACATGTAATCTTATAAAATAATGGTCACAAAACCAAATCTATTTTTCCATCAATATATTACTTTGCTGTGATCATAGCCCATTGACGTTTTGAAATGTGATTCTGTTTTGAATGATATTTTAGGAACAGCCATTACATTACCACATTCGCTGTAATAAGTTCCAGTGTTACCTTGAAATTAGGGGGTGCTTATGTAGATAACGAAAATTTAAGATCTTTAAAACACTTTGCATTAAGGCATTGTTTGTGCTTTCAAAATTCTTCCAATATTGAATGGGTATGTATATATGCAAGCGTAGACTTGGATGTGACTTTATAAAGCTGACTGCATGCAATCTGTCAATAGCTATTACCGTATATAGTCAGTGAAAATATCCTTGAATTATTGTGACCAGAAAATATGAATTTCTGGTGATATTTTTCACAACACTTTTCTGTGACACATAAACATCCATAACCCAGCAAAAAACAATCAAATTTTGGAACCAAGATCATTTTTACAAAGATCACCAAACTAGAGTTTGCTATTAGAGATAAGCAATATTTTATAGAAAGAGAATGATTTCTCATAATGTGCACTAGGTTCCCTAAAGTGCTTAAAGGGACAATTCATTCTACGAGAACATTAAAATTTGTATATATATCGGAAAAACCCCAGTTCTAATGGAAATTAGATCAGTCGGTTTTACTGTGATATTTCAGAAAATCCCATGGTGGTGAAATGCATGTGAAATGTTCAAACTCACTCGCTGTCAGCCATTACACATTGTGGTCGAATATCTTGTATGCCGAACCCAGTCCCTTGCTTGTAGAGTAATGCTACTTTTGTCTAGAACAGCTCAAATTGCTCTGACAGAAGTGCGTTTACCTTATTAGGTGAATTGTCTTGCCTAAAAAATCATTATATCACCTCCACAGTGGTTATATAGTTCATTTGTTTAACATGCGTGACTTTGGCTCGGATATGGGTACAGTGTACATATTGTACCTGCTTAATCGTATTGATCAACGATTTGTAATTTCAACGGTATCAATTAAAATACTAAACAATGACGTGGAATTTGTCAATATCTTATGTTATATATTTCATAAGAAATGTAGAACAATACATTTATGCCATAATTTGCTTCTTGGTTATGTAAAAGAATTAGCCTGAGTGAATTGTCCCTTTAAAATCAAAATAACCTCGCCTATAGAGAAAGTAAGAGGGAGTATAAACAAGGATGAGAAAGCTAATTATAGTGAATCTGGTAGTTACTGTTACTCTGTCACCACATATCTTATGAATGGACTACGATTGTTCAACAAATTATTTATATTGTATCAGTGTCAAATTCAATAAATATGAAGTAGATCTGTATTTTTATTTATATTGTATCAGTGTCAAATTCAATAAATATGAAGTAGATCTGTATTAAAAAAAAATTTTGTTTTGTTTCAGCACATCCCTCGATCTATATTCTGGTATTACATGATAGAGATAGGCTTTTATTCCTCATTGATGTTTTCACAGTTTATAGACGTCAAACGAAAAGTAAGTACCTCCTTATGTATTTCCTTTATAGTAGAAAAAAGGAATACATCTATCACTCATTCAACAATACTTTATATTGAATTTGTCAAACCTTTAAATTTATCACAATGTGAATAAGTTAGATTGATTTTAACATATTTTATTTGCCATTTTTGGGTATTTGACAAAGAGGATTTGGCACAAGTTCTTACAACTAATTATGAATAAGCCTTCTCCAAACATACATATATACAAAATTTACATATTGAAGGCTCGTTGCTGCTTAGTACTGAAATATACATAAAGATAATTAGTTTAATTAGATAAATTGAAATAACATTGTGATTGTTAGATTGACCATGGAGACGGTTTTCATTTTGTTTGCCCTAACATGAAATTAATGGACATAGTCTATGTACCAATGTTGGACTTGTCCTGTCTTGTCCCATGTCATCCCACTTTGATGTAAGGAGGGGGAGGGGATTTATTTTCAGTAGACATTTCTTATTTTACTCCGAGATATTTTTCCTGTGAGACTTAATATTATGTTCAATAGTTGAAAAATTTAGTAATGTGAAATAATGAGTAACTATTGGGCTCTGTACTAAAAATATTATTGATCTGTCTTCTATAGTGTCAATTAGTGTAGTATATTCGATTACAAAATTCCCAGTAATGTTTACCATATTGTATGTTTAATGTTTACTTACAGGACTTCTGGGAGATGTTTACCCACCATGTAGCCACCATGCTGCTTCTGTGTTTCTCCTGGTCGGGAAACTTTGTGAGAGTTGGCACGTTGGTGTTAGTCATTCATGATGCAGTAGATTTCTGGATGGAGGTACCTTATAGTAACAGCCAATCAATGGACTTTCTTGAATTTTGAATTTCTGATATAGAGTTTTCTTGTAAAACATTGCATCATATTTCTCTTAGTATTTTATCTTTGTTTTCTATTTTTTTTGTAAAAGATTTTCATTAAACTCTTACAAGGCACTTCAATGCAATACATGCTTATAAGCGTCCCTATGGACTTTATCCATGTACAAAATGAAAATGTGATTTTAAGATATCTCATGAGCTTGATATTCAAACATTTTGTGGAATACATACTCTGCTTTTCAGTGTCTTTTTTGATCCATTTTGATACGTTTCTTTTAGACTCATGAAAGTCTACCTCAAAGCACAAATAATTTCATAGCATTCAAATTATCCCAAAACTACTGAAAACGGTTCTTTGTAAATTTACTTATTTTTCAAAGAGTCTTTACCTTACAGAAGATCAACCCTGAATTCTTATATTCTTACAGGCAGCTAAAATGGCTAAGTACCTAAAGTACCAGCGTCTATGTGATGTTCTGTTTGCTATCTTCGGTGTCGTCTGGTTCGTGACCAGGCTTATTATCTTCCCTATGAGGTAGGTGCTATTATTTGGTGCATGGTGACAATGTATCCATAACAGAATGATAGAGAGCTTCGGTTCTGTGTGAGTGAGAATGTACATACTCTAGATGGTAAAGCATGGACCATAGATCGCTGCCACCTGTTTATGTAATTAATGTCTCAATATTATCCTTAACCTATTTCACGTATCATCATTTCAAAGTATTGTAATTCTGTGTCACTTCAATATTATTACGAACAAGAATAATTCATGGCTCCATGAATAAAATTTCTATCTGAACATAGATTGTAATGCAGATATTTCTTATTTATTTTATATACATTCTTTTTATCCTATATAATATAATGGATGCAGCATTTGACCGAATAATCTTCATAGAAACTCTATTGATATTTATATTATTTTCTTGAGTATTTATCATAAATTTACGACATTATTATGTATTTATTATAAATATACCTATGACACATTTACCTGCATTATACAAGACATTGCCTTTCATTTGGAAAATCAGACATGGAGAGATTTATTTTATTTCCATGAATGAAAAAATAAACTTTAAGATTTTCAAAAACCAAAGCAAAAATCTTTGATTTTCAATTCTGGTGCTCCTTTTAATCATTTGCATCAAGAATAAGTATAAAAAATAATTTAAAATAATTTCAAAAAATTTGAAAATTCAACAATGTGGGAAGCAATGTAAGGGAGATAACTGCAGGTAGATGGGTGTTCTATATCATGGAAGGCACACTGTTACACTGTAGGATCTGTATACTGGAGAGAATTGTCCCACCTATCTGATACACACCATATCTCTACATAATCAACTCTCGCTACGAGCTACCCACTATATATACCTCATTTCTCAATCTTATCTGTTACAGATTAATCACTCACTAATTTTAGATATAAATGTGATGACAAACTTGTTCAAAAAGACTTATTTGGTATTGTCTGAGCTTTTTTGAGACAATGCATTTTCTTTTGTTTGAATACAGTTTCAATATTGTTTGAATATTGGATCTAATTATTTTTCAATCTTTTGCATGGTGGTTTCTACAAATTAAGAAAACTTCCTCTTGAAAAAATAAATTTATATTTTATTTATAACTGATTATTCAGATTCACACGTTTTGAAATGGAGAAAATGTTATAATAAGGAAATTTTCTGACCCTTAAGTTTCCGAGTTATTGAGGTACTAACGAATCTTAATTTCAGTATGAATAATAATTATTATAATCAAGGGAAGATTTACCTAAAACTATAATGTTGCTGTGTAAGCATCAGGAATAACGTAATAGACGGTGTGCTCTAATCCGAGTTCTATTTATAACCATTGACCAGACTTGTGTGAGACAAACTAATAACGAGTGTAATTAATTTGTGTGAAAAACATTTCAACTTAAATACTTTACAACCTTTTCACCAACACAAATTAAAAAAAAATTGGTACTTTTGATTTTAGTGTTTTGTATGTAGACCTTAAATATGTAAATTTATACATAGATTTAGGTGAACTCAACTAGGGTATCAATATTTAAGGCTCAGCATCTGTAGTTAGTGTAGTCTTTGGGAACTGGAAATGTTTTTGCTAGTGCAGACACCCTGCTTATATGTAAAATGCTGTTATATACAACCATATGCTTTCCTGCACAGGTAGCTATAGCTAGTACTCCAGATGATTTTTTGTGTGGATTTTCTCTGCTGTGAGGTGTTGTTTATCTTCAACGTTCATAAGCAGGATATTTACAGATGGATTTTGTTTCTAGTTGTTCAATGTTTTTTAATACACTGTATTTGTAATACCAGGAGTTGTATGTAATCACATTTTCTGCATTATTAGATATTGTGAAATGATTGGTTAACATTGACCCACATTGTGTTATTTGTTATTTGCTTGTCATACAAATTGTTATTTTGCTCCAACTACTAGGAGTGGTATTTAGTCCCACACAAGTATTGGTATACACAAGGATTGGTATACACAAGGGTTTCTACACTACACTCTTTGAATAGCTGTAAATTTGCCCCACACAAGGATTGGTATATTGCATTTTGCTCCACTCAGAGAAGTGTGTTTGTACCACTAGGAGTGGTATATTTGTCCCACTAGGGGGGTATATTACTCACTTGAAGTAGTGTATTTGCCGCACACTAGAAGTGGTATATTTGTGTAAAATAAGGGATGTCATGTTTGCCAAACTAGAAGTGACATATTTGGCCCATTAGGAGTGTAATATTTGGCCCTTTAGGAGTGGTATATTTGGCTCATTAGGAGTGGTATATTTGGCCCTTTAAGAGTGGTATGTTTGGCCCATTAGGAGTGGTATATTTGACCCATTTGGAGTGGTATGTTTGACCCATTAGGAGTGGTTTATTTTACCCAATAGGAGTGGTATATTTGGTCCATTAGAAGTGGTGTTTTTTGCCATTTAGGAGTGGTATGTTTGACCCATTAGGAGTGGTATATTTGACCCATTTAGAGTGGTATGTTTGACCCATTAGGAGTGGTATATTTTACCCAATAGGAGTGGTATATTTGGTCCATTAGAAGTGGTGTTTTTTGCCAATTAGGAGTGGTATGTTTGACCCATTAGGAGTGGTGTATTTTGCCCATTAGTAGTGGTATTTTATCCCATTAGGAGTGGTATTTTTGACTCATTAGGAGTGGTATTTTTGGCCCATTTGGAGTGGTATTTTTGACCCATTAGGAGTGGTATATTTGGCCTATTTGGAATGGTATATTTACAAAGTTTTATGGTGTAAAGTTGTGTATGTATATTAGTATATATTTGTATCAGTGAAAGTTTCTTTTAATGTCAAACTGTATTTTTGTACCTAGAGTCATTGTACTATTGTCCTATTGGGAGAATTGTGTTTGCACTACTTTCAGAAAGTAAAGTTATTTTAGGCAAAATATATAATTATAGCATATAGATGTATCAATTTGTAGAAATTTCTTTGAATATATATATTCATGTGTGTGTATTCACAAAATCATTCATTATTGATTTTACAATTTCAATAGCATCTCCTAGTATTCTTCAGCATGCACTTGTAAGCTATCCGTGCAGAAATTAATTGACAATTTTCTTAAATTCTTTCTTCTTTACATTATCTCAATCACCGTCATTTTGCAATGCATTACAAATTATCAAATTGTCATTTCATGCTTGAAACATTATTTCTTTATCATGCATCAACACGAAAAAAAATGTGCATCTACAGGGAACAGTTGTTATATATAGATCTGTATTTAAGCTTTGAATTAGTCTGATAAAGTACAAAATACTTGTAGTCAAGTAAATCACTGAGTTATATCAATAAGTCAGTGTTGGCATGTCAGCGTAACATGATTACGTTAACTTGCTTGGTTTGAACAGCTTGTGTTATATACCGCCCATGCATGCTTGTTGTGTGTGTAACCCCACTATACTGAACCTGTTGCACGTGAGATGTGTGTGAATGCTTTACTAACAAAGTAGTGTCCTGCATGTTGTGGATTCAATAGTAAAGCACACTTACTCTTAACCGTTGGCTAACATTAAGACATTCACAGAAAAAGATTTATCTCCCTTTACTTTCAATATAATGAAGTTGTCTCCCCTTTTTATAAAGGAAAACAGATAATCTTCCATTTTCACAAAATAAATAAATTATCCGCCATTCTATTTTCCATATTAGTATAAAATATGAAGTATAAATATAGTAAGACATGTTTTCTATTTTTGCATGTGTCTATAGATTTTTGTTGTGTTGTGAATGTCGCTATTGTGTATGGTAAATGAAAGTTTATTTAGCAGTAAAATCATTGTAATTTGCTTCTCAAGGTATCTTTCATCATATTCTATTAATGCTGTGAAAGTGATTATTGGTATTTTTTTGCATGTGACTGAAATCTGTTATCGTGTTGGTATTTAAAGTTTTGTTGATTTGGTGTTTTTTTTTCTTATTTGAGTTAAAGCTATAAGGCACACTGGACACTGACATTGAATAAACAAGATGTTTGCTTGCCTTACCGATGAGGGATGTTGTTTATTTATGTTTTTATTTTTTCCATGGGGGCAAATTTTAATAACATAACCATATAAAAAAAGCTCAAATTTTCACTAACATAGATATCTGGATATCTAGGCTTTACTAAGACATCGGGGAAATAGGGCAATGATTTACTAACAACAATAGAATTGCTGTTGTCCTGAGAGAATTCAGGGAATTAAATGTTAATTATAAATATATTTAAATCAGAACGATATTTTGATGCATCAAAGATGGCAGTATATACATTTTTCTTTTGTTCATTGCAATTGTTACTTCAACAGAAATAGTATTCACTATAGTGCTGAAATGTTGCCATGAAAACTGCGTTTAATGGTTAGAAATACACTTCATGTTATAGCTGTGGCAGCAGGTTTCAAGATAAAACTGTGGGCAGTGTTTTAACGCAATGAAAAAGTCATGTTTCTTTCATGCAATATTTTTGTGGTCACATTGTAAAAGCAGACATTTTATGAATTTTCGGTCAGTGTTTCAGTGGTTAAAACAGTAATATTTTATTACTTTGAGGTTTCGTAGACACAAAAATAGATAGTTGGTATACTGTAGGAATTAATAAGGAAACTTCAATACTTAATACTTTAAGTACTGAAGGGAAATGTAAATATGAATTCAATCTTGAAGAAATCTTAAAAACAATTCATTTACAATATATTAGGGACTGAATTTGTTTTTCACCATATGAGGGCAATATTTGATTGAAGCGGCAACTGATTTAAATATCTCTACGACAGTCATCTTATTGCCACCTGGCTGGATTTTAAATTTAGGAGTGGAATAAGTGTTTCGTGTTTTGCTTTGATCAGGTTTTAAAAATTAATGACTGTACTAGAATCTTCGAAATCGTGGCTTGATCTAGAATTGATCAAAGTGTGTAGATTGGATATTGTTGATGGATAAGAAATATCGAGGGCCTCTATACATTATAGTTATTTTATAAAAGTCAAAAACGTCCTTATTTTCTTTAAATTTCCTGTTCTATTGATTTGGAGCTTGGACTGCAGTTTTATTTCTTTGTTGGTATAGGGGATAACAATTTTTTTACTTCACCTGCCCAATGGTCATATGTAAGTCATTATTTGTTTTGGCTCATTGTCCATGTCTCTCTTTGACACTTGGCAGCAGCAACCAAATTTGCTCATGTAAATGACCTTGACCTTCATTTGAAGGCTACAGGGATAACCTTGACCTAAACTTTATGTCACAAGGGTCAAAAGACTTAATTAACAAGATAACTATAACCAATTCTGTTCAAATTCATTTTACCTTGCCAATCATTTAAATTCAGAAGATTCAAAGGGACCAACGTCTTTCAATGATCTTTCTGTAGTTAATTGGAACACCTCACCTTTACTTAAAGGTTACAGAGGTCAAATATGATTGAATTGTAAAGGAACTTAATGACAAAGAGGCTTTGATATCTGTAGACATTAGAATAAAAGTAGGTAACAGGTGAGTTGATCTGGTCCGTTTTTTGTTTGTTTTGTTTGGTGATCATGTATCAATCAGTTGTCCTAGCTTACCCGGTGCTAAAGGTGCTTATCTTGCTTGACCGTTACTTGTGACTTCCTCGTAGTACCTTCTCTACTGTGTTCTGGGATTAGTTGTAGTGCCATTGATAAATAGACCAATCACTGATTAGTTCAGTAAAAGTTGAAATAGGTGAGGAATATCTTATTTTGAGCCACAGGTTATTTAGGTTAAGAATTAAAGATTAAAAGCAGTTAGGTATTGAAAGAAATAGTAGTTAGAAAAGATTTTACGACCTAGATATATGATTAGATTCTATGACAAGGGCACTGCTCTACTAACCTTTGGTTTTATCTTAACATATTCATTTTTCAAGTTTGGGCATTGCCATGCACAACTAATTTGTTTTGTTTTTTTTCTTCTAAAAGAAGTTAAAAAGCTCATTTTCAAAACAAGTGGATTTTTTTTTAACAAATCAAAAGAACTGTAGCTCACTGCTTTTTTCCACTAGATATTAATTCTATATATATTTTTGCAAGATGCACATATGAAAAATAATACTTTTGTTCAGAAACATTTTTATGTTGTTTTGCACTTTAGAATGGTAATTTCCCTTAAAGGGGAAGCTCAAATTTCCACATCTATATGTATAAGACTGTTAGTATATGTTTCTAGCCCAAAGAACTGTCAAAAAATTTCAAAGAAGGTGTCTCCTATGGCTAAATATTAGGACTAGCATTAAATAAAAATAATGAAAATAAGAGTGTTTATTACTTTGAAATGTAAGAAAAGTTGAAATTGTCATCAATGATATAGAATAGTTAAAATACTGTCTCTTTAAACACTTTTTTACAGTTTCTAAGTTGCTGTTTGGATATCTTAATGATTTTTTATCAAAACAAAATGAGAAAAATAAATTTAGTTTAATTAGAAATTATTTGGTTAACAATAGTTTTTTAACTCTCTGTAACCAATTCTTTATCTCTGACTTTCAAATAACTTTTAAGTACATACTTCTGTCTGTTTCTTTTTCGTATAAATCTGATTAAAACCATCTGTTCATGACTTTATTTACTAAGAAGGTACGCCTGAACATCCCAAGGTACCATGTACATTCTGGGTCACGTTCAGTTGACCCCGAGCGTTATGAATATTCATTTATATAGGTCAATCAGAAGCGATGATTTGGAAAATAGTTTTGTGGGTTCTTTGATACAAGATAATGGTTTATCAGATTGGACAGATTTTTCCAGCAGTAATCTGATTGGCTAGTCAAAGGGTCATCTGAACATGACACCAATCGCAGTACCTTCAGATGTGCAGGCAACGGAGATAACAAATAAGTCATGAACAGATATTTTAGTCAGATTGATTTCCAATATTGTTCTAATGAAACTTTCAGCTGCATTTAAATTTAGAGAATTATATGATTTCTGATTATATTGCCTTCACTTCTGGATTATTTTTCACTTGATTTTATATTTTGATTGTTTTTCAATTAATATTTTGGATTCCTGTTGCTAAACTGTTAAAATGTGTGTCTTGATCTTTGAATTAAACCTTTTGATGAAGCTGTATTTTATCAGACTATGTTTTAAAAGTCCTGATTAATCCGGAATAAATATTTCTAATTTGTGTGGCAAATTCCTATTATTTACTTTCATTCCAAATTTTATAACATCCTAATGCGTTTGTTTCTGATTTGAATGGTATATTTCTGAAATCATTTGAAATCAAGCTGGATTTTCTTGGAAGAAGTTAATTTTGATATAAATCGTTTAAAGATAAGTTATTTTGACTCGAACAAACCTTGTAAAATAGAAAAATATTTCATTGAATTTCGCAACAAAAATAGTTTATTGCTATTTAATTATTATGTAGCATTCTAGATTAGTTTATTTGAATATTGATGGATCTTTAAAAAAAAAAAAATCATAAATAATGGAACTTTAAAGAAGAAGAAAAAGATAAATAGTTAAGTTCATATCTCTGCACCTTGTAGAAGGCCTGTGTAAAGTATATAAATATGATCATGATTTTCCTGAACACTTGTTGTATCACATAGCTTCTCTGTATCGTGTGTTTATTTCTTTTTGAGTTTTACGTGGACAGTGTGCCTTTTATGATTCTATGTTTGTGTTAGTTATCTATGACATGAATTAGGCTCAGTTTCATCCTCTTTTCTGAATTTATTCTTTCGATATTAGATTTGTTGATGATTTGCATAACTATGTACAAAGGGGAGTGTATGTTGATGTATGTGTGTGAATGTATTATATCGCATGATTATGAAAATGATTTGCTATTATTGGTTGTTGTGTTTTTAATAGCTGCACTAACAGCAATGTTGAGAATTCTTACTAACCATATATATATATAAGCTTCATACAGAGAAACATGACACATCTAATATGTTTTAAAATAATTTTACAAAATGTTATTTTAGATTTTCTACAGGTATACCAAAACTGTAAAAATAGCAACATGAGAAACACTATTATAAAATTACTGACATGAGGATATCCGACATTATTTTAAGGAAATGCTGTAGTATTAACTACAGGAATCGAATATACGATATTGTACATATACCATCTGTTCTCACTTACTTTCAAGAGGTTTTCAATATGCTTGATCTAAGACCTTGTCATTCACCTTTCAAAATCATATAGCTTAGATATGCTTAAATTAAGTCAGTTATAAAAGGCTTCTCCATATAGCAGGCCAGAAGCAGTACAAATTAAGGGCTTCTTTTTAGTTTGTTAAATTGATTGACCTTGACTTTGAGTGAAGGGATTTCCTGTAGAGGCTATATGATGCCCTTATTAAATATACTTTCAAGTTTTGATTATGATGTTTATAAATGGTTTCATTTTCTGAAGTATCCACTAGAAGTCAAGGGAAGCAAGGTCTGTTTGACCTTCAAAACACACCTTATTAGGACATTAGAATCCACAAATACACACATTATAAGGACATGTACAATTCACAAATACACACCTTATTAGGACATATTAGAATCCACAAATACACACCTTATAAGGACATGTAGAATCCACAAATACACACCTTATAAGGACATGTAGAATGCACAAATACACACCTTATAAGGACATGTAGAATCCATAAATACTCACCTAGTACTAGGACAAGTAGAACCCACAAATGTATACTTGTATACACACAAACACAAATATTAGGATTTCACACAGACATAAGGTATTACTAACAGAAGTAGTCTAGACTGAAGCATGTATGATTGTCCCTGGTGTTGAATTCACACACATTTGGACAGTGTGTTGGAATTATTGTGACATGTTCCCGGTGGGAGTTGAATTCAGGGTGATCAGCCACTTGATTACCTGTGATTACCAGTAATGCTCAAACTGATACATAAAGGGCCATTCGTGTTTTCAATTTGACAGTAATTATCAGAGTAAGAAACATATTTCTTGCTCCTCTTTTGTTTTCTTTTTTTTACTTCTTTTGTATCAGTTTGAGTTGGATGTGTCAGTGTCACTCTTTATACTGTAATTATCCAGCAATAAGCCAATGTCTTATGGTTAGCCCAAATCTGACAATTCCTTATAGGGAAGTAATCCCATGTCTGCCTATAAGCCTATGCCTAGTATTAAGCCCTTTTCTGCTAATGTCTGTTAATAAGCTCCAGTTTGGTAATAAGTCCATGTCTGATAATAAGCCCTTTTCCGGAAATAAGTCCATGTCTGGTAATAAGCCCTTCTCTTCTAATAAGTCCATGTCTGGTAATAAGTCCATGTCTGATAATAAGCTCAAGTCTGCTAATAAGTCTGTGATATCTGGTTATAAACCCTTGTATGGTAATAAGTCTACATATGGTATTGTGCCTAATATTTAGTTGTTCCCTTCGTAAAATAAGCATTTACCATTTCAAATGTTTGCAAGAAGCTAGTCATTGGTGAAATGTCAGCAAAATCCATTGGAAATTGTATTGATATAGAAACTGTTTTTGTGTCTCAGGTGGAGGGTTACATACCCATATATATCCCTTCCTGTCCCTAATATCCTGGTCCAATTTCATATTATGGCATTTATAAATTACAGACATTTGTAGTTTTTTACAGTCAGATTGGTTCAAAATGGCTTATCAAACCCATTCAGAGGCCATAGACCTCTAGACTCTAAATTGTAGGGGTGAAAAATGTTTACCTTCCTATGAAATGAAGATTAATTTTCCGTAAAGTTTGTTTTGAGTAATTTGGGAATGGGCTTATTGCTGGATAAATACAAAGGTAAGAAAGCATAACCTTCATCACCCCTAATACAAGAGTTTGATCAGTAATTGAGGGTCCTGAGAGCCTGAATTGTGTTCCTGTTTTAGACGATTAGCCCTGATTTTTGCCTGGTGTTTTTGTTTTTGCAGGATCATAATGAGTACACTATTCTATGCCCACCCCATCGTCGGATTCGGGCCAGTGTACTATACCTACAACATACTCTTGATGTCCTTGCAAATTCTGCACTGTGTATGGACAATACTGATAATCCGCGTCTTATATTTTGGGTGGTACAAAAACCGAAAGGTAACATTTGCTGATTTTATGGGAAAACCTCCTTGAAGCATGGAGCACACAGTTTACACAAATTATTTTTTTTTTTTAAGTGGTGGTATTATTTTTTCTTCTCATATAATTATCCATCAAGTCATGAATGACAAAATTTGGTGTTTTAATTCATTGAAATATTTTCAGGTTTAATTTTTTTTTTATTATTATTATTTTTGTCCAAAGAGATGCACTGGCTGTTTCAGATATTTGGGATTGGGAAAACTAATCAATTTTTTTAACTCGGTCGACAATGTAGTATAGCTACTTGCCAAGAAAGGAAATGTTAAAATATTTGTACCAATTCTCGAATTTTCCCCTTCTTCTATGAAAATTTCCCTTCTATACTGAAAAGCTATCATTCTCCAAAAACCCACCTGATGCTTCTGTACAATAAACATCCGGCTGAACTCTGGACTGATAGTCGGGCCCTGGTACCGTGTGCATGGTTACTTTGTTGTTGTCCTTATTCAACCTCAATTTCTTTTCATGTTTTGTTGTTGTCTTTTTGTTTTCAACAATGTTGCATCATGTTTTTATTTTTCTTTCATCCTCATTTCTTTTTGGTACATTTTACTTAGGAATAATCTATTACTGCTTAAAGTTGCAACATCTGTCTCACCATGAAGTTATGATACTGGGCTTTAGATGCAAGCATGAGCTTTCTCGCTACATTTGCTGAAAAGTTTCAATTTAGGATCTTTTATTGCAGAATGCATTGTAACACAACTTTGGCTTCTACATAAAGTTTTTTCACATTCCTGTCTACAAAAGGAATGGATTGTAAGGTATCTTCTACTTTTAGACCTTTCTTGAGTTTCAGGCCTAAATGTGTTGTCAACTACTACCCAAAGATTAGGCTTCATGACGCCTCACCCTCCAATAATATAGTATAATTACAGCTATGTGCCTAAAGTCTTCATGATATTCAATATGAACAACATGGACAATTATTTAGCTCAGATTACATTTTGGAAGCTTTTGATTTAAAAATGTGAAACTGACTCATCATTTCCAAGTTTATGACAATTATAATATATTCAAAATCAAATTGATTATCACGGAGAAAAAAAAATCTGTTTTTCAAATTTAAGATACCTTTTACCATATACTTATAAATATAATATTTGTACCCTCTCAACGAATATGGGGCCATTGGTATACTGGAATCACTCTGTCTATATCAAATCTTGCTTAGACATCTTCTCCTAAACTACTGAACCAATTTCATTGAAACTTCAAAATAATGTTACGGACCATTTTGTAGATGTGCAGATAGCCTTTATTTTCTGAAAATATTGGTTATTATGGTAACCAGGTCGCTATTCACTGTTTTTCTATAATGACCAATACCTCTATAATCTTTGGATTGATTTTATTCAAACTTGGTCAAGTGGTATAACATATGAATGCCTGTTATATTACGTATCACATAATTTAATAATGGTTACCATGGAAATATAACAAAGGCTTTAGATGAGTCAAAATTTAGATATTGTATTTAAAAGCTAGAAATTATAATTAGGGATTCTAAAGGAAGACAAATAATGGTTGTAGTTTTCAAGACATCAGATGTCATTTGATTACCATGGTGACAAAATCAAATGTCAAAATGTACATTAATGAAATTTGTTTATAGATCATTAGTGGGAATAATTGGTCATATTTTCAAAAATAGCAATAGGGTTGTCATGGCTTCAAATGTTTCAAAAGGTTTTAGTCAGTCATTGGCTTACAGTATCTAAATAACATTGTCAACAGTATTGTTAGGTTATTCTCATGATCACCTGGTGTTCTGCAAGGAGGTCCATTACTACTAAACCTGTCTCTAGAAATAATCATAGAAATTTGGTGGACACATTTAATGAAAACTTATAGCCGATAAATCTGCATCACTATTAAGTCACCCTGAAAATTTTAAAGATGCCTGCATCACCTAATACAAAGGTCAAAGTGCATTTTTACATTGATTATTTGTTCATGTAGGCAATAACATCAGAACCATTGCAGATATCCATTTGTGAGATTATCCTACCTTTTTTCCACATTTTGTATTGAATATGACTGTTAAACTGGAGACAGTTGATTTCAGCTTTCTATAGAACCATGAAATATCTCAAGGTTGATATCCTTTATACAACTTCAGTATTACACCTTTTATCAGCATCATGATGTCAGTTACAAACAGAAAACCAATGTTTGTAATTGTAAACAGGTAAAATTCTGATGGACAACGTACAGTTGTGTGAGTGTATAGTATGGTAAGTAACTCTTCCATATTTACTGAGTTAATTGCCCTTGTTGAGAGAGAAATAGAGGGAGCCTAGATGATTTTATTTCATCATTGAAAATTGTGAAGACTTTAGCATAGTGCTGTATATCAGTGAAGTATATAGGAAAAAAAACTCAACGACCTTCCTCTAGTACTTTCGCCATTTCGTGATGGCTGTTCAGGATGATGATTTATGCTCAGTTAAGTACATGTATATATATATATATCCAAAGAAGATACCTTCTAATACCAGTAACATGTAAAGTATATATACCTGAAAGGAAAAGAACTAACACAAAGTAAATATATATATAAACCTGTATATATACCCAAGGGAGATAACTCTTGTTTCAGAATAACATATATTGTAATTATACAGTATATCTAGACGGAAAAATGAACAATAACTCAAACTGATATTAAGAAAAAAAATCCTTCATCTATATGTTTAATCCTACATGGTCTCTTATGACAATTTTTTTTTTTGTACAGTATTGTTTATATACAATAGAACAAATTCAACACAATCTGATCAAACACTTAGCATTGATATGCATACAATTAAAATTCATATTAGAATGTGCATTAATTTTTTTTTTTTTTTTTTTGGAAATAAGGGTGTATCAGTTTTAGGGAACTACATAGGGAAATTAGTTGGTAGTAAAGTATCCCTATTTCCATTGAACTTAAGCATGCCTAATGTCAGTTACAGTGTACTTTCTATGGATGGGGACGGTAATCTGTTAAAATGCATTTACTTCAAATTTGTGAATTTAAGGTAGGGAATAAAACACTTTGTGCCGCAGGAGAATTTGTTAATAAGTCTCTGGCAGCTAGAGTTTAAACTTCATTATTTTCAGACACTCAACCTTCAGTTTGGTCCGTGATTAACCATGGGACCCTACTTAATGTAATAGAGTAAAGCAAGGGAGAAAGTGATATTGTAATGAATTCTGGGAACAATTTCTTTAGAAAAGGATATAAAAATGAAGAAAAAAAAGACAGGAATAGGTAGTAGGTTAAGAGCAATGTATAAAAACATTTTCTCAAAGGTTTTGATTTGGGCAAAAGCCTAGCCACGATTTGGGCAAAAGCCTAGCCACTACTCGCATATTATTGGCCATGCTGCATGCTGGGTTAAAATGGTAACTTGGTTGGTTTGTGAAACTCTAAACACATGAAATCTCTTATTTAGATTATCCTACCTTTTTTCCACATTTTGTATTGAATATGACTGTTAAACTGGAGACAGTTGATTTCAGCTTTCTGTAGAACCATGAAATATCTCGAGGTTGATATCCTTTATACAACTTCAGTATTACACCTTTTCTCAGCATCATGATGTCAGTTACAAACAGAAAACCAATGTTTGTAATTGTAAACAGGTAAAATTCTGATGGACAACGTACAGTTGTGTGAGTGTATAGTATGGTAAGTAACTCTTCCATATTTACTGAGTTAATTGCCCTTGTTGAGAGAGAAATAGAGGGAGCCTAGATGATTTTATTTCATCATTGAAAACTGTGAAGACTTTAGTATAGTGCTGTATATCAGTGAAGTATATAGGAAAAAAAACTCAACGACCTTCCTCTAGTACTTTCGCCATTTCGTGATGGCTGTTCAGGATGATGATTTATGCTCAGTTAAGTACATGTATATATATATATCCAAAGAAGATACCTTCTAATACCAGTAACATGTAAAGTATATATACCTGAAAGGAAAAGAACTAACACAAAGTAAATATATATATAAACCTGTATATATACCCAAGGGAGATAACTCTTGTTTCAGAATAACATATATTGTAATTATACAGTATATCTAGACGGAAAAATGAACAATAACTCAAACTGATATTAAGAAAAAAATCCTTCATCTATATGTTTAATCCTACATGGTCTCTTATGACAATTTTTTTTGTACAGTATTGTTTATATATAATAGAACAAATTCAACACAATCTGATCAAACACTTAGCATTGATATGCATACAATTAAAATTCATATTAGAATGTGCATGAATATTTTTTTTTTTTTTTTTTTGGGAAATAAGGGTGTATCAGTTTTAGGGAACTACATAGGGAAATTAGTTGGTAGTAAAGTATCCCTATTTCCATTGAACTTAAGCATGCCTAATGTCAGTTACAGTGTACTTTCTATGGATGGGGACGGTAATCTGTTAAAATGCATTTACTTCAAATTTGTGAATTTAAGGTAGGGAATAAAACACTTTGTGCCGCAGGAGAATTTGTTAATAAGTCTCTGGCAGCTAGAGTTTAAACTTCATTATTTTCAGACACTCAACCTCCAGTTTGGTCCGTGATTAACCATGGGACCCTACTTAACGTAATAGAGTAAAGCAAGGGAGAAAGTGATATTGTAATGAATTCTGGGAACAATTTCATTAGAAAAGGATAAAAATGAAGAAAAAAAGACAGGAATAGGAAGCAGGTTAAGAGCAATGTATAAAAACATTTTCTCAAAGGTTTTGATTTGAGCAAAAGCCTAGCCACTACTCGCATATTATTGGCCATGCTGCATGCTGGGTTTAATATGGTAACCTGGTTGGTTTGTGAAACGCTAAACACATGAAATCTCTTATTTAGACCATCTCTTTAACTTTAATGATCATGCACTATTTTTTAGAAAAGATCAATCCTTTGATTGTAAGTACCCTGTGTAATGTTGACATTATTTTTCTGTTCATATTTGCTGTGTATTTCTATTACACCATACTTATTTGTCAGAGGATTGTAAAAAAAAAATCCAATATTTCTACCACTTGGATTAGATATATCAGATTACATTGGTAAGTTTTCAGTCTGACATGAGAATTTCGTCTGCCAACTCCCGACTTTCTTTCTATTTGTCATACTTTTCTGAAACTCTCCTTAGTCATCATTTATATCTGTTTCTCTATTTCTCTTTTTTCTTTTCTGACTTCATACTCATTTTTCATTTTTTCTCTTGCTGTCTTTTTTATTTTATTTTCTTCCATCGCACTGAAATCCCATTCAGATTCTAACTGTATAGGTTGTCTCTCTTTGTACACTGGTCCTATACCAGTAGGAGTTGTCCCCCTTAGCCCATCTCTGAAGGCTAGTGCATTAGTAAAAGTTTGGCTTGCTTAATTTCATTTGAAAAATTAATTTAAAAAAAAAAAAAAACCAGAAGAAATGAACATTAATTCAATGTAAGTGCTGTTAAATTGTGTTGATATTTACAATGACTGTAAACTGTGTCTTGATCAATCTTGGAGGATTTTTTCTGCTCTTCACTTAGGTGATGGTAGCTTCTGCACGCTCACATTTCGCTAACACTTCTGTAATCAGTATATCTCAGAGATATGCCTAGCCTTATTTATTTTATCTAATGCTGATAATTAATTGGTTGTAAATTTTGGTTATTTTATTCTCCTTTTAAAATATTTTACATCTATGGAATAAAGTAGCAGATAATAATAATAGTCATTAATTATTAGTATGTATATACATGAAATGCTATAATTATCATAAGCATCAATTGTATATCTATAGTAATGAAATATATTTATATATCAGATTAGAGTTTAGTCACACATTCATATTCCTTGTTGACTTTTAGAGATATATGCATTTACTATCAGTGTTTGAGCACACCAGTAGGACAAAGTTTACATATATAGCACGATAATGTTGTATTTACTACATGTACATATGTACATTAGTTAACTTGGTCAATAGCTGTATCTCTTAAGAAATATTCACTAGCATAGTGTTAAAAGTACTCATAAATCTTCACATTAGTTTTTTTATAGAGTTAAGTACAATATCTTTTTAAGTACTTTAATTTTTATAGCCAAAGATAATGAAGTGTTAAGTACCTTGGTAAACCTAATGGAAGAAAACCCAAAAAACTTAGAGATAATATAATCAAATAAACATTATATTTTTTGTAAGTAGTATTGAAGTATTTCCTAAAGCAAGGTTATCAAATTGATTCCATTTCCAAGTTTGAACTCCTCTCATTTCAGCCAACACTTATAATCAATATACCCAGTGATTGGAGAAAAAATAAAGTAGAATTTTCTGGACTGTGTATATTGTCAATCTATGATAATCAGCTATTGACCTGGTACAGAGTCAAGGCTATATGCATTAAAGTTCAAACTTCACAAGCCCTATCTGCACCCAGATTGTGGTTATATAACATTTATATATAGAATCATTGATAACAAATGCCTGTTAGGTTATCACAGAAATTATAGCTCCACATGATACATGAGAAGAAAAATTAATTAAAAAAAAACCAGAAGAATAATTACAATGAAAATATTTGAAGTTTTAGGGTACATACTAATGAGTGTACGGTAATGTTGACATTGGTTTGACCCAGTTTCGACCTTGACCTTTGTGTGATCTACTGGTATAGATAATATAAGCAGTTTGATTTACATGTATTGTACTTATATATGTGTGATCGTTTGATCTATGTACCTATTATATACAAGGTGATACAGGTTAGGGGAATGATTCTAATATAGGATAGTATCTACGGCCGACGTTGTGCTCCCTAAATTGTACAAGGCATTCTGTTATCACGTTCAGATATATAGTCATACAGTACTTATAACATATAAAATTAGTTTCTAAAGACCAGGGATATGTAAAATAATTCTCATTTTGTGTATCTTAGAAATAAAAGAACTTAATATCTATGATCTGAGGAAATTAAAGCCGCTTTGGTATTAATGAAGTGTAACGGTTTAAGATAAACAAGGCTGTTTCTGTTGCTTCTTGCTTGCACTTTGTATCGCACATGCATTTGTTTTTGTGTATATTAATCTTGTCTGTTTGACGTTTTGTATTTACTTATTATACGTTGTGTGAGGTATTTAGATCCAATATTTACTGTATTCTTGTCCTACCTTAGATCTGTGTCACGATGTGATGGTGCGAGACTTCTCTTTCAGTTGCCATGGACACCAATTGTAACGAAGAAAGCAGAGCAAAACATTGCAGGTTACGAACACTTCCAAGGAGGAAGCACTTCATACAAATTCTATTGTTAGTCATGTTGGAGGTGAATGTGACTGACAAACACAGGACATTTCTCTCTCCTACGGAACTTACAGACAACTAGTGCCTACCATGATATACTCCGTTAACGGATGTCTACAGTGAGGCCCATTTATACGCTATTGTCATCCTCATCACTTCTTCATTCCTTCTTGATAATAAAATATATATTCAAAAATCTATAAATAAAAAAAATGCCATAATAAGCTGATATGATAAAAAAGAATAATTATATATATACAAAAATACGAAAAATTAATCTTTTTCGACTCTTCCATATATCTTCATTTTGAGATGGTATTTTTGCATTATAAGTTAATTTGACCCTATTCAACTCTATCCCTCAGGATGAAAAAGAGATTTGATGAAGTTGTATGGAATTTGATAACATTTGAATGGGTTTCACTTTGGTACATCTTGGTCACACCATATATGATACAATGTATATATGCGTATGCTCTGTTGATTTTTTTCTAGGGTGATCTACTCCACATACTTTGAGTTACCTCTGCTAGTGGGATATTTTCCCGCCATGTATATGTTTAACGCGATGCTATGCCTTCTGCTGGTATTGCACGCCTATTGGTTCTCACTCATCGTCAAGGTGACATACGACGTCCTCACAAACACTGGAGAGGTATATAATGCTGATTTGTGTCTTCCGACCCTGCCGGTCATTGCTGACCACTGGTCAGCTCATGCTACAGCAACAGTGATTAGTCTTTGTGGCATTTCTCCTTTCTTTTTTATTTTTTTAATTTAAATTTCTTTTATTTTATATTTTGTTTATTTCCATTTTGCTTTTTGTTGTTATTTTCCACGACGCAGTCAGATAGGATACATGTACATATGTGAAAAGTAGGGTACTGTGACCTTTATTTGACTTTTGACCTTTAAAGAAATACTTTGTTCAGGCTCATCCTCAGTTAATTTTAATCGTTCTGAATAACAGATTGTATCATTAGCAATGGAGAACACTAGATACTGGTGTTATCTATCAAAGGCGTAAGGGTGTGTTTGCTTTTTGTCCTGTTAGCAGCTAAGATAATTAGGGCTGCTCTGAGGGGGTGGGGCAGGCTTTGTTTGTGAAGAAAATCTAGAGACCGCATAAAAAATACAGACTCAATTGCCATACCTGGCTCATATGCCAGTCAAAAATTCGTAAGGCATGAAACCATCAGCAGTTGCAACCTTTCGTTCTATAAAAAAAAATTCTTGTTCCTAACCTAACTTTCTTAAGATGGATGACAGTACATATTAGACGGGTGGAGTTAAGTTTGTAAAAACTACTGTCAAGTTAATTCCTTATTTAAAAAGCTGTATTAGATTTCTAAACTTTCATTTTATGGAACATGTTCCTTCTAAGCTTTAATCAATACAAAAAGAACCTACAAGTATTTCACCCCATATCCATTGAATACTAACATTGACATTTAGTTTAATCTGACAACTTCTGTGTGGGGTTTTTCTCTTTTTTTGTTTGTTTGTTGTTTTATTTGCTAGGTAATTTGTCACAATTTCTTAATGATGGAAATAATATGAGCATTACCAATTCCAATCCATCATCATAGCCTCGACTAAATAAATTGACATGTAACTGTGTTATTTTACAAATCAAATATAATAATTATTATTGTGGAACTTTTTTGGATCATTTCTCATTTCATCTAAGTTAGTTTTCAGATGTTGTTTTTGAATTGCAATAACAGATAACAGTACCAAAATTGATCAAAAGAACTTTCAACTACTATTTAGTCTTAATTGATTGTTTCCCTGAAATGTGTTTTTGACGTAAATCTCTGAAATAAACTACAATTTTGTAATTTAAGATTTTTGTAGTTTATTTCTACAAATTTCACAGTGACATTTTATCATGATCAACTTGAAATTTTGTATGCATCATTATTTTAGCTGTATAAATATTTAAAAAATTCTTTCCCAAATGTTTGGATTCAAGACAATCTTTGAACAAAGGATGAATTCACCAGATATAGCTCACCGATTATTTATTCAAGGCCTATAACTCACTTATATAACGGGGCATATGCACCTCTGGTTTATAAGATCTCAGGGGTTGCAACCCTTTGATACACTGACTCTAGGGACATAACTCACTGGTGAAATGACTCAAGGGACATAACTAACTGGTGAAATGTCTCAAGGGACATAAATCGCTGGTGAAATGACTCTTTACGCTAGGGACATATCTTATTGGTATAATGACTTCTTGGATGTAACTTGTATTTATGATGACTCAAGGGATAATTCACTGTAAAATGTCTCAAGGGACATAACTCACTGGTGACATGACTCAAGGGATAACTCACTGTGAAATGTCTCAAGGGACATAACTCACTGGTGAAATATCTCAAGGGACATAACTCACTGGTGAAATGACTCAAGGGACATAACTCTTACACAAGGGACATGACTTATTGGTATAATGACTTCATGGATGTAACTTGTATTTATGATGACTCAAGGGACATAACTCACTGGTTAAGTGTAAATGACTGCACTGAGTTCCACCTCATTTGGTTACTGACATCATTCACTAGTATCAGGTGCTAGTAACGACTAAAGGCACTGTATAACTGTAATTTGGTTAAAATGAATCACTAGTATAGCTTGAAAATGAAATGAAATGAATGTCTTATATATTTTGATATATTCACATATATTTGTATTGAACTGTTTTCTTTTACTAAGTGTAATATATTTTTATTTGCATATAACTCTTTTCTATTACTAAGTGTATAATTGTACAGTAATTAAGTGGTTTCATTTCAACCTTATAAAATGCTTAATTGAAATCTGCTTGATGTTGATACGTTTTTGGCTATTCACATAACCTATTTACATCATTTCCATGCTATAATACAATGTTGATTACAAACACTGACTGCTTTATCTTGTTCTTCACAGGAAGTCACAGACATCCGAAGCTCTGAAGAAGAAAACGTCAGTGAAGATGAAAATGGACATGCAATTCAACCGAACAACAACCACAATCACAATCACAATCACAACCACCACAGGGTCAAGGCCGTGTCTTAGTGCCATTGGCTGGGACGTCAGCCATATAAGCCAGGGGGTCCTCTCACAAGGGAAATCAGTCCTGCCTCTCGTTAACACTTCTTAATTAAGCTTATTACTGTGCAATTGTGTGGATGTGCATTGTAAATACAGCTCAAATATTTTTTCCTTCTGGTTGGAGCAATTTTTATCCAACAGTTTTTTTAGTCAAAGTTTGGATGCAGTGCTATGTCATGCACAGAGAAATATGTACCGCAGACAAGTGTGATAAAGAGTTATCTCCCCTGGCAGTTCTCTACTCTGGTGAGGCCAAAATGTATTGAAAAGAGATTGCAACGATCCTATTTTGTCCTTTGACGCCAAGCCGTTGGTCTCCTATAGTATTCAGCTGAGCAGCTGTTGTGCAATATATGATGTTATTGTTGACATTTTTGTGAGCGTGTCTGATGGGTTTACTATATCTGTCATTTATGAATGGAATTTTAATGATACAGTGTGAGTGACTTAGGCCTGTGGTGTATGCAGTAAGGCCATTGGCCTGTCGCTGCAATCACAGGTCTGCAGTGGTATGACACTAGTCATGTGACCCTTGTATCCATGGTAACTCCAAGTGTCCTTGTCTGCCCCAAAAATTTGGCCCTGTTAAGAACAAATCAAATTTCAAATTATTGGATCATGAAACAGTGTTAAGATCAGACTTTTGAAGTTTTGGCTTAATGGTCAAACATTGGTTAAGAGAAACAAGAAAAATAAGATCCCTAATTGAAAGGTCAGAAAACTATTGGATCATGAAACAGTGTTAAGATCAGACTTTTTGAAGTTTTGGCTTAATGGTCAAACATTGGTTAAGAGAAACAGGCAAATAAGATCCTTAATCGAAAGGTCAGAGGTTCACAGAACTTCAAGATGCTTGGACACTTGTGAAAGGGGATACACATACTGACTGGTTGATCACTGGTAAGAGTAAAGTCCAGGGGTTGTCTAAAACAAAATGGCAACCTCGTTACTCAATCAAAGTCACAAATATCCATCTGAATGTCCATTGTCGCGAGTGATAGTACGGTATTGAAATGCCAATTCAAATGCAATTAAAGCTCATTGTATTAATTTATATCCTTGGTCTTTAACATATGGTCAGTTTTGTCAGGTAATTTCGTTTGGGTATATATTATGTATATGATTTAATTAATCTATTGATTATCAGGTGTTTTATTTATATTACAACTCATGCCATGCTTTAATGTTAAAAGTATGCATTAGATTGCAAAAAAAATATATTTAAAAACTTCAATATTTAAATTTTTAATCAACTTAATTGATTATTTTGTTCAAAAATCCTATTTAAAATGTACATATATTAATACTTCTAGATCTTTTTGACTTGGTGAGTCAGAAGCTAATTCTGGGGACAGAGTTATGAACTGGGTGTTTCTAGTGTCAATTACCTGAATATTTTGATAAGTGCTGTCTATTATTAACTAATGAGATTAAATGTTAGACCGCATGCTGGTCTGAATGTATGATGGTGTAACTTGCCTGATATTTTTATGCATGGTATGAAAGAGTATGATTATAACCATTATAGTACATATTGTATACTTGTACAGAACATTCATCCAGAATTTAAGTAAAAGATTTGTCTGATTAGAACAGAAAAATTTATCGGTGATTCTGTTTCCTTTAATGCAAGGTAACAAATCATAATTGGGTAGGGAAATGGTTAGTATATGGGTGAACTAATACCCTATACAGATCCAAGGAAAATTGAATATTTATAAAATAGTTACTTGAAGATTGATTTGGCCGTGTGTAAACAACCAGAATACACTCGGTTATCTAGAAAGCATGTTGATATAAGTTTATCATAATATACCACGATATTATCTAAATGTTTATCTTCAAGTAGTCGGGGGCATCAGTAGTACAGCCATACATGCACAACAGTACATGCTACTGGGATTAAGTTAATGTATAATATCCAGGATTTTTATAGAGACAATATCATGGTAGCCGTGTATAGATCAGCCATATTACTTCTCGTTAGGCAACAGCGACCATTTTTATCTGGCAGAAATTCTGTCACATTCTTTCCTCATAGAGAACTCTGTCATATACTTTCTTTATAGAAAGCTTTGTGGAGTTCTTTACTGGTAGAAAATTTTGTCACATTATTGACTAGGGATAAAAAATGTTTTTTACCAAATCACCATGTAGAGGTCATATTTTATGTGACTTTTTGTTGATGAACTGCCAGATTAATGGTCACTTACTTCTTGATACTGGGTGTCAGAGTACTTTACCAAATTGGTATTGATCAAATATTTATCAGCATATTTTTAACTGAATTACATCTACTATATTTCTTTTTAGACACTAAATATTGTTGACTTAAATTTACACATTATTGCAATTCTAATAGTATGGTATGGCTAAAACGTTTGATAAATGGGGTGTAAGAATCTGTGATAAGTGCGAGTGTTTCAGCATTATATCGGTCTACAGTCACAACTTCCATCAGTCCTATTAATCATTGTATCTACCATCGGTCAAGTTCTGATGTCCAACGTCTGTAGAGCTTGACCTGATGAAAGTTCCTTTGTCCCGTGTCAGCTCGGGTCATTTTGTTACATTTTATGTTGACCCATGACCCTCGAGGACAGATAGTTGGATGTGGGAGTTGAGAGGTGAAAACGATATTACACATTGTAGATTGGTTATATTTCCCACCTGTTACGAGGTTTGTTTGATCAAAATGTCTTTAATTTCTGTGATAAACTGATGTTTAAGTTATTTTCTGATGAGATTCAAACTTCACAACACTTCATCTCCATTATCACTTGCACTTTGACCTTTAAAAAAAGGTCACCGACAGAAATGGTTGTAATTGCATCTGTTCATAGTTCATCAATGAATTCTATTCATTGTCAGTACCATATAGTGTCAACAAAGGTTTCTAAAGTTAGTTAAAAGAATGGTAAAGTTATCAGTCCCTCTATCCTAAATTAATCGTCTTGAATCAGGAGAAACTCGTATTTATAGTTCCACATCAATATTGAACCCCAGATTTATTGAGTCATATTGACTGGTTTTCATATTCACATTATTACAAGGTAGAATGATGAGGGATACTATTCTTCAGCAGCAGACCCCAATTTCTCGAAACAAACTTAAGTCAAAAAGTAACTGAAGTCATAAATTTTCATTTAAGTTACATAAGGAGAAAAACTTAAGTTTTGACTTAAGTCTGCACTTAAGTTTCGAGAAATCATGGCAAGGTCTTTGACTTCAGTTTTATTTATACTGTTGATGGTTTCCGCTGTAGTTTCGTTGAATTTAACAATAGGCAGTGGTCAGCTTTAACTCTTGAAATCAGGTCTTAACTTAACTCTCACTTAAACATATTTTAGAGGGACAGGAACAAGTCAGCCAATGCGTATTTTCATCAATCAGTAAAACTCGTCACTAAGAAATCCAGCGTTCATCTCCTCACACCCTATTTTTGTTATGATTTAAAAATTCAAAATGATAAAATTTTATTCATAATAGATTTGTATATCAGACAGAACATTTGTTGTGAGATAGGGTAATTGTTTTGTATTGTTGCAGTATATAAAAATACATGGTAATAATATTCAGTCGTATGTAAATATAATTATTGTAGTGTATGTCATGTTATATGAATTCAAACTGTAATGAATTCTATATGGATTCAAACCTTCCTGCCATAGAGTCATGCTCAGGGAACGGCACCCTTAAAAGTTTCTCCCAACAGATTTTTTACTCAAATCTATGGAAAATCATATACTTGAGTACAAAATCTGTCTGAGAATAGTTTTATGGTGCGGGGCACTGAACTCAGCTGGTCCACCAAGCATTTTGGTCAGTAATGTACATAGCTCAATGATTTAGATTGCAAATCTAATAATTGCAATGGAGAATAATTTAATTAAAAAAAAACAGAACATAAGAAATACCTAAAGAGGTTATATGTACTTTCATGCTTTTTATTGGGATATTTGATAATATTCAGCATAAGGAGTTAGAACTATTAAATGAAAGGTCATCAAAAATTGTGGATGACATGGTTGCTTTGAAATTCGAAAAGTACAGTCTCAATATCTACTTAGCCTTGTAATTCAGTTTAGATTCAAAGATAAAGGCAGGATTTACTGTTGTCCCCGGAATACTCATATAAACTCTTCCAATTTTAAGAATGGAACAGTTCATTTTGAAATTAGGGGAGTGAATGACCTTTGCTGTTCTTGGTAGCTGGTTTGTATCTAAATACTCCCATGTATCATATTTAATATGCAGATTGCTTGGTCGTTATGTAATCATGTCTGTGGTTGAGTGTACTATAATTGATATTATTGTTTTTAATGTGTTAGCTTTGTTCTTATGGCGTCTTCATTGTTATGTTGTAAGTAATGTTCTGACGGTGAAGACTTGTTTTAATTGTATACTAGTTAATTATTATTCTCAAATTTCGCACCAGTTTTGCTAATTCAATAATGCTTCTGCTACATATTGTCCATAGATTAACACAGCTAGAACTCTCTGTAGTATTTGACCGATCCTTGATACACCAGGAGTTAAGGTCACACACATATGATATAAGGACCCATGGAAATGGTTTGAGATGTGACATTTATCAACAAAGCAAATTTTTTGCTTTGGCCGAAAAAGGGGAGAAAAAAAACATAACTCAATCGACCATGATATAATTGTGACCAGAGTTTTCACTGCAATACTATGAATCTTGCATTACCTAGAAATAAACAGAAGTTTTGTAATCATAATGCAGTGTAATCTAGAATTGTGTCACAAAGAATAAATATTTATGTAATTAATTCTTACAACTCAACTAAAAGTGTCAGTTCATTTACCGTATTACAACTGTTACGGTATGAGTGTCTGTGACCTTTACCTCTGGCGTAGAGAGGCTGTATTTGACCATGTCAACACTTTAACATGTAAACAATTGTCCCCGTACTACAAACTCAGCTATTGCCTTTTGTTGAGGGCATGATATACAATCCATGTGCCTTTACCTCTGGGTAATGTCTGGGTGAGGGATCAGAATTTTATTTTGTGCAATGAGATTTTTTATCTGGTTTTGTGTGGTGTGTCATGTTGGTGATTTGTTTTAGCATTATGGTAAATAAAAACACCATTACAGTCAGTTTTATATAAAAAAAATTCTAATCGGTACCTAATCAGTGCGTGTTTAACAGAAATGTTGTTAGATAAGGTTTCTTAGTTTTGATAAAATTGTAATTTGCAAGGATCATGGATCTATTATTTTGATCCAACGAAGTTGGTAACGGCTCGGGAGAAACTTACCAACCCTCCCCACCCCCCCCACCACCCACACACACACACACACACACACACACACACACACACACACTTGTTCAGGTTTATCCTCTGTACATACATATTCTGTTTTGTGGTGAGTTTGTCTATTGGAACTATACATTGTAGGCGTCCTTAATCTAGTCACACAGTCTTGTTGTCAATGATACATTGTGAATATCGAGTCTGTTGGGATATAATACATGTAATGTTTGATTTCTGTTCAAACTAGCAACTGTGTTAACTGTAACATTATTAACTTGTTATTGATGCTTCAATATTCAATATTTGAAACAAGGAAAAAAAATATAAGAAATGAAATTCAAGAGACCAGGTTCAGATTAATTTCAATTAAATTTTAAAATAATGAAATGTCAATTTTGGAATCTTCAATATGTATAGTTTAGAAAAACCTGGATTAAAAGAAAATGCTTGTGTATTTTTTCTCTCTTCTGTATTTCAAATCTTTGGAAAAATTATTTTTAGTCTTGATAATTACATTCTATAAGGCTTATGGCCATAGTGTGTACTTTATACATTGTCACATTTCAGAAAACTTCCCTCTGTGTGAAAACATCAGATTTTGATATACTGTACCAGTGTTATACACACGTGTATATTGGTAAAGGAGCAATACGGAAAATGATGTTATTTAACTTCTACAATTGTTTTATAGTAATGGTTTAGTAAATATATCTTACTGCTGTGCGAGATGTGTCACATGACCAAAGACCATCAAGTCACATGACACTTTACAGGTCAATAAAGTACAACTTAATCATTCATGAAATTCAAGTTTTCCTTTCTCATCTGGTATACATAGTAAGCTTTCTCTCTATATCTGCTGAGTATGTGATTAGAAAATATAGAAACTTTATTCTTGGTAGATCGAAAACTCGGAAAAAGCTGGATTTTGTTGAAACGCTTAGAATGTCTGTTAAGTTTGTTAGGGGCATTGAGCAATGGGTCAGTTGATAGATTACATCTTAAAATGAAAATTAGCATTAACTGGTATGTAAAGTAACATTTCCTCAGGAAAAATATCATGAGAGGTTGTATTTTGTCTGAAAATTGCCAATATATTTCTTCTTTACTTCATGACATATTCTATGGATGTGAAGAAAATATTATATTGAGTAAGGAATTCTTGAATTTCAAAAATGATGTGTACAAAAGTATGTAATTATTAAATACTGCAGTATTATGGTTTCCACTGTGTGAATGATCTTGGTGAGTGAATGACAAAAGTGCTTATGAAATGGATTTACATAATAAATTGAATTTCTTATTTGGGGGTATTTGTATCGGGGTAATTGAACTATTGCGAGCCTTGATGACAATACAACTACTTTTGAATTGCAGATATTTTGTCTAGAATTTGAGTAGAAAATATTATACTTCATTGTTGTTATGAATAAGATAAATCTTAGATTTCAGATTTTTTTTTCTATGAAAGATTTCATTGTTGTCGTAATAAGCTTTAAAAAAATCTACAATAGTTTAGCACTTTTCTGTACTCAGAATCATTCACCAAACAATTGTTATAAAAAAAATTGATTAAACCGTTTGTGTACTTTGTAGTTCTATTTTTCTAGATAAGTCTACTCTTTTGTAAGTAGTTTTCTTCAAATAAAATTTTTATATTGTTTTGCCAATTTTAGATATATACAGTCAAGCCCATGCCTTTTTTGCATGTAGGTTTACCAAATAAATGCAAATAAATAATTATTAGATTCCACTGGCGATATTTTGATGGTGGAATTCGACAAGGGTCAATATTTTAGCCAGTTATATTTTTTAGTCTTTTGAGATTAAAGATTAATAAACTACTGATATATTTGTAAATCAAACAGAAATTGCTTGATTTAAGCCTGCATCATATTTCTGAAAATATTTAACCTGTGCTTGGGATTTATTTTTCTATTTTTACAAACAGGAATTACTAAGCTAGTAGAGCTCCTCCTAGCAGAACTCTTGCCTTCACCTCCACACACTTAACCACTAGGGTTCTTGTTTCATATCTTAACATCAATTTGCAAGAATTAATATTCAAGACCATTGATTCCCTTTTACTGATTTCATCATTTTCTATAGATAGTATATTCAAGTATTTTGTATGATCTTGCCATTCTGTTTTTATTTGTTTAGGGGAATTATCTGGACTCCATATGAATTGATAAATCAATATTAACCGTGTAATTCAAAGGAATGATGATCTTATTTTTTCATAGAGATTTTAAATGTACAAGATATTTGTATTTTGTTAAAAAGATCAAATAAAAATTTCAAATATACAATGGAGTATATATATTTAAATAATTTATATTTGATTGCCTGGTAGCAATAGATTATATTTATGTAACTGAATAATATTTACTTGTAAACAGACCTGTCTTAAAACTTTCTGAGGGTTTCATATGTATATAACAAAATCACTTACAACATGTATCATAAAAGCACAACTCCCTGTTACTGTAAAAGTTCTTCTTCAAATCTTTAGTTATGTAGAGTTACCTCCCCATGGGACCAGGTTTTGATTGTAAGGTTGTGAACTTGTGACCTTGTGTGAGAAATGTCTATGGTTTTCTCAACAACTCCTGACAACTAGACAACCTGTTAAAAAGAGAACACTTTACTTTTCTTCGCGACACGTTTCTATGTCTTACAGGTAAAGCTCCCTGTTTGCCCTTAACTTCTGACCAAAGAATCCTAAATCAGGTATGATTTATCGTCTGTAAATATATAAAATTCTTGCAAATGATGTGTTTGAAGCATGAACACTGAAATATTAATTCATTAGATAAGCTGATTTTCAGTCACTTTATAACCATTTGATTTTGTTGTTGTTTAAGTTTTTTGCTAAGTTGGAGTGATATTTATGATTTTGTAACTTTACTGGAAAGAAATGACATGGGTCCGGTATCCTTGATTTTTCCAGAAAGTGATCTCCTTGGGTTTATCCGTCAGTAATTATGTAAGCTACATGATTTTGATTAATAACACCTTTTTCATTTTCTGTTTTTATATTATTATTTTTTTCAATTGTCCAGTTTTCATTTATTTAGTTGTTATTTTATGGAATTCAAATATGTGTTCATCAATTATATGCACTTGGAATATAATCAGTGACCTGGAATTATTTCTAATGAATATTTATAAATCAAAATGGTCCAATGTTTTTTGTAAGTGAATACAACTAGTTTCCAATGGATTTTGTACACCTTTTTCCACATTCAATAAACAGTTTTTAATTCTTTTGCACAGAAACCCTTTATCTATTGGAAGGAAGAAATATTTTTTATTATCTATATGGTATGAATGTATTTCTAATAAATCTTTTTAGACTTTTTACTAATATAAATAGAACAACAAAATTTGTGATTCTTCAAATAAATACATGTATGTGTGAAAGTGAGTGAGCAGAATTTAAACATGCAGCTACATCACCATGTACAATATGAGGGTAACTTAGTTCTTTTGGCTGAATAGGGCATCTATCTGCTGTTACTGTGGCGGGATTCAGTCCGAACACAACCTCAGAAACAGATATCCTATCCAGCCAATCAAATGTCCACTAATCATGTCACTGACCAATCAGATTTCTGCTGTGGTATGAGGATCTTTGTTCTATGATATCCTATTATACCCTAAGGGTGACAAAATGTCTGTATTTACTCAGGTATTTGTTATATTTCTAGGCAACAATTTGTCATTTGTAAATAATAATTATTGGAGATCATTGTCGAGTTTGGCTGGGACCAACCAAAAAAAAAATCAAATAAAACAGGATCTTTTAAGTTATTACAAGGAACTTTAGTGTTCAGCTTGAAATGTAAACAGGCATATTGTCAAGGGTGAGTTTATAATAGATAAATACAACTAAGAAGAAAAGCTCAGAAACATCAGTAGCAAGGAAAGTAAAGAAGCCCTGACATGGTGATGTAGCCCTCAGCATGGGAACGATGCCCATCATGTATGCTGGTACAGTATTTAGCCTATCGCACGTCTTGGTTAGATGTGCCCAGAATATTTGTCAAATAAAATATTTCATTTCTTTCATTAGTGCTTTATTTATGTGTTCATCATATTTCGACGCCTGCTTTTAAGTAAGGTTAACATTACACATGGTTGGAACCCCACGAGTCATCGCTCGTCATCGCTCATCACCGATCTATCCTTATTGGCATTAAACAGCCCGTTGTCAGTATGATGTGACCGGGTGGGGTGTGTTTCTTGGTGTCTTCGGTGGCATGCTTGGACAGTGATATAGCACCATAAAAAGGGCAACAGTTCTACTATACAAGAAGACACAACAACGAACATACCACAGTCTCCCAAAACTTCACACACGCTACACACTGCATACATAGGAGGCCGTCCTTACATGAGCATGGCTGTTAATAGGACGTTAAAATAATCAATCAAACAAATAATAAACAAACATTGTCGACAACCCACGAGTCATCCGTTATCCTTTGTGACAGGATAGAGCGGTGACTCGGTTTCTGACATGAACATTACACAACAGTAACTAAGCTTAAAAAGAAGTATTTGGCTTTGATTCCTTTTATAAATAAAACCGTTTTGATCAGTGATATTTCTTCATTTCATATATAATGCATTCTGTTGTAGAGATATACATATGAACCCCGGACATAACATTTGATCTTGACCTTGTAGTACTAGTTTTTAACTTTGCAGACTCACCGGAATAGTCTGGTATTTCCTTAGCAATATCATTCAAAATTTCCTGACCTTCATATCCAGTAATTCAGACTTGGGGTATATGACATTAATTAGCCTTTATTTTGTAAGACCTAAGTATTTCACACTACATTGTGTACTGTGTTTCAATACAGATAATACTTTGGCCTTTACTAAACTATAAGATGATGATCATTATCGGTCTTGGACAGTAACTTAGTCTGAAATTTTCCTATAAACATGTACATGAATACCTTTCTGCACAGGGTATGAGATCACTCATCTCATGATTATCGCCCAACGACAAGGACGTGCTGTTTCTTGACATTAAAACGATAAAATCTATTTTTGCACCTAACGCGTGATATTCGGAAGCAATATACATAGGCTTTTCCATTGACAGACCCTTTCATACACGTAGATACAAAAGAAATATTATTTTCTACGTTTTTGTTTACATTACCGAATGGTATATAGCTTTGCATGACGTAATTGTGTTCTTATTTATAGATGTATCTCCTGTTCGAAGTGTTTTGGTTTGCTGCTATTTAAATATTTAAATGTCTGTCGAAAGTCGAAGTTTTAAAGAAAAAAGATTGACTAACGCCCGTGAGTACCTGGTAGCTACATGCACCATGGAACGAATATACGTTCCCGACCTACTATACCTTTCTAAAGACGACACCATTATCTGTCTAAAAGTCTTTTGTGCTACAATATTGCAGCTACCATACAGAAAGAGTAATGGTTTCACCTTCCCGACCAGAACTTGACCGCTAGTGATAGAATGCTACATGGATGCTAGAATTACCTCTTTAGAAAACTAAAGATCCCAGAGGGATCTTGGCGCCCACCAAAGAATTATCTTTGTCTGACATTGGAAAGAAGGATCTTTGTCCTGCTTTTCAAACTTTTTCAAACATACTACATATAAAATTTGAGACATATCGCTTCAGTTCTTTCTGAGAAATAGTGGTCACAAACTTCAACAATAAAATCCAAGATGGCGGCCGGTTGATTATCTTGTTGACCGATCAATCCCAAAAGGCATTATGCACAACATGGGCCCAAGGGGAACCTACGCATGAATCGAGGCGACATGATAGAAACATAGAAGGCAGTTACAGGGAGATATGAAAAAGGAGCAACCCAGTTCATAAGGATGTGGTCCGACACATCAGAGAGATCTAGCACTAGGACAAACTCGCTGAAAATATTCCCCCAGCATACTAAAACATCGATTAGGAAGAATTCATTCTCCGTTAGGATTGCTTCAAAATGGAATAACCTACCAGCATGTCGTTACATCTAAGACATTGGATACTTTCAAAAACAGATTGGACAATCACTGGAACGAGCAGGAAATCAAATACAACAACTTAAAAGAGAATATCAGCTAGGAAGTGACTATAATTTATAATATGTAACTAAATAATATTGTGAGTCCAGCAAAGAGGATCTAAAAGGAGCTTGTGCTGGAAAACATCATTAAGAATTAAGAATCATTAAAGGCCCATTACCTTTCCGGAGCAAAATATAAAGGTTTCTTAAGAAACGTTAATAACATCAGAAAATGCATACCGATGACCTAAAATAAGGTTACAACACCAAACATATGCAAGATTTCCTTTGTAATATATGATAACAGTGGAGAGTCAATTCGCTGTTTTGTCGTGTGGCGCAGTGATAGTCAACTACCGCACGGTATTTAGGATGACGGCGGGAAACATACTACGACCCGCGTTATGAAAATAAACATTTTATTTATTTTAATCAAATCGTACAGAAGGTGATGATAAATGTAGTATTAACGATAAGTTAATATTTTTTAAGACTCTACAAAAATATCGATCTTGTTTTACATTTTCATTTTAAAAATTAAAAGCCGTTTCGGAAAGGTAGTGGGCCTTTAAGTAATTTCTGAGAAATAGCGGTAACTATCAAAATCCAAGTTGGCGGCCGGTCGGCCATCTGGTTGACCGATCAGTTACAAAATGCAATTTGCACAGCTAGCTATAGGGCCCTAGGGTAACCTACATGTGAAATTTGAGAAGGATCCCTTCAGTACTTTCTGAGAAATAGCGATAACAAACTTTAACCATCAAAATCTAAGATGGCTGCCTGACGGTCATCTTGTTGACCGATCGGTCCTAAAATACAATATGAACAACAAGGACCCTAGGGAAACCTACATTGTACATCTTAAAAGAGAGATCCCTTCAGTACTTTCTGAGAAATAGCGGTAACAAACTTTAACTATCAAAATCCAAGATGGCTGCCTGACGGCTATCTTGTTGACCGATCGGTCCCAAAATGCAATATGCGCAACTAGGGTCCTAGGGGAACCTTCATATGAAAGAGAAAGATCCCTTCAGCCCTTTTTGAGAAATAACGGTATTAAGAAATGTTAACGGACCGGAAGAATGGACGTCCGGCCGGGATGACGGACCACGGACGAAAAACGATTTGAAAAAATGTGAAAGGACTAGCAGTTCACAATGAATCACTGAAAACTGTACAAATGTTGAATTTTATAGCTCTAACTAATGAGTGTCATGAGCCTTATTGCTACTAAAAAGGAATCGAACGCAAGCGGGTCCGTAAGTGAAATAATCACCAACGTTTTCGGAATATGAAATTAAAATATTTTTTGTCCTATCGAAGTTGGTTTTGTCCATGCTATTTAGAAAGGACAGCAAAGACAATATATATATATATATATATATATACGTATATAGCCATTGATCATTGTCGATTCACCTCTTTGTTGTTGTTGGCGAACGGTTAGCAATACATGTAATGATGATATCCCCTGTAGGGCGGGCAATTTACTACACGGGGACGTAGCACGAATTTCCAACCAACTCTGTGAATATATAGTATGCTGTAATATATATTTTATATATCGTTGGTTGAAGTCCCTCGGAGTTGTTATATGACAGAGAAACATCCGAGCCTTAGCTACAGATAGCGGAAAAAAGTACTTGGACACGTCATAATGTTTACTATACATGTACATGTATATTTTATGCATTTTGACACATTTTCAAATTAATATCGCGATTTTATTTTAACCGTATTTTCTTAAATTGTAAAAAGTCGGTCTGTGTTTTTACTCCGGGCATTCTGGTTTCCCTCTGTTGCTTACTAGAAGTAAGATACAAACTGACGTCAGAACACGTGCAGAAATTAGCCATAGCTGCCATCAGAACGTAAACATTCGCAAATCAATCCAAATCAATGAGGCGTAAGAGTACACATACAAAATGTACTATTATTCCGTATGTACATGGCTGTTGGTCAAGGTCATGGCTAGCTAATGATTTGTATAATCACGGAATGGACATTGTCCAGTCTGCCACGCTAGTCCCACGTGATACAAACACAAGTATTGTACAAATTAATTGGACAATACAGCATCGAATAAAGCTTGTGTACTATACTAGGCAGGCTTAGTGATGATCTCACGTATGAATGTGAGAAAACTTTAATTCATATAACGAAGCTAAACAGACCCACACAATGAATTGGAGAGCTATAGGGTTTATCAAGGAAAGGCAATTCCTATTTTTTACTTCGATTTCTTATACAAGCAGACAGATCGCTTTAACTTTGGTCGACACCAAACCAATTTATATAGATGTCACATTTTTTTGTCACGTGCACATTGACACCATCTCGTGTTATCCTTGCTGTTGTTGAGAGACCCTAATCTTTTAAAAGTACAAACCATTGTTTTTCTTTTTTTTTCAAATTGGGTACAATGTTCAATTCGAGTTTACCTTGCTTGAAACATGCCATATGGCAATTATTTTCTCCCGTTGAAGTTTAACGACATTTTATCGTGCTCTTATCATTAGAAAAGGAAGTACATTTTGTAGACATTGGATTTACATACGTCATGCTTGATACAAATTCTCAATGGGAGACAAGAAAATAAACAAATATGTACTCCATCCCATCATAGCGACAAGACATTCGATCGTGATTTATTTTGTATGTACTTAAGATATATAATTAGACACCATATACATTGTGATTGTAGTAAAAAAATCATGATCCTCTCGCCTCATCATCGATCTCCAGGGGTTACGAATCTGCGATCATATAGCACTTTTCGAAACTTCTTTGAAACTCCTACAATAGAGTGCACGTGATTGCAACGGGGAGATTGAGGATATCTTTCATTGGACGGGACACAAACTGTCTACTGTAACTCGTTCACGGGGGTTTTAAATTTTTAAATAAATCGCGTAATATGTAACCAAAGTAAATAAAACCATTTACAATCACTGTGTGACTAGTTGATACATCTGACTTTATGACCTCTGCTTCTTAGCTCTTCAGTCCGTCGTCGATACATTGCTTAAACTGCCAAATGTAGAAATTCCGTAATGGAGTATCGAAGATGTCTTGCTCTAAAGCTATATAACACTAAATCTTCAAAAATTTAAAACCTTGGGCCGAGGATTTGCAAAGCTCGTCTTTTTCAACATTAAAAATAGCCTCAAGTAACTTGACTTAAAGATATTCATGTTTTTTTTTGTTGTTGGTTTTTTTAACGTCGTTGGAGACCCACGGTTGATCCATAGCCTTGTTATTCAAATATATCTTTGTTTAAAGCATAATTGAAATTCGTAATGCAATTCATAAAGTCGCTTTTCCTTGTCAGTAACTCATCAGTATAATCGCATTATAAACTCAGTTAGTCTTCCTTCATGTGCCACTCAGAATATGAAACAACGAAATGAACATACACTGGTCTTTGTTTTGTATCCTGAAAGTCGATGTAAGAAATTCCAAAACAAGCAAAAACTGCTTAACAAAGGAATCGATGCCAAAATGTTAAATGACTGGTACGACTGCATGGGTACGTCAGGGCGATGTTCCGAGTCCTTTGCTATTTCGTAATCTTTACATGTATGAAAACACAGGTTTTTGTGCATAAAACATTAACTGATACACAGAACTTTAGCTTATACATCAATCTAATTAAAATTTAGACTTGTAATTCCGCTCCACTACGATACTCTACGTTACGCTCCAATACAATTTTAGATTGGCTTATAACACCATGAATTATGATTTTATTTGAGAACTTTAATACTATAAATAACAATTTGAGTTATCTGAAATAGATGATTTAGTCTAGTAAGTGATTCCTGTTATTTACGTAGATCTAAAATAACATTTTCTACGGAGTATAAAGAAGAAAGTGTTCATAATTTCAAAAGGGCGCGGATAGGGATGAATGCTGGTTTTTGTCTCCACAAAGCCTATATTTTGAGAATTTTCGAAACAGAAGTGAACTTCTCTCCGATTTTGCAGCACATTCATTGCTGCAAAATTGTCCTAATTATAAGTGCTGAAAATTGTCAATCGGACTACTTAAGTTTTCGAACAAAATGGAAATTTTGGTTTCCATCAATATGTAATTGAAAAGAATCCATTATACACGGCGCTCTCTCTCTTTGATACATGTAAATTGATGTGTGTATGGGCGATTTTTACAGCTAATACAGTCAATGACTGGCCAGTATTTTGAAGTTCAAAGGCATCAATTACTGAATGAATAGACTGTGACCTTGAAGGCCAATCTTAATAAATGTTGCCATAGTAAGGTCTTTGTTACCATGTAATGAAAGGATTAACAATTTATATTGTATTTTACCTCGGCTCCGATAAGCCGAGGCTTAAGTTGTAATAAAAACAAACTGATTGTCCCGATGGCTAAATTGTACGAGTTCGATGCTTTGTTGATTTTCGTCTTTTCTAGCGCGATTCGTGGAATTTGCCTCTGTCCAGTTGGCATTCAAATTAGCAACGAATTCGTGCCAACCGAAATACGTTCAATTTAAAAACGGTTTTTAATTTTTATAATGAGGATCCAAACGAGATTGATAGTTTTGTAGAGTCGTAAAAGACTTTGTTAAGTTAGATCTATTAGCTTGCCATTTAATACTACACTGTCACTTATCATCGCCTGCTGAACAATTTAATTAAAATAAAGTAAATGTTAATTCTCATAACGCGGGTCGTATTGTGTTTCCAGTCGTCGTCCTAATTACCGCGCGTTAATATTAGTTTACTATCACTTAGTTTAAACATATTTTATTGCCATATTAGCTAAATGATCGGGCAAAAGTTTATTCTAACTTACAAACAATTTACAACACATATGAATATAATATATAAATAATAACATGGCCTTATAGATCTATTATAAATATTATATCATAATTGTTTCGTAAGGGGAACAGATCAGAGAGAAGAGATACACGTAGAATAAGAGAGAGGAAAAGTGAATATAACTTCAATAGATCACATGTTATTTATATTGTTGTCGAAGTGCTCTGAATAGAAACGACACGCCTCAAAGAAAGGTTCTAAAAAGTAAACTCTGAGAAGCACTAAGCCATGCTACCTGTATAAATATTGCGTAAGTGCGACGCTAGTTTAATTTACAGGGGGACTTACAACTTCGACCACCGCTACCTGCTAAGCGCTCAAACGACTCCGAATTCCAATGCGTGCGCACTCTGTATGTGCATACACTGGTTTGTCCAACAAAAAAGGCGACTGCTGACAAGTTCTGAGAAGAAGCGTGTAACTAAGTCTTATGCTGTGGAAATCACAGCGATATGGGAAGTTTCTCTGAATGGTTTTGGGATGAAAAATTCTGGCTTCTCTGAATGGTTTTGGGATGAAAAATTCTGGCTGACACCTGGAATAAAATGGGACGATTTAGTGTCGAAAACTCCTGGAGTTTATTATGGACAATTTTCAGATATCGGTCTACCTTCAGTCCTCATGGGACTACTGATGACCGTGATCAGGTTTGCATGCTTTAGGTAAGTCCATATGCACTAATGAGCTAAATGACTTTGTAATGCATTCAAACATGTGCATGCTTATTATTATTCGATTGGAATGTCGACTCATAAAGCAATACCTAAAATTAAATCACGCCATACCCTCGCGAGACCAGTGGACCAATCATGGGTAGTCGGGGTGCAGACGGACCAAAGGCTACCGGTGTGGGGTCACGCCCTAGTTATCGGGTGAATTAACCGCGTCGTATTATCTACTAACCGACTTTTTCTAATTCGGTCTGTTTATTAAATTGTTTGTGTTTTCACTGGTACTCAAGTCATCGGTACTTACTGCTTTGTTTGTGTTTTCACTGGTACTCAAGTCATCGGTACTTACTGCTTGAAAATGAGCATTTCAAACATGAATTTGGTGCCTTGAGCAAGACTATTTCTAATAATTAAAACTGTTTAAATTTAGTTTATTGGAAATATTGAACTACACTACTATTTCTTTGATATTAACGACTGCTAATATTGATATTTTCTATTAAATTTCAAAATTATTTGTTTTCTACAATTTCAAAAACATTACAAAGAGTAAGAAACTATTGATATATTTGCATTGTTTTTTCTTCTTCAAATTTAATCGGTCAATAAATATTCTAGACTATCAAATGCAATCTATAAATAAGAATACCAAACACCATGTCATGTCACTCAGACTGACAGAGCAAGTTGAATTTATTTATATATACATTATAATAATAATGTTATAGTGATTGCGCAATCAAAGTATGTATTTGTTGGATCCAGCAGGCTTTAATTTGCACTGGTTGTTCCATTCAAAAAGGATACATCTGACTCCATTGCCCAGGCTATATAAGACTATAGCTGTTATCAAGTTTCCTATGATAATGTGCAATGTATCTAGTAGGCCTCCTACCTATAGCTATAGTAATACTTAGTGGAGGCCTTGATGACTTATAGAAATCTAAAATTACTACAGATCAATACTGTTCTACAGAATTATATAAATATACCCAGTCAATAATTAGTGGAAACCTAATTACCTTGGCCTTGACCTATTGATATCTCACAACAGGTAAATAATGGTACTGACCGACAAAAAATTCTTACTATATATATAGATTACCGTATGCTTAAACCTGCAACAAGTAGATAATAGTACTCACTGACAAAAGTGTCTTATAGCTATATATATATAGATTACCATATGCTTATACCTACAAGAGGTAAATAATTGTACGTACTGACCGACAAAAAATGGTCTTCTAGTTATAGATGTAACAGAGTGTATGATTTTTAAATTCATATAAATTTTATCACCGTCTCCAATAGGGATCGAACTTGGGACCTCTGGCTTAATATCTAACATTCAAATCTAGATATTGACTTGACAAATACTGACTTGAAAAACGAAAACGTACTGTAAAGCTATATCTCCCCCCCCCCCCCCCACTGGGAAAGATTAGACTAATGAAGGAGCTGAATATATATAGAGGAACCAGAAGCCTGTGTTCAGAAATCCTCCTGAGGTAATATATATATATAACATACCTGGAAGTCTTGTAATAACTCATCAATTGAGCAAAAGAGAAATTCTCTTTACCTGAGAGGTATATTGCGACTATAGTATTCACCATTTACAAAGATTTCGTAAACAAAATACTATTCCCATATTATAGTAGGGAATGTCCTATAGGTTACAAGCCAGCTAGGGCTTAAGCTTATTACAACAGGTAAATACGGTACTAACCTACAAACTTGAAGGTGAAGGTCGTTGGAAATTCATGGTGTGTATTGATATGATAAATCTATATATATCGACCTGGCGGTGATAGTACGTGATGCTGTCAGAATTAGTACTCCATTAATGTCTGTGTAAATACCGGAATATTAAGTACACATTTACCTGTCAGAGGATTTCTCCATCATCTTATCAGGATAGTGATTGTTCACTAGTGTTTATAGTGAAGCAGTGTGTCATGTACTCTATATGACTTTTTATCAGGTTAAGAAATATGATACATACTGCAGCATATATTATGAATCTGCAAACATTGAAACAATATTCTAATTATATAGTGGACCCTTCATAATCTGGATACCCCATTTGCGTTCCAAAAAAATGCCAGAACAGACTGGATTGTGAACACTTTAGACAGACAGATTCCATTTTACTTTGCTGATAATGAAATCCATTCCTAGATAATTCTGCCATGATTGTGAGTTTTCCAGACTATCATAATCACTGAGTGTCTAGATTATAGTGGGTCTAATGTAATTACCATCTGTTAAGTTTTAGGTCTGAAAAATAAAAATAAAAAAAAAGTTTAGTATTAATTACCTATGAAGTAATATTTATCCTAACCATATTTTACAAAAGTAATATCATATGATCAGTCATAGAACTGGAGTCATATATGAGAATCTACTTCTGTAATGAATAAAATTAAGCTTTATATATATATGGCATTCGTAGCCCTCCCATATTTGTTGATCATGATCCATTGATTTATTTACCCAAGTCTTAGAAGCGTGACTGTACCGGCAGTTTAAACGATAAAATCTTTAAAGGCTATAAAATCCATCCTGAGACTGAGTCATACAATTCATTTACTTGCTTTAATTTACCTGAAATTGAATAAATGTAAAGCTCAAGAAATACCTATTATTATAACATCTTGGCCGTAACAGTAACTATTTTTAGTCTGGGTTTTGAAATCACTTGTACTAACATGAACTGGATACCCTGCTCGGGGCGAGGTAACAAACTAGGACAACGATATTGACCCAATACTGGTCATGGTGTCGTGGTGATCAATCCTTTTCCTTGCCTATTGAATGTTATAAGCTGTGACTTTTGTTCTAAGACTCAGAAATTTCCTCCAAATAAATTTCACTCAGTACTCCGAGTTTACTTAGTAATTCTATGAAGTAGCATAAGCCTGGTAAAAGTACACTCCACCTTCGTAATGAAATTCAAGCAAATTTCACAGTTAAAATTCTGTTTGCTTTTATAACCTATTGAATGCCTGTTCTCTCACGAAGATGTTATATAATATAGAGTTATGTGGCTATGGAGAAAAAGCTGTGGTGAAAGTTTGTTTAAGTAGCTTTTAAAATGAACTCAAATTAAATTGCTTTGTTAAGCCCATGAACCACATTTAATTTCAGTGTATGTTTTTTGAATTTGGAATTCAGTTCTCTTTGTTGACATACACCTAATTAATGTCTGATGATTTAGTATATTCTTTTTATATTTTGTAGGTTAATATTCATTCCTTTTGGCAAGCAGTTTGGAATACGAGTCAAACGACCGAGGAATGCACCACCAAATCCTGTCCTGGAAGTAGAATATAAAAAATCTAAATTTCCTAAAGATGATGTTGTAGAGGTAAGGTTTGAACAGAGTTGAATTAGTAACAGATTTATGATTGATCCACAAAATGGGAAAAATTAGAAATTGAAAATTACAAATGTTTTCGTCAGTGCTATTGTAAACATCTCTTTATCAAGTGCTGTGCCTAGCTAAGGCACTGAATATTAATCGTCAACATTGTCTAACAAGTACATATTAGTTCAATGATCAAGAAAATGTAATATACCAGCAGGTAACACATTCTTCCTTCAAAGTTTTAGATTTCTTTTAGTCCTATATATATGGTTTGCACTGAGTGTTCCTTAATTGTAGTCCTGTTATAATAATATAAGGGGACAACGAAGTTAAGGGATTTCTGACTGATGGTCAGGCCTTCTAGTTCTCATAAGCTTGTGAACTGTTTAGATATCTGTTCGCCCGTTGTCAGTATAATGTGACCGGGTGGGGTGTGGTGCTTGCATGGTGTCTTCGGCGGTATGCTTCAGTGATATAGCACTATAAAAAGGGCAAGAGTTACACTGTACAAGAAGACACAACATAATATATACCGCAGTCTCCCAAAACATGCACCTCGCACAACATACACACAACGCACCGCATACATTAGCTGCAATATTGTAGCTCAAAAGACTTTAAGACAGTAAATGATGTCGTCTTTAGAGCTACAATTAGTGCCTATTACTGCTAATGGGGCAAAGTAATGATTATGCAAACCATTATAAAACGTTTTTATTTGCATTTCATCTTACTTGTTCGATATCGCTTACTTACTAGGCAATAAAACTGAACCACATAGATTATCAAATTGCCACCAAGGCATTATTTTTACGTAATACATATGAAGATCTTTCTGAAGGGGATTTTTACGGCAAGTCCAGAAATTGTGAATATGACGTCGTGTGAGCTGTACGGTAGATATTAAGAATGGTAGTTATGTTTGTTTTGGACAAAAATAATATGTAAATGCATGTATACGCATAAAATAATTGGAAACCTACAAAAAAGTATAGAAAACTGTGCCCGAGTGATTTTCGGAGGCAGCGCTCCACTACGACACATAGGGACCAATTCGTACCCGGCCGAAAAGTATAGTAGGCCGGGTACGTATATTCGTTCTACGCATACATGGGAGGCTGTCCTAACATGACCATAGCTGTTATGATTAATAGGACGTTAATTAATCAAACAAACAAACAATGGGGTTGGGAGTCTGTCATTGGGTTTTGTTGCTTGGTTGCAATTGAAAGATTATATGTATTTCAAAATGAGTTTGGAGTATATAATGTATTTAGAAATAAGGCATAAATTTTCAATTATTTTTTTAGGTCACCTGAGACAAAGTCTCAAGGGACCTTTTAATCGCTTTTTGTCCGTCGCCGTGCGTCGTCTGTCGTATGTCCGTAAACAATTTACATTTTCACCTTCTTCTCCAAAACTGCAGAAGCAATTTCAATGAAATTTTGCACAAACCTTCTAAGGCATAAGGCCAATAAAAATTGTGAATTATATGATCCCCCATCCCCCAGGGAGCTATATGAGGAGCCAAAAGGGGTAAAATTGACTAAAATTTCAAAAATCTTCTTCTCCACTCAAAGATGTGGTGGAATTAAAAACTCTTCATAGGTAGAAAGGTCCTAAGATCCTTTACAAAAATTGTGAATTATATGACCCTGGGGTCTCAGGTTTCCCCCTGGGGAGGGTGTTAAGTTTACTATAGTTTATATCTAGGGAAAACACATTTTTGAGTATTATTTGATCATTTGTTATAGGAAATGAGTCAATTATTGTCAGAATTATCAGTATGAGATGGCCATTGAATCCTATTAACCAATTTTCCATGACTGAGCCCCAGGGGCCTTAGGGGCGGGGTCATAATTGGTCAAAGAGGCTATAACTTCAAAAATCTTCTTCTGAAAATCTGGAAATGGTAGAATCACATATCCATACTCTTCATAGATGGAAAGGTCTTGAGGTCCTTTACAAATATTGTGAATTATATGACCCTGGGGTCTCAAGTTTCCCCCTGGGGAGGGGGTCAAATTTACTATAGTTTATATAGGTAAATCACATTTATGAGCATTTTTTGTGTAATTTTCATAGGAAATGAGTCAAACTTGTTTTGAATTATTAGCCTGAAATAGCATTTTAACATCATATCTATATTGGTCATGGCCGACCCCCAGGGGCCAGAGGGGCGGAGCCAAAAGGGGTCAAAATGGTAATTTCAAAAATCTTCTTTTTGAATTCACAGATTTGATGGAACCAGATATTCTTGATAGATTGGAACCTTGGACTTAACTATAAATAAGGTCCTTTACAAAAAATTGTGAATTTCATGGCCCTGGGATCTCCGATTTTCCCCTGGGGAGGGGGTCAAATTTACTATAGTTTTAGGAACATTATTTGCTTAATTTTCATAGGAAATTAGTCAATCTTGGTTAGAATTATTAGCCTGAGATAGCATTTTAACATTATCTATCCATATTGGTCCTGGCCGACCCCCAGGGGCCAGAGGGGTGGGGCCAAAAGGGGTCAAAATGGATAACATTTCAAAAATCTTTCTTCTGAATTCACAGATTTGATGGAACCAAATAATCTTCATAGATTAAAAAGTCAAATTTATAAAATCACTGACTGACTTCAAGGGCCTGATGGGCCAATATATAGTGTTTATATGCATGTCTTTGTTTCATTCTATATCTGAACTCGGGTGACCATTTTAAAAAGCCCATGGGCCTCTTGTTTTAAATTATAAACAGCATTATACACAGTACATAACAGTTGAAAAAGTACTTAATGAAATATGGTGGTCTATTACGCCCCAACGGATAGAAGTGTATTTACATAGAGAAAACACTTATTACTTCTTACCACATCAAGTGCAAAATCAACAATCTTTCTAAGGATGAGAGAAAAGGAGAGAAAAGCAGAGAAAATATACAAGCCTGTACCTCTTTTCAAACTATTGGTACTATATTTACTTACATATACATGTAAGACTTTAATCTCTGTGTAGTAATTTGTGGGGTAAGGTACTAATTACACAAGATTGAATTAAGATAAATGATTCAAGCAGACACTTTCCTGCAAGGCTTTTACATCAAAACATGCACGTGATATGTACACATGATGTAGTACATTTGTTTGTTTGATGAAATTAACATCCTATTATAAGTAACAGATGGGTCATTTAAAGAGGACCTCCTATGTATGTGTCCTGCATGTAAAGTGTGTGGTGCATGTTTTGGAAGACTGCATTCATTCGGAATTCATGTAGCGTCTTCTTGTAATAGAGGATCTCTTGCCCATTTTTTAGTGCTATATCACTGAAGCATGCACATGCCTCTGAAGTCCTCAAACAAGAACACCTCACAACGGTCAAACCATTTGTCCCTCTCACTGTACGCTGAGTGTTAATAAAAGCAAGGGCAGAAATTTATATGGACTATATTGTGTCTTGGTTTGAACATGTTTATATATGTTACATGTATGTTTACATCATGTCAATTGGAACATGTTTAATGTTGACAATGTAAGATAAAACCTGATGCAGCGCTACTATAGCTATTGAAAAACCATTCATGAATATTTTAGTGATTGCACATGTGCTTTTTAATTGTTTACATTTTATCAAAATATCTACCCAACATCATAATGTCTTTTTAGCACTGCCTTCAATGCAGTTTATATGAAGCGGCTTTTCAAATTTGATGAGAAGTAAAACAAAGGCAAAAATGTTAAAAGATTAATACCTCTAGTAGGCAGCCGGCCAAAGTGTTGCTGATGTGCTGAAGGTGTATATTAGACATACTGGCCTCAAGCCATGATACTTGTAGAAACCCATGAAATATAAATGGAGATGTACAATTGATTTTATAAAAAGGTTAACCAGTGAAATGGAGGTGATGAGCTAGGATAGGGGTTCTGTTAACATTGTTTGTAGTATATAAAATTAAAGTAAACCTTATTGTATTATTATCGGGATCATCAACTGATAGATCGTGGTATAATACATGGTCAGTTTCTGAAAATTAAATTGTATTTTGGAAAGTCTTAAGAAAGACAAAAGTGGCTCATCACTGACCATTTTGTATCCCCATTGTCACAGTTTCCCTGAAAACACCTTTCAAACTTCTCACTTCCAAATGAAAAAATCTCAAGTAAAGATGATTTTCAGATTAGATTTAAAAAAGTTCCTGTATAACAGTATTTTTGAGTGGAGTTAATTAAAGATAAAGTGGAGTAAATTAAAAATATCTTTTCTTAATATGATTTTACCATGATTGCAGAATTCATTCAGGTTACCGTATTTGACCCAATAAGGGACCAAAGCTTTTAAAAATTAAAAAAATAAAATAAAAGGAGCTAATTAAGACCAAATTATCGCAAATTATACAGTTTTGTGTAGTTTTATACTCTTTATGTATGACTAGTCAATTGAAATTGTGGCCTCAAAAAGGTGGATGGCGCTTATAGGAACATGCATATGGGCATTTTTGGGTCGAATACGGTAAATAATAGAGCTGGCATCTGATTTTGACGATAATTTTTAATAATTATGCAAGAATTAGGAACACATTTCTTTTGTTTTAGTTTTGTTCTGCTTATATTTGTATTAACTCTTTCACCCCTATGTAACTTTAGTAGACTCTACCATGCATTGATCTGAACAAATCCATTATGATCTACAGTGGTGAAAGAGTTAAAGGCATTCTGAAGATGAAAGAGAATTATTTTAGCAATATGATGGTGAACTTTACTAATTTGTTACACATCAGAAACATGCTAAGTCCTAAAATCTAATTATCCTTCCAGAGCCTAGCAAAGAAAACCAGCTTAACAGAGCGTGAGGTTCAGCGATGGTTTCGGGTGCGAAGACAGCAGGGCTCGCCTGGGAACATGCAGAAATTCTGTGAATGCTGGTATGTTATAAGTAACATAAAAAAATTCTCTTTTATTATCTACAGTCATTTGTGATAAGGATGTATTTGAAAGATTCACCTACCAAAATAGATTCCTAATTATACCCTCTGCTAGCAATTTGAATATATATATATATATATATATATAAATATATCCAGAATAACTTTATCAAGCGGTTTTTGTGTGAATGTCAAAAAGAAAATCATTTTTATGGTTTCTGATCTTTGAAACATATTGGTATTGGTGGTATTTAAACAAAGAAATATATTAGGAGGGGATGTTGTTTAACAAAGCCAACATCTACAAAAGGCACTGAAAATGAAAAGGTAATGAAACAGTGATATAATATACTATAAATATGCACTGTTTGTAACTGTAGAAGTTGGAGGCAATAATTAAATTAAATTGGTTTGGCCTGGTTACACAAATGATCACAGGAAGCTGACATTATTTGGTTTGGCCTGGTTAAAAAACTGATCACAGGAAGCTGATCACATTATTTGATTTGACCTGGTTACATAACACATCACAGGAAGCTGACATAATTTGATTTGGCCTGGTTACATATAAAACAGATCAAAGGAAACTGACATTATTTGGTTTGGCCTGGTTACAAAACTGATAACAGGAAGCTGACAATATTTGGTTTGGCCTGATTACACTATAGAAGACAGGAAGCTGACAATATTCAGTTTGGCCTTGTTACACAATAGAATACAGGAAGCTGACATTATTTGGTTTGGCCGGTAGATATTTTTCCTCAGTACAATATTGATTACTGATATAGTACCATCTGACAGAGACTAATGTCTATTACCTTATACGTCCTAATATACACCTTCCCAAGCCTTAGTCAGCCAGTCTGGGAGTAAGCTTTGTACAAATCTCACCTATTTAGGTAGGATCAGATGTTTATGATTAATTTGATAAATTGTGTATAAAACTACAGTCGTATACAAATCAATGTTGGCTGAGAAATCATAAAAATGAAGGAAAGAGAAATTAAAAAATAAAATCTATCTGTGTGGTACTGGATCTATAATACGTCATTTGATGTGAACTAAGTTTCAAAATAGATATTGATTCTACTGCAGAGATATTAAAGCAGCTTTCAGTAATGGTTGCTTGTCGCAGCCTTAGGTTTTACCTGATTTAGTGACCCCTCGGGAGGATTAACTAGAGCTATATATCCTTTATACCCAGGCCTGCATTTATGAGAAAATGACTTATAATCTACCTTTTTCTGTAATTTGTCAACATTTGATACTATTACCATTCTTAATATTCATGCTTTCAAATTTGCTACAAACATATATCATAATGGAAGGAAGTAGTGAATGATCTAATGATTAATTTAACATATGATAACATTGACCCTTCATTTTTCCTGGATGTGATAAAAAAATTTTTTATAATGAGTCATTAATGGTTTTTTTCTTTACTTTCCAGCTGGAATTTCCTGTTCTATGGCGGGATCTTTGTGTATGGAGTCGTTGTTTTGTGGGATGTAAGTATTACATGGATACAAGCTGTGTAGCTCTACCTACTAACACAGCACATACATGTTTTCTGTTTCCTCGGTTTCACTTTCAGTTATCACCAGTCCTCAACATAACACTTAGTTACTGCTTCAGACTGCTCTCCTTATAGTAGCTGGTGGCTGCTTATATTGGAGGCCTGTCGCATGTTCTCCAAACACAAGGTAGTATCAGTTGTAGAAAGTCATATTTGATGTAGTGTAGTCAGTTATTTATTACCTCCATGAAAATTAAGTTCAAAATGCTGTAGGCCTTGTTTTGCTTGATGTTCAAAGAACTACCCAGATCGACATCATTTGAAGACCCTGGGTCATGTCAGCAGCTGCCAATGACGCAAACCCACTGCCCCACTTTGGCTTCAATTTCTTTACCCAAAATTTGATGGGAGCACCTTGACCGCTTGCAATTGTCATAGCCCAAGTGTGGAGAGGATGGGAAGGAGGGATTGGGGGAAGGGGGTATTGTTCAAATGTCAGACATTCTAACCACTTGTCATGGCCCAAAAATGGAGAAAATGGGAAGGAGGGATGGGGGGGGGGGGGGTATTGTTCAAATGTCAGACATTCTAACCACTTGTCATGGCCCAAAAATGGAGAAAATGGGAAGGAGGGATTGAGGGAGGGGGGTATTGTTCAAATGTCAGACATTCTAACCACTTGTCATGGCCCAAAAATGGAGAAAATGGGAAGGAGGGATGGGGGGGGGGTATTGTTCAAATGTCAGACATTCTAACCACTTGCCAGGAAATGTCAGTCTACTTGTGGAGTCTCGGATATCTAGCTAACCACTCTACTGCTGCTCTAGTCTAGAGGTGGAGAGCTAGTGTTGGAATGACTTACAAAATATTCCTAATTAACTACTCATCAAATGTGGATTCAAACTGCGGTAACTTTTATAGGTTGTGTTAATTTGTTACACCTCAGTCATATAGTCCCTCAAATAAACAAGAAGTATGTGATCAACATCCTAACAAACAATGAAAAAAGGCTTAAATATGAAAATAGATTTACTTTGTTATGACCCAGTTTTATTGTGGCCAAAGTCTTAAATGCTTAAGGGATCATTGACTTACAATGCTCTGGTAGCACTTTGTTTTTTGGTAGAATTTCTAAGGTCCGTTCTTGCAACTTTGGACCAGTGTCTTTAAAAGTTGCCTTCTTTATCCTAATATCTGATAGGTTTGTAGAATTACTTAAGTATTTAAATCTTACAGTACATTGTAAGCTCACCCACCTGATCAGGAAATTCCAAAGATGAACTTTTATACCTTACACTGGCATCTGTCCATATGACCTTCTGTCTGTGAACAACTAACTTTTCATAACCACGGGTAGCATCACTATGGGCAGCAGATTAAAATGACCGTACTAGGCACAATTGGTAGGGCTACCCCATCCTCACGTATAGTTTTGAAGGGTGGGGCTAAAAGGGTTCAACCTTCCTAAATTGATAAAAAGCAATGAAAACAACAAGTGATTAAAGAATATTAAATATTCTGAAAATGTAGCAAGAATTCATGTTATATCAACTAAAATATCCAGAGTGTATTTGCTGGTGTGGGTCTGTTATTCTTATACATTTTTACTGAATCTTGGAGAAATTTATTTTATTTAGTGATTTATTCAGAGATGAAGATAAAACTTGTTTTCATGAAGAATAAATTGTTTTCATTTGGATAAATTAGCAGTCATGAGACTACTACATCTTAGATGTGCTATTTAACATTAAGTTAATTTTTGTTCTAAGGAGAATTAAAATTCATATTAATGCAGTAGATATGGATACCTGTATGTATAATTTGTGTACGTGTTTGTATATCTGATAAATACCTGCTATTCGGGAGATTTGAGATATTAAAACGATGAAGATTAGTCAAAAGGGACTAATTGACGGTACTAATACATATGCATGATCAACGTCGTTTTGGTATCTCAAAACCATCATTTTTCAAAATGCCATTTCCGCATTTGTACATGTAGTTCTTTTTTTTTGTATTATTGACAGCTGAATTAATTTTGATATATAGTAGGTAGTGTTGTGGTAGATTTGCTGTTCATTTAATTTCTGCTTTAATGTAAAAATCACCATTTTCCAGGTTCAGTAGAACTTCATCTGTCTATATCATTATATATATATACATGTATAGTCAAACCTGACCATAAAGCCATTGAGAAAGTGGTCTTAACAAACAAGTGGTCTTTATACAGAGGTGGTCGCTAAGACAGGTTTAACTATATATGACATCTTTTAATTTGTTAGCATTGTCATCTATCAGTGTTTTTTATTAGCCACTATTTGTCTGAGTCTTATTCTTTACTTATCTACATGTTAACTGTTTTCCAAATTAAACAGACTTAACTCATTAAACCCAGTTTTACCTTTCAAACATAATGACTCATTAATCATTGTAACAAATTCCTCTGTCTTAAATTCTGAAACAAAAGAAAAAAATAATCATAAAATACCACTTGACATTCTTGATATGGTCTAACCCAGTTACCTGTGATTCTCACTAAATATCTCGACTTCATCACCTTATTGTGGTTTTTGCTTATAAAATTATTGACTTTTTTTGTGTGTATTAATGTTATAGATTCATCCTCCCCCATGGTAAATTGTAAAGGTAACTCATTAATTGTAATCCATTTTTGAATCTTTTGAGGGGTTGTTCAGATTTATTATCCCAAGTTTGTAATGTTTTAAAATAGGTTCAAAATATGCTACATACATTTTTCAGTTTAAAAGAAAATGTTTTGAATAACATATGATTTTTCCTGTAAGATACTTAAAACTTTAAATTGAAGTACATGCATTAGGTATCATAAAAAATGAAATATTCACAGATATTGAAGACACTAGAATTTAAATGTATTTTATTGGCTACAATATATAATTCTGATATCTAGAATTTCTATTTTACTAATGATGTTTTGGAGAGATAGTATTTAAATTTTCTATAATTTATGTTAAATTTAAAGTTAATAGTGTGTCTATGTTAACATTGATATGTGAAATTTCATATGCTTTTTTTAAATCAGTAATTATCATACCAGTAATATATTAAAACAAGCAATATTAGTTATCTTGATGAATCATCGCTCAATGTTTAAATTCATTATTTTTTTGCTATCAATTTCAAGAGAATAATGCATTAGTCATTGTAGATTTAAAAAAAAATGTTTTATGAAATATATGCTAAACCTATGTTTTATCAAAATGTGATTAATTAGATGATAACATATATATATATATATATATAGATATAGACTAACAGTGATTTGCACAATGTCTTCCCTATAAAGGGGAGTACTGTACATAGGAAGTACAATGTACAAATGCTTTTTTTTTCTTAAGATATTAAGTTTCAAAGTCCCGTCAGTGAACAGAGGGAAACATATTAATTCTTAATCATTTTGGGTCATGTAATAACTCTTACCAGACCCTCGGTGTCTAAATTGTACAAGATAACAATAAAAGTTGAAGTAATGTGCATTACCTGTATACTGCAGCTGGTTAATGTGAAGTTTCAGTAATGAGGGATAATACACTGGTATACTTTTATAAAAGACAAAGTAAGCCAGTCAAAACCTGTAACACCTAAAAAAAAAAAAAAAAAATCTTTGTACAGGAAAATTTAGCTGCTTAAAACACCTACTATGAATGTTATATTTATGCAGGAGAGAGATTTCACTATACTCCTACTATAGTTTCTTTTGATCGCAAGAAACTCGCCCGGAGCATGTTATTTTGTGATGCTAATTATATATAATTATAAAAGTATTTGTGTAGTAGGTACAAAATATAAAGGTTAATCAATTACAAAAATAACATACCTACATAATATACTTATATAACTTACCTACCAAAATAGCCATAAAATCCTTTATTGCACTGTATTTTACCAATGTAAAAGTATGAAATATTTTATATTAATTGTATTTCAGTTGATCAAAGTGCAATTTCCAATAGGATACATATTGCTTATTGGTAAAAAGTTTGAACTGAATTATCTTTATTGCGTATTTGAATTTCAGCACGTTAGTGTTGCAGAAAGAGTTGAAAGGACAGAGAACGAAATGACACTTCTAAATTAACCTTGATTGAGGTATTTTTAGGAGCCGAAGTTTAAAACATTACTCCCTTGGGATTGGTTTAATTTGAGCATGTTGGACATTTTATCATTTTCCCCCATGACCCCTACATATATTCTAGTATTCTGGAATGAGGTCACCCTACAGATTTTTTGGCATGGCATGATGGGAATTTAAATACATTTTAAACATTAAAATCTTTTTATTTATCAAAAGATAATTAACTATTTATTAAAATTACTTTTTGTGATATATATCATTAGAAAATGTTGTTCAAGTGTCTTATTTTGCATTGATGTCTATAAAAATCATATTCAGCATTGTGAAATAAAACAAGTGACATGGAAATCTTGTCATGAAGTGATTTCGTTTTTATCAATCTTTGATTTTTTTTTGATTTTTTTTTTCAAAATATCAATACCAATATAAAAATTGCCTTTGTAGTGTAACAAGAAAAACATTTGATTGTACCTTATTTTTAACAGCATGATTGAAATTTCTATTTTGAAATTGTATTTGGGGATTAAATGGAAATCCTGTTTAGATGAGAAAAAAAACCATATCTGGTTTTAATTAAAACACTTCCGTTTAGTGATGCATGACATCAAAGGAAATTTCAATGGATCTTAAGGTAATATTGATACTGATTTATTGTGGTAAATAAATAATAGTCAGTATTATAGCATGTTCATGCTAAGTGTTATCCTAAGCATATAATTATATTTATAAATATTCATTCCCACCCCCATTTTCGCCCCTCATATAAATTTGCAAACCTCAGACAATATGTACATACTGGTTTCCTACCTATGTAGTGCATGTAAAAACAGGATAATGCTTGACTTCTTCTAATAATACTGACTTTTTGATTCAATTCAGATATTGTTATTTTGCTTGTAGTTAATAAAATTTGTAAATTTATATATCAAAACATTAGTTTTATTAAAATCCATCAGTGCGTTTAGAAATGGTTATATAAAGTTAGAATCAAAGAGCCACAAATGGGAGTAAATAGTGCTCAGCCAGTAAATATCATCCGTCACCTGATACGTATTTTACTCCCTCTGTGACATGAATTCAGAATTTAAAACCCTTTTTGCATGCTCCAGTTACGTTAATCCTTATAAAACCAATAGTGAATATATAAGCAGCATGTTGGTGGTAGGGATTCCCTAGATGGTAAACCGGTTGTATCAACTCTCAGTGTACAGGGACACCAACACAATTTATACTCTGTATTTATAGAAAAGTTATGGTCGGTTACAATGGGATGTACAGTATAACCTACATATCAGTTACAGTTACAATTACTTAAGTGAACTCTACACCTCAAAATAAAAGGAATGTTTCCTAGCAAACAGATCGTATTATTTATGAAAAAAAGACACTAAAAAATATATAAACATTTTTTTAAATGTCAGTAGTAAAGTGTTTTTATTTGAAATTCATATTATTGCTATAGGAAAACAGAATTACAGATAATGATAATGATCCATCTCGACTTATTTTGTTTTAAAAACAAATATACAGATATCTGCCCCTTATTGCAGTTATTCATTACATTGTTACATGATTTTTGTGATAAGAATTTCATTAAGTTACAGGAAAGCAACATTATTTCTTGCACAAAAAAATGTAATAATAAAATGTTAATGTTAATTTTCCTCTTTAAGTTAGAGTGGAATAGATAACAAATGAAAATTAATGCTTGTAACATTAAATTAGACCACAGCTATAGTTTTGATATAGGCCTAGTTAAATTAATGAGAAAAATATATATAAAAAAGAAGATTACTGAAGAAAAAACTGATAAAAGAATTTGATTGCAGTTTTAAGATAGTTTATGATTTTCTTTTCATTTACATCTTTATATTTAATGATTGGTATGCTTATATAAATATCTTTTATCTTCTAGGAACCATGGTTTTGGGAGACCAAGTACTGTTTCATAGACTGGCCCTATCAGGTAAAGTTGGAATTTGATTAAGTAATAAATTCTGAAACTGACAAAATATTTAAAACATACATTTATAGTGTTTCCATAAGATTTGGGTTTGAGGATAGATGAACCAATTTGAAGACCATGAAAATAAGTTGTCTAAGGTCTGGTTTATATGGCCAGTTTTTCGTAAATATCAATACAATTATTTTAACATTGTTGGTTTAATGTCAGAGTGTAACTTAAAATTAAATTGTATTAAAATAGTTGATAATCTTTTCTGAAAAAATGGATAAATAGCTTCCATATTCCCTCTAGGGGAGGTTAGTTGTGTATCTTCTGGTGTTAGGATATTTTGTTTTTCTGTTTCAGCACATTAAACCTGGCCTCTACTGGTACTACTTGATAGAGATGGGGTACTACTGGGGTCTGCTCTTCTCTCTACTTTTTGACTATAGAAGGAAGGTCAGTACAGATAAAGGATATTGTCAAAGATATTATCAAAAATCTATATTTTTTGGTGGCTTTTCACAGTAATTATAGAGGAGAATCAATATATACCTGGAAAATAAGAGTTCCAAAAAATAACAAGCGTTAATTTCAATCTCCTTTCAATCTCCTTTATAAACACACCAAAACTGTCAAATACACTGGTCTAGTGATTGTACTCGGATAAATCGTCCGGTGACCCAACCAACATTCAGAAACAAAACTGATTACATTTACACTGAATTAATAATTACAACGGTTCATAACTGATTTTTCAAAGGATCAAATTTTGCCATATCGTAGTGAGAAATATGCTTTATTTCACGTGTTGATACATTAACACATGCTTTACCTACCCTGTATCAGGACTGGATGGAGATGACTCTACATCACATGATAACCTTGGCTTTGATGGGATTCTCCTGGGGTATCAACTTCTCCAGGATCGGCTGTATGATCGTCATCACACACGACGTGGCTGATAACTGGATGGCAGTATGTACATCCTCCTAGGAAAAATGTATTGCGTCTTAATGTTAAAACTTGTACATGAGACAAGGAATCAACTTATGCTTAATCTTCAAAATCCAAATCTAGGAATGTTTATCACATTTTTGTACATTAATAAATAGTGTTCTTGAAGTGTTTTAGAGTTTACCTTGTATTGGAGGAATATACATTCATTAGAAAAAAATCTCCAAAAATGAAAAGGATACCTTTGCTTATGTCAACTTTGGGAATCAATGGTGATTTCATGATAATTCTTTTTATGATGTTTTTGATTTCAGAGTGCAAAAATGGCGAAATACTGTAAGAAGCAGACGTTATGTGAGGTGTTGTTTGGTGTATTTGTGGTTTTATGGATCTTCACACGGTGCTATGTATATCCATTCAAGTAAGTGTCCATCATCAAACTAGAACCATTAGGATTATATGGGTTACATTTAGAAATGATGCTTGCTTGTCGGAAAACTGATGTGTTTAATGCTATTAGTACTGCAAGACTGATAATTAATAACAAGGTTTTGGTGTAAGTATTGAAATACTGTTTTCAATAACAGATGACATGAATTTATGCATTAATATGGGGTTAATGTTGGTTTGAGTATAAGTAATATGGTTTTAAGGGAGAAAACCTCGGGTTTTTAGATTTCAAAAGGTCCAATTACCAATAGCCAAATGTACCTTGTTAGTTAAGACTCCTAGAGGTGAGTTTTACCATACTGTAACAGCTCATGTTACTGTTCTTTGTCAATCACCCAATAGTATTGAGATAAATTACCTCACAAAACATTTAACCATCCGTTAAAAATATTAATTTAATTAAAATCGTGTAGAAATTACAATTTGGTGATTATGTCGGTATGAATCTTATTTTCAGAATGCTGTATGCTAGTATGGTAGAAATTCATGAGTATGTGGACCACTTCCCTGTACACAATATCTTTTTGGGGCTGCTGCTCTTCCTCCAAGTACTACATCTACTATGGACATATTCTATTCTCTCTATAGCATTCCAGAAGTTCACAGAAGGGGAGGTAACCTTGTATTTCTTTATAATACTTCTCTATACTGTCATATTCTGTAGAATCTGATATAAAAGAAAAATTGGATCGCAACCATACTGAACTCTTGTCATAAGAACTAGATAAACTACATTATGTCTCCTGACGTGTCTGTCAACTTTTAGACAACAAGTTTTTGATCAATAAATAATTAATAAAATTTCTCTTTCTGAGTTCATACAACAGTGTTACAAAAGATATGAATTTCCTGCAAAATATTTCTTAAATTGCCCTTAAAGAAGAAAATGATACAACCCTGCAATTTTGTAATGGACTGTTCTAGCCTTAGAACTAACAAAGTTAAAATTTGTGATTAGGGATGAACGAGTGAAGAACACTGAGCCTTATTATTCCAAATGTACGATGAGAAGAGAATGATTTGAGACCAAGATGCAGAGTCAGATAAAACATAATCATGTCTTATATTGTTTTTCAGTTGAAAAAAGATGTACGCAGTGACACAGAGGATGATGACGAGGAAGAAAACAGCGATGACAATGCTAATGAATCAATGAAAGACTTTAATGTTGTTACACCACATATCGGAAATGGAGATGCTGTGAATCGAGATGGACTTATACAACGAAAGTCATAGGAACAGATTTTATAATCAGGAGAATGCTTCCTATGTAATTCCATATCTTGGATGTAAGTAGGCACTTCCTGGGCCAGATTTATCCCCTAGTCTGTTTGTATAAGGAGATGTTGCTTTTAGGAGTAATCCGTAATCCAAGCGATATTTTTTTTTCCTAAGGGATGTACAAACATTCCATCATAGGATATACCAATACCGCGTTTAACTCATTCATCCCCGAAATTTCATAATGGTATGGTCTTGTCTTTGATTTAGAAGAGTCTAAATGTGTCTTTAGGGGTAAATGAGTTAAATTTAAACACCATTCCACGTTATCAGAAAGAAAAAAAAAAGTATAATTCCTGCCTTTGTTAGAATGAGATAATGTCCATTAAAAGTCCCTCCAAAAACTGGAAATAATCTAAAAGTTATTGCGTAATGGATAATATGTATCTAAACAGTATAAACATGGGAAAACATTTTCTTTAAATGGTAATTTTTAAATTGCTTTCATATGTCACATCTATATAACGGAGTAATTTATGAAATAATTCAGAGTAAACTTCATATGTCCTTTTTTTTTTTCCAGTGATTAAATTGAGATACATATAAAACAGACTCTTTGTATCTCTAATTTAATGATAGCTCATTTTTGCTTCTTGACCAATGAAAGTAAAAAAAAAAAAGCAATTTGTCAGAGAAGATATATTTTATTGAATGGGTAAATATCCCAGAATTGATAAATCTCCCTAAGACCAACCCAGTTTCAAAAGAGCAGGTGCATTAATTCATGTAAAACTATTTTACCAACACAATTATGACCAAGAATATTAGAGTATTAGACTAAATTTCTCTGAACCAAATTTTATGGAACAAATGTTATCTTTGAAAATTATTCAAAGTAATATAATAGCAGTTTGCATTTTGCAAGAAAAAGGGTACATTTTATGTGAGTTGTAATGTTATAGTATGTGTTGTGTTGTTTCTTGTGGTAGATGACTTTTTACTTTTTGTTTGTTTTACATGTGATATCCATGTTGACAAATGGTTGAAGATTTCATTGAATGTTCACCTATAGACACACAGTAAAATTTATGTTGTAAAAAGTGGTGATAAGATTCTGTTCTCTTTAAGGAAATCATTGTTATGATGATGTTCTTGACAATTTATAAGGACTTAAGTTCACTTAACAATCAAAAATCGAATGGTAAAAAAAAAAAAAAAAATGTAAATTTCTGAAATTTGTGAAAATATAATTCTTAAATTAAATTTTAATTTACACTTCATGATGATACTCTAGGTATAATTGCAAATTTATTCAATAACAAAACAAAGACAAATATAAGAATTGTCTGGTAATCAGAGCAGCTTATATTTTATTTAAGGTAGCTTAAATTTGGTAAAAATGATATGTTAAAAAAACCTCTCTGCACAACTAAACAATATAGAAGGTTAAATGGACAATTAACTCAATATCAGAAATAAATTGATATTTTAATAAGACTTATGCCAAGAACTAATGAGACTTTTACCCTGTGTCAACTGTCATGGAGACTTTTTTGATATGTTTTAAGCTAATTTTATGTTTTTGCAGCAAGACAAAACTAGTCTTTTTGCTTACCCAGTCACAACCTAGAAGTGAAGTTATGTTGATTTTTTTGTGAATTTTTGTGAATTTTTGGATGATTTTTTAAACACTATTTATATATGCCAAGAATGTAAGAATGAAAGCAATTTTAAATGTGTATGTGAAGCTGCCTAAGACTCATTTATCAGTACATGTACCTCTCATTGACATTGCTATTTGCCGCCTTATGTACTATACAAACCAAAATGAGATTCTCGATACATGTATTCTTATTACTATTAACATAGGGTTTGTAGTATGTATCTTGACTACGCTGCTTTACCAAAACAAGACCCCCAAAAAAACCATTGAGCGGTTTTGTAGCAAATGAAATATTTTTGATGACACTACCATGGTGATATAAAGATTAAAACTTCTACACACAACGCATAATTTTGTACCTTACTAGGCCTTATGCTAATGGTGTTTTAACTTTGAAAATGGTGTAAGATACTGTTAAGAGTTATGTTTGATTGGAAAGAATTAAATAATGATTTGTCATCTGATAACAACTTGAGTTTTGTTGGGAAATATATTTTAAATATCATTGCCTATTTTGGAAATACAGGTATGTGTGTTCTTATTGACATATAAAGAGTAGAAAACTAAAACACGCTGTAATCATTACTAATATAGAAGTAATATTATATATATATATAAATAAACAAAAACCTCTTACCTGGACGAGGGTTTATCTTTTTTTTATTCATTATGTCTGTCAATGTCATTTAATAGCCAAGCATTTTCTTTAGAACATTTGCCTTTGTTTAAGATGTAGCCAAGCAATTATCCTTATATAATTAACAATCATGTCTAGAAACTCACTACATGTATATCTATTATTCCCCGTCCCCTTCCCCACCTTGAACAATCAAAAAACATTTCACTTCAACTTTTTAGGATCAAACCACTTTAATGCTTATGATGAAATTGCATATTATGTAATAAAGCACTAATATTTTTAGGAAATTTTAATTGATTTTCAAACAATTATGAACTGCCCTTTAATTACATTTATAAAAATTTAAAGTTGTTATTACCTCTTGTCAACAAATACATACCTGGTTTATCTCTTGAATGCTTTTGTGTCCATTGCAAATACCGGTAAGTTTTCTGATGATAAACTTTTGCTTGTAAATTATTTTGAGTTGGCTATTATTTCTTTTTTTTTTACTTGTAGCTTTATTTTCTGTACCTACTATACATAGCAAAACTATTTTTCAATATTCATATTAGAAGTTATAATTCAAAACCATTAGCAGAACTTTACATGTCTACCAGTGTATTGCTCAATATTTTGGAAATGAGTTTTACTTAATAGGACCTAAAACATTGTAGAGACATCCAAATATAAATGTTAAATCACAGATACATTTCTAGATTAGAATTTCTGCATATTTTTATTTCATTTTTAGGCATCTGTAAAGTCTGAATTTGATTATGTTTTGCACTTGTTTAGCTTCTGAAAAATGTCTTAAATGAAATATTAGAGAGAAAAAAAATCATAGCAGTTAATTTATGAAAGTTTTTTTATTAAACAAATACAGTATTAATATCGAAAAATGTATTTCAAGCGTTAAGCAGATGATGTTGTTGCACCCTGTTAAATTTTCCAGCAACTGCATTCTTTTTCATTTTTACATTGTAGCATTAGTTAATTATAAAACATATTGAATTATTTTTATCTATGCTTAGTTTTTTTCTTTAAAATTATTTAAACCATCTGTCCATTTTTCACCACAGCATAAGTATCCAAATTATAAATAAGTTGCATTATATGTTCAGAAAACCCCAAAACTTAAATTATTTCCCCTTGGTGGCAGAGACGACAGGCCATTGTGTTCTAAATGTAATAAACTTTAGTGACACTTGGGTGTTTGGAATGAATTCCATGACAAATATGCAAGATATTTAATATAATGTGATAAATGTTACCATGAGATCTATTTTGGTTTAAAATTTTGTGTAATGTTGATGTCTAGAGGTATGATTAAATGATACTATATATATATATATATGCAGAAAGCATAATGTAAGTACAGTGTATAGCATTATATATCGTATAATAATATCTTTGAAATCAATTCAATAAGTTGTTCTGAAATTGAAATATGAGGTTAATTTGTCTTTGTTGTTGTTGAAATGAATTCTCTATTTGAATTAGATTCCACATTAAACAGTACAATTGCTTTGTGCCTTATTTATTTTGGACAATCATTTCTTTAAACTTTCTTTAAACCCACAGAATTGATTAAATCATTTGAAATATATGATAACAAAAGATATCCATAATGAGTTTTTAAATACAATTGTCTCAGAGAAGTTAGAAGACAAATTCTATGCAATAAATTGTAAATCAAAGTGTCCAGATATAAAGAATTCAATACCTATGATATGATATGAATATGATGTACATAAGTACTGTATGTACAAATAGTCTTCTACTTTCATAGAGATGTTATATATGCCTGGAATTTTACAAATTTGAAATTTTATGTCTCCATATGTTGACAAGTGTTACAATTCTATTAAATTCATGATATTTAATAATATATAAACATTACAAAATAGGTGTACTTTACATGTATAATCCACTAATGTCTTTCCTGTTCATGATTAAAAACAGAAATTACAGTGCTTTTTTGCATTTAGCGAGTCTGACGTTATCCTGCATCATAAAGCTTGTGGAAAAACAAAAGCACAGAAAAATTTGCTAAAATTGACACAAAATTGGAAGTTTTATTATCTATTAATAATTATCAACATTTAATCATAAAAAAGTTTTAATAGCATAAGATAAGCCAATTAGTACAAATGTTGTGTGATGCTTATATTGCGCGTAAGATGTTGTTTTTAATTTTTTTATGCTGTGGTGCCTAATTATGGAATTAATTGTAGATTATAATTGGATTAAATAGAAAGTGGTACACATTGATTGTTCAACATCAGTATCCTGATTCATCAGAGCCAAGAGATTTGTAAGAAATGTTGTGATAGATGCATAATGCTTGGTAATATTGATGATTTATGGGTTGACTTACAACTGTAAATTATTTAAAGATGCAAAAACTATAACGTATATTCATCAAAATTTCATAATATATTTATATGATTTAATTATGACATACATAGTACACAGATGTCAAACCATCCACAATACTCTTTGTTGTATTTTACTCCTCTTATATAAGACTCGTCGTAAATGCTATGCCAAGAGTTCAACTTGATATGAAACCAAAAGTATGTACAAATAATTTTGATTGATTTTTGAACATTAAAGATTTTCTATTAAGGCCAATAACTCATACATGTGCAAGTTTGTTGTTCTAACAAACACCCAACATAATTAATGTGGATTATGATAACTATTTATATATACCATATGTATACATCACCTTATCTATGTCATTTTTCAAATGTAAGAGGACAAAATTGCATTAGTTATTTTCATTATGAAGAACTGTCCGAGTGATGAACCTTCCATAAATGCAACATAATTTTATAAATTTTATATTTTATTTTAATTTATAAGCAATGTGATATTTTGCAATGGACGAGAAATACAATCAACTGCTCAACATCAGCTCTAAATGATTCCAGCCATTGATTTTGTTATCATCCTTTTTCCATTGTTTTCTTTATATATATTTACACAGAGAGTTTAATGTGCCATAACAACTCATAATACAAAAGTTGGTACAGATATAACCTCTATGTTTTTATATTTTTTGTTATTTATGCAATTTTTTTCAGACCCATGTTAACCGTTTTTCTTTGCTGTTGTTTCTTTCATTTTGCTTGAATTAGTTCTTTAGTTTTTGATAGTTATGATGCAATGCTATTAACATTTATGTTTCTTTTTGCGAAATTTAATACTAGTTAAAGGTTTGAAGAAGTGTGTTAATTCCTTTGTGAAATTTTAAGAACAAATTGTAGTGTTAAAGGTACAATATACGTAACTTGCATTTGTTTTAAAAAATTTTGTCAGAAATACAAATTTTTTCAAAAGTTATGTGTATTGAGCCTTTTAAAAAAAATATTAAGCTTATATATGTTTGAGCTGGATACTAGCAGTTTACCTGTTGCTTACCTGTCGTAGAAAGGTAATCTGATAGTAACTTGAAGGAGCAAGGTGCTTTATCTAACTTTTTCCTATCAAGATAGTTTTTACAGTGTCTGTAAATTCACCATTTCGTTCAAAATATATTTGCCAAAATTAAAAGTGCAAAATTATCTAATGAATGTTTTTAAATATGACTGTCCATTATTTGTTACTGAACCATTGTAATTTTGATTTTCATTAAGAAGTTGTTTATTAAATACTGTACAAATTGAATATGAAGCTGTATATATTATCTTGTTGTTGTAGAGCTTTCCTGTGTGATAAATCCTTTTTTCAGGGTTCTTATAAGTAACCCTTCAGTTCTTGTTGATATTATCTGTTGTAAGTAGTCCCAGTTAATATAATTTGTTTAATATTATGGATGTTTCTGAAATTTCATCAGGAAATCTAGTTAAATTATTCTGCAAATGCAAGAAGGGTTTTTTTTCCTCCAAAGTAATTTTTTGTTATTCATAACATGCTACAAAAGTTACAAGAATGAATTTATTATCACGTGTCAAATTAGATATGGTTTCTTTATTAGAGAAATGGCTACATTGTTTTAATAATTTAAATGGCAATATTTTTAATAATGGATGATCTAATATTTTATTTAATTAAGCTAAACGATATGACCAAAATCTAAAAGTTTTGTTGATAGTTACTACAAGTGATAACGTTATTCTATCTGGCAGTGAGACAATATATTTATTTTATATGTTTAGGTGTTACTTTTCCTTCGTCTATTTAATAACCTTTCCTTATTCGGATTATACAGGAATCTAGATTGTTCTAGTGTCAGTTTGTGAACGTCTTATATGTCTTTCTCCAGTAGAAATTTCCTTATCATTGTAAAATGTTGACTTTCATATCAAATACTAACACATGATTTTTTTTTGTAGTTAATCAGAATTCTATTGCTAAAATAAGCAAACATCCCACCTTAACTATACATTGTGTTAACCAAACAGTAGTCATACCATTTACTGGCCGACAAAGTGGCCTCTATTCATAACAAAATCTGGTAAGTTCCTTAGATTGTTATATCACATGAACCCCTGTAGTGATGCATGTGGATAGGTGTAAGAAATGTATACTATTCTTGTTTTCACACCTGTATCAATGTAAGCGGTGAAATAAATGTACTGTTAGTATTTATCCATGTAACATGAAGTCCCATTATCATCGTCATATTACACCATAAATTCGCATGTATTTTAATTAATTGTCTTAAGAGTTTGGAGAATAAACATGGTATGAATTTTACGACAGATTTTTGTCTTGTTGTTGTTTCTAATTCGCTGATGGCTACATGCAGATAAAACTGCCTGTATTTGCTCCACCATTATTATCAAATATCCAATGATTTTTATCATCAAATAGCATGGAAAAGCATGGGAACATGTGATTCTTATTTTGTGCCATTTCATCACACTATTTGGGGAATCATTTTCGAAGTTCAACGCGACCTTAAGCAAATTGGAACGCTACCCAAGTAAAGTGGAACGCTACCCAAAATGGAACACTTGTAAAATGTGAATTTTCAGTGTTTACAATTTTATAACATTATGAACATAAATTAAGGTGTTGAATAGTAACTGACAATTTCCTGTTGCTTATTATCTGTATATAAAAATTCATATAAAAATTATATAAAAAAAATCCGGGAAACGACGTCGTGCGACAACCCTAAAACACTATATCTTTTTTATCAAAAAATTAAATTAAATCAATTGTTTTATGGTATATTTTTGACAGATATGTAACTTAATACAAAATGTAAATGCAAATGTTAACTAAAAAATGATAAAATAAATTCTCCTTAAATGAATTCAAAATTTTGTTTATCATGTCTAGATATTTATAAATCAAACGATATTTAGGTGTTCCATTTTGGGTGCTCGAACCTGCTGAAACACAGGGATGGACTATGCATGCTTCAAAGCTCTCTATTTATAAATAGATGTACTGTTGATAAGGAAACAAATCATGAAATTAAAACTGAAGGCATTATATGTGGAATGTTAAGAGAAAATATTGATTAAAAAACGATATAATTTTCTTTTACAATTATCTTCAGAATGTTTTCCTTTTTGGATAGCGTCATATTATACTTTTTCTTGGTTCAATGGAAAACATACAACACATACAGTATTATGATTGAAAGCAAACATTGTGACCTTAGAATCGGGTAAATTGTTCTATACTGCTTTCTTTTATCTTCACATTTTGCATTATATATTGGTTGATTTATCATGTTTAATGCCCTTATTAACATATAAGGTCATTTTATCAAGTACATGTGTTCATTGTATTGCGGTATGTGAATGCGTTTACGTGACGCTACCCAATTTGGAACACTTTTTGAAGAAAATTTGTAAAAAATTTCTAACGTGTGCATGAATACAGATTTTTCTCTTCACTTTCCACAAATAGATGCCTTCAGTTTTAATTTCACGATTTGTTTACTTGTCGGCAGTGCATATGTTTTGTAATAGAGAGCTTGAAGCATGCCCGGTCTAGCCCCGTGTTTCAGCAGGTTCGAGTACCCAAAATGGAACACCTCCTAAATAGAGTTTGATTAAAAATGTATAGACATCATAAAAAAGTTTGAATTCATTTAAAGAAGGTTATACAATTTTCTAGTTTATTTAAGTCACATATCTGTCAAAAATATCCCATTGTGCATTTGTTTTTCTTGTTTTAAAATATATGGTGTTCTTAGGGTTGTGGCTTTTACAGATTTTTCCCACAATTTCATTATTTTCGGTTTTTTAATACATTTAATAAGAAACTGGAAAGAAAATGACATCTAAAATTGTTACAGTTACTATTCAGCGCCATAATTTTTGTTCAGGACTGTTATTGGTAATTTTGATGGTAAACGGAAAATTCACATATTTTAAAAGTGTTCCATTTTGGGTAGCGTCACGTTAGAATTGTATCTGCTGCTCATTACCGTATAAGGCGACTAAGGATTTTTTTACTTCTAACATCTCTTGTTCTAACATCTCTCTTGATCTCTCTTTGTTTGCACCTTTTACGGACTGTGGGGGTGTCGCTGATGTAATCACTCGCTCGCTGGGACAGTAGGCAGATCATGCTGTGAGGTACCCAGCGTCGGAAGTAACAGGACCTCTCATTGGCTATCGCGGCGGCTCAGAGGCGAGGCACATAACCGATTTCCTTGCTCTGCACCTTGCTTTGAGCGCGATTTCATAGAAAAACAAAATGGCAGATTGGGCGGACACGTGTAATTATAAGTTGGCTGACGATGACTGTTAACATTTAAGAATGAACTATACATGAAATCCGTCACTAGTGAAGCAACAAAACAATTTCTGAGACCAGGGGAAGTATATGAACTTAATATCCCCGAGGTATATAAACGATTATTGGTGAACAAAATCATAAATATGCAGACTCCCGAAACGAAACAGCGAATAAAAAGCGAGTCTGCGATTCCTATGGGAAGACGAAACGCAGAACGGAAAAACAGTTATTTAGCGACGATTCGTGTAACGATAAAAACAGTTATTTAGCGACGATTCGTGTAAAGCTTCACCTTACGAAGAAATTATGACGAAATGGTCTCGATCGACGGAAAATTCCGTGACCGAAAAGTCCCCTGGGTACTTGGAATCGGAGATGACGAGAAAGAGATTCTCTGTCCATTCTATTATTTCTTAAGAAAGATGAACTGAAATCACTTTAAATCCATCCCAACACCACCCAAATCCCACCCATCCCGGGAGGTGCCATAATGAAAACAATAAGTGACAACTGCCACCACCGCGGGCACAAGGCGTACGGAAACAAAGGGAATCAGCCATGTCCATACGAGTCTTGCCCTGGGTACCATTTTTGTGCAATCTCCGCTAAGCATAGGGAGTTCAAACAAGATGTTACTAAGGTAATGTGTCTTTTTAAAACTCGATGTTTTATCTTGTGTACTACTTGTCAAAAACGTTGGCAGTCGTCTAATTTTATGGCACAGCAACAAAATGCTATTGCAAATATTGTAATTCATACTATACCTGGTTAAATAGATGATATTGTATGCATAAATGTAAACAGTAACTATACAAATATTTCGATTTGATGACAATTTAAGTTAATCAATAATATAGAAGTATGAAAAAAATGGTACCAGGTGCAGTATTTTATATGATGCTTTTTCAAAAGTTAAGTTGCGTATGGCTTCTACTTGAGACTAACCGAGTCTGGACACTCCGCCCAATAAATTGATCTAAAAAATAACCGATTTCTTTTGAATCTGTAAAGGCAGAAAATGAAATCGGCGAACTCGAAAAGGAGCTGAAAGGAAATGAAGAGTCGTTAAAAAACATAAATCCATTTCTGACAACAAATCGTACAGTACTAATTTCGTCAATACCGACAAAAATTACCGACATTAAACCCAGACAGATACCTTGGTAAATGCATCAAAAACTGTGTGCAACAACGTAAAGCAAGTCAAAAACCATGGGCAATATAAGTGGTCCTTGTCGCACACCATATTACTAAGTGTTTCCTATAATTTAAAGGGACTAACATTATCCTGACACAAATCTTGATTGCTTGAAGGCTAATTCGTCCAATCGTGTTTCCCGTAATATTTCGACGTAATTCTTATCTGGACGAGGTGACTTCACTAGCAGCACTTTGATCTATATGAAGGTTTATGAGGGGATTACAAAAACGAGGCATATCCAGTAATTCTGAAGCGGTTTTTTTCATGGATTACACAAATGAATGGAGATATTTTCTATCGACAAAATTCTATAGTATTCGGGGTTTGAATTTGACAATATGCCGTTTAAACGTGCATTCAACTTTATGGGAAATATTATTTTTTATGTTTGATGTCAAATTTCACAGAAACTAACGAAAAGATTAATGCAGTCTATATCCGATTACTTTACTCGATATAAAAATGTAATCTATTACAATTTTCCTTACAAACAAATAACATTTTGTGACCTTATAAACACTTGTTGAAGTGTGCTTAAATCTTTCCTCACAGGTGAAAGACAATAATTAAGATAATAAATTGTCACCTTTAATAAAACATAACCGGCAGGTACAAACCTTTCCTGTAGGGCAATCCATGAAAACCCTTCGTTTTATTCTCACTGATCTATCATGGTTATAACTTAAAGACGCAACTCCCATGCAAAATGATTTGAAGGGGATTTGTGCGCCAAGGTGATGTTTTATGTCATTATTTCTGATTAACCTTCAATAACCACATTGTCAATTTGATTGTCCAAATTAAACTTAACTAGTTATATGCTATGAATTCTACCAATTTAGGTTATTTGTCATCGCGCTTCGTCAGTCGTTGTCCGCCATGCGTGAGAAAATTTAATTCAAAAACACCCTTAACCGCAATGTGGATCGCTACCAAAAGAAGGAGATGCATGCATATGGTGGCTCACAGCCGATTATGATTTCATGCATCGTTTTATTGTTGGACTGTGGACTTCAAAATTGAAAAATGACAAATACCACCGAAGCAGTGCCACCTAACATGATTTTTGTATACTCAATATATATTTCTGCAAATGAAGTTTATTATAGTTTACAACGTTATTTATTTTCCTCTTTAATATTATATTTTACAGAAATATTTAGGTTAAGTATGAAAGCGTCAAACAAAAAACAATTAAAATGCAGTTTTAATAAAAGAAAAAACAGTTTGTTTGTTTGATTAAATTAAAGTCATATTAACAGCCAGTGTCATGTAAGGAAGACCCTTTCTCTATGCAGTGTGTTGTGTGTATTGGGAGACTGCGGTATATTCGTGTTACCCTTTTTTATCGTGTTATACCACTGTAACCTGTCGTCGAAGACACCAAGCAACACACCCCACCCGGTCACATCACACTGACAACCGGCGAACCAGTCGTGCCACTCCATTTATGCTGAGCGCCCATCAAGAGCAGAAACTACCACTTTTATAGACTTTGGTGTCTCGGTCGCGGGACAGAACCTAGAGTCTACCTCACAGGGGCGAGCGCTCAGCAAAAGGTCACATGTGAGACGGTGTCAAGGGGGACGTTAGTTCTCCATTTATTATCCAATAGGATAACCAACCAAAACACATGAAATGTATTTTCACGGCGACAGAGGCACTGGCTTTATTACAAAACCACCATTTATATACATACATCTATAATTAGTGCAAATGTTTAGAAAAATCTCATTCGACACAACAAAATTTTATTCTTTATGAATGTTCACCCCAAAACTCAAAACTCACAAAAAACAATTAACATGTGTTAATCCCGCTACCTGAGTCTCCTGAATGACCAACACAGGTATACCGACACGTGTACGTTCCCGTATTTGCACAACCTGCACGTGCAAATAGGCGCCATCTATTGGCATAACATGTCACGAACAATTTCAACCTAATTTCCCAGTCAAACGGTTGAAATTATATGAATAATAAAGTCAGTAAGGAAGAAGAGAAAAGATAGTTTCTGAAAACATCTCTTTTTTTCGTGTTAATGGAATGAAGTACAAAAGTCATAAGGTTACTATCAAATTTTGTTCTTTAAACACATATTTAAATGTCAAGACTAACATACATGCAAAGACGTACATCAATAATAACTGGTTAACCAAAGATTTTCACATTGAAAATAACAATGGCGTATTTCTTGTAGAAAACAAACAAAGGATAAACAGAGCACCCTGTGGAACACCCAATTCAAATAATGATTTTCAGATTTTTCTGCTCATCATAAAGAACGTGGGGTTGTCAGTATAATGTGACCGGGTAGGATGCATCTTTGGAGGCATATTTCAGCGAGATAGCTCCATCAAAAAGGGTAAAAGTTACACTTAACATAAATATTCAACAGCCTCTAAAACATAGAGATATCCACACATCACGCCGTCCCGTAACTAGGACGTTAAGTTCAAACTAGTGATATTTTCTATACCTATATATTACTTCTTATGTGTATTTTACCTAAGTTGATAAAAACAGTAAAGGAGCTAAGTGAGGTATTGCTGTTGATTTTGTTTGTTTGTTTGATTAAACTAACGTCCTATTCACAGCCAGGTTCATGAAAGGACGGCCTCCCATGTATGCGGCGTGTTGTGTGTATGAGTTTTGGTAGCCCTGCAGGTAGGGCGATAGAATTGTACCTGCTGCTCCTTATTGCATGATAGAAAAAGGCGACTTAATTTAGGATAACAATTTCCTCTTCAATGTGACAGGGTGGGTGTGTTGCTTGGTGTCTTCGGCGGCATGTTTCAGTGATATAGCACTATAAAACGGGCAACAGTTCCACTTTACAAGACGACACAACATGAATATACCGCAGTCTCCCAAAACACGCAATTCACACAACATACACGCAACACACCGCATACATGGGAGGCCGTCATTATATGACAATAGCTGTTAATAGGACGTTAATTAATCAATCAGACAAACAAACAAATTGTACTTTTCTATATATGCACTGCGTTTGGTGGAAAAACAAGCTCTTCCTGTCACTGCAGGAAATACGGTTTCCATGGCCTTTCTCGCTGCTACCAACATAACTGTCTTTGGAGCAAAAACTACGTTCCTCTGGGCCACAGCATCTCTCATTAGAGTAAAGAGTCTTCTGTTTGTGTTCTGTCTTGTTGGGCAGTAGGGCAAACACCAAGGAAAACACTGTTGAATCAATATATCCATGAAGTGAATACATCTGGCTGAACACTTCTGGGCAAGAATAAAAGGTTCCATCTCCAAACACAATGGTAGAATCACAGAGTTAATTCAAATTGTCATCTGTAGCGAAAACCATGATCATGTGTCCATTATTGTCACATAGTAGAAATCTCTCTTCTGCAAGTGTTTCCTCTAGGCACCCTGTAAGTCCACCTCTTGCTGTGTAGAAGAAAGCTTTGGTAAAGTCTTGGAACGGGATCTGTACATGGATGCTCTACAGCTCTCAAATGCCATTCTGCCAACATCATCATCAAAGTTTCCATCACGAAGGTTTCCTAATGCCTCGTCAAAGATAGTTGGGATGGCGCAGACTTCTTCCCGGCAACGTTGTTTTACTTCATTAATAAACACATCCGCCAGAAGTTTGCTGTTAATAGGACGTTAAACTAATCAAACAAACAAACAAACAAATGAACAAACAAATGATAGTATCGCGGAGATGGTTATGGCAATGTCAAACATTAAATGAAATGTTGTTGAGTGTAGTGATTGTGACAGGCCACTGTCTTTGTACACATCTCTAATAAACTCTGTCATTACGCCTGATTCGTATAGAAAACTTGAAGCCTACATGCACGAGATAGTTTTCACCTCTTCCATTTTCTGTAAAGTTAAAGTTAATCTGTGCATTTGCCATCATGAAATGAGAAGGATTAATTTAAAAATTGGATTAATTGGTTTGCCGCATCCACTAGGGTTTTGTTGTATTACGATGTCACCGACATGTGCACAATGTTCCATGTCGTGAGACATAATCGTATTTTTCAACTATCTCAAAGATATCGGCATTTTAAACAAAATAAGAACGTTTTCTCATCTTACATGTATAATCGCATCAACTCAACATTTTATCATTTCATCAACATTTTGCATGAGTTTTCTCATGTGTTTCAGCTAAAACAATTTTATCTCGTGCAACTCTTTTTTATGAAATCAGTATTTCCAATTTGTGTTTTAGTTCTTACTTGTCATTTTGTTGAATCCTGATCTTTTAGATACAGTCATTGTTTATGTCCTGATATTAATGCCTGATTTGTAGTTTGGCTCTAAATGACCTTAGTTGTCAAAGGACCGTAAAACTCAAACTAACAATGTTGTATCTCTCTACCTGTCCATTTGAAGGACAATAAGGAACAAAATACCTATGTGTTTTCACTTACCAGTCGCTTCAGAATTGTAACATCACAGTTCGGATAATTCCCAGATCCATAGGTTGTGGCATGTCTGTCTGTATTTTGTGACAAAAATGTGACGTTGAACAAAGATATTTTAAGGTAGGATGGCACATTGTCAACAAACAGAAGAATGACTATTCTTATCCCTATTTCTGTCAATTAATTGTCCGTTCTCCTCGTACACACAAATAGTCATTCAAGCTTTGGTGTTGTTTCTGTATATGACAGATAAATTCTTTATTAAATGCATGTTCTTGAAACACCGAGGATGAGCAGAGTTCCATATAATCAAAGGTTTCATGCTTGCACATAAAGCTGGAATGAATCTCTCGTTATTTCTCTTGTTTGTTTGATTCATTAACGTCCTATTATCAGTCAGTATCATGTACGGACGGCCTCCCGTGTATGCGGTGTATTGCGTGTGTGTAGTGTGCAGTGAGCGTTTTGGGAGACTGCGGTATATTCGTGTATCCTTGTGTAGTAGAACTGTTGCACTTTTTGTAGTGCTATATCACTTATACATGCCACTGAAGACACCATGCAAACCTTCGCTTACTGCTAGTGCAATCCTGTCGTTTTAATATTGGACAAAGATTTACCCGAAACAATACACCACTTTCATCCTTATTGAATATCTGACCTATACCGCACTCCCAGGGCACACACCCGCACTTGATGCACGCAGCACGAGGTTGCATATTTTTTAATTATTACGTCCCTTTTAATTTGATCTGGTTTACCATTCCATAAAAAATCAAAGCACAGACTATTAATTTGTTTAATATACAAATAATCAGGATGAAGAAGCGATATAAATAAATGGTTGAACTGGGATATTAGTGAAGTTTTTATAACAGCTATTTTGCCAATTGGTGTAAGTATTCTTTTAATCCAAATTGAAATTAGTGATTTTAGTTTTGCAATTCAATTGGATTATTCTGCTAAGATCTAAATCATATTCAAATATTAAATTCCCAATAGATTAAAGCGGGTGGTTCCCCATTTTCCAATCCAATTACCTGGGTCATTCATTTTTAAACCAGATATATTAGCATAGAAATTTAGTGATTTGAGAGTTTGATCTAAAGATTTTTCAGAGCCATCTAAAATAACAGACGTGTCATCCGCAAATTGTGATAATAGAATTTCATCTTCACGTATAAGTATACCTTTAATATTTTTTTTTATTTCTTAGTAGTTTGGATGAAATTTCTGCACAAAAAATAAAGATATATTAAGAGACGGGGTCACCTTGACGGCAGCCACGCTCTATATGGAAAAAGTTGGATAGATTTCCCCAAATATTTACTGCTGACTGTATATTCTTTCTAAATAGTTTTATCCATTTGATTATTGTTGGACCGAAATTAAAGTCATTTTAAAGTTTTATCGATAAAGTTTCAGGATACCGAGTTAAAAGCTTTTTCAAAGTCTATCAAGAGTAGAAGTCCAGGTATATTATTTTCTTCTGTGTATTGCATAACATTATATATTAACCTTGTATTTTCGCCTATATATCTTCCAGAGATATATCCAGTTTGATTATTGCTAATTAATTTACTGATTACTTTTTGAATCGTTGTGCTATTGCACCTGATGCTAATTTAATATATATTATTTAAAAGTGTTATCGGCCTCCAATTACTTAATTGATTACGAGGTTTATTGCCTTTGGGAATGCATGCAATTATTCCTTAAGTGATCTTAAAACAAATGGTCCCAATTGTTTCCAAAATATTTTCAAAAAGTTCCACTGTAAACCGTCTGAGCCAGGACTTTTATCATTTTTCATTTTTAGCAGTGTATTTTTCAATTCATTAAGAGTAAGTGTTCCTTCAATATTTAAAGATTCTTACTCAGATATTTTATGGACCAGTATAAACTTCTAGCAGTTGTTCAAGATTAACATTATTTAGTGTGGTGTTTTCTTTATATAAGTTTTTATAGTAATTTTCAGATTCATCAAGATTTTTTTTTTTATCACAGATTTTCCATTCCGTCCTCTTTAGTTATGTATGGAATAATTTTACTGGTGTAGTTTGCGAGATTCCAAGTTACAGAAATATTTAGTTGGTTTTTCCCCCTCCCTTATCCATTTTGCTCTAGATCTTATCATGCTGCCATTTATTCTTTTGCTTTCTTGTTTTTGAGCGTTCGCCCCTGTGAGGAAGGCCCTGGGTTCTGTCTCCCGGCCAAGACACACCAAAGTCTATAAAAGTGGTAATTTTTGCTTCTGTTTAGCGCTCAGTATACAGGAATGGGACGACTGGTTCGCCCGTTGTCAGTAAAATGTGACCGGATTGGGTGTGTTGCTTGGTGTCTTCGGCGGCATTTCATAACAGTTGTAGAGATTAATTCCAAATGAAAATGGTTTGTGTTGCTGTAGTTCGCTCATATGCATTGTGTTTATTATTCTGGGTCGTTCTAATTGTCATCGTATACTATCATTCTTTCGTTCTGTTTGTTATCGTTCCAATTTTTAGGTCATCTGAGTCTCAAGTGACCTATTCTAATCGCCTTTTGTCCGTCGTCGTGCGTCGTCCGTCGTATGTCCGTAAACAATTTTCATTTTCAACTTCTTCTCCAAAACTGCTGATGCAATTTCAATGAAATTTTGCACAAACCTTCTACGGCATAAGGCCAATCAAAATTGTGAATTATATGGTCCCCACCCCCCAGGGAGCTATGGGAGGGGCCAAAAGGGGTCAAATTGACTAAAATTTCAAAAATCTTCTTCTCAACTCACAGATGTGATGGAATTAAATACTCTTCATAGATAGAAAGGTCCTAAGGTCCTTTACAAAAATTGTGAATTATATGACCCTGGGGTCTCAGGTTTCCCCCTGGGGAGGGGGTTAAGTTTACTATAGTTTATATAGGGAAAACATTTTTGAGTATTATTTGATCATTGTAATAGGAAATGAGTCAAATATTGTCAGAATTATCAGTATGAGATGGCCATTGAATCCTATTAACCAATTTTCCATGACTAACCCCCAGCGGCCTTAGGGGCGGGGTCAAAAGGGGTCAAATAGGCTATAACTTCAAAAATCTTCTTCTGAAATTCTGGAAACGGTAGAATCACATACTCTTCATAGATGGAAAGGTCTTGAGGTCCTTTACAAAAATTGTGAATTATATGACCCTGGGGTCTCACGTTTCCCCCTGGGGAGGGGGTCAAGTTTACTATAGTTTATACAGGGAAAACACATTTATGAGCATTTTTTGCTCAATTTTCATAGGAAATGAGTCAAACTTGTTTAGAATTATTAGCCTGAGATAACATTTTAACATCATAACTATATTGGTCCTGGTCAACCCCCTCGGGGCAGAGGGGCGGGGCCAAAAGGGGCAAATAGGCTAAAACTTTAAAAATCTTCTTCTTAAATACTGGAAATGGTAGAATCAAATACTCGTGATAGATGGACAGGTCTTAAGGTGTTTTATGAAAATTGTGAATTATATGACCCTTGGGTTGTTTCCCACTGGGGAGGGGGTTAAGTTTACTGTAGTTTCTATAGGGAAAACACAATTTTGAGCATGATTTAGTCATTATATTAGGAAATTAGTCAATTGTCGTCAGAATTATCCCTATGTGATGGCGATTAATCTTATTACCAAATTTTCCATGACTGATCCCCAGGGGCCTTAGGGGCGGGGCCAAAAGGGGTCAAATTGGCTAAAACTTCGAAACATTTCTTCTGAAATTCTGGAACTTGTAGAATAAAATACTCGTCATTTATAAAAATATGACATGCACAACTGGCACCAAGAGGTGAGATGTTCAGTACTTGCAGAGAAAAAAGTGATAAATAATTGTTATTTATGAACAGACTGACCACAATCTGATTAAATAATACAGATCTTATAACCACTCCGTTAAATGAAGGATCTTACAAAATCCCATAGGGTAGAGTGATCTTAAGTCGGACACGATCTAGAGTCGGACATTTTTAACACGTCTTACCGCCCTTATTCCGGTTACCACGTTACAAAAAACGCTGTCTACATGCTAAATGAAGTATTGACTTTCTAGAGTTGTCTCCCGTTGATAACTTTCTCGTTTACATATTTTGCCAAGTCCGATCGCGAATAGTAGCAAAAGCGGTACATTTCACTGTGAGAGCGGGTAAAGTTTTGTGATTTCAAACTGATATGAGAAGTCATTTCTTTTGATTATTACGGCATGCAACTTAAAGCTGAAGTTTAGCTGTAAGATTTGTGTAAAACAAATGCAGAATTATCTTCAATTTGCCGATAGACACAGCATTTTATCTGATAATTTGGTTCAAAGTCGCAAACGTGATTTGATCTTGAGTCGGACACCAAAAATGTCCAAAACGATCATAAGTCGGACAGTGAATTTTAACATTATACCAGTGAATATATGTGATATATAGACATAAAGAGGTGCTGTAATTACCCTTTTTTCATCATATAAGTTTGAAACTTTCATCCCTTATTTTTTTTATAAATATTTCTTATCTATTTTTTATTTTCTAATCAGTCTTTTAAGTTTCCTTTCAGGTCACCATTGGTATTCTTCTTTAATTTTTAATCAGAATGTATGGCAGCGCACATTTTAGTAGAAAAACGTGTGTAGCCCAATGAATAAATTTTAAATATATATATACAACAAGATTTCTCATATTTTATTGGTGCCATCCTGTTGATTGTACAGTTACATAATGTACTTTGTAAAGCAAAGAAGTGATATCGAGTACGCAATACACGAATATTTTTACTTGTCCATCAAATAGACAATTTTCTCTGACATATCAATGGTATATATATCAAAACTCATTCTCTGAATCATTTATCTAAAATATCGGCAACACAAGCTACAATGTAGACACAGAAACTTTAATTTGGGATGGCCATGACTCATGATTAGCGCGGGAAAAGGATGTTGTCCATCCAGCCATCCTGGAATTTGGACACAGCACTTTTGGTTGTATAGTTTTCAATTCTTTTTAAAGTAATTGGAGCAGGTTCTGCATGTGTTTTATTAGGAACACCGGAGTTGCTATTGGCAATCGTCAATTCCTGAAAATGTTTGTGCTTTGCAAAGGACAAAGTCTCCTAGCATCAAAAAATGTACAGTGTATTTCAGAATGGGTTTAGAGCGACAGGCATTTCTCCTTATTCAACTTATGCAACCACGATAAAACACAAACTCAGATTAGGCAAATACATGTAGTTGTTTAATGATAAGGCCAGTGTGCTCGCCACGTCTGACCACGTAACATCGATACATAGCGCGTTTGAACTGCAGATCCCTTTCGTGGTTTGGTACGTCATGTTCTAAACTTTTACTAACATTGATAATTTTTCCCTGGAATCTTAGAAATAACTGAATATACTTTCAAGGAACATCTTATGTTAAAACATATAACAACCCAATTTCAAGCATTGTATGAAACAAAACCAATATACATTCCCTTATTAAAATTGACCGCAGTTTCTTTCGTTTTTCAGTCCAAGAAATATCTACAACTATTTCGTCAGGCTCATTTGTTATACAAGCTATATTTATTGATTTCCCAGAGATACACTGTATGTAAGGTGGAAACATTTTAAAGTGAAGTATATAGCCCACATCTCGTGCCCGCAAACGCACGTGTATCTATTCAATGTCGGAGCAAATGTAATGTTGTAGCATACACAATACAAAATGCATTTTTAGTCATGTGCAGTTTGCTTGACAACTGGCGATATGTCAATTACCGAAAGTAATATGAACAACAAATTTCTTATTTAATGATAAATGACTAATATTTTTGATTCAGAATTGTATAAAATGTTAACTTAATCCGATTGTCCGACGTAATATCAAAGCAATCTGGACTGTCCGACTCATAGTCAAATGCGTCCGACTCTCGATCGAATTGCAGGTTAGGTACTTTATTTGCTCTGTATTGTATTGTAAGGTAAAAAACGAGAGTATCGAAATGGAAATATGATGCAGAAAGTGTGCTCTCTCGGACGGTACCCATTAGATTAATAGTGGTCTTCATATCTCGACGTACTGCTGTTCTGAACACAAAGGGTGTCCGACTTACGATCACTTTACCCTAAGGGGTCACGTCCATATGACCTTTATACTACGTGGAATTCATACCAAATCCATTTTCTACACCTTCCTACATCAGTTGGAAGCGATATTTCGTCCCAATAAACATACACAAAGCTTTGTTGTGCTCTTTGGGCGAGATGGCTACGTAAACCAAAATAATAAATAATGTTTTTCAAACAATTTCGTCCCCTGAAATTCACTGTCAAAATTTTGCAAGTAGCAATTTGATTGGCCATTTTCAAAGGTCACCTGGACATGACCCCTAATGGGATTTTCTCAGATCCTCTTATCAAACGTAGTGACTATAAGGATCTGTATTTTAATCAGATTGGACTGACCATGGACAAAAGGTGAAATATCCAAGATATATCTGGAAAAAATGTGCTTATTTAGTTGACCACGAACAATACACCAATGAGACAAACACAATTCTTTGTTGAAATCAATACCGTTTATTGCTGTTTTTGGTTGGTCTAATTAAACACTAACACCGTATATTTATGTGACACAATGAAAGCACATGCATAGTGGAATGTAACTATTTCACAAGTATTTTATGTTAATCTCATAATTGGGATTTTCAGGGATGTGTATGAGATGTACAAAGATGATAATTATATGATAACACCGGGTTTAAGGCTTACTTAACTAATGTTTTCTCACTTTTCCAATTGTTTGAAAGAGAAAAAAATCACATTTGTAAAACAACACAAAAATGTAATGGATAAAAAATTTCATTTCCCATGAAAATAAGGGAAAAAACAAATATGCATTGGGTACAAGCTAAATTGTGTATGGATCTTAACCATGTAAATAGGTAAGTTACACAATTATATGCAGATGCAATATAATTATGTTTTAATTATGCTTGGATATATACATTCATAATGTAGTACAGTGTATATATATTTAACAACAAAATAATTTTATGCAATCAAAATGTCGTGGACATATACATTATGTACTTAATAAAAACTTCTAAGATGTTATTATGATGATTGCATATTCCAATATTTCAAACTTAAGGTTGTAACTTCATGACTGAAATAAATGGATGGGTTTGACTAGAATATGTTCACTTCCATTTTGTTAAAGGATGCAGCCTTCCTTATGATAATTAATAAATTATTAAGCTTTGTGTAAAAGATACCCATATCAATCTAATTGGTTGATACAATAGTCTTGTTAATATGAATTGACTAAATAATCAGTCAAAATTAGTTATAAACCATTGGTTTTATTGGTTCAATATAGTAAATTGAATATAAAAATCAAATCTATTGGTTAATTAGTTAAACTTTAGCAACATTTAATTGGAAGTTTTAAATCCAAACAATACTGATGAAATTAAATTCAGATAATTGCTAACTACCTTAAGAATTACATTTAGTTAAGTACTTTTGATACAGTAATGAAGCGAGATTCTTGCCTCTTTTGCTTTTGATTGTATAAGCTCATTGGTTTACATAACTCATTAGAATAATGGATATAGTTGATTCAAGTAAACAAATCTGTAATTTCTAATATAACACAATAATATCAAGGCACATATATACTTATGATAATAGCATTGCATTGAAATGTCACAAATCTCACTGATTAATATCACTCACAAATCACACACGTCAACAAAACAGTGTCTAAAACTTCCAACATTACATACTAGTTAGTGCAATGAAAGCATATGGTAAGAAATCACAGGAGCTATCTACATACAAATAGTACACTGTAGAAAAGGAGTATTGGTCAAAAAGGACCCAAGAACTAAAGCTTGTGTTAAAAATCACATACACTGTTAATGGAAGCTTGAACGGTGAGACAGACTTGTCTTGGAGAAAATATAGTGGAACCTCCCGAAACCGATCATGGTCGGTGCACATAATTTCGGCCGGTTTAGAGAGGGTTCGGTTTGTAGAAGTGAACCGAATACCGATCATTACGATCCGGATTTAATCGATCGGAAGTCTTTTTTTACACTAGTGTACTGCATGTATGGGTAGTGTTCGTTAAAACCGACCGATATTGATTGTTAATGTGAATGTTATCACAAAAGAGAGAATCATACGTTTAAAAAGGAATGGATTACAACAATCTTGACTTTGTTACCGCTTATAAACGTAGTTTAGTTAGTCAGTTGCGTGAATGTTCTTGGGGATGATCTCGTCTGCACTAACCTACACTATGATCGCTTCCGGTTACGTCAAGAATCAAATTATATGGTCTAATTACACCATGATCAGTTGATGCCGGTCATTATATGACATAGTCATTTTCTAAAACTATATGTGGCTTCAGCTTCTTCATACAGATAATTTACATTATCCAACAACTACATATGTAAATAAAAAATCCGTGTGATTTGAATACGAAACTTCTCTTTTATTACTAGCTCTGCTTGTTTTCCTACAGTAAACAAACCGCGTGCACATGGTAGACCTTCGTTAAATATCTAAACAATAGACATGATTAAATAATTACACCACCATCTCGGGTATAATTACCGTGTACCTATAGCCTTCACATCTGTATAAATGCCCCAGGACATGGCATGAGACAACTATGGTACAGGTACGTGTGTATTTCACGGTCCGTTGATCAGACCTCAGTGCAATCTATCTGTGTCGCTCAGGTAAGGCCGGTTTTCAGAAGTGTATTTTAGTTACATTTGACTATTCCGATCTCAAAATCGGTCTGGTATTCGGAATTGGGAGGGATCGGTTTTGGGAAGTTTTATATACTATTAATAAAGAGGAATTCATTCCGTACATGACATCCATGTTCGGTTTCTAGAGGTGATCGGTTTTGAGAAGGTTCGGTTTTGGGAAGTTCCACTGTACTGTTATCACATATGCAAAACAAAATCAAAGTACTTGCACACATCACAATATTTCTAGTGGTTAAAGGTCAAAAGTTCATAACTAAGAACGTAAATGACTGCATTCATTGCTTGGCTTCATTTCTTTGACTACGATAACAGTTCTGTTTGAATTAACGTAGGTAAACGTACATGTTATGATTAAATATACTTAGAATCATGAATAAAAAAATGTTGAATAATATTTTCTAAATAATTTGCTGACAAGTTAGGCCTATATATTTACACACATGAAACAATTAGATATTTGATATCTGAAAACAAAATGCAATATCGCAAATGATAGAATTATTGGATAATTCATATCTGTCAATGGTAATGCAAAAAAATAATAAAGTAGGTTGATGGTTCATAAAATATGTATTGGATAATCAAAATTCTGTTAATGAGTCGTGTATTTTTTCAACATCTGAAATAGCTGAAAAACGAAAGATTCAGAACCTGATGAGATTTTCTTTTCTGTAAAAATACATATCATTTTAAACAATTTTGAAACTCAAAACCATTCTGAAAGCTAGATCACTTTGGCAGTGAGAATATCAGCTTGAACAATTATTCTTCTCGAATATTTTCAAATCCAAATGCTATTAAGAATAGATCACTTTGGCAGTGAGAATATCAGCTTGAACAATTATTCTTCTCAAATATTTTCAAATCCAAATGCTATTAAGAATAGATCACTTTGGCAGTGAGAATATCAGCTTGAACAATTATTCTTCTCAAATATTTTCAAATCCAAATGCCATTAAGAAATGAGGTAATTAAGGGTATAAAAAGTTATGTTTATTTTGAACAACTGCTGAACGTTTTAAAATGTATAATAGAAGAAATGTTTATTGCAACTGATATTTAGATGATGTTCAATGATAATGAAATTAATGAATAGGTGATTTCATGACATTTTAGTTCATTTTATTGTTTTTGCATTTCCTACTAATTAACTAACACTTAAATACTTGGTATAGTCATTTAAGGATAAGTCAAGTTTTCATGGAGGATGAAAGCTGGAGTGCCTGACCAAAAATTATTTATCAATATTGACAAATGAGAATTTCCTATCTTACATAATACTAAACATGTTAGCTATTTGACATTAAAATATTAATTAGGAGGTATTTTAAGTACAATATATCAGTACATTGCATTACAGTACCCTGGGTATATTTCATCAAAAGCAGATCTTTAATGTTACATTGTAATGGAGAATTAGAGTATTGTAATAGTCAAGCTTTACTTTTGCTAGGTAACAAGAATAAAATATAATCAGATTTGGCAGAATTTATATTATTTGTACCCCTAAAAACTATTGCACCCATTAAAGTTTGTATGGGATGACGAACATTTAAAAAGACATGAATTGAATTTGAATAATGTGGCAAGAAAATTCAATTGATATGCAATAGCCAACAGTACAGATATAAAATGCACATGATAAGGCAAAAGCATTTAATACACTGTCTAATACTAAAACTCAACACAAAATAAACTTTAGAATGTCAGAATGGAAATGCCTATAATACAAAACTAAAAGAATAAAGATAGCGCATTGGTCTAAGATGTGTTTTAACAACAAACAAAACGACATGACAAAACCAACAGACAACATGGAAGGGATCGTGTTTAAACAAGAAACTAGACAGAAATTACCAATTAAGTTTATTTATTTTTTTTTAAATGGCTATCTGTTTGAAGGAATTTTAACAAATCAAACAGAATTTTAATAAATCTATTGCATAATCATTTAATGACAAAATAAAAATATTTGGCAAAACATCTGAATCTTTTTTGTGTAGTGAAGTTAATGAAACTTAAATAAATATTACAAGTAATCATGTCATCAAAGTGATTATATTCTTTCAGAAGGTGATTTGTACTGCATTTTATCAGTAACTAACAAAAGGTTAAAAAGATATCCTAAATTTGGGATTTCAGCTAGATCTCTTTACACAATCTGTATGCTCAAGTAATAAAAAAATAAAAAACAAAAAATGAAAAAAATATCTAAAAATTGTACATTGCTAAAAAAGACAAGAGATCCCAGAGGGATCTTGGCGCCCACCAAAGAATGATCTATGTCTGACAATGGAAAGAGGGATCTTTTCTCTGCTTTTCAAACTTTTGCAAACATACTACATATAAAATTTGAGACAGATCGCTTCAGTACTTTCTGAGAAATAGCAGTAACAAACTTCAACTATCAAAATCCAAGATGGCTCCTTGGCGGCCATCTTGTAAATCGATCGGTCCCAAATCGAAATATGCACAACTAGGGCCATAGAGGAACCTATATATGAAATTTGAGACAGATTCATTCAATACTTTCTGAGAAATAGTGATAACAAACTTTAACTATCAAATTCCAAGATGGCAGCCTGGCGGCCATTTTGTTGACCGATCGATCCAAAAACGCATTATGCACAACAAGAGCCCTAGGGAAACCTACATATGAAATATGAGAAAGATCCCTTCAGTACTTTGTGAGAAATAGCGATAACAAACTTTATTTATCAAATTCCAAGATGGCAGCCTGGCGGCCATTTTGTTGACCGATCGATCCAAAAACGCATTATGCACAACAAGAGCCCTAGGGAAACCTACATATGAAATATGAGAAAGATCCCTTCAGTACTTTGTGAGAAATAGCGATATTAATCTTTAACTATCAAAATCCAAGATGGCTGCCTGGTGGCCATTTTGTTGACCGATCGATCCAAAAACGCATTATGCACAACTAGGGCCCTAGGGGAACCTACATATGAAATTTGAGAAAGATCCCTTCAGTACTTTCTGAGAAATAGCGATAACAAACTTTAAGTATTAAAATCCAAGATGGCTGCCTGGCGGCCATCTTGTTAACCGATTGGTCCCAAAATGCAATATGCACAACTAGGGCCCTAGGGGAACCTACATATGAAATTTGAGAAAGATCCCTTTAGTACTTTCTGAGAAATAGCGATAACAAACTTTAAGTATTAAAATCCAAGATGGCTGCCTGGCGGCCATCTTGTTAACCGATTGGTCCCAAAATGCAATATGCACAACTAGGGCCCTAGGGGAACCTACATATGAAATTTGAGAAAGATCCCTTCAGTACTTTCTGAGAAATAGCGATAACAAACTTTAAGTATCAAAATCCAAGATGGCTGCCTGGCGGCCATCTTGTTAACCGATTGGTCCCAAAATGCAATATGCACAACTAGGGCCCTAGGGGAACCTACATATGAAATTTGAGAAAGATCCCTTCAGTACTTTCTGAGAAATAGCGATAACAAACTTTAAGTATCAAAATCCAAGATGGCTGCCTGGCGGCCATCTTGTTAACCGATTGGTCCCAAAATGCAATATGCACAACTAGGGCCCTAGGGGAACCTACATATGAAATTTGAGAAAGATCCCTTCAGTGCTTTCTGAGAAATAGCGATAACAAGAATTGTTAACGGACGGACGGACGGAAGGACGGACGGAAGGACGGACGGACCACGGACAAAAAGCGATTTGAATAGCCCACCATCTGATGATGGTGGGCTAAAAACTGATCAAATGGATTAGTTGAAACTAAAAGACAACGAAGACTAAAATGAACCTAATGAAAAGTAAACAATATATGTAGGCCCAGAGAATGCCTTCGTTATAAAGCTGGAACAGTTGTGTTGTAGATGAGACCCGTTTGTCCTGCCAGCTTAACATTCAGTATTGTTTCAGCGGTGCTGTTCCCAGTAAGGACGGATGATGTAACATTCAGTATCGAACAGGAAGCAGGGGCAGGGAACTCGGTCACCAACAAACCTAGACAAAACGTAAGTAAACAATGTAAACTGATACTAAGCTCAACACAAACATGAAAATACTGTCAATTCAACCAAAAAGGTAAATTCTGTAATTATATATTAATACACAGTATTGATTCGAGTCTGTGAAAAAAGGGGAGATAATTTCTTATTTCTATTTCAAACAATGGCCATTTATTAATTTGATCAATGTTATTAGATTGTATAGATGCAAGTTACTGAAATACTGGTATATGTTCGATTGTTTTGTGTCTTTTATCTAAACATGTCATTTTAGCTGTACATATCTAGTGAAAATCTCGAAAGTTATTAACTGTGACAATTAAATATAAAATGAATTGCTACAGTAGTTTATACATCATGAACTTACCTGCCACTGAGGCAGTGATCAGACAGGTAACAATTCCACCTAGAAGTGCCCGCATCACGACTGTAGCTAAATCTCCTCGACGTTCGGGTGCCATGGGGCCCAGAGCCCCTAACATGACGCCAATGGAGCCAAGATTGGAGAACCCACAAAGGGCATATGTCGCGATGACCTCTGACCTCAACTGGAAGGAAAAGAAATCAAAAGTGAGTAAATATCTAATCATGGACAAGTTTAGGATTATCTACACAAACCTATATTTTACTAGATTAGCCATTGGTAGTTATTTAAATTAGCTGGTTGTATTTTGTTAGATGAGACAGATAGCATTGTCCTAGCCTCCTCCTTCACAATCCTGAAGCTATCATACTCACAGACATGGTAGTACTATCCAGACACAGCTCCCTGGCCTTGATGTATGTAGATAATTCACTGTAGGCAATAAACTCGTTCAGGAAGGTTTTGATCCCGATGAGTTCTCCAACCACATTAGCATCCTTCCAGTCCACTCCCATGAGATAGGCCACTGGCATCAACAGGTATGAACAGATCAGCTACAAGATACAAGTGTTGTTACTATAGCAACAGTATTTAGATATACATCCCCTTTCCTATCATATAAAATCTGGATGGAATGTAACTGGATGGGTGTGACAATGCAAGATAAAATATTTCATGGCAATGGCAAAAACATGTCTTGCATAAAATTAAAACCTCTAATGAACATAAATCCACATATTTCCCCCTAAAAATATTTATAATTTAATAGTCAATCAAGTTTTTTATTCTAATTTGATAACCTATTTCACAGTATTTTTCATAGCTTTAAACATTAATCATGGTTTATAGAAATTATTCACCAACTTTCCTTTGTTTTAACTCTACAAACATTATAGTACATCTGTTAAAGAATTCTTACCTGGAAAGAGAAGTTAGAGACACCAACAAAGCTGCCAAACCAGGAAAGTATGGCGTTCACACAGGACAACATGGCGAGAAAGGCGATGAGGTTGGCAGCGATGTTGGCGACGAGTTTGATGGAAGCTGACGCTCCACCAGCTGCAGCCTCAATCACGTTCTTCTCCCTATAGTACAGTACATAAAACATTGATTAGGTTTCCTCTAAATCAAGTCATATACACTGGTAGTCATAATTTGAACTCAATGGTTATATAATCACACTTTTTTCTTTTAGATACTGGTAACTTATGCTGTGAATCAATTAATCAAATACAATCAGACGTTTTACTGGTTTAATACCTATAAACCTATTACTCTTTTCAGTTTTATATCACACAAGTTATATCACCAAGATATAAATGTGTTGGCACTTTATCCACTTTGGTAGGTAGACTTACTTTGGTTGTTGAGGTTTTATGCAGGGTTCTGTATCTAGCCCTTCTTCAATCCTGAAAACAGAAATTTGTGTTTAAAAACCAGGAAATAAAACATAACTCCTCCGGACACATAATCTGAACAGTATATGTATAGTGGATTCTTAGTAGGGTAAGTGACTACTATAAGTCTGTACACGAGGAGATATTAATTACAATCCAAATGCCAAATGGCATATAGCCAACTGTCTGTCCCTCAATGATTTGAAAAGAGATTAAACATTCCAATATCATGTTCTGTATTGTAACTCGGGTTTGGTTTTCAAACTGATTTAAAAACTCACTCTTCTGGTGTTGGTTCCGATTGGTTGGATGGTAAAACCTTCAGCTTGCTTTCTTCAGTCTCTGGGTACAAGAGTTTGGAAATAGCCAATGCACAGGGAGCGTTCATCACAGAGGCACAAAGCAAATGTTCAGCTGGTACCTACATGTATAAAATAAATTACAGATACAGGTTGTATATCTATTGGTTTTATCCCAAGTAAAACCCCATGCAGCCAAGTACAGAGGTACAACATATTCAATGTATCAAAAGTGTTATCAGCAGGTACTAAGCTCCCAGGCCTGTGCAAACAGACAACAATATGAGCTGTATTTGATACTGGTTTACAGGTGAAGATAATTTTGACTAAGCGACTGAAACTTCCAAAATCAATCGAAAAATGTCTGAGTATCTTGGGTATACGATCGGTCATATTTCTAGATGAAAATAGCTGGAAAAGTCATGCACATGATAGATGTTTTATCATAAAAAATATTTTACATAGTAAACGCCCCCCTCCCAGAAATGGACTGTTGAAATACTAAGTATGATCCTGATGTTCAATTTTAATTGTAAGTATGATGTGAACTAGAATTCTATTTATAGAAACCCAGTGTCACACCTGTACTGTTTATTTACCTGCTTGTATCATTACACTGTAACACAAGGTCAACAGTATACAAATGTAACAGGAAGCAATCTTTTCTACAAAGATTTTCACTTTCCAAAAGTTGTGAAACAAATTTGTTTTTAGTTTTCGTGTTCAAACTTGACCATTATTAAATTCTGTTTGAGAGGCGTAGGTATCTCAATATTAAATATTTCACATCCTGCACAGGATATAGAACCCTGTGTATATATGGGCAAAATGCAAGTATATGTAGGTTTGTTTCCTCGTTGTCTTTGAAAATGTTTCCCCTCCCCCCCCCCAAAGGTTTGTGAAAACAACAAGGTTGTTTAGAAAGTATGTTGGGAAGAGTATTGGAGTAAATTCAGTACCTTTTAGAAGTTTGGCTAAAAAACGAAAATCAAAACAATTTTCATTTGGAATGAGGCTAAAATTGCTTTTTCTCCATACACATATAACCTTAACTAATTTTGTTTGATCATTGAAAGCTAGAACACAGTTTAATTATAAAATTATCATTAATTACTATGTACTTTAAAACGACTTGATCATCTTGATATCTAAACATGGAAAGCGTATCAGATCGTAGTTGTAAAAAGATAAATTGTCGTACTGATGTGAATTAGAATTCTATTAATAGAAACCCAGTGTCACACCTGTACTGTTTATTTACCTGCTTGTATCATTACAATGTAACACAAAGTCAACAGTATACAAATGTAACAGGAATTCCTAGTCACCATAAACTCGGTAATATATACACACAGCACAAACCACAAAAAAAACCACATAGCATATTTGACGCAATAAGCACCCAGGGCGGTTCAAAAATTGAAGAAATCAAAGGACAAAATTTGGGCTAGGGCCATTGATAGAACCAACGTTTTGCTAAAATTTCATGAAATCATTGCACAGAGTTAGATATTATTTAATAATCAATTTGCAAAAGAAATAAAAAAACAGAAACATACACAGATTTCTTAGTTTCATTCTATATTTGATACAGTAGCATCATTTCCAGTTAAAGCTCCATTAGAATATTAAAACATTTCGTACCCCAAACTCGATGTATGCGGCCAACACTCCACCAGCTATGGTGGCAAATCCACAGGTGACGATAGCGTGTAACTCTGACTTTGTCATCAAGCTAAGATAGGGACGAATCAGGATAGGGGCCTCCGTCTGAAAACACATCAAATACATTAAATCAGACGACAAAACATATTTATCAAACCTAAATCAGAAGACAACAAAACAATAATAAAGGCTTTTCAATGAAGAGTATAAACTGTAATAGCAACAAGTCAAACGGATAACTTAATGAACAACAATTTACTAAAGATTTTAAATTCTGACTGTCCAAGCTAGGAGGAGAGTGTTTGGGGTAGGGGAAAAAGAAAATTGGAGTCATTGTGATAAAGTTGATCACTTTGTTGTCATCATTTGCAATAAAATTCTAAAGCTGTGCTAAAGAGGTAGAAAATAAAAGCACCAGGACGGTTTCTTTGTCCATTTCAGGAATCTAACCCCATAGAAGACAAGTGTGTATGTAACCACTGTCCTACAAATGCAACCTTCAAATGTATGACAATTTATTTAAAATCAATATTTCCCTACCAGGCCTACAAAGATGTTGCCTGCAGCACACAGAGACTCGGCAGCTGTTGTACCCAGGGTTACCCTCATAATCCAGGCAATCTTGCCGATGACGACCTGCATGACTCCCAGGTAGTACATCACAGAGATAGCACAGCTGAAGAACACAATGACTGGTAGCACCTGGACAACACAAAAAATATAGGGGTTACAGGTGTACTAGATTTCTTAACGACATGATATCAATATCAATGAGTGTTGAAATTTAAAGAAAGACGTTATATGTACATGTATACATTATCGTATGTAATATTTACAACAAAAACTAACTACTCCGAGAGCTACATGTACTTTGTTATATATCAAGTAAATACAAGTTTTGCAAAATATTTCAACTGTTAAAAAGATTTTATTCGGTACGAAATTATAAAATCAAAAATGCAACAAATAAATGAGTGCTCCATCAATGACTTCAGTTTATAAACAAACCCACCTTCATAGCAAAGAAATGATCGGTGTATTTTTCTCCAAACACAAACTGTGTGCCGTTGTTAGTGAAACTAAGAAATATCTGGATTTTGTCTCCGAGAAATTTAAATGCAGTGTATCCCACATCTAGCTTGAGGATAAGAGAGGCAAAGAAAAACTGTAACAAAAGTCCCCCAGCTACAGGTCTCCAGTTCACCTAAAGCAAAAAATAAAATGGTGAAATCAACAGCCAGATTTCATATAACATGCTGTCGTTGTACCCATCAGATGTGACAAGACCAGGAATAGGTTTACTTTTACAACTTCAGCTATATGTTAATCTAGCTTCATATCTATGAATAACATGTTGAAAGTCATAAATACTAAAACAATCTTGCTATTAACTGTCTGACTGATGACTATTACAACAATAACAAACATTCAAAAATAAAAAATGGCTACCTAAATAGATCAATGTTTTGCGGTGGATTGTCTGCAAATAAGACCCCCCCCTCCACACCATTTTGATCTTTATTTCTTCTCTGTGTCGGGAGTCTTGTTTGCGATGAAATATGATAGATGTTCTAAAATTCATCCTCAATATATCCTGTTATTTTTCTATGTAACCTGTTGGTATTTTTTCAAACTTCATGCTCCTTTAACTCCATTAACTGATTGGATCACTCTTACATTTACAGCAATCTCTGAGAAAATCGCATTCAATTGTATTTCATCATGATTTTCAATGACCGATAAATAAACCAATCTTTACCTTGGTGGGATGAGCTGAACAGATCCACATCACCAGTAAGAAAACAAAGATCCCCACCATGGAGATAGCATTTTCTGGTCGTACCCATATAGATGTTCCAGCGATTACTACAATGGCTGCCAATACACAGATCATCAAAAATCTGTGGAAACAAATAAAATATCATTACATTTACTCTTGGTAATGATTTGTTAAACATGCAAGTTATTTTTACTGACTGTATTAAGTCTGTTTACAAAATTGCTTCTTTAAAGATGCTCCACCGCTGACAAACGTTATTTTTTCACTATCAAAAACATGAGCAGATGATTTAGTATCTTACTTTACACCAATAACACCATTGAAAAGTTTGAGCTTCTAATTTTACTTTAAGTTAAAAATATGAAAAATAATTAATTGCATCCCGAAAAAATTCCGTGGCACTATATCTTGTATGGAATGAAGTACTGATTGCTCATGCACCAAAGGCAAAATAAATTATTTTATATTATTTTTTATGTTAATTAGACTTATATATACACGATTAAACACCAATTATTGTTCAAGTGATGAATATCTGTCGGTAGTGGAGCATCTTTAAAATCTATTAATTAATTCTTTCACTCCTAAAAACACAAATGGACATTTCTCATCCCAAAACAGGAATAGCTCATTATGAAATCACAGGGTTAAGAATTCTTAACTGGATTGCTAGATTTTTGATAGACCCCAAGAGAAGAACCATTTGTCAGTCCCAGGAACCTCTCCATTGCATATATATGGTTATTATACCTCGAACTCTTGACCCATGTGTACAGTTTCATGCTATAGTAGAAGACCATTTGACCACTATCAAAGTTTGGTGCATTATATATAATTAGAAGCCAGTGTAACAAATGTGTACTAACACTTTAAAAATCTTGATCATCTTTTTTCTGTCGTTCAAGAAGCTCTCTGTAGGCTGAATGAATCTTGTCTGTATTCTCTCTCCGAACTTATCGCTGATCAAACTTAACATGGTGATGACGACGCCGACACAGGTCAACACAACGAGTGGGGTAGGGTCTCGGAATCCTTCTGTCTGACACAGGACCATCGCCGCGACAAAATAGGCAACATAGGCAATGGCTAGAAAGGCATAGAACCCCTGAAACCAAGAAAAAATAAAAATTCAATATTTAATTCTAATTTGAACTGCTATTTCAATCCAAATCTTTTATATATACTTACCATATTTTCTCCAAGGTGTGTAAAATGAGATTTATGAGTAAGGGATTGCTATTGTAGTATGGAGAAAATGCATATAAAATGTCACTTTCATAAAGTCAATTCAGTTTTAAAAAAGTTATCCATGCATTGATCACAAAAACATTGTTATTTTCGTGTATTATATCAATAAGAAAAATAATCTTGTTTGTAATGAATTTAAATGTCATTTTGAAAGGACTTTTGAATTCAATTACCCGACAAATTTTGGTTTTCCTGGATGCGTAAAAGTCAGTCAACATCAGATGAGCTTGAATGAACCCAGAGGCCAGGTTGAAATGATCCGACGGCGCCTCATCTTCATTCTTACCATTCCCTATGTTACAGGCCACATCACCTGTACAGGTAAAACAGATGATTTTACATGGGGGGAACAAACATTTTGTTTCAAATACACTGTTATTTTAGAGAGAAAGTCTTTAGTTTAATAGTAATCCGTTTACTTTCTTAAATCCTTATATCTAAATAATTTTGGTTGTTAATTGTTGCTGACGTGGTAATAAATAGCATTAGAATAATTGTTGTAAATTCTACAATTAAAACCATAAATCTAGTTCCTTAATTGTAAGAAATATTGTTCAAATGCCTTCATTATCATGTAACAATATGTAATCAGAATTTTTTTTTTTTTTTTTTATTACGAAATTTAACTTATTTCATGTTAATTGAAGTTAGTTACCTCATTTAAAATCCCTACTCATGACCATTTACCAATCCAAAGCAGTTATTTACCACTGTTTATTCTTTGTCTTGGTCTAACTGCCTTTTTATCAGGTTGGTAGCTGACAGCATGTATGTCATCGTAAGGAGGAGGTTGACTGGCCATCGAGTCTGTGCTCTCAATAAACACCTCTGGGTCGATAGATCTGGGCTTCTCTTCATGTTCTACTTCTGTGTAGGTGTAGGCAGCAGGCATCTTCTTGCTAAAGGAAACAAAGAAATACTGTCATATTGAAAAAAGAATTTCATGTTCTTCCACTCACTATCTTTTTAATCATTTCAATCTTTTTTATAGTCAGTTAGATATACATGTAGCTGCAGCAGTAGATTGTGAAGTTTGACGGTTTCCAATAGGTTAGCGATTAGAGTGATCTCCCTTGAAACACAAAAGAGTTCCACCGGACAAAAGTTGGCCTTTACTATTAGTCAAATAAGAAAATGAGCTCAGTTGAATTGCTGTGTTCGCTAAAATCAAAATGTTTATGCTTGTATTTAGTTGTTGAGTGCTTTAAATCAAGCTGAGAGATATGTGCAAAGGCTGTCAACATATTCATTTAGCGATAAATCCGAATTTATCGTGCGCACATGCAGCCTGTGCCGGGCATAGCGAAACATTTTATTTATCGGATTCAGCTTAATCTTTACAGTGCTTAATATATATTTTCATCTGTGTTTTTATCAGATTTTATGTCACCGTTTATAAGCCTATTGTATGCTAAACATCTTGAATGTTTTAAGGGGCGCTTAGTCTGCTAAACTTGCCTATATTATTAGGCTTTTTAAACTTTTTTTTGTCTAATATATAGTCTGTACATGTAGTAATAGTCTACTGTACAAGTATATGAGCAATTGTTTTTGCAACATTTTTCCCTCGTTGCTACTGACGATAACCGTGGTACAAGTATCTAGAGTGTCAATTATATTGTCGAGAAATGATGTTTCACCTGTAATTATTAAACTAAATGCAGATTACATTCACAATACGAAGTAAGTAACTTTGATCTCAAAATACCAGGAAGTTGCTAGAGAAAGAATTAAATGTGTAACATTCATAATTTGCTGGGGAGATGTAGATGTGTTTGGCAGGTAATAAGATTTGCATCCACATTGTTTCAACCATGTATGTGCCCCATAGATTGTCACTGTTTGTGTCTGGGCATCAGTATATGTTTTAAGTAAAATCTCGATAAGAACTTTGATTGATAAGCTGATGATCTGAAGATATTCAAGATAATAAAAAAATTCTAAGTTGATTTAAAGTGCTAAGTAATCTAGCAAAATAAATGTACACGAATGTTATGTCAACGTACTAAGCAAAGGAATCCTTGTTTTTACATAAACATTTTCTTCCTTATTTGTGATTTTTATCATTTGTGCATTATTCCGTTGTTCCAATAGTAATTACACTATATACATTATTGTACATACAGTTGCATTACTTTATACATACATGTACAGTTATCAATCTGCAATAGGATAAATAATGTCTATTTTATTTCATTGAAAAAAGATGTTCCACGGTAGAAGATCCTCCAATATGCGCTCTATAAAAATAGGGAAAATCCTACTAAAATTTGCAAATCGCACGACTATGCAACTTTGCTGTCATGTAATAGATTATTTATTGGATTTTACAAACTGCTTTTTCACAAATACATTGTAGATCATTTATATATTAGATGTAAAGTATATAAACACATGTATTTAGAAACCTCATATTTGACATTTATTTCAGTCTAACGTCACTTTGAAAATGGTTACCTCTTTACTACTGAAATCTTCCCAAAGTTTACAACGTTACCTATCGACACAGCTTTGTACAACATTGACGGGTACACGTCATACCTCGGAAGTAGTGAATCGCGGGAAACCATTATTTATATTACCAATAATCTGAATGCAGAACAAATTAAGGAACACCATGGTCTAGATTATGTCAAATGTGAGATCAAGCTACAAAACAGAGACATCCTTCATATATGTTGTATCTATAGGAGCCCGAATAGCACTGAAGAAAACAACATGCTTCTGAACAGAATTATTGATGGATAGACAACAACAAGCCAACCCATATATTGCTGTTAGGAGATTTTAATTACAAGGAAATTAATTGGGAACTTCAAATATCAATGGCAGGTCCGAACAACCCCGCAAGTAAATTTCTTGAAACTATTAGGAACAAATTCCTGCATCAACATCTAAGACAACCAACAAGACTTCAGGAAAACCAAATCCCATCTCTACTAGACTTAATATTCAAAAATGAGGAGGAAATAATAGAAGACATTGGTACCTAGATAGTATTGGCAAAAGCGACCATGTGGGTATCATATTTAAAATGATCTGCTACCCCCAATCCGGTAAACAAAAACATCAATGTGAGGAAGCTAAATTTCCAGAGAGGAGACTATGAAGCTATCAAGGAAGATTTGTACACCATTGACTGTGACTTCCTAAACAATATAGATGGTATTGAGAACGTCTGGACGTACTTTACTGAACATCTCCAAACCATTTTAGAAAAACATATACCAGTGAGTAGGGTACAACACTCCAGTCGACCACACAACCCAGAAATTGACAAGGAAGCTTGTGCAGCAATAGCATTGAAAAGACGAAAATGGTACAAATACCTTAATAGCAAGACTCCTGAGAACTTCCGAAGCTACCAAGCAGCCCATAACAATGCAGCAAAAATCATTAGAAAATCAAAATATAAGTATGAAGAGAGTTTACCTCTGAAAATCAAAACAAATCCGAAACTTTTTTGGTCCCGAGTCCGATCCAAAACCAAGACTAAATCAACGATAGGGGGTATCGAAGCCGGAAACGGAAAAATTACAACAAATAACGAAGAAACTGCGAATGTCCTGAACACTTTCTTTGCCAGTGTCTTCGTTAATGACGAGGAGCTACCATTGCCAGTGGTTATTCCAAGACAAGTCAACAGCCTACTGACGGATATCTACATAAGCGAAGAAACTGTCCTCAAAGCAATTAAAAGAATTAACCCCAATAAATCTTCTGGACCAGATAATCTACACCCTAAATTCATTTTGAAACTGCTGATGTCATCAAAAAAACCTCTATCCATAATTTACAGGAAATCACTCGATGAATCAACATTACAAAAAGATTGGAACAGAGCAATAGTTACACCAATTTTCAAAAAAGGAGCAAAAAAAGAAGCTAATAATTACAGGCCCATCAGCCTAACCTCAGTACCATCAAAAATTATGCAACGAATAATCAGAGATATTCTTCTAGAGCATATGGACAACAACAATCTCTTTACTCCACACCAGCATGGGTTTAGCCTTTAGGCCAGGAAGATCTTGCATTACACAATTATTAGAAACACTTGAAGATTGGTATAGTGGACTAGACTCAGGAAGTAACATCGACGTGATATATTTAGACTTTAGTAAAGCGTTTGACAAGGTTTCACACAGATTTATTATCCACAAATTGAGAAGCTACAGTATTTGAGGGAAAATTCTAAGTTGGATAACTGCATTCCTGGCCAACAACGTTCAAAGTGTCACAGTCAATGGTCTACTATCATCAGAACTACCCATCACCAGTGGCGTACCACAAGGGAGTGTGCTGGGACCAATCCTATTCCTAATTTACGTTAATGATATGCCAGATATGCTGGACTGCACAATAAAGCTATTTGCAGATGACACTAAACTATCAGCAAAAATCACATCAATTTGATGACCGTTCTAAGCTGCAAGAAAATATCAACAAAATGTGTGACTGGACGTCGACATGGTTAATGAGCCTAAACACAGACAAACGTAAATTCTTGGAAATTGGAAACAATCTGGGAAACCACAATTACACCCTTACAACACAAGGCAACACGACTACTATCTCTCGAGTAACCATGGAAAAGGATCTTGGAGTCACTATAGACAACCAACTCAAATTCACAGCACAATTAGCGATAACATTGACAATAGTCTTTAAGGATGTACACCTCTGAGAAGTCAAAATTTTCTTGTATTAAACTTTTTTTCTCATATAGATTTGTAGAAAAAGGAGTTCATACCATGAAAGAAAATGGAATAAAAAACATATGTCCGTGTGCTCGTTTTTGAGCTTGTGTCACTCAAAGACACCTAGTTGACAAAATATTGTATTTTATGTGAACTTTGCCGTTTTGACCATATAAGATAGAGATTAAAGCCATAATTTTCTAATGAGGTGTTTGATATGTATGAATGTTTGTAGAATTCATTTTCTAGTTGTCTTCTTTAAAAATATACCAGTTTTGATCAATTAGACTAATATTTTTTCTCAGAATAACAACATTTGCTACCCCAACCCCTTAATTTTGTGCTACAAAATGCACCATTTTCAGCCATTTTTGTCAAATTTAACCTTTTATAGAAAAAGTTCTGGTATTAAACTTTTGTTATTATTTTGCATATCAATAGGGAAACGGTTGTTCTTTCTAAATCAGGAAGAAAAATTGGGGGTCCGTGTGCTTACTTTTTTGCCCCATTTGAATTTTTGTGATTTTTCAGTATTTTAGAGTAAAAAGTAAAAGTGCCCAAATTACTATTAAATGTAAAAATAAAGTCGCAAAAGTGTATTGTTTCACATATTAATGCTCAATATTTTAATAACTACGGACCTAGTAACGATTTGCAGCAAAAATTAGCTGAATAAAGCTAAAAATGCTGGCGCAGTGATGATTTAAGTAAAAACAATTTCAGTAAAAAATGGTAAAAGTGTGGCTTTTCTTGAAGCGAAAAAAGACACAATTTAAAAATGGCCGCCAAATGGACCATTTCTTAAATTCCCCGTATAAAAAAATCTACTAAACATAGAAATGCATTTTTTTTTACCAAATTTGCATCTGGCAACTTGCTACAGATACTGATAAATTATATTTGAAAATCTCATAATTTCTTTGATCTATGTTGAAACGAGACTTAAACGGGACTGAAACCTCAGAAGAATACACCCTTAAAAGCGAATAGGATGTTGGGAATAGTGTTAAAAAATATTATGAAAATAAATATTTTTATTTATTTTAATCAAATTGTTCAGAAGGTGATGATAAATGTAGTATTAACGGTCAGTTAATAATTTTAAGACTCTACAAAATTATCGATCTTGTTTTACATTCTCATTTTAAAGATTAAAAGCCGTTTCGGAAAGGTAGTGGGCCTTTAATCTATAATAACATATTTTAGCTGATACTTCTAAATACTACTAATTTATTCAAAGATTCTTTTCACAATCCAGTTTTATGAAGATAATATACATGTACCAGTCTACATTTGTTAAGGATAATGGAAATGTTAATCATAGTTTCCCTTTGGTGAACATTGAAATAAACCTGTACAAAAATATTATCTTATATCCACACACACCTGAAAATATGTCTCCAATTAAATTCAAAGGTCCCTTTGTTATGATTTGACAAGAATGTACAATAGTTGAATCATGTATGTTTATGAAATAATTACAAAATATGTTTAAAAAATACAAAAATTTTCTGAACCTTCCTTGGATTGTCTGACACACATTGTACTTCATGGTCCTTTCAATGAAAAAAATCAAATCAATTTTAAAAGGCTACTATTAAGCAAACATTTTTGAATCCATGGCTAAACAGTGGATTTTTGTAAAAAAAAAAAAAAAAAAGACTTATCTTTATTTCAGAGGAAATCTTGTTTTCAGACTCACTGTCAGCTGTCAAGAAACCGACATGAAGACACGGTTGTTTGTTATATTTTGTTAACTTCAGTTGAAGCACTCGATCACTACAAGATCTGCATGCAATCAAAGATCTTTTATATACACTGTACTTCCATTATTACTTGTGCATACTGAGTATGATTTGTTTCTGATTATCTACATGTATGTAGTGGTAAAACTACACAAGGATCATTTTGGGTGAAAAAGGGGCATGGGATGGATAATTTTCAAGAATTTGACAAATTTAGCTTAAAGCCACACTATACGTAACTATCAACAAAATTTCAAGTTAAATTCGACTCCGATATTGTTAGTATTTGTAGATGTAGTTGAAATTAAGATATATTAAAGAATATTTGTAATGATTTTTTAATAACTTTAGTACAGCAGTTGCTGAAAGTCGATACATGTAAACATGCCTTCATTTTAAACTGGTCGCCATAGAAGTTACGATTATTACCGAACGGAAGTCGGAAAGTTCATGACCCGTTTTCGGAAGAGTTCGGACAGACGTTACGTAGTAACGGTAGTCACATGACGTTCTCGGCAACGACGTTACAATGTCGGCTAACTTCGGCTTGTTTGACTAAGTGGGACCCACCTAGCGATGTTTAAGATTTTTATCAAAGTATTCCGAATCATAATCGCTCATCTTGACTTTGATTTAGTCCTCTCTCTGCATGATTTACAACAGGATTTTTTTTTCAACATTCTCCTAAATCATGAAAAAAATAAGAAAGATGCGGATATTGGGCCTTTAAGTAGGGGCATTTTCAGAAAGAAATATATAGAAATTTTCCCAATCATAGGGGCCATTTTCAAAATTGATGGGCCAATTGTCAAGGGCCACTCCAAAAGTATCCCTGCATGTCTAATCTCCCACATATAAAACAATCTGATATTCATAACAACGCCAAAGACTGGTTTAATTATGATTTATTGATTTCTGGTGTATGACTGCTGATGCAAGTGCATATTTTCTTTCCTAACATGTATAAATACATGCATCTAAATTTATTTACGACTAATTATGTACATGTAGTACTTTACAAATGAAACCTTACAAACAGTACTAGTGTACATTTACATGTACCGTGTTTCGTATTTTTCTATCATTATAATGTACAAGATAATATATAAACTCTTCAAAAATAAACAAAATAAACGCTGAAGATACAGTTGAAATAAACATAAATTCCCTTTTTAAACATTTTTTTTGTTACTGGGCCGTTATTGCAATAGGGCCGTTCTGACGGGGACCGTTTTTACAGTGGCGTCGTTTTAACTGGGATTCCACGGTTCACGACAGAATGAAGTCTATGACAACGACGAAGACGTGGAAAATAAATGGCAGTTAGGTACAGTTATATGCGAAAAATACACATACATAACGGACGATATATGTATGCTTTATGTTAAAGCAAAGATTTAAATGTAGTACATTGTGTCAATGTCACTGGATTGTACACAATCCACTGCATGGAGAAACACGTGTTTGAGAGTATGGGCTCGTTTACGCTGCCCAAATCAACAAAATGATATAAAATCTATCGATATTAAGTTAAGTAGGACAGCTCACATGTATCTAGTTCTTTTTCCAACTGTTTATTTATGTTTTCAAAGCAGTTTAACTGTTATGTCATATAAAATCTTGCACCTTGCTAAATTTCTTATGCAGGCCGCCATGCAAAATTTTGTAATGATGTAAGCGGTTTTTCCCCTATGACCTTTGACACGGCTTTTTAAGGCCGCTTAAAAAATTACGTGTTGATTGGTCTATAAACATGATTACAAGTATGAGAAAGCCAAGATCAGTAAAGTGTGAATGGTAACTAATAAAACATATCTTACTTGTTCAAATATAAGTATAGTCAGATCTGTTTCCAGTGTAAATATCGGCCGCTACAACACAAAACTTCCTGGACTGACCCACGTGTGTCAACCGGAGCTACCGAGGGGAGATAAATCATGTGTAATGCCCGATGTCGTCAGGTAGCATGTGTGTTAGTTACGTACTCTGCGCATGCACAACGGAAATACGTAAATAAATATGAGTGGGCGAGTGAAATATCTTCACTGCTGACTACACGCATGTGCTTTGATAAAAGGGCGGGATGGGCTGTTCTGTTACATCTGCTCTAATATCGATCCATGCCAAGGATCTAAAAATTAATCACTTTCAGATTTTGTTATATGAACAACCAAGGCCGTTTTCGATTATACGGTTTGACTTGTTGGACCTAGTTGTTCGTTTATTTATTAAAGACGGGCCAAACAAACAAACGAACAATAGTCCAACCAGTCAAACCGTATAATCGAAAACAGCCTAGCTAGTAAAGGTGTTGTACTAACTAGATATTATTCAATGTGTCACTAAAACATGCTAAATATTGATTATATCAGGAATTTCGAAAGGATCATTCAATTTATAACCAGGCACTGTCTTTTATATCCAATGAATCCCGTTGTTAGTGGAGGAAAAACACCGTTGATAATGAGTAAAACCTTTTTATACTATCTAGATTTCTTATATCTCTGATTTCATGTGATAGGCCTACTGTACATGAACGTAAAATATACAGTCACAGGCTTTTGGCTGTATCAGAGATTTAAATAGTATAATCATATTTAAATCTCTGGCTGTATATACATTTTTTTTCTATATATGTACATGTATATATATATAATATATAATAAATAAGAAATATCAAAGAAACAGGATGTGGCGCAGTGGTAGAAGGCGCAGGTATGTTTGGCTAGGCGATTGGGTGCCGTAGATCGTGAGGTCGAGGCCCGGATAGGGCACGAGTCAATAAATTGTCATGCTTTGTTAAATTGTGTTTCTTTGATATTTAATATTTTTATGTACTATTTTTCTATATTTTCTATTGTGTTTTTCTGTATTCTGTAGTATTTGTCTATACATAAGTATTTAGTGCTTTTCTATAGCGCATCTATCTGTTGACAGCTGGTAATTAGATGGGGGACACGCTGGACCCTTAATCCGTGAAGTAATTAATTATCTGCGGCCGTGGCATTTATCGTCTGCGGGGCTCCCTCAATTTTATTGCCCCCCCCCCCCCCCCCCCCCTATTTGAGAGATATTAATCGCCTCCCATCCCCATTATCTATAACAAATGGCTACATCGGTCTGGAAAATCTGCCAGTGTCCACATCTATATTACACACGGTCAACATTTACTTGTGGCTAATCGTTTTTCTAAGTGTTATGTTTTAGTGTTATTGTCAATTTTGGTAACCAGAGCCCACCTCCTGCAAAGGAGCGGGGTGCTCCTGCAGCGCTCCTGTACTCCTGCTGTTTGGTATAAAAGGGGCACGAAACTGAAGCTCGGGGAGTTCAGGTGTTAGCTGGTTTGAATAACGGAGTTCATGTGTTTGATGGCTGGTTTGAATGACGGAGTTCAAGTGTTAGCTATAGCTAGTTTGGATTATTGTTCAAGTGCACCATGGTTTCTATGCTAGAGAAAGCGGAGTGGTTATCCTGTGAACTGTACAGTATATATATAAAGAGACAAATGTCTAAGACCCAAGGGCCTTGGTAGTCTACTGTACAGCTACACGAGATCACTTACAAATCTTTGATTTGGACAATTTAATTAAATTAGGTTCAAATCAATGTTTGCTTTATTGCCTTAAAACGTTCTAATTCCCTCTCTGTTGTGGTCAACTTGGCCGTTTTCGTTTATAAATTCGGAACAATTTAACCGGTTAAAGTCATTATTTCAAGTATAAATCCTGACGGACCTGCAGTTTTTTTTAAGCATACCTATGAGGGCTTTATCAAGGGTCGTCTGAAAACAATATAAAAATCACCAGCAGGGGCGTAGGAAGCGGGGGGCAGGGGGGGCAACTGCCCCCCCGTTCCCCAGGACGGGGGGGGGGGGGGGGGGGCAAACATGTCTTTTTGCCCCCCCCATTTTCGCCGACTGAAATTTTCTAAAAAAGCTTATTTGAAAGAAAAAAGGGTCCTCCTGCACATTTTTCGTACTTCATTCTAGAAAATTTTCCGCTGCGCGGCGCATTTCCTAAAAGGTTCAAGCACATAATGTCAAACCTTAAATTGTAAAAATTCAATACACACAAACTAGACTAAAAATGTCCATCAAGGGATTCTATGTACTATTTAAAAAAATGTCTCTTAAAAGATCAATTTGTTTATATGTCTTAGCGAGACAATTAATTCATTTTTTTTTCTGTTACACAACAATGTACCGATGGTGTGAAGCCGGTATATTCAGATCGAGTAGGGTTCCATAATGTTATGACGACACAATTATCATTTCTAAATGCAGGTAGCTTTAAATCGAAAAATTACCATGTTAAGAACGCTTTATAATCATTAAACTTTATCGTAAAACTCATCTCAGCCATTTTAAATCGTAATTTTTTTCCCGGGGGAGACCCCCCGGACCCCCCTAACACCGAATTCTCGCGCCTTTGGGCGTTTGCAAATTCATCAAAATGCATCGAAAAACTCATCTAAGCCATTCTAAATTGTAATTTTTTCCCGGGGGAGACCCCCGCACCCCCCAAACACCAAATTTCTCGTGCTTTCGGGCGATCGCAAAATCATCAAAATACATAAAACCAGAGATTTAAATATCATTACTATTTAAATCTCTGATAAAACTCATCCCGGGGGCACCCTCAGACCCCTAATAAAACACCAAAATCTTGCGCCTTCGACGCTCACACGCTAATTTGGCCAATTTGCGTATTCGTTAATTTCCTTTTAGCGACCCCACTGTCTATAAATGTGTACAAGGATTAAATTTAGTGATATATAAAAAATGTACATAAAGCATATATTATATGGTTTGGGAGTTGAATTAATCTCCTCCTGTAGGTGTGGCGGGGGGGGGGGGGGGGGGGGGGGTTACAAAATATTGAGGACCTTTGCCCCCCCCCCCCCCCCCCCCCCCATGACGTTTCATCTTCCTACGCCACTGACCAGGTCCGTCTAAATTGTAGATCCAACCAGTCAAACCGTACACGCTTTCCGGATTATCTGTAATAACCCGTTTTCGTATTATATATTACATTAAAGCGTTTCAGTGATCAAGCACCTGCAGCCGCGAAAGTATTTTTGAAGTTGGTAAACTTCATTGAGTATGTAAGTTGTCTTTGATGATAACGCTCTAATTTATTATAACTTTTTGAATCGTTACGTTTAACATCTCGACATTGTCTATTTTGCCGTGAGATTCTCAATGTCGCCAGAAACTGATATCAAACAAATACAATAGACAAACATGCACATGTAAGCTATCGTCACTGATTGTGGTAAAAAAAAAATATTATAGATCTAGGCTACCAATATCAGTTCTGATTATGTACATGTAAGCAGCCACATGGGTTTGTAATGTGTAATATTGCAAATTCATGTGACTAGACCCTCTATATATGTGTCTGTAGTTTTGTCGTGGGTATTTTAAGAGATCTAGATAACAATGATCAACCATTTGGTTTATTTAAATTTCTGGTATTTTATTACTCTAAAATGTGATAAATATATTCCCAGAATTTTCCAAATTGCTTTTTCCAAGGTTTAGATATATATTATGCATGAATTAAGGTAATATTCTTTTTTTTTCATTCTAGTTGATGAACAATTATTATCAAACGAGAATTTGCTGTTGCATTTTGTAATTGGTCAACGTTGAATTTGAACCACATTCAAAATGAGTGGCAGCATATTTACCATATTCCCACCTGTCCCAGCAGAGGATTCAGTTACACTGTGTGAGCAGAATGGTCAAATGGTCAATGTCCGTTCAGATGGACGTGCGTCTGCTTCAAACAAGGTATAAAATAACATCCGACATAATTATAGCTTATATGACTATAACCGACCAGTACTCTACAAATTAAACAATATAGTATATCATTTACAAGAAAACACACATTTATATAGAGATTGGGAATGGGGCCTTTTATTAAAGAGACAATTCATTCAGGTTAATTCTTTTACATAACCAAGAAGCAAACTATGGCATAAATGTATTGTTCTAATTTCTTATGAAACATATAACATAAAATATTGACAAATTCCACATCAATGTTTAGTATTTTAATTGATACCGTGGTGATTACAAATCGTTGCTCAATACGATTAAGCGGGTACAATATGTACGCTGTACTCATACCCGAGCCAAAGTCACGCATGTTAAACAAATGAACTACATAACCACTGAGGAGGTGATAAAATGATTTTGAGGCAAGATAATTCACCTAATAAGGTAAGCACACTACTGTCAGAGCGATTTGAGCAGTTCTAGATAAAAGTTGCATTACTCTACGAGCAAGGGACAGGGTTCGGCATACAAGAAGTTCGACCACAATGTGTAATGGCGGACAGCGAGCGTGTTTGAACATTTCACACGCATTTCACCACCATGGGCTTTTCTGGCATATCACAGTAAAACCAACTGATCTAATTTCCATGAGAACTTGTTTTTTTTCCGATATATGTACAAATTTTAATGTTCTCTTATAATTAGACTGAATTGTCCCTTTAATTGACTTAAAATGTACTTCAGAATAGGCCCTGCAAATTGGAAAAATAAATTAACTGACGAGTGTGCATCAGCACAATACAAACAAAACAGATATTAACACAATCTCTGTCACATATGTAGATACACATTTTGTCTAACACCAAAAGATGTAATACTGATTTACCTGATGCATTGCACTCATGTCGCTGAGGCTGTATTACATGGCTACCCATGCAATCTAGACTAACTTTGTGATGCCCATGACACTGTGAAAACAAAATTACTATTTTCTCGCTGAATTTTAATACTATTTTCAGAAAATAAGCTGGTTTTTAATGCTGGTAATTGGACTGCATATCATAAATGATTAATCGGTGAGATAATTGGATGGCCTCTTCCAATCGATTATCTTATTTATTATAATCAGATTTATTTGATCTATTAATAAATATAGAAATTAAATTCCAAACACTAAATGAAAGCAATTTCAATAAAGTGGAGTCCTGAATCCATATTCCACCCTTTAGAGATGTCAAAGTGGGAGATCAGGCAATTTGACATTGACTAACATATACATGTGTTGTTTTCGCATATAATTAAAGACACACTGCCAATTTTGTGTCCAAATTCTCCTTATTTAGAGTGCTTATATCTTTCTATAGATAATTACACAATTCCTCATAGACAAGCTCAGGGAATTCATGATAACACAATCACGCATATTGTATGTATGGAAAATTGATTTGCATGCAGTTCAGATTTTCTTTGAAATTTTTCTCAAAATGGTTGGCAATTATAATTGTAAAATTGTATTGGAATATTGAGGTACGAGATAATAATATTATTTCATATGTGGATATGAAGGATATATTATAATCAAAACTCATTTTAGGGAAATTCTACCTGAGGGTCACATATTAATGTACACATAGTAAAACCTGAGGCTTGCTGAGGGTTTTACATTTTGTGATCCAGAGAAGGTAGATCCCTGTATTTCTCGCACCTCGGACAGGGAAATCTCACATGATACCCGGTGCTAGATTTTTCTATCTCGTCCGATCTGTCTGGTACCTTTACGCGAATTTTGGCGGAATTTTACGCCATTCATGTAACAGTCCGCGCATGTGACGTCAAACTCTCGAACCGGTAACGTCACAAGCGTCAGATAATCAATTTTATTAGAAATATGTGCATTCAGTCATTTACCATGAATTGTTTGGTTGTTGTTTTTAATTATGAAAACAGTATGTACCGATAGATCATCGTTTGTCTTTGATATAACCGAACTATAGTTTTATGCAGAATAACTGAAATTGAAGCGCAGATGAAATGGTTAATCGGCTTTGAACCAGGAGACCCAAGACGGGATAGTTTTACACTCTGAACGCGTATATAGATGGGTTTTGCTATATCTTAGAGGCACGAGAAAAAAAAATCTATTACCTTTAAGTGATCGAGATCGGGTTATCTCAGTCTCTGGCTAAGATTTTGTAACATTCCAACCTCAGCTAACGCCTCGGTTGGGATTATGTTACAAAATCTTAGCCCTCGACTGAGATAACCTGATCTCGATCACTTACAGGTAACAGATTTTATTAAGCCATCATATCCACATATGAAGAACGAGCCTTTAATATTTTACATGGATTGCAATCAATACAAAAACACAGATGTGCTTTAAATTTGTCTGTTGTCATGTGGGATGGGTAATGACAGAAAACATGAATTGGTAATTCTGCTTTATATTAATTATCTGCAATTCAAACGTTTTCACGACAATATATTTTCATGATTTTTTTTATTGCATGCGAAAAATACAAAGTTTAATTGCACATCAAAATAAGGTTTTTGCTAATGATTTGTATTCAAATTTTTACTTTTGCTAATGATTTGTATTCAAATTTTTACTTTTTCAAGCTTCCTGGTTACCCAGTTGTTACTATTCCAAAAGACACTACCAAAAGTTTATCACAGCGAGAGAATGCCAAATCGGCCTTTCTGTCTCATGATGAAACTGTCTGGAAAAGAGCCATGCATGCTTGGTGAGGAAATCCATATAATTAGAAACCCACTGTCTATAAAAATAACACTATTTCTATCTGGCTTTTAATTATCTATATTAAAGTAACCAAACTCACAGTAAGGCAAGACTATCATAAATAGGGTGTTTTCTTATCTATCAGCAGCAGAAACATTAATTGTGTCCGCTAAATATTGATTTGTTTTTGACAAATTATTGTTAATCACCTCCTATTGTTCTGAAACTATGCCAAGTTACTTTTTTCTCTTCATCTACAACACATATATATGTATACATACTTTTAAGAAATTAAAATGGAATCAGATTGATGGAGAAATATTTGTTCTGTATGTTTTTTTTTGTCAAATAGACTTAAACATTGTTTCATTATTTATAAAGTGGGATAAACAAGAAAAATAATCATGCATAAATCTTTAATAATTTAACCCTAGTGGTGCTGAATTGTTCTGTATGGAGATATAATATATATGATATTGACAAAGAAATATAAGATTTACAGGTCAAGTGATATTTTTACAGGTATGAGATTGGGCTGTCAGGTGTTTTTGAAGAAATAGTCAACAGTCAAGATGAAGGTAAGTACAATATCATTACATGTCTAATCTGTATATTATAACAGGTACTGTACAGTCAGTGTACAGGTAGACTGAACACATACCGTACCTGTATGGTATACACGTACATATACCCAGGGAGTGGTGTAATCCTTGTAGAGAGAAAACTAAAATAAAAATAAATGACTGCCTTTCTCTTCGATACGGCAGGAGAACATCTAACAAACCATTGTTGAAGTCTGATACTTCATTATTTATTTTAAATCTCAATTGCATTGCTTAATGTAACATTTTTTCCATACCTTAGTTCCAAATTGGGCTGCAACCATGGCCAAGTCAACTCTGACGTTCGTGAGAGGAACAAACTCTCTACATGGATCACTATTCCCCCATTTATCAGTGAGTATGATTATTTTAGATTAGACAAATTGAACATTATCAGGCTTTGAGAGGATCAGCAAAATACAATTATTGAACTTCTTTTGCTTAATTAGATATTACTCAAAGACCCTAATAAATTGAAGCATATCTTGTTGGTCTAAATTTAACTTTTTGATTGTATAGTCTAGTACACCTAGCATATTCTACCCAATAAGGTCACTTGGAAAGAAGGCCAGCAAAGGGCACTTAACAAGATAAAATTTGACATGAATCAATTTGCGAAAGAAATCATGTAAAGAAACCAATGATTTCCATATTATCAATCTGCATTAAAAAAAAAGATATTGAGATAAATCAAATGGAGGCTTTCAAAAAAAGGTTAGAGGGTGTTTGTTAGGTTGAATACCGTAACTTACAATAATTCATACCAGAGAATGGACATTACTCCAGACATTCAATTTTAAGATTCACTATGTGAAAGTTTTTTAGCTACCAAAATGGGATCCCCTTTTTTAACCAGTTTTCACCAGTATTGGAGGAACTGGGTCCCTTATTCGGGCCCCAGATTCTACTGTAGGAAAATCCCTGTGAAGCATATGTTGTTGGTCTAAATTTAACTTTTTGACTGTATAGTCTAGTACTCCTAACATATTCTACCCAATAAGGTACACTTGGACAGAAGCAGAGGGCACTTAACAAGACAAAATTGGACATAAATCAATATCAAAGAAATCATATAAAGAAACCAATGATTTCCATATTATGGATCTGCATTAAAAAAAAGATATTGAGATAAATTAAATGGAGGCTTTCAAAAAAAGGGTTAGAGGGTGTTTATTAGGTTGAATACCATAACTTGAATATGGTTATTCTATTTTTCTGTCATGGTCTTGCCAACATGAGTTAACATAACTCAACTGTACAGTAACAGCCACCTAAATGTAGATCCCCTTCTTAGTAAGACCACTTTCACCACCCAAAGGACCTATTTTGACATACTCTGACCTCTGTGTAAAAATTAAACCACTATGTGGAAAAAAAAGGTTTATAAGTAGCACTGATTTATAATAGGATTTTTATTTAAGATGTCTTATGTATTTATTTTTCAGATGTCAAACGAAGATATAATTAAAAAGTTTTCCCATATAGTGGAATGGTAAGATTATTATTTTTGGAAGTGAAATTAAGAAATGTGTGAATGGACATTGTTTCTGAGTTTTTATATGATGTTATATTAGCATATGGTAAATTATAAACTTATATAAAAGATTTTCACAGCCTCAATATTGTGTATTTGAAAATAGATAGCTATGATTTTACATATTTCAATAGCTGTATAAACATATTACCATCAGTATTCATAAATTGCATGCAATCAGTAAAGAAGTAAGAATATTCTTGTGTGGAGGGGACAGTTGTGTCGCTCATTTAAGTTATTAGTTATAAGGTGTCTGACATTTCTGCCTCTAAATCAATCGCTTCATGTTTGACTCGGGTTTTAGGCTAACATTGTTAATCAGTTGCTAGGTACTGATGTGACTACAGGATATTTAGAAACCCCTTTCACACGTCTTACAAAACTGGTGTATCTGAAATTACCACAACATTTTATATCACTTAAACACATTTTCCAATGTTGCAGGGGTTCAAGCCCAGTAAGAGCATTTGCCTGGCACCCTCACACAACCAAATTTGCATATGCAATGGAGGACGATTCCATCAAAGTTCACATGGCACGCAATGAACTTGTTCCCACTTTAAAACACAAACTTCAGAAAAATGTTTCTGATTTAGCTTGGAGGTAAGATTTCATTTTCTCTATAGTTAGTCAAGATTCTTTGCAATAATGGTATTAAATTAATCAGACTGTGTTCTCATTTCATGTGTGTAAAAAAAATAAATTTCATCAGTAATTGACATGTAATGAGTAACAGTCCTTTTGAGGAAGGATATTTTTGCTTATATATTTTTTGAAATGATATGACTCAGGTACATGTATACTATTTACTATTCTAATGAGCTAAAGTTTGCATTACAGTGTAAACTCTTTATGTGTAAATAAATTTAGCTGTTTATGAATGTTTACATGTATATTATTTATATCTTTAGGTTAGCTATATATCTATTTTATAACAAGCTGTGTATAACCTGTAATACTTACAGGCCTCAGTCAGCATCTGTGTTAGCTGTGGCATGTCAGTCCTGTATCCTCATCTGGCAGGTGGAACCAACATCCCTCGCAACTCGGTATGTGCTGCAAGATCATAATGGTCTGAAAAATGGGAGAAATGCTCTAATGTCAAGGACAAGAGACTTGCTTCAACAATACTTACTAGAGTTTCTTTTTGTTATTTTTTTTGTTCTTCCTTCTATCTCTCCTATTTTTCTACGCTCTTTCTCCTTTGTTGCTCATCACCATAAGATTACCTCAGTTACACTGCTATTTTGACAAATCAGCATATTTTGAATACGAATTAGGTAACTGTAACCAGAAAATGTTGATATTTCATATCCCTCCTTATTTCTTGTACCAGAAAACTTCCTATTTAGGCTAAAGATCAGTTCAGTTGATGTGGGGTATCATGTATCATGTATGAAAGAAATAGGTCATTAACATTGCATAAAGGAAAAAGTCTATTTGGACTCTATTTCTTACCTGTATTATTTCAGATACATGTACTTCATACATTTTTTTTTTGAATCATAGGTTCATCTAGGCAATGTATTGATGTCAATTAGTGTTAGGTCACTACCTTACATTTACATTTCTTTTATATTTTGACCATAAACTACCAGAAAAAGAAAAAAATACTATTTAATACCTTCTTCACTAACAAAGATCTATTTGAATTGTAGTATCAATTAAATTATCTTTTTATTGAAGAGTTAAACATTAAAATTTTCACATGTTCACGTTTCCATTTAAGGCCATCCACCAGTTCAGTACAAGTGTTACAACAAAGTAATCATGCACCAGTCACGTCACTGTCCTGGGACCCTAATGGATGTATCCTATTATCTGCCTCACCAGTGGACACAGCTATCCTGGTCAGTCAAATGTTTTATGTTCAATAATGATCAGTAAAATGGATTATGTGATATAATCCTTGTCAGACAATGTTCTATCAGCAGTGGTAAACATCTTCATAATTTATTATGCCTACATGTGATATTTATATTATGGGAAATTGTATATTATGTGTATCTTATGTGTTTTTTGTTAAATAACAATCCTTGTTAATCATATTCTTATTAATTAATTAATGCTATATTGCTGATGTAAAATTAGCATCACACAAAAATATTGGTACATGTTATTTGATTTTTTACATGTCAGATAGTATCTGTTAGTTTCGAATCATTCACTTCTGTAATTTCAAAATTTTCTAGTCTGATTCTCTGAAGCGTTTTGTTTTTGGAGATGAATTACATGGTGAAGACTTTGCATTTGAAATGACCAGATCAGTAAGTCTTTTGTCTCCATATTTTCAAATAAAATTCAGTTCTTAAATATGTAATGCCTTTAACATGTGTTTTCACTGTTTTTGTTAGGCCTGGGACGTTCCCATGGAAACCTGTATTCCCCTGAGGCGAGGCGGTGGTGGAGGCGTTTCTATGGTTTCTTGGTCGCCAGATGGCAGCAAAGTCTTCACAGCTACTCCTTCAAATGTGTTCAGGTAGGTTCAACTAAATGTCACTCAATACCCATCTTTGACGTCCATATATATTAAATGGTCATTTTAAAAAACCTATGTGATATGATTCAATCTCTGTTTTATAAGAATTCATTGTAGTTACCTAGAATATCTAACAACACCTGATCAGGTATTATGTTCTGGTAATATTTTAGTATTGACAACTAAATAATCACTAGAACTTTTATTAAAAATGAAAGTTTCGTGATATTTGCATAATCTGCATAAGATCAATATCTTAATAAAATCGCTATATGTTAAGAGAATATAAGTGTTATATTGAATGAAAACACAAATGCTTACATGCATCCTGACACTTGCAGCAATATAAATTATTTTATCGAAAGTTTAGTAGGAAATAGAATATAAGGTATATAACATCTTTAATGCCTTGACAGAGTATGGGAAACTACAAGATGGAGTTGTGAGAAGTGGACGAAGTGTCTTGGACGCTGTACGGTATGTGGGACTTTTATTGTTCTTTACAGTTACTTTAGCTAAACATTACAATGGAAAAATTAAATGTAAAAGATGTTACAGACCAATGTCTGTCCCATATTATTGTATTTATTCATTCAAACTTTGGGACATTTATTTTTTATGAAGGCAGACTTGGTATATAATCCTGTTCGAATGTTGTTAAAGATGCTGCACTACCGACAAATGGTATTTTTTTCACCATCAAAAACAGCAACAGACGATTTAGTATTTTTCTTCAGTTACAAAAGTTACTTACTTTACACCATTACCACCATTGAAAAGTTTGAGCTTCTGATTTTATTTTAAGTTAAAAATAATTAATTGCATCCCGAAAAAATTCCTTGGCACTATATCCTATATGGAATGAAGTACTGATTGCGCATGTACCAAAGGCAAAATGAATTATTTTACATCATTTTTTTTGTTAATTAGACATATATATACATGATTAAACACCAATTATTGTTCAAATGATGAATATCATTTATGCTCTGTCGGCGGTGGAGCATCTTTAATCAATCAAAATCCTACATTTAATACGTTGCTTTACATATCCAAGTTAAATGTATATGAAGAAAAAATCCATTCATTGACAAAAGCTTTTCACTCATTATAGAATGTATGTTTCCATGTTACATAGGCAGATTTTGCAGTCTATTTAGCGCTGTAAACCTTTTTATTTTTGCATAAACAACACATTTAACATATCAATGGCACTTACTGACAATCAAGCATTTAAATTCAAATTTGTACAAATATTTGCATCATATTTTAATTTGCGTTTTAGTTCCCTTTTGAAATTACATAGAAATTTGTTTCTTGTTGAAAAAAGGGGTTTACTTATTTTAAGTAGATTAATATTGGAATAATGAATTAGTAAAGCTATACATCTACATTCCTACAGGCAGCATGCTGGAGTCCAGATGGAAGTGTACTGTTGTTTACCACAGAGCGGGAACCAATCATATACTCCCTTACATTTTCCACATCTCGGAATGATAGAGGTACCGTGATTGGTGGGTCCCAGTCAGCTGTGGCCTCAGTGGACCTATCAGAAGTGGAGGTGAAAACAGAAGACAATGAAGATGTCGAGTGAGTGTGTAACAGTTACGAATTAAAGAATTAAGCTTTTACCTCTGCCTCGGTATATTCTTCCCTTAGGTGAAATCGTTGGTAAGCTTAGTTTAGCTAATGGTATTGAATATATTTTTCATGAAAATTGAAGCTAAGAGGACTCCAGCTATCCGCATAATGGTTATTCAAATAATTTGATTATTTGCATATTTGTCCCCTATCTATATACCTTGTTGTGTATTCCGACATGTTGTTTCTGGACATTTCTTAACCTCTGAATAGATCTAACTGTAGGCATGAAAGTGATGAAATAGCAAAGTCCAACAATTTATTATTCAATTGAAAAATCTGTTTTTTTATCTCTCGACAGCATTGGAGGTCTTGTTCATAATATGGTATGGGATTCAACTGGAGAAAGGCTTGCTGTACTTTTAGGTGGTAAGTGAATGTATTCATGATAGGACAATTGAATCACATTAATGTCTGCACTTCAAAATATACATTGAGGAAGCATCATCTAATTACTGCACAGTTAGTCAACTATTATTACGGCGGAATAATCTTACATAGGTTTACACAGGGAATCTTGCATTTGCGTGATGTTATTAGTGAACTTCTAATTTTTGTTTTGGAAATGCAGCGAGTCTATCATATGACAAATACATCATTAAATATGATAGTTAATTACTGATTATATTATAATTGTTTGTTATAAATGTTTTTCAAATGCAGTCTTCTATCTTTCTTTTTACGTATTTAAACTTTTCATATTTAATGTAAATCAATACTTTTCTTTCAGGAGATAAAAACACCAAACGCATGGTGGTTCTGTTCCGGACTAAAGTGTCTCCAATGCTTGAAGTAACACCTTGGTAGGTTGACACTGTATATGTTTAATCTTTGATGTAGATACATGTATAATCTTTACAAAAACTGTCCATACTTCATTTTGAATAATACACCTAGGCATATTCTATCTGTTTATAAACTCTGTTCTTTATGCTATACATTTTTTACTATGAAATATTATTTGTGTAGAAATGTTTGCTGTTTTCATGGTAGGCATGGAACCACAACTATAAATAACACAAAACTCACAAAATAATTGAGTTCCCAGTTAACTTATATTGTTATACAGTATCAAATCATGAATTTTGATATTTACCTAAACACAAATCTTGGTATGATTAAGTGTCATAAAATTATTTCATCTCTTTTCAGTGAATGCTATGTATCACTGTGTAGAAATATTTGTTGGTTTCGATGTAGTCATGGAAACACAAATATCAATAACACAAAATCTTCTGAATAAAAATAAATTTTGAATTTTTTGTTTTCTATTTAGTGGTTATGTAAGAGGAGATAACTGCGCCATCCCCTACCACCTCTCATTCCAGCCAAGCTACGATAATGGTGCACTTCTTACAGTGGTATGTATGGAGTCTGAAAGTAACAACATTAATAAAATTATTCTCATATCACTTCTAGTATCCTAAATGGTACAGGTAGTACAAAATAATTGCCTCATATCACTTCTAGTATCCTAAATGGTACATGTAGTACAAAATAATTGTCTCATATCACTTCTAGTATCCTAAATGGTACATGTAGTACAAAATAATTGTCTCATATCACTTCTAGTATCCTAAATGGTACATGTAGTACAAAATAATTGTCTCATATCACTTCTAGTATCCTAAATGGTACATGTAGTACAAAATAATTGTCTCATATCACTTCTAGTATCCTAAATGGTACATGTAGTACAAAATAATTGTCTCATATCACTTCTAGTATCCTAAATGGCACATGTAGTACAAAATAATTGTCTCATATCACTTCTAGTATCCTAAATGGTACATGTAGTACGTTCAAAATAATTGTCTCATATCACTTCTAGTATCCTAAATGGTACATGTAGTACAAAATAATTGTCTCATATCACTTCTAGTATCCTAAATGGTACATGTAGTACAAAATAATTGTCTCATATCACTTCTAGTATCCTAAATGGTACATGTAGTACAAAATAATTGTCTCATATCACTTCTAGTATCCTAAATGGTACATGTAGTACGTTCAAAATAATTGTCTCATATCACTTCTAGTATCCTAAATGGTACATGTAGTACAAAATAATTGTCTCATATCACTTCTAGTATCCTAAATGGTACATGTAGTACGTACAAAATAATTGTCTCACATTTCAAACATAGCATGATGTTGTGTTAGTAAATGCTATATTGGTTTTGATTAATCAACGATTTTGAAACAATATAAATTCAAAACTTCTTGTCCTTTAGTAATGTAGACTTACATACAAAAACTGATACTGTTAATAAAACAGAGAAACAGGTGATAAATAAATACATACAGAGGTTTGTATATGCATAACTTTTATCAGGTTCATAAAAATCATTTATCATAGTAGACTAGTGGTGTTCCGATTAATCAAGTTCGTCGAGTATCGTTGGTTTGAGGTGTTTTATCAATTAATCGAGTAAGAAATCTGTAATCGAGTTTCGTCGGAATTTTCCGACACTATGATAACCAAAGTATAAAGTTAGCTGATCAGTAAATAATGCAAAAAAATCATAGCCAACTTGTTAAACTCATTCCCTTGTGTGTGATTGTCACTCATATCATTTCAAATTTTAATGGTCTAGACGAATTGCATAAGCACTAAGTAGTAATGTAAACGTTCAGATGAGCTTGATTTGTGAAGAAAATTAGTGACATGAAAACATGGCAGCACAGATAGGCCTCGCGATCGTAAGCCTTTGAAGGAAATTTTATATGAGACAATTTTAATCGAGTTTATACATCAAGGAAAAAAATAATCAATTTTAATCGATCATTGATTGGTTAGATAAAACTGATGATCGACCATGAAATTTTAACTGATTCCTAACACTATAGTAGACCTGAATTAAAATTTCTCTATGTAGAAAGGGGAAAAGGGGAAAATTAGATTTATGTGTAGAAAGGGGAAAAGTGAAGACATTTCATTGGTTTTGAGTAGACCTAAATGAAACATTTATATGTTGAACTTTATATTTTGAAATAAGTATTCTAAACTGTCCATGTGCACTTTTGCCTTTTGTATATTGTAGGTATGGTCTACAGGTAGTGTGGCGTATGTTCCTCTGTACTTTGTTGCCAGTGATGTCGTGGAGTACCACAGATTCCAACAAAATGCTCCGATGTTAAATGGACAAATACTCTCTCCAATACACTCGGTGTCTTGATACACAATTGGGTTGTTCATAAACCACAAAGTTTCTTGGAGATGTTAATTTGACTGTGGCAATCGTACTTAGTACGTGTGTATATGTGCAATGTAAGTTTCAAGTTACATATCCAAATGTTCCGAAAATTTATGCATATTGATTCAAAGGTAACTTGGATGAAAAATGTATCCATTCCCACCAAACTCATGGTGTAATATGTACTAGCTGACAATTATCTTCTAAAGTTGGTGTTAATGTATTGAATTTACATTTCAGTCATGATCTATATTATTAACTACAATATATTTGTAAGTTAAAGGATAGCACTATTCTTTATGATTGAATTGAAATTGACTATAAATTGGATATTGAAACATTCTGTAATATTATTAATATCATAATATATTATGTTGATTGTGAAATGAAATTTATTTCATTTAACTGCTTTTACGAAAGGTAATTGATCATGACTCTACTACATGGAATTATTGCATGAACTAAAAAGTGCTATTGTAGAGTGTGATAAATATTTATATCTTTGCATATAAAAGGATTATTTTCAAGGAGTATTTAAAACATACATAATGATAGAAAGGATCTTGCTATATTAATATTTCATTCATGTATTTGTCTATAGAGGGTATACATGTAATGTTGAGTACATGCATATTTATGTTACATTAGTGCTTGATATCAGCGAAGGAAGAATGTTATATATATACTCTTTTGAAGGGTGAATATGTTTGAAAAACGAAAACGAAATATTTTCAATGTTGAGTAAAATGTGATAAAAATTATGTATGACTTGAAAATTTCTTTAGAAACTGATCGCCTGGATATAACTTGAACTATTACCAAAGTGGACAACTAATACTCCTGCTGCACAAATTCAGCAATTACTCCATTAATAGGGGACATTGCAGAACCTTATATAGTTTACTCAACTCTCCTTTATGTCGGGGTTCTGTGTACCAAATTTTATCAAAATCTGTCAAGTTGTTTAAGAGGAGTTCGTGGACAAATTTGTGTCTACATACATACAGATGGACGGGTGGAGAATAGTGTAAATCATCAACTAACAATTTGCTTCATTTCTGTGTATCATTTAGTGCCTTATGGTCGGGGTAAGGCTGAAGATTTATTTAACACTTCATCTGTAGATAACCAATCAGTCTTGTATTCGTCATCACCGGTCTGTAAGTCCTTTAGCACTGTACAGTGTGAAAAGCAGTGCAATGTCTGAAACACTCAAAGTATCTTACTTTTATTGGTGTTTACCACCATTGTAAGCTTCCAATATAAAGATATTATAATAAACATCCATGTCTATAATCGGACAATATATCTATATCAGTCAACTTGCAGAGGCACATTTACAACTTGTGTCGAAATCATACCATCATGCTGAATGTTTTTTGATAATTCATTAATTTTGTACTTCTACTGTTAAATATCATAACACACATCACCCTGGATTACTTGCCTCCCCATGGCTCCTGTATTTGACATATGCTTTACAAATCATTCAAACCATCTAAATCGCCTACTAAAGTACTGTACCGTCTGCTTGCCCTTGTCATCTAGCAAGCAAACACTATTGATGTAAATTCAGAACCAGGTAACAACAGCACCAAGTACTTGTGTGGTACATGTGATAACACCGTTAACTGGAACCTTAGGGGTAACCAGTGTTGCCACATCAACTGCTAAAACGTCCATACTGAAATGTATGAGGAACTGAATATGGTGTTAGCTGGCACTGTATTACATGGATAGCTATCCAAGCTATTTTTTGTTTGATCTTCATGGCATGAGCACCTGCAACCACTTTCATACACTGCCTGGTCTTGGTGACATGGGTCCATCTGTGGTCTACATTAGCATGGTGTTGTTGCCCATACACCACTTCACATCTCTACTTGGTCTCAACTGTTTGGTGACAAAATATCCGGTATTTTAAAAGAAATATAGATTATATTTATATAGGAAAGAGCTACAATCATCCTTTCCAATGGAAAAGTTATGGTGAAAAAAATAGAGCAATTACATGAAATTTATGAGTATCGTGTTCCCTGATGGATATGTCCTGGGCACAATTGGTCTGTTTGTAGGTAGCGACAACGACGCCAAAATTACCGATAAAAAGCCGATAGGTGTATAACCATGACACGTTGAGTAGTGGAAATTAAGCTACCTTTCTAGATTAAAAACAAAAAAGAACTGTCGTCTAATTATTTTTTTTTCAAAATCACTCTCGCCATCACTTATATATCAACAGGCTGAGGGCACCGATTTATCAACCGACTCCGTTGAAAAAAGAAACCGACGCCAAAATAATTTCCAATGAAAAGTTTTGTATGCAGTGACCTCCAAACGTGTCAAAGAAGACCCTAATTTGAGTAAAAGAACAATAAAAGAATGGAAAAATATGGAGTCTGCAGAGATATCATATTTCCCCGACACTAGACATGGTTTATTTGGAAACTTTGTCATGTGGATCTTAAAAATTAAAGATGGTGCCAGGGTATATTAAAGAACATTTGACATCCGATGGGAATTTTGAGGTTTATTTGTTTGTTTGTTTGATTATTTTAACGTCCTATTAACAGGCAGGGTCATGTAAGGACTGCCTCCCATGTATGCAGTGTGTAGAGTGTATGAAGTGCGGGGCGCGTGTTTTGGGAGCCTATCAACACTCTGCCGATCTTATACGATGCAAAATACAAAATGTGTCTTCTTGTATAGTGGAACTGTTGCCCTTTTTATAGTGCTATATCACTGAAGTATGCTGCCGAAAACACCAAACAACACACTCCATTCGGTCACATTATACTGACAACGGGCGAACGAGTCGTACCACTCCCTGTATGCTGAATGCTAAGCAGCAGAAACTACCACTTTATAGTTTTGGTTTGTTTAGTTTTCCTATTAACAGCCATTCATGTAGGACGTGCCAGGTTTGTTGTGTGGAGGAAACGGAGTACCCGGAAAAAACACACCGGCCAGCGTCAGTACCTGCAACTGCCCCACATAGGATTCGAACCCGCATCCCAGAGGTGGAGGGCTTGTGTACTCCCTGTATGCTGAATGCTAAGCAGGAGCAGAAACTACCACTTTTATAGACTTTGGTGTGTCGGGGACAGAACCCAGAGTCTACCTCATATGGGTGAGCGAGCGCTCAACAAAAGGCCAAAAGTGAGGCGGTGTCAATGGAGATGTAAGGAAGAAGAGAAAATATCAAATCCTAAATTTAGTCGCCTTTTACGATCATGCAATAGGGGCAGCAGGTACTATTCTTACGCCCTACCTACAGTGTGCCCACACAGCTTGCGTACTATATTAAAGATTCGGCAACATGCAAATGAGCATGTCCACACTAATAGGTACCGATTGTGTGACATGGGCATTAACTTCAAATACCAGTTCAGGGTCAGTTTGATGCACAAGGAGAAAGAGAGGATAATATTGGCTATCAGAAAATGAAAAAGAAAAGATAAACAAGGACATAGTCATTCAAATCCCCCGCCAATGGAGAGCTAAATCAATTAATGCATTAATTCTATATGCTAGTAAGAGTATAGGGAAAGTATTTTAAAACCCAACTGCAATTAAGAATATATACAAAACATATTTATGTTTTTTTTTTAACAAAGTGAAACCAACTTTGAAAACATTTGCTTCTTTGAAAAATATCAGAATTGATCTTAGCTTTAATAAAGTTCAGCAGCTAACAGTGCTATTTTTGATTTGTTTTAAACAGCGACGAGTTAATAGGAATTAAGTGAATGTTCATAGTAATTGAGTTTGATATATCTGAGTTTTACTGCATGCATATTAAATAAAAAGTAAAGCATAATACAAAATTGGAAGTCCTACATAAAATGTGTCTATGAAGTTTCATGGAAATATCTCTGCTGGTTTTAGAGTTGTGCTCTGGAAACGATTCTTACACAAAAATCTGCCATTTTCAGCAATGTTTCCATGGTTACAGAAAAAAAGTACAAAAAGTGAAAACCTTAAAATAGCAAAAGGCACTACTAGACCATAAGACTAATGTGCCTATGGAGTTCCGTGCATATATCTCAACCGGTTTTCCAGTTATGCTGCGGAAACGAACCTGGTACAAAAATATGATATTTTCAGCAATGTTTCCATGGTTAAGGAAAAAGTGCAAAAAATGAAAACCTAAAAATAGCAAAAGGCACTACTAGACCATAAGACCAATGTGTGTATGAAGTTTCGTAGAAATATCTCTACTGGTTTTAGAGTTATGTTTCGGAAACCATTCGTATGGACGGAAGGAACCCATTTGTATGTCCCCCGCCAACTTCGTTGGGCGGGGGATAATTAAAGCACGATTGTTGAAAAATAGTCGAATACAAGAGATCCTGGCGCCCACCAAAGAATGATCTATATCTGACAAAGGAAAGATGGATCTTTTCTCTACTTTTTAAATTCTCAAACATACTACATATAAAATTTGAGACAGATCGCTTCAGTACCTTTTGAGAAATAGCGGTAACAAACTTCAACTATCGAAATCCAAGATGACTCCTTGGCGGCCATCTTGTTGATCAATCGGTCCCAAATCACAATATGCACAACTAGGGCCCTAGGGGAACCTACATGTGAAATTTGAGACAGATCCCTTCAGTACTTTCTGAGAAATAGCGATTACAAACTTTGAATAACAAAATCCAAGATGGCTGCCTGGTGCCATCTTGTTAACCGATCGGTCCCAAAATGCAATATGCACAACTAGGTCCCTAGGGGAACCTACATATGAAATTTGAGACTGATACATGAGATAGCCATAACAACTTAACTATCGAAATCCAAGATGGCGCCTGGCGCCATGTCTACATTGTTACACCAGATTGGTGAGAAATAGCCATAACAAACTTTAACTATCGAAATCCAAGATGGCGGCCTGGCAGCCATCTTGTTTCACCAATTGGTCCAAAAATGCAATATGCACAACAAGGGCCCTAGGGGAACCTACATATTAAATTTGAGAAAGATCCCTTCAGCACTTTTTGAGAAATGGGGATATCAAACCTTAACTATCAAAATCCAAGATGGCCGCCTGGCGGCCATCTTGTTTTTTTCTATCAGCCTCAAAATCTGTATGGCACAACTAGGGACCAAGGGTAACCTCCATGTGAAGTTTTGACAAAATTCCTTCAGTAGTTCTCAAGAAAGAAATATTGATAACAAACTTCAACTGCCAAAATCAAAGATGGCTGCCTGGCGGCCATCTTGTTTTTTCCGATCAGCCTCAAAATCTGTATGGCACAACTAGGGACCAAGGGTAACCTCCATGTGAAGTTTGAACAAAACCCCTTCAGTAGTTCTCAAGAAATATCGATAACAAACTTCAACTGCCAAAATCAAAAGATGGCTGCCTGGCGGCCATCTTGTTTTTCCGATCAGCCTCAAAATCTGTATGGCACAAATATGGACCAAGGGGACCCTCCATGTGAAGTTTGAACAAAATCCCTGCAGCAGTTTTAGAAATAGTGATAACAAACAAAATCCCTGCAGCAATAGAAATAGTGATAACAAGCATTGTTTACGGACGGACGACGGACCACGGACGCAGGGCGATTTGAATAGCCCACCATCGATGATGGATCAGATGGTGGGCTAAAATGTCGTCCAGTAAATTTCCCGAACGCGATCTTTACATTGTATAAACCTTCATTATTGCAATTAAAATGATCAACAATTGCAATAAGGCGTTGTTTCATGTTCAGTTTGTACTTTTTTTTCAATACTATAATCAATGTTCAATTCTTTGCACTGATACTAGAACATAAATGACACATTTCACATGTCTGGAGAAGTATAGAAATTATAGGATACTTGCACATTTTTTGTGCTCCTCCATACATGAATAATTTCAACAAATTTCTTTTAATACTAAAGTACATTACTTATACTGATTAATATATCTTTTGTAGCTGTATTGCATGGAAAACAATGTAATCAAAGTCGTTATGTTTTCTTGGACGTGCTTGTTGACAAGTTCCCAGACGTGGTGTTATTGGACGTGATTTTTGACGATATTGACGTGATTTTGGATAAACAGACCGACAGACACCAACAAAACAATTCATCATTTATTACAATAGAAGAATTAGTCATTCATATTGTATATGAAACACATTGGATTTCATTTTATTTAAAATGTCTCATGTAATAACCGAGAAATTCTTTGTTTCATATGAAACCGATAATCTTAATTGGTACATGTATAGCTACTACCTAGCCCTCGGGCCCTCGATATTATCTGATTTGTTTGTTTGTTTGATTAATTAACGTCCTATTAATAGCTATGGTCACATAGGGACGGCCTCCCATGTATGCGATGTGTTGCGTGTATGTTTATTAACAAATGAACAATATCATGTAATACTTTTGAAGAACACACCACCAGAAAAGCCACTCTTATAGCTCTTTATACTTGTAAATAGATTTCAATCATCTATACATATTATATATAAATGTTTTCTGAAATCAAGCTCACTGCACATGCATTGTGTATATAATCCTTGCATACATTAAAACTGGATGACCTGAGCAAGCTGATTTAAAAATAATTTATAAGTACAAGGTCTATCAAAGTATTGTGAAGAGTCATCACAATAAATACTCTTATAAATAAATACAGGTATACTAACTATTCTTGTGACTGGCATATATACTTTGAATCAATTTTGTACCTCACATTATAACAACTCTGTACTATAGGCATATAATTATTAGAAGAGTAAGACTTTGATGATAATGTAAAGAATTATCATTGTTATTGTTCACATTCATGGCAATATCAAAATAATATAAAAGTATTGAGTTTATAGCACTGTATCAGCCCTGCAGGTAGGGCGTTAGAATTGTACCTACTGCTCCTATTGCATGATCGTAAAAGGCGACTAAATTTAGAATATCATCTTTTCTCTTCTTCCTAACTAACTTGTCCTTCCTAATGCCTCCTTTGGCACCGCCTCACTTTTAGCATTGAGTTGAGCGTTCGCCCCTGTGACGAAGACTCTGGGTTCTGTCCCCTGGCCGAGACACACCAAAGTCTATAAAAGTGGTAGTTTCTGCTCCTGCTTAGCGCTCAGCATACCGGGAGTGGGGCGACTGGTTCGCCCGTTGTCAGTATAATGTGACTGGGTGGGGTGTGTTGCTTGGTGTCTTCGGCGGCATGCTTCAGTGATATAGTACTATAAAATCAATCTGATTAAAATACAAATCCTTATTATCACTACGTTTGATAGGAGGATCTGAGAAAATTCCATTAGGGGTCATGTCCAGGTGACCTTTGAAATTGGCCAATCAAATTGCTACTTGCAATTTTCAAACAATTTCGTCCCCTGAAATTCACTGTCAAAATTATTTTGGTTTACGGAGTCATCTCGCCCAAATAGCACAACAAAGCTTATTGTGTATGTTTACTGCGACGAAATATCGTTTTCAATTGATGTAGCAAGGTGTAGAAAGGATTTGAAATGAATTCCACGTGGTATAAAGGTCATCTGGACGTGACCAGTGATGAAAGTTACATGACTAAAGAGACTGAATGCTGTATTCCGGAATCGGCGTATTAGATGCGTCGCCTGTTCCAATTTGTCGACAAACCCTGAAAATATATTTTTTAAAAATTATAAAAGTATATGTATTGGATATAATTATTTATACTTTTGTTTATTCAGTTTTGTGTATCCCCCGCCCAACGCAAACAAATGGGTTCCGTCCGTCCGTCCGTCCGTACGAATGGTTTCCGGAGCATAACTCTAAAACCAGTAGAGATATTTCCACGAAACTTCATACACACATTGGTCTTATGGTCTAGTAGTGCCTTTTGCTATTTTTAGGTTTTCATATTTTACATTTTTTCCGTAACCATGGAAACATTGCTGAAAATATCATATTTTTGTACCAGGTTCGTTTCCGGAGCATAACTCTAAAACCAGAAGAGATATTTCCACGAAACTTCATAGACACATTGGTCTTATGGTCTAGTAGTGCCTTTTGCTATTTTAAGGTTTTCACTTTTTGTACTTTTTTCTGTTACCATGGAAACATTGCTGAAAATGGCAGATTTTTGTGTAAGAATCGTTTCCGGAGCACAACTCTAAAACCAGCAGAGATATTTCCATGAAACTTCATAAACACATTGTTCTTATGGTCTAGTAGTGTTGGCCCTGCAGGTAGGGCGTTAGAATTGTACCTGCTGCCCCTATTGCATAATCGTAAAAGGCGACTAAATTTAGGATCTTATCTTTTCTCTTCTTCCTAACTGACTTTATCTTTCCTAATGCCTTCCTTGGCATCGCCTCACTTTTGGCCTTGAGTTGAGCGTTCGCCCCTGTGAGGAAGGCTCTGGGTTCTGTCCCCTGGCCGAGACACACTAAAGTCTATAAAAGTGGTAGTTTCTGCTCCTGCTTAGCGCTCAGCATACAGGGAGTGGGACGACTGGTTCGCCCGTTGTCAGTATAATGTGACCGGGTGGGGTGTGTTGCTTGGTGTCTTCGGCAGCATGCTTCAGTGATATAGCACTATAAAAAGGGCAATAGTTCCACTATACAAGAAGACACAACACGAATATACCGCAGTCTCCCAACACACGCACCTCGCACAACATACACGCAACACTACGCATACATGGGAGGCCGTCCTTACATGACCATAGCTGTTAATAGGACGTTAATAAATCAAACAAAGTCTAGTAGTGTCTTTTGCTATTTTTAGGTTTTCATTTTTTGCACTTTTTCCTTAACCATGGAAACATTGCTAAAAATATTATATTTTTGTACCAGGTTCGTTTCCGCAGCATAATTGGAAAAACCGGTTGAGATATATGCACGGAACTCCATAGGCACATTAGTCTTATGGTCTAGTAGTGCCTTATGCTATTTTAAGGTTTTCACTTTTTGTACTTTTTTCTGTAACCATGGAAACATTGCTGAAAATGGCAGATTTTTGTGTAAGAATCTTTTCCGGAGCACAACTCTAAAACCAGCAGAGATATTTCCATGAAACTTCATAGACACATTGTTCTTATGGTCTAGTAGTGTTTTTTGCTATTTTTAGTTTTCCACTTTTTGTGCTTTTTTTCTGTAACCATAGAAACATTGCTGAAAATATGTTTTTGTAGCAGGTTCATTTCCGGAACATAACTCTAAAACCAGCAGAGATATTTGCACGAAACTTCATAGACAAATTCTTTTTATGGTCTAGTAGTACCTTTTTAGGTTTTTATTTTTTTGCACTTTTTCCGTTACCATGGAAACATTGCTGAAAATAACATGGTAAATGATAAATGTTACTTTGCAAAACTCCACCTATCTTTGTGTATATAGTCTAATATAAATGTCAACCTGATTCAACAATTGCAGCCCCGCTCTACTTGAATTATACTCCATCTTTCTTTAGCTCAACTTCCTTTTTCCTGTTTTTTTTCCATACACATAAGTCTCCACAATCACACTTCAGCTTTGATATCTCCATTGGCGGGGGATCTGAATGACTATGTCCTTGTTATTATTGAAAACATATACATGTATAGTTTAAATATTATATTGTTATCAGTTTATCTCACCATTGAACAAGTAAAGCATCCGTCGTCCCATCATACGAATGTCCGGTGGAGGCAGGATCGAGACCACATCCTCTGGAAACAGTGTATGTTTTGTTGTCTGCAAGGCCCAACCAGAGTTTTTCCTAAGAAACAAAAACACTCATGGCCAACTTTCAACCTACGCCAGATATCAAGAAAATGGATTAGATGAATACTTTTAAATTTGGTTTCCAATTTTGTTAGACTCCATACAAAAACAGACTCACACGACCATACAATTTTAACTCATTGCAATTCTATGATATTCCATAAGCAATAAGAAATCAACACCCTGCGAAGCATATCAATCAAGCTTCAAAATACAGCATATCCTGCTTTTGTTTTTTCAGTATGTAGCTATTGGTTGAGCACTCCTTTCATGTTTTAGCTTCAATAAGTTACTTTGTAGTTCAGAGTAAAATGTTACAATACACATCAACCTAAAATGTTGAAAGTACGAAGGTTATAAACCCCCCCCCCCCCAAAAAAAACCCCCCACTTCGGAGTGATTTCCAACTCGTTATTGATATTATTTGATTGTTGATGTTGATGGTTCGCAGAACTTTAAAAGTTAAAATAAAAAAAGAAAATGAAACAATCTTGAAACTGAACTACAACAAGTGTTAATGTTAAAATTCCATATCAAACTTGGAAATGTTAGTCAAACAAAATGCGCTCTTTACTGATTGTTTGTTTGTTTGATTAATTTTCGTCCTATTTACAGCTATGGTCATGTAAGGACTGCTTGCGTGTATGCGAGGTGCGTGTTTAGGGAGACTGCGGTATATTCATGTTGTGTCTCTTGTATAGTGGAACTGTATTCTTCCTAACGACCCCTTGATATATTTCATTAGCTTTTTTTTTTTTTTTTTTTTTTTTTTGTCAGGGTCATGCTTTGTAGCCCATTATCCCAGCATATGCTAATGCCCAATACAGTCTCTAGAACTCTTTGGTATTAAGTTGAAGTTGGCTAATTGATTGCATCTATTATAGGTTCGCTTTATACTGTCACTTTAAAATATCTTTAAAGTTGCTCGACTCCTTTGAAAAATTATGCGCAATGTGATGGCATATGCTGTTCAAGTAAGGGAAGTCTATCCACCAAATCCTTTGAATGATGGTAAAATATTCAAATCTGAAAGATTAAGTTGTACACATGAAAAATTATTCACAATTACGTAAAGCATACTTATGCAAGACCATGCCACTCAGCAATGTCAGTAGACAGAATGCAATGAGGCGTAATGTAGTATACATGTATATCGATAAAACGAAAGCAACTTCCACACTACATTTCATGCTTTGGCATATCGAAATATTGAAAACATAAGCAGACTGGGTTTTAAAAAGATGTAGAAATTACTAAAAAGTGCATGTTCATAATTATGAAACAGCACAACACAATAACCTGATGCCAAATATGAAATACCGTCTTCTCACTTCTCAGTGTTGAGTAAATTGAAAAGTCGAATTACTAATTGATGTCGATAAATAAGATGCAGATTACCTTCAGGTTTCAACATCATCCATACTTGGGAAGAATGCCTCCACAGGAATAAGTCTGACATCATCTGCAGTAGGCCGTGTCTGGTCGTATTGCCAACAGGGTATCCTGTTTACAGCAGCAAATGCATGGACCATGTTCAGCATCATATTCTACTTCTCTCTGGTGCAATATCTGGCACTTGTCTTTTGATTTACATTGGCAAAGACAATACTAAAGCCCGTTTTTTTAATGTAACCTGACCGGATGGGGTGTGTTGCTTGGTGTTTTCGGCGCAATGTGATGGTATATGCTGTTCAAGTAAGGGAAGTCTTTCCACCAAATCCTTTGAATGATTAAGTTGTACACATGAACAATTATTAACAATTACGAAAAGCATACTTATGCAAGACCATGCCACTCAGCAATGTCAGTAGACAGAATGCAATGAGGCGTAATGTAGTATACATGTATATCGATATACCTGCTGCCCCTATTGCATGATCGTAAAAGGCGACTAAATTTAGGATCTTATCTTTTCTATTCTTCCTAACTGACTTTATCCTTCCTAATGCCTCCCTTGGCACCGCCTCACTTTTGGCCCTGAGTTGAGCGTTCGCCCCTGTGAGGAAGGCTCTGGGTTCTGTCCCCTGGCCGAGACACACCAAAGTCTGTAAAAGTGGTAGTTTCTGCTCCTGCTTAGCGCTCAGCAAAAAGGGAGTGGGACGACTGGTTCGCCCGTTGTCAGTATAACGTGACCGGGTGGGGTGTGTTGCTTGGTGTCTTCGGCGGCATGCTTCAGTGATATAGCACTATAAAAAGGGCAACAGTTCCACTATACAAGAAGACACAACATGAATATACCGCAGTCTCCCGAAACACGCACCTCGCACAACATACACGCAACACACCGCATACATGGGAGGCCGTCCTTACATGACCATAGCTGTTAATAGGACGTTAATTAATCAAACAAACAAACAAACAAAATTTTACTGAGGACTCGTAATGTAGTATACATGTATATCGATAAAACGAAAGCAACTTCCACACTACATTTCATGCTTTGGCATATCGAAATATTGAAAACATAAGCAGACTGGGTTTTAAAAAGATGTAGAAATTACTAAAAAGTGCATGTTCATAATTATGAAACAGCACAACACAATAACCTGATGCCAAATATGAAATACCGTCTTCTCACTTCTCAGTGTTGAGTAAATTGAAAAGTCGAATTACTAATTGATGTCGGTAAATAAGATACAGATTACCTTCAGGTTTCAACATCATCCATACTTGGGAAGAATGCCTCCACAGGAATAAGTCTGACATCATCTGCAGTAGGCCGTGTCTGGTCGTATTGCCAACAGGGTATCCTGTTTACAGCGGCAAATGCATGGACCATGTTCAGCATCATATTCTACTTCTCTCTGGTGCAATATCTGGCACTTGTCTTTTGATTTACATTGGCAAAGATAATACTAAAGCCCGTTTTTTAATGTAACCTGACCGGGTGGGGTGTGTTGCTTGGTGTTTTCGGCGCAATGTGATGGCATATGCTGTTCAAGTAAGGGAAGTCTTTCCACCAAATCCTTTGAATGATTAAGTTGTACACATGAAAAATTATTAACAATTACGTAAAGCATACTTATGCAAGACCATGCCACTCAGCAGGGTATCCAGTTTACAGCGGCAACTGCATGGACCATGTTCAGCATCATATTCTACTTCTCTCTGGTGCAATATCTGGCACTTTGCTTTTGATTTACATTGGCAAAGACAACACTATAGCCTGTTTTTTAGGTCACCTGAGACGAAGTCTCAAGTGACCTATTCTAATCGCCTTTTGTCCGTCGTCGTGCGTCGTCCGTCGTATGTCCGTAAACAATTTACATTTTCGACTTCTTCTCCAAAACTGCTGAAGCAATTTCAATGAAATTTTGCACAAACCTTCTTAGGTATAAGGCCAATCAAAATTGTGAATTATATGGTCCCCACCCCTCAGGGGGCTGTAAGAGGGGCCAAAAGGGGTAAAATTGAGTAAAATTTCAAAAATCTTCTCTACTCACAGATGTGGTAGAATCAAATACTTTTCATAAATAGAAAGGTCTTAAGGTCCTTTACAAAAATTGTGAATTATATGACCCTGGGGTCTCTAGTTTCCCCCTGGGGAGGGGGTTAAGTTTACTATAGTTTATATAGGGAAAACACAATTTTGCGCATTATTTGGTCATTTGTAATAGGAAATGAGTCAAATGTTGTCAGAATAATCAGTATGAGAAGGCCATTTAATCCTATTAACAAATTTTCAATGACTGACCTCCAGGGGCCTTAGGGGCGGGGTCAAAATGGGTCAAATAGGCTAAAATTTCAAAAATCTTCTTCTGAAATTCTGGAAATGGTAGAATCAAATACTTTTAATAAATAGAAAGGTCTTAAGGTCCTTTACAAAAATTGTGAATTATATGACCCTGGGGTCTCTAGGTTCCTCCCTGGGGAGGGGGTCAAGTTTACTATAGTTTATATAGGGAAAACACATTTATGAGCATGTTTTGCTCAATTTTCATTGGAAACGAGTCAAACTTGGTTAGAATTATTAGCCTGAGATAGCATTTTAATATCATATCCACATTGGTCCAGGCCGACCCCCTGGGGGCAGAGGGGCGGGGCTAAAAAAAGGGTCAAATAGGCTAAAACTTCAAAAATCTTCTTCTGAAATTCTGGAAATGGTAGAATCAAATACTTTTCATAAATAGAAAGGTCTTAAGGTCCTTTACAAAAATTGTGAATTATATGACCCTGGGGTCTCTAGTTTCCCCCTGGGGAGGGGGTCAAGTTTACTATAGTTTATATAGGGAAAACACATTTATGAGCAATTTTTGCTCAATTTTCATTGGAAACGAGTCAAACTTGGTTAGAATTATTAGCCTGAGATAGCATTTTAATATCATATCCATATTGGTCCAGGCCGACCCCCTGGGGGCAGAGAGGTGGGGCCAAAAAAGGTCAAATAGGCTAAAACTTCAAAAATATTCTTTTAAAATTCTGGAAATGGTATAATCAAATACACTTTATAGATGAAAAGTTTTTAAAGTTTGTTTATAAAAATTGTAAATTATATGACCCTGGGGTCTCCTGTTTCCCCTTGGGGAGGGGGTCAAGTTTACTATAGTTTATATAGGAAAAACACATTAATGAACATTTTTTGCTCAATTTTCATAGGAAATGAGTCAAACTTGGTTAGAATTATTAGCCTGAGATAGCATTTAAATATCATATCCACATTGGTCCTGGCCGACCCCCTGGGGGCAGAGGGGCGGGGCTAAAAAAGGGTAAAAATGATTAAAATTTCAAAAAATACCTCTAAGTTCACAGGTCTGATGGAAGCAAATACTCTTCATAGTCTAAAAAGTCAAATTTATAAATCACTGACCAACTTCAAGGCCCAGCATATGGTGTTTATATGTCTTTAATTTGTTTCATTATTTGTTTCATTATATATTCTAACTCAGGTGACCGTTAAGGCCCATGGGCCTCTTGTTTAATGTATCCTGACCGGATGGGATGTGTTGCTTGGTGTCTTCGGCGGCATGCTTCAGTGATATAGCACTATAACAAGAACAATCGTTCCACTATACAAGAAAACACAACACGAACATACCGCAGTCTCCCAAAACACACACCTCACACTGCATACATGGGAGGCCGTCCTTATATGACCCTGGTTGTTAATAGGACGTTAAAATAATCAAACAAACAAACAAAAGCCTGTTTTTCTGATTCTTGTTCAAGAATATCGTCATCTATGTATAATATACATGTAAATACATACAATCCAGATTTATACATTTCATAGTTTGATTTCATGACAGAATTTGTAAATTATTCTTGCCATTACAATATTTTAAGCAGAATTTGTTATTCATATCTCCTTATTGGAAATTGTGAACCACATTGGAACCAATTTTGTCTAAATTACATAAATAAATACATCAATCGTAGAGAATGTATTGTACATCATTGAAATTTTGTTTGTCAATTTTTTCTATGCATGTGTCTACAATTTTTTTTTCTTGTTTGTTGGATATGGTCTCTTCAAAGAAAGAGATAATAAATAATATATTTATGATTATATAGTTATGAAAACAGACATATCTATTATACATAGGACATAAAAATATTTTTCAAAACAACGATAGATGCGATATAATAGTAAGATTGTATCCATGTATCAGGGGGCCGCGGTGGCAGTGGTTAAGATGTTTAAACAAATTAAAACAAGCCCTCCACCTCAGTTCGAATCCCATGTTGGGCAGTTGCCAGGTATTGACTGCTGGTTTGTGATTTTTCTCCAGGTACTCCGGCTTTCCTCCACCACCAAACCTGGCACATCCATACATGACCCTGGCTGTTAATAGGACATTAACCCAATTAAACTCAAACACAACGTTGGGCAATTTGTTTGTTTAATTAACGTCCTATTCACAGCTATGGTAATGTAAGGACGGCCTCCCATGTACGCTGTTTGTTGCGTGTATGTTGTGAGAGGTGCGTGTTTCGGGAGACTGTGGTATATTCATGTAGTGTCTATTGTCCCTTTTATAGTGCTATATCACTGAAGCATGCCGACAGAGACTATAAGCAACACATCCCACTCGGTCACATTATACTGACAACGGGCGATTTTCTTTGTCTGTTTGATTCAATTAACGTCCTATTAACAGCTATGGTCATGCAAGGACGGCCTCCCATGTATGTGGTGTGTTGCGTGTATGTTGTGCGAGGTGCGTGTACTGGGAGACTGCGGTATATTCATGTTCTGTCTTCTTGTATAGTGGAACTTTTGCCCTTTTTTATAGTGCTATATCACTGAAGCATGCCGCCGAAGACACCAAGCAACACACACCCCACCCGGTCACATTATACTGACAACGGGCGAACCAGTCGTCCCACTCCCTTTTTGCTGAGCGCTATGCAGGAGCAGAAACTACCACTTTTACAGACTTTGGTGTGTCTCGGCCAGGGGACAGAACCCAGAGCCTTCCTCACAGGGGCGAACGCTCAACTCAAGGCCAAAAACGAGGCGGTGCCAAGGGAGGCATTAGGAAACATAATGTAAGTAAGGAGGAAGAGAGAAAAGATAAGATCAGGGAGTGGGACGACTGGTTCGCCCGTTGTCACTATAATGTGACCGGGTGGGGTGTATTGCTTGGTGTCTTCGGCGGCATGCTTCAGTGATATAGCACTATAAAAAGGCAACGGTTCCACTATACAAGAAGACACAACATGTATATACAGCAGTCTCCTAAAGCACGCACCTGGCACAACATACACACAACACACCGCATACATGGGAGGCCTTCCTTACACAATCAAAGCTGTTAACAGGACGTTAATGAATCAAACAAACAATGTAAACATGTCAGCAGTTTCTAAAGTTTCAGTAGACAATAGAGTGAAAATCTTTAGTACAACACTAGCAGGTAATAATTTTTTTTTAAAAGTAGGAATTAAAAAAGGTCAGTGCCATAGTAGATAATGGAGCAAGCATTTCATGACTAACGAATGCGTTCATCAAACAAGGATACCCAGGAGCAAAACTTGAGCCTTGTTCCTTAAAAACAGATAGAGGTGTATGAGGGGAATGTCATACAGTATTAGGTCAAGAAGAACTTCCTATCAAAATTGATGGTTTGAACTTGTATCAAAACTTTTATTCTTGAAAGATTACATTCAACAATAATTATGGGCATAGATCTTGTAAAGGATCAACAAGCTAACATAGATTTTTCAAGCAATACAGTGATTCTTAAAAATGGTTTTGCAAAAGTATGATTAGTTCCGTGACAGAGGACATACTTTTTCTTCTGTCAAGATTAAATAACATCCTGGACACAATAGGGGACTCAAAAGTTGAATGTTTTATAGATCTCGCAAGTGGATTTATGCTGATACTATTACATCAAGAAATAAAGCAAAAGTTAGCCTTTGTGACTCATCAAGGAGTATTATCATTTTAATCGCCTGTCATTTCATGCAAATGTCATTTCAAGCTTTAATGAATAGAGTCAATTTGAAATCAAATCAGATTTAGTGTACATCAATGATATTTTAGTTTATAGCAGAACATTCAGATTTGATATTTACAACCTTAGCAGAGCCCAAACTGACCTTAAAACCGACGAAATGTAACTGGGCAGTAAAACAGGTTAGGTATTTCGACCACATACTCTCAAAAGATGGATGGAGTCATTGTTGATCCAGAGAAAATTAGCGCAGTGGCAGATTTTCCGGTGCCAAAAATCACACAACGGATAAGAAAATTCCTAGGATTGTGTAACTATTATCGTGCGTTTGTAAGGGGTTACGCCAAAATTGTCTAGCCTCTTAATGAACTGCATAAGAAAGATCTCAAGTTTGTTTGGACCAAAGACTGTAACAGCGCATTGAAGCCTTGAAGACATGTCTGACAACAGCTCAAATTTAGGCCATTGGTTATCTCAACAGATGCTTCAGACTTTGTCATTGGATACGTGCTTGGACAAATTAATGGCGAGGGAAAGCGCGAGCATGCTGTAGCTTATAGAGACAGGTCGCTACATGCAGATGAGAGACGATGGAACATCAATGAAAAAGAGGGGCTTGCTTTGATAGAAGCTATCAATGCACTTAGGTCGTATTTGGAAGGAGCAATCAAAATAACTAAAAGCTGAACAGCAAAGTAGCACGAATGGCTCTACAATTACAATGATAGTGATTACACCAATAAAAGCCAAACATTTTCAGACATGTCTACAACTCAAGTCATTTGGAAGTTCAAATGCTTCTTCTTGAATCTGTATTAAACTGTGCGTGTGTCGCGGTGTTTAAATTCACCATATATATAATATGTATTATATATAGTGTTTTAACTACATGCGCCTGCAGGTAGGGCGTTAGAATTGTACCTGCTGCCCCTATTGCATGATCGTAAAAGGCGACTAAATTTAGGATCTTATCTTTTCTCTTCTTACTAACTGACTTTAATCTTTCCTAAAGCCTCCCTTGGCAACGCCTCACTTTTGGCCTTGGGTTGAGCGTTCGCCCCTGTGAGGAAGGCTCTGGGTCCTGTCCCCTGGCCGAGACACACCAAAGTCTATAAAAGTGGTAGTTTCTGCTCCTGCTTAGCGCTCAGCATAAAGGGAGTGGGACGACTGGTTCGCCCGTTGTCAGTATAATGTGACCGGGTGGGGTGTGTTGCTTGGTGTCTTCGGCGGCATGCTTCAGTGATATAGCACTATAAAAAGGGCAACAGTTCCACTATACAAGAAGACATAACATGAATATACCGCAGTCTCTCAAAACACGCACCTCGCACAACATTCACGCAACACACCGCATACATGGGAGGCCGTCCTTACATGACCATAGCTGTTAATAGGACGTTAATTAATCAAACAAACAAACAAACAAACAAGCAAAGTAATGTAGGGAGTGGGACGACTGGTTCGCCCGTTGCCAGTATAATGTGACCGGGTGGGGTGTGTTGCTTGGTGTCTTCGGCGGCATGCTTCAGTGATATAGCACTTTAAAAAGGGCAACAGTTCCACTATACAAGAAGGCACAACATGAATATACCGCAGTCTCCCGAAACACGCACCTCGCACAACATACACGCAACGCACCTCATACATGGGAGGCCGTCCTTACATGACCATAGCTGTTAATAGGACGTTAATCAAACAAACAAACAAACAAACAAACAAACATGCGCTGTGAATTTCCATGTCCCTGTGTCATGTAATGTCCTGTACGTGTAAATCTGTGTGTATGTAAGTTATGATGACATATGAGGCGAGTGAATCAAACAAACAAACAACTCAATAAATGAATGGGCTAAAAATGGCAAATTAATTTTAATGCTAATAAAACAGTAGGTCTTAATGTTACAAGAAGGAACCTAATCTTGTTTGTTTGATTATTTAACGTTCTATTAACAGCTATGGTCATGTAAGGACGGCCTCCCATGTATGCTGTGTGTTGCGTGTATGTTGTGAGAGGTGCGTGTTTTGGGAGACTGCGGTATATTCATGTAGTTTCTTCTTGTATAGTAGAACCTTTGCCCTTTTTATAGTGCTATATCACTGAGGCATGCCACGGAAGACACCAAGCAACACATCCCACCCGGTCACATTATACTGACATCGGGCTAACCAGTCGTCCCACTCCCTGACTTGGGTGCGTCTCGGCCAGGGGACAGAACATAGAGCCTTCCTCACAGGGGCGAACGCTCAACTCAAGGCCAAAAGTGAGGCAGTGCCAAGGGAGGCATAAGGAAACATAGTCAGTTAGGAAGAGGAGAAAAGATAATATCCTAAATTTAGTCGCCCTAAATGGGGCAGCAGGTACAATTCTAACGCCCTACCTGCAGGGCAGCACCTAAGAAAAAGATCATGTCAACAATCAAACGGCGGCGAGATTCTGAATGTCTCAGAAATTCAGTGAAAAACAAAAAGGTACTGTGTATTTTCCAATTTACTGACACTGAAAATAGTGAACTTCAAAACGATTTCCGGAAAGATTTATTACAGCAACTAGAAATGTTCTTTACTATCAAAACTTACCAACACGACATTAACAGAAAAGTGATTAAAATTACAAAGGGCAAACAAAATTATAGAAGAGGAATGTGCGCGCGCCAGGAATTTGAATATCAACAACTATGTGTCTCAAATTAAGGAACTAGAAAAAGCATTGAACAGAAAGAAACTAATGAAAGGCAAAGACGAAACAATCAGTACGCTAGAATTTCAGAAAAGGACGAAGAACTAAAACAGAGACAAAATATCATCACAAACCTCCAAAATCAACTGTTTTTACAGCGTTCCAAATACTACCAGACCAAATACTTTTCCCGGACAACAAAATAATTCACGACGTCAACGACCACACATTTCTAGTGAACATCGAATCTATAATTTCAAACCAAACAGTGGATAATTTTATTAAGACGCAAGACCCATCTTTCCCGGAGTGAAAGGAAATTATCACAAAGAATTTTGTGATAAACTTTAAGTCCTTAATATGTGAATAGTTGCTAAAGTTTTAACGTCCAATTATCAAAATTACTATATGTATATTTCAAAAAGAATTTGACATTCCATAGGCTTGGTTATATTTGCTCTATGTATATCTTTTTTGACATTTGAGATAAAAACTCGTGTGTGATAATTGTGTATATCCTCTGGCAGTTTACTTCAATACCTCTAATGAAAGATTTTATGTTTCATTCTATTACGTAACCGTGTTAAGTTTTCGTGTATTAATTATGTGACCGGGAGGGGTGTGTTGCTTGGTGTCTTCGGCGGCACGATATTACAGAAGAGATGCATCCAGTTGAGCCCAAGCCCCAAAATCAAGAACAGGAAAAAAACTTAAGAGTTTTGAACCAACCAAGAAAGTATGAAATTAAATGTGCTGTTCATTCATTACAATTTTCTGATTTTCCTTTTGTTCCACAAATATTTGGGCATAAAAAACTCCATTTGGATGTAGAAAAGGGGAATCAGTAACCACATTTTTTCGAAGACTATTTTATAGTGCAGCTGCAACATTTTTTTCTCGTAAATTGCAAAACCACTTTAACCATGAAACAACATTTCATTTTGAATTGCCTTAAAGATTCCAATATAATGAATATTCGTCACTGTCACGGTATGATATCCAAACTTATAACAGACCCATATTGGATTAAATATGAAAGGAGCGCCGGGAATGACATCAGTTTAGAGTCGAATGGTGGCAATTATCAAGGAAGGAGCCAACAATCCAAAATTATTCTTCCAAAACAACATCGGTCTTTTTCCAGCACCTACTCGAAATGATCAAATTTCAAACAATTTATTTTGTTCAGATATATCTCCAAATTTATGTTACATCTTCACACGCCTAAATCCCACACTACACACCAAATCATAACATCATGTTGGTTTTTATAGACGTTTTAGGCAAACGGTAATTCAACACATTACAAATGAAAGACTCATGGAAAAACTTAACAAAAAACTGAAATCTGCTCTTATATCTACTGTAAGCTTGGAAAGCTCTATTGTGCCCTGCGTAATAATTGTATCTGCTGCTTCTATATCAAGATCGTAAAATGCGACTAAATTCAATATCTTATCTTTTGTTACTTTCTTCTTTCTAACGTCTCCTTCGACACCACCTCACTTTTGACTTTTGGTTGAGCGCTCGGCCCTGTGAGGAAGGCTCTGGGCTCTGCCCCCTGGCCGAGACACCATATTCTTTAATTTGTTGGCTGTTTGTTCGATTAATTGACGTCCTATTACCAGTCAGGGTCATGTAAGGACGGAATTTCATGTATGTAATGTGTAGTGTGTATGAAGTGTGTGTTTTTGGAGGCTGTGGTATATTCGTGTTGTGTCTTGTATAGTAGCCGAACTGTTGCCCATTTTATAGTGCTATATCACTGAAGCATGCCGTCAAAGATTGTTTTATTAATTAAGATCATAGTAACAGCCAGGGACATGTAAGGACGACACCCATGTATGCGGTGTGTTGCGTGTAATGTGTGCGATGTACGTGTTTTCGGAGACTGCGGTATATTCGTGTTGTCTTCTGTTGCTCTTTTTAAAGTGCTATGCTGCCGAAGACACCAAGCAACACACCCCATACCGTCACATTTTACTGATAACGGGCGACCCAATCCCAAAAAAGCAGAAACTACCACTTTTATACACCTTTGATGTGTCTCGGTCAGGGGACAGAACCCAGAGCCTTCCTCACAGTGGTGAGCGTTCAACCAAAGGCTAAAAGTGAGATGGTGTCAAGGGAGACGTTAGGAAGAAAGAAAAGATAACATTATAAATTTAGTCGCCTTTTACGAACATGCAGTAGGGGCAGCAGGTACAATTCTAACGCCCTACCTGCCGCCAAATCTCAACCCGGTCACATTATACTGACAACGGAACAAACATACATGTACAATGTTTTTCGTTGTGTGGATGTATGTATATTTGGGAGGCTGCAGTATGTTGGTGCTTTATCCTTGAAGTAGTTGACTTTTGCATTTGCACTTTTTATACTGTTATCTCATAGGAACTTTGCATGCAGCCTTGGTATTACCGCATCAATATTTGTAGCATACCTATTGTCGAACTCTTGGGCTTTGACGAGCTGGCGCTGTTTATACTAACAGGGCTACTACCTCGGCGTACGTCTTGATTTTGTCCTCGATTTTTTACTACCGCATCCTTGGACTGTTCTCCTCGTGATATGAAAAGAGAACGATTTTGAATAGAATCGGTAAATGTTTAAATTCATATATACATGTACAACTGTACAGAATATTTAAATGTAAATTCAACAACACAACCGACGAATATATATGTACATTATAAGGTTGTGATAGGTGGCATATGTGTTCTGAGTTCGGTGTGATTCAAAAGGAAGCGCTGATAAGCGAATACGTTGTGACTTTAGTGAACCAGCAATAACACAGGGGTCCGTATTAGGCCCATTACTCAGATTTAGGAGTTTTACAGGGGTATCTCCTAGGTCCATTTATATTTCCGTTATATTGATATTTATTTCCAAAGGGCAAAGAAAATATTTTTGCAGTATGAATTAAAAGAATCCACAGACTTAGAGACAGATAGTCTAGTTTAGGGCCAGAGCGCAGTAGTACTCGCTAACTGTCATAATGTCTAAGTCTGGTGTCAGGGCCAGAGTATCTCGGGCTAGGATTAAAAGAATCACGAAAGCTATATTAAGGTTTGATTCTTGAGATATTTTTGAATCTTCGAAATATCGCATGATTTTAACTTGCGTTCTTGAGTTTGGATTCTCGAGATATTTTTTAATCTTAGAAAGATATATATCAATCATTTTGCGGAAGCATTCGCACGGTTGTAACTTGAGTTCTTTTTTCGTGATAGTTTTGAATCTAAAGACAACATTAATGAACCTCCACATGAATAATGTCATAAAAACAACAACGTTATCGTAATGCAGCACCATAAATATTTTTGTTGGCATGATGAATGGTGGCGTCCCAACCGAAACATGCGCCATTCAGGTAGGGCGTTAGAATTGTACCTGCTGCCCCTATTGCATGATCGTAACAGGCGTCTTAATTAAGGATCTTATCTTTTCTCTTCTTCCTAACTGACTTTATCTTTCCTAATGCCTCCCTTAGCACCGCTTCACTTTTGGCCTTGAGTTGAGCGTTCGCCCCTGTGAGGAAGGCTCTGCGTTCTGTCCCCTAGCCGAGACACACCAAAGTCTATAATAGTGGTAATTTCCGCTCCTGCTTAGCGCTCAGCACACAGGGAATGGGGCGACTGGTTCGCCCGTTGTCAGTATAATATGACCGGGTGGGGTGTGTTGGTTGGTGTCTTCGACGGCATGCTCAAGTGATATAGCACTATAAAAATGGCAACAGCTCCACTATACAAGAGGACACAACACGAACATACCACAGTCTCCCAAAACACGCACCTTGCATACATGGGTAGCCGTCCTTACATGACCCTGGCCGTTAAAATAATCAAACAAGCAAGCAAATCCCTCCTACCATGACTTAATGCCTTGATACCAGCGTCTTTGGCGATATGAAAAAGAACCTTCTCTATAGCAAGTAGAGAGGCAGGTTTAACGAATAACGGGTCTATCAATGTAAATGTAAATTATTCGACTTCCTCAGATCGAATGGTTTTTGTCTTCAACAAGCATCCCAGTTTCATTTGGTACATAATTGTGGAATTTCAAGGAGGAAGTGGAATGTTTAGATTTTTTCTTGGGTTCTACTAATCTTCCTTGTTAATAGCAAAATCTCTCTTATGAACACGTGACATATATCAAATTTGACTTATCTTTTCTCTTCTTCCTAACTGACGTTATAGCATTTGTGCAATCGCACTGCCTTCTTTAATATCGTTACCCAAAACAGAAATGGATCTGCGAAACAGATTTATAACTTTTTCGTCCGTTAGCTTGTAAAAGGATCCTTCAAATCCCATATTTTCTAAATCGGAATACTTTCGCCATATATCTGGATATAAATCACTATCAAACTGAAAATTCGACTTGGTAATGGAATACCTTAAAATATTTGTCATTATTTTACATCGATTTACTCCCCGTCATTCCATATGCAAGCAAAGATGGTAAAACGCTAAAGGAGACAGGTAATTTAGATCTGCTGTTCCTAACAAACATACCCCAAACCATGCTCATCTTAGGTTTTCTTATATATGAATGTATTGGTTGAATATATACACCATTACCGTTCTAAGTGCTTGATTTAGTACATTCTTGTATTAAAGCAGCTATAACAGGGTTTTGATGTCTTATTATTTATTTGTCTGATTAGTTGATAACAAGTTGTCTAATTTAAATCTATCTTTGTCTTTTTCCATATTGCTTATTTCATCAGTTAAATTGTTCTTTTCCATCGATATCACATGCCTCACAATTTCCACACATTTTCTTCAGTTCTTTTAAATTTCTACTTGAAATTGGAAAGTTTCTATTTCTGTGTCGTTATTTTTCAAAACAACACACATGGACTATATGGTTTTTTTTGTAGGCCGCTTACATAAATACGGATTCGGTGGCAACATAACATTTTATTTGTTTTAGAATAGCATGGATAGTCTCTTCTTTTTCATCATCATCATCATCATCATCATCATCATCTTCAATAACAACAGCAAGAGACGGGATCACCAACATTGCCAGGATCATCAGTAGAATCATCTATAACGTCAGAATAATTTACAGAGGCAGGATCATCAGTAGAATCATCCATAGCGTCATAATGATTTACAGAGGCAGGATCATCAGTAGAATCATCTAAAGCGAAACTGTCAGTGCGAGATGAATCGTTGTACATCTATGTTGCGTCAAACGTTCAGGCAATCTCTTCAATACATTTTCTGCGTTTTGGGCTAAATTTTGTGTCATTGTCTCTCTTCAAAGCTCGTTTCAGGTGATTCTGAAAATAAATTAATAATATACCACGTGTGGGATCAACTTGAAAAAAGTATACTTGACAGCAAAACTATATGGTTGCCGATTTATTCCATTTCGCCTAAAAGGTTTACCTTGTTCGGATTTTTGCGTTGGTCATAATAATACGAAAAAGCGAAATTGTAACAACCCGAACATGCGAAAAGACGAAACAGTAGAAATCAGCCATCATACAAAACGGAAATAAAATAGCACATATTTTGAAATCCAAATCCAAAATAACTAGATAAGTTCCTGTGTAAAACTATAGAGAATATGCATGTCTGCATGTACAATGTACGTTTAATGCACATCATTTGATTGTAGTTATGCTGTAACATTAAAGCATTAATTTAAACAGAGTTCTTATTTCATGGAAGTCAAAGCACGGAAATATGAAACTGATAAAACATCGGTTTGTTTGTTTGTTTGATTTATTAACGTCCTATTAACAGCTATGGTCATGTAAGGACGGCCTCTCATGTATGCGGTGTGTTGCGTGTATGTTGTGCGAGGTGAGTGTACTGGGAGACTGCGGTATGTTCGTGTTGTGTCTTCTTGTATAGTAGAACTGTTGCCCTTTTTATAGTGCTATATCACTGAAGCATGCCGCCGAAGACATCAAGCACCACACCCCACCCGGTCACATTATACTTACAACGGGCGAACCAGTCGTCCCACTCCCTGTATGCTGAACGCTAAGCAGGAGCAGAAACTACCACTTTTATAGACTTTGGTGTGTATCGGCAGGGGACAGAACCCAGAGCCTTCCTCACAGGGGCGAACGCTCAACTCAAGGCCAAAAGTGAGGCGTTGCCAAGGGAGGCATTAGGAAAGATAAAGTCAGTTAGGAAGAAGAGAAAAGATAAGATCCTAAATTTAGTCGCCTTTTACGATCATGCAATAGGGGCAGCAGGTACAATTCTAACGCCCTACCTGCAGGGCCGATTTTTCCGTTGTATTTAAGCATTAAACTAACGTTCTATGGCATCTATTGTTTATAAAGATGCCAGAGTTTTGCAGACAATCTTCATAATGCGCGCTAGCTCTTACATCTATACAGACCATAGATTCCACAGGAAGATAGTTTAATGCTTATATATACATATCAACTCTGCATTAACAATGTTCAATCCAAGACCAGGATAACCGTTTATTAATGACGATTTAATCCACAAGATGGAAAAACAATTTTAACGATGATTAGATGACATCACTACGTCAACATTAGTGACGTCATAATGGTCACATTTTGGGTGTCAGTTTTACCGTCATATACTTCGCTTTTTCTTGGTTAGTTTATATGATAGAAGTGACAAGTAATGTTGTGGATTCCGGATCCGGCTTACCGAAACGGGTTCCCTCACTACCTAGTGCGACGGGACTTCCGGCGGAGTGAGAAGTTTTGGTATGGTTGGAGCGAGAGGAACTGTTTCCCCGGCTCTTACGGTTCGCCGACGCTCTAAGGGGCTATCTACGCTTCCTGATAGGAAACCGGGATACCAAAGGCATACAGGTAACAATTGTTATCTCTGAACCCACAACAACTGGTGTCAGAAGTGGTTCAAACTGAATTACAGGTGTTTTCTCGCTGTTGTGATTTCTACTCACGACGCGGGGAGGCGTCATTTTTGAATGGTCGTTGTTCATTGTTTTGGTCGGGTTAGGTGAGGCACCCTCACCAGCCCTCTTACAAAATCATAAAACATTTTTTGTCATTTATTTTATGAGATCGCTCCAACAAATTCGAAAATTTATTTGGGAAAACCCGTTACCAAAAACATAAGGGTAAGGGTTGCTCTCTCAGATATCAATAGTACGCCATCACAATAAACGTTTACCATTAGAATTATGGTGTGTCACAGGAGCTTCTACTGCGTCTCTGGTTAATTTGGTCGACCACAGAATCGAGAAAGCGATCCATAGACATAAGTCAATTTTGCTGTATATGTGGGCTGGAACATGTGATATTACAAGGAAGAATGGAAAATTTATAAGGATTGCGGATCCAGCAGGGGGACATTGTGAATCAGATTGGAACAGAGTTTAGGAAATTATTAGATATTGTGAACAAATATCCAGGGTCGGTGATTTTGAAATGTGTAGAGATTCCAACTATATCTACCACAGCATGGAACCAATCCAGGAACCACAGAAACCCAGATAGTTTCCTTGAAGAGGATAAACTCATCACGGCCCAGGTATCTGTTCTAAACAGTGAAATACACTTATTGAACCTTGACCTTGGTCAAAATACTCTTAGGTTTAGTCAATACCTGGTGAGAAATAGGAAGGCTCGATCAAAGGCAAGGTCACGATACTCTCAGCGGCTGTCCTTGTTAACTGATGGGGTACATCCAGGTCCATATTTGAGCCTTGCCTGGATTAAGTGTTTCCTGGAGGATATGCTTAAGAACATTGATGAGAACAATAATGTCCAACAACCTTCAATTGTCCACCAGGCAGATGTGTTACAGATTGGAGTAGACCAGGAGGAATTACAGGAAATCTTATAGGTATTGTTATATATACACTCTAATTTACACTGCACATAGCTCTACGTAACTAGGTGAGAAAACTCATAAGCTTCAAATTAAGGTTAAGAAATCTTGTAAATTACCCTGTTCAAATAAAAAAAATTGTTAGATGTTTGTTTGAATTGTTCTAAACCTAATCAATTATACATCTATCTTTTCCGTCAGCGTATTGCTTATTGTAAACTGTTAGGTGAGGTCCACTCATCAACAGACATTAATTACAAATATGGACCCAATTAACATAAATACAGCCTCCCTCGATGAGCTTAAAGCTATCCCCAAGATCCGAGATGCAAGAGCGGAATCGATTCTTCAAAAAAGGAAGGAGTGTGGGGAGCTGACATTAGCAGATGTCAAACAAATAACTAGCATCCCGAGTACCATCTGGGATCCGCTGGTACAGCAGGGAATCGTAACTTTCGGCTCCTCGGAGAGTCCTGAGAGAGTAAAGGAGGACCTTCAGGAGGAGATAAACCTAGCCCTTATTGCCAGGTATGAGGCAAGTCTCGCAACGCTTGAAAGTGAAAGTAGAGAAAGGGAACAGCAACATCGGGCACAGATGGACAAGTTACGGAGGGAATTTGCGGATAAATTAAAGAGACAGCAAGAGCAGTTTCAAGAACACATGCATATTCTCTCGGCCAGCAAAAGAACAGACCTGGACAGGAAGCCTCAGGCAGTAGGAGAGAACCCTGACATGAAGGAAGTGATAGAGAAGTTGGCTCCCGGTGGTTTCTATCACAAGAAGCCTCTGACCAAGGACACTAACAGTAACCCAGAAGTCTCGACACGACACCGACCACCAGCGACTAGGATGGAGGGTCCACCACCTCCAAAGAAGGCGCTGTTTGATGGTAAGATCTACTGGCGTCCATACTTTGTCCAATTTTCTCACATAGCGGACCGATATCAGTGGTCAAACCCTCAGAATTTGGACAAACTGATTGAGTGTCTTCGAGGGAGAGCCCTGAAGTTCTTCACTTCCAGATCAAGGATCACACAGTTTGACTTCTAAGCCATCTGGTGGAGAGATTCAGCACGAAGGATCCACCTATTAAATCTGGTGAGGAGGGAGCTACAGGATATCAGACAGAGGAAAGATTGCAAAAAGACTTCAGGAGCTGATAATGGATGGTTACCCAAATGCCCCTGAAGACTTTTCACAATTACTTGCGGTGGACTCGTTCCTTAAAGGTTACTTAGACAAGATAGCTGCCCTGACCGCAATGGATAAGGCCCCAGAAACCCTGGACCAGGCAGTGGCAATGTTTAAACTGGCCTCCACTAACCAAAGATTGATACTTGGCGGGAAGAGACAAGAGGCAAGGAGGGTCAGTTTCCAGAAGGGTCGGAATGAAGCCTCAGGGTTCCAGGTTCGAGCATCTCCTGTGCAGGAGTCAACCCTGGCACAACTAGAGTAGCGGTTGGCCAAGACAGAGAGTCTTGGACTATACAAGGACTTCAGTGGAGCAGATACTCCAGATCTTGAAGGAGCAAAGAACGAACTCCTAGAAGATTTGGTTCCCAACAGAGGCCTCATAGTCCAGTTAGGTGCAATGCCTATTTTCGGTGTAACAGGGAGGGTCATTTTGCTAGACTGCCCGGACAAATCTTAGTTTCCCCAGAGGGATCGCTTAAGGTCACCTTCACCGGAAAACGAGGTACCTTTAAACAACTCCGGGGTAAGGCGGTAGGCCAACCCATGCCCCAGAGTTAAGACACCGGCCAGCCCCCTCCTGTACATAAATTGTCTGAAGTTCTTCTCTATTGAGAAGATGACAAACCAAAGCGATTGACGGCATATGTGCCCGTAACGCTAGGTTACTCCAATGGGCTAACTCTTAAGGCAGTGACTCCCTTGAGGCTACCGATACTGACCCGGATGACGGAGGAGTTGAGCTGACCAGATGTTGGAGGAGACCTGCCTGGCTCTCCGACTACTTGCTTGATTAGTCCCCAAGTTTCAATATTGTATATAAGTATGTAAATAGCTTTTATAATATGTATTCTGGTAATTTATTTGTCTAACCTTATCTACTTCCATACAGAAGGGGGAAGAGTGTTGTGGAATCCGGATTCGGCTTACCGAAACCGGCTCGCTAACTACCTAGTGCGACGGGACTTCCGGCGGAGGGTAACGGACCATCTGCGATCGGCTTTCATGCTCTGCAAATTGCAAACTATTCATGTACGACGTTAAAGAACGATCAGGTATCTACAATAAAGGCTGGACTTTAAATATTAAGAACTACTTACATGATAACATGAAAATAGAATGATACAAAAGCAGTGTCGTTCTATTGATAAATCAAATGAAATTACAGATGCAAATTACAACACTAGGGTTAATTGCTTCATCATTGGCCGAATATTTCTTTTAATTTATATTCTGTAATCAACACCTACACATGAAGAAGAAAACGGCATATTAATAGTCACTGAATGACTTAATTGTAGTATTATGAACTTGTAAATACCAGTTTGATAATATAAAAAAATAATTACATGTTTATTCTTTGAAAATGAAAACCATAAAACTTTGCAAAAGCTCACAAACGAGCACAAGAGAATATAACCTTTGTCATAGCTTATTCCATAATGGATTGACTTCACGTTCACTAAACTTTAGTCATCAGAACGTGATATTATTTTCACAGATGTAGAACCTTAAGGTATCGAAGAATGACATTGAAAAGGGTTATATAAATTTAAACAAAATGTGTACGACAGTAGAAAATAAGAACACTGCTACTTGCAGATTTGAAACATTATGAACAATTCGATTGTATTGTTGAATAATAAATTGGTCGTGTTCATCGATTTCCTTTTTTGATTCACTAGTGCTGATAGTCTTTCCTTCTTTTCTTTATTTTGTGATCTGACTCTCTCCTTCTTTAGATGGTTTCGGAAGCTTTCCTTCAGATATTCAAAAAAGTCTTTCTCTGTATCAGGGCGGAATTCCAAAGACCAGATCTTTTTTTCAACTCCTTCGTCGATGCACTTCTTGGCCAAAGCGTCATTTACACTTTCCGAGCGATGACTGGAGACAAACATTCTTAGAAACGCTCTCTGTTCCCGCGAAAGCCTATCATTGCTGCTGCACGCAGTCATGTATGGGGTTAGATAATCTAGAACAGCGGTGTCAATATTATGAGCCGGAGTTGTGTGGACTGGTAAAACATTGTCAACGTTTAGTATGGGTCTAGGTGTAGACACGATATTCGTGAATGCGTTTATAACAGAACTGTCTATTAGCATGTCTACTAGATCCTGAATAGCGTTGATTCCGGCCTGCAAGGCCGTCACTACAAATGTTGCTGAGTTCTTTTCGTTTTCTAAATGTTCTATTCTTTGCGCATGGACTTCAACCTCAGTCTTTAATTTATCTATTTCCTTGTCCTTTTCTAGCAACTCTCGCTTCTGCTTTCCAAGCCCACTTTTAAGTTCCCGAATATCAGCATGTTGGGAGGCGAATTTCAGTTCAAACTCCTTGACCTGGTTTGAGCTTGAATGTTGCATGTTTGCAACCTCCTCTGCCACAAACATGTCCATTTCCTCCATGGCAGATTTTTTATCTTCCATCATGTTAACTACAATGTAAGGAGAAAGATAAATATAAACAAAACATGCCAATTATAATAAAATGTTAATCTTCATTTCTGTAAAAATACCCATAGGTAAAAATTGATACCAATAAACTAGGACCGATCATAGGCCGAACCAAATAACCACAGTACATACCGACCAACCCAAATAATTGAAAAATAGATAAAAACACTAAATAACGATTATAGAAAAATAACATAAGGACCTTTAAAGAACCACGTATCATTAATTTAATGCTAAAAAACCAGGATTTACAAGTAATAGTTTTAGAGATCATCGGTCCATGAACTACGACCTATATAAGATTAATGAACCATGAACTATTTCTACAAAGTACCAAAATCCGATCAAAAAACAAAACAAAGAAAAAATATGAAGATCACGGAATTATTCTATTGCAAAAATCATTATGTATTCAAAACACCAAGCTAATGAACTGTTAACACTTATTAAAACTAAAGTATCCAAAAAAATCAACTGAAATTGCTGGTACTTTGAAGTAGTTTTTTTATGGTCCCTGGTTCATGGTTCTTTGAAGTGGTTCTTTGATGGTTCCTTGATCATGATTCTTTGAAGTGGTTCTTTGATGGTCTTTGGTTCATGGTTCTTCGAAATGGTTCTTTGATGGTCCCCGTTTCATGGTTCTTTGAAGGGGTTCTTTAATGGTCCCTTGGCCATGGTCATTGGAAGTGGTTCTTTGATGGTTCTTGGTTCAAGATTCTTTGAAGTGGTTCTTTGATGGTCCCTAGTACATGGTTCTTTCAAGTGGTTCTTTGATCGTCCCTGGTTCATGGGTCTTTGAACTGGTTCTTTGATGGTCCCTGGTTCATGGTTTTTGAAATTGTTCTTCGATGGTCCTCGGTTCATGGTTCTTTAAGGTAGTTCTTTGATGGTCCCTGGTCCATGGTTCTTTGAAGTCGTTCTTTGATGATCATTGGTTCGTGGTTCTTTAAGGTAGTTCAAAGTTCAAAGGTCATTGCTAATTGGTATTGTTATCTGATGGTCCCAAGGTCATTGTAAATTGATGTAGTTCTAATGTGTTACATTGTTCATTGTTATTACAGGTAGTTCTTTGATTGTCAAAAAGTCCTTGTAAATAGTAATGGTTCTTTAGTGGTCTCAGGTCGTTGCGAATTAAGGTTGTTGTTTGATGGTCATAAGATCATTGTAAATTTAAGTAGTTCTTTGATTGTCTTTGGGTTATTGTAAATTGATCTGGTTGTTATATGGTCACTAGGCCATAGTAAAATTGTGTGTCCCCGGGATGTCGTAACTTGATGTGGTTCTCATATGATCTATAGGTCATTGTAAATTGTGGTAGTTCATTGATTGCCCCATGTCCCTGTAAATTAATGTGGTTATTATATGGTTCCCCGGGATATTGTCTATTTACGTGAATCTTACATGGTCCCTAGGTCATTAAGGAACCAAGGACCGTTTCTACAAAGCACAGAATACATCCAAAAACCAATATATATAAACCGTGGAATTCGTATATTACAATACGCCATTATGCATCCACGCTAATGAACCAGTTGCACTAATAAAAAAATCTATAAACCCCAAACAAATAACCTTAAATTGCTGGTTATAATAGAAACACATTAAAGTCAAATATTTCAATCGAGCCATTATCTGCTTACAAAGAGTAACGATTGAAAGAACTGTAAACATTGGGCAAATGGTAAGAAAATCGATGTTTTCAAAATGTGATGCAATTCTTTTGGTTACATAAGTTATCGAATTGCACAGAACAGTTTCAGTATTACAAAACAAAATGTTACCTTATTGCACATAAACAGTTACCAGCGCAACAAGTGGTCTGTTTCCCTATTTTATCAATAGCTGGACATTATCAATCGATTAACAATACATCATCTTGATCTTTACTAAATGATACTTTTTTGGTACCTGGTTCATGATTCTTTTAGGTAATTCTTTGATGGTCCCTGGTTCATGGTTAAGGTATTTCTTTGTTGGTCCCTAATTTATGATTCTTTGAAATAGTTCTTCATACATAGAGCAGAAATGTTATTAGGGTTTGTGCAATTTTGCAGTCTAAGTAGGACTGAAATTTCATCGCTCGTACCTGGTCGAAGACACCTTGTCTACGACTAGGTACTGGTGAGGAGTATTAAAGTGCCTTAACGGGCTTAAATTACATTGCCCATAAAATCACCATGGCAGAGGCTTTAGCATTTTTCCTATACGAATCCTTAGCTAGTTCAATGAGGCCAACCTCTTCTGTTTCTACCAGGAACTGGACTACATGGAGACCAGTGTTCTTGGTTTCCATACCCTAGTTCTCTACTTGTTGAGCGAAGTAGATAATCTTATCGAGTTTAATATTCACCGGGGTCTCATGTACAGCCTGTACACTCTCCATTAGTTTAGATGCCCCGTCGCTTGATCCTGTTGAGGTGTCTGCCCCGTCGCTTGATCCTGTTGAAGTGTCTGCCCCATCGGCTGATCCTGTTGAGGTGTCTGCCCCATCACTTGATCCTGTTGAGGTGTCTGCCCCTTCTCTTGATCCTGTTGAGGTGTCTGCTCCATTGCTTGATCCTGTTGAGGTGTCTGCCCCATCGGCTGATTCTGTTGAGGTGTCTGCCCAATCGCTTGATCCTGTTGAGGTGTCTGCCCCATCGCTTGATCCTGTTGAGGTGTTTGCCCAATCGCTTGGTCAAGCTGAGGTGTCTGCCCCATCGGCTGATCCTGTTGAGGTGTCTGCCCAGTCTGTTGATCCTGTTGAGGTATCTGCCTCATCGGCTGATCCTGTTGAGGTGTCTGCCCCGTTGCTTGATCCTGTTGAGGTGTCTGCCCCATCACTTGATCCTGTTGAGGAGTCTGCCCCGTTGCTTGATCCTGTTGAGGTGTCTGCCCCATCACTTGATCCTGTTGAGGAGTCTGCCCCATCGGCTGATCCTGTTGAGGTGTCTGCCAAATCACTTGATCCTACAGATGGAGACACCATTTGTAAATATGTTATTTGTTTCATTTTCCAGTCAGATAATTTATTTATTTATGGCCTGTAATTAGCCATGGTGATTCCCTTGATTATACCCTACCAATCAGGTGGGATTGAAATTCAATTCATAGATCAGAAAACAATACCAGTCACACACTCACACACACACTCACACACGCACACACACACACACACACACACATATATATATATGTACACACACACATACAAATGTACTACAGCTACATGTACATGTACTGATCACTTTACGGATAGGAAGCTGGGTGTTCTCGGATGGCAATCCCAATCTTCTTTTCTCGGCAGCCGGTAAAGATACGGCGTCTTCAACGCAGTCCTTGCAGGACTGGTTTCTTCTGTCATTCTTGGCAATGAGGTTATTAAACACATACATGGCCTTTTTAGGACATGTCGTCGGTCAAGTAGCGAGATATTGCCTGTTGTCCAACAATCATGGAGAGTGTTACCACATGTTTTTTTCAAAACGTGAAGAAAATGGCATAAATATTGTTTGTTTGTTTGATTTATTAACGTCCTATTAACAGCTATGGTCATGTAAGGACGGCCTCCCATGTATGCGTAGTGTTGCGTGTATGTTGTGCGAGGTGCGTGTTTTGGGAGACTGCGGTATATTCATGTTGTGTCTTCTTGTATAGTGGAACTATTGCCCTTTTTATGGTGCTATATCACTGAAGCATGCCGCCGAAGACACCAAGCAACACACCCCACCCGGTCACATTATACTGACAACGGGCGAACCAGTCGTCCCACTCCCTGTATGCTGAGCGCTAAGCAGGAGCAGAAACTACCACTTTTATAGACTTTGGTGTGTCTCGGCCAGGGGACAGAACCCAGAGCCTTCCTCACAGGGGCGAACGCTCAACTCAAGGCCAAAAGTGAGGCGATGCCAAGGAAGGCATTAGGAAAGATAAAGTCAGTTAGGAAGAAGAGAAAAGATAAGATCCTAAATTTAGTCGCCTTTTACGATCATGCAATAGGGGCAGCAGGTACAATTCTAACGCCCTACCTGCAGGACGTGAAGAAAATGGCATAAATATACCAAGTAACAGTAAAAGAATGCTGCACATCGCCATGTTGTTATGTGAGGAATAAAACGTTGCTAGGAAATGCCAGTTTATATATGGTTGAATACTACGTGTAGCTCGTTTGATAATTCGGCAGCAAGATTCGCTTAATTCTCGTGGAACGTGCGCTACTTGCATTTCTACGGTTGATACGAGGATGTATTGACACGTGTTATTAACACTATCCATGTTTGTATGTTACTACATTGAAAATAATGATTTGTGTTTTATTATCATATTCTTGTTATGGAAATGTTGATTTCCAAAGATGAAATTGTTTATATTGTTGAAGACAATAACCATGCAAAATATTATCAATTTATTTGCATAAATGAATTACCCAGAGCGTAAAAACTAAATTATGCATATAACACATGTATTTTGTAAAGTAAATACGTAGTAAAACGATCACGTGTCTGTATGTCATTCACCCGATTGACTGAAGCGCGCAATGCATTATGGATAACTAGCAAGTGACGTAAATCTTTGTTTATTATCAACTGGACCTGCCTTGACACCGCCTTTCTTTTGGCCTCTTGTTGAACACTCGCCCATGTGAGGTAGGCTCTGGGTTCTGTCCATTGGCCAAGACACACCAAAGTCTATAAAAGTGGTAGTTTCTGCTCCTGCTTAGCGCTCAGCATACCGGGAGTGGAACCTCGAACTACATACACGCAGTACACAGCATACATGGGAGGTCGTCCTTACATGACGCTAGCTGTTAATAGGACGTTAATTAAATCAAACAAACAAACCGAACATGTCCACTTTCAATGAGTTGTTTGTTAGATTAATTAACGTCCTATTAAAACTCAGGGTCATGTAAGGACGGCATCTCGTGTATGTGGTGTGTAGCGTGTATGTATGCGTAGCGGTGCGTTAAACTGTGAACGACCGAACATTAATCAAAAGGGACAGTAACAGATAGTAGACAGATGTGTGTATTGATCAGGGGATGGAATCCAAAGTAATGCTCACAAAACATAGTTCCATACAAGAAGAGAAAAATAATATCCAAATTGAATTGTATTCTACGGTCGTGGAATTTAACAAGAGGACGTGCTGTTCAGGTAAAAACGCCTTAACTAAAGCATCATTCTTTCCAGTCGGAGAGATCGCAGAGCAGAAGCTTTCTTCGAAATGGACATACCTATCTTACTTGTGTGCGTCTGCTGAGAAAAGACAATCACTCTAAATACTCCTCATTTAAAACATGGCTGTGATGTCATCTATTGTTTGCCCGTTGTCAGTATAATGTGACCGGGTGGGGTGTGTTGCCTGGTGTCTTCGGCGGCATGTTTCAGTGATATAGCACTATAAAAAGGGCAACAGTTCCACTATACAAGAAGACGCAACACGAATATACCGCAGTCTCCCAAAACACACGCACCTCGCACAACATACACGCAACACACCGCATACATGGGAGGCCGTCCTTACATGACCATAGCTGTTAATAGGACGTTAATTAATCAAACAAACAAACAAACAAAAATCATCTATTGTTATAGCTTGAGGTATAGTTGAGACAAAGTCGACTATTATCACCTGCTTCTGTGGAATAGTTACCTTTCCCTTCAACCCTTGTGAAAGATTTTGGCCGTCAACCCTCGGCAAGCCTCGGATTGACCGGCCAAAATCTTTCACTCGGATTGAGATATCCCTGTCCACTTCACAGACCCATGTAAGATTCTATTAATCTTGACTATTCCATAGTTTTCGGTGTTTCTCCTATACATGATAATGCACATTTTATTGTACTGTGAATTTTTATTAAACAAGATTTTGATGTCTCTTTTTAATTTTGATGTACCTAAAATACATTATCAGAGTCGCACCAAAACATTCTTGTTTCCGTTGAATATTTATTTTAATTGATGAATAATGAATGTCAATCTGATTAAAATACAGATCCTTATAACCATTCCGTTAAATAGAAGATCTGACTACATCCCATAAGAGTCGTGTTCGGATGAGCATTTTACCACGTGTACTTCAGATCAAAAACATTTCTACACCTTGCTACGTCAATTGATAACGCCATTTCGTCTCAGTATACATATACACTTAGCTTTGGTGTGCTCTTTGGGCGAAATGACTACGTACACGAAAATAATTCTGACAGTTTTTCAAACTATTTCGTCCCCTGAAATTCACTATCAAAATTTTACAGGCAGCAATTTGATTGGCCATTTCCAAAGGTCACCTGGACATGACCTCTAATGGGATTTTCTCAGATCTTCTTACCAAACATGAGGAGGATAATAAGGATCTGTATTTTAATCAGATTGAAGGGAATTTCACCATCTTGGAATATACATTGTAAAACATGTTCGTCCCATAGTGTTTATTGCTGTATTCTATATATTTTTAAAGATAATTAAATTATGGCTTGGCAATTTTGTGGGGACGAGGCTTACTTCAGTTATTTTGTGTGTGATTTCAATTCAGTATTTTTATTTTTTCAGTAGACTATATTCATATTTACATTTTGACAATCTTTTGATTATTTTTTAATCAAGTTATAATCTGGCAGTTTTATATATCATTTGCCTCTTTCACAGTGAAATTGTATTAGATGTAAATGTTATTTTTCTCTGCCAAAAATAGGAACAGAAGAATTAGTATCTTTCTTCAGTTGCAAAAATTCTTACTTTACACCATTAACATCATTGAAAAGTTTGAGCTTCTCGTTTTACTTCAAGATAAAAATATTTAAAATAATTGCATCCCGAATAAAATTCGTAACACTATTTCCTATATGGAATGAAGTACTGATTTCGCATACACCAAAGTCAAAATAAATAATCTTACATTATTATCTTTGTTAATAAGATTGTTCAAATGATGAGTATCTTTTATGCTCTGTCGGCGGTGAACATCTGAAGTCCCTTCGAGTTGCAGTCAACCGAGTTCCACTGTACTTCATTAAAATACACCATAAATTGTTTCATACATTGAAGGATATGAAACAATCGAATCATTTAATATGTGATGAAAGACAAGGCCAATCATCTTAAAAACACAAAAGGGTTTTATTTAAATTACACAGTACAATTATGCAATGGAAAGAAAAAAACGATAAATATATCCCTTTAAGGTTTGATAAATTGATGAATATAAATGAATGCTAACGTGATACGTTCGCATATTTTCCAGATTTCTCTTTACTACGGTGTATTTTTCTCAACACATATCTCAATAAGCATTAAATATAAAATTAACCTGTGTATCGGTCCATTGCATTCTATTTAGAAAAAATATAATCAGCACCAGCACTGAGAAAAGGGGTAAGACGAAGTGATTAATGAAAAACATTGAATTTATTTCCATAACTTCAGTATAAAAAACAGTCCCATATCATATGATATGCTTAAATGTATTTTACTCCTGCGAAATAGAGAAACTAGTTAAATTTTGATTGCTAACACATCTTTACAAACTGTCAAATGATCTTGCATTTGTTTGGCGTCGTAAACTCATTTAAAACACTTGATAAGGGCGTTTTGATGGTAATTTTTTTCTTGTTAATTTCTTTTGTTTGTTCCATAGCCTAAAGGGCCCGTAAAGAAATGAAAAACTACTGTTATTCTGTTATGCGTGATAAAGCATGATTATAAATTAGTTCATTATACCAAATGCATATAGCTATGAAAGCATAGTTTGTTCTGGTCAATTAATATAATTGTGAATCGTAGCATGTAAAACAGATGACAGATCTTTTTTCATTGAACATATAATTTTTCGGACTCACTTCTGATAGTTTTGGATGCTTTCTTTTAAGCAACCAATTTTGCGGTTACATATTTTTTCAGTCGTCTTTTTAATTAATTGAAATCGTGAAAGTACTTTTTATGTCAGTTATTTAAATAAAATAAAATTCAATTTTGACAGCCTATATCGACTCTGTTATATACATTTGTATGCAAGGAGATTTCACTACGTGAAATATTGTTTATGTACGAAGTGGAATACAAAGGCATATATAGTATGGTAGTATTAAAGCTTGATATCAGGAACATTAGAAGCAGATTGACGAATTGTATTTGCTGTGTATCTTACTGATACTGTCTCTAGGTACAGGTTAAAAGAGATTCTGAAATCTGATACAAGAAAAATGTTAAGAAAATGCGACAATGTTTGAAACATTATTTTATACATATCACATCAATAATGAGGTTACAAAGTTACAAAACGTACATACAAAAAGGATAAACATCTGTGAATTAATCTAATAGAAACATACACGAAAATCGCCGTTCATATGGATAAAAAGAGAAATGGTAAGTTAGGTGGAAATGACGTTACGTTGGCTTATTTACTGTTGTGAAAATTGATTATATTGAGTGAATAATAGGGAATTCTTTAAAGATGATTTCAGATTCTTTAAAGATGATTTCAGATATTTCCAAATTACTTAAAATGCTCAACGAACATAACAGTTTATGCCATCAAGGATGTAGCTAGAACAAGTATTCGAGATTATCATTATTATGTCTTTATTACATAAACTTTGGCTTAATCCAAAAAATGATAGTATTTTATGTAGAAAAGGAAACGGTGCAAATCCGAATGCTAAACCTACTACCATCTAATAAAAAATATACGTCAGCTTATAAATTGTATGTTCGAAAATAATATCTAACCTTTACTGGATATATGTTCGAAAATAATATCTAACCTTTACTGGATATAAAAATAACTTTTGTTTAAGAACAATGCTACAAATTTGTAATTTCCTCCTTACAAGGTTATTGTTACGTGTAATTTGTAGCAATCAGCAGAAAGTGATGACGTTATACACGCACACTTACAAGTTAGTTATACAAATATCTCTCAGATTGAATGTTGACTGTGGTATAATTAAAAGTAAATGTTTATATAAACGCATTGATTTTTTTTAAACAAAACGATCCACCAATGAACGATTTTTATATTTGATATTTCTATAAGCTAAATAAAACGACATTTTACAACAGTAACATGTGCGCAATATCGATGAATTTCTATATATGATTCAGTTATTTAAAGATGCTCCACCGCTGACAAATGGTATTTTTTCACTATCAAAAACAGGAGCAGACGATTTGGTATTTTTCTTCAGTTACAAAAGTTACTTACTTTACACCAGTACCAACATTGAAAAGTTTGAGCTTCTAATTTTACTTCAAGTTAAAAATATGAAAAATAATTAATTGCATCCCGAAAAAATTCCACTGCACTATATCCTATATGGAATGATGTACTGATTGCGCATGCACCAACGGCAAAATAAATTATTTTATATTATTTTTTGTGTTAATTAGACATATATATACACGATAATACACCAATTATTGTTAAAATAATGAATATCATTTATGCTCCGTCGGCGGTGGAGCATCTTCAAATTTAAATGTTATTAATAATAAGTCAATTGTGAATATTTTAAAAGTTATTAATAATAAGTCAATTGTGAATATTTAAGTACCAAAGACAAACAAACGATATTCTTAAGATGACAAATATAATTGTTAATCTCTCTAACAAATATAAACACATATTTAGACAAGCACAATACATACTCATTAGAGAAGAAATGTTTGTGAAACATTGTGTAGCGTATTTAGGCCCTTTTATATACAATGTGTAAAATCATTAATCATTATGATTAAAACACACTCCAAACACTATTAAGATATATAATATTTAAAACAATATTTCCATGTTGCATGCAAAATATATGCTTCAATATAACTGCTGAAACATAGACAGAGACTGAAAACACAATGTGATATCAACGCTTCGCAAAGTAATTACATATGAAAATTGATTGTAACACTTTTCTCATGAACTGTAAGATAGTGATTCACGTGTGAATGTGATACAATCTGAATGATTACGAAGAAAACAAGAAATAGTGGTATTGAGAAAAACTTTTTATAATACATACATCAAATTGTTTGATATGTCATTCTTTCACGATAGCAATATATTAAAAAAACATTGCAACAGTCTATAATGATAAAGTATGAATATTAATTGCAATTCAAGTGGCACATGCATATTTGTACACCTCACAAAATAACATTTCTTCTGTGAAACATCATGACTACGAAGATAAATCTATAAAAAAAGAGTATATCATACCTTTTTGTCCTTGGTATAGAACAAGAAAAAGTGTAATATTGTCACTTTTTAAACGCAAGTTTACAGGTTGATACAATTTCAACTCTTGCAAACGTAGTAATGCAATATACCTACTGCATTAGCTGATGTAAATTTTGTTTTAATTGGGAATGGAATGAAAACACTGTCAATTCAAAACAGTAATATACTGATTTTTGTTATCGTTGCCTTAAGAAGCAAAGTCTTCTCATTTAAAACTATACCAACCTTTCATTTATGCACCTTTTATATACACATTGTCTTTTTATATATCGGAAATGTGTTTCCAATCACTCTACTTTGTTTTGTACATAAAATATATGTTTGTTTTGCACATGAAATATAATGTCATCTGAATGTCATACTGACTTCAAGACCTTTGAGATAAAACGGTCTTGCTGAATTATGAAAATATTTTTCCTCCTTTCATTTGAACTGCTGTTGAAGGTTCTAAAAGGTTATCTCCCTTTGCAGCCATCTTCTACCGTGTTGTCCGTCTGATGACATTCGAGTGTATGATTGTTATTCAAACAGGTTTCTGCCTCTTCACTCTTTGGCCACAAAGTGTCTGATTGATTTTCAATTACACTTTCCTGTGAGAATTCACTTGTGAAAGGAACTTTCTCATCATTGTTAAGACATGGGCTCATCTCCATCGGACTGATCCTGTCAGTGTACTGAATTGACCCATTCATACCGTCATTTGTAGTGTGATGACGTGATCTACTGACACGTGTCAGAAACGACGACCTTGACCTATAACTCTCCGCTCGGCGTAGATTACGCATCATCCAAGCCTTCTTCAGCTCCGATTGAACCTGTTAAACAGTACAAAACATTGGAATAAAAAGGGCAAACATTATTTAAAATAAAAAAAACATTTACATTAGAAATAAAGTGTTCAGACATTAACGGACATTGCATTGAAGTATTCTAAGTGCTCAAATGAATTTAAAATATAATAAAATGATCCGACATCTATCATGTGTTTGAAAATGTAAAGAATACAAGATTAGTGAGGCAGTAAATATCTTCTTAAATATTTTCAAGCGAAATAATTTAAGGTGAATATATTTCTAGGATCCTGAAATTTGATTTTTTTAAAAAGCACATTTATTTGCGTTTATTTTAATTTCATTGTATACAGAATGTTCATTTTAACAGTTCTCTGGAAATATAAGTTCATGTACAATGTGCTAAAACTACGTGAGGTTGAACATATGAATTCATCAATAATTTGTTGGGAAGTTTGTCGGCTCATTGTCTTCGCCAAGCCCTTTTAAGTTCTGATTGGACCTACAAAATAACGAACCACCAATCATATTATCTAATTGATACAACATTTAATTATTTTATGTGTAAATCATTGATGTTAAATTCAAGACATTTGTTCTAAATATGTTTTTCAAATCCTAATATTAGATTATGTAACGAGTTAATGCTGCATTTAGACTTGAAACAAAAACATATTTACAAAGCAATTACATTTATAAAACATTTATACTTATTCATGTCATTAATTTATTATTTCATTGGCGTTACCCTCATTTGTTACACCTACATATTTACCGGCTGATGGTTATTAGTTCCTACATACAACACCGTAACAGTTAGCAAAATAATGAAGTTAGTGCCAAGATTCTCTACAAATATTATTTAATTATTTTTATCTGACAATTAAGACAATCTTGCTGTGGAACAATACCTCACAATTAACCACGATTTGCTATATGATAAAACTGTGAACACTCATAAGGTTACTTACTAAACCACAACACAAATTGACATCTTAGAGCCGACTTTTGAATGAAGATTAATCCCATGATGCCAAGGTAAACAAGGCTAATGTCAGAATTGCACCAGCTGCTCCGTTGCAATGGTAAAAGTCGACAAATGTGAGATCTTTATTTTATTTTACTCTTTAATGAATTTCATCTTCCTTACGTCTCGCTTCACAATCACCACACTTCTGACTTTTGAAAAAGACTAGGTAATGTAGTTAACTAGAATCACAATTAATTTGAACACCTACTTCTTTCTCGGATATGAATCTATGATGTCAACAAGTTTCAACTTTCATTTCTAAAAAATAAATATTAATTTTGTAAGCAATTATACAGTGAATTATTAATGTGCATTTAGTTATTAGTTAACTAGAATAACAATTATTTTGAACAAATACATATTTTCGTTAGTGTAATTCTAATTAGACTTCTTCATGGTGGCTCGTTATAAGGACCTAACTATATTGGGTCTTTGATTTCTATATCTAAACGAAACTACATACAATAATATATATATATAATAGTCATGTGCGCTTTGTTAAAGTATATACAATAATTCCAATATGTTTTATTTGGAATGTCCTGGGTAGATGGATGCAGACGTGAGGTATTGTCTAATGTGGATGCAGAGCAATGCAAATATGCAACAATACACCAATATGTTTATTTTACCTCTGCATTGAGAAAGCAAAACAGCAAGGACAGCAAAAATCCCTGAAACAAGAGACATTATCAGTAAATTATTCATTACTATTCTTTTCAACTAATTTTGTTGACGGGTACTTATGTCAAAAGAAATTCTTTCCTTAATTATTATCCTTGTTTGTTTCTTTTTGTCTTAGTTTGCCAAACTAGCATGTCAAAATGTTTGCGTATATCTTTATATTTGTCAAACAAATTGTTTATTTATCAGATAAAAACACTGTCAACTGACATATTTGAAATCATATTTATAATTTTTATTTATAAATATATATAATATATAATATTATTAGATTAAGCAAAATTCATGATTCGGTCGAAATACAGGTTCCTGTTTTGTACGTTTTAAAATTCCTCTGCCTAAAGAAATTGAGAACCCATATTTGTTTACCTGGAATGAGTTGCAGAACATCTCGACGTACAGTAAGTGGATAAGGGCCTGTTGGTCCATACTTCCTAACGGAACGTAGGTAAAGACAATATAGTGGACTCCGAACAGCGGGATCAAGATCAATGTGGATTTAGCTAACCGTCTGTAAGAAACAAAGTTATATATGATGCTATGATGGAATTAAACTTTAATGTTATAAAACATATTAACAACGGTTACCAGTGTTTATTACTTTTCACACGTTTTGTATTAGATATTAAGCATCAATTTAATTCCGAAAAAATCATAGTTGTTCGCATTTTAAAAGATATGTAAGCTATATCAATTTGCATTAGCATATGCAAAATGCATATTTTGGAAACATGTTTTGAGTGAGGGAAAACGATATACTTGCTGTAATTCGGGTGAACATATAGAACGAAATGGCGAAACAACTAATAATTGTTGGCAAAGTATGTAGATAATTTTACAAATCTAAACGGTTCTTTACCTAAGCTAGATGCACATCAAACAAAAACATGTTAGAAGATACAGACGCTGATCCTCATAATTGTTTATTTATAATTACCATTATGTGATGAAACTGGACAACAATTTCGTTATGTATTAAACACAACAAAACACTGATACAAACGTGTCAGAGTATTTGTTTACTAATAACATGCCGCTCGTTCAGTAGCACGAGTAGTAATGTAATATGGTAGCATTGCAGAACAAATTTTACATTTTTATTTGGGATGATCCATAATGCTTTTAGTAATAGTATATACTGACATGAAAATAAAAACCTTTTTAGAATAACAAATGGTCGAAATGTACATGAAATTTGAAGTATTGCATTGACATTCAAGAAAATGCGATAAAAATCATAGAGAGGATAAAATAAGCATCCGGAGTGCTTTGTCGATAAACACTTACCAAATTTTAATAGCGAAACAGATGAATTGAAATCTGAGTCAAAGTTGGTGAGAGTAGTTCTTGACCCTTTAGAAAAGGCACCCAGGTTTTAACAAAAATGTAACCGTTATATGTTGTTAGGTATATTGCACCATTCCTTACCATTTTACGGATAACATACAAACCAACACAACATATATAGAGACACCCATGACCGAATTTCCACAAAGAATGCAAGACCATGTATGGACAGCCAAGGGGGAGGCTATCCTAGGCTATCCTACGTACAACACTGCCACGGCTAATGTACACAGTACCTACATGTTTTGTTAAACTAATTCCTTATATTGTTAGTTTTGATATGCCGATAATTCAATGGTTTAGCGATGAATATTCGCATAAAATGGGCATAAGAATAAGACAAAAAAATCTCTTCTGGATTGGCCACCTCATCATATCGATGTTATATGTTTGATAAATCAAGCATTCAAAGTAACAAGTATATGGTGTGACGGAGTTTTAGCTAATTGGACATTAATAACAAAATAATATTTATTATATTAGTTGAAAATGCATTGATAATCTACAATATTATAAGTGATTGACTTTTCCTCCTACCATGCACCTACAATGGATAAAATGATTAAATTGTTATTCCCATTTAACCTGAAATTCATTCATTATTAGGTAAAGAATAACCTTAAAGTGAATAGTCGGGCAAAGAAAACCAGTCTAAATGCGTTCATTGGCCTTCCAAAAGTTCTCACATATTAATACGACGATCAAGTTCTCCTTAGTTTCCCAGTTCTGACCATTAAAGTAAAGAAAAATTGAAAGCATTGAAAGCGAGGCTGCGTGGAAATGTAACCACGGACATAGTGAGCCGGGAGGACGTTTCAGAATTTCCATACTTTAAATTAATTTCTTCGTACGCAGACAAATTTTGACGAGAGATTTTATTTTTCCATTTCATAAGAAATTTTACTGGATACATTCACACCATTTTTACCGACTTTAGCCATCCTTGCCCGACTGTTCACTTTAATCAGTAAAGAACTGAAAGATAAGAATTCAGCTTCCCCAATAGAGGACATAAGCATAATTAGGAATACCACGACGCATGCGCTATGTATCAAAAATATATTACACATATTATCCCATCAAGCACATACAAAGTGTACAATATCATTTCCATACAACCTATGATATGTAAACCTGAAATGAAGATATATAGACTAGGTCAATCATATATACATGTACTTAAATGAAAAGGAAATTTGTGAACCCGATATTTGTTTCAAAATAAAGAGAACTGATTTACGGTAAATGATAATTCTCAGATGTTGAAGATCGACCAGTTCTTATCCATCACTATTGGTCTTCCCTATATAGACTTTGTTGTGCTGAACTCTATATGAACGATTAGATTCGGAGCTCACAAAATCTTCGGAATTCACAATTAAACATTTTCCCTTATAGGCTATAACCCTTTCCTATCTTGTATTTCTTTAAACATAATTAGTCTGTTGGTGTAATATATTTTGTTGTAAAGAGACATGCATTTTAAGGTGTTTGAAAAGGAAACGACGCCACGAAAATTACAAACAACATAAAAAGATAATATTCCTTTCCAGAAATAGGCTGATTTTGTTATCTTTGATGAATGGAAGTCAGCAACGCTCATCTGAAACTTATTCGTGTTAAGACTTTTGTTTCAAACATTCATGAGAAAGAAAATAACCTTTGAAGAATATTGAACTCATGCTTTATTAATGAAGTCGTTTACCTACCTGTACCTAAACTTCTTTGTTTCTGGACAAGGTGACGAGTTGAGTTTCGTAAATAATATCCGCACAATGTTAATGAATATACCAATATTTATCTGAAAAAAATAAAGAACAGTGTATGCCAATAATTAAACAAACGAAGTAAAATAAATAAAGTTTATATTTATATAACTAAGTTTATATTTATATAACTGTTGATATTCCTTCGGCAAAGACACAGGGAAAATGAAATGACATATTATAAGACTTAATGAAATCACTTGCTCTTTCATATACTTTTAAATACATATTTAGCATTGAATGTCTTTCAGTTGGCATTCATAGTCAATATAGCTAACTGGACAGAGGCAAATTCCATGAAGCGCGCTCCCAGTTGGCATTCATTTTGGCTATGAATGCAAACTGAAAGACGTTCAATTCTTATATTTACATTTGGAAACAATTTTATGTTGAAAGGATTTTGCATCTGTAATGAATTAATCATTCGTTATCGTCAAGGGTGGAACAACTATTTGAACAGCCGTTTTCCGCGATCGTCACAATGATAATAACGTCATAAGAAGCGATTGAAGTTCATATTCCATAAGACTGCCTACTGCACTTGGTAAGGTTACATAGTGGGACTGCAGTGAAAATGTAAATATATATTTGAAGTGAAAAAAACCCTATCAGAACTGTCATATCAATCAATGTCAAAAGAAATGCAAAGTGTATAAAAATGTGACCAATGACCACTAGTATTTTGAAAAGTACATATCAATACAGACTTACAACGATGGTAGCGGTAATTGGTCCATATATAATCCAGATCAGCCAGGGCTTATCGTAGTATGTGTTCCAACAGCTGGATAAACGATTATATATAAATGTTAATGAATCAATGCATTTTTAAACTTTGAATACTATGAATGGCTTTCTTTGAGGATTCACACATCACCGTATAACTACATATTTGATATAAGCCAATAGCCTCATCCTTTTGCTTCTAGTTGTGAAATGTAGGAAGAAAACCATAAACAATAGTTAAACATGAAAAGAGGGAGGTATGGAATACATCTTAAAAGTTTCCGTGCATGTTGATAAAAATATTAACAAATGTTTCATAAGTCAGTCAGAAGAACACTTTTCACTTCAACACATCATGTTAACTTGAGATCAGCAGATTTATCCGACAACTACACATACTTACTTCTCATTGTCTATCGTGGCTCGGACGATTGCCCATGGTATGATAAAGGACAGCGGTGTAACTGGAATACAAATATGTATGAAAGTTCAATGAAATTGTTAAAGATGCTCCACCGCTGACAAATGGTATTTTTTCACTATCAAAAACAGAAGGAGACGATTTAGTATTTTTCTTCAGTTACAAAAGTTACTTACTTTACACTATTACCGCCTTTGAAAAGTTTGATCTTCTAATTTTACTTCAAGTTAAAATTATGAAAAATAATTAATTGCATCCCGAAAAAATTCCGTCTATATCCTATATTGAATGAAGTACTGATTACGCATGTACCAAATGCAAAATAAATTATTTTATATTATTTTTGTGTTAATTAGACATATATATACACGATTAAATATCAATTATTGTTCAAATGATGAATACCATTTACACTCTGTCGGCGGTGGAGCATCTTTAAGGAACGTTTCCTTCAACATATTAATACTGTTTTTTTCATTATGTTGAATATGATAAAAACACTTTCAGTATATCCTTAATTAATTGATTTCTTGTTTTGTTAATTGATACATGCAACATCACAGATGTAGTCTAATGTAATTTAAATCTAGTTATGTACTAAGCATTCCTGCATAACATGTAGAATTAATGCACGTGTTCACCAGACAAATTTAGATATATAGTATTGTCTTACACCATCCGAGACACATGAAGTACTTGAGACGGTTCTTTTGATTGAACACGGCCACCGATATGATGACCTGGAGATAGAGAGCCTCCACAAAGATCCACATGTAGCTCGCGGCTATGATATAGTTGAATACAGTGAAGAACAAACGACATTCCCAATGCTGTAACGAAATATGTTTATTTCACATCATTATTTTCATAACAATTCCACATTTCAGAATAAAAATCCAACTATAGATTAAAACAATACATAATAATTTAGAATTTTCAAGTAGATTAATTGCAGATTGTAATTGCTATAACTATAATCCAAAAGAAACCATATTATACATGTTCAGTTGTGAGAATTTTCTCATTTTTCGAGTTTAATCCAAACATACAACTGCAAGCCGAATTTTGAATACTTTCTGTCAATTTTTTTGCGCAGCAAAACAGTAAGAGTTATCTCCCTTATAGTAAACAGACTGATTTTTAAACGGACATCCCAGGCTAGTTTTCCTTATATTATCGCACACGTGTTTTGGTTTTCTTCTTTATTGGCACAATAAAAGAGGAACTTTGATATGTGGCTAGAAGATGAGAAAATTTCTCAGGTCAGAATCCTAACGTTAACGTCTATTTCATTCCATAAGTCTCGTTATAAATTTCAAGAATTTATGTATTACGAAGACAGAGCTTTTGTATGATAGGATGGGGACTTTGGGTCGTTCTAAAGTTTTTTTCTGGGAAATGTCTTTTTCAGTCTGATATATATTTTTCTATTAATGCTTTCTTGCAGATGTTTGTTTTTACCAGTATGAAATATTTATTTTGAAGTGATTGATGGAAATAGAGATTGGTGAATATAGAGGATATAGGCTATCTTGCTGAAATTCAATATCATTTTTCATTACAAAACTGTCTACTTTAAGAGAAAGATATATGATACTTATTTAATACAGAGAGGGGAGAATGCTACCATGACATTTCTTATGGATAGAAATATACAAAAAATATATGAAAATCTATCATGTTAACTAATATCTTAAAAACAATTCCAGACGGAAAAGAAGCAAAAACAGATGAATGTTATCGAAATATGTGCTAGGGCTCTGTTTCAGGCGCCAATCCAGAATTTCGTTTAAATATCTGTTTTAAAGGGAAACAAAGATCATGATTTGTTTTTAATAAAAACGTGAGTCTGTCTACATCATCAGAACCATAATAGCCAGCTAACTAAACCCAATTTCATATATTCGGGAATGATAGCATCTGGGCGAAACGCTACCGATGAGATGATTGTCTTTACGATTAACTATCGATGTCTATGAAATAGAGTCTTTGTTAGTCACTCATGCCGTTTGATGTACATGAAATGTGTAATATCTCGTAAATCTGTTGTTGGCTCTTGTTACTATTCATTTCAATTGTATCGCAGTTGTGAGTTGTATTTTGTAATTTGTTATTTCACACAATGTGACTCCCTCAAAAACTTAGGAAAAAATAATGAAGAGATTATCAAAAGTAGATTGAATCATAAGGATATAATCTCATCATAAGTCGTCCGTGGTTGATTTAGAGTACATTTATGTATATATAAAAATATTCCTGGGGTATATCCATGTTAGTCTTTAAATCAATAACATACCCTTTATTAATTAACAACGAATAACCACAGCTGATGTTCCACCTACCGAAACATTTGGTAAGAAGACAATGCCGCCGTCCTCTACCTTCACGTCCGAAGCAAATCCTACACTTTCAATCAGGATGTTTTCTTTTACAAAGGACACACCGCCACGGAGTATGAAGGACAGGAATAGGTTAAGGTGGATGGTGTTCCTGGAGCAGTGTAGCTTCCTGGAAATAAACAATCCGTCTTAACATCATATATAAACTTAACATTGTGGCATTTAACTATTACCGCTGTAAAAACCATCAGATTGGCAACTGGCATATATCAAATATTCATGGGGATAGATTCGATTTTGCAGTTAGTGACATATTTTGCTTTATGGTTTTTATAACAGACTATTAGCGAGTTCATTTGGCGGGACTTTCCTGTTGGTCCGGAATGAGCCCGACGTTCCATTAAATGAAATTAAATTTTGTATTGAATATTTTAAAGATATAGGAATTTCGCATTTTTTATTATCAAATTAATAAATAAACGAAAAACACAAAAATGAATAATACGATTTCATACTTGAAGTAGATCATTATGAAGACAGCAATAACTAATGACGTCATTGATAATCCGTATCCAACGTTATACATTATGCGCATCTCCTGCATGTGTTTCTGAAAAAATAAATAATTACTATATTGTATAATTATTTTCTTTGCATAGGTTCAATATTTCAAGTGTTATGAGGTCGCCTTTGCGTACCCCTAAGTATGCTTGATATGATCCGCACGTTTGGTTTGGGGTAATTGTGTTATATTGTCTTTGTGTCCGTTTGAGATGGCTGAAATCGTTCCCATATTATTTTACTTTATCGCAGCTTGTTAATATCATAAACATCAATCACATCCCGTTACATTATAGTGATATCAGAAAGCATTCCCCAACACCTGATGGTGCACGCTACGTTGAATCGGTTGGCTAAAACCCTCAACTCATCATGATGTTTGTTTGTTTGATTAATTAACGTCCTATTAACAGCTATGGTCATGTAAGGACGGCCTCCCATGTATGCAGTGTGTTGTGTGTATGTTGTGCGAGGTGCGTGTTTTGGGAGACTGCGGTATATTCTTGTTGTGTCTTCTCGTATGGCGGAACTGTTGACATTTTTATAGTGCTATATCACTGAAGCATGCCGCCGAAGACCCCAAGCAACACACACCACCCGGTCACATTATACTGACAACGGGCGAACCAGTCGTCCCACTCCCGTTATGCTGAGCGCTAAGCAGGAACAGAAACTACCATTTTATAGACTTTGGTGCGTCTCGGCCAAGGGACAGAGCCTTCCTCACAGGGGCGAACGCTCAACCAAAATGAGGTGGTGTCAAGGGAGACGTTAGGAAGAATAAAATAAATTAGGACGAAAGAAAAGATAAGATCCTAACTTTAGTCGCCTTTTACGATCATGCAATAGGGGCGGCAGGTACAATTCTTACGCCCTACCTGCAGGGATAACAGAAAAGATAAGATCCTAAATTTAATCGCCTTTTACGATCATGCAATAGGGGCGGCAGGTACAATTCTTACGCCCTACCTGCAGGGCAGACTCATCATGATACCAACATGGTTATATAGTTTGTTTGTTACATGCTGCAATAAAAGATAAGCAGAGCACATTTGGATTGTGAAAAAATAACATATGTTAAGTTCTTTGATTTCCCTAACCACTGCACATTATCAAGTATTGATTCAATGGCATATATATATTTCGTGAATAAAGACATTGACTTTACTTTTCTCTAACCAAGGTCAGGTCGGTTACACAGAATTCTTCTTGTCAAACTTAAAGGACGATTGCAGGTAAACAAAACAATTACCATAGAAACGATAGCGTTTGACACATCCTTTGTGGTATACATTCAACTGATTGATGGATCGTAAATACCTGACAACTTCCCGCTTGAAGGGAGTGTCTAGGGGTCCAACAAGTATTTGATGACGTCCTGTATCACCCTCTAACACAAATTACAATAGATAATTAAAAAAACAATCCTGTTCGATGCTCACAATAAATTTTGATATCTTGATTTGTATACATAGTCATTCCACTCTACCTATGGTGTTATTACAAAAATCTTCTAATTATTTTTTATACAAAACATAAAAAATTAATCTAATTTGATTCTAACTGTTTGGCTACCTAAAGAGTTAAAATACTTCGTTATTAAGCACTTTTAAGCTTAAAACTCATTACATTTCATTTAAATAAGCTTTTTTACAACAAATTACGAATATAATATCATCGAATTCTCGCTATTCTTTCTAGGTGTACAATATAGCTACTTGTCCTTTTACTTGTAATTTTAGATTTGTCAATATTTCCACAATCTCGAGTTAGACCTTCATCTCGCTGTTAATGTAGATCATATATACGTCTGGGTCACGTAGAAAATGGCCTGACACGAAAAGCGGGAAAAGCTATATACAAAATAGACTGTATTTCACACATTTCGCTCATACTGTGACAAAGGAATTTCTTGTAGACAAGTACGTGCAGGAGGTATTAGTTTATTCATTCAATGGTTTTTCATATGAAAGGAAAAAGGGCTATATCATATGCCAGTTATCTAACTCTGAACAATCGATGTGTCAATATGTAGCTTCACTTCATCGAAAAGCATTTAGATGATAGAAATATTAAGTAAAAAGCTTAATAAAGCCTAATATAAGCTTAAACTATCGCTGAAGGCCATAACAAAGCTCTTTTTAAACTCAACAAAAAGATTCATTCTCTCTTATTTATGTCCTTAATTTTTGTTTTTTTATTTTGAGGGGGTTGGGGGGCTACATTAGCGGTTTTTCTGATTGCCGGAAATTCAAACACAAGAGAAATGTCTTGATTTTAACTGCAACTATACAAAAGCGCTAATATTGGATACACGGGATTCGATGTACCTGAACTCGCCGAATGTGTTCCATTAACGAACCCACGAAATGTGCGAATTTACGCACTATACATTTCTTTAATTTGAAAGTGACATCACTTACTTAATATTAGTGCGATACCCATACTTACAGCAAACGACCTTGGAACCGTCCAACCATTTACAACACTGGGTTGACAGGCTGTGTAGTTAGACCATGTCGTGTTTGTACCAGGCTTCATAAACCATGTTCCGTCCGGCATACACATCCGGGTCGCATTTTCTGAATGTTTAAATAACAAATAGACGAAATCAATAGCATATTCATGGAACGTTCACATCTTAATGATGTTATCATGTTTTCAGGTTCAATTGCAATCAAGTTCAAAACTACAATTAATTTTTAAGGTAGAAATGAATAACAGATTCTTTTGAAAACTAATGTCTTCATGGTAATATGCCCGCTGTTAATATAATGTGTCCAGGTAGGGTGTACTTGTTCGGTGTTTTGGACGACAAGCTACAGTGAGATTCACTAAAAAAAAGGGCAAGAGTTCACTATCACAAGGAGACACAGCAATATCGCATCGCAACATACAACACATATGGGATTTCGTCCTTAAATGACCCTTTCTGTAAAAAGTCCAAATACACAAAGCCAAACCCTGTGTTATGGCTAGCTTTGTATTATTGACATTGTTGAGAAAATCCATTATAAGCAATGTCTTTGGTTACAAACTGTAACAGTAACCCATTACCAATGACCATAATTCACACAGATACGACTATAGCTGTCATAACAAAGATAACAGCGCCATGGTATCAATATTTCTGAACTATTGAGATGAGCTATTCGTAAAGGTTGAAAACCCCTGTTAGATTGTTTCTAAAAATACAATTCTGGACAATGCCCTTTATATTACTGTCTTTTAAAGATGTTCGCCAAATAATATTTTATGAATACAATTGAAAACGTCAGTTTGTGGAATGATCGGGATATGTGCAAATGTGGGATAATTGGTTTAAATTAAGCAACCAAGAACAGGTAAATGTAACAAAGAGGTCTTCACAATGGAAGTGAAACTATTTTTGGAAAGAATCATAACGTTTAGGTTTATATTGATAATGGCTGATCTAATAATATAAATTGTAATATAAAGATTATATGCGAAAGGAGATTTCTATCTGTTGGTTTTATACAACAACATAACGTTGAGGTTTATATTGATGATGGCTAATTTAATAAAATAGTAATTCTATGCGAAAGGAGACTTTTATAATTATGTTGTTTTTATACCAGAAATTATTATATTAACCAAACTAATCATGTGATAAGAACAGGCAATACAAAATTATACATAACCGCCTAAGTATATCTGAAGAGGCATTCCAAAGTAAATATTGAAAAGAAAAATAAAACCTTTCCAAAGATAACAGGATTTTTTTCCCGTCTAAGCAAACATTTAAAATACTCAATGCAAGACAGCAGAATCACAATATCCTGAGTGAAATTAAAAAACTAAACATCCTAAAACTCAAAAATAACTGATATATCGTATAGGTTATCTCTTGTCAACAGGTTTATTGTTTTACTGTTATCAGGTAATTAACCTGTCGGCGTTTTTGTATAAAATTTGATAGATCCCAGCTGATCAAAGGATTATTGGGTTAATTACTGTCTATAAAAAATACTGTCTATAAAAAATCCTGACTTTGTTATTTCATTGAATTGGCTCACAAATTACCAGTTGAATCAAATGAGAAGTTTCCGCGTAATGTTGTTAAATTAATCATATTTGTAATTACTAGGCAAAGTATATTATAAATTTGAAAGTTCGTGCAATTTTCCTTACTTATGTCGGTTACTTTGTGTTAACATTCAACGTTTCTACCTTGTATTACTGAGAAGAAAGAGAAAACACACTGCATTAGTTAATACCAAACGAAATACTCACGTAAATAGTTGAATTTGGCGATGTATTTGGGACAAGGTTGACTTGCTACAGTACCAGCGTCCGTAGGGGCCCAGCACATGATGTTGTCCCAGATTCGCGGACATTTTAAAGAATCGTCTGCTAAAAAGAGACAATTTCGAAATTCGAACCAGGTTTTATAATCAATTGCTGACTAAGACTAATATTATGTCATGTTTTTTAAATAAATATTATTAAATGACATAGTTTTTTATGAGAAACGATCATCGTCGCATGTGAGGGGCAATTTAAACCATTTCGATATTACCCGAGTACTAAAACTGTATACATGTATTTCATCTACGCTGTGTTTTAGGAATACGCGGTTTTGTGTAATAAAAGATAAGTCATTACGTTTTTAAAACGATTGGACAATGTCATTACGTTTTTAAAATGATTAGACAGAGTAAATGAGAAACTAGAGTGACAATTGTAAAACTTATGTTTATTAAACTTTTAAAAGCAATCTTGGCGATATGAAAGAAATACGGCTAACGTTGAATTACTAAATATAGATTTAATGACATGAAAACTCGAACCTGTCCAAGATATTTAATATTTTCGTATACATCTTTTGTGTATATATTTATCCTTATTTTCACACTTCTAATACGAAATAATCGAATGTATTGCTTAGACATTTACTATGGTGCCTATTTGTCTTGGCTTGCGTAATATTTACAGAAAAATCGTTCCTACAATTAATTATGTCTGTCGGTTGCTAAGGAAAATTTACGTAGCTACCTCTAGGTTAAAATTACGAAACACAATTACAAAGCAAATTGACAAGACAATGGTTGTTATTAACAAATCGCCATAGTAAACCTTGACTGATGACAGATCATCAAAAGCTAATTTTCAGTTTCAATGACCATTTCACTGAATATTACGACCGCAAAGCATTGTTGCTGTATCGTAATTGGTAAAACAATGAAGCCTTTAGAGCGCTGGCTGAAACACTAATTGGTCAATAACTTTCTTTAATTAATAAATTTAAATTTTCTATTATATGTAAATTTTGGTGATAAATCCGTGGAGAAATAAAGCCGCTCAATAGCTGACCTCAGACGGTTAGACCGACGAAGGAACTCGTCGAAACCTCGCAAAAATAAGAACTAAAAGAGATCTTGAGCCTAACTCGATTTGCCCCTCTTCTACTTCCAGAATATAATTTCCGTTCACTCGATTGTAGCTATTCTACTTCTGGAAGCTCTTTCGTCTATAGGCTGGAAATCTTCTGAGAAGACTTCTCTTCTCTGAAGTCTTCTCAGAAGAGTGCAAATCGAGTTGAGCTCCAGACTGGTTAAAAAATCTCGTACGAAATGGACTTTCATCTATGATACTAGATTATATATATAGGATATCAAATCATTACATGACTGACTTTTGTTTCTAAAATATGAAAATTAAATGATTCCGCTGACCAGAGCTACTAGATACTTTCACAATATGTATCGGTAACTAATCAAAATACAAAGAAAATCAAGAAATTAACAGTAAAAGCTTTCTCTAACGAGATTTCAAAATGTAACTTGATAATCATACTTTGTGTGGTGTGGGGGTAATAGAAAGAGGCCGATGTTTGTTTTACTACCTCATGGAAGGTTGATTATGTTAACTCTAATTAAACTTCTTATAACATAGTTGCCATTTGGCTGATACATGGGCTGCCCAGAAACTAAGCCAAGGCTACACTTGACTAGATTATTTAAACATTTTACGATAAGTGATTCATCGATGGCACTATTCCAGAGCCGAAAATTAGGCCAATTGGATGTTGCTTTGTTATGGGAACAATGTATGTTAAAATAATTAAACAGAATGATTTTGCAAACAATACAAAAAATTAACGATTTAAAAGCCGTTATGGCAAACACTTTTGTTAAAGATGCTCCGCCGCTGACAAATGGTATTTTTTTACAATCGAAAACAGGAGCAGACGATTTAGTATTTTCTGCAGTTACAAAAGTTACTTAATTTACACCATTACCACAATTGAAAAGTTTGAGCTTCATATTTTACTTCCAGTTAAAAATATGAAATATAATTAATTGCATCCCGAAAAAAATCCGTGTCACTATATCCTATATTGAATGAAGTACTGATTGTGCATGCACCAAAGGAGAAATAAATTATATTATATCATTTTTGTGTTAATTAGACATATATATACTCGATTAAACACCAATTATTGTTCAAATGATGAATATCATTTATGCTCTGTCGGTGGTGGAGCATCTTTAACAGAGAAAAAAACAAATTGACTATTGATGGCGAAATTAAGTAAGGCCCCAATAGCTTGAAGACTTCGGTCTTGTCCAAAGCAGCAAGTTCAGACTTAACCAATAACATATCTGAAAATATTATGCCATTTTGATTGACTAACAAGAAATTCAAGATTTTTTTATGAATCTAGAGCCAGAGATGACATATAACATAAATATTAATTCCATCGATACATTTGAACGGGTTTGTACAGGTTATTGCCTGCGGACGAACTCTTGTAAATTGTTAGATTGACCTTATGCCTTGAGATCAAGGTCAAGGAGAAACCACGATAGCGACGAAACCAAATACAAATGTCCCCATCAATTCGATGTGAATGTGACTTGACATTCCGTTTTGTTGATAAACAATAAGTTACAAAATGATTTCAATTGAAATTATAAGAATATCCATTCAGATTTAATATCATATATCTTTATCATGCACTTCGTCTTCGTCATGACATGCTGTAAATTCGTGAGACGTACACTTGCTGCCCACATTGATATTCAGTCTATCACTTTTTGTAGATGATATATAGACACTGTTAAACATTTAAACGGTGTACATGCAAAATCAGTATTCGCATGAGGTAATCACTATCATCAATAAAATCTTAAACAAAGTAGTTAATTATTTATATGTACATGTATTTTCAAGATAAAAATGTGTCGTTTGTTTATATAATTTATCTTTGTAATAATTTTGAGGTTAAAACGAGTTTATAAAATTCCCCAAAGTTCAATTGTAGAAAACTAATGGGAAGTGACATCCAAGTTGAGTTTTTTTTTTTTTTTTTTTTTTTTAAATTTCATTGATTCACTGCACGTTTTCCTGGTATAAAACCTGTATGTCATGATCTTTAACCTTCTTGTTTTGGTCACAACCCATTCCGATTAAGCTTACTATGTACTCTCAGCAAGGTTTTTAGTCATTTTGGCCTGGTTCCCTGCCGGACACCAGACATGGCCGGCCGGTGGCATAGGCTTTCAGGCTTAATCGAGGAGGTGCTCGAAGAGTTAAAATCGCTCTGGTGTCCCGTAGACTTTCATAAGCGATAACATTTCCTTCAGTATATCCTGCGATATTCGGCCGGGCCAAGCACAACTATCGTTCGTTCTCCGTTAGATACTCGGGTGATATTCGAACGATGTCCTGTGTAGGCCGGCTGCAGGTAGGGCGTTAGAATTGTATCTGCTGCCCCAATTGCATGATCATAAAAGGCGACTAAATTTAGGATCTTAACTTTTCGCATCTTCCTAACTGACTTTATCCTTCCTAATGCCTCTCTTCGCACCGCCTCACTTTAGGCCTTGAGTTGAGCGTTCGCCCCTGTAAGGAAGGCTTTGGGTTCTACCCCCTGGCTGAGACACACCAAAGTCTATAAAATTGGTAGTTTCTGCTCCTGCTTAGCGCTCAGCATACAGGGAATGGGGCGACTGGTTCGACCGTTGCAAGTATAATGTGACCAGGTTGGGTGTGTTGTTGGTGTCTTCGGCGGCATGCTTCTATACAAGAAGACACTACTTGATCATACCACAGTCTCCCAAAACAAGCAATTCGCACAACATACACGCAACTCACAGCATACATGGGAGGCCGTCCTTACATGACCATAGCTTTTTATAGGACGTTAATTAATCAACGAACAAACAAATTATCGCCTGGACATCATATAATGATGGGCCTATAAGCATGATATGTTCGGTCTATATTCACTGTTTAACCGGTCCCCGAAAAAATCTCTTTCGAAACAGAAGCAGTACGATTACCGCACGGCCTTATTTTTATGTAAATTATGAGTGACACAATTTTTTGACCGCTGTTGTCCGATGTCGAAAAAATGGCAAAACTACCGGTGTTCTCCCGATTACCCTCTATCCCCGGTGACTGGCCGATCATTGTGACGATTCCCGACCGGATATCTGACAATATTCAAACAACATGTAAATGATATGTGTCCAGTTATGAAAATCTACGGGACACCGGAGAGATTTTAACTTAGAGCTATGTTACCTTCCCGATGCTACCTGAGAGCCCAGGCCACCGGCCGGCCAACTTTGGTACCCCGCCGGGAGTACATCCTAAGCCAAATTGGAAGGGATTGTGACCAAAGCATTACAATGTACTCAACATAAAATAGTATTATCAAGTTTATGGGGTTGTAACTGTTGAAATGTTTAAAACAAATGCATTTATTCAAAAGTGCTCCCTGTTCGGCATAGGCTTATGTTGTCACAAATAAGTCAATGTCATGTAAATGTTTCATTAACCTGAAGCATCTGATATTTCAAGCGCCTGCATGAAAAACATATTTTGTCTCCCATACGACGAAACTAACATCTTAATGCCATTGGAATTATTAAAAAAAAAATATTACCTTACAATTAAAACTTACTAATATAAGACAAAAACAAATATGTTATGAATATTTATCGGACTATGTAAAACACAGTGAAATAATATATGCAGGATATTCCTTATACTTACTTGTATTGGATTTGCTGTCTAGAATGGTGTGTCCCATACATTTTAGTCGATATTTGGCCAATGCTTTGCGTTGTGTATCCTCATCTTCTATAACATTCTGTAATGTTAATGGCACAGTTGAAAGGTTTGAAAATAAATCGTATATTCCAGTTGTTGTCATTTTCAAAAGTTTAACTTCACTAAACTTGTATGATCAGTAGTTTGCGTTTATGCAGATATTATTGGACATCATGTTCAAGGAATGACGGAGGTTGAATGAAATCCATCAAAACACTACCCGTGGACACTACAAAGTGCAAGAATACTAGGTCTTGTATTTGTATATACACAAAGTTTATTGTCTGCATCGTCTGGCCAAAGTAGCCTACTGTGAGATGACATATGTCATACCTATTACATTAACCTCACAAATTAACCTGTTATTTCGGACTATATGACATTTTGACGAAAGAGTCCGATAACTGTTTACAATGGAGTACGACTTCCGGTTTGATGAGGTCGCTGTAATGTCAAAACTGTTTGGCTACAATCTTGAAAATCTCCCATTCTGCCAGGGATGAATCAATAGATTAATTACTGAAAATCCGGTCTCTTCGAAATCTGATAGGAGAATATTTACTTCACATTTAAACTGTACACACGGGAAAATCCGATGACGTCCAACGCATATCACATCTAATAAAGATACTTCCGCTGATATTAATTGTTTCCATGAAGCAGAAAAACTGCAAAAAACCGTCTTTAAGAATACTGCATGATCCGGTAGCCATTCATTTTTCATAATTTTATATTAAATCTTCCATATTATCGAACATTTGCCTCCCAATCAGAGTTTAAACATGGACAGGATATCACTCCCATTGACAATGGACGATACTCATTCCATAGGATTAATCGAACGTCCCGGAAACGGTCGCTTCGATTAAACGGAGTGATTAGAATAGGAACTCGGTCAATTTCTATGGATTGCTTTTTTACATATATACGTTCCGTTTGGACTTCTGGTCAAAATCTGGGCATGAACTTAGGTGGCCAAGTATTTGTAGTGGTCAGTGTTTGTATATATTTATATACACACAGCAGCCGTCAAGAGATAAGGAGTGACCGCACGCTGTCCCTATGTATTACGATGCCTTTGGAGCCTGAAGGTAGTGGGAAACTAATTATAAACAATCAGCGTGGACAGGTGAATCTCATAAACGTCAACAAGACCAACAGACTTATCACAGTTCGGATCATCACAACCACGTGTCCACTAAACCAACCACATAACATATTTTCATATCTAACATGAAAAGTACGCGCGATTCATGACGGCTTAATTCAGTGCAAGACGTCCTGTTAGCATTAACAATGACAGAAATTAGATTTTATGAACACGCGCCCGTGTTATCAACGCAAGTTCGTTCTTAGGTTGATTGTCAAATAAATATATATTTGCAGCCAGATAAACAGCCGGTAGGAGCACATAAGCGATCGCTTTCAGTGAAGAGTTATTAACATTTAGATAAACTAAATTGTGGTTCATAAACAAACGTCCTAAAGACAGGATGATATTATTGTCAGTGTAAGGTAAGATTTCCACTTACAAAAATATTTATTTGAATGTATGTCGATAACTGTCCAATGTAAGAAAGAGTATCTTTTCTGTATTTGTTAATATTTATATATTCATTTCGAAGCTAATTAGAAAAAATACATATTATGAAAAAACAATATTGGCAGTATGTTATCAAAAGAGGTTACCGGATATAAAGGCATGTCAAATTATTCATGACAGACGACTATATACGATAAAGTTGCTGCATACAGGGAGTGGGACGACTGGTTCGCCCGTTGTCAGTATAATGTGACCGGGTGGGGTGTGTTGCTTGGTGTCTTCGGCGGCATGCTTCAGTGATATAGCACTATAAAAAGGGCAACAGTTCCACTATACAAGAAGACACAACATGAACATACCGCAGTCTCCCAGTACACTCACCTCGCACAACATACACGCAACACACCGCATACATGGGAGGCCGTCCTTACATGACCATAGCTGTTAATAGGACGTTAATAAATCAAACAAACAAACAAACAAACTGTATATAGGACGGATATATTATCTTAGGCCCCTTTTTGCAAAAGAACCTAATAATAAAAAAGTCCTAAGCATGCTATATGTTACTGATATGGTTTGAGTGAAAATCTAGAAATTATTTGTGATTTTCATCACTATCAATTCGCAAAGTATATAGAATATTACTTTACTACCATTTTCGGGAGACAAGTTCCAACATAATATATGTGTTTCTATTAGTGACCACTGAAATGCAGCGTAAAAAGCGTGTGGCGAGCATATGATCGGATCCAATATTTCTCCGAGGTAACTGTCAGAGTATTACAGAGAGCAGACATTTCACGCCAACATCCACGTTACATAAAATATAATATCTACATGAATGATCTGATACCATAGGCTCTCGCTGACGTTAATGGTGTATACAAATCTGGAATAGGGAAATGGATAGACAAATGTCGAGTTGGAAATCGTAGGAGAACCGATTTAAACAAGAGGTAAAAAACGTAATACAACGTTATCTGCTAATCTTAACTTTCATTTTGATTTACAACATATTTCAAAATATTAACGCTCTGGAAATATAATACCTTATCCATACAAACAGACCACATGTAAAATATGTATTGCTAAGATTTGGATTAGTGTATTAAGCTGAACGTCCTTTAAACCGTCAGGATATTTGAATGACGGCCTTCCATGTGTGCAATGTGTTTCGGTGTGTGAATGTCTGTATGTTTTGGGAGGCTGTGGTATATTCGTGTTGTCTCTTGTAATACAGGACACATGCCATTTTTTGTGCTATCTCATTGACGTATGTCGCCGAAGACACCGATCAAGCACAACCCATCCAGTCAGAATATACTGACAATGGGGAATTCAGTCGCCCTACACCCTTAATGCTAATTTTAATCAGGAGTAAACACCTTGTTATAGACCTTCGTGTGTCTCAGTCGGGGCAGAACTCAGAATATTTCTCAAAGAGCGAACTCAATAAAGAAACGGGAGTGACTGACACGTATGTGATTTGCTGATTTTACTGAGATTGAGGTGAAATGCTATCAATCTCTCTACACATATTGCTAGTCAGTCCCGCATGTTGTTACCTGAACGGCGAATACTGAGCAGTTTGGTGTCCTTGGTTTGCATGTCCACAATATATATACTATTACCATGTAACAACCCTGATTTATTCGCCAGCATGCAAATATTTCAATCAAATCGTTATTATTTTCTAAAGTATTCCCCTGTGAGGAGTTCCCCTATATCAGGCTCTTTATCGTCACTACCTTTATCATCCTCTACAGCTATAGCACAGTATATAATATGCTTTGAATAGTTAAAGATGCTCCACCGCCGACAGACCAAAAATGATATTCATCATTTCAACAATAATTGGTGTTTACTCGTGTATATAATAGTCTAATTAACACAAAAATTAATATAAAATAATTTCATTTTGCCTTTGGTACATGCGCATTCAGTAGTTCATTTCATATAGGATATAGTGGTACGGATTTTTTTCGGGATGCAATTAATTATTTTTCATAGTTTTAACTTGAAGTAAAATTAGAAGCTCAAACTTTTCATTGGTGGTAATGGTGTAAAGTAAGTAACTTTTGTAACTGAAGAAAAATACTAAATCGTCTGCTGCTGTTTTTAATAGTGAAAAAATACCATTTGTCAGCGGTGGATCAACTTTAAGTTATTTAGATAATGTATAAATTAGGTGTTCATCGGTGATAAATAAAAATGGAGGAAGTGTTCAATTATAATTCAAACACAAACTTTTTATGCCAAAATATGTTAAAATCATGAAAATACATTTTATTTTTCAATACAATCGATGTATTTTCTAATTTAGTTAATATAATTTGACCAATAGCTATGAAAATGTGATTGAATATAATTTTAATGTAGTAGATAATAAACCATTCCTTTGATTCTTAATGGATCGTTCCATAGTCCTTGAAAATTTCAGCTAGGTTTACCAGAATCCGATGATATCCATGATATGTCATTATATCTGAACATCTATCAAATGCTCTGGACGAAAAAGTGTCATTTGTGAAATCGACGATGTACATTATTTTTTTACATATTCCTTTCTTCTTTACCTTAACCTACCTTTCACGATAATATACTTTCGAATAGAAACCGTTATTGTTTTCAAAATATTCAAACGAAATTATCAAAAATCAATGCAAATATGAAATGATTTTCATGTCTTACAATTACGGCGGTATGTGTTTGGTGTGTTCTTTGTCCACTCCTCAATTCTAATTCAGACACATGCTACTTTCTACTAAAGACACAAATTATAATATTCCACCTGGTTACACTATGATGACACTGCTAAGCAAAACAGTCGTCCCATTGCCTGAACGTTAAGTATAAGCAGATACCTTCCTTATTGATAATTATGGTGTCTTTAGGCCAATTAAGAGAATCCTCCACTACTATCATCTCAAAAGTCAAACACAGGCCAGTGTTGAGAAAGACGTACAAGTAGGGAAAATATGGTCATATGAGTTATGAAAGACAAAATCCAATGAACAATCGCATTTTACCGTGATATTTTCTATGACAATCAGGAAAAATTCTTACGTCAACTACCTTGAGGGGTCAATTATCTATCAGACAGAAAACGTCTAGAAGTAATAATACGTTTTTTTTCTTCTGTTTACGAGGAAAAATAACAAATACTCAGCTAATGTATTTCCTGTTGTGATAAAAGTAGGTGGTCCGGATTTCGTTTCTGGCAGGTAATTAGATATAACTATGAAACTCGCGCTCGAGAAGATTAGTGCCCCGTAGGCCATATCTTACACGATATGTCTTATTGGCTGCAAGACATGCATCTTAATCACCGAGACGTTTGTCATAGCCATTAGCGGATAATCAAAGTCTCTGTATAACCTTGATCTAGCTAGGATCGCCACAAGAAAAATACACCGCGTGTTACTCTATTATAGAAATCAAATACTTAGCTGCACCTTATTAAAAGAGTATTTTTCCGTCCTCATTTGTTTTAAGTTGATTGCGTAACACTTTGTTATTTATTTTAGATAATATTTCCGTTATCGGGCTTGCAGACGGGATATTACTTATATCTATAGCGTTATAACAAAGCCTGATCATTTTCTTACGGTCTGATATACCAGTTTAGAATTTTCAACACATCACTAAAATGAATATATCTTCAAACTAGGGGGATATAATCTAGTATAGAACTCTGCTGAGAAAGTGTTATCATCACTATCATCATCAGCATCATCATCATCATCACTATCATCATCATATGTTTTTGATTCAAATTGGAATATTTGCGGATTTCAGTGTAAATACAAAAGTTGCGAAAATAAAGCACCCGCGAAAGTTAAGCTTTAAACAGTATATATATTGTGTTGGCTATATATATGCATTTCATTGTTACATTACTAATGTGTTATTTGACCAGCATTGTTAGTTTACTTTCTCTTTTTAACAATAAACACTTAGCTATGTCGGAGAAAAGCTATCAATGCGATCACCCGAGACAAGCGAATCATCGTTGGAAACTATCACATCCTGAGCACTCTACCTGTGAGAACATGACAGATATTTACTGGCCTAACGAGCGACACATAAAAGCAGGCCCAGACAAGCTTCTCCCATAGGAGGAAAACAAACAGATCTATAACATTACATAACGTCAACGTGGAGAAATATTAAAAACATTACTTTGTCGCCTCGTGTCTGATTAAGGTCAAAACGCTATCAATGTTGTATTTGTGCTTTTGCGTCATCGACTAAGAAGTAATTGTTATTCAAACATTAATGAAGGAAAAAAAACAAACGTTTTATTAATAATGACCCTAGAAACATTTTACCAAGATAAAAATGAAAATTTAAAACCTTTCTCGGATTTCAAAAGTAGAAATATACGAGTATAAGGTTCGATGAGAACTTTTAAGTTATTACATAAATCAAATGAAAAAAACCCCGGTTTCCAAAAATAAGTGAAAAGTTGAAAAAGTACATTTTGAGACGAAAATATCGCAATATCAAGAAAGAATGAAATTAAAATGCACTTTTACACATTCTTCATGGGACTCTTAGAAAATTAGCATGGAAATGGATATGACAAATTTGATGAGCTATCAAATTACAGATTATTATTCGAACTATGAAATATTCGGTTTTCGTATTAAAACGGAAATGATAGTGAAAGCCAAAGCATGTTAACGAGTTCCATTTATGAACTACTGAATGAAGATTACAAACTAATGTCTCTTTACGATTGTGCCAGATTTTCCTGATAATGTTCCAGGGAACAAAAACAAGAGTTCGACCATTTCCAGATGATTGCTTAGAGTATGCGACGATCAGAAAGGGATCTGTTCAAATACTGGTCTCACTAATGCAAAAGAATATCGAATATTCAAAGCAACATTATTACAACCAATACAGGTGTTTTACATTGATAATGTAACGTTTTCCTTTATCCACCAATATTTTGTTATAATTATTTAGGTCATTTTGTTCTTTATTCACAAAAACCTTTACATCCTTTATCACCAAATATCTCATTCCGTTTTCATTAAGGTACTAACATATCCCACGCACAGTTCTGTCAATGATACAGCAGAAAATGTTTGTGTTGATAATAACTCTATAGCATTCCTTTTATAAGTATTATACGTACATATTTACAGCTGCTTATCAATGTGGATTACATTGATACACAGATATGATTTGTATTACCAGTCATGCGGGCCTTTCAAAGAGGACACGAAGGAAGAAATTGTGCTAATGTGTTTATTGTCCTTTGTGGACTGTCATGGCATATTTACTACAGCCATGAGTGCAAAAGGGTTTAATGTACAAAATACCTGTTGAAAAACAAATAGTAATAAAGACATATGTGATGTCTGTACTATCTATCTTTTGTGGCAACATCAAAAATACGTGGTACTTCACAAACGACGAGGTATAAACGTTCTATGTGCTTTTAGAATGGATGAACCCAAGCAAAGAGAAAAGTTGTAAAAGGTGTTACGAGTTAATAGTCTGAATTATTAAGTGAATATTTCCTGAATGTGTTTCTTTTATTCAACACGATATTAATGTATTGGGTTACGCTGTACCTACTCAATGTTTATTTTATATCTACAGTATAAGGGTGTAAGCTATGTGACCTAACCCATGTTACAACAACGGAAATGATTTAATGTTCGTCCTTGTATAGTCACGTGTACTGATGAACCGGAAGGCAATACAGACGTCCGGAAGAACGCGTACTACACTATCCGGACATGTGGCTATATATCAAATCCAATATAGTAGTAATAGATACTATATATTTTAAAGGGACCCCATGGAAACTTCTTTGCAGTTACTCCAGCATAGAATTGTACTTGTAAAACACTATTTCTAACCATGAGCAATAAGAATAGCACTTAGATGGTTTATCTGCAAAAATTCTGAAAATGTGTAATAAACCAAACATCTAATCGTATAAATGCCAATTGTGTACCTAATTGAAGGTATTAAAACTAACGAGGAAAGAAAGCGTCTGAAATAAACTGGCATGCAGCTGTTCAAGTTAGTTAAATTAAAATACATTCACAAGGTTGAGGGTCCGTTTTAGAATCGTTAATTATATTTCAGGTGTCAAATATCACTGCGCATTCCGTTTCTTGCATTTAGCGTTTTTGCAAATAGGCGAAAGCTTCTCCTGTTAAACATCATGTTTGCACTTGCAATGAAGTATGGCTTTTATCAATGTTAAACGTTTTGTATAACAACAAACATTATTATTAATGCACGTTATGTGTTATAGTGTGAGAAATATACATTGTAAACTCGTAGCCTCCATGCAAGTTGAATATCTGTTTTCTTTGAAATTGATATCTGATGGCAGAGGACGAATATAACTTACTATAAAGGAATTTGTTTGAAAAACAGATTATAACACAACAACTGCAAAACAACAATTTAAATGCGTGGTCTATTAAACAGAAAGTCTGGACTGATATTGCCTTTAGTTAGGTTCGAAATCTCTACGGTATTGTAAAGCTAGCATTATACAAAACGTTGATGGGTAGTAAATGTTCCTGTGTGATAATATATACATACATAAACATGGTTAAGACCTACTACTAATCAAATTGTTGATAAGGTTTTCTCAAGTTTCATCACTGAAGGAGGTCCGTTTTAAAAATCACATACCGAAATGAATATCTATGGTGGAATTGGCGTTGATAAGACTGCAGTCCATTTCATTATTAACATACTTCGAATGTAATTGTATGTCTATCTTGATATACATTACATAAAAATCCGTCGAGTCAAATGATTAATGGCTTGGCATTAATATGCCCCTAATGGTATCTATGAATTATTCAGCTATTCAAAAAAAAAATCGATATATATTACTAATGGTTTATCAGATATAGAATGGCTACGTTATACACAATTTTACATTCTTATTTCACGTCTGGCAATTTTTATCAGACAGAAACTATACATACATTACTGTGTATCGTGGAATCATACATGCCATTTTTGGGTTATCGCTACTGGTTATTGGTGAGATAAATGTCACAGGAAATTTGAGTATAAGAAGGAGGGATTTGAAATGAAGAGCGGACATTATTTAAAGGGCTGTAATTCGCACAATAGTACTGATCGATAAGTTTCTGGACACGGTTTAGATAATCAGACACTATGACCCGGGGTCTTTATCATTATGAGTTCCACTATACCAGAAGATACAACACGAACATACCGCAGTCTCCCAAAACACGCACCACTTACACGCTACACACCACATACACGGGAGGCCGTACTTACATAACTCTGGCTGTTAATAGGACGTAAATATTATAACCAATCAAACCAATTTATCAAACAAACTTTGATACTCGAATCGATGTATACTGATATGGTCAATTGGGCAATGAGACCAGATGCTTTAATAAATAATCTAGAAAATAATTCTTAAACTCAGAGATATAGTAATTTCATTTCTTTATATACACCAGTATGAACTGAGTTTTATTTCGGTAAACCTATTGCAGAAGTGACGTTACAAATGGCAACGTCTTTTTTCTTTGATTGGCTAATAAACAAAATAGTTATGCCAGTGCAACTGTTCGGTTCGTTACAAGAATAATGGAAGTATTGAAAATGAGAGTAGACAATTTGGTTTGGTGTGATCTATTAGTTTAAAAATAATGTGTGTAGTCATGGAATATTGCATACTTTTGGTAGATTACATATAACAAAGTGAGTAAATGCTAATTCTCGGATATGTTTTGAAATAAGTTAGCAATGTACTTTAACTCCGGTCGGACAATCTGTGGTGTATTTTTGGGTTCTGTAGTGACGTCTTAAGTGGCTATATGGATGACTTTTAAAGCAAGTGTGCATATAGATAGTGTAATACCAGGAATTACACTCTGATGAATATCATGCACTTTTAGTACTGTTAGTCATATAGAAGTGAAAACATCGACATAACATAGGCGGCATGCTTCAGTGATATAGCACTATAAAAAGGAAAACAGTTCCACTATACAAGAAGACACTACATGAATATACCGCAGTCTCCCAAAACACGCACCTCGCACAACATACACGCAACACACCGCATACATGGGAGGCCGTCCTTACATGACCATAGCTGTTAATAGGACGTTAATTAAAACAAACAAACAAACAAACATAGGTTAATCAACAGTATCTTAACTATCCCTAAAAAGAAACTATATTAGAGGCATCAAATGAAGTCAGGTACATTAGAGAGGCGAAAACGATTTTGCTTCTTATCAACTTTTTCGGTTACGATATTTGAAATAAACTGCACACAGATACAGATAATTGACATGATAATAAACAGTTTAGGGTAACCTGCAAGGTTCACTTGCGGGTTTTGTGGCGGAGTTTGGCAACCCCCACACAGGCAGGCTTTTGGTTTTACTTTGTGTAATTGTTATTTTGATGCTTCGAAACTTTGTGGATGTGGCGCAGTGGTAGAAGGCGAAGGTATGTTTGGCTAGGCGATTGGGTGCCGTAGATCGTGAGTTCGAGGCCCGGATAGGGCACGAGTCAGTGAATTGTCGTGCTTTGTTAGATTGTGTTTCTTTGATATTTAACATATCCTATTAACAGACAGGTCATTTAAGGACGGTCTGTCCTGTGTGCAATGTTTTGGGAGGTTGTGGTTGATTCGTTGTGTGTCTCCTTATTATAGTGGAGCTTTTGTCCTTTTTATAGTGCTACCTCACTGAAACATACCGCTAAGTTAGTATTCGCTACTATAACACTATAATTTCATTCCATTGTTAATACTTTTATTGGTACATCCAAAACTAAATGTACGATGTAAAATTTAAGAGTAAACGTGATTTAAGACCAAGTGTTATCTCCGGGTCCATTCACATTTCTTGAACCACAGAATATGGAAGTATAAAATTCCGTTTCCATTCGATCTCTTTTCTTGGTAAGCTGATTGAACCTGGCATTATAATCCGGAGCATTAGACATCACTTCTTGTTCATAACAGGAAGGCGATTACTATTCATGATTAGACAAACGGGCTACAGCTCAGTCGATATTGCCGGTATATAATCACCTTTCTATACATACTATCCGCACGGTCAAGATGATACACCTGTTTCATTCTAATGAGAATTTGTCTGGTTCTATCGTGGATGGCCATAACAACAAAACGATGCCATGATTTAATTTAGACATCGATTTATTAAAATCAGTTTGTATAAAATCCTAAATTATCTAAATATCACGATTTCAAAGGTTTCTATTGCGAAAAGTGAAATTATGTTGCATGCTTGTTTGTTTGTTTGATTAGTTAACGTCCTATTAACAGCTATGGTCATGTAAGGACGGCCTTCCATGTATGCGGTGTGATAATTTGGTAACGAAACCATACATCCGGAGATGAAACAATCGCAACCCATCTTATCACATTATAATGACAACGGGCAAACTAGATACCAAGTCCTGTTGACTTGGTGCTGAGCGGTTAGCATGAATAGAAACTACCACTTGTATAGCCAATGTCTCGGATAGCACACATATCATTTGCTATACAAAAGATCATTTGATATGAGAAAATAGTCATAATATACACATGGTGAAGTCAAATGATACAATTTATAACATTCGTTTTTAATAAGTAAATAAAAATATGAGTATTATGACCTAGCGATACAGTAATTATCATTTAAATTAATAGTAGATGCAAATTTCTATTGTGTATCCATTATTATTGAATACGTCACTAGAAGCTTAAATGCCAATGATAATAATCTGTTATTAAATCCTGGCACACCTGTTTACGAATATGTCATCAAATGACTAATGATTTCTGAAATATGAATTTCAAATATATCTAGTTACGCGATATATTGAATAAAACAGTGACCCTAAAATAGCTGGTACGAATTACCAAGAACACTTAGAAACCCATCGCTTTGGTAAGTGAATAGTTAAAGTACTTCCCTGTATACCACTTCAAACCAGATGAGCCTCTTAATTAAAGAATACACCCTTCTGATAACAAAACAATCGTTCTTTATGTAGTGTCTACAATGTATGCATATAATTCACGCATATTTAAAAAAAATGATATTGGTGTATTGATAAGCCTGACATGTTTCTACATGTATGTTAGTGATTTTCAAATAACCTTTCCATTAGTTACATATGTGAGCTCTTGAATATCGGACTGTTGTAAATCTCAAAGAAACCTTTAATTTATCGGCTATGCGGAATGTGGTTCCCTTTTAGAATACAGAAAAAAGGAAGGATACGTGTATTACGCTACTTCAACCTGTCTCCTTGACACAGGGCACACATCAGTGTTTTAGTATATTTGGTGTGACGTAAAAGGACTTAATGTTACAACAAACAGTGCATGTGTTGTACTTAAAGTCGATGAAACATATCTCGTTTGTTCTCTTAGGTTCTTGGATACGCACAAAATGATTTTCTGTTTAACACAAGTGTTTTACATATATAAAACATTCAAGATGATATATAGTTGTCCTTCAGTAAAACCATATATCCGTTCACGAGTAAAACTCCGTTATATAAATACACATTTATACTTTATTTGTTGAATCACATACCATGAAGAGAACAGATGCTAATTCTCGGATATGTTTTGAAATAAGATAGCAAAGTACTTTAACTCCGGTCGGATAACATGTGGTGTATTTTTGGGGTCAGTAGTGACGTCTTATGTGGCTATATGGATTGCTTAACAAGTGTGTATATAGTTGGTGTAATACTAGGAAGTACTTTCTAATGAATCTCATGCCCTGTTAGTACTGTTAATCATATAGAAGTAAAAAAAAATCGACATAACATAGGTTAAGCAACAGTATCTTAACTCTATCCCTAAAAAGAAACTATGTAAGAGGCATCAAATGATGCTAGGTACATTAGAGAGTCGAAAATGATTTTGCTTCTTATCAACTTTTTCTTTGTTTGTTTGATTAATTATTTGTTTGTTTGATTTATTAACGTCCTATTAACAGCTATGGTCATATAAGGACGGCCTCCCATGTATGCGTGTGTGTTGCGTGTATGTTGTGTTTGATTAATTAACGTCCTATTAACAGCTATGGTCATGTAAGGACGGCCTCCCATGTATGCAGTGCTAGCGTGTATGTTGTGCGAGGTACGTATTAATGGAGACTGCGGTATATTCATGTTGTGTCTTCTTGTATAGTGGAACTGTTGCCCTTTTTATAGTGCTATATCACTGAAGCATGCCGCCGAAGACACCAAGCAACACACCCCACCCGGTCACATTATACTGACAACGGGCGAACCAGTCGTCCCACTCCCTGTATGCTGAGCGCTAAGCAGGAGCAGAAACTACCACTTTTATACACTTTGGTGTGTCTCGGACTGGGGAGAGAACCCAGAGCCTTCCTCACAGGGGCGAACGCTCAACTCAAGGCCAAAAGTGAGGCGGTGCCAAGGGAGGCATTAAGAAAGATAAAGTCAGTTAGGAAGAAGAGAAAAGAAAAGATCCTAAATTTAGTCGCCATTTACAATCATGCAATAGGGGTAGCAGGTACAATTCTACCGCCCTACCTGCAGGGCAGAAGATATATACGGAACAAAACATTGGACCTTTGATAAACCTAGAATGATAGAATTACCTACTTTTAAAAGGCGTTGTTTGCAACATCTAATTTATGAAGCTATCAAAACAAATAAATAGCATTTGGATAAATGTAATAAAATAAATACGTAAATATTAACGTTGCAAAATAATTATTTTATCAAAATTTTAAGTAACACACTTATCTATTATTTGACAAGCGTAAACGGTTCATAATAAATGTATACAGAACTATTATCGATCACCGATATGTTTAATGCCAGAGACCGGATGTACGCCAACACACAAGTCGGGTAATTTGGAGACGACCGGAAATGCGTCTTGTTGGAGATGGGTCTCATGACAAGGATCAATACCTTTACTGATTCAGGCCTTTCTACACTAACCAATTAATGAAGTATTCGCTGGACTTGCTTTGTCACCGTAACATTCGTGTAATAGAAAATACCTCTACAGCGCAAACAGTGGCGAAAACATGTTTTGATTTTGTTTCGATAAAATTTGTTACACAGGTATTGAATTTAACTCTTGCGTAGGTTTATGTTTTCAATAACTTAAACGTTTTTCTTTTATGGTGTCATAATGAAGCTAATCATTACAAAATACTATTGTAGTCTAGAAACAAACAAGACATGGAATGAAAGATGTTGAAAGGATTAAAGTTATAGTAATTGAATAATTAAAGATGCTCCACCGCCGACAAAAAGTATTTTTTCACTATCAAAAACAGGAGCAGACGATTTAGTATTTTTCTTCAGTTACAAAAATTACTTACTTTACACCATTACCACCATTGAAAAGTTTGAGCTTTTAATTCTTCGTCAAGTTAAAAATATAAAAAATAATTTATTGCATCCCGAAAAAAATTCCGACGCACTATATCCTATATGGAATGAAGTACTGATTGCGCACGCACCAAAGGCAAAGTGAAAAAATATATATTATTTTTGTGTTAATTAGACATACATACACACGATTGAACACCAATTATTGTTCAAATGATGAATATCATTCATGCTCTGTCGGCGGTGGAGCATCTTTAATGAAAGTTGTTGTAAATCATACAGACCTTCTGTCAGTACCAGAACACTATACCATCAATGCCTGGGGCAGGTGATCAAGATGAAGGGCCGAATGACGGTATGTGAGCCACCGTTACTACGATTGTTTCGCAAACAAACATTACAAACTTTTTTTACATAATTGAAATCCCCGACACGTTATTTTTTTTAATTAACGTCCTATTAACAGCTATGGTCATGTAAGAACGGCCTCCCACGTATGCGGTGTGTTGCCTGTATGTTGTGTGAGGTGTGCGTTTTGGGAGACTACGGTATATTCATGTTGTGTTTTGTATAGTGGAATTGTTGCCCTTTTTACAGTACTATATCACTGAAGCATGCCGCCAAAGACACCAAGCAACACACCCCACCCTGTTACATTATACTGACAATGGGAGAACCAGTCGTCCCACTCCCTATCAGGAGCAGAAACTACCACTTATATGGTGTGTCTTGGCCTGGGGACAGAACCCAGAGCCTTCATTACAAGGGCGAACGCTCAACTCAAGGCCAAAAGTGAGGCGGTGCCAAGAGAGGCATTAAGAAACATTCAGTCAGTAAGAAAGTGAAAAGATAAGATCCTAAATTTAGTCGCCTTTTACGATCATGCAATAGGGGCAGCAGATACAATTCTAACGCCTTATCTGCAGGGCAACATCTACACAATATAAAAAGGTTCTGACAGCCATAGGGCATATAGACTTAGGATTGTCAGTTAACACGATGTTTAAATTGTAAGTTATCTGAGAAATTGATTAATAAGAATAGAAGTAATCCGAATCAACCATTTAAAATAAAACCATGTGTTGCAAACGCCCAATCGTATACATTGATGTACAGAAGTCATGTTCTTACCAAAAATAAAATCTAGACATTGTATTTGATCGTTTCTGCAGACCTGAAGACTTTATCTTGTTTTTGTTAATATTAAGTGTCCTTTAATGAGATCTGATTAATTAGGAAAGACACTACTTACGTATTCACAACAGGAAATACATTAATTAATTTTACAATTTGTAACCTCATATTCATTACACTATTTACTATTCAACATTAACAAATTTCAGTGTACCAAAAGACTCCACAATATAGTCTACGTACAAATCATTTTTAAGTTATAAAAGTGAATAGTCTCGCAATGAAACCAATCTAAATGCGTTTGCTGGCCTTCCAAAAGCCCCTTTATATCAAAACGACGGTCAAGTTCTGCTGACGTTGTCCAGTTTTGACCATTGCAATTATAAAATAGCCCCGTCTACATTTAGCACAGTTAACAAAAAAAAAAAAAAAGAAAGCGAGGCTGTGTGGGAATGTCAAAACTGCCATAGCCAGCCGGGAAGACGTTTTGGGATTCCTGTAATATAAATTAATTTCTTCGCATGCATAGCGGTTTTGATGGAGAGTTTTATTTTCTTATTTCATAAGAAATTACACTTGATATATCAACATCATTTTACCGACTTTAGCCTTCCTTTGCCCGACTATTCACTTTAAAGTAAGGTTATTGAATTTCACCAAATAACGTTATTTTCTTTCACTAAATCACAATATGAAGCGATAAAATTGTATCATGATATTTATGAAGCAATTATCAAAAAATAAACATATATTAAAGTCGTTTTGTCATAAAAAGACCATGCTTGTTCCAAATTCATGGCATAATCACTTAATTGATGATTCAATATACCCGCAAATGTAATTGCATGGCATTTTCTATGTTCTATTTTCTATCATGAAACCTGAATATACTGACTGAATATGTATGCTGATCCTGTGAAATTCGTTTAAGATAGTTACACTGTGTATGAACGGCTAAACTAGGTGAAGGTAAAGGATGTGTGATGTCTGCACGCTGATTTTGTGTTGTCTCCTAAGAATGCGTGAATTATTTTCACATTTTTGCTACAATATTATATCGTAAGTGACATCGGAAGGACAGTACATCATATCCACCGATAGTAAACTTGCAGTGTGTGCTGTTATGCTATGTCAAGTGACCTCAATGCTGGTAATGACTATAGTAATTTAGGTATGAATTTCATTTGACATTATACAATGCAGCGGTGTTTATCGCTTATATCTTTTTATAACATCTTGTGATGCTATAAATGATGCAACAAAGTTCCACAGCCTAAGGAAAATAGTTTGGCGCTGTTGTGAATGATCAGGCAAATTATCGCCGTATTATATTTAAAATAAAAGTCTGAACAGATCATCGATCGAAATTTTATAATCGATATTTACTGGCATATCATGACTATCGGATCACGAACTACCAAATAAAACATCTTATAATTTACGAAATAATTTGATAAGGAAATAATAGCACTTCTTGCATTTCATTCTTCCTCGAATTCATGATCATTTATTCAATGCCAAATTGTCAGTTAATATAATACAGCAGTGACACTTCCGAGATACCGGGATGACCTATATATGTATGTGTATGTGTGATGCGTCTTCTCTCTGATACATTGATGAAGCACGTCGGATGGTTAAGGTGACTGGATGAATCACAAGGGACTGGGGTCACGGAGACGCTTGCCACCGATTAAATCAATGTCGCAGATTATTAGGAAAATTCGATTGAAAACCGAAGATAAAGTATTTTAGGGACTTTATATCTTTGGTTTCCTCCTATTATTGATTGTGTATTCCTAAATTATTCTACGACAATAAATGGATAAATAAGTATTTTATAACGACTTATTTGTTTGCTAGTTTGCTTTTGTGATATGCGGTATGATCGAGTTATGTTTGTTTACAATAGCAAAAACTCTTGTTTTATTTCAAACACACAAGTAATTCAAAGACAAACTCTCCTGTTATCAGCTGTGCTTATGAACCCTGCATTGCAGATGAAAAGAAGTTGACTACAACAAATATGTATTTTGGTCCGTCATCGGCAACACCACACAGGTAGGATTGTAACCAATTGGAAACTTCGTCTTATTTTTCAAGAGAAAATAGTTGACATGGTAACCTGGACTCTATATGCAGGTTTTATAAAAATAACGAAAAGTTCTTATGTTTTCGACTTAATCGGTTATTAAGATACCACCTGTATACCTTTACTGAATCGACTGGACTTGCTTTGTCACAGTGACATCCGTGTAATAGTATAAGATACGTTTATAACGCAAACAGTCGCGATCGTTAACTGAAGACATCAATTACTGATTTATTTGAAAACATGTTTTGATTTAGTTTTGATAAAATTAGTTACAAAGGTATTGAATTTAACTATTGCGTAGGTTCTGTTTTCAATTACGTTAACGATTTGCTTTTGTGAAGATACTCATTACAAAATACAACCTGTAAAAACCGATTTGTTTTGACATTATAGAATGTCACTGCTAATCGCTGCTGGCCAGCAATTCTAAACTTCTGATTCCACGCAACTACTTTCATTTCCTGTAAAACTCAGTAATGAGATTAAATCATTGTGTAACTTCCGGTTGTCCAGCTTCCGCTAATATGAACAAATTTACGAATAACGTAATATTAAATGACATATTGTGTTTTTAAGGAAGCGACGAAGGTTAACGCCAGACTCGGACTCAACAACGGATAATCCGTGTTATTTGGACGCAATAATATAAAACCTAAGACGCACGTGGTCATGTTATGAAAGAGAGAAACTTTTAAAATATGTAAAAGCAGGAAATGTTTAATAATTAAATGGAAGCAGGAAGCAATTTCTGCTTTGTCGTTAATCCTCCTTTGGAGTGTTATTTGATTAGTGCTTTTCTTATACTTTTTTACTTTTACAAATGGCATTTTGATAAAAATGTTATCAAAAACGAGATTTCATGAAAAAATGCAATAAACATGTTTAATGTAATAATCACAAAAATGAAATTAAATATCGGCATGTCATGAAAAGACTTTTTTTATTCTGATTCTCAAAGAAGTCATTTCAGTTCTAATTGTCAGTTGGCTGTCATTGTTCATGGCACAAATGACTATTAGGAGGATTTAAATGGAGTATCCCATTATCATTATTTTTGTGTGATGTTCGTCAAAACGAAGGATACAGAATTAATTGTGAAATTGTATTTTTAAAAGAAATTAATCAACCCTAATTTCATAATACCATCCGGTGGTTACATTCATAGTTTGGAGTACCTTGATATATATATATATCTTAGAAAATATATCATGTCTAATTTGCGAAAAGGATAAAATCTTGTCACCAAATGAAAAAAAAGGGGGGGGGGGGGCGAGTTAATATCCAATTTTCTACTGACCGAGAAGGTCACGATTTTTATGTCTTGTTTTAATAAATGTTTTGTACCTTTGAACAATATTTTCACGCGTACCGAGTCATTTTGTAAATAAGATATTGGATGTCAAATATGGCTAGTGATGCAAATTTACTTTTATTTACTTGACCGCAGTTAATGAAATGGGTCAATGCAAAGGACATTTGCTTTTCTGTTCTTTGGACTGGTGGTACTTTAGCATTGGTCAAAGTACATCACTATAGAGGGCAATTACATTAGATTTGATAAGATGTGAATTTCAATAGGAAATATATTTGGCTGGTTATTTTGTGTCATTTTTCAAATGTAAAAAAATTGTTTCGTGCACAATTTTGTTTTGTAATAGACGTCAATATTGCAAAATGTTCTTTGCTTCATAGGCTATATATTCTGTAGATAGGCAAAGGTATGATGATGGCTTAACGGAGTGTATGATGTCAGTGAAAGGTTCATGATAAAACATAGTTTGGACCCATAGTAGTTATATAAAATAAAACTGGTACAAATAGTAGACATCTGGGAATACAGAAAACCAGAACACATCGCAATTTAATGTCACTCTAGCGAGTCGAGAACAAAAGTTTTCTATAGGAACACAAAAGCAAATGTTACAGCTTTGTATAGATATGATACTATTATGAGGAATACAAAGAAGTTTGTAAGCATTTTTATATTTTTTATGATGTCTCTCGACGAGCATTATATGTGCGAAAGCACATGTAATAGAAGAGCTGTAAAAAATGTTTACTGACACAATTATAACATATTGTTTTCCTTCATGAAGAGCAATATAAAGTTTCAAAATAATATTCAAATGTTACATAAGACAGTTACAACAATTAGGCTCAGCACTCACTTAGACTATCCCTTCTGGTTATGTAATAGATGTCCTATCTTATTATTCGGATCAATGGTAATACAGTGTAACGTAAGTACAAGCTTAAAGAGAAGTTATATAACAAAGGGTTTATGCAGCCATGGTTGACCGAGACAATAATTATGAAATATACATCTGATTTTGGAAGACTTTTGGTATGCAACGTGCTTCAAACTGCTTAAATCTAACATATACATAATTACCTTTTAGTTTTGTAAGAAGGGTAATGATCATTCAATAGGATTACTAATTAATGTTAAGGGTAATGATCATTCAATAGGATTACTAATTAATGTTCACAGCCGTGTAATCCTCTTATGACGCACTGTAGTTACTATCTTGATAAACCTGTAATATGCACATAATTGTAGACAAAGACATTCATAATGCTAAGGAAAACTAGCCTAATAAAATGTTTAAGTGTTGTAACGAAAAACAGCTTAAAACATCGCAGTAAATAATTGACAAATACGCGATGTAAGATTGTTGTAAATCTATTTGTACAAACTACGCATCCCATAAATATGTAAATTTGAAATAACAGGTCATTAATAACGTATTGTGAACACATTGGCCATCATAATCGATACTCTGTCGTAAACAGACAACATCTGTCCCGGGGATATGCAAAACAAGGATTAAAGACATCACGGTCTTGATCCTCAGGAGACGGGTAATTAACAACGAGTAGGTACATTTAACCCCTCACCGACAATGATTGTGCGTCATATCGGAACTCATCTGTAGATATAGATGAAAAGATACATATTGATACATTTCACTTCTGTTTGATAGCCAATCGCGTAACATGGCATTGAGACGAATTGCAGTTATACAGACATTGTACATTTTGTATTGCATGAATATGGGAGTACGTGAGGTTTTTGTCGATTATTTCATTAAATGTGCTGTGATATTCAGTCACCATATCAATTTTTCATTCAGCACTGGTTATAAATACGCTGACAGAATCTTTGCAAACGAGTAAATAATTTTCCAAAAATGTTTTAAACTTAAGCATTTCTTCAGCTAAAAGTAAATGTGATTTTGCTTTTTGACGGGATATTTCTGCTTACATAAGTATTGATATATCTTTAGCTTATGAAGCCTATTGAGTAAAGTTAGGGGTCTAATGGTTTTTCTCTGTTTGTTGTTTATATTATCTTATTCCCCCCAAATTTCGACACTTTATGAAAAACTATTACACTAATCTTAAAAAAAAACTTTTCTGAGCCGTCAATCCATATGGTCACCATTCCCTGGCTTCGAGTGGTCAAAACGTAGATATTTCGGTGATAATTAGTATTTAGTGGATTTGAGTAATGATGAACACAATTGTGCCAGTTTCAAAACGTTTGTCGTGATAACGAAATAGGGGCTTTTAATTGGTCGAAATTTAGATATCATCCGCTTGCGAAAATAATTGATGACATCGCGGGCATTTGGAAGGACTTAATCTATCATGTTTACCTATTACGATTAACACTTTTTTGTATTACACTTTAAACCTGTATTACACTTTAAACCTCATTCTCATTGCAGTAAAAGACGCTTTTCTATGAATATTTAAATTTGATTATTTATGACAAAAGGGTTTTGCATATTGCATGGACAGCTTTGAACATCTTTCAGATTTCACGTCAGACCAAACCATGTATGACTACATAGTTGAATTATCAGTGTCCCATTCATATAGATCAAATCTTATCTGCCTGTAAAATATTTTATTTGAACGGGAATTCAATTTATATGATAGTAGAATCCGCTATCGACAAAATAATCTTATCAACCTCGGGGAAATACGTCATTATTATCAAAGAGTATAGTTAATAGATATACAATTACTTGACATACTTATAAGGCTACTGTACCCACGGTCAACGTATTTGTGTCTTAGTATATTATTTGAATATCAAACGTTTTAATAATCCTTTCATATTTCATCCCGAGAGATTAAAGTGCATTGTTAAGTGTGTTGTCCACAATAAAAATCATTAGTATTAAAAATAGCAACATACCCTTAAGGCAATTATTATTTTTGTTTAAATACATATTTTAAATATACCCTTAACTCAAGTATTACTTTTGTTGAGATACTTCTAATAAGTTGTGATCATCATTGTAATAAAATGTGTTTTTGATGTCAATAAATTTTTACGCACCTCGCACTTCAAACACTGCATGTGCTTTAAAAAAACTGATATTTTCAATACTCCCTTAACATATTCACGAGTATGTTTTGTTTGTTTGATTAAGTAACGTCCTATTAACAGCTATGGTCATGTAAGGACGGCCTCCCATGCATGCGGTGTGTTGCGTGTGTTTTGTCTGTAACGTCCTATTAACAGCCAGGGTCATGCAAGGACGGCCTTCCATGTATGCAGTGTGTGAAGTGCGAGGTGCATGTTTTCGGAGACTGGTATGTTCGTGATGTGTCTTCTCGTATAGAGGAACTATTGCCCTTTTTATAGTGCTATATCACATAAACATGCAGTCGAAGATATAAAGCAACACATCGGTCACATTATACTGACAACAGGCGAACCAGTCTTCCCACTCCCTGTATGCTGAACGCTAAGCTGGAGCAGAAACTACCATTTTATAGACTTTGGTGGGTCTCGTCCAGGGGACAGAACCCAGCCTTCCTCACAGGGGCGGGCGAACGCTCAACTCAAGACGACCAAAAGTGAGGCGGTGCCAAAGGAGGTATTAGGAAAGATAAAGTCAGTTAAAAAAAAAGAGAAAAAATAATATCCTTAATTTAGTCGCCTTTTACGATCATGCAATAGGGGCAGCAGGTACAATTCTAACGCCCTACCTGCATGTCATACATAAAATTCGATATCATTTTCACGAAAAATGTTAAGAAAATTTTATGCTGTAGAATGTTTGCATTGTATAGCTTAACATCCTGATATAACTGCCACAGTAGTTTTTTTTGTTGAAGTCCAAAAGCAACTAAGACCTCGAATCACAGGATACAGCCTGTTGACCAACCAATCACAACAGTCATCTAGCCGTCAGCAGTGAAAACAATGTTGAGTATTTTCGAGTAGTCTTTTGTTTAACAAAGCGTTTTCGTGACATAAGAATTAGTGTCGATCGATAGGAAACTCATTTATCAAACAATAACGATCCAAATTCGATCGATAGGAAACTCATTTATCCGAAGCTTGGACAGGCATGTTTCATTTCGTCTACTGTACTATAAAAAGTAACATATTTAATATCGACACCAAAGCATTGGAATCATCAGTATATATGGAACTGTCGAATACTTTTTACACGTTAGTTTTAACAAAATATGATACCGACACTACTTCAAAGGAAGCGTGTTAGAACTGCCCGTACCACCCGTCATTGCATGATCGTTCAAGGCGACTAAATTAATCTCTTTCAAGCTCTTTTTCTTTGATGATTTTCATTTACAATGTATCATTTGACATCGCCTTGATTTCGGTTTAGCCTTTAGTGTTTGCTCGCATGACGAAGGGTCAGTTTTTTTCTTGGTTTTAGCACGGCATGTTTTTGCTATTTTTCAGCACGCATAATTAAGGAATTAAGACAATTTTTTTTTATCACTGGTCATTATTGAAATAGAGCAATAAAAGCGGCAAGTGCTCTCACTTTTTACCAGGAGACAATAACGCAGTCTCTTAAAACACTTACCACATGTAATTAACGCAAATTTTGGAGACAATTATTACAATTTATGACCCTTCTCATTGGTACTGTACAGCTGATCTGATTCGAGGTGATTTGTGTTCATTATATTTGTGGTCAAATACTTTACGGAAACCTAAATGCCTGCGAAAATTCTAGAAAATATCTCTTCGTAAATAAATCTCAATGAACAAAAAATCTTACTATATAACCGAATGTTTATTTTATAAAAACAAAATTAAACACATAACAGTTTACCAAAGTCTTAATCAAAATTCAATTATGAAAATCTATTCAACAACGACAAATATATAGTAGATTAATATTTTTTTAAATCTAAAACTTATCTTTTTGGCGACTCCATTCCGCATTTAACTTTTTAATGTTTTATTACCCCATTACAATTTTTAATAATTATCGTTAATTCTAATCTTCGTGAGATGTAATTAAATGCAAAATAATTTGGTTCATAGTAAAACAAGATGCTTCGTTTAATGTCATGATTAAATTAAGACGAAGCTACATGGCTGAAATGAATCCATTTTTAGTTCAACTTTTCTAGCATCCTTGTTCTGGACATTGTTATAGTTTAGATAATATATCTCTTCATATGACGTCATTCGTTAATGTTTTGATAGTAAACAATAAAAAAAACAATGAAGGTCAATACCTGTATTACGTCTATATGTAATCTGACACGGTAAGAATGTGTATGTAAGTCGGAGATATAACGGTATTTATAATGAACCCTCATTCAGGACGGTATGTCTATATTCATTATCAATCGTGACAGATAACGGTTATCTGAAAGAAAACATACACCCTATGATAGATTTACATTGCTACCGTACTGTGTGTTAAGTTAAATAAAGTCTTGGGCAGGTGTATTTAATATATATACCCGTTTTATTATGGGGAGATTGTATGATACCATAACATAAATATGTAAGAGTAGGTTAATTTTACGCTTAATTTCCTATTAAAGATTCGATTTTATTCACATAGGTTTTGTTTGTGAAAAGAAAAATATTGAAGGAATACGAAACTGTATTCAGGTTTAAAATGCTTATGCAAATTAAGTTAACCCTGACCTGGAAATATAAAAATGCAAAATTTGCTGCACCTGCCCAATTAACACAACACTAATTTGGCGTGATGAACTAAAACCATGCCTTGCAATATTTGTGGCGAAGATATGGGAAATATTTAAATTACTTGGTTTTCTATATATTAAATTTTACTAGACATGACCAACGCCATATAATTTTGAGAACGATCAACTGGTATACTAGACACGTGTCAAAGACACATTGGTTTTGATATGTTTAACATATGTATACTTAACTTAAGAACGGTACGAAAAGATTGGAACAAAGCATCATTGCATTTACGCTAGAAGTGAAAGAAAGGTCACAATATATGCATAATTCAAACAGCAGATTTGCTTAAAGAAGGAAGTCTTGCCTACAGTGAATACGCTATATACACATGTTAACACAAAAATAATACAGGCATGACTGATAAAAAGGCATATCCAGGCCATGACCTTTATATCTGTCCCTTCGAGCCGTGGTGTCCGTTAGATAAAGGAACACTCATTGAGATACATAAGTAATAATGCAGTATATGTAGGTAAAACAAAATGCAAACTAACCTGTAGATTAAATATATCGTACGTCGTCCATTTTCTAATCTTCGGATAGGTGAACATTTTAAATCCAGTTAGAACTCTTACATCAGCCTTTCCACAGATTGTTCCGTAACTTGCTATCAAGACGTACACTTCCTTTTAAAGGCTAGGCGATGCTGATATTCATACATGTTCGCCGGATAGTGTTAACATGGATGGAATCCCGTAATGTCATCATGGCCTGTTAATCACGTCTATATGTATATACACACATATATGTTTTACGATAGTGTAGGAAGTGTCAGTTTTCGTCGGAAAGTGACGGCAGTGATAACATTCTGCTGAACCCCGCTACAGTACGTACGAACCACTCATGGACGAACCGTATCAGACCGATATCTTATATCTCATGCAAAATATCCGTGTATTCCAAACGCACTCATTTTAAATTGTTAATCTGTGAACTGAAGGCGAACTTTTACAATATCACAACACAATGATTGAATGAAGCAAATATGTGGTCAAGTTTGTTATGTAATAGTTCTGGTCAGTATAACAAACAACGGCATCAATATTTATGATTTGTTAATAAAATCAATAAACAACAGATGAGCTAAAATATCTGGTTATCATCAAATCAATATTCAGTTAATTGTCAAAATTGTCGATCCAATTATCGATTATCCTAATTTATCCAAGATCACCCAAGCGATGCAGGGATTGAGCGCCGCAAAATCTGGCCTTGTATCAGACAAAGTGAAACCGAATTCGAAGCTGTTACGCTCCGATATGAATATGCATTTCGATGAATGCAAATGCTATATAACCATATATGCTGCGTTGGCCTTATATATTGTCGTTCACGGCCTGTGTCCTTAGCACTGCTCGCTGATTAGCTAGGCCACCGATGCGATATGTTACAATATCTGGTGACAGAAGGAGTTGTTGGATCAGTGAGGTGTGTAAATGTACATTATGTACTCGCGCTTACATCCACGCTGATTACCCACACAGGGTAATGAAACTTTTGAGAAACGTTAGACTGTTCCATATAGTAGCTAGGAGTATTCAATGATGCCCAAAGCTCATAGACGATTAAATAGTGGTGTCGATAAAACGCCACCTACGCAAAAGGAGTCATTTTAACTTTTTAAAAATCACAAAAAGGGCAAAAATGAAACTAAATTCATTACCATTCTTAGGAGTGACTATCGTCTACGTTTTTAATATTGCGATAATTGGTATCGGGGAAACTATTGCAGACTACAATTACAATAATATCGCGGTAGTATTGCATCTTAATTATAAATTGGCCTCCATGTCGTACATCTAGTGCAGTGTTGGTTAATAGTTTTTACTCAATTATCTCTTAGCATCAGCAGCATCTCAAACACACTTACGATCGTGATCGAAAACAATGTCGGTGTTGTTTTTTGATCGAATAGCATGGGAAGTCTGTTGTCGTATAAAACCCCTGTGAGTATTTCATTTTAACCCCAAGTTACAGAAAAAATATCTGACTATTGAAAATATTGACAGCTTGGCATACTATCAGCGATTGTTATTGCCTTGTTGAATTTGCCATCGATTGATCGAGTTGAGATGCATACAATATATCTATCGCACGATGTAATGTAACACCCCTAACCGTTATGACTGGATGGTTTGTCGAATTATTCATTCAACATCAACGTCAATCATTCAAGACACATTTCAACATTTATTCGTACAATCCCCAACTTTCAAATATGATACTAATTGGTATGTTCTTCGAAATGAACCGATTGCACATGCCTATGAACAATTCTTTACCGAGAAAGATGGCATTTTTGTTTATTATTACTCTCCAATTTCAAACAAATCATGAGAAAGTGTGACGCTAGCTCATTAACATACTTATTATATGCTGCTTTCATTAGAAATATTTGATATCCAACATGCAAAAAAATTAACCCGAGAACCTTGTATTCCATTAGAATATAAACATCTATTCCTTTTATACTCTACTTGGCTGGAATTATATTCTTAACGTTTTAGGTATACATTTTCTCAAGTATCCATTGAAATGTGCCTATACCAACTAGACTCGGGGAAGTCTCGCTTGTTAGAAAGACTTTGTCACCGAAGTGTTAAAAGTCAGTAATATGAACCGTGCCCGATCATCTGTCCCAGTAGATTAATAATACATTTGATACTGTCTGGGATATTAGAGCTAATTGGTAACATCACAGGAAACAGAGATCAATATGTCTGTATTAAATAGATATGAAGCATATGTTTATTGCGTTATTCTAGAACCAATAATACAAATGTATTACTTTCAGAGATAAAAATCCGCTGTCGCAGCCGCCATTCTTTTCATGTGCATTTGAAACAGTGTAATTGGAAAGACTGTTTAAATAACTTATTGTATTGACATTTTAAATGCTTTATAGGAAAAAAATCATCACAGTGTATAGGATCATCGTTCTATCATTTGTAGAATATATGATATTGATAATGTCGGTTTTTATATCGTTGACATGATTTGTTTTAGTGATGATTGAGCTGGTTCAGGTAAGATAGTTTTTCGTGCTCTAATTACGATATGTTTTATCAACAAAGTAATGTACCTATTATTATTTCATTTTAATACAGTAATGTACCTATTATTATTTCATTTTAATACAGTCATATGGCCAATGACGAATAGTTCGTTCCACTTTTCCAGTAACACGAACGTGATTTAGTCTCGGTACGAGAGGCTGTTTTTAAATGACATTAGCTGTTAATAGGACGTTAAGTATTATCAACTTACCAAATAATTATGTAACTAATGAAAAAGACATGTTCTTCTAAATAATGTACAGAATGTATGAATGTAAAAGGTTCCAAATCTTTTAATATGTCTGAAGCCCCTAGTTGTCTTTGTTTGACATGCTCACTCATCAAAGCTGATGATTTGTGTATTTTCCACAATTAAGCGATTTTTATTTGCTGAAAAACGGTCTTGTGCGTGTAGAAAGAAAAAGGCAAGACGAGGATAATCATTCAAGTTTACTACTGCATTAAGTCCTACTAAAAACTATGGTAATCAATTTTTTTTCCAGTGTAAATCAAATCCATTGATATACAACAGCCAACTCGTAAATGTCCGATGAAAGCCTAGAGGCAGGTGTGAAGGATAACAGTCAGACATCTTTACCAAACTGAACTAGAAAAATAGTGGTTGAAGATCCGACATCTCAATTACCCAACATTAAACTGGCTTAATGAACTGTGATAGACTTTGACTTTGCGGCCCACGTGACCCGATTAGAGGGCGAGGGACATATTTGAGATACCTTAACCACTTAGCCACCGTCAGTCTTGGTAGAATATCAGCCACGTCAGCCGTTCTTATCCATCGCTTCTCTTGTCAGACCATAATGGTATTTACCAGTAAGCTTTAGTACGAACAAAACCAATTGTCGCACCAGATTATTGCTTTATGTGTTGCTAACACAATAATATAACTCTTTCCATCTCCTGGCACTGTTTTGTGTAGCAGCTATCACTTGTTTACATATCAAACAGTCAACTTGATTCGCTTAAATGACCTTAGTTACATAAAACACAGTGTGATGACATAAACTATAGTCTGGAACAAAATGTTGAACATGGTCAGACATAGATTGTGTATGTCAAACAATGTTATCCTCGGTTTTATGTCATGGTGTGACGTCATTTGGGTAAAATAGGTCAGGATATCTTCACGATGGTGTCACGCATGATTCAACTTATAACCATAGCGGCAAGGATGCTACGCGGACTAAGATTTTAAGTGGTGTCAATAAGAAAACTACATCATTTCATAAGCGATGATTACCGCAAAACATGATAATTACCATGACGAAGGAAGTAAAATCATTCTAACAGTATTAACCACATAACACAATTAGTCATGCTGAAATGATAGATAAATTATACGACAGCGATCTGGTTAAAAAAACATAGAGATTTAACATACAAAATATGTTGTGAATACCCAACTAATTATACTTGCATCGTAGTTATGCATAAACAAAAACACATTAAATAATTTTTTTACTTGTATGTTAATTGAATTTTTTTTTATTGTGATAATTCACATACATTTTCTGTTGGTTACCATGTTGATTCGCTTAACGTGCTATTAACAGCTAAGGCCATTTAAGGACGGCCTCTCGTTTGCGCAATGTGTTGTGATGTGTGAAGTTTTGACTATTACTTTAAGAAAGATATGACCATAAACTTGTGTTTGTTTGTTTTAATCATGAACGTCCTATTAACAGCTATGGTCATGTAAGGACGGCCTCCCGTGTATGTGGTGTGCTGCGTTCATGTTGTGCAAGGTGCATGTTTTGGGAGACTGCGGTATATTCATGTGGAACAGTTGCCCTTTTTAAAGTGCTTTATCAATGAAGCATGCCGCCGAAGACATGAATTTACCACAGTCTCCCAAAACATGCACCTCGAACAACATACACGCAACACACCGCATACATGGGAGGCCGTCCTTACATGACCATATTTGTTAATAGGACGTTAATTAAACAAACAAACAAACCGAAGACACCAAGCAACACATCCCACCGGGTCACATTATACTGACAACGGGCGAACCAGTCGTCCCACTCCCCGTATGCTGAGCGCTCAGCAGGAGAGCAGAAACTACAAGTTTTATAGACTTTGGTGTGTATCGGCCAAACTGCATTATGTTATAAAGCATTACAATATGAATTACATTATCAGTACCTTATCACTGGCAATACTCGTTCTTTATAAACATATAATGAATCAAATGAAAATAATTTTTAACGATAAATGCCAACGTGATAATGCTCTGTTTCATTTGGGCGAGTGATTTTTAAGGAAACATATCCATATTACAGCATGGCAATTAAGCATCACCTAGCAATTATCCCGAGCGTACAAAAGCGATTATAGAAGACACTATTCTATGTGGCATTTATAAGATGTGAATTGCAAGCAGATAACACTCAACGAATGAATAGATACACTGATGAACTATTGACTTATCTGCTACGGATAGCTGGTCACAAAACCATAGAAGGTCACAGAAGGGTGCTGCGTCAGATATGATATGTCGAACAAAAAAAAGAGACAATAGCGCTGAGATAAAACAGGTAAAACATGTAAGATATCGTTTTATTGCAGATTGCAGAAAAAGAAATTTCCAGTAAACGAATCCACTACGCATTTTACATACACAGCATACATGGGAGGCCGTCCTTACATGACTATGTCAGTTTATTGAATCAAACAAACGTACAAACAAATTAAACGAATCTCCACTCTTTCTCCTTATATTCAGCATATTTCATCACGTACAATATTAACAATTTGCATCATTTATAAATAAATGAAAGACAAATATTAGGTTAAAGACATGTAGTACAACTGACTAGACATATGGAAAAAATGTCTACAGTTTTCAACAAACTGAATTATTTGCGATCAAATCAGACGAACACTTATTGCTATGACTTAAGTATGGTGTCATGAACAATTACATTTATAATTTGTTGGTAACCACGAAAGATACTTGCAATTTGTCCTTTAGCATGCTGTGATGAAGTGTTGTCATGCTAAAATAGGAGGAGACATTTACCTTTATTCAAGGTCAAATAAGTCCAATATGCCAAAAGTATATTAAACAATGCATTTGTGTATAAAACTATCATCTGACTTGCATCTTCCTAGTCATATGGTGCGTAGCATCTGGGTGAAAGAATTTGCTTAAATAATTAACCATGATCCGGGCTTTTGAAACATATGAAAAAATACTCCCTTACAGTAAACTAATGGCTCAGATTCATGAAGTCAAAAACGCTTACATGCTATAAAACATTTATTAGAAAACCATGGTGTTTTTCAGGGCTCCATCTTAGATCCCTTGATTTTTTTATTTAAAATTTTTTGGCTATGGTGCATCTTTGTTAACTGTTTGAGATGCGCCTGTAGAGTATTTCCGGAAGTCATATACAGATATTGATGCAATTAGAATTTAATCCTACGAATCACGGGCCAATAAGCTCCATTGACGAGGTATCACTGATTAGGAATATATCCTGCCGTTATACAGTAATGAAGCAAATTTTGTTCTTGATCAATAAGAGGTGACTGTTCTGTCCGAAACGGCCTTTAACTTTAGATGAGTTTGTGTTGTGAATGGACGTAAACAATGGTTGTCATTATATGTAACTCTGTCAAGGAAAGGACATAATGTAAAAACACTTCTTTTATTAGTCAATCAAATTGTACACAATATGTTGTCCATTAGAAGGTTCCCATCACTACTTGCTGTTTCACATGTGAGGATTCAGGATTTTAGTTTTACCAGTATTATGATCTTAGCATACGTACGTCAATATTTTTCGGTAAGTCTTTGATCTACACAGATCAAATATGCAGCACGTAAATCGAGAACATATGTCTGTTTATCAAAGAAGATCAGAAGTTGTATAAATCCAATATTAACTACGATCAAACCGAGCTTGACCGCCTACGGCATTTCTGGCATATACGGCTGTAGAACAGACTGCGGTCAAAAGGTTGACAACAAGTCGACGATGAAACAATGCCATTAACAGAGTTTATCGTGGTATCAGAGAAATTCGTCTTCACAGCAAGTCTATGGAGAGTAATTGGCCTTCATTCCATCCGAGATTGTCATATTCAGGATCAATACAAAGATAACTGGGATAGTCAGCATGTTAGCATGTGAGAATGTCTGTTTTGACATTATCAGAATTATCGTTTCTACGTATAGAGGACTAGACATTTATTTAAAAAAGTATTTCTGCTAAATGTAATTGGATATGAATAAATATAAATACACGTCTCGACCTTTCATCCACAACATACATGTAATTTATTATTCATATTGTAATGTATTTTTATGTCGGTAATGCATGCTTCATGTAGATCAGAAGATGTGATATTGATGCAATTTAAATAGATGACGTCATACAGCTTCAAATACCTGTGCCGATTCATTATCTATACATTTTGTTAACTGGTATTGATTTACAAAGGTACTGTATCATAGAAATATTCTGATTTCTTTATTGTCTTAATTGTAGCTTTCATATGGAGGAAAATCATAATGATTAAATGGCCTCTAAATGAATAATTCAGTAATGCTATACATAACCATGAAGCAAATTTTATTTCTTATGTAAAAAAATCAGAAAACATAAAACAAATTCCACGTTAATATTAATTATTGTATTTGATACCGTTTAAATTCCTAATCCTATATAGTTAGAAGATGAAGCAGATGAAATATGTACACGAATCAGATTTCTGTTAGAAAATTAACGTATCACTGCCTGGAGTTGTTAATTGCCATTTTAAGAAGACAAATGTAAGACCATGCATCCCAAACGGTGAAAAGCTACCCCATTAGTTCTTGACAAAAACTACCTCCATTCTACTGACACGAGGCTGTGATCGGCTTCAAGACATAGCCCGACGCATAATGGCGAAGAGCGAGTTATCCTTTGCATTATCAACACTGAACACTTAGTGGACGTTTCGGGGGCGGTCAAGTACACAAAACTCTCCCACTTTCCTTAGAACAAGCATATTTTAAGCATATCAAATTACAATGCACTCTTTCAATAAAGTGTCCCTTTAATCAAGACCGTCTATCGCGTATCATTTAGCACTTTAAACAACTAAAACTTCCCATATAAACATTTCTGATTTCGTGCGATACATTTAAGTTATCTTGTAAACGCAGTGTTGTGACATTATTGTCAAAATTGATATTCATTCAAAACAAATTAAATCATCTTAGCTCTGTGAAATGAAATACTAGTTGGTCTGAGATTTCCCAGTTATCATTTAAGACTTCAATTCACTGTTTAAATCATACAAGCAAAGCATTTCTAGAGTGTTGTTAAGATCTCATAAATCTTATGGCTTCTACTCCATATTGTAACAGAGAAAAATTATATACCATAGTATACCGCTTTACAGTTGGATTTCATAACTGTAATGGAAAGGAAAATAAGAATAATGGTATTATTGAGTTTTTGTTGCAACATTTGACAGACAAGCCTATACATGTATACATAACATCAACCTCTTAAAACGGGAAAATGTATCTCACTGGTTGTAATTGAAACTGGTGTTCATGTGTGATAAATTAAATAAGGAATTAAAACTGATTAATAACGAGTGAGAATTTTATGCTGTTTGTAATTCTTTTAGTAGAGAGATATCTTTTTATAACGATATAGGTTATCGGGAGAAAGTCTTTTACCCATTATTTCTATAACAGCAACAGACAGCCAACAGATGCATAGACTCTCCAATTGTCTTTATCTTAACAGGTCGTGTTTTGATATCTGTGTTACGATGTAGGGTATAGGAGGAAAGTCTATTTCAGAGATTTTCAAAATTTACAGATATTTCTATTAAAGCGGCAGACAGTCGATTTTCAGTTGTCTTTATCTTAAGAGGTCGTGTTTAGATATGCGGAATAAGGATACGTTAACGATAATGCACGCTTACGGATAAACACGGAACTGTTCGAGAAATGGTTTCTTATGGTCTATTGAATGTTGACAATATTTTATCGAAAATTTGCATAATGATTCAGAAATATTCTAGACGTCTTGATCGCGTTTTACGTCAATTGCTTACACTTTTGTTCATTCAACAGTCGAAAAGCATCGATATTCGGCGACAATCGGTCGGGTTATGATTTATATTATACCAGTATGTCATAACTTGTTAACTCATAGAGCAAGGGAGTATTTATACATATCGTAAAATAAAGACAATCATGTATACAGCAAATATATCTTCTTTATAATAAATCAGCTTTACTGGGAAGGCACATGACCTTTGTATAGTTTCCAAGTGTCAATATAGTATCTGTATAATATTATACCAAGACAACCCTACAAGAACATAATGCAGTAAAAAGGGTCCTTCGTCGCACCCATAAATAACCCTTTGTTTTTTTATACCAAGAGGATGTTGTCAAAAAGTAATAAAAAACACAAAAATTATCTAACTGTTGATAAAAACGATAAATAGTTAAGAAAATGCCAAATCTCCCACAGGATTAATCATCGATCTTTAGACGTGTCAATAATATGGCCACTAGCTTCGGAAGTTTCTCAATGTTGCACATAGGGCAAACAATTGTTATGCAAACATTACAACTAATCGGCAACAGATGCCAGAATCCAGTTCATTTGTATACATTGCAACAAAGAAGGAACAAACAGACACCACATCAATTTATATTATGATCTCTTTAAGTCTGTATGGGAGAGTGGGAAGTTTATCTTACAATTCTGATTATCCTTCCGCCTATTTACGCACGACCTTTCCAGTGCAGTTTCAGTACCGCTGCCCGGTCTATGCGTTATATCTATCGGTTATATGGGTCACGTTTGGCGCACAGCTGTGGCTCTAATTTACTTTATAGATAAGACTGCTATTTTATAACTATTATGCCAGATTTCCATAGCAAGTTCTTCCCGGGATTCGTTCTGCTTTTACGTTATTGATGTGAAGGATCATTTGTTTTTATCTGACCTAGTTTTCTACTGAGGATTTGTCAAAGAATAGTATCTTTGCAATATTACGATTCTATGTATTCTTGGCTCTGTAGTGGGACGACTGGTTCGCCCGTTGTCAGTATAATGTGACCGGGTGGGGTGTGTTGCTTGGTGTCCTCGGCGGCATGCTTCAGTTATATAGCACTATGAAAAGGGCAACAGTTCCACTATACAAGAAGACACAACATGAATATACCGCAGTCTCCCAAAACACACACCTCGCACAACATACCGCATACATGGGAGGCCGTCCTTACATGACCATAGCTGTTAATAGGACGTTAAAGATGCTCCACCGCCGACAGAGCATAAATGATACAAATCGTTTGAACAATAATTAGCGTTTTATTGTGTATATATATGTCTAATTATCACAAAAAACAGTTTAAAATAATTTATTTTGCTTTCGGTGCATGCGCAATCAGTACTGCATTTCATATAGGCCATAGTGCCAAGGATTTTTTTCGGGATGCAATTAATTATTTTTGATTTTTTTTTTTATCTTTCAGTAAAATTAGAATCTTAAACTTTTAAATGATGGTAATGCTGTAAAGTAAGAATCTTTTGTTACCGAAGAAAAATACTAAATCTTCTGCCCCTGTTTTTGATAGAGAAAAATTACCATTTGTCAGCGATGGAGCATCTTTAATTAATCAAACAAACAAAGTAATTTTTCTATCCATATTTAATTACACCTGTATCATATTGAAGCACAATTAATTAGTTTTAACGTCCTATATTATCCAGGTCCATTGGGAGGCTGCGGTATATTCGTGGATCGTGTCCATTAACTAGTGGAATTCTTGCCCTTTTTGTATTTTTTCATTGAAACATACTGCATTAAAATAACACGGTCACATTATACTGACAACGGTCATACCAGTCGTTCCACTACATTTATGCTGAACGCTAGGCATGAGCAAAAACTGCCACTGTTATAGACTGGCTAGTTCTATTTAGTAAGGGACATGTTTCTTTGCCCGCGAGCCAGATACGATTTATCGGATATTCCATAACTTGTGAGCCAGGCACGGACATCAGACTGTGCTTCACATGATGGCAGTCGGAAGCCCACGGAACCAGCAGCCACGACAAAGCTTTAGATATCCCAGCAACAACCCAAGCAACTGGACCGACCGGGAACATATACGTATTCTTCATCAAGGTCAAGGTCAGCTATGGTGAGCTAGGGGGGTCTTACAGAGAAGGTTGTTTGTGAACAACGCACCTGCTATACCTGTCGTGACTTGGACACTAGTGAATAGAGTTAGCTACAACACTATGGGCTCTGGATTGAGTTGCATACTGCAGAGGGGACAGAACACACAGCCGTCCTCACGAATGCAAACGCTCAACTGATAGTCAAAAGTAAGGCGTTGTCAAGGGAGCCGTTATGAAGAAGAAAACAGTTATGATAAGATCCTAGTTGCAAGATACTCTAATACAAAAGGGATAACGGGTAAAATTCTAACGCTCTACCTGCAGGGTCATTAATCATACTAGATAATCTTCATTGATCATACAAATATACTCTTATATATATATATTTTTGTTTCTTACCATGCTATTTATATTATACAAAGTAAAATAATAATCATGTCAAAATGTGATGAATAAGGTACATAAACGTCATACAAATGGTAAACATAAACTTCCATGTTTATTTATTGGTATTAGACTGGCCATTATGATGAGGCAGGTCTCGTGAGGACTAAAATGACAGCATCCGTAGAGCATGTCACGTGATTGATAGGCAGACATGTCTAGGGAATTCCCTTCAGACGTACATCTTACAAAATTATGGACAGCAAATCACATCTTGCTACTAGAAGACAGAGCGTCTCCGATATAACGATTGAATATGTGGTGGACCTTCCATTTATCGGTATTGATGGGTCGTGTCGGGTTTCACATTTAAATGACAGCGTAATCGGAAGAAGACGCGTGAATATTATTCCAAGTGGAAAATGACAATCTTGGAACGTCGGAATGTCATTTTGATACATTTTATTCCAGTATTGTCAGACAAACTCCAATAAATCTTCAAACAGACGTCCAAGCCTATGTATTGCACTTTCCACGATCTACTTGTGTTCTACGTTTTGTAAAAACTAAATTTTACGTCAGTAATTATTGACAGTAGAGTGCTTACTTGTTACGTTATTAGACCAAGGTGCATTTATGTTCACATATTGTCAAAATATATAATAACTTTAATATAACCCTTTGGCCCAAAATGTGTGTATTTCATTAAACAATATCAAAATAAACAATATATTGTTGTTTAATTACCGTGTAACTCTTTTTACATTAACATTATTCAAATGGAAGTGGGTAAGGAAGTCAGCCAATTCAGCGAGACTCATTTGCATCTATATTATTTTCAGGATATATTTGAAAGGTATATTTGTTAGTCTGTAAATGACAAATTCATTTACTAAAAAATGTACAAATAACCCAAAATTAAATACAATATTTGACATTCTTGATTAAATCTGAAATATCCATTGGCTTATTGCGACTTCAAAGAATTTTTATTTTCAAAAACCATTGAAACAGATTTCCTATTGAATTTCTTCGGTTTAACTTATGCATCACATAAAGACTTCTCGGCGCACGAGAGTATTTTATTTCTTATCCAAAGAAGACTACTATATAGAAAAAATGTAGGTAGCTAAGTAATGTCTTTTGTTTGTGCTGGTTTAATTAAATTGCTACCTTCCTAATTAACCTGATAAAACGGCGTCTACTAGATTAGTTTCTGGAGTCGTGTTAAACAAATTTTCTTAATACCTCAAGACGAATCCCAAACTAACCAGAGTCTCTTATCTGTTAATTAATTATTGTCAATCAATTTGGCTTGTCTTGTCATGAAATACTTACGGGTTGATTTGTTACTACCGGAAATCCGTGTGTTTTTCAAGTTGACTTTTAATCGGGCCTGTTTTAGTTTCAGTTGAAATATCACGAAAATTAGTCAAGAATCGCCATTAATTACTATATCATCTTAAAACATTATTAATTAACCGGTAGGTCATAATACGAGGAAATTAAATTCTTAATTTTAATTGCCAATCTGGCGTATAAATTCATTAATCATAGAGAAACTTAATTTTCCTTGGATCGATCATGACGTAGTCACAGAAAGACCCCAAAACAAAAGTATATGAAAATAGTCTTAATTTTGATTTTCAATATTTCTTATTGTTGAGACTTTAGTGGTCACCAAATTTATATTTGAAAAAACGTCTTAACCTTTTTGTCAAATAGGAAAACATATTTTGCAGAAATTATAACTTATCAAACATGAAAGAGGTTGAATTAAGCGCAATTGCTATTCTATGATTAGTTTTCCATAAACGGATATTGGCAAATTATTGAAATAGGTCGGTGATATTGGTTTTTGTTTCTTCACTAAAATAAGAGTATTTTTTAAAAAGATAAAACAATGAATATTTATGAATGATACTTGTTTAGCAGTTAACGTTGAGTTAAGTCGCTTACACTGTTAAAATAAAACAGCTTCTATCTAAAGGGAGCAAACTCGTACATACCTGATGCTTTGGAAACGTGCTGAAACAACTACGGAAGTTTGAAGAAATAATATCGGTATATTTACCACTCAATTGGTATTTAATACAACATTTCGCAAATAAATAACAATTCATTAATTTTTACAACAATCTTTTTGTTTATATCTGCATGAATTTCTTAAATCCAAATATACATAACGTCGGTAAATATCTAGATACGTTCCGTTCCACAGAAATATAGATTGACTACATAAATTTTACTCGAATAAAGCTTCATCAACAGTATTCCACACTTATTCATATTTGAGTATCGGTGCATGCACAAAAGCCGTCGAAATGTAGTCATTATTTGTAAAAAAATAAAGTAAATATTTCAATAAATGTTACTTATATATATATAAAAAAAAAACATTGCCGATGTTACTTATATATTACAATACATTACCGATATGTGATATATATTTCAGCTGTGTGCTCACTGCTGCATACAAATTGGTTGCCTAGACCAGACTGACTTAAGGTTATTCAAATTGGTATATTGAATGATGCCAAATTTCAATTTGTTTTTAATGTTGACCTCGCCATAAATATTTTGATCTCATTTGGATTTGTATATTTTGCTTAGTTGTATTTTTACGCTTAGTTGAAGTAATAAATTTCTTTGATTTTATAGAATTATAAAATATGAAACAGGTTTAATTGATAGTATCAATCGTTGATGCTAAGCGCAAAAATGATTGGGTATATGAGGGAATTTGTTTTAAACCAAAAATAATAAAGAAAATAGCAATTTTTGTATTTATGTTTAAATAAAGGTCATTTGTATCAGGACAAACATGGTTATATTAGGGATTTGGGCGAGGTAGTTGATCAGAATGGTTTAGGTTTGGTTGATTTCCGAAACCAGAAATTATTGAAAATAGTTCCTATTCTTTATTCAATACGTAGTAGTTCAATCAATTATATGATACCAGATACTTTAAATTACTTTTTATTTTTATAATAGTATTATCACCAAAGAAACGCAGTCGTTGATTGGTCACATGTGAGCGTGACAAAACATCGTCATAGCAACGGTAGGCCTTTTCGTTTAATCTCGCGAAATTTTGTAACTCGCAAAAATTTTGTAACTAGCAAGATAGAATGCTTTGCAGTTACATTCTTAAAATCAATTCATTCATTACTATATATAGCTATATTTAATTCCACCAACGCCGGATGTTGTATCTGTTGTCAAGGAAACAGAACAGCTGTTTATTTCTAATTACACCGTAAGACAGATAGACTCTGTAGCTCTATAGCTGGAGTTATATTGATATCATCCGACTGATTTCCTCATTACCGGCACATTCACGTTAAATAAGTCTATTATCTCAAATAATCCTCTAAACACTAGCATTCCAGAATCAAAGAAGGTGACATTGAATCTTTATTTGGAGCTGAGCAGAAATTAATTTGAACACTATTGATGTTCCATGTCAAAAGTGTCAGTCTGACTGTAAATGCTTCAATTTTTCGGTATTGGGATAAATTCGTAAAGTATTGAAAGCATTGAAGTAAACAAATATTGTCTCTTTTTATATTTACTAATAGGAAATGCATGATAGTGATCTATAGTTTCCAATTTTTGAATTACATTAAATATATTTCTATATAGAATTATGTGTATCATTTCAAATTAATAGATGTTTTTTTAGACTAGTACGAGCAAGTAATGCTGGTATAGTATATGTCCACAGAATGAGTATTTGAAACATCCAATTCACACATTGCCGTAAAATATTGTGTGTATCAAATATTGTTATGTGCGAGCATTATTTTCTTTGTATATCCGGTCTGCTGAGGTCGAACACAGTCATGTTTTGTTTTTGAAAAATTGTCGACATTTTCTCTTGGTTTCACAACAGTCGTGTTAAATCGAGATTGTCGCGACGATGTTCGTAATGATTCGGCATCTTTCGAGCCTATTTTTCACGTGTACCCGTTAAAAAGAAATTTTTTTTACCTTTATTATGAAAAATACTTCCAGTGCTGCAACTTTTATAAAAAGTGGTAAAATTAAAAAGTTAAAAAAAAACTCGGACGGAGAAAAATATGTATAACACTTAAAACAGTTTTAACTATGACAAAAAGCGGAAGTTTTAGACCATACAACCTTAACAGAACAGACAAAGGAAATTGGATTATAACGTATTCCAAAACATGCACGCCTTAAAATTATGCAGTATTAAGTATTCGGACTAAGTCCTCCGTGTCTAGGTTAATAAAATCAATGTTATCAACGTTAATGAGTTTATGGTGCATTCATTGTACTTTTAATGACACATGCTGCATGTACTTTAAAAGTATATTCACAACCATGTTACAGATTTAAACTTGCTGAACAAATTAAATCTTCATGCTTTAGAAGAAAATTATGTTTTACATGTGTCTCCTAATACATGTAACCTGATTATATTTAATTGCTTTTTAATGGGTTTGGTTTGTTCTTCCGATGGCAACTTTATAAGTTACCCTCATCAAGTACCGTAAAATATCTTTTATTATCCCTGATGAGTAATTTGTAACAAAGGTTGAACTTATCCATTTAGGAGGTATCTTATTAATTGCTTTTAGGACGCATACCATATGATTAACGTTAAAGAAAAGATATTGTCCAGTGGAATATTCTCTCTGATTAAAAACATACACGGGTAAATGCTGAGCAACTGCACCTAAAAATGTACACCGAGGCCGTCTATACGAAGGGCAAATTGATAACTGCTGTTGCTGAATCTGCCAGAAAAAGAGCGTATAGACTGCCAGACGTATTCGTTATCAAAAAAAGTTCCAAAAAGGTACAAAGAAATAGACGGAACCATGGAACTAGATTTTGGATGAGTAATATAGATCACAATCGGAAATAATCACGATTACAATGAAGAATCCCGTGCCTACACCAGTCATTCTCTTTCCAATAGCAATGTAATACGTTGGTGATTGCATACGTTTCACCATGTTTTCAACCATTTGTAATCAAACCTAACTTCCACTATAAAAGTTCAAAAAAGGTTAAGATTTAGTCATGAACTCTCTTTTTAACAACTTGTGATTAAGATGCGCATCACACGCTTGATTTTTAAGAAACGCAAAATATGCACGTACAAATGTACGTCGTGTGTTCAGCGAATGTAAAACGTGCCAGCATTGTAATTGCATAAAAATAACTCGTGATGTAAAGGGTAATGAATGGGAGACATTCCTATAACATTGTTATTTGATCTTGTACGCATGTGCCTTGTGTCATTTGAGCAATTTTAGCTACTGTTATGCTGTGTGTGCATATCACACGATTTTATATAGCGATTGCATGTCTTTGTAACGATGCTAGCTAGTTGGTGTTTTTTTTTTAAATCCTATTACCACCTTACGAAAGAAGACCCATCTTTCTTTGACTATTGGTACACTGTGTATTATTTATTATTTCATATTATTACGGATTATGGCGGCAAAATAATAAGAAGAAAAAAACAAAAATCTCAAAAACTCATTTCGATCATACAGCACGTGCATTATAAGTGTAGTTGAATACAACGGATTTTTAAGTGTCCTATTCTAATCGTCTTTTCTTCGTCGTATATCCGTAAACAATTTACATTTTCGACTTCTTCTCCAAAATTGTTGAAGCAGTTTCAGTGAAATCTTTCACAAACCTTCTAAGCCATAAGGCCAATCGAAATTGTGAATTAAATGACCCCCAACCCCCAAGAGGCTGTTGGAGGGGCAAAAGGGGTAAATTTGACTAAAATTTCAAAAATCTCACAGATGTGATGGAATCAAATACTCTTCATTGATAGAAAGTTCTTAAGGTCCTTTAATAAAATTGTGAAATATATGACCCTGGGGTCTCTCGTTTCCACCTGGGGAGGGGATTAAGGTTATAATAGTTAATGAGGGAAAACTCATTTATTAGCATTTTTTTTGCTCAATTTTCATAGAAAAATGCGACAAACCTGTTAAGAACTATAAGCCTACTATAGCATTGTAATATCATATCCATATTGTCCTGGCCGACCCCCTGGGGGCAAATAGGCTAAAACCTCAAAAATCTACATAAACTCTGGAAATGGTAGAATTGTAGTTTACTTTAGTTTATATGTGAAAAATACATTTATTGACATTATTTGCTCAATTTTCATAGGAATTGAGTCAAACTTGATCAGAATTATTAGCATGAGAAATAGTATTTTAACATCCATATCAGTCCTCGCTGACCCTCTGGGGGATCAAAGGGGCGGGACCAAACAGGGTCAAAATGACTAAAATTTCAAAAAATCTTCTGAGGGAACAGGTTTGATGGCAGCAAATACTCTTCATAGATTAAAAAGTCAAATTTATAAAATTACTGACGGACTTCAAGGGCCAGTATATTAATGTTTATATGTCTTTGTTTCATTCTAAACGAAATGACCGTTAAGGCCCATGGGCTTCTTGTTTCATCAACGTTAAAAACTCGCTGGAACTGAAATAAAAGTTTTTTAAGAAAGAAATTGAAATTAATTCTAAAATATTTCAATGCTGGTTCTTAAGAATTAAACCATCTCGATATGAAAATGGTTAATACACAGGAAAAATATATTCAAATCGGAAATATCCAATTTAATAATGCTAGTTAATTGGCCTGGAAATGTTTTTCCTTCAACATTACATGATCATATTATGAATTGGCCTGGAAATGTTTTTCCTTCAACATTACATGATCATATTATGAAGTCTTGTTCTCAAACGTCAAATAATATGTTTCTATAAACCAGTTTGTATGAAGCCGTCATCTTGTTTCTTTACGTTTGCTATGAATTAGTGATTGTGTTGTTCATTAATGTGATAAGACTGAATATCACTGTTTAAAACCCAGAAGGAATCTTAACTTGTGTTTAATTACAAAAGACGCTGAACATGCTGTCATGAAGACACGATTGTCAGATGAAATAATCGATGGCATCAAAATATTACCTGACACACCGCAGGCTCCCAAAACACGCTCTTCGCACAACATACACTCAACACACCGCTTACATGGGAGGCCGTCCTTACATGACCATAGCTGTTATTAGGAAGTAAATTAATCAAACAATCAAACAAACCGACACAATAGTAAATGTTTGAATTGTATTATGGATTGAATACGAAAGTAAATTTTCTTGTAGGATGTTCATGTATCGATCATAATATTACTTTTTGCTGTATCAATTATATAATGGAAGTTTTATAAAACACATTCATCTGATATTTCACTTTCAACCTATACAAGAAAAGGCGACTAAATTTGTGATATTATATTTTTCATAACGGATTTTATTCTCTCTTAAGATATCTTAAGACACCGCCTCACTTTTCACATCATAAACTGGCAATGTTTGCACCTGCTTAATGTTTAACATGAATTAACTGGGATGGCTCGATTGTCCGCTATAAGTGTAATGCAACCTACCGGTGATATGTGCTGTTCGGTTTTTCGGCAGAATATTTCAGCCTTCGAAAACCTAGATATTCCACACACAACATACCCAGGACCATTTAAGAATGTGCCAGGTTCAGTTGGTAAAGGAAATCCGGACTACCAGGAGAATACCCAACGGACCTACAACCAGTACCTAAAATCTTTCCAGATGGGTTTTGAATTATCAGTAACAAGTCACGACCTTTTAACCACTCTGTCACCGCAACCAAATCAACCAACCAACAAAATTGTGTCTCGATAAGGAACGGACAGCCTAAAATATTGTACAAACATGTTGGATTACAGAAATTACTTCTTTGCCCCACATTAGATAATTATTTGTGAAACTATTTAACTATAATTGAAGTAATAAATAATGCACAAGTAATTAAAGCCATGTTGCTAAATGATTTATCCCATTTAAACGCCATTGATTAAAAATGATTTAGAGAAATGCTTTGAATAACGAACTTTTTTTTCAATTCTCTAATTATACTTCATTCTCCGTTTATTTAATTTTATAGTTCATTAAAGTTCTCGGTTTCTCGTAAAACTCTGATACCTCAGTTGCTGCATTTAATTAACAGAATCCGAAAGTGAAAATTTATATCGTCTGCAGTATGATACCAAATTTCTCCAGTGAAATAATGTCAGAATACGCTAATTGACATCCGGTTGGAGATAACCTTTCAGACTTATCAAAACAAACTCTGACTATATATATACAAATGTTGTACACAATTAGATAAATGCAAACTGTTTGTGTCATCGTGCAAGCCTTATCTGTCAATTATATACGCATGTTATTTCAAAGGAATGTGCTCAGTTTTCTTCTGAATTATTAAGCAGGTGGTTTATCACATAAAAAGTTGTCGTATACTGATAACGATAATTGCTTTCACTTGAAGTAACTGCGTTCGTTTCGTAAATTTGCAATTCAAAGCACGTTCCAGTCCAAGCACATTGTATTGGAAGATGAAAGTGTCGTTTAAGCTCTCATAATGCTGACAATTTCGATATTGCTTGTGTGTTATTTTGTCTAAAAGATCTTATTTGTAATTTATTTTGTTAACTTATTTCATCATATTTGACTATAATTTGTATGCCAGAAAAAGGCGGGAGTAACCGAAGAAACTTTATAACATAGGTTTCAAATAGATAATGGTTGAATGGCGAGCAACCTAATCACTCGGTCAATGGGGTCCTATTTTTGCTTTTAATAATGCCATTTTATTTCAGATGCTAACCTATAGATCCATAATAGGACGTTTCACTATATCTAGGACGTTTGGTTATATTATGGTGTCAAAGACACAAAACAACACACCACATCTTGTCACATTATACAAAGAGCGATCAAAGTTGTCATCCAATATTCCTAATTATGAAAGCTGGGCCCGGTCCCACTAAGCAGAGGTAGGAATGACCACTTGTTATATAAAACGGCGTTAGTCTACCAGATGATCGATTCAAAAGTCTCCCTAGGAGGATAAACGTTCCAATTGAATATAAAAAGGGACAAAATATCAAATAGGAAAACTAGAAAAGATAAAATCACAAAAGTCGTGTGTAGGGTTACACAAATATGAAAATATGCATAATTCCAACGTCTGCCTGTAGGACAGGTAGCCCCGAAGAAGTTGACCCTCTTTTGCTTTAAATGCAATATTTGATTTGTTGGAAAAATTGAATGCTTAAACAGTAACGAAATAATCGTATTGTTTATCAATTGCGCAATAGTAAATTTAATTAAGCCCAAAGTCAGTAGTTTAGGTACTACCTCGGTAATTTTGAAATTTCCCAAGGCGACATAAACCAATACTGACCAAATTAAAGGTCCTTTAATCTGTATATATGGAGAATATGTATGAAATATTATCTGATATGTGTTTATAATGATGGAAATAGGAACCACCCTGAGAGACTCAATATGGTTTTGGCGATGTGGCATTGCTAATGGATATTAACTCTGTGTTTCTAAAAATTATAACATCGAAACGATTACAAGAAATACTGGTAACATGTATTAATGTATGTTAGTACATTATTTTGGAGTGGTTTCGATGCAAGTAGGACGCAAAACTTCTATATGTTGTCCCTATTGCATGGTCGTAGAAGGTTTTTTTCTAACGTCTCCCTTGACACCACCTCACGTTTAGAGCGCCCGCCCCTATAAGGTAGGCTTTGGTTTCTGTCCACTGGTCGAGACACACAAAAGTCTATAAAAGTGGTATAGTAGTTTCTATTCCTGCTCAGCGCTCAGTACATCGTTTGTGCGACGACTGGTTCACCCGTTGTCAGTATAATATGATCGGGTGGGATGTATTGCTTGGTGTTTGTTTGATTAATTAACGTCCAATTAACAGTCAGGGTCACGTAAGGACGGCTTCATGTATATGCAGTGTGTGGCGTGTATGAAGTGCGTGGTGTGTTTTTTGGAAGACTGTGGTATTTTTGTGTTTTTCTTCTTGTTTAGTGGAACTGTTGTGACTTCAGTGGCATGTTTTAATGATAAAGCACTATAAAAAGTGTAATAGTTTAACTATACATGTAGACACAACACAAACATACCGCAGCATCCCCAAACACTCACCACTCACATCATACACGCTATACACCGCATACATGGGAGACCGTCCTTACATGAACTTGGTTGTTAATAGGACGTTAATTTATCCAACCAAACGACCAAATGTTTCGATGACTGGTATGAAAGTAGTTTACATTCGAGTCACAACCTATTTACAATGTGTATTTTTAAAGCATTGACATGCAATTAGTTGGCAATTAAATATCAAGTACAGACCTTTGTTTCCGTCCATATGGACCGAAACAAGGGTAACACTGCTATTTTAAATTTTACACCATATGGACCGAAACAAAGGTATAAGGTACACATTTTCCATTATGCATTTTAATTACAAGAAAAGCGTCCGTCATAGAACGCCAGCCTGAAGAATGCAACGTTTGGGCAAGGAATTTTACCAAGGAATATTGACTCGGTGCTATATATTGAACGTCAAGTGATCACGTACAAGCCAATAATAATACAATCCATGATGTCATTACTCAAACATGGAGATTTTCAGGGTGACATCCTGTAGCCATCCTTCTTACTGTAATTAATATATAAATCGGATAGTTGTTTTGGCATTTATCAAAGGAACTGAAAACATGTACATATCTAATATAGAAATTAAAAACCTTTTATTTGCTTCGGTCCGTATTGTATCATGACCTCGGGCGTTAATTCTACCAAGGCGTTTTAACATAGCGTCATCGTCAATGTCGGAACAGTGATTTCAACAGCTATCTTCCGTGATCGCGGGAACGATAAGTGTGACATCACAATGATAATGACGTCAAAATAGCGGATGTTATTTGATGTGTTGACGAAAGCCAGGTGCGTTTGCTAAAGTTACATAATTGGGATGCGGTGAAAACATAGCTATTTGAATTCGCATATATTTGGCAGCCAGTTGAGCATTCTAACTATCTTTCTACGAACGTATGACCTACATAAGTGCTATATATGTGTTGAGCTTTGTAGACAACCTTCATAATGCGCGCTATTACATTTCTAAGGATCAATCGTCGAGCTGACTTTGTATACAGTAGTATGGGCATAATTGCAACAGACATATTCTATGGTGCGCAATGACTAGACCATCCTTTCTTCACACAATTTGTTCCAAATTACAAGCCGACATCACGAAAAATTATATATTTCGGACAACCTACATTCAAACAATGGATAAAGTTAAATTAATTCCTGCAAATGATGTATCATTTAGCAGACATTCATATTCAATATCGAATTTCCAAAGTAAATCTGTCTGGGATGTTGACCGCCTTGACACGATAGACATGCGCTTTTCATCTACATAAAACACGGAAGTTTAACAGGCAGGTCATTTCTGGGGAAAATGAAAATAGTAAACCAGATGTAAAATTATCAATACATGTTGTGAACCACCTTGTGTCATTGTTAACGATATCACGTTAGATGGCAGTCATGGTATCTACACAATGCGGATTTGGATTGTTTCTGGCGCACATTACATATAAGTCGAGATCGGTGCAGCGTTCCCGATACTTCCTAAGTCTTTATAAAATGTCGAGAAAATGAGCAACCATTTGTTTGTTTGTTTGATTAATTAACGTCCTATTAACAGCTATGGTCATGTAAGGACGGCCTCCCATGCATGCGGTGTGTTGCGTGTATGTTGTGCGAGGTACGTGTTTTGGGAGACTGCGGTATATTTATGTTGTTTCTTCTTGTATAGTGGAACTGTTGCCCTTTTTATAGTGCTATATCACTGAAGCATGCCGCCGAAGACACCAAGCAACACACTCCACCCGGTCACATTATACTGACAACGGGCGAACCAGTCGTCCCACTCCCTGTGTGCTGGGCGCTAAGCAGGAGCAGAAACTACCACTTTTATAGACTTTGGTGTGTCTCGGCCAGGGGACAGAACCCAGAGCCTTCCTCACAGAGGCGAACGCTCAACTCAAGGCCAAAAGTGAGGCGGTGCCAAGGGAGGCATTAGGAAAGATAAAGTCAGTTAGGAAGAAAAGAAAAGATAAGATCCTAAATTTAGTCGCCTTTTACGATCATGCAATAGGGGCAGCAGGTACAATTCTAACGCCCTACCTGCAGGGCCGACGAGCAACCATCTCGACGAAACAAAAAAGGAGAAAAATGAAACGAGGGAGGTAGGATAAGTAATATACTGTTTTCTTTGCTTTTACCCTTGAACAAACTATCCCCTTTTTCCTGTAGAAAGCTTTATGTAATTCGGTCTATCAAAGTGTCGGCCGGTACAACCTATAACTATATCTACCTTATGTTACTACTCAACTGACAAGTACTTTCGTCGACACAGATTACATAAACCAGTCACAGGTCCTGGAATGCTACACAGGAGTTTACTTAACATTTACTATCTTATCTCTAGCATTCAACCTCAAGTGGACAGCAATCAAAACTTTCCTGATAGGATCTGCCATTCACTGTGCAATAATTGTAACAAATGTAAACCGATTTTCTTAAAAGTTAGTATCGAACTTAAATGCCTTAAAAGAGCTCAGCCAAGTTTAATAGTCACTTTCAGCGGACATTTTTTAACACAGATTATACCTCCTTCATTTACTGAAAATTTCAGTTTCTGCCATTTCCAGTAATAGCTCATCTGCTTAATGTAATTACAGGTATGCATTATTTACACTATGCTTTCTTCAATCAGTTTCCTTTACCCAATAATACATAATAAAATTATCATAAAATAACTAGTAAAAGATCTTACTTCCTAATAAGACTTAAATTTATTTTTTCATGATTCAACCAATGTTAAATCTAACCTCAATAATGTTTACCTGCAATATGTCCTGAAAGCGGGGGATGGAAATTCCACGAATTTGCTTGTTCCTCCTACAAATTACTTCACGTGTGACTGTTGACGAATGTAGATTCAATGGTATCCGATCTTTCTATGTTAAAAAGTTAAGTACATTCTTCTGAAATAGCCCTCTCTGTCCAAAGGACAGATAATGAAACAAACACATCAAACGTAATTAATCCACGAATTTCTTGTAAGTATCATTCTTCCTCTCTTCAATTTAACCTCACATTAAACGCGGTAATCAAACATGAGTCGCACTAGCTTCAACCTCTACCAATTTCCTATATATTATACAATAATGCCGGTAAAAGCTGAGGAATACGACATATCAAATGGTGCTATTTTTTATTCTATGGAAAAGTAGCTATATAACTTACATATATTTATCATGTAAAAAGAGTATGATATCAATACATTCATTTGGTTTATTTTCTGGATGTTTGATTTAAAGCGGCAGTCATTTAAATAAGTACCTGGCGACATGTTTTTGCAAGTTTCAGCAATTAATCAAACAAAGGGTTTGATTGAAGGACATCGCAACCACTCAGACCCAAGCTTGACTGGAGTCAAGGCGCAAATTTGTTATAGGGACCAAAGAATATTTCTGGAAATTCCGTTTTGGGCTGAAGATTTCATAGAGAGGTGAATTTTTCGGAGCCTGCTGGTTGGATATCCAAGGGAGCATCACTTTCAACTGTCTTACGTGCGTTGGGAAATACATGTAGATGTTGCATGAGTAAAGAATTTTTGAAATTAATTTTAGTCTGTTTCTAATCAGACCCAAGATATGATAATCAGATGCACATTGCAATTTTATGAAAATTTTAGTCAGTTGGTGGTACAGAATTTAACACAAGATGATGCCTCCACTTAATAATATAGCAAACATTAAAAAGTTAAATTCACATGTATGTGAATTGGTGATACATGTAAATTATCAGAGGTTGACGTCTTGGTCGAAGCGCAACGTTATAATGACGTCATGTAATGGTGACGTCACAATACATGCACGTTCAATTTCGCGCCACTTCAATAGTGCCCGCTTGCCCGGTCACTATTGCAAATAGTATCCATGTGTGTAGCCAATCAGAATCCAATATTCTGTCACGTGATGTACTAATTTATATGATTTTCTCTTTAAGCATGTAAACATCAATACTGGAAAGATAATGCAGTAATTGAATACAGTTCAAAATCCATTTTCTTGTTACGCAATCGGGAGTTCGTTTTAGTTTTAGGCTAGAAGTATATTTGTCAATTTCTTTGAATGGACCAATATATCATACGGCAAAGGTTTTCTTAAGGGGTTTCAAAACTTGAAGATCGGATTCATTGTTCGTGACTTTCAACGCCTATCGGTACTTATAAGTAATGGCGCTGTCTAAAGTGCATGAGGCAACATCATAAATACCAAGGGAAACGTTCTTGAAAAGTCAAATGAAACACTTAATTCTTGCATGATATTTACGGACAATAATCAATAATTTCTACTGCAAGTTTAACAAGCTCCTATACCGTCTTTTTATCATTGTATCATTTATGTATTGTATCATTTCGGTCGTTCTTTGGTTGTTTGATTGATGGGGCGTAACGTTCTATTATAGGTCATTTAAGGGCAGTCTCCACAGTTTGTTGAGAGCCAAGAGCTTTCCTCACAGCAGTCAGCTCTCAATCAAAGGCCAAAATAGCGAGCTATACGTAATGCGTTGCGTGTTGCGGGTACTGCGATCGTAAGCCTCTGAAGAAATGATTTAGATAAATTTAGTTGTGTTTATATCCAAATTAGTATCTTTTTCTTGTCATGCTATTGTTAAAACCGAGCGTGACTATTGTATCTGGAATCGCACTGTACAATGGATCAAGCGCATCAAGTCTACCAATCGCTAGCAAGTCTAGAACGTTGGTTTAATATTTCCCAAAAAAAACATGATATGTTAAATAAGTCTACGAAATAGTTATATAAGTCATAAAAATGACAAATTGATGGGCATTAGCGATTCAGGATAATAAATGATTCAAAAAATTATTTAAAAAAAAATATAAGTACGAATGCATCAGTTTATAATTGTTGAAGTCACTGGCATGATAGAATAAAGTAGACATGATTTCCATTTCAAAACTTTCACATATGATATGTTCAAGGATATCATGTTCGGAAGCGGGAGCAGAGATAACAGAACACAATATTGGAGTGGGGAGAGGTGATGGAAACGGTATTATCAGATCTGAAATTAAGAATCGTTTGGTATTAGTTACAGCGGTTTGAATGACATCTCTGTAATCATAGACGTGAAGCTGAATATCCAATCTGCAAAAAGGGGCGAATCCTATGAGCTGGTTTGTGACATTTATATTGGGACTAGTATCTCATCAAGTCGGATTTGTCAGAATAACCTAACATGCGCAAGGAAATTAACAAAATACGTTCTGGAAATACCATATACGCAGATACTATGATAATATACGTCTTATCCCAAGTTTTCGTACCTTCGATATCGCTTGTGCCGAATGGCTGTTTTCAGGAGCAATTGATAATCGCTCTATTGTTGTTTGTTTTCATTGTTTATATATTTCTGCCACTTTCTTTATTATAACAGCTTGAATTGGTTGTTTGTTAGTAGTTATAATTAATCTGTATAAACCTATAAACTTATATCGTTGAGATACACAACCATATTATCGCGCCCTTTTCGTATGAAATATTAAGCATGAATGTTGAGTGTAAACGTTCATTATTACACTGTTGTCTTGCCATTGAAGTTAAGTAATGCTAATATAGAAATGGTGGAGTCACATAACTGAATGCCAAGTGCATGTGAATTTTAAGAGTTGTAGTGAAATGGAACCTCCCTGTATAACGTTAAGAAGACAACTCGTCAGTGTTTCAATGAATCCCTGCCGCATTCTACACGAGTAATACTGGCTGGTCTAGGGCAATACACTAATGTCACCTGATGCTGTATTGCATGGCTACCCATGACGTAAACAAAATTACTATTTCCTCAGTAAAATTTTAACCTTTTTTTCCACAAACTTGCCTGGTTGTACTAAGATGCCAACAATGGAATTTATGTTGAAAATATTACGTTATTCTTCATGTATAGAAAATTGACTTGCAGTCGAGGTTTTGTTCGAATTTATTTCAAAATGGCGGGATATTATAGCTTTAAAATTGCAATAAAACGTCGAAGTATAAAAGAAAAATACTCTTTCATAAGTGTATATGAAGGATAGGGATATTCTACCCTCGGGATCACAAAATGTTGCAAAACCCTCGGCAAGCCTCTGGGAGAACATCCCTATCCTTCATATCCACATATGAAAGAGTCTTATGATACTATATATGATTGTTGATATTTTATACAACAGAGGTCTATGATGCAGATGAACGATGGTTGCGTCGCTTGTGTAAAAATACATATACGTCATTTGGATTTATTTGATAGCACCAGCGAACAAAATTGGTTTTACTAAATCGTGATTGCGTTTTACAATAATAGATAGAATTGCATATCTATCTCGCAATATAAATTAAACAAGTCCTTTGGGCACTGTTCCCAGTATCTTTGGCATGGAACGTGACTCGCACGACATTCATCGTATCACCATTAAAAATGTTAAATCGGCATCAAACGATGTGAATTGATAACGGGTTTTCATGATTACAATCTCACAAAACACATCTGTCGACAAAATCGTATGAAAATAGACACAAGCCTGACATATCTCTCAGTTTCATGAAGAAAAAAGTGAAGCTGTAGATTAAAAAATTATTTGAAAAACAAAACATTTGTTTTGAATTAATCATGAAACAATTTGTATTACAGTATGCCTCATACGTCACGGAACAAAATATACGATAATCTTCGGGTAGAACATCCCTATCCTTCATATCCACATATGAAAGAGTCTTATGATACTATATATGATTGTTGATAGTTTTATACAACAAAGGTCTCTGAAGCAGATGAACGATGGTTGCGTCGCTTGTGTAAAAATACATATACGTCATTTGGATTTATTTGATTAGCGCCAGCGAACAAAATGAGTTTTACTAAATCGTGATTGCGTTTTACAATAATAGATAGAATTGCATATCTATCTCGCAATATAAATTAAACAAGTCCTTTGGGCACTGTTCCCAGTATCTTTGGCATGGAACGTGACTCGCACGACATTCATCGTATCACCATTAAAAATGTTAAATCGGCATCAAACGATGTGAATTGATAACGGGGTTTCATGATTACAATCTCTCAAAACACATCTGTCGACAAAATCGTATGAAAATAGACACAAGCCTGACATATCTCTCAGTTTCATGAAGAAAAAAGTGAAGCTGTTGATTAAAAAATTAATTAAAAAACAAAACATTTGTTTTGAATTAATCATGAAACAATTTGTATTACAGTATGCCTCATACGTCACGGAACAAAATATACGATAATCTAATCTAGTAAACAGACGTGAAGAGAAAGTTATGGTTCTACATGGTAATATGTCTTATTACTATGCTTATTGAGGATATTTCTTGCATAGTGGAATTCTTGCCCTTTTTTTAAGTGTTCTGTCAAGAATCGTGCTGCCGAAGGCACCAATCAACACACCCCGGCCGGTCATAATGCATAATATACTGACAAAGGGCGAATCAGTCATCCTATTCCCTTCATGCTGAGCGCTAAGTAGAAATAGCAAATACCACTTTATAGACTATGTCTCGGCCAGGGGACAGAACCAATGCCAGAACCTACCTTATAAGGGATAACGCTCAACAGAAGGTCGAAAGCGAGGTGGTGTCAATGGAGATGGTAGGAAGAAGAAAGTCAGTTAGAATTGAGAGAGAAAACAAAATCCTAAATATCGTCGCGTCTTCTGATCACGCAATAGGGGCAGCAGGTGCAGTTTTAACGCCCTTCCTGCATTTACGTTACGAACATACACTATTCATATGTTCTAGAATTGAGGCTGGTGAAAGTAATATATATATAGTTATTTATGTGCTCCATACAGCTCTTCTCCTTTGTTCCTCTCAAAACTAAATTTATTTGTTATCCCTATGACTGGGTATATATTTTAAGTAAAAGTGATATTGCAACCTGACCTAGTCGATTATGTATAAAATACTAATAGCAAACTAAAAACCTACACATTGTAGAAATAATTTACTTTCTTCCAAAGAGCAAGCGCCGACATTTCCTCTTGCAGTAATGCATTACCAGACATAAAGATAGATCATTAATCACTTTCTATAAATTATAATGTCATTCATGTGAAATGATTGCCATTATACCACAGAACTGTAAGATCTTTAAATGAAATAACCGAATATTTGTTCTTGTGCAGATGCACCTTTTAACCTTTTTCATTTTTAAGCTTCAAGTGGAAACAAGATTGTTCAATTACCTCGAATCTGGTAAACGTCTCATAGTTTTAGTAGAAGGTAAATGATATATATGTTTTCAAATGCAAGTAATGATACGCTGAAGGCCATTTAGACAAAGTGTACGTAACATTCTCAATTTAATGTTCATTTTTTATATTTTTGTTATAAGGTTCGTTAAAACATTATGTAACAGAGTACAGATTTTTTTACAAGTTCATTCATTGCCTCTGCCAGGGATCAAATTCGAAACTTCTGGATTACCAGTCTGACGCTCAACCGATCGAGCTAAAGTGAAGTTCTCTCTAGCCTAGCAGTATATTGCGGCTAGTATTGACCAGGGTTTCACACACAGATCATAAGCATTATCATAGAACATAATGTTAAACAACTTGTTTTCATGAGCGATCAATTTTAATGTATTTCGCAGGCGATACGAAATCGCGAAAATTAATCGCTATGAAGCCGTTTCGTCATTTTATTATATTATATTAACAAACACATGCAGATCGCAAAGTAAGAAGTTCGACAGAATATCGCGTAATTCACTCGAAAATAACTTGATTAACAATACATTTAGTTTGGTATGTTTTTAATAACAATGATTTAGACTAATTGAATTTTTTCAACCCTTTTATGCAGTGACATAAACATTACAATGTAAATTATAAATAAATACGCGGGTTTTTCAAAATTAAAAAACACGCGTTCCTAGTTAACCATTTACTTTTATAAGTACATTGTTTATTAACTTTTACTACCGGTAATTCTTTACTAACAGGAATTTATATTTCCTTAGGAAGGTGCAATGTTGTATAAAGAAGAAATAAAACCATAGAAATAACACACGGTATAATCTGAAACTGCTTTTTTGGGCAGTAATTATCCCTAAGTACTTACTGCGTTAATGGCTGGTCATAACATAAGAACACGGACATTGTCGATATAGCCATAAAAGGTGATCGGGATTAATCTCTAAGGCGAACTTAAAACATAAAATCACACGTAGTTATTGCTTTTTCTTTTTATCATCGTAGTACTTAGGTGTTTCACCGATTGACGATCCATTTGCGGGATACTCAGACACACCGAAGCAAATCTTCTGGGGAATCATTTATTGCTTTACTGCTAGTTTTGGGAGTTCTGATGAAAGATTTACAGTTTCTGAAACTTAAACTTTACTAAGCCAAATACAATCGTACAATGAAAAGGATTTAGGATATATAGGCGTGTTCGTCGACATAATTAAGCATCCTTCAATGCTATTTAATTCCCGCAACGAAGGAGAAATAACATTTTGAATATCAATTTAAAGCAGTGTCATCTACCGCTAACAATTACTGTTATGTGATGAGAATATGCTGTAATGAAATAACACAATAAATAGTCGTGGCTTTTAAAATTAGCTGGTTAAGCCAAACATTACGTAATCATGATATATGTATCATCATTGCTATTTTTTAGTTTAACACCAGATAAACACGTAAATGACTCCTTTCTCTTTCTATTCCCAGATTACTTCTGAATGGTTCAATTAATTTACTGATCGTTGACTTACTTTACTAAGTAATAAAGTTAATAAAATTAATAATGAAAAAAAATCAAAATCAATATTTCAAGAATTAATTTTAGTAATTTTACTTCTATAATTTACATCTTAAATATATATTCTAATTTAGAAAAAAGAAATTCGATAATTCCTGAGAAACGTTAAGTGTAAATATTGCTAAAAAATTACATTAAAGCATACAAAGAAATGCCATTTAATTTACAAATACATCCGATTCATATCATTAAGTCTCGAGTGCAAATAATCTGTATTAGAAGTAGTTTTTGGTTCCTTTATAGAAAATCATTAATGTGTATGGTTTAATTGAACGAGAAATATTTGCAACAATGCGGACATCTTAGTGAATTTATCATACAACTCGCTACAATTCGTTAATAAGCATATCGGAATAAAATTGTTAAAACATTCGGCGTAGAAACACAACGTAGCATTGTTCCGTAACCAATTTGAAAACGCACAAACAGTTATTTTCTCTGACTGCATTTTACCATAAATAACTGTAATCGCCGATAATGATTTCCGGTAAATTTCGTAAATATAAAAAACTTACAATACCATTTTTAAGTGGATCGATATTCCATTGAACTGTCGTATATCGGTGATTTTCCGAGTTTCTTCCATTATAAATCAGAAACTTTACTAAAACCTGACAAAAGAGCCATAGTCTTGCAGGAAGTGCGTACAAAATGTGTCTGCTGCCATAATTGCATGATCGCAAAATGCGTATACATTTTGGATGTTTGTCGAGTTATTGCCCTTTGCACAATTCATCATCATTTGAAATTATGAACACGATAACTTGAGTGAATATAAATCGAGCTTAATGGAAAATTTTAATGTAAATATTTGAAAGATCTCGAACGAGTTCGAAAGTCAGCGTGGTTTTACCATAGTTTATGGGGTTATTGCCCTTTGCACTATAATTATTTTCGGACTTTGTGAACACGATAACTTGAGTAAATAGACGCCGGCTTAATGAAACTTTTTATGTATATTAAAATTGGAAATGTCTTAGACGAGTTCGAAAATTAGCTTAACTCTACTGTAACTTTATTACGGAGTTATTGCCCTATGTAATAATAATACAATCTTGTGAGCACGATAACGTGAGGGAACATGAACCAAGCTTAATGAATTTTTCTTTGTAGACCTATTAGATCTATGTTTCCATTTCGTGAACAAAAGTCTTCAGTTGGCTAGTAAATAACATAACTAATATGTATGTATATATCTGGTGCCATCAGCTCTTTATCATTTCTTCCTAACCTGCCTCTTGACACCACTTTTGACCTGAGGTTAAGAGCATGCTCTTGTGAGGAAGTCTCTGGACTATGTCGTAAATGAAGTAGTTTCTGTTCTTTATAAGCGTTCTTAATAGATGGATTGGGACGACTGGTTTTGCCCGTTGACAGTGAAAAAAGACAAAAGTTCCGCTAATATAACGAGGCGAGACACAACACTTATATATCATAGCCTTCCAGAACATAAATGTACACACATAACAGATTCTACACAGCGGAGATCGTCTTTTCATCCTAATTAACCTACCAAACAATATTCATTGACCTATTTACGACTTAAAGAGGTTTCGAACCCTGAACCTTTATAGCTATTTCTCTCATGCCTACGGAGACAATACTGACTGGTCTCAAGAAATACACTGATGCCGCCAAAGGCTGCATTGCATAGCTACCCATGCCTCGATTTGCAGTTACGGTTTTTTCTCGCACTACCTACACGCAATACACAGCATACATGGGAGGCCGTCTTTACATGACCCTACATGTTAATAAGACCTTAATTGAATCAAACAAACAAACAAATATTTCAAAATGGCGGGATATCATAATTGTGAAATTGCAATAAATTTTGGGTTAGAGAGAAAATCACTCTTTCTTATGTGGATATAAAGGATTGAAATATTTTCCCCTCGTGATCACAAAATGTTGTTAAACCCTAATTGAGTCACAAAGTCTAGATACGTGTAGCTCTTGTAAGATACAAGAAATCGGCAAACCACTCTGTTCTACTTACTTTACATATTAACTTATAAATCCATAATCTGAACCTAACAATGGGAATACTTCTTTTCCATTATTAAGGCTATCTTGAGACGTCATATTATTGCTGTAAGATCTATCGGTATATGCAGCAAAATTCAGAAAATGTCAATACAATATATTAATTCCTTGTATATAGCATGGCATTCTTGACATTTTTGTCAAATATGTTTGTTGATATATCACGTCCTTAGTTTTTTTTCAGTAATCGGCAAGTAGAATATCTGTATAGAGCTAATTGTTATCAATACAATTTAAAGCTCTACGCTAGATTAACATTTCATAAAACATTGGATAAAGACGTGATGTTGAACAATCAATCTAAAGACAATCAATGCTTCACTATTATTTTCATTAAAGAAAAAAGTCCCTCATCTTTTAACAACTGATTTCGTAAAACACATCAATTTTATACAGATACACATGAAAAATGTACATGCACCTTTCATCGACATGTCACTGTAAAGCAACGTACCGCAACTCCGACATGCTACATCAATATACGAAAGTTTTCTAGACCATATACATGTACGCGTTCGCATATGTGGAAAGTCGACCTCAAAAAACAATAGCAAATGGTTTTAGATTTTTTAACAAAAAGAAAAAAATTGTTACATGGAATTTTTTTAATATTCTGGATAAACAAATATGTGACTGCATGACTCGCTTTCAAAGAGAGACTGTTATTATTTCATCATTTTTTATACCTTTAATACGAACAAAACAATTTGTTTGAAAATTTTTGTATCGTCACCTTGGCAAAACTCAAAAGTTTTTTTTAAAAGGACGATATCTGAAGCATGTCGTTGGCCACAGCCGAGTGATTAAGAATCTAACTTCTCCATGCTTTAGCATGATAACAATAGCTCCTGGGTTAAGGGTCTAGGAACGTACTGCAGACTCCCAAAACATTTATATTCACTTTCAACATATTGCACACATGGGATATCGTCCTTAAATGATCCTAGCTGTTATAGAATGCTAAGCCTAAAATGAATACAAGTTAAGCATCAAATCAAAATGGTGAAAATTTAAAAACAAAGTTCAGTACTTACCGTAGAGAGGCATGCTCCTATTAAAATGAACACTTGTAGAACAGCAACATGCGCCCGTATGTGGCTACCTTTATAGTGAATAGGCATTATTTAAATCCAGTCAGTGCTTCGTTAGGCTAGTCATAGACAGGATTCTTCACCAAAATAATCTCAAAGTCGCTGTCCATTCAACTTTATAGCCATGCACGGCTTAGCAACAGTGCTCCTTGTTACGCGCCACAATCCAACATCCGTGTTATTGATATTCAGCACATGGTTACATAGTGAATGCAGACATTTATGACCAATCACATTGTTTGTAACATACTTTGGTTGGTATGAAGAAAATATCTCCCGTCAAATATCTTTGGATGTTAATAGAGATCAAAAAGACAAAAATGTTCCTTTCTTTAGGTTATGTAATAGACGTATTAATTACTATTAGATATCAAATTGGGTACATTTTGAAAATAAAGTGCAAATCTAATTGAAAATGGCCCAAGGTCACTCTTGTAGTCTTTCTGTACCTCGATAAATGTTATTCAGAAAAGGAAAACGGTGAACGCTTTTGAAAACATTTGGTAAAATGACGTCATCAATGGAAGGTGCGAATGATTATCCGTTTGGTTTAGGAACATCAATTACCAATCGTAGTCGTGTCCAAAGACCTGAAATGACAAAATATTTAGGTTAAATATACGGCAGCTGGCTTAGTCAAAGCAACCCGACTAATTACTTCGCGACGAGTATTTTAAGATAGCAATGATATTTAATCGGCTTTCATTGATTCCATTTTCTGGTGTATCAACGTCATGTAGTGTGTATCATTTCACGTTCACTTCTGCAGCGTCTTGAGTAAAGATACAGTGATTGCAATAGTAACATTATGTACAACATGCGTGGTAATATTCAACTTATACTAATGCATTTAGGTATAGATCATGATAAATAACGGAACATAATCTTATATTTAAGCCTACGTATAGGGTATTAGTTCAAAGCCGTGAAATGGCTAACGCTGTGTCCTCACTAGCAATAATTTTTCTAAACATCTGATACTGATATTTGTTCAGGGTTTGGTAATAAAAAATAACTTTCAGATATTAAAGAATTATATAATATAATATTCACCATGTCATAGCCTTCTGTTATTATCTTGAATATATTATTATCACAAGACCAATTACATATTTTTAGATTGGCGACTGAAAAAAAAAGAATTGCATTCCAATTTCTTTTAATCTTCATTAACAAACATGTCTGAACCTAATAGATCAGTAGAAAAATCTTAACTTAATTCAAAGAACATGGTATGTAAAAAGGTAATATCCTGACAAATACTGAAATATACCATGACAACACAAACATACATTCGAAATAGATATATATTGCAATTTCTTTCATTTCCGATACAACCCGTGAACATCAGAATTAAATTATCCAGACATCACGATCTATGTAACAGACCTACTCCTGTAACACTGGTGTTAAATTAACCAGAATACCTTATAGTGTTTATATCGCGTGTGCGATTGGGAAGTCAGACACTTATTATGGATAGCGTGTCATCTATGCTTTTAGTGCGAAACTTCACCCAAAGCAAATCATTTGTCAATTATAAGATGCATTTACACTATACCTAGATCAATTCCACAATGAAATGTGTATTTCGAAATCGACATTAAAAGACGTTAAAACACATTGTGAGTTTGGATTTGTAGAATGTGTTTGATTGAGCCCTGTGATGAACGATCTGGGTTCTGTCCCGTGGCCGAGACAAACCAAAGTCTATAAAAGTGGTAGTTTCTTCTCCTGCTTAGCGCTCAGCATACCGGGAGAGGGACGACTGGTTCGCCCGTTGTCAGTATAATGTGACCGGGTGATTGTGTTGCTTGGTGTCTTTGGCGGTATGATTCAGTGATAGAGCACTATAAAAAGGGCAACAGTTCCACTATACAAGAAGACACAACATGAATATACCGCAGTCTCCCAAAACACGCACCTCGCACAAGATACACGCAACACACCGCAAGCATGGGAGGCCGTCCTTACATGACCATAACTGTTAGGACATAATAGGACGTTAATTAATCAAACAAACAAACAATTAAGGATGGCCCCTGATGTATGCGGCATATTATGGGTATGTCGTATGTGATGCGTGTTTTGGGAGACTGCGGTATATTTGTATTGTGTCCTCTTGTATAGTGGAACTCTTGCCCTTTTTATAGTGCTATATCACGGAAGCATGTCACCGAAGACACTAAGCAACATACTCAACCCGGTCACATTATATTGACAACGGGCGAGCCACTCGTCCCACTCCTTTCATGCTAAGCGCTAAGCAACAGCAGAAACTACTATTTTTATAGACTATGGTGTTTCTCGGCCAGGAGGGCAGAACCCAGAGCCTACCTCACAGTGGCGAGCGCTCAACCGAAGACCAAATGTGAGGTCGTGTCAAGAGAGACGTTAGGATGAAGGAAGTAAGAAAGAAAAGATTGATCCTAAATTGTAGAACAAACCGAGATAAGATAAAGCAAAATAAATATTGAATTTAGTTTTGGTCACCATCAAAATAAAAGCAATTTTTTTTCTGAAGGCGACTTCGCATTATTTCATGTTACTTTACATGATCATAATATATTAATATGATTAACATTGAATGCTTAACATAATGCTCTTTCTTCGATTATTTTTAAGACGACCCCCCAACAGAAAGTCAATCGAAAACAAATGCAGTTAGACCACGATAAGGAAGATAAGGAATTATAAAGTCTCTGTAAACAATAATATACGAAAATGTATATTAATGGTTTAAGAGGATGTTATAACACCAACCAAATGCATTCCCTAATGCATTCCCTGCGTAACCTATGTTAACAGTGAAAAATCATTTCGCTGTTTTGCCGTCCGGCGCGGTAATTAGGACGACGGCAGGAAACATAAAACGACCCGAGTTATGAATGTTAACATTTAATTTATTTTAATTAAACTGTTAAGAAGGCGATGATAAATGTAGTATTAACGGTAAGTTAATAACTTTTGTGACTATACTATAATCAATCTCGTTTTACATTCACATTTAAAAAATTGAAAAGCCGGTTCGGAAAGAAAGTGGCCCTTGAAACTGTCTTGCTTTGGAATCTCTATGGTCTATATAGATGCTAGAGCTGTGCAGACAACCTTCCTGATGCATGATAGCGCATTATGGGGAGATTGATTGCAAAGCTCTAACATCTATATAGACCATTACATATTCCATAGGAAGATAGTTTAAATTACTTATATTTATATGATTAACTTACTTTGGGTATCTCTGCATTAACATTATTTAAATTAGGCCAAGAAAACCGACGACGATTCATTACACACGGTGGAACAGCCATTTTGACGATGATCTGTTGATGTTACCAAGTGAATATTAGTGACGTCATAAATGGTCACGTTTTGAGGGTCCATTTAACGCCAATAAACTTAGATAGTATATATACTCGCAGTGGCAAATAAATGTATATATTCAAGATTAGAACCGCGCGATGTAAAATATTAATTTAACAAGAGTGCCAGGACGACAAAATTGGGATTAAAATACAATAAGCAGTTTTCTATGGAGCAATGATTTTGACGATGACTGAACCAGAGTTTTACACTTTCCGCGCAACTAACCATGAATGTTTACGTTTTTACCATTATCCCGTTGTTGTCTTATGAATTATTGCGTACATAACCAGTTTTCGATTCGTGGAATAAATAAAAACAGACCTTGGTGAGTTATTAGTTATGACAGTAGCGAACGATTACTTCAAAACTTACAAGATAACGCCATTTGATGGAAAACCGGTCGTTTTTCATGATATCACCAAAATGTATTTGTTTAGTTCTCGTTCGGTTTACAATTGATTTTAAATTATTCGAAATTAGTTTGACATTGACAGACAAAATAAACTGTATGCAATTATCCATTATTACGGTGAAAAATATTCTTCAACATTATAATTTGTCTGGTAAAATAGAGATGTAGTGATAGCCAATCCCTATTCACTGCTTCGTGCAAATAAACAAAATCACTATTGAGGATTATATGTGTATAGATGTTTACTGTTAAACAGCCATAATGCTTGATTTAGATTTCAGCATAAAAATAGTAATACTGATTACTTGATCTGAAATAAATGTTAAAAAAGCTCCACCAACGACAGAGAATAAACAATACCCATGATTGGAACAATAACTGATGTTGATATGTGTCTTTACAGAGAAATACACATAAAATAATTTCTTTTTGCTTTTTGTACATCTGCATCTGTAATTCCATTTAGGACATAGTGCTTTGATTTTTTTTCTTGACGAAATTAATTATTCTTAGTTTGTTCATTTTTAATCAAAACAAGAAATTCAATGGTGGTAATTGTGTAAAGTAAGTCACTTTTGTAACTTAAGAAAATACTAATTCGTCTCCTCCTATTTTTTATATGGGTAAAACTACAATTCGCCAGCGGCGAATTATCTTTAAATTAATTCGAATATACGGTGTTTCAATAGAAAACAATTTGATGAATTAGAGCTTGAAATGCAATAGCAGATGATATGGGTAACTAAATTTAAAATGTAGAAAGCGACATACAGTTTCTATCGACTCAAAACATCCTAATTTCAGATTTTCACGAAGTAGAAAGTACACAGTCTTTTTGCAAAAAATATTTGTGGATATTTCTCTAGGTTCTTTTATTTAATTCCTTTCTATTCTAAATAATGTCTCCCTTCACACCACCTCAAATCTAGGTTTCTGTTCAACGTTCGCCCCTGTGGGGAAGGCTTTGAGTTCTGTCCCCTGGCCGCGACACATCATAGTCTAGTTGTTTCAACTACAGCTATAGCGCTCAGCATACCGGGAGTGGGGCGACAAAAAAGGATAATAAGGACTTTATTACAGGAAGACACAACACGAACATACTGCTGCAGTTTAAAACACGCACCGCACTGTTCACATACGGCATACTTAAATGGCTGGCTTTTAATAGGACAATACTTGAATTTAACAAATAAACAAACCTTGGCTGTTGGTTTACAATGTGTCATGGGAGGCTGCTGTATATTCGCGGCGTGTCTATTTGGAATATACACAGGTCAGAGACACCGCACAGATCGTTACACTATACTGACAACGAGTGCTCTCCCTTTATGATGAGTGACAAGCAGGATCAGAAACAATCATTCTGATAGAATATAGTTGGAGAAACCCCATAACCATCATTATATATATATGATATATTATCGCAATTGCTGGTATATTTACCAGTCTATTAACGCGGTAGATTCTGTTTCTTCTTAGTGCTCAGAATTATTGGTTCGCCCGTTCTCTGTATAATGTGACCGGGTGGGGTGTGTTGCTTGAAGTGTTCGTCGGCATGCTTCAATGATATAACACTACAAAAAAGGCAATAGCTCCACTATACAAACATAACATGAATATACCTCAATCTCTCAAAACACGCACCATGCATTTCATACATACCACACACATACATAAGAGGCCGTCCTTACATGAGCCTTAAAGCAAACAAACAATGTTTAGCACGCAGTCTTGTTGTTTGTAAAACCGAAGATTATGGATGTGCGTGATAGCAGCTGCGTAAATCTTAATTTTTATATACAATATTTTATAAGACGGACGTTGCATTTGATATTAATATAAAGAAAATATCAATAAAAGTTGAACTGGGATCTGATGATCATTAATAACTTTTCATAGACACGTGTCTTAACCGTTGTTATAAAGATTTAGATACTCGTAGGTACTCGGGTTTGCAAGGGATAACTGATTAGACATGAAATAAGCAACGTCTACGGATATTCATCTAATGGATGCTGTTTATGGTGCGAACACCAAATTTAATATGAGCTGCGATTCAAAATTCCTACTTTCAGAACTTGAATAATTTTACAAAGAATTTTTGTTCGCGATAGGAATATCCATTTCAATTACAGAATCAAGCAGCAAAATTAATGATATCCTATGTGCATGAGGATATCACGACGGGTTTGCGCGTCGTCAGTATATTGTGACTGGATAGGTCGTGGTTGTCCACTGTCTCAGCTTCCGTCATTGAGATATCTATACAAAGATGGCAAGAGTTCAGAAATAACAAATACAAAATCCCAACACATACAGCATGCATGGGAGGCCATCCTTAAATGGCCATGGCTATTGAGACTATGTGCTTTGATTCACCATCTACCAAATGAGGATAGACAGAAATGTTTGTCTCTTTGGAAGATATTGGTATCGTCATTTTTGAGAAAAGAGTAAGAATCCATAGACATGTAGTTGAAAACTAATATTGAACAATGACTTTGTAAATAATTATCCAATAAGGTTATACGCACCGCTCAAAAGCATATTTTTTCGGAATATCTTATTAATGTTAACATTGCAAAATGTGTACGAAAATGAATTAGAAATAAAATAATGATTCGTTTTTATCAGTTATTAAAAATCATTTGTCTGACATTAGCCTATGACTTACCTGCTTATGTGTGTCCATTGAAACTCCGCTACACCATTGTTTATAACAATAAAATGTATACCTGGTATTTATTATAGTTACTGTGTCAACAAATGTAATATCTCAAGGCTCTGGCACTAAGTGTTTTTATATTATATTTTATCTGGCCTTGACATTTAACAGAAACATGTGTGTATCAAGCAACCTAATATAAACACACGAAGAATAGATAATAGCCCAGTGATGTACATATTGCGTCCTGCGTATTGTATCACCGAGGTTCTTCATTACAGTCGGATACTGTAAACGTGCTTAGCGGTGGTTTTATTTTAGCGGTTTTTTTCGCGCTTATTCATAGACAATGCTAAAGTTTGTAACAGGATATTTCCAGTATTGAACCACTGAATTACGCTACTAAATCATTTTTTTGCATTTGCGCTCAAATATGTATGTTTGCAGTATATTAAAGAAATTCTATGACAAAGTAACTAGTGAAGAACGCATTATCAATGCTTCATCATAGAATTCATATATCTTTACATTAAAATGTTTTGCGCGATATATATTTTTGTTTAAGAATATAATTAATCGAAATATAAGGGGTCTCTTGTAACATTGTGACTTTTTATTAGGTCACATGGGACGAAGACCAACTCTAATCGCCTTGTGTCCGTCGTCCGGTCGTAAACAATTTACATTTTCGACTTCTTCTCAAAAACTGTTGAAGCAATTTCAATGAAATTTTGAACAAACCTTCTAAAGCATAAAGCCAAACAAAATGATGAGTTATATGACCCCCGTCCCCAGGGGGCTGTGGGAAGGGCCAAAAGGGTTAAATTTGAGTAAAATTTCAAAAATTTTCTTTCTTCTCCACTCAAAGATGTGGTAGAATCAAATACTCTACATATATAGAAAGGTCTGAAGGCCCCCTACAAAAATTGTAAATTATATGACACTGGAGTCTCAGGTTTCTCTCTGGAGAAGGATTTACGTTTACTATAGTTTATATAGTGAAAACACATTTTGGAGCATTATTTGGTAATTAATAGTAGAAAATTAGTCAAATGTTATCAGAATTATCCCTATGAGATGGGCATTGAATTCTATTAACAAATTTGCCATGACTGACCCCCAGGGGCCTTAGGGGCGGGGCCAAAAGCGGGCAAATTGGCTAAAACTGTAATAATCTTCTTTTGCAATTCTGGAACTGGTAGAATCAAATATTCTTTATAGATTGAAAGGTCTTTAGGTCTTTACAAAAATTGTGAATTATATGACCCTGGGGTCCCATGTTTCCCCCTGGGTCAAGTCAATTTTACTATAGTTTATATAGGAAAACACATTTACGAACGTTATGTGCTTATTTGCCATAAGAAATTTGTCTGGGATAGAATTTTTAGCCTTAGATAACATTTAATCGTCGTATCCATATTGGTCATGGCCGATCCCAAGTGGCCTTAGGGGCGGGGCCAAAATGGGTCAAATAGGCTAAAACTTCTTCTGAATTCACAGATTTGATGGAACCAAATACTCTTAAAAGATTGGAAGGTCTTTAGGTCCTGTACAAAAATTGTGAATTTCTTTGCCCTGGGATCTCAGATTTTGGCCTGGGAAGGGAGTCAAATTTACTATAGTTTATATAGGAAAAACAAATTTATGAACATTATTTGCTTATTTTTAATAGGAAATGAGTCAAACTGGGTTAGAATTATTAGCCTGAAATAGTATTTTACCACCTTATCCATATTGGTGCTGGCTGACCCTCAGGGACCAGAGTGGTGGGGCCAAAATGGCTAAAACTTCAAAACATCTTCTTCTGAATTCACAGGTTTGATGGAACCTAAAACTCTTCATAGATTAAAAAGTGAAATTTATAAAATCACTGACACTGACTGACTTATAGTTTGGTTTTTGTTGTTTAATGTCGGCGAAGCAAATTAGAATTTTAAGCATAAGGTTTGGTAACATAATACACTAACTACCAAAATGAAAAGCAAAAAATAAAAATTCTACTTCATAAATACTTTTTACAAATTTGAACCAACTTTGCAATGCTCTTTCTGTATCAGCACTCAGGTGACCGTCAAGGCCTCGTGGGCCTCTTGTATGTCTCCTTATCAATCACAATGCAACACAAAAATATAGAATCCAGTGAATTTTCGAAATACGTTATAGGTCATTGTGTCAGCCTATTTCAGTAATTCTGGATTCAGATAGGTTCTGATACTTAATTAAGAAATTCCGGAGTTGGTTCCGAGTATTAGTCTCGCCACCTATTATGGGATTGTGACCATGGACGCTAACTATGCGTTGTCACAGCGAGCATACAATAGAATCGATACGTTAATGCATGTGCGTCTAAAGCATCGACAAAAACAATTTTAATTCATGGTTGAACAGATTGGTTGTAATTAAGACATAATAACAAAGCTACACATATGAATCTGACAAGCGTTTCACAATGTAAACAATCCAATGCGATACAGTAATAAAATCACAATGAGCAATATAAATATCAATTAAGTTTTAGCAGACACATTATGTAACTTTCAAGCTGACGTAAATCAAAATCAATGCGTCTTTAAGACACAAAGGTAGCATAGTCAGGAATCTCTAATATCGCTTATTTAATTAACTTCACTGCTGGTATGAAATTTTAATGGTCAGTCTGTGTTATACATCAAAATGTCACTGCAGAGCTAGGCTAAAATTATTGTACATCTGTGACATCCAATTGCCAAGACACAGGCAGACGACCGTGTTTAAAGTATGATTTTCTCACCTAGAGGAGGTTGGATGGCTGATTAGGTTGTCGGCAGTGTATTTCATGTGTGAACGTCTGTATGTGGACACCAAACAACCAACTCCACCTGGTCACACTATACTGACAACGGGCAAATGAGTGCAGAAATTTCACCTTTTTAGACTAGGTTAGTCTCTACCAGGGAAAGAATTATGAGTCTTCCTCACAGGGGCGTGAATCAAGCTCAAGGACAAAACTGAGGCGTTGTCAAATGAGATGTTAGTAAGTTTGCATGAAAAAGTTAAGATCCCAATCTAAGTACCATTTTACGAACATGCATTAGGGGCATCTGGTAAAAGTTTGACGCCTTACGTGCAGGTTCCACCTGGCGCTCAGCCAGAATATTTTGGGGCCGATATGCAATAAGCGCGACGTAGCATCCTTGGTACGTTGAAAATATGTAAGAGTTGAAGTGCCGCAATTAACAGATTTAATTTAAGGTCAATAGGTGAAAAAAAGATATTGCAAATATGATCTAAATTGTGTTTGAAATAATCATTTTTATTGCTCGTTAGCACCGTTTTTAAGGAATAGATGAGATATAAGAATAATGCGGAATAAATAGAGGATCTGTAGTGAGTTTCTTTCATATAAATTTTATGATAAAAGTTTAGAATTTTTTAAATGAAAAACAAAATCGAAACGAGTATCGTAAATCTAATATGAAGGGAAACGAACGATAAAATTATATTTATTACATGACTAATATTTGCCTTTGTTTCTTCCCGTTTGGAGTTTTCTCAACCGGTCATTTTGTGATTCGGACCGCATTACTAGAAAACAAAAGTCGGCCAAGTATCAATGCGCCGTGATTACTAGTGCCAATATAACCAGTTCATTTAAAGTAATAACCAAGTAAGTGTGAGCGTACTAGCACTATTATATTATTGCACTTGTCAAGTGTAGAGTCAGTGTACATCCGCTTTGCGCAGATTTCAACTCCGCACGCGATACCGGAAGTCAGTGTCTTATACGGTTTATTAGATTTCGCCATGATGTAGTGACAACAACCTCTCAAACACACACATATATAGATATACTTGTTAGCGATAATCTACTATACATTAACAACAGTGACATTACACAGTGCTAAACGCATTTGTTTTGTGTAAACTTCAAGCGGCATATCAAACTCTTGCATAGATCACGATATTCTAAGCATCTGATCGACTTTGGAAACTTTCGGAACAATGCAATGCAATTAAGGTCTATGCACTCAATAAAAGACAGTTACGAAACGGGTAACTTTTAGTACTGGCCACATATTGAATTTATTTTACATCAACTTATATCCTAGGTGCACGTTGCACTATCGCTTACAAAACTCTGAGACCACAGACCACGTTTGATGCAGATCTCATAAATATTTTTAAAAACAGAATATAAAAAGTATAAAAGCAACAGAATAAAAAACATACAATACCAGTCTGAGTGTCTGAGCTCTATATCTAACGTACCCAAGAAATGCGTTCAAGCAGGGCAGAGGAAAGTCACCACGTGCACAGAGACTAGACAGTGTTCTAGCGGACTACTATTTTGAACAGCGAAATAAGTTCATCGTTTGAATATCAATATGATAATAAACTCACTTCTATGTAACAAAGAACACACTTAACAAAGTTCAAAGTAATTTCACATTTAAAGTTCTGATGAAGTAAAGGAAAGTATTTATTACAATACACCTGGACGTAAACCATCTCCTTGCAATAGTCCCAAGCATAATTAGCGAAAGTGCTACGTACACATGTTGCCGAGGATGATTTCATACTAGAAATAAGTTTAGGAAGTAGTTAGCAAGCACTATTTCTAGTTTTTCTTATGTACTTCCGTATCAAACCGTTTCCTGTCAATGTGTGTTTGTTTGATTAACGTCATATTAACAGCCAGGGTCATGTAAGGACGGCCTCCCATGTATGCAGTGTGTAGCGTATGTAAAGTGCGGGGTGCGTGTTTTGGGAGACTGCGATATGTTCGTGTTGTGTCATCTTGTATAGTCGAACTGTTGCCCTTTTTATAGTGCTATATCACTGAAGCATGCCGTCGAAGACACTAAGCAACCCACCTCAACCGGTCACATTATACTGACAACGTGCGAACCAGTCGTCCCACTCCCGTTATGCTGAGCGCTGTGCAGGAGCAGAAACTACCACTTTTATAGACTATAGTGTGTCTCGGCCAGGGGACAGAACCCAGAGCCTTCCTCAGGGGCGAGCGCTCAACTCAAGGCCAAAAGTGAGGCGGTGCCAAGGGAAGCTTTAGGAAAGATAAATTCAGTTAGGAAGAAGAGAAAAGATAAGATCCTAACTTTAGTTACGATCATACAATAGGGGCAGCAGGTAAAATTCTAACGCCCTACCTGCAGGGCCACCTGCAAATGATTTATAGCGACGAATTGAATGCTAGAAATATGTTTGATATCTATCAATGTTTTAGCATATAATTGACTACACAAGCGATATTCTATATCGTGACGTTTTCGTGACGAAACATATTGACGTTTGACGCGAAAACACATTTCCCAACAGTCATTTACAGTTTTCGTCATGCAGGACTGCCAGACGCCATTTAGACATCGCTTTGAACCTTTACTGTTTTATTGAAGATATTCAAAGATGTTTCATCGATTATCATGTTTAAATCAATATCAGAAGGTGAGAATTGATACTGATTGCTGAATCTACATATTAGTATGGTGCCGTCTTACAATTCAGCATTTCATAGTAAAATATTTTAGTAAAAGGAAGGTAATTCTCCACAAGTAGAAAAAGTACTACCCATCTGAATCAACCAGATAGGTTATATTACACGTGACTAATAATTGAAAATTATGAAACGGCTTTATTAAATGGGAAAACACGGAAGTCATATAATAGAGCAGATTACCACTAATACTAGTGTATTAATTTGCCGCTATTCCATTGAATTGATTTAATTAAAGCAAACCGCAAAGGTGACTAGACTAGATATTACATTGATATTGTTGTTTTGTATACTTGTTACCTGTGAAAGTCTTTATGGGGAAAAACTATCTAAAAGACAAATGGCTTCTTGAATAAAGATAAAGCCCTTGATAGAATTTTGTCCAGGTCGTTGGTTGTCTTCAAAAGTGAAAATAAATTCCGACAGGTAATCATCCTTAGGTAACAAAGAGATGAATTTGAAAAAAAATAGATTGAAATAAAACATCAAAATTAAAATTGTGTTGCAAAGACATATTTTCAGGAAGTTTAAATGCAAAATAGCTATTATGTTTGGAGATGGAGCTGAAGGATTCAACCTTTTTTTCTAAGTGTTATACGAGAACCTTTACCTTATAGCCCAGTAACTAAATACTTTTCAGCTGATATAATTATATATGACAAAAGTCTAACATTGTTCTCCGTGTAAAAACATTTAACTGGTTGGTCTCTAAACGGGTTTATCGCAAGCGGAATGTACGAATTATGTGAGGTATCCTTTATCTTCGGCAGCATACTTTCGTGTTGTAGCAATATACGATACCCATAAGACTTCACAAATGGTCATCATACCAAAACAATGCGATATGTTCATATATACAAAGCCGTAAGTCTCATAAAAATAAATAATTATTTACTTCCATTGTCACCTTTTTTCATCAGAGTATTGTAAAAAAAAACGTGATTGTGTTAACTGCTTTTTAGCCGCTTCTTTTTTGTGTGTGACATTTAAAAAAATTAAATTTAGCCTTTTGGTAAAGCAATGATTGGAAAATAACATCCTTAACGATTGGTAATTGGAGCGTATCAATGACTCCACTGAAGTAGAACATGATAATATCTACAAAAGCAATCGTGCTGGCAGCACGTGAGCGATCATGATACATCCACGACTGAAATATATTGTTAAACAAAGCTGAAACTACATTTCGATAAAGTGACATTTCTATTTTACATCTAATTGATCTAGAGACCTACACTATCTAGAGACCTACACCTCTCGACAATAGAGTGAAACCAACACCAACCGGAAGCGTCCATTATCTTTGTTATAAGTCATATTTCAACGTGAAAGTGATATTGCGTCACGAAGGAACCAGCCAATCAAAAATATACCTTTGGAATCTCTTCTGAACAGTTTTAGTGATTTATGCGCTAAAATACAAGCACTACGATATTATAATTTATAAGTTATGCAAGTGACACGAGATATCAACTAAATGATGCTGAACATAGCTGTACCATGGTAGCTCAACACGTCTAAAAATAGCTTGTGCATCCAATCCGTCACCGACTTATTAACTATTATTATTAAATTAAAGACGAAGTTGCTGTTACTAGCAAATATATAACAATCAAACCCTATTACTAATGGAATTTAACAATCAACTAGTGAAATATTCATTCTAATCCGAGTTACTACCCATCATTTCACTCCGTCATTACTGACGAGATGAAAAGAAGGTGAGTAACTGATTGATCAGAATGTGGAATATACGGATATTTCACAAATTGTCAGCTGTCAATTAACCGCACGTGTACCGCACGTGACTTTTTTTCATTTTTGTACGGTCACATCGACGATGTGATAATAAAGTTAAAAATTACAATTATATACATTTTCTTTCCATTTCATATTATGATACATATTAATTAATCGTTATCATTTTGTAATGAAAGCAAATTGAAACAATACAGAATATTAAATATAAAATTACTTTTTAAAATGTTATGTTGTATTATTAAAAGTGTAGCGCCTGATAATAACTATTGGAGCCACTATCGCTTGTCGATATGACGCATTCAGATAGTGTAGACTACCATACATTAACCCTTATTAACCATAATTAGGTATATGTCCAGACTTACTGTCAAATGAGCCAATACAGATATCCACGTCCAGGTTTTGTAAACTTCTCATATGAAACACTTGTTTTGCATTTGCTTCCGAGGCATGTTGGTTTTCGAATGTGATATTCACTTTCGTTTAGATTGTTCAGTTGTTAATTGGTTTGAATATTAATACTGGAACAAATCTCACATATCCGCATGGGACTGTCATACATGAAGTCAATAAAATCCACGTTGACTTACACAAATACACAAAGCATTGGCTTCTTTATGAAGTATTGAGGATTGCTCAATAATATTTAGATAAAAGATTTTCCCTTTAAGAGGTAACAACACGCAGAAGAACTATGTGTATATATCCAGTCATTATTCGCCTAATACTTGTGTATGTCGCTGCCTAGGCGAGTATCGCAAACCGATAGCCGGCTAATTGAAATCATAATAAGAGTCAACTATTCCTTACGGCTAAACAGTTATAAAGCTATTACGCTTTCAGGATCCTGCGTTATTTAAACGATAACGTTGTCGATTGCCGCTTGACGAGTGAGGGAGACCAGAGTCGAACCGGTAAATCGTTTAGGAGCGATGGTGCAGAACATTTCCTTATCGATACTTATGCATACCATTGCTATTTTTACTTCATTACAAGATGTACTACGTAAAACAATGTATGCATGCTCGTTATTTCGGTCAGTTGGGTCAAGGAAGGGCAATTTGGAGAAGGTGAGTCAAGGAATCTGTGGATCGCATTATCGAGACGGGTTACATATCGTTAATCGGTCATGTGGGTTTAACAATGACATTCGAAAGGTGATTCACAAGAGGATAATGTAAAATAAAGAGCGAATATAGATTATTGGTTGATTTGTTCGTCGTACAATATTCATCGCGGATCCGTTAAGGTCGAGTTCCCGGAGATAATCAATGCTATTGCTACAACGTCTGTATGTCATGTGTAGCATAAAGATAACGTCTGTATGGATATGACCCGATTCAAACGGTTAATTTATCATGTGATGAAACAGATTACTTGCCTTATTGCCTTAGAAGGGTTGACCAATGACCTTAGAAGGGTTGACCATTTGTCCATGGTCCAGAACTAGTGCGATTGGACTTTACTTGTTTATCTATTGCAATATCCAGGTGTTAAGTATAACTTAAAATCAACACCACCGCTCCGCGTAAAATAACACTTTTATAGAGGAGTTGAACTAAAAATTAAAAAAACCACCTTAAAATAAATATATACTTGACGAGGTTTTCATAGATGATGAGCGATCTTTCAGATAACTGTAATTTCATTACACGTGTACGCCTGATAGACCAACTTAGATCGTTGTTATGTCAATATTTGCTTGCTTTTTGGCAAGGATATAATACCAAAGGCGTAAGATTCTCATCCTGTTTATTTTGTGATGTCAGTGATGAGGCTGGATCTGTTTTCATAAAGCTGGAAAACGCCTGTCAGTCGTTATCTGATGTGTAAAATTAACGTGATAACCGATATTTACTTAACAAAATGCCATTCATTTAGAACGGTAGACAAGTGATACTTAAGCACACCATACATACAACGTGCGACATTCCTTATAAATAATTCCCGACTACTTAAAGGACAATTATCATAACATAACGATAGCATTGCCACATCCCATCCAGCTTTCACATGGGACATTATCCACTTTGACAGGACTGTATTGCAGATAGTTAAAAGGTTGAACCTTTCTAACAAGGTACATAAAATACCTTTAAAAACGCTATGACTAAAGTTATCGCTGTCCTTGATACAATGCAAAATCGATTCTTTAATTAACTGTGATGTTCGTTTGTATCCATCTTAAATCAATAAACTTAATTATCTAAATATAAAGTTTGTATAGCTTCAATATACCGTAGTACAATGGACCCTACGACGAGCATTAACTTAGAATTACAGAACTTCTGGAAATATCCACAAAAACTAAGTAAGCATCAATTGTAAATGAAAATAAATTGAAGATTCAATCTTTTTAAACTTTTACATACATTTCCTCAGCCGATTATGTTATTTTGAATTGATATATTGTGTCATTTGCTATTACATTCAACATATCCCTATTCAATCGATACCAGACGCTCTTGTATTCTGTTTCCGGTTTAAATAACCGTTACGTAACCTCTTGTTACTATGTAATGTACTGCCCGGGTTAACATTTCCGGTTAAGGAATATTTGCTACAACATGCTTTTTGCAAACAGCGATTTTCACTTTTAATAGATTTTAATAAAACACGAATGAACAGACATGATAGGTTATTGTCTCTTTCTTACAATTTCTCATTAAAGAGAATGATCTAACTTATGTATGCCAGATAGTGGTTTATTATGATTGTCTCTAACATTCCTTTATGATTCACTTAAATACGATTATGACACACTTGTCAATGTAAATTGTGCTTCGTTTGATGATAAAACAAACAACTACAAATACCAATGATATTAATTCATGACAATAATGGAATTAAAAATCATATCTTTTATGGCGTGGACGATTGAATCAAATTGCAAATTACGGTGCAGCTGTCATATTTTACTATATATGCAATACATGTGTTTATAAATGTAAGAAACCACCTGGTTTGTTTATACCAGTTATACGTGCAGTAATAACTTTCTCCAGACAGTTTTGTATATTAAAACACGTAGATTGCTTTGAGAAGACATGCGCCATCGACAAAAATACGGTTTGATTTGGTTTGTTCGGTTGAACGTCCTATTACCAGGTAAGTAATATCCCCAGTGTACAATGTGTTGCATGTGTGGATTTTTTATTTTGGGAGGCAGCAGTATAATTGTGTAGATATGAAAGACGTGAAGCCATAAAACTAGATATATATTAGGACCTTATCATTTCTTAACTTACCGTCTCCTTCCTAACGTCTCCCTTGATACCATCTTACTTTTGGTCTTCTGTTAGCACTCGCGACTGTGAAGTATATGCATGCTCTGGGTTCTGCCCCATGGCCGAGACACACCAAAGGCTATAAAATGGTCGTTTTTGCTCCCGTTAAGGGAGTGGTACAACTGGCTCGTCCCTTGTGTCAGTATCATGTGATCCGGTGGAGTGTGTTGCATGGTACCTTCGGCGGCATGATTCAGTGATATGGTACTATAAAAAGGGCAAGAGCTCCACAATACAAGAAGTAATAACACGAATATACTGCAGTCTCCTATAGAGAGCAACCAACTAAATGATTTTAAATAGACCACAGTGTTAAACTTTGTTAAAATTTTGTACTGTATTATTAAAACAAATAAATATTAGTTAGGTATTGTGTTCTATAATTAAAGTCTAGGTTCTCGTATAACACTAGATAGAAAAAAAAAGTTTGGGTCCTTCTGTTCAAACTCCAACCAGGGTAGCTTTATTAAAATCAGGCGCATTTTGCACTAAAATATCCGGAAATTCTAATGTTTTTACCTATTCATTATCAAAATTGATATTTTGAACCTAAATCTCAATATGAATTTCCAAATTGATATCATGGTTATCTAGGAATAATTACCTGTCAGAAAACATTTTTAGTTTTGAAATTCATAATTAGCCAGCCAATCAGCGGCCGGGTTAAAATTCTATCCTGGGCTCAATCTTGTATACACAGGGGCCATTTCGAAGGTCTTTTTTTATTTAGTTGGTTGATCCCTAAATACGCACAACGCATTTCGTACACACAGCATAAATGGGAGGCCGTCCTTACAGGACCATAGCTGTTAATAGGACGTTAATTAATGAAACAAACAAACATGACTATAGTTGTTGATGGGACGTTCATTTATCAAACAAACAAATCTTGAATGCTCTCCCCTGTGCGGTAGGCTCTGGGTTATGTGCTCTGGCACCATAGTCTATAAAATGGTAGTTTCTGCTCTTGCTTAGCGCTCAGCATTAAGGGAGTGGGACGACTGGTACGCCCGTTGTCGGTGTAATGTGACCGAACTGGGTATATTTCTTGATCTGCGTCAGTGATATAGCACTATAAAAAGTTAACAGATCCACTCTACAAGAAGACACAACAAGAATAAACCACAGTCTCCCAAACACGCACCTCACACTTCAAACACGCAAAACACCTCATACATGGGAGGCCGTCCTTACATGACCCTTGCTGTTAATAGGAACTACACGTATATAGTATAATAACATTATGATGTTGACATAAGTTTGACTTGTGTCGTATTAGTTTATATCTTTACAATATGCCCTTTTGGTAGAACTTGTTACTGAAATAAATATAAAGTAGAAATGTCGAACAATATTGACAAATAGGTGGACCTAACTTTATCATGCTATGTACAGTATTCCATGTTACTGTGTAAGCTCCGATGTCATAGCTTGCAAGGGTAAAAATAATTGGAAAACATCAAAATGAAATAAGGATTTAGTTTACTGCTGAATAGAGGAATGTTTGAACTTTGGAACAAAACATGGCGAATCTCTTAAGATCTCTCTAGGGCACAGGTCATTATGATTAAGCGTACCTGATAGACAATGGGCTATACGTCACTACACATCTAATACGTATAAAAAGCAAATGCCAGATCAGGTTTGTACTAAATATATGATATCTATATAAAACTATTATTTAAAATTCTGTCTAAATTTCATTTGTTATTTGCTCCAAGGGACAGCGAGCCTAGACAAGTTGGCAATACTTAACTTGTCGGTATTATCTTGCTTATGTATACAAAATTATGTTTTCCTTTTTTGGACGATGAAAGAGACCAATTAAGTGATAAAAATATCGTTATCAAAGAACTCTGACAAAACATGAAATATTGGAATGACGAGTTATGGAAAAGACAAGATAATGTAATCGAAATATGGTTAGAGACAACGGCGGAAGATACCTAATTGCGCTATCTAATTTATGAAGTCACGTCTGTCGTAACCATAGAGATAACATCCCGTTACCAAACGCACCTGTTAGGGAAATGAAAATAATTCTAAGTGAAGCATTAATGTTGGTTTAAATGTTTTCCTTCATATTTCTCCTGCCGGTGAAACCGAAGGGAACTTAGTGTCTGTCTCCGTCTGTTTGTCTGTCCTATGTAGTTTTCCAGACGATAAAGTGAGAATGGATTGATGGATTTTGTTGAAACTTCATACAATCGTATCTTTGTAGTAACAGATTTGCATCAGCATTTTAACTGCAAAGGTCACTGTTACAAAAATGTAGGGTTTTTAGAGGATAGGTTTAGAAGGGTTTGATGAATTGTCTTAAAACGTCATACAATGGTAATCAATGAGGACACACAGTTTGAGATAAATTTTGGGGTTGAAACCTCAACTACAAAGGTCAGTGTAACTACAAATAGGTTATAAGGTAATTGTAAGAGCTTCAGGGATCCGGTAAGGTGAAATGCACTATTTCAGCAATACTCTCAGAATGTTTGTTTAATTTAATTTCTTTTTTAATTCTATTTCAAAGCCAGTCAAATAGTTTGATATACATATAACTTCATAATGAAGAATATAAGTTTGTTAGTAGATTAGTAATTGGTACGGATAATATAATTTGGTTTATGTAATTGAAACATCAGTCAGACCCTAGTTGATATCTCTACTTGAAAGTCGTTTCCAATTTTCTTTTTCACTGATTGATAAACCTTCCATGAATTTAATGTCTAATAATAACCGGTGATCCAATGATATACTAATTAATTATTACATAAGAAAGGAAAATACAACTGAACATTAAAGAAACTGATATTTTACATGTCACTGAAAATTATGTAAAAGCGACATTCTTTTGTTCTTTGCTAATCACTCTTCCTATATGCACGTCACTGACATCAGTAACAATGCATCTTCCGGGCTCGGAATGGTCTGAGGATTCTGTCACATCTCAACAAATGGTCATGATATCTTTATTGCGTTGATATTTCTATCAAACCTTGCGTGAAAACTGCCATACACCATTGACCAATTATCAAAATTACCAAAGGTCTAAATTTTCTATTTCAAACCACAAAGGTTTGATTAAGATAATTGCATTTTGTTACAAGAGGAAGAACTCTTTGTGTCATTGCGTTGGAGGTGTTTTTGTCTTTTAAATAATAATGAAGCAATCGACTATGACGAAAACGTGATACCAACATTCGAAGAGATCAGCTGACAAGGACATCGCTTATCTACAATGGCGTCAAGCCGTAACGTCTCGTTCTGTGCGTTATTACGTAATTTGTAAAAAAAAATGTTGATAACTAGAATAGTATAGAAGTCAGAAAGGCTATATTACTGATCCACCAAGGTACGCATGGAAACCCTATCGCTTGCAAGTCCCCGTCAAAATGCATTATACAAATTAAAATGTTTTAATAAAAATGATTAATTCCAAACAACAGTTTAGAAATGAACAAAATATTAATGAATGGTTTACGTTTAACTGACCATTGGCAAAAGACAACAGTCACAATATATAGTAGCGGCTAGCAACTAAGGCAATCCAATATCGTAGCCGGTAAGACCAATCCAATATCGTAGCCGGTAAGACTTGGGTAAATGAAGGAATTAGGTCTTGCTTTGTGACCTTTGCTACAGAACCGGATTGATTTCAATAACAGGAATGTAGAGTAGCAAATTAGAGGAAAGTATTTGCTGAACACATCGTAATTAAACCCCAATTAGTTTTTGCTTTATATAATCTGAAAAATATGTGTTTGGGGAAGGTTATGGTAGGTCTTGAACAAATTCATTTAATTTCAATGGGGTACAGTGGTAGCCATACATATACATGTATATAAAGCCAAGATATCGAATTTAATCTTTAAGTCAATCCGCCGCAGGACTGAAACAAAACGTCACTTATGGTAACCTAACTTCAGATATCCTTTCTTGTACACTTCTTAACAAACTACAAATCTGCCATTTTTTCATTTCAACAAATGTTATTGACATGATGTTGCAGTCAAAAAGGTCGAATAACAGGCAAAGCCTATCTAAATTCTCTTTCAAAGTTTTCTACACTATTTCCTTCTTCACGTACGATTTGACCTTATAACGCACCAATAAACCTCGTGACCTTTCACTATGATACCGGGCGAGGTAGTTCCGGTTACGTCATAACGTTTTAGATAACAATGCGTTAATGGAATAGGCCAGCTTGATAATGGTGTGTGTATTGAGGGACATAATCTGGTCAATTAGACATGTGCAGTGAAACTCCTGCAAGATTGGACGCTTGTAATCTACACCCGTTGTCATTTTCGTCGATTATACAAAATCGAATTACATTGGCAAGGCTAAAAGGAGATTAAGATCATTCCTGGTGGAATTGATTGCAAGAATGCAATTTAATTTATTTTGTCAGTTAAACTGTTAACGTCTAATGAAATTCACCAAAAGCATAAATGAGATTTTTCTAACTTATCATTATTCTCATATCTAGTTAGAAATTACATATTTTTACAATGGTATCAAAGTGGGAAACATCCTAAAAAGTCCATGCTCTATTTTCTCAAACGTTTTTAGTTCAATATTTGGTATTTAGATAGGGTCATTATGAATGTCATTTTGAATTAATGAATATTGTGACATGAAATTTGAATAAATATTTAGAAAACCGATTACTGACAGACATGGAGTCGTGGTCTCAATCGGATGATGTTTTGATTAATAATGATAAAGGCATGATAAATCATTATTAAGCACAGATCGTACGGAAGCGAAGAAATTGATAAAACGGAACTGTGCAGCGAACCCCGATACGGTGTCAGCACATTTAATAATGAGATCACATTATATTGCTGTGCGTCCTATTGGTTATGATTGGACACTAGCGAATGTGCAACTCAATTTGAAGCTCTCATTTCATTGCCTTCTTGTTTCGTTTCTTTGATACATTGTAACCAATGAAAATGCATAAATCTCCATAGAAATTCCACTTTGTGAAATCGAATTCAATACTCGTATTAATCTCTTTCGTTATCTAAGGATTGACCACTGCAGACCTGTATTTAATGAAAACAGATGTAAAGTCATTGATATTATTTTTATTCATAGCAATTTGTTCATTTAAATACACAAACGGCAACGCTGAATACGAAAGATGCCTATATGTAAAAAATAATATTCGATATTAAAGTACCGGTTGTGAAAGATGCTTCATCGCCGACAGAGCATACACGATACTCATCATTTTAACATTAATTTGTGTTTGATAATGTCTAATTAACACAAAAATAATATAAAATCATTTATGTATCCATGCTGTTCAGTAGAACGATAAAATATTTAAAAGTATATAAAATACGCATATTTTAGCGTTCTGCTGAACAGCGTGGATACATTTTATTTGTAGATCCGGCCTTCGGCTGCCACTTGCTGAAGGGTAAATTGTATAGTTTAATATGTGTCTACTTTTTCCCGCATTACTGTTCGCATCCTATTATGTAATCGTGTTCGTTTTGTATGTCTTGATAAAATAATCGCCTCGAAAATTTAACAATTACTTCCTTGATTGTATTGATGTAATACATATAAATGTGGTAAATCGTGTACATGTCGGTCTTTCTGAATGGCATCGCCATTTCATGTCTCGCCCTACCTTGGTTCAAGGGATTTTTCTGGAATTTAAATGCAGAAAACAATGATGCGATTGAAATGAGATGCTTAACTATATAAGGACCAGATGCCCGATCTTAACCTCAGCAAGTGCTCGTGCACACAAATCTTACAATGTAAAGCTGAAAATGCAAGTTAAACATATTTCGTGTTAGAATCATTATTTTAAAGGGACTATTCACTCAGGCTAATTCTTGTACATAACCAAGAACCAAATATGGCATAGATGTGGATAAATCCGGAGTACTTTGAGGAAAACCATTACGGTGAACTACGGTCGGTGCATGTCACTGGCCCCACGATAGTTATCTTATTTATGTACTTGGACATCTAGAATGCTTCAAACCATATCTACTCTGCAACTATGACCTCTTTTATTTTTGTTAGATTTTGTTAAAAAAAAGGATAGAATGATTTATTTTGTCTTTAAATTAAATCGAAAAAAAAACAAAATGAAATTTAGAAAAAAACATAGCTGTTACTTAATCTCTCTGCCTTACGGGCTAAGGCGATTTCAAAATCAATACATTTGCCTTGATCATATTGACTTTACAACTAGAAAGTAAGACAGTATAATGATAGATTGAACATCATCGTCCTTCTATAACTGGTCGTTTTCTAATTCCATGTTTCATCCGGTGCAATAGAAATCGCATTCGATACCTCTGTTTTTTCTGTTTCATTACGGACCTCAAATAATTTAAGACTTGCTGAAGAGAAACTTGATTTGGTACAAAAGAACGCTACTGCCTAAACCGTGTATATAGAAAAGATTGATTTCTGGCAAATTGTGGGTCGCCTTGTCTCTTTCAGTTTCAATTTATCGTACGAAACACGCAGGCGAGAATGCAAGAAAAACCAAGCAACGTTAAAGAAAAACAACAGATTTAATTTTGTTCGGAATTCGTGGTCATTGTGTCTAAAAGGTCTAATCGTCGGAAAGGTGTTTGGGACATTTCCTACGTGGATGCTAATTGTGTCCTATTCTTCAAGGCGCATACCACTGAAATGAGATCATGTAATGAACAGATTTGCCCGTGCCCGTAGGTCAATGGCGTTTGCTGCAAAAATGTATTACGTTTTTTGGCAAATCTTGCTGACATTGATTCGAAAAGACAAAACATCGTTTTGGTTTTAGCAATTTTCCTTTTACAGGTTCGGCTTTTAAATCGGAAACCTGTATCGCCGATCATTCACGTCACTGATAACATGCACCCTCAGGTATATTTCAAATGCTGATATCTGAACACTGTATTATTTTGTCTGATACATATATCTAACGACGAGTCATTGTCGCGAAAAAAATATGGAATGTGTTTACGCTGATTCACACAGTTTGCAAACACAATTTCTTTCATACCCCTATGAAGTTAAAACAAAAGTGACATCAATGCTTAATAACTATTTTGACACGAATTTACTGTTATTTATTTATCAAACTGTTCAATTGATGGTTAGCTCAATTATTAAAATTATATTTGTCTGCTTTATTTTCCGAATTGAAACGGTGAATGCTCAAAAACTGTTTAATGTCAAAACAAAGAAACCATGACATTCCAATATAAACACCTTACGAAGACAAGTTTCATTGAATTCTATTACTTGGTTTTTATATTTGTGTTTTAACCCGAGCCAAATTATAAATGTAAAGTAAATAGGGACACAGTTATGAAAAAAAGTCACCAAACAAACATGTTTACCTTGTTCATATCGTTAAATTTAATGGCGATAAACACATTAATTAAGGATTAACTGTGATAAAATTTTTATGTTATGGAGATTTAACACAAACATCAAAGGGTTTGTTTGTTTGATTAATTAACGTCCAATTAACAGCTATGGCCATGTAAGGACGGCCTCCCATTTATGCAGTGTTTTGTGTGTATGTTGTGCGAGGTGCGTGTTTTGCGAGACTGTGGTATGATCAAGTAGTGTCTTCTTGTATAATGGAACTGTTGCCCTTTTTATAGTGCTATATCACTGAAGCAAGCCCCCGAAGACACCAAGCAACACACCCCACCCGGTCACATTATATTGACAACGGGCGAACCAGTCGTCCTACTCCCATTATGCTGAGCGCTAAGCAGAAGCAGAAACTACCACTATTATAGACTTTGGTGTGCCTCGGCCATAGGACAAAACCCAAAACCTTCCTCACAGGGGCGAGCGCTCAACTAAAGGCCAAAAGTGGGGTGGTGTCAAGGGAGACTTTAGGAAAATAAAGTAATTTAGGAAGAAAGAAAAAGATAAGATCCTAAATTTAGTCGCCTCTTACGATCATGCAATAGGGGCAGCAGGTACACTTTTAACGCCCTACCTGCAGGGCCAACATTAGAGGGGATTCTAAATAAAGTGCGATGTAGTTCATAATGAGAGTGCACTCAGATTCATCTTAGCTTTAATAAGAAGCAATGCTACAAAAAGCGACGCCATGTTTTCCTTTATGTAAAATTGTAGGCCAATGAGAATGCTCGCAGCAAAATTGAGTTATTTTGATAATATCTCGAGTTTTGGAAAGTTTAACAATACCTTTCTTACCCAAAAATATGGAAGACTGTGGTACATTTTTGTTTTATCTTTTAATGTAGCGAAACTCTCGTCTTTTATAGTGCTATATCACTGAAGCATGTCGCAGTAGACATCAATTACGACAACCCCGCTAGTGACCACATACAGGGGAGACCGTCCTTAGATGACCCTGTCTGGTCTGTTAATACGACGTAAATATAATAACTCAAACTATACCAAGCTAAAAAATTACACGGCAACATGTTCTCACGTGATTGACGTAAAATTACGTAAAAGTACAGGCGGTCTGTAAATTGAAATCAACTTCAATGTTTGCTAGTTGCTATTGGATGATGTTGAATTCTTCGCGTCAAGTCGCGTAGTAAACGTATCAGAATTGTATCATGGTTAACCAGACGTTTCGATAACTGGTGAAATAAGAGCTTAAATTACTTTCTCCTGTAAAAAAAGTAAATAACGTGTAATCTGTCTCACTTAAATGCATTACCATGTAAGATTCTTGGAGTATGACTGGGTGAATGCCAAAACCTTCGAAATGGCATTATGTCAAAAACATTTACTCTGACGAAAAACATTATATGGTATTTCCATGAGAAAAGAGCAGCGCAGTATGAATATATGATTACAGTTATTTAGATCTTGTGTTGAAGTACAATATTTGCAACCATAGGTTTATTTAGTATATTGCATTCCATGTGTGCAATTGACGTAATAGAATTTTTTTTTTTATCCATTTCTACTTTACCGAAAAATAATAATGTAGATCGTATAATACATGTCTTTCAATCCGTTATTATTTTATCTTTATGTTTAAGTTTCATGATAAATAAATAATTTCGATTTTTTAAAAAGAAATTCGATATTTCACTCGCTGATTGCATCGTGCAGTTACGGGCGGTTACGTGCTTGGTGTCGCGGCTGCATGTTTCAGTGATATAGCACTACAAAAAGGGCAAAAATTCAACTATACAATAAGACACAACCCGAATATACCGCAGTCTCACAAAACCCGCATCCAACACTTTAGGGCGAGTTCACGTGAAACTCGCGGGTTGAGCTAAGTGACGTAAAACCCTATTTATAGACTCTAGTTCGAGAGTCGTGAACAAAACGCGTTGGTCTACTTTGAGAGAAACTCTCCGAACCCTGGGTCTCAGCTAGGTAAGACACGGGTAGAGTTCAAAGTTCAAATTACGTCACACGAACCGCTCGTGTTAACTCTAGAGTTTCAAGTGAACTTGCCCTTAGATACGCAACCCATCACACACATGGGAGGCCGTCCTTACATGACCCTAGGTGTTAATAGGAAGGCACAATAGATGTAAACAAACATGTAGACGAACCCGTTGTCTTAGTGTTATTTTGGACTGAAGAACACCCTATAGTGGCTGAAAATATATTCCATAGAAATCATTTTTAATTTTACTTTGAATTCATTTTGGCCTTTTATTTCGGATTATTAATATACTAGCTTTATACCGGTTTTTTTTACCTCATTCGGAAGTTAACTTAATCCAAGAATATTAGACACAAACAAAGAAACCATGTTCACAGCGTTCACTTATAAACAACAAATATTTGAAAGGCCGTTTTTAATCATAGGATGGCAAATAATCCAGTCTGTCTAGAAAATTCGGACAAAATCAGATCTTTTGGAATTTTTTTTATCCGCAAAATTTGCCAGTAAGCCAATATTAATCAGAACAACTATAGTGTTTTATGTATGTGAGTTATTTTTTGTTCAAAGCTACACCAATCCTTGTCTTCCTGTTGGATGCTGATGGTTAAAGCCATGATGCAAAAAAAGTTGGTTTACGTAATGCATTATACTACCGGATAAATCACAAGTTGGCGCCAAATTAAGAGTTATGAGAGCATTATTTCATCACTGGAAATAAGTTTCGATGTTTACTTCGCTTTTAATTTGTTTGACCTGTGGATTTCGATAATGCGTATTAGATGTAAGCCTGACAAGACGAGTATTGTCATTGATTTTATGCATAATACGAATAAAAGCTGTAAATCATCAATTATCACCGTTTGTTTTGTATACTGGCAGCAGTAAAATTTAATGATAATTTCATCATTTACGTTTATATGGCATGCATTTTACCATACAAATAGACGACACGGCTAGGAAAAACACATTATTATGCATTCGGAATCAGATATCTGATTGGTAAGATGTGTAAAGGCGTCTGGAGTATGAAAGCTGTAGAAAATCGCGCCACAAACGTGACACAAAGGAATAACATCACGATAACCATAATTAAAGCATTGGTCGCATGTCAGAGGTTATATGCTCACATGAAGAGAAATCCTATAGGTATTATGTGCTTAGTACACTTTTCGAACTTATTTGGTCTGAAACAAATGCATGTCAATTATCAATGTATGGAAATTACCAACTGCCGAAAGATTTCTCCTTATATCACATATACTGTCAAATGTTAACGAAATTGAAATTACTTGTCAATTCTTTTTGTTGTAGTTTTCCTACCATTTGGCTTAATATTATCATACGTAATATCAGATAACCAACTAAGGTCATTTCACAGTACTCCCCTGTAGACAAATGTATGTGGTAGGTTAATGCAGGTTGATTGAAGACTTTGCGTTCAAGGAAATTGTTCATGTTATGTTGCCTTGTGACAAAAAGGACGCCTGACTAGTGTATGATGATATTTTAGATTTGAAATATTCGACATCAATACTTCAATGTCTCTTATTTGTTTTCTCTTTTTCGTGTCGTGAGAGGATTTGATATTGTTTTTGGGTATTTAAAAGAAAGAAATCAGATTGTATGATAGTGTAATAATTAGATGAGGAATCTTCAATTGTATTTTTTTTAAATAAACTTGTCACTTTGTTCGTATCATTTACTGATATCAACGTTTGTTTGTTTGTTTGATTATTTTAACGTCCTATTAACAGCCAGGGTCATGTAAGGATGGCCTCCAATGTGTGCAGTGTGAAAGGTGTGTGAAGTGCGAGGTGCGTGTTTTGGGAGATTGGGGTATGTTCGTGTTGTGTCTTCTTGTATAGTTGAACTGTTATACTTGTTATAATGCTATATCACTGAAGCATTCCGCCGAAGACACCAACCAACACACCCTACCCGGTCACATTATAACTGACGACGGACGAACCAGTCGTCCCACTCCTTGTTTGTTGAGCGCTAAGCAGAAGCATAATCTACCACTATTATAGACTTTATTGTGTCTCGGCCAGGGGACAGAACCCAGAGCCTTCCTCACAGGTGCAACCGCTCAACTCAAGGCCAAAATTGAGGCGTTGCAAAGGGAGGCAATAGAGAACATAAAATCAGTTAGGAAGAATAGAAAAGATAAAATCCTAAATTCATTCGTCTTTTACGATCATGCAATAGGGGCAGCAGGTACAATTCTCACGCCCTACCTGCAGGACCATGCAATCAACGATTAAATTCGTCAGGGAAATATAGTATGTTTTTAATTCAATGTTTTACATTTATATCATCTGACAAGAAGTGTCATCGACCTTTTAATTAATCAATCAAACAAACAAATATCTTGATAACGGAAAGACCAAATGTAACTCATATTAACGTTTACCAAGTTTGTTTAAATTAATTTCTTGACCATTATTACAGTGATCAAGAAGTCTTAACTCATTCACCGGATTCTTGCCAATAACTAAAATCCTAAAGCCCTGACATTGGGCCTGTAGCATGCTTGGACGACTAGTTTGATCAAATACATGACATTGTCCTTCATGCAATGTAACATGAATCTAACTGGCTTAAATTATTGCTAATTTGAATGACCGTTCAAGATCACAGTGATCAAACGCATTAGAAATGGCAACCCTAGTGTACAATGTGCTAAGTATTAGTAAAAAAAAGACCACGTAGTATTTTGCCAATCGTTAGATGACCGTTAACGTCTATGGGTCTCTTGTATATCAAGTATCATATTTCGAGTTTGACAATTTAAATGATAATGGCCCAGCTCTAAAGGTTTAATGTCTAAAAGTCAAACTAAAACAAACATACATTGGAACACCAACGATACAATTCAGAATGTAGGTCATCTTTACTGTCAACGTCATTTTAGTCACCAGTCAATGGATACATAAGCCAATGTCCAACTCAAAAGTGAAGCGTACCTCAGAAACACACGGAATAATCATGTATCCAGAACAGAACTGCAGTGCGTTCGTCCGGAATGTGGTCTTACCCGACGGCAAATATGGTAATGAGGTGATTGTAGTTGCAGTTTCAATATGTGGCGGTTATCGAAATGCATTACATACTTGTCTTTGCTCCCACCATAGCATGGTCTATGCATTGTTAATGAAGGAACGAATGACCTTTTCTCTTACTCTTCTATAATTATTTGATACAGGATAACAGCAAATACTGATTAAATTTTCAAAATCATAGATGATTTCCTGTCAACCATGCTTTCTGATTGGTCACAAAATTCATCGTAACTCTAAATCAAGATAAAACTAAAGATTATATTTGATTGTACTTGTTCAACCTAGACACTTTTTCCTCCCTTGAATTCGTTCCTCGCTGCTGTTCAATGTTTAATGGATACGGGTTTTCAAATCAAGGTAATTACAGAATAGCTTAATTACTTCACAATCAAAAAAGTTAATTACACGAGAAAGAGTAACGTTCGCCCGTATTTGATGATTTCCTTTTGTTTCAGTACGCTTGGGATTTTCAAATATATTTCTCAGGCCCTTGTTTCATAAACGTTGGTAAATCCCTAGTTATAGGCAACTTACGAAAAAATGACAATGATAAAGTAAAGTATTTTTTTTTAAGAATCATCAAAGAAAGTTGACTGTTATTTTTGTTTTATTCCTTTTATCAGTAATTATGCCGGGACCAGCATTTCTCATAATCTGTTACACTATAACAGAAATCTTACGAAAAGGTGAAGAAGACAAAACTCTTCTAAAACAAGACATGCAGGGACATTTCAAAATAAGACAAAGTAAAGCCAATTTACGAAGTATATTGCTGATTTATTCCCGAGACAAAGCTCTGGAATATTTTTTTTTTTTTCAAAATTGTAACAACAATAACTGTTGTTGATCACCCTGCTTTCATTTATTCCTGCGTCTGAGCATGTCAATCTTATTTATTATACATCTGTAATGGTAAAGACAGGTCTATCTCTTGAGGCGATTGGGCTCCCTTTATGAATGACATACACAGAAGATTTTGGCATAATTATATATCGCGTGTGAAAAGGTACAAAACTATCATTTTCTCTTAAACACTCAATACTTGAAAAACAATCTGTGAAATATAATGATACCACTTGCATTTTTTTTGCACTTAAACTATTGTCATCGACCTCCGATAATAGAAACACAAGTCATCTTTTGTAGTTCTCGCATGAAAGTACAATCTCATGATTTGTCTTTTTAGTTTCCGTGATATCATAAAAAATTGTTTTTAAATCCATGCATTTAAGTCATAATAATAACACAGTATAAATCACTGCAGCGTATGAAAAATTCCATCATTACTAAGAGAAAAAAGCAAAATCCAGAATTACACACGCAAACACAACACGCGACATATATTAAAGTGTTCAGGGAAGAAATTTAAGCTGTTCATGTAACCTCAAGAAAAAGAAAAAAAACACGATCATGCAACTAAGATTGTTTCGAAATCTATATAGCGCTCCACAAGCAACGCGATACAGCATCAAATAATAATTCAATGACTAGCTAAATTGGTGAACGATTCTATTTCTTGAACCAAACTTTGGTTTTCGTTGATAAGCATTTTCACAATCGCATTGGCATTGTTTCCTAAAATTAAAAAGAAAACCCATTTATTTATGTATGTCAACCGTTTAAACATAAACGGGAATGAACACAGCTATTTTAATTTTTTGCAAGGCAAGTATGTGATGCAATATAAGAAGAAGCAATATATGAGATCGATATAGGATGATTTAACGTGCCATTCGTCAGAGAAAAAAATAGAAATTTGATTTAAAATTTTCCTGTCGTCTTTAAAGATCTTATAAAATTGCGATTCAATTCAATAACGCATACTTTACTCTACGTTGAAATTTGAAATGATGAAAATATACCTATCAATAATCAGAATATAACCTAATTTGTTTAATTGGGTGTAAATTGTTCTTCAAGGACGTCTTTCAAAATTAGAATCATCGACATAAAATTGAACTCTTATATCTACATCTTTACGGCTTCATGTCAATTATATATCATTTCATAGTGCCCTACCCCCGGGTATCTGGAAACAAAATATTACTTATCGGTCATGGCCACCAGAAGGCCCAAATGTATACTACTCTTTTGTGTACATTCTGAAAGAAATATATGGAGTTTCTGTGTTTTTGTTATCTCTTAGGTATGGTAGTCACAATTCGAACTTGTGATCAAATGACAATTTCACAATTCTTCACTTAACAGTTATCCTCACTTGTAATTTTAGGAAGTATTGTTGGATACCTCATATATAACGAAAATAGTGCTATATCGGCAAACATCATAATCATTGCAATTAGACATTTGTAGTTTAGTTAACAACCTAATTATATATGGATAATGTTCGGTAACTGCAACTAAGTCTGTCTAAGTAACGGCCGATAAAATCAGAACTACTCTAAACTTGCGCATAACACACAAGCTCGGGGAAAATCCACTGGGCATTAAGGTAACCATATAAAATGTGACCCCTCCAATGATAACGTCGCATATGAGGTGGCTGAGTTGGCTATAACCTGTGAATGACATGTGGTGTATATAGTTGTGTTTGCATACGTGTACTTTTATGCATACTTCAGTGTTATAATGGACACTGAGCTGATTGAACAATGCAAATCGGTGGTGGCTGTTATCATGCTATTGATAACACGGTATCGAAGTCTGCCAAGTTAACCTGGGCATACGTTATTCATTACGTTTGTGACCTCCGATGTTAATTAGCGATATTTTATTCCAGCCTTCGATAATTACCGTCGCACAACGACTGGAGCGTGGGATTGCCCTGCGATTAGCACATACCTCATACAGCTTCTTATCAGCCGAAACAGCCTATGAAAGCAATGCAAAGAACTAGAGACTTTAATTTAATTTCAAATTTGAATTTGTTTTTAAAAATGTCTTCATTTTTTTGTATCCGAACACTTAATTTTATCATGTGTATCCGTTGAAAATAACGAGCATTTCATTCTTTAGTCTATAAAATATTAATTTGTGTACTCTTTTTACAGTTACATCCATGCAAGGTGGACCGTAATGCATTGTAAACGTACGCAGCCACTCGAGATAACATGCATACTATTATATATTATACGTGTCCATTATGGGCGGATTCTGTTTGTTTACACTCTTTATAAATGAACCGAATTATGTACTAAACTGACTGTTATCGAAAATAGGTGCTCTATATACCTTGGTGACGTCAATGATTTTTTTCTCATCAGTATAGATGCTGATTGTTGCATGGATATCTAATTTAGTTCAACATTTATTTAGCATATCGTCCATCAGACCAGTTGCCATTTATAAACTAAAACCCAATATTACTGACTGAATTTGAATACGTCATTAAGGTGCGATTACCATGCGGTTAATGCATCTACACTTGCACCATAACTCTTCATACCTGGGTAGCGTGTACGAGACAGGTTTGGGAAAATTTCCTGATCTCGTTAAAAGGGTGTGAAACAACACCGCGAACACGGTAAAAGTATTAGCATTAAAATAGAACGTCATTAATATTTAAAAAAAATCATCTGTATTGTTAAATTAGAATTAATCCCCTTTTCATTATAATTAAGCAAATTTATATTTGCAAACCTCAGTATGGAACGAGATTAATATAGCTCGATTTTACTTCAAAATGGACCATTTCGAATTGTATTTCATATTTTTCTCGTATGTGTTCCATTGCAAATTATCCTGTACCTAGTTATTCTCATGAGGACGAATTTTTCGCGATTTTGACATTATTATGATAGCGAAAATGTGAAACGCGAAATATTTAGAAATAATCACGAAAATGTGAAACGCGAAATATTGAGAAAAAATCGCGAAAATTTAAAAATATTTTATCTACCTGTAATTGCCTGGTTGTACGTAAAAATCACGAATATTTTGACTTAATTAAATACCCGGCCATACGGTATGTTTTTCATATTAGTTTTTATATAATTCCAGACGAATTGTATTTTCAGTTTATATTTTGCTTTAACAACTGCAGATACAGCTATATGGTCATATTCAGCAACGATCAATTCATATTAGGCAAAGATCACCAAGCTTTCGAAACGTCGAATAGAGACAATACGACAGTAGGTAGAGGGCAATGGCTTTGAAATGATTTCAATATTTACATTCCCGATACCGCCAATTTATTGCGCAATAACATATCAACATAAAATACCAACAGAATTCCGCCATGTTTATATATCTATCTTGTGATCTATTCTAGTGCCAAAATGATTTCTACAGTTGTTATGTTTCGTTAATACCGTGCCTCACCAGTGTGTGAGTTCCGTGAGATAATATCGTAAGACATTTCTGAGGCGACGTACTTATATAACCCCAAACGTCTTGAACTATTATTAGCTATTAGTCAGTGACTTTATGTCAAAGTTAAATTCATAATGACTTCTCTGATATCCAGCCGTAGCAATAGAAATAGTACATGGTCAGATGTTTTTGTCATGTTATGAAATTTGGTATAATCAGTAAAATGCGTTTATGAACTTTGCTATTCCGTTGTCAGTACAAATTTCCAGTTTGCTATTGAGCATTCGCGCATAATGATACATTCTGCTTCTGTTGAGCGCTTATAATAATGGGGGTTGGGGGTGGGGGACGACTTGTTCGCCCGTTGTCAGAATAACATGATCGAATTGGGTGTGTTGTTTGATGTCTTCGGCAACATACTCCATAGATATAGCTCTATCAAAAAGGCGAAAGTTCCACTATACAAGAAGACATAACACGAAAAACCGTAGTCTCTCAAACAAGCACCACACATTTCATACACGTAACACATCGCATACATGGGAGGCCGTCCTTACATGACCGTTGCCGGTTATTTAATCAAAGTTAACCATACCGCACCCTTCGTGCGGAGAAAGGTGGAGAATATATTTAGCATTACAATTACGAAGGTCATATTCAGGTTGATTTAAGAAAATCATACAAAAATTCGAAGATATTGCCATTTTTATGAAACAGAATGAATACCAAAATAATATATAAAGATTACTTTATACAGGATATTTTCTCTTTGGCTAATGTCTCCATTTATTGAAAATATTAATGATCCGAAATCCGTGATAATTTTAGGTGTGGCTATTTGATAGTCGAGGTCAATGTTTATACGGAATTCCAACTGGAACTAACAGTCACGACGTGTATGTGAAGTGGTCATCTGCTGGTTCGAGAAGTCATGGTCACTTGATTGATAGGTGAGGCTAGTATAAAACTGACCACTGTTTAAGAGCCCACTTCATTACCCAGGGCGGCAATCAACAGGTAAGAAATATAAATATGCAAACTATATTCAATTTTGAATTGAAAAATCGAAATCAAGATTTAAAAAAAAAGAAACAAAACATAAGTCATTTTTACGCAGTGATTTTACACAATATATTAATACACACATCGTTTTATTGAAAAAAGAAAAGAAAAAATATTGCGTTGTTCATCACTCTCAAATTCCTGATAATTTAAAATGAAATTCAGAAATTATACATATATATTCGTTTTCGAAACATCATACCTTTTTTTTATTACTTATGCATACCGTATATTTAATATTTGTTTCAGCGGAAAATGAAGTGGTTTGGAATACTCTTGTTAGCAGTGCCTTTGGCCATAGCTGCCCCCGAGAGGAGGTCCACAAATCCTTTCTTAGGTGCAATTTGTAAGTTGAATATAGGTAGTAAGAATTACCAATAACAAGTCGGTAGCTTGCATCAATGTAAAAATATTGGGATATACGATTTTACGTTGGTTCTCTGTATAGCAAAAATATTGGGATCCATGATTTTTCGTCGATTATTTGTAAAGCAAAAATGAAAAAAAATATGATTGAGGACACTCAGAAACACGAAATAATGCGTAGTACTGAAAGTGCTGTTAAGTTTCAATGGCATATCTTATTAAAAGCATAATATATAATTAGATCTTAAAGCTAAGACAAAGGTTGTGAAATTCGTGTGAAAATCCATCCTATGTGTGAACCATGTATCAAGATGGGTTAACAAATATAAAAGAAATGTAGCACCTTTGCCCGGGTAATAGTGAAACATCCGAATATCCGAATATTTAACGGTGCATTTAACGGTTGTTATTTATATTGAACTCAAAACAGTTATAATTCACCTACAAAATAAAATATTAATATTACAGATTTCTAAACATGCAGAAATTCATACATTACATACAGCGTAGGCCGTTCTACGACCTTGGCTGATAATATATATCTGCAAAATGTTAAATTTGATAAAAATATTTTGATTTTCGATACGCGGTTTCCTACCATTAACAAGGTTTGCTTTGGTGACGTCATGAATATGCGAAATTCGCCTTTTTTGGAAAGGGTTGCCAACACCATCAATCAGAAAGTTGTATGTTTAGAACTACATGACTATGAAAAAGTTTGCAGAATATATACAAATTCATCTCGTTCTTTCGGTTTCGTATTTTCATAGTAAATATTTTCCATGCCGACGAGGTAAAGACCATAGTACAGGACCTTTACCACTCCATGGGGACTGATGAGCGTGAAGTCGAATGCGAGGCCGAATGTAACAAACTTGTTGATAGCCAACTTTCTTCTGGATCTCTTAACACTATTGGCCACACTGCCTGTCCTCTGATCTGTCACTCGTAAGTCTAGGTTTTCATTGTATCAAAATACCACAGGGTCTGTCAGAACTATCGGATAAATGAATGTCGTCTATTCTAATTTGTTACATTTGTTTATTTACATGAAATATCAGTTCTCAGATTTACATTGACAATTCTTAGCTCTGAACGTATAGACTTCATTTTGCTTGTAAGTGTTTCATAGACGGTTGCAAAAGCTTGTAAGTGTTTTATTGTTTATAGTATATCCAAAGTTTCCTAATTTTCCCTTATGCTCTGTTAGATATTGTATGGAGTAATTTCATACAAAGATATATTTAATGGGATAAACATGTGTGAAAATAGTCCATGCAGCCTACCAAACGACGTTTGCAGTTTTTTTAGTTCTGTTCTATGCAATATAATTGTTATTATTTTTCGTTCAATCATTGACCATTGCTTTTTCCTCATTTCTTCTTTATTGTTTTTCTATATTGAGTTTTGGTGATTTTAATATCATGTTTCATCTATCGTTTTACTACGTTCTCTCCATGCTATGTCTTTCAATCGTATTATCCTAGCATATTGATGACATTCTGGTTTCAGCTACCAAGAACTAGTGCATTACTTTGATGTAACACCGCAGACCGCCGCCGCCGCTCCAGCCAAGAGGGCTTTGAATCCCTTCCTTTCATCAATCTGTAAGTGTCCACATTAAAAATCGTACCTTTTAAATTCTGAACTATTTTAGAGAAAAGCCTTAACGTTTTAATCACCAAAGCAAAGAAAATATTGTTTATGTCGGGTATTACAAATAATTATGAGCACATTAGATTAAGCAAGGTGGCCAGTTATAAAATGTTTCATTTCTTTTTTCATAATGATTGTTAGGATTTTGGATTTCCTCTTCATAAAACTTTTAAACTTATTTTCTGTTTTGTCCAGTAAACGTGTTCCACGCTGATGAGATCAAGACCATTGTCACAGATTTGTACCAGTCCATGGGAACTGATGAGCGTGAGGCCGAGTGTGAGTCTGAGTGTAACAAACTTGTCGAGAGTCAGGCCACTGGCTCCCTCAACACCATTGGACACACTGCCTGTCCCCTAATCTGTCACTCGTAAGTTATGTTCGATATGATTGATGATTTTGATTGGCAGTAATGTACTTAATGCCCTATTGACAAATAAGTTAATTTAAAGACAGATAGATATATCATAATTATATTATATTATATTTCTAACCACGAAATTAACTTTATTATCCACTACCCATCCGAAACGGCTTTTGTTTTTTTAAATGGAAATGAAAAACGAGATTGATGATTTTGTCGCAAAAGTTATTGACTTAATGTTAACACTGCACGTATCATCACCTTCTAAACAATTGTAAAATTACATGCGAATTTCATAACGCGGGTCGCATAATGTTTCCCGCCATCGTCCTAATCCTTATCTTAGATTAACGAAATACATTTTCATATGTTATTGATTATTGAGGTAGTGAGAAAACTGTTTTGAAAGGTTGTTTCGGAAAGGAGGTGGGCCTTTAGATACGAAGCATCTTAACTCAACATATGTCATTACATATAATGGATATCATTACATAACCTTTCCAAATTTGGTCTTCGCAACATTGAAAGAAAGATGAACCTATACGGTTTTTATCACCATCTAAAGATTCCAGGAACTCGTCCATCATTTCGACATCAACCAACAAACCGCCGCCGCTCCAGCCAAGAGGGCTTTGAATCCTTTCCTGTCATCCATCTGTAAGTTTCCACGTTTAAAATCATACCAATTTAAATTAGCGATGACTATTTTAGCAAAAAAAAAACAAAACATTACTATATTCATTAAAAAGATCTTGTTTTAAGTCAGGTGTTATTTTTTTTCAAACAGAAGAGTTAGAGATTTTGATTTTCATAACAAGTTTTTTCCAAGGACAAAACCCTAAACCTGATGCTTCAATTTGCAAATTCAAGCAATGAATGAAATTCTAAATCTGAAACTAATAAGCAGTTAAGAGTCTGTAAAAATGATGTAGTTAATAACTCATCTTTATATCATCGACAAAAACGTCTTTTGCCTTTACATACACATTTTATCTTCATGATACCAGTGGTATGTGTATTTGAAGCAGACACAGGATATGGCTTATTTATATAAGTTCATAAGGGATGAAATACACGATCATTCACTTTGCGTACATCGTGTACTGTTTCTGTTTGGCCAGTGAATGTGTTCCACGCTGACGAGATTAAGACCATCGTCACAGATTTGTACCACTCTATGGGATCTGATGAGCGTGAGGTCGAGTGTGAGGCCGAGTGTAACAAACTTGTCGAGAGTCAGGCTACTGGCACATTGAACACCATTGGACACACTGCCTGTCCTCTGATCTGTCACTCGTAAGTAATGTTCGATATAATTGATATTTTTTAATTAACTGCAATGTACTTAATGTCCTATTGGCAAATAAGGTAATTTAAAGACAGATAGATATATTAGATTTCTAACCATGGAACTAACTTTAAGATCCACTACCCTTCCGAAACGGCTTTTGTTTTATAATATGGAAATGAAAAACGAGATTGATACTATTTTCGCAAGGATATTGACTTAATGTTAATACTACACGTCTCATCACCTTCTAAACAATTTAATTAAAAATTAAATTAAATGTGAATATTCATAACGCGGGTCACATTATGTTTCCCGCCCTCGTTCATATCACGGCGCGTTAGTTGATTGTCACTGCGTTAAACGCCAAAATATCGAAATGAATCCTTACTGTAAACATGGATTACGCACGAAAAAAACATTGTTTGGTATTGTAACCTCATTTTAGACCATCGACACTCATATTCATATGTTATTAATTTTAATGAAACTATTTTTTGTTTTGTTTCGGAAAGGTTTTGTCTCTTTCAATTAGTTAAATTTGAATTGAATACGCGTGTTTAGATGGAATGGATATCGTGCCGTAATTTTCAAAATTTGCAATTTCCAATGGTTGAAGAAAGATGAACCTATAAGCTTTTTATCACCATCTAAAGATTCCAGGAACTTGTCCATCATTTCGACATCAACCAACAAACCGCCGCCGCTCCAGCCAAGAGGGCTTTGAATCCCTTCCTGTCATCGATATGTAAGTACCCACGTTTAAAATCATACCAATTTATATTAGCGATGACTATTTAAGCAAATAAACATTACTCTATTCATTAAAAAGATGTTGTTTTAAGTCAGGTGTTATTTTTTTCACTCAGAATAGTTAGAGATTTGGATTTTCATAACGAGATTTGTCCAAGGACAAAACCCTAAAACTGATTCTTCAATTTGCAATTCAAACAATGAATGAAATTCTAAATCTGAAACTAATAACAAGTTAAGAGTCTGTAAAAATGATGTAGTTAATAACTCATCGTATATCATCGACAAAAACGTCTTTTGTCTTTACATACACATTTTATCTTCATGATACCAGTAATATGTGTTTTTGAAGCAGAAACAGGATATGGCTTACTTATATAAGTTCATAAGGGATCAAATACATGATCATTTACTTTGCATGCAGCGTGTACTGTTTCTGTTTGTCCAGTGAACGTTTTCCACGCTGACGAGATTAAGACCATCGTCACAGATTTGTACCAATCTATGGGAACTGATGAGCGTGAGGCCGAGTGTGAGTCCGAGTGCAACAAACTCGTCGAGAGTCAGGCCACTGGTTCCCTCAACACCATTGGACACACTGCCTGTCCTCTGATCTGTCACTCGTAAGTAATGTTCGATATAATTGATGTTTTTTAATTACCTGCAATGTACTTAATGCCCTATTGGCAAATAAGGTAATTTAAAGACAGATAGATATATTAGATTTCTAACCATGGAACTAACTTTAAGATCCACCACCCTTCCGAAACGGCTTTTGTTTTATAATATGGAAATGAAAAACAAGATTGATAATATTGTCGCAAAAGTTATTGACTTAATGTTAATACTACACGTAACATCACCTTCTAAACAATTTAATTAAAAACAAAATTAAATGTGAATATTCATAACGCGGGTCACATTATGTTTCCCGCCCTCGTTCATATCGCCGCGCGTTAGTTGATTGTCACTTCGCCAAACGCCAAAATAGCGAAATTAATCTTACTGTAAACATGGATTACGCACGAAAAAAAACATTGTTTGGTGTTGTAACCTCATCTTAGACCATCGACATTCATTTTCATTTGTTATCAATTTTAATGAAACTAATATTTTTTTGTTTCGGAAAGGTTGTGTCTCTTTCAGTAAGTAACATTTAAATTGAATACGCGTTTTTACATGAAATGGATATCGTGCCGTTATTTTCAAAATTTGTAATTTCCAATGTTTGAAGAAAGATGAACCTATACGGTTTTTATCACCATCTAAAGATTCCAGGAACTCGTCCATCATTTCGACATTAACCAACAAACCGCCGCCGCTCCAGCCAAGAGGGCTTTGAATCCCTTCCTGTCATCCATCTGTAAGTACCCACATTTAATATCGCACCATTTAAATTGATAATAACTATTTTAGAGAAAAGCATTACACAATTCTTCATAACATGTTGTTTTAAGTCAGATATTGAATTTGTTTTCACACTTATTACACGCAATAATTATGAATTTGGATTTGATATTCACATAACCGTAAAACTGATGCTTCTGTTCCCAACTAAAAATGAATCCATTTCCAAACTTAAACAAACTGATAAGCAGTTAAGAGTCTAGTGACTAACTCATTTATATCTCATCACAAAAGCGTAACTCTTCTCGGCTTCTGCCTTTGCATATACATTGTAACTTCAGGACGCTATTAGTAGAATGTGTAGTTGAAGCAGAAACATAATTTGGCTTACTATATAGGTAACAACCAAAGGGATCAAATGCATAACTATTCACTTTGAATACAGCGTATACTGTTTATGTTTGACCAGTGAACGTGTTCCATGCTGATGAGATCAAGACCATCGTCACAGATCTGTACCACTCTATGGGATCTGATGAGCGTGAGGTCGAGTGTGAGGCCGAGTGTAACAAACTCGTCGAGAGTCAGGCTACTGGCACATTGAATACCATTGGACACACTGCCTGTCCTCTCATCTGTCACTCGTAAGTAATGTTGGCTATAAGGGATGCTTTTGACCGGTTGTATGGACCTAACGTCCTATTGACAAATATGGCCATCTATGGACGGACTCACTTGTATGCCGTGTGTTGCGTGTATAGATGTCTGTAAAATGTGGGAGAATGCGTTATATTCGATATTTGTCTCTCTACAATAGTGCAATCTCGTGCCTATTTAATATCGATAAAACAATACACCAGAGTTACAAGGACAGCACACCCAACCTGGTTGCATTATGCTGACAACGGGATAGCCAGTCCAATTATTATTCATGCGAACGCTAAGCAACAGCAGACAAATAATATCTTTAACGAATTTGTTGTGATATCGATTCATGTCAGAATGTTAATGTGGTTACTTTTTTCTGAAAAAGATGGTCCTCTACGTTAAAACTGTCTCGAATTATTTCCTGCATTTATTGGTATTCAAAATGAGTTAGATATAGCCTCTGAAACTTAAACTTTTTGTCTGCATGTACAGATTCCAGGAACTCGTCCACCATTTCGACATCAACCAACAAACCGCCGCCGCTCCAGCAAAGAGGGCTTTGAATCCCTTCCTGTCATCCATCTGTAAGTATACACGTTTAAAATCGTACTATTTAAATGATATAAGTATTTGAGATAAAAGCATATTACACGATTCTCTACCAAAGGATAAAAAAATATTGTTTTAAGCCAGGTAAAAAGTTTTTTTCCAAAGTCAGAAATATCTTAATTTGATACTTCTATTTTCAACTAATATGCAAGTAATAAACAGATGTAGCGTCTCTAATAATGATGTCGTTTGTTTTCTATACTATCGATATACCAAAAACTTTACCCTTCTGGTATTCTGCCTTTGCATACACATTTCAACCTTAAGATACGAAGGTGCTGTTCGTAGTGCACGCAGATGCACATGACTTACTTATATATAGGTAGTTCCTAAGGGATCAAATATATGACCATTCACTTTGCAAACTGATAACTGTTTCTGTTTGACCAGTGAACGTGTTCCATGCTGATGAGATCAAGACCATTGTCACAGATCTGTACCACTCCATGGGATCTGATGAGCGTGAGGTCGAGTGTGAGGCCGAATGTAACAAACTTGTTGAGAGTCAGGCCACTGGCACATTGAACACCATTGGACACACTGCCTGTCCTCTGATCTGTCACTCGTAAGTAATGTTGGCTATAAGGGATGTTTTTGTCGGTTTCTTGTCTTGTGAACACTTAATGACGACAACCGTGCGTTGCGTGTGTGGATGTCTGGTACATTTATACGGTATATTTCAGTTGTGCCTCCCTCCAATAGTGGAATTTCCTGCATTAAGCAAATTTTTTCAAAGAGAAGTTACATACATGTATCTGTCTATCAACGAACTGTCTTGAATTATTTCCTGTTTTTGTGGTATTCAAAATGAATTTGACATAGTTTCTGAAACTTGAAATGATTTTGCTTTCTCTTTTATTTTGTTTTTAATTTTCAATTTTCTGTTATAATTGAATATATAGATGTGGTGATATATTCCGTACCGATGGTTTGATTTCGATCTGTTTTTAGTTCACAAATATTAAAGGTCTTAGCACGAAACACTTGAAAATCGTAACATTTATATATCTTTCATTTCTTTTAATGTTATGGATAGCATAACGTGTTTTCACAATTTGTGATATTCAAAGTTGAAAGTTGAACGTATAGGTTTTTATCACCATATGCAGATTCCAGGAACTCGTCCATCATTTTGACATCACCCCTCAGACTGCTGTTGCTCCGGCTACTGGTACCAGTGCTAAACGCTCTTTTGGATCAACCTTCATGAACTCCATCTGTAAGTTGTATACTGAAATACTTCAGCACAGTACTTTAAAGAAACTTTTAATCATTGTAACCCTAATTTAATGTGATACTACGATGCAAATAAAACTATTCTATTTTGTTCTGGATCTTTCTTGTTGAAATTAATTGAAACTGCATTTGATTTTATTATTCATATGTGTTCAATTGAGGAAACTTTGACATATGTCTGAAATATCACATTTTGAATTATTAACGAAAAAAATGTAAAAGAGGATGCAAACAGAAGTTTATAATGATTTTTATCTATTTTTGTAAACTATAGTCTCTATGGCGTTTCTTTTTCTCTACAAGTGAACGTGTTTCACGCTGACGAAATCAAGACTATCGTCACTGATCTGTACCACTCCATGGGATCTGATGAGCGTGAGGCTGAGTGTGAGAAGGAATGTAACAACCTAGTTGACACCCAGTTCAGCAGTGGAACGACCAACACTCTTGGCCACACTGCCTGTCCCCTGATCTGTCATTCGTAAGATCACAGTTAATCTCTTTTCTCAGTCGAACAAAATATGCGTGCGGATTTAAAATTTTCATAATTCATTTAGTTTTTCCTACCGTCTGTGATATCGTTGTTTTTCCTTTCGAAACTAATATAAAGCAACCAGGTTAGGTGCGTTGTTTGGTGTCTTACGTAGTGAGTTAGAACTATAGAAAGAACAAAGCAACACCAAACGAATACACCACAGCATTACAAAAATAGACGTTCACACTCTAGCAGTACATGGCATCCAGTTTGACCGTCCTTAGTTGACCCTAGCTGTTAAGACCAGGGAACCAACCATTGCTCTTTTAATAATGGAACTCGTGCATTTAGAAGTGTTATTTCTAACATGCTTTGATTCTTTGTTATCTATAATATATTTGAAAATTTATTTTCTTGTTTGATTAAATAACGTCCTATCAACAGTTATGGTCAAGCTAATCCTGGAATTATATATTCTTCACATAATGGTGTCAGTGTAATTTAAAAATATTGTTTTATTTTAATTTACAGATTCCAGGAACTTGTCCACCATTACGACATCACCCCACAGACGGCTGTTGCTCCGGCTACTGGTACCAGTGCTAAACGCTCTTTTGGATCAACCTTCATGAACTCCATCTGTAAGCTCTATACTGAAGCACTGTAGCATAATATTCGAAAAAAACAACAACATTTATTCGTTGCAACCCATATTTCATCTCATATAATGTTATTCAATATTGCAAAAAAAACTTTGATAGGTGTTGTCTGTTTTGTTCTGGATCCTGTTTGTTTAAATTAATTGAAAACACATATATCTGGATTTTATCATTTATTTGTGTTCAATAGAGTACATTTGTCCGAGTTATTTAAATAACGACAGGAAAAAATAGAAAATAAATGTAAAAAGAAATACATTACTGTTTTAACACATTTTGCAGTCCCTTTCGTGTTTCTTTTTCTCTGATAGTGAACGTGTTCCACGCTGACGAGATTAAAACAATCGTCACAGATCTGTACCACTCCATGGGATCTGATGAGCGTGAGGCCGAGTGTGAGAAGGAATGTAACAACCTAGTTGACACCCAGTTCAGCAGTGGAACGACCAACACTCTTGGCCACACTGCCTGTCCCTTGATCTGTCATTCGTGAGTTTGTTTATTCGTTTGTGTCAGTATAAATTGTCACAGTTGATCATTTCTCCCAGTTTTCACAATATATTTAGTTATCCTTACCGTCCTCATTATTGCTGTCCTTCCTTTCGAAACTAGAATAACGTGACCGGGTTAAGTGTGTTTGTTTGTTTGATTAACGTGCTATTAACAGCTATGGTAAGGTGAGAGCTAGGTGTGTTTTTGGTCTCTATGACAGCATGCTTCACTATATAAAAAGCAATAGACACAATAAGAATACACCACAGCCTCCCAAAACATACAAACATTCACACATGCAGCACATGGAATCAAATGGATGCCGTCCTTTAATGGGATTTTATATTCTTTACAAAATGGTGACCGAGCAATGTTGATATGGTATTTTCTTTTTAATATAGATTTCAGGAACTTGTCCACCATTACGACATCACCCCACAGACGGCTGTTGCTCCGGCTACTGGTACCAACGTCAGGCGATCTCTCGGGTCATCCCTCTTGACTTCCATTTGTAAGTCTTTTATTTTTTGTGTGTGTACTTACTGCAACTTGTAATTGTCCATTTGCATTCAAGTTCAATCCGTTTCCTGTTCCTGTTCAGAAATTCATATTTTCTATTCGTAAGATTTTAAAAATATCCATGTATTTCTGATTCATTTCCTGCTGCTGTAATGTCCCTGTTAAGATTATACCCCGTCCATATTATGTTTGTATATAGTTATATAATGACGACACTAGCTGAAGTAATGTTTAAAAAATAACAGGCTATACAATAAGACTCGCATATTCACAATTGTAATGTACAATATGGCTTGCAGATTCACAATTATAATATACAATATGGCTTGCACATTCACAATTATAATGTAAAATATGGCTTGCACATTTACAATTATAATATACAATATGGCTTGCACATTCACAATTATAATGTACAATATGGCTTGCACATTCACAATTATAATGTACAATATGGCTTGCACATTCAAAATGATAATGCACAATATGGCTTGCACATTCACAATTATAATGTACAATATGGCTTGCACATTCACAATTATAATGTACAATATGGCTTGCACATTCACAATTATAATGTAAAATATGGCTTGCACATTTACAATTATAATATACAATATGGCTTGCACTTTCACAAATATAATTTACAATATGGCTTGCACATTCACAATTATAATATACAATATAGCTTGCACATTCACAATTATAATATACAATATGGCTTGCACTTTCACAATTATAATGTACAATGTAGCTTGCACATTCATAATTATAACATACAATATGGCTTGCACATTCACAATTATAATGTAAAATATGGCTTGCACATTTAAAATCATAATGCACAATATGACTTCCACATTCACAATTATAATCTTCAATATGGCTTGCACATTTACAAATATAATGTACAATATGACTTCCACATTCACAATTATAATATAAAATATGGCTTGCATTTTCACAATTATAATATACAATATGGCTTGCACATTCACAATTATAATATACAATATGGCTTGCACATTCACAATTATAATATACAATATGGCTTGCACTTTCACAATTATAATGTACAATATAGCTTGCACATTCACAATTATAATATACAATATGGCTTGCACATTCACAATTATAATATACAATATGGCTTGCACTTTCACAATTATAATGTACAATATGGCTTGCACTTTCACAATTATAATGTACAATATGGCTTGCACATTTACAATTATAATATTACAATATGGCTTGCATATTCACAATTATAATGTACAATATGGCTTGCACATTCACAATTATAATGTACAATATGGCTTGCACATTTACAATTATAATATACAATATGGCTTGCACTTTCACAATTATAATGTACAATATGGCTTGCACTTTCACAATTATAATGTACAATATGGCTTGCACATTTACAATAATATTAGTTGTCTGTATGATTTATTTACGTCCTATTAACAGCTAGTAAGGACCGCCTACCATGTATGTGGTATGTAGTGTGTATAAAGTGCAAAGCGCATAATGAACATTATAGTTCTTCTTTGATTGCAAGAGTCGAAAACATCTATTTATGAAATTTATGCACTGTAAACTTGCACAATGTAATGTTCAATACGATTTGCACATTCACAAATACAATGTACAATACGACTTACACAATTAGGTATAATGAACAAACTCCGTTCCATGTGTTCTCTTACTTCATCAGTGAACGTTTTCCACGCTGATGAGATCAAGACCATCGTCACAGATCTGTACCACTCCATGGGAACTGATGAGCGTGAGGCCGAATGTGAGCGGGAATGTAGCAATCTTATTGAAACACAATTCCACGCTGGATCTCTCAACACAATTGGACACACATCATGTCCTCTTATCTGCCATTCGTAAGTTTTTCTTTGATTGTTTAACTTTGGTTGTAATAGTCGAAAAACATTATATATATGAAATTTATGTACTGTAAAATCCTTATTTGTAAGTCTAATGTATGATTATATGGAAATATGCCTGCAGAAATGACTTTGAAATACTAATTAACCCCGTAAATATGTAAATTGAAATTGTAGACCAAATTTGATTTTAAGATGTGACCGTATGTGCACAAGGATTTTTGACATTACTGCCAAATGTTTATAAAATCATTTTCAGCTCTTATTTGTGCTAGTAAAATTACAAACTCAAAATGTTGTTAATTTTTTATGGTGAGTGGAAAAATTAAAAACTCTTTTTTGCACATTTATATCATACTTTGTGTTCGAAGATATTTCCTGAAATTTGAAGCTAATTGACTTCTTATTACAAAAAATACAATAAATAGACTGACCGATCATTTAGCACTATATCTAAACGGAATAGATTTCTTAACATGACTAAAGGGAGATCAATCAAATTATTTTCTCTAACTCTCAATGGTCAGGAACATTGCTTCCTAAATGATTTGAAATGTTCAAATTAAATGAAACAAATCAGATCATTTTAGGGCATCATCCTTGTTAATATGTTTTTAAATTTCCCTTCTTATTCTTACATGCCCTGTGTTTATAAAAAGTTTTAAATGAATCAGATCTTGATATATAAAATAAGAATATGTTACCGATTTTATCAAGCCGGACAATATGTTAATGACAATTATATAAAGAATACGTGTAATGACTAGATGATACGGATCCAGCCTTGCAGATAGTGGTAACAAAAAACCTGCTGACCCAGTTGCAAGATAAGGCAACTAAATTTGAAATCTATACTTTTTATGTCTTACTAACCCTTAACACTGTCTTACTGTTGACCTTGAACTAAGCATTCTCCCCTGTAAGTTAGCGTCTGTGTGTCGGCCAGGGGACAAAACAAAGTAATAAAAAAAGTGTTAGCTTCTGCTCCTGCTTAAAACTAAGCATAAAAAGAGAAAGATGACTGGTTTGCCCGTTGCCAGTGACCGCGAGTAGGGTGTGCTGTACGGTGTCTTCGGCAACATTCTTCAGAGGAATAGCACTACAAAACCGGCAACAATCCCATCGTTATAATGAACACAAACACATCGCAATATCCCAACACATACAGACAATCATCACACACTCAACAAATTGCATACAAAGAATGCCGTCATTAAATGGCCTCAGATTAAACCAACAAAGCAAATAACTAGCTTTATTATTACGTTAACCATGTTTACGTATTCAGTTGATGTATATAGTATCAAAAGAATAAACTTGTGTCATTAGATTTAGATTTATTTCATTTACAGATTCCAGGAGCTCGTCCACCATTTCGATATTGCCCCCACTAGTGCTAACCCCGCCCCAGCAACATCTACCAACAAACGGGCATTGAACCCCCTAGTCAGCGCTGTATGTAAGTAGTCTAGGAGTCTAGATTACCGTTTTATAATTCAGTGCTACTGTTACATACCAGGTATGTAATCAGTGTATTATGACGTGTATGCTTGACCACTGGTTCTCGATATCTGACTCTCTGTGTATACCCTGTAGCATCCATACATTATTTTCCACCTTAATAATGAACCGATGAACAATATGTTGTACTTTATAAGCATGTTACAACTAAAGGACTTGCGGTACAAAAATCCTTACAATTCAGTTTCAATTTTTGAATTTAGCATTTCGTCAATAGTGTCAATATGAGGGGAAGTAGTTCTGCTATAGATGACCTTCAGTTGTTGTCGATATGCTTAATCTTTATTTCCATGACTGATATTTTCGAATGCAACTACACATTTTCCTTAACTAAACAATGCCCATCGTCCCTTATAATATTCATATTATTTTATCAAAAATAAAGTGTTCTCTACATTTCGGGTAACAGGTAATACTCTTTTGAAAATATCACACCATATACAGGACAGCCGATATATTAATTATCCACGATCACACGTCTCATTCATATATTGGAATCTTAATTCATCCCCCATCTACAAATGTTGACGTTTACAAAAATGGCATAAAACGGATTTCCATAGCAAAATCTTACCTATAAATTAAAACCGTTACTAACGTCAAGCGCATTAAGAAATCTGAAATGTTTTGAATCTTTTGTTTGTTTGATTATGTTAACGTCCTATTAACAGTCAGGGTCATAAAAGGACGGTCTCCCATTTGTGTCGCGTGTGTGAAGTGCGAGGTGCGTGTTTGGGAGACTGTGTTTGAATCAAATAGGACTTTAATTGAATTGTAAGAACGGCAGCACAGTGAAAAGGACTTTCGCACTGATTCTAATCAACAAAGTAATGTGTGTTTCCTGGGGATGTGTATACAAAGGGAAACAACTCCCGATCAACCATTCTTGAAAACCTACTGTCATCATTTGAGCTTTTATATGTAATTCGGACATTGTATTGTAGTGAACATTTTCCATGTTGACGAGATCAAGACCATCGTCACAGATCTGTACCACTCCATGGGATCTGATGAGCGTGAGGCTGAGTGTGAGAAAGAATGTAATAACCTGGTTGACACTCAGTTCAGCAGTGGAACGACCAACACTCTAGGTCATACCGCCTGTCCACTTGTTTGTCACTCGTAAGTATCGTGCACAGTCGATAATTTCCGTAATGTTTCGTAACCATATGAAATGTTCAGGATTGCATTTTTCTTATCAGAATACGGTTATCTAGGTGTTCTATGTTCTAAATATTACAGTATATCTGATTAGTTAGCTTTCATAGACATTCAAGTTTGTGTAAGGAATGTCATGCTATGCTTAAATTGTTCATGTTTCAATTACAGTTTTTGCAATATGAGTATATTGTACTTAAATATTGTGTAAGGAATGTCATGCTATGCTTAGCATTGGTTCTCAAAATATCGAATTTAATATTTTTGAACCATGTAAAAGTACATATCAATGACTCAATTGAATTTAGAGTAATATACAACTACATGATATCCCCTGTGCTTAGTTTAAACAAGTCAAGCTGTGTTAACTTAAAAACTGATTAGCTTATATACACGTACCAGAAATTAATCACTAAACAACATTGATCATTTTAAATTGAACAGTCGGGCAAGGATGGCTAAAGTCGGTAAAAATGGTGTGAATGTATCCAGTATAATTTCTTATGAAATGGAAAAATAAAATCTCTCGTCAAAATCTGTCTGCGTACGAAGAAATTAATTTAAAGTATGGAAATTCTAAAACGTCCTCCCGGCTCACTATGTCCGTGGTTACATTTCCACGCAGCCTCGCTTTCAATGCTTTCAAATGTTCTTTGCTTTAATGGTCATAACTGGGTTACAAAGCAGAACTTGACCGTCGTATTAATATGTGAGAACTTTTGGAAGGCCAATGAACGCATTTAGCTGGTTTTCTTTGCCCGACTATTCACTTTAACATTCAATTGTTTCTATCAAAAAGCAAAATTATAACCAACAGTTGAAGTCTTTAGTGAGCTTTGAATACAACAATCTACATAATTTATGTGCACACTGATTTCTTTAGACCTGACATCCTATGGGACTGACAATAAGATCCTAGGTTAATATGTCCGTACGACCTACTTGCGTAACACGTCCTAATATCTTACCTTATAGTTATGTATGTGATTGGTTCCATATGTTGGTATTATCAAAAGCTCTGACGTCATGAGTCGAACGATCACGAATTGCGATTATCTTAATACATATATAGTAAGAAAGGTACAACATGAAGGACGTTTTAGCATCGGGTCATACCATTTTTATAAAGCACACACTAATAATATATGGCTTATAGTTCTTTTGTACACCAATGAAACAAGTATAATTTTATTTTACTTATGAGTTTTAGTGAGAGCTTATTTTAATTTCCGTTAAAATAGATTTGTTATTAAACCTGCACGAATGTTAACACTAATTTGTAAAGCATACATGTTTAACAACAGTCACAGGCTCAAATGTACTTAGAAATTTAATTCGTAATACGAATAGTGTGTTGCAAACGATGGAAATACACTTTGTCTTAATGTCGTTTATTTTTTAATTTACAATCACTGACTCTGGTAGTTAGTACAAATTAAACAAAATCACAAACTACTGTTATTTTTGAATATCTAATATAAACCATAAATGATATCAGCCACACGATTTGCAGAAAACGTCCAAATAGGGTAATGAGAGATTAGCTATTCGATGTATGGGTATAAAATTAGTATTCAAGTCGAGTTATTCATTTTGCTTTATGCGAATCACTATTATCGCTTATTGTTATGTAAACTAACATTGCCAAATTGAAGTTTATCAGGCCATAAATGGTATCTCATATGATGAAGCAAAGTGACCACGGCTATCAATATCTGAACTAAGACCTAAAAAGAAGTTTTGTGATCAAGCGTAGATTGGAACAAGATCATAGACATAAATGGTAAATATAGATGCACAACGCGCAATATGAACCTAGTTTAATATTATATAACCAACCTTTACTTAATGCTTAGAAGTTGCGCTTATGTTTACAATATCTATTTTCAGATTCCAGGAACTTGTATCACATTTCGACATTGCTTCTCAGACAGCTCCAGTGTCTGGTACGTCACAAGCCTAAATGTGTTGTTTCATTGAGTTGTTTCGCTATTATTTATTGAATACTATTTAAATAAACACCTTGTTACCTGTTTGTACGATTTCTGATTTTTATTATCAATACTTATTTTACATATTTTGTCTTAATGGTCATGGAAGTAGGACTTTACGTATCGAATAAATTACCCCTATATCATATTGGTAAGTACTTCATGAATTAATGAAAATATTCCAAACTGCTTATTATTAAACACAGCTTTAAGCAAACAGTGGAGGTCAGACGTAAAATGTAAACTTTCATATAGCTATAATTTCTGGAAATAATCTTTCGTTACCATATATTCTTAGTGTGTTATTACAAAAAAAAATCATGATATAAAAGTGCAGTATAAATGATAACATCTTGTCGGCACTCAACACACCTTCCTTTTATCAAATTTTTCCATCAGGAACAGCCCTCACAGATATGGATCACGCGATCATTCTTTATATAGAATTTGTAACCATAAGTAATTTAAATATCCTTACTAGGTTAAATCAAACATAGAGATAAGGAATGTATACTCTCCCACGATGAACATGTTGGCTTATCTTTAATAGAATTCCGTCGGTAGAGGTGGCTATCATCTACAATTTCAACTATTGCTATCAAGGGAAACACCATTGCGATAGTTTAACCACTGCAGACTACAATTGCAATAGTATTTTGATAGTATTGCACTCTGAAGTGAATCCGATTACAACGCAGTCAATGAATTGACCGCAATGACGTACATCTAGTGCAGTATTGGTTTAGAGTTACTTCCCTTTACCTCCTAGCGTCAGTACCAACTCAAATGCAATGGAGATCGTGATTGAGAACATTGTCGGTGTTTTGGTTTTGATTGAAAAGCATGGGAAAGTGATATTGATACAGTAGTGTAATCGCACAACGTTACACGATGTGCGGCGTGCGGACGATGTGCGCACGATGTGCGGTCTTGGCGGTAGAGAGAGCAACTAACTAAATAATTTTACATAGACCACAGTGTTAAATTTTGTTAAAGTTTTGTACTGTATCATTAAAACAAAGGAGTATTAGTTAGCTATTGTGCTCTATAATTAAAGTCTAGGTTCTCATATATCACTAAATAGAAAAAAAGTTTGGGTCCTTCTGCTCAAACTCCAACCAGGGTAGCTTTATTGAAATCAGACGCATTTTGCACTAAAAAAATCCTGAAATTCTAATGCTTTTACCTATTCATTATCAAAGTTGATATTTTGAACCTAAATCTCAATATAAATTTCCAAATTCATATCATGGTTATCTAGGAATAATTACCTGTCAGAAAACATTTTTACTTTTGAAATTCATAATTAGCCAGCCAATCAGCGGCCGGGTTAAAATGCTATCCTGGGCTCAATCTTGTATACACAGGGGCCATTTCGAAGGTCTTTTTTTTTATTTAGTTGGTTGATCCCTATAAACGGTGTCTGGGCGATTGTTATAGTGGTTGATATAAATTCAGGAATACAATTGTATTGAGTAAACGAGCAAAACGATGATGGGGTTTTATTTCAACTGTATTGAAGGCATGGGCAATCTAGATGTGATATATAAAGTATATTAAATGTATTTTGTTTTGTTTACTTGACAATTTACGTACTTGGAGCTGCTAAACAGTCTACTGTTCCGGCTAATGAGACCTTTACAATGTTAATTTTAAACATCTTCATACTTTGATTTTGTTCTATTGTTAACGTAACAATAGTTCATTTTTAAAGTTTAAAGATTTAATTGAGACAGCTTTATTAATTAAAGTTATTGTCATGTAGTCTCATTAAGAAATTACATTAAGATATTCAAAATTAATAATACTCCAAATCGTTTGTACATGTACATGTAGCTACATTTATTTTGGACTGAAGAAGACCCTTTAGTGGCTGAATATATTTTCAATATAAATTATTTTTGATTTAACTATGAATTTATTTTTCCCTTTTATTTCGGATAACTAATATACTAGCTTTATACGTTTTTACCTCATTATGATATATTTTTCTAGCTAGATCATAGTTTTTACCAGAAATCTATATAATACATTATCTAAATATAAATATCTGGGTTTACGTACGTTAATCCAGGTATTCGCATCCTTTGTATACGTTAATCCAGGTATTCGCATCCTTTGTATATGTATACCTGAGCAAGGATATTAGTTTAATTAAAGGTAAAACGTTTCATGGCCAGAGGCCAGAATTAGTGTCAGAGCGGCGAAATACACATACAATATCTAGCTATATATACAAATAGTACACAATTTTGTAGGTAGATTTGGGGTTGGGCTGGGGCATAAAGGAGCCCAAAGGATATTGTCTCGAAGCATGTTTGAAATGCACATGTACATGTATACATGTAGTATAAATTTAACTGTTAGTAAACCCCTCTCCCTCTCCTGAAAAAAGATCAATAAAATACAAAACAAGATACAAATCAATGTGTATAAAGTATCTTCATTTTTAGAAAAAAAATCAATTTTATAACAATTATTCTCAATTGAAAAGATAAGCGCAATTTGATAAAAAAGTAGCTATCAGTTAATTATTACTATTTGAAACAAAACCACGCATGGAATCACGTAGACTTTACTAAACTAATCAGGTTATGCAGGTACAGAGGCGGTCACAGCATGCTATTAATTGTACATGTATTGAATGCTAGAATGGACCCTCCTGGGTTAAAAAAATAGGTAAACTCTACCTGTGACGCCTAACTGATCATCATCTCAGGTAAGGTATGACCTTCTTAGGATGGGATAGGGAAAGACGGAGAAAAGACCCCTTATTTTATTTAATCTTCTAGTAAATTTACACAACTTAATATAGATTTCATGTTTATATATAATATATAATTATAGAGACTAATTATAGCCCAAACTGACAATACAATGAATAAATCAAAATTGAATGTATATCAATCAAAGTATGTTTCAAATATTAATATGAAATAGTACATATGTAGAAACAATTGTTTAAACAGAAATTAATCATTAGATTTAGATATCACTAAAATGACAGTGCAAGTAAATTATACTCCTCATCACGGTCCGTTTATGGAATGATTTCGCAAATTTGACTGACCGATAGTCCCGATAGCACAACTGTGCGGACGATGTGCGCCCGATGAATGCACGATGTGTGGACGATGTGCGCACGCAGTTTTTGGAACGTTGTGCGGTCACATAACTGTAGTGACTATTAGTCAGTTACTAAATCCAACCTCTGTGAGTACATGATTTTAGTCAAAGTTACAGAAAATATCTGACAATTGAACTATCGAGTTTTGCGAACTATCGTCGATTGTTATCAACTTTTTTTAATATTGCCATCGATTGATCGAGTTAGGAGGCATATGATCGCAATATAACGATAGTCTGACGTATCGTTACACCCCTATCCGTCGGTCTAGTTTTGCTCAATGTGATTTGTGTATTTTGAAATAAAGAATTAATCATACATCGAGTAACTAATTTACATTCGGCTTCTTCTCTTTCACTGGTATATGTTCATCAATAACATATTTAAGTAAACATTCATGAACCCAGTAAACATCATCAGCATGATCAAAAGTGAAGTCCACATTGAAGGGTATATTGCCTATATCATAGTTAAATCTTGCTCGTGAAAGTTTTTATAGCTACGAAATTTGAGTTTTTCCTTTTCGATTCTACCCTCAATGACTATGCCTACAAAGTTGTGCCAATCACTTATGTCTGTAGTGAAATTAAGGGGGTTAAAACAAAAGTTAAGATGGTTTGTCAAAATGACATCCAAAAGAGATTGGTCACAGTCTTACAAACAAGTAGGAGCATTAATTTTGCAGCTCAGATAAAAAAAAAAAACATCAAATAAATCAGAGGTTTCTCTCTAGTAGGGTGAGTTAGATCAAAGTTGAGGTCTCCTAAAATAAGAATATTATCATATTTAGTGGATATTTAGTCAAACCTCTAGTTGCACTGTCCTCAAAAAGTCTGACATTAAGACTTGGTGGTTTATAAGTTCCTGTAATAACCCACTTTCTCTTCTGAATGCTACTAATAGACTTATCTTTGAAATATGTATCAGTTAAATGTTTCCTTGACTCCTCAGTTAGAAAATATTGAAAGTTATGGCATACTTTAAAGAGTGCTCGGAATGGTTTGGTATGTAAGGCTTGGTAAATGCGTCACTGGATAAAACTTAGTTTAGAGAAAGTCGAGTTACAGCGATTACGGTATTATGGATAATGAGACTTTTCTCGAAAACACGCCTGAAGCCACAAGCCATATGACCCTGATTAGCTGATCACTGATCAAAACGCTATAAAACAATGGGACCGACTCTCTCCACAATAAATCAGACTTTTTTTGAAGTCTGCCAACTAATGTAAACGGTATGTTGGAACAAAAAAACGATTTTTGTACATGTGATATACCTATATAATGTTATTATCAAGGCGTTTTCACAGATATTGGTAAGGAATACGCTTAAATATGGATTGATACGATACACTACACAACTATACGCAATAAATGTATACCCCTAGTTCGTGTTTGGAACCACATTATCAAAGATATAATTAAACAAGAAATAAACAAATGTATGCATGAATATTGTATGTCAAGGATGTATACTTGTACGTCCTTGGTTATATTATCGAAAACGTCGATCCGCGTCGCCTGATGTCTCCTAGTCAAACTCACTTTACGAATGTGCTGTTGTCAAATCGCCCACAGCGATTTCTTAAAACTCGACTATATTTTCATGTAAAGCTATGGAAATTACATATGGAACAAGATGCTATTTTTCACTTGACCCATTAGCGCGCTCATAGCGCCATTTACTTTACTTTTCTCGTTTACAATTAAGTGTACCTATATTTTTCACAGGTAGTGGTATTTGTCACTGAGAGGTGTTCTCACTATTAGGTATACATTATTGTAGTGCATACATCCTAGTTTCAAATGATAAACTGTTGATCATGTAAAAAACAAACGAGTTTAGTACAAAATGACGAAGAAACCAAATTCGAAAATTTTCATCAAATTCAAAACACCGTTTTTAAAATCAAGCGGCAAAATCAGCATGATAATATGCGAGTACTATCGATGTTAGTAGTGTTTAAAAAACATATTTAACTGTATATCAGCAAAACAAGGTCGTGCCGAATCACTGGATAACGGCAGTAATTCAATGTTAATGTATGTGGTAAAATGCACCAAAAAACGTGTGTGCCACAAAGTAAAGAAAGTAAAAACAACACGGGCAATACAAGTGGTCCTTGTCGTACGCCATAATGCAACATTTCCTATGATTAAAAGGGACTAACATTATCCTGACAAAAATCTTGAAACAAATAGTTTGCTTGAAGACAAATTCGTCTAAATGTTTTCCTGTAATATTTCAACGTATTTCTTGTCTGGACGAGGTGTCTTTACTTGCAGGACTTTCTGTGGTTTGACTAATAGACGGATTACACAATGAATGGAGATATTTTCTATCGAGAAGTTTCGATAGTACTTGGGGTTTGAATTGGACAAAATGACGTTTAATTACTTATAATTTATCTATTACGTGTTGCATTTTGACATTCAAAATTATGACTGAATAAACTGTTTTTATCATATAATTTCAGAAAAATAATTTACGCAAAGATCTGTCTTTTAATGGCTATTCTTTGACCTTATTGCTGCACGGATGAAATTTTCGGGGTCACAGCAATATCCCGCGTAATCGCCAAGCTATCCAAGAAAGATTATCGGCTATACGGTTCTGTCGTCAACATATATATACCTTATTTCAACTCAAACTTTATCAGGAAAATAAATATATGTTGTGAATTCTAGAAAAAAGCTGCATTTATATACGAAGCTGTCGTTTTAGAATATCTCCGCATGATTTTTGATGACATGTTTGATTTTTACTTTTTTGTTTGTGTGATTTATTAAGCATCACATGTATGCGGTGTTCGGCGTGTATTTAGATTGCAATGTGTTTTTTGGAGACTGATATATACGTGTCTTATTGTATATTGAAACTTTTGCCCTCTTTGTTGTCACTGACGCATGCTGCCGAAGAAACCAAGCAAACACAACCAATGATTTTTTTTTCTGGATGCAATTAATTATTTTTAATATTTTTATCCTGAAGTAAAATTAGAAGCTCAAACTATTCAATGGTGGTAATGGTGTTATTAGAAATTGAGTATCTTTTGTAAATAAAGAAAAATACTAATTCGTCTGCTCATTATTTTGATAGAGAAAACATATCATTTGTCAGCGATGGAGCATCTTTAATAGTCTACTCCAGAATATCACCTGTACCTCAATGCAGATATCTACCACATTAAGTGAGAAGTTTCATTGCAATGGTGAAAAATCATATTTTATACAAATTAGTCTGGTTAGCCCTTTGGGACAAAGCGAATGTGCCCCAAATAGGGAACATTGTTTAAATTTTGATTACAAATTCTACTCCTTCATAACCCTTGAGTGGATAACACCAAGATTTGGTGTGAAACATCGTGCGGGAGGGCAGTCATGTTCTATATAGATGAGCCTGGTTCCATCCCCAGGGACAGAGAGGCGGAATCCTAATTGTGATTTTTGTTTTTAAATTGTATGAAAACATGAAATTTGTCTTTTCGTCCCAGGTAAAATAAATACTAAACGATTTAGAACCATAGACCTCTTGTTTTTAATCTTAATAATAAGTAATAATTAACCGTAAATTAGTCTTTTAAAGAATAAATATTAAGCTAAAAAATGTTGTAATTGTTTCATTGGGATGTCTTTGACTGTTGGCGATATGGGGGAAAACGAAGTTGGAACAGCTGTTTAGCTCTTTTTTTATCAGCTGACGTCTTTGAACACGTGTTATGTCTATCATAAATGAGGACGTAAATATGCCTCTATAAAAACACTGCACACCATTGTCTCGACCTAGCCGTCCGCAAGCAGTAGCATAGGTATAAGGAAAGCTAAGGATTATTTGATTTTAGTATACATATCTGTATAAAGTATTGTTTATGAAGAAAGATTTCTGAAGTTCCCGCTCATATCTTTATTTACATTTTTTATTCAATATTAGATTACATAATGATATACAAAATGAATGTTCCTTTCTTAGAAGGACTCGCATGCCATTTCCATATTTCATAAAAGTTCATATCTTAATTGAAAAAAAACCCTATGTTTACGGAATTTAATCGTTATCTTGAAGATGTTCCACCACCGACAAACCATAAACGATACTCATCATTTGAACAACAATTTAAATCGTTTGCTCTTGTTTTTTATAAAGAAAAAAATATATGTCAGCGGAGCATCTTGAAAAATATTCATCTGAAAAAAAAGTTTTGCTCAATTAAAATACACTTTAATAAATGTATTCTCTCTAAAGTATAGTTTTTATTTATATATGTGATTAACTTAATTGTATAATACAGATGAATGTGAATCTGCGATTTACTATTCATGTGAATTAACATGGAGAAACATGTAGCAAAATTACGTTTTACAGTATCTTTTGGAAAGGACACATAATTAGTTTGAGATTCAAACGCCATATTTCAATGAGGTTCCTATTCAAAAGAACTTATTTAGACTTACTCAGAATACACATACTTAACATTTCGTTTGAATTTCATTAACTATTCTATATGTAAAGCATCCATTTTTTTCTTTCATGTTATCCAACTATCTTGTTATCCAACATAGTTGATTAATATATATATATATATATCACATACAGCTTTTAAAACAAATATACGTTATTGGAATAAGTCCAGGTTTCTACCCTAGCCAACGTGAAACAATTGTTGTTAAAAATACAGCCAATTTATCGCACCTCGGACAGAAGTGTCACCAAATAATTGGCGGAGAGCCGTCCCGTGGTGATCCCCTAACACTTTGTATGGGGCCAGTAAATTTTGTTATGGTGCAATATGGCGGCTGTCGCCCTCGCTTCAAAATTTAAACACCTTCTCTTCAACAAAATATACCATTTCATTACCGTAAAATCTATATTACTTGTTTTTTTGTGTGTAAATTTAACTTAAATCCTTTTGATACTTCAAATTAAATGAAATGCATTTTTAATACGAGTTGCTTCCTCTATGCCAGTTTGAAAGTTGATGACGCGGTAAAAGTCAAACGTAACAATTCAAGCGTTTTTCTCGACTGTGATTATAAACGAATTGAGGTGTTCGTACCTAAAGATTTATCCTCACTTTACTATCAATTTATCGGCAAAACTTATAAAAGATTATTTCAGCGAGAATGCAGAGATGATCAAGGAAATTGTGCTTTTAAATGTTGGATTGATGTTTGTGTCATTTTTGTTTGTGATACTTTCAATACAGTATACAGCCAGCCTGGTGTCGTACTGTGGTAGGCCTACTAGTTCTAACCTTGAATAGGGATGTCGAAACTATTTTTGATTTATGAATTATTCATTAAGACTCTACAGGTCCCTTATACAGTATACATTGCAGATTCCGGAAAGAAATACATATATAAATTTGTAGGCCTATATGTTTGTATCCTTCGCCAGCATGCTTCAAGGTTGATTTCAGATTTGTGATCAAACAAATAGGAAACAAATACCTAATGAAACAAATCAATGGTCTTTGATGCGATAAATTCGTTATATAGTCAGTAATAGTAACATTGACACAAAAAATTAAGAATAGAAATATTATATAACAAAAAACTTTAAATTCGGGAAAATAAAGCTATATGAATTATTGACAAGTGTTTTCTTATGCTACGCACATATAACATAATCCCAAATGCGAATATTCATTTTATTGAAATTTAATTACAGTATGTTTCTTTATTTGTTCTACAGCTCAATAACCTGTTCACTCTACACGTCATCATGAAGTTTGCACTCTTCCTCGTTATTGCATTGCCTTTGGTAATGGCAGCACCCCATAAGAAGGCTTTAGATCTCAGCTCGAACCCGTTCGTGAACAGTCTATGTGAGTCCAAAAACATCATTATCTACAATGTGTGTTTCTATATATTATTGTTTATTTTTGTAAATCAGGGCCGCGGTGGCCGAGTGGTTAAGATGTCCCGACATATTACCACAAGCCCTCCATCTCTGGGATGCGGGTTCGAATCCCAAAGTTGCCAGGTAATGAACGCTGACCGGTGTTTTTTCTCCGGGTACTCCGGCTTTCCTCCACCAACAAACCTGGCACGTCCTTACATGACCCTGGCTGTTAATAGGACGTAAAACTAAACAAACCACAAAAGTATATAGATCTTGCCATATTCCTTTTCCTTTTTAGTGAACGTTTTCCATGTTGACGAGCTCAAACAGCTGGTTACAGACTTGGTTGACGATCTTGGATCTGATGCTAGGTTGAACGAATGTAGTTTAGAGTGTAACCATTTGGTAGATACACAGTTTTCTGCTGACACTGTCCCACACCGCTTGTCCTCTGGCTTGCCATTCGTAAGTATCCATCTAGAAAATTAAATAATGATATAGCCTTGCTTTCTCACACATCTTTTATATGTACATATGTGCAATTAATTGAACAAAAAAAGTTTTATGACAAGTTTTGTTTGTTTGTTGATAAGCCATTAGTCTAATTTCCCTGGAACAAAAGAAAAATGTCATATTCCCAGTGTATTTAAATCACACAGAAATAGATAACAAGAATGAAGACTTTTATCAAGAATGATAGTTTTATATTCATTTATTTCTTTCTCTGAATGGTTTATTCGTATATTTGTAGGCTGCAGGAGTTGGCGCACTTTTTCCATGTCCAAACTACAACTGCCGCACCAGCAGTGTAAATGGACTCGATGGTATTTGTGTAGAGAAAATAATGATCGGAATAAAATAAAATAGCGAGATCAAATAGCATTATTATTGTTTCTTTACGATGAGTCCCTCATGAACATTTCTTGTTTGCCCACTTTCACTGTCGACGGATACAATACCCTTTTTTATTTTATTTGCTCTCTCATTTTTTTTTTAAATTTCTTCCATAAGTTGACATATGTCATATCAAATTTACAAATGTGACCATTTACAATGTCTTTTTCAATATCTTATTAATTTACATAAATAATAATAATAATAATAATAAAAATACTGTTAGAGGTATCTTCATAATTCCAACTGTTCCGAAATCAGAATGATTTTTTTAGTGTAAAATTAATGTATTTTATTTTTCTTACTTTTTGAGAAAAATAACTTTTTATGTCCCTGTTCCCCCGATGCAAATATTCACTTGGAAGGTCTTTATCACTACGGTGTTGATTCCTGTTGAAAACAAGCGTTCTGACGCTCTTCGAATTTGCGAATTAAAACTCAATAAAAGTAGCGGAACAATATCAATCAAAAAGATATTTTCAGCACTAATATCGAGATTAATCAGGCATAGAACTCGATACCAGGTAATAAGAATTACCTGTAAGAGTTGTGATAGGAAAATATTGCGATATGAGTAAATAAATGTTCAATTTCTTTGTTTTGATTACCATTTCTAAATTTGATAATTTGATCCCGAACATTCCTATGACGTCACGTTTTAGTGATTCGACATTTCAAGCTGGCGTTTTGAAGGAATAAGCATTCATTTGTGGTATTATGGTGGCAATTTACACTCATATACGGCATAACATACTTTAAAATAATAGTGTAAGTTTATCTTGAAACATTTTAATATTTTTAAAAACGTCTGACAAAAAGAAACAGTAGGCTTCGTTTTACTTTAGTGGATGAAATTCATGATTTATTTCACAAAAACATCATTAACATGTTTCTGAAACATAAAATTAATGATTCAATACTTCAGACACGTAGAAAATATCGTACAAGTCCGACGTGCTCCTTGTTCATTTTAAAGTTGTGTGAAATATTGGTTGACATAGGTCATTGTTATCTACTTAGAGCAGACGGAATGTTTACTAAGGAGTAAAATGACGACACAGACGGGGCCCAAAGTTGGTTAACCCCAAAGATGTAATTAAGCTGAATCAGCACAATATCTACAATCGTACAGTTATGTATATCGAAGAGATTTCATAATTTTTAGTTATATTTTTTATGAAATTAAGAAAGCCTGCCATTTATGATGCATTTAACATAAATTATATATGAAAAAAAATACTGAATGGTCCTATATCGTTTTTGTGTCGCCTGAAACTATGTCTTCGTCGGCGGCGTCCGGGAAAAGATTTCCGCGCAATAACTTTAGTACTTAATATTGTCAGATTTCAATCAAATGTTATATTGCGTTATATCAGTGAGATCCCGGATGGGTTTCATACTGGTCAAAATCCGTCAATATTTGCAAAATTTTCAGGACTTTAAAATCGTCAAAACAGATAAATCCATTGTGTCCACTAGATAACTGTAGTATTACTTGTCCGATTTCAACCAAATGTGATATATTGCTAAACACTAATCAGATCTCGAACGAATTTGATACTGGTCAAAATCTGTCAATATTTCCAAGAGTTTAAAAATCGTCAAAACTGATAAATCCATGGTTTCCGCTCGATAACTTCAGTATTTATTGTCCTTGTCCGATTTTAACCGAATTTGGTGTATTGCTTTACATGAGAGAGATCTCGGATTAGTTGATACTGGTTAAAATCCGTTAATATTTGCAAGAGTTGCGGGACTTTACAATCATCAAAACAGAGTTTCCGTGTGATAACAATAATATTCATTATTCGATTATAACTAAATTTTGTATATTGCTTTATAACAATGAGATCTAGGATGGGTTTGATATTGGTCAAATCCGTCAATATTTGCAAGAGATAATTTCTTGGTTTCCGCTCAATATCTTTTGTATTTTTTTAGTATCCGATATCAACCAAATTATGCATATTATATGCAAATGATGTGCTTATAACAAAGATATATCTGATGGGTTTGATACTGGTCCAAAAGCCGTCAAGATGTACAAGAGTTACGGGACCTGAATACTTAACCTAATTATTAACAATATTTTATATTGTAAATAACTATTTTTGTGATGTTTTAAACTGCTGGACAGGCGACACATCCACTTCCGTGGAGTTCTTGCTTAAAAAGTCACGTAATGATCATGAGAAACAAAAAATATCTTTTGATAACATAAATCTGGGACAGCTTTATATATTAAAGCTAACAAGCGGTCTCGACATAGGTTATCAACATATCGCATTGGCTCAAATGTATTGATCCAAGAGCTGCATAACTTGTGCGTCTCTATGCATGATATAAATAATATCCAGAGTCATAAGTGAATGACGTCAGTCATGACGCATCAAAACAGCATAGCGCATGACCGGAAATTCACGAACATCAAGCCCTCCCGAGGCCTCCACAGCAATTGGCGGAATATAATGAAATGAAATTGCATCATTATTGTTATTTCTTTACCACATCTATCTTATAAACGATCTTGGTTTCCTATACTTTTACTGTCAACAAATAATATTATTACTATTTTCTCATTTTTTTAATTTTCTGCAAAACTTCACATATAATTTAAATTTACACATGTGACAATTTGCAATGTATTAAAGTCATTATTTTTTTAAAATAAGAAATATTTTTATTACTAATATCCACTATAAACATTATACAATCTTAGATCAGCGTAACGGATTCTCACAAAAATTTGTGAACATGATTATTTCATAACCCGATGAAATTAATAAAAAAAGTAACATCAATAATTTTCAATTAATTTTTTCAATTAATTTTCCAGACTAAGTGATAAACTATTATACATTTACACGTACAATTTCATTGATTTTCCCAGGATAATGTTTCCAATTCAATATGCAACGCAACGTTTATATTGTGAGGTCACGATAACGTCGAAAATTCGTGCCATTCTCGAGTTTTTCCATACACGGTGGGGAATCACGTGGTCTGTAGTTGGTGTGTTACACGAATCAAAATGGCGGCCGCCAGCATTTTTGCCAGAAAAGGAGGTAAGTCACTGAAAATACCCTTTGTATCGGCATTTAATAGTGACGAGCATATGCTATACATAATTCTAGACAAACCGATACCTTAGTTGTGTTGCAACGCTCTGTACTTTTCTGTAACATTCTGACCAAAGTTTTGAATAGGAGCGATTTTGCTCGTAGTAGAATTGGTAGTATACACGAACATACATGCTTTTCGTACGTTTTCTGTGTTGAGACAAGGTCATTCGCTGTAAATGTGATATTATCTAAATGTTAAAGTCTACATTCAATTGCATATCAAACCTTTTTGACAGAAAGCATCATGTTCATTGTTAATTCTTTGGTTTTGTAAAAGGATGAGTAAACACGTACCGTTTTGGACTGATGAGTTGACACGAGCTGCTACATATTTCCGTCAGTTTGACTAATCTGACAAACATTGATAGTGTGTGTTCAAGTATGTAAGATGAACCTATACCAGTTAAAAGTAAGAATAGTATACTTATTTAATTGATTAAACTTTAACACACAAAATTAGAAGGTGAAAGGATATAGCCGTTTGAAGTCCCGGAAGTGGACGTCGTTTGCAGCTTCAGTCAAAATGGCAAATATGTACGTTGCCTTATTTTACTATAATTCAATTTTGCTTGTTACAAGCATTTTCATTGGCTTAAAAATTTACTTTATCAGCCCATAAAGGAAAAAATGGCGTCGCCGTTTATGACGTTGCTTCTGATTGGCTGAGATGACGGCGTAATGATTTCATAGACAAAAGAGTCCCAAAATGAATTTTAAGTATTGAAGAGATTATCTTTATTAAATTGAATTATAAGGATTAATTTGAATAGATTTTTTATGTTATGAAGATATAACACAAAAATCTGAGTGTACTCTCATCATAAACCGCTTCGCGGTTTATTTAGAGTACACTCAGATTTTTGTGTTATATCTCCATAACATAAAAAATATATTCAAATTCATCCTTAAACAAACATGCCATACAAAACAACAGGAATCTGTAAAATATGCCGTACAGTCATTATTGGCTTACATCAAGTTGATCTTCAGTAACTGCAGTCCAAGGGTATTTAAGCACTGTCGTTGGTAAATATATTGATGAATTACTTTTACTTTTTAGAGTGTTGAATATAACAAATTTGTGATTAATTTGTCAATTGTCTTTGAAATACAAGGGATCCCTGGTGTTATTCCACATACATGTATATGTATTTGACTATATAACTCCGGAATTTTTAGTGAAAGATTTTTAAGTCTTATTTCTGAAGGAAACAGTCATGACATTGGGTCTTTCCATAATTCACAATCTTTATTCCTTTAGTCAAAATGACGAGACTAGTTCCCTTTTTATAACCGTAATTCTAATATATATGTTCCAAATAAAGACGTTCCCTACAAGTTTCGCGAATTTGAAAGACACTGTGTGGTGTAGCCCATATTCCCTTTTAAAAGCCATTTTACAAAATTTGTATATTATCTGGCCTTTTAATACAGCATATCAACATATAACGATATGATACAAAGAATCACTACGGAACCGACTCTAATTAATGGTTGGAAGATCTTATGATTGACAACTAGTATAATTTACGTATATTGTACTTGATTATTTATACATTTGTATATTTAATGTTAACACTGCTGTTTTGAAAATACTCAATAAATACACATTGAAGCATGGGTTTTGTTCATTGGTTATATTTATACTCTTCTGTACAGTCCTATTTTAATCCGGTAGCATTCTTGATTCATTGCAAGGAGACTTAACCCATCTTACACACAGGAATCTTTTTGTATGGCGACACTTTAACCGTTCCTTCTTTCCGTCGTTCTGACAGGCGTTTTCTTCCGGTCTCTGAAAAATACCAAATGTGTGTTATTGATGTTGTACAAATTACTTGTTTGTGGTTTATAATCTTGTTTGTGATTTTCCCTTTGGATGAATAAAGTTATGGTTGGTATTATGTCAGCCTATATTGGTTACGAGAAATCATCAATGTCTTTCTTTGACTAAGTTGTAGATTCATTCTATAACATATTCATCTATAAAACTGATTAACAAACAAATCTCAACATTACCAATACTTAAAAACATTAAACGTGTATGTTAGATACCGTATATATATATATATATATTGATCTTCTAGAAATGGACGGACACAGACACAAAGTGTTATGACCTTCCCCAATCATCCCGTTTGTTTCCTTAACCAGATGATATGCAGTCATGGCTTTGATGCAGTAGGTTGTGAATGTCCTGGTTATTAAAACAGTTGTCATAGATATTGAACGATATTCTATTGAACGATAGCTTGTTTAACATATTCCGTTAAATTTTAACCGCCTACATACTACATCATGCGGTTGATTCTAACTGGTATGAGTTAATCATGTAAATATACTTGAACATAATTATTACAATATCATTGTTTGTCAGCTTAGACTAGTTAAAGTAACGGACATATGTAACAGTTCGTGTCAACTCATCAATCCAAAACGGTACGTGTTTACTCATCCTTTCGTAAAACCAAAGAATTAACAATGAACATGATGTTTTCTGCCATAAAGGTTAGATGTGCAATTGAATGTAGACTTTAACATTTAGACAATATCACATTTACAGCGAAGGGCCCTGTCTCAACACAGAAAACGTACGAAAAGTGTATGTTCGTGTATACTACCAATTCTACTACGATCAAAATCGCTCCGATTCAAAACTTTGGTCAGAATGTTACAGAAAAGTACAGAGTGTTGCAACACAACTAAGGTATGGGTTTGTCTAGAATTATGTATAGCATATGCTCGTCACTATAAAATGCCGATACAAAAAGGTATTTTCAGTGACTTACTTCCTTTTCTGGCAAAACTGCTGGCGGCCGCCATTTTGATTCGAGTAACACACCAACTACAGACCACGTGATTCCCCACCGTGCCATAGCTGTATGAAAATAAGTCGTCCAATTAGAATGCCCGATTTAGCATGAAAACAAAGAAAAATTATTATGTTATAAACGATTTTGCAACTTAAGTCATGACTTATTAGGAACGCACTCAGCTAGCCATGACTATTATTTAGTTATCAACTGTTTTGACTTACAACGTGTTATTTGATTAAAACCCAGCTAGTAAAGTTACCTTTGTTGTATAGAACCATTGTATTAGATAATGAACACCAAGGAGTCTATTATGTAACTCGCTGTCTATTATTATAGAGTCACTGTCCATTATTCCCCAAAATAATGGACAGTCTATTTTGAACAAAGGAAAAATACGCTGCTATAATGAAAACAAAAAAAGTTTTTTGGACCAACCAAAATTTTACATCTATGTTCACTGCTCCATCGAAATTATTGCTTCCCTTCCTTCCAAGCTGTTACTGTTCTAAAAATTAAAACAAAAACATAATTAGAGTCTTGCACTATCATTTGTAACACATTTTTAAAACTTGTAATTGACGAAGAATAGGAATTCTAGATTCTTGACGGTGTTTGGATAATATGCAGTCTTTTAGCTCAGATATTTCACATCCCTTATAACATAATCTGATGATTATGGTTAAACATAATAAAATATAAAACTCTTTCATATGTTTGGGATATTCTACCCAAGGGTTACTAAATGTTGTAAAACCCGAGGCTTGCCCAGGGTTTTGCAACATTTTTGTGATCCCGAGGGTAGGATATCCCTATCCATCATATCCACTTTTTCTTTCATACCTCGACGTTTTATTGCAATTTTACAACTATAATATCCCGCCATTTTAAAATAAATTCGAAGAAATTAGCGACTGGAAGTCAATTTTCCATTCATGAAAAAATACGTGATATTTTCAACACAAATTCCGTTGTTTACATCTTTTATAGTAAAACAAGTCATATTTGCAAAAAAAAAAAAAAAGTTAAAATTTTGGCGAGGAAAAAGAGATTTTGTTGACGCCGTGACGTCACGAGGCTTTATTGCATGGGTAGTCATGCAATACAGCCTCAGGCGACATGAGTTTATTGCCCTAGACCAGCCAGTATTATACCCGTAGGTATGAATGAATGGTCAATAGAGCGAAACCTGTCTAATCTGACACATGGTTTCCCTACATCCTATTTGTAACTGTGAGTTGATCTCACGTGGTGTCTGCAGGTAGGGCGTTAGAATTGTACCTGCTGCCCCTATTGCATAATCGTAAAAGGCGACTAAATTTAGGATCTTATCTTTTCTATTCTTCCTAACTGACTTTATCCTTCCTAATGCCTCCCTTGGCACCGCCTCACTTTTGGCTTTGAGTTGAGCGTTCGCCCCTGTGAGGAAGGCTCTGGGTTCTGTCCCCTGGCCGAGACACACCAAAGTCTGTAAAAGTGGTAGTTTCTGCTCCTGCTTAGCGCTCAGCATACAGGGAGTGGGACGACTGGTTGGCCCGTTGTCAGTATAATGTGACCGGGTGGGGTGTGTTGCTTGGTGTCTTCGGCGGCATGCTTCAGTGATATAGCACTATAAAAAGGGCAACAGTTCCACTATACAAGAAGACACAACATGAATATACCGCAGTCTCCCAAAACACGCACCTCGCACAACATACACGCATCATACGCATACATGGGAGGCCGTCCTTACATGACCATAGCTGTTAATAGGACGTTAATTAATCAAACAAACAAACGAACAAAAAAGTAAGCTTGGACAAGGATGGACAGGGCTATACTTGATCGCGTCACTGATGTTACATATCGAGTAAAGAAACAAGTCGATCAATATCCATGTGGACCACCTCAAACCATACCAGGGTTGCAATTCACCAGATACTGGACTTCCCGTTTCTTCTCGGTCTTCTACTCCACTTCCTGTCTCACCTCGACAATCTTCCCTTCCTGTTATAACGCCTTCTTCAGCTCAATCTCCTGTAAAAACTAGAACAGGAAGAATATCTTTGACTTGAAAGATTATTCTTGTTATGACAAGAGGGGAACGATAAAACTATGTCAAGTCTATGCCAAAATAGGAAAACGTTAACCTTGTATATATGTACAGAGATAATCTTTTTAATTTGGCAACATCTCTTTACTTGGGTAATAGAGATCTCTGACCTGGTTTATTTGACTTCCCCAGAATTATGGACGTACTTTGGTGTGTGGGTGGGCACAGAAGAGGCCATATCACTGGACAGTGATGTCAACATGAAGTGGGAGGAGGGAATGTCGTGTCCGGTTGTAAGCTGTAGGGGACCTCTGTATACTCGCTATGCGGCCCTCCAGGCCATTGGTGGAAGGTGCACCATCCCACATTTCGGAAGCACCTGTGCTTTACAACGGGATGTACAGCTTCGTTTGTACAAATTGCGAAGCTAAGGCAGTACCTCTTCAGAGTGCATGGAACATCGGACAGCGGTGAGGATCTTGCAAGGAGGACTGGAAAGGATTTTTTGTTTGTTTGTTTGATTAATTAACGTCCTATTAACAGCTATGGTCATGTAAGGACGGCCTCCCATGTATGCGGTGTGTTGCGTGTATGTTGTGCGAGGTGCGTGTTTCGGGAGACTGCGGTATATTCATGTTGTGTCTTCTTGTATAGTGGAACTTTTGCCCTTTTTATAGTGCTATATCACTGAAGCATGCCGCCGAAAACACCAAGCAACACACCCCACCCGGTCACATTATACTGACAACGGACGAACCAGTCGTCCCACTCCCTTTTTGCTGAGCGCTAAGCAGGAGCAGAAACTACCACTTTTACAGACTTTGGTGTGTCTCGACCAGGGGACAAAATCCAGATCCTTCCTCACAGGGGCGAACGCTCAACTCAAGGCCAAAAGTGAGGCGGTGCCAAGGGAGGCATTAGGAAGGATAAAGTCAGTTAGGAAGAATAGAAAAAATAAGATCCTAAATTTAGTCGCCTTTTACGATCATGGGGCAGCAGGTACAATTCTAGGTGACCGCCTTATATCCCTACGGCCCAATAGTCCGAAGGCCCATTAGTCCTAAGGCCCGTTAGTCCGAAGGCCCAATAGTCCGAAGGCCCGATAGTCCGAAAACAGATAATACAATTGGGATTTATATGCGAATAGTACTTGAAATGAAACAAACGTTTATTACAGTTTTCGATGCAAAAGATTTGTTGTAAACTTGCTGAGGTATACTTACATGTATGTGACTATAGAATTGATACGGAAAATGATATGAAACAACGAAATGTAGCGTATTTTCAAAAGAGCATAATCTTGAAATACATAAACGTATCTGATATTAAAGAGTATTGTTTTGTATATGTACAATGTGATCCTGTTTAATATTTCCCCGAAAAAAATATCATTATGTGGACCATTTCCATCATTATGGGTAGAATAAACAATTCAAAGAATGGGGAAGCAAAAATAAGTCCTTAAATACATGTATATATTGTACAAAATAACGACGTTTACAGGTATAATAAAAGTCATTTTTCGATAAGATTTGATTATATACATCATTTATTCATGAAACAATGTTAATCCTAATGCAATACAGTGTACAAAAGGCTAACAATAGGACATTTTAAAGCTTGCATGTTTGGAAGATAATCCATAGAATGTATGCTTGTGAAATATCCTATAAAATGTAAGATGTTATTTTATTATTTTTTTTTATCTATTTTTTTTTTATTTTGATGTAATTTTGACCTGGCATTGCTCATGAAGAAATGACAACTTGCTGTCCATAGAAATTGTCAGATCATCAGTGCCGAAAAATGTTTTCGTCAAAATACGTTAATTATAACAACTCTCTAACTTGCAATATTTACTAATTTTCGGACTAACGGGCCTTCGGACTATTGGGCCGTAGGGATATAAGGGTGTCACCCAATTCTAACGCCCTACCTGCAGGGCCAGACTGGAAAGGAGGAAGGAGGTGCAAAACACCAACTTTGTAAACCCCATTTGGGCAAGGATGCTACCTGCTCCTGGCTTCATGGATGTTGACAGGAGGAAGAAGATTAGTGAAGTGGGGAGAGGAAGAGAGGCCCAGGAACGTCAACGGAGAACCAGTATTCTAGTCAAGGACGTAATTCAGTAATTGAGTGCCATTCAATCGTACTGGAGGAGCATACATTCGAAGGTTTCGATTAGGGAGTGTATCGATTCACTATATTCAGGATGTTGTACATAATTCTCTTTATTTCAAATATACGCTGGGCGTGAGTATTAACAATGACAGTTGTAATAGAACTTATTGGTGCTTTCCACGAATTATTGTCATTTAGTTGTTATTAATTATCGTTATTGATTCAACACTGTTTGGTTGTTAAGCTTGATAAAAGTAAAAGTTTATGATATTTAGTCCGTTTTAGGAACTATTTAAAAAATGTTGTCTGTTATAACTTTTTTATACAATGTTTTACAATTTTTAAGCCCTTAATTTTTTAAGCGTTATAATGATTTTATTTTCTGAATTTTGGTTAGTATTTTGTAAATATGTTAACTATCGCTGACCGAGCATAAATGAAACTCCTCATTTGAACAATACTTGGTGTTGAATTATTTAATAGTGTATATATATGTATAATTAACAAACAAAAATAAACTATTTTTATGTTGCTTTTGGTGCATGCGCAGTCAGAACTTCATTCCATATAGAACATAGTGCCACGGATTTTTTTGGGATGCAATTAATTTTTTTCTAATATTTTCATATTGAAATAAAATTAGAAGCTGGTGTTAAGTAAGTAACTTTTGTAACTGAAAAAATACTAAATCGTCTGCTTCTGTTTTGTGATAGGGAAAAATACCATTTGTCAGCGGTGGAGCATCTTTAAGAGTATAATGCTGTTATGAAATTAATTTACCAACAGTTAAATATTTTTCAGGGTGCACACCCCAGTTATATAGTTTTTTTTCTCTTGAAACAAATATTCAAGTCTATTTGTTTTTAAGAGAGGAGTAGTGAGACAGGAGTAAATTGATATGTTTATACTTACATAATGGTGTGGTAAATTTTCATTTTCATACACGTGTATTTTGATTATTACATACGGGTATCAGGTCAATACCACTTCCGTTGAATCGGTTACGTCTGGAGAATGTAACCTGAATTGATGCCGTTACCCTTTTATGTTACTGTTACGGGTATATACAACTGTAAGACCGTGTGTTAGCTATATCTGTCACTTTGGTATCTAGACAACATATTGTCAGCCGGGTCACCTCCTGAGGTGAGTAGGTAACTCCTTATTATTAGTACATCGGGCCTTGTAGTCATATGATAAGTTAGAAGAATAAAAAGTTTTGTTAAATATACTGTAAATCAATGTTCTCCTGCATTTAGAAGCTGGTTTTAGTGAACTGTTTCTATATTGTTTGTATCTCGAATAAAACATATTACTTTTATATCTTAGCGTTTTTGTCGTAGTTGCAAGGAATGTCAACCAACACTGAACCTCAGATTCGGAATAGCCCTGCTGGTAGGGCGTTAAAATGGTAACTGCTTCCCATATTGCATTATCGTAAAAAGGCGACTTAATTTAGGATCTTATCTTTTCTCTTCTTCCTTACTGACTTTATCTTTCCTGCGATTTGGCTGAAACTTGCATGATATGATCTTGACATGTCCGACAAAGTGTTGTAATTTTTCGAGATGATCCGAACTCCCAAGATGGCAACCACAGCCGCCGTCTTGAAAACACATTTTGAACTTCTTTTCAAGTTTTTCCTTTGCTATTTGGCTGAAACTTGCATGAAATGATCCTGACATGGTCCCGACAAACCGTTGTTATTTTTCGGGCTGATCCGAATTCCAAGATGGCTGACATAGCCGCCATCTTGAAAACACATTTTGAACTTCTTCTCAAGTTCTACCGGTGCGATTTGGCTGAAACTTGCAGGATTTGATCCTGACATGGTCCCGACTATTAGTTGTTATTTTTCGTGTCTATTCTTCGATATCTAAGACCACAGCCGCCATGTAAAACTTCTTTACAAGTTCTACACTTGTGAATTGTCTGAAACTTACATGAACAATGATCCTTACATGATTCCAACAAAGTGTTGTTATTTTTCGGGTTGATCCGAACTCCTAAGATGACCACCACAGCCGCCTTCTTGAAAACACATTTTGGACTCCTTTTCCAGTTTTTCTGTTGCTTTTTCGCTGAAACTTGCATGAAATGATCCTGACATGGTCCCGACAAAGTGTTGTTACTGGTTGACCCCAATCAAAGATGACTTCCATGACACTATATTTAAGTAATTTCATATATGATTATTGCCAAGGTAGTCAGATGACCGTTAAGGCCCTTGGGCCTCTTGTTCTTATACCAAAATTTATTACACACAGGATACTACCCTGTGGGACTTTTATCTTAGATTGTCCTACGTTAAAATGTCTTTCTGTTAAAAATTCGAAACGAATTGTGGTAAAGAATTGTCAGCATTATATTGGTATACGTATTCATCTCGCCCAAAGAGCATAAAAAGCTAAATGAAGATTGATACTAGGACGAAATGACGTTTTCAATTTAATAAAAAAAATCAATAGAAACTGCATTTGATCTTAAGTACACATGGTATAAAGGTTTACCAAAGTTGTTTGCTTACCGTTAATTCTATACTTATTATCACCTTCTGAATTAGTTTAAATAAATCAATTTGTAATTTTCATAACGCCGGCCCTTTTATGTTTCGCACATATTTGGTGTTGTAACCTCATCTAAGGCTATTTATATTATATATTTTCTTATGTTTTTATGTTTTAAACTTTTAATATTCCTATGTTTCGGAAACGTAGCATGGTTGTAGGTCCGTGTTTGACTTTTACTGCCTTTAGGGGATTGGACCGAATGAAAACATCCATAGTTTATATATATAGAGAGTTAATTTACGTCCGTAAGTCAGCCAGGTGTATAGCACCATTTAAATTTTGTCTTATGTTATAGATACACTGCCCTCCGTCGCACGTGTTAGGATTCGTGACGACATTGAACATTTCCACGAACCATTCGTCGTTGTCTACCAATAAGAACATAGATAAGACTTCAGTTTGTTAGAGAAACAGCATTGCTTTTTCTCCTTGATATAGGTTACATGACAAATGTATTTTCGGAGTTATTTGCTTAGTGAATACGAATAAAATCAATCAAAAACAAACTGCTTCATCTGAATTAATCATACCGAAATAATAAAAAAAAGAGTTTGGTTTAGACATCTTGTTGTAGTACTCACAGACATATAACAATGACGTTTCTCCTAAGTCCATAAATCAATGACCTTAAATTATGAGACATTTATAATGAAAGATAGTTATTGCAAATAAAGGTATACTTTTTCGTGTGATAAGTATGTGAAATCATATTCACATGACTCTATTTCAAATAAACATTTTTGTAAGTAATAAATAGGAACATGAACATACGTTGTGCAATGGATAGAAGCTTAAGTTATGGAAATAGAACGAGTATAATATAAGATTTAGGAATAAATATTATACAGTATAAATATTATATAGTATAATTGTAATATAGTATAATAGTTTTGTTATGTCAGATAACACCGTATGACTTTTATCACGTTCTTGATCTGAAATAATAATAATTATAATAAGTTTATTTATGCGTTAGAGAAACAACATACAATGTCATGTCTTTAAAATAAAGCTGGTGTGACGGAAATGGATAATATTGGGATGCGGTTTAGTAGAAAAATGATAGGATTGCAAAACTGTTATAACAGTAATTCGGTGTTTTATCAAACGTCTAAATGATTGGTGTTACTTAGCGTAATATGTTTTGATTAGGGTCATTAATGTATAATTGAATAAAGCATGAATATGCAGCAAATATAATGTTTGGATTGTTGGATTGGCGTAACGTGTCTTTGACTGTTGGAAAAATGCACAGCTGTTTAGTTTTTTTAAAGCTATCTTTTGATAGCGTGACATGCCACATGTATATGTATGCACGTAGATTTGCCTATATATAAACAGCTCATACCATTGTCTCGACCTATCCGTCTGCAAGGAGTAACATACGTGGAAGGTAAGCTAAGGATGAGGAATGTCTTGGTATTTTTTTCTATCAACAGTTTTGTTTATGAAGAAATATGTTTGAGACGTCCGTTTTATTAATTAATAGATGATATAAATCTATCTTTTTATAATTTTTTTTAGAGTTGAAATGAAGCAATTGTCGATATTTGTATTATTTTTAATGCATTCATGTTACTTTGCTAGTGTTAATTATTATGCCAAGCACCGTATTTTAATTCAAACTACGGTTTCTCATTTTATTTTATATGCAATACTTTCTTCATTTGTTGTACAGGTCGATAGCCTGTTCAGTCTACACATCATCATGAAGTTCGCTCTTTTCCTCGTTGTTGCATTGCCTTTGGTAATGACAGCACCCCATAAGAAGGCTTTAGATCTCAGCTCGAACCCGTTCGTGAACAGTCTATGTGAGTCCAATGGTTAATGTAATTGTAATCGGTTCAAACACAGAAATATTGTTGGAACGCCTTGAAAGGCCTCAAAGGAACAATATACTTTTGTAACCGTATTAAGGCAAATAAAAATCAAACTGAATGGAAGACTATGTGTCTTGCCTCTGGACAAAATATCATCAGATGTTTTGGAACGAGTATGATACTTGTTTTTTTAATCGACAATTATCAAGATTTATGTATATAGATCTTGTCATATTCCTTTTCCTTTTTAGTGAACGTCTTCCATGTTGACGAGCTCAAACAGCTGGTTACAGACTTAGTTGACGATCTCGGATCTGATGCTAGGTTGAATGAATGTCAGAAGGAGTGTGACCATTTGGTAGATACACAGTTTTCTACTGGCACTGTCAACACACTGTCTCACACCGCTTGTCCTCTGGCTTGCCATTCGTAAGTATCCACGTGTAAAATAAAATAATAAATATAACCTCCCTTTCCTACACATCTTTTATCTTACAATCAATTAAAAAACTGTTTCATGTTATTTGATAAACAATGAAGATCAATCCTTTTTATAAAATAAAATGTCTATGTCTGGGATAATTAAAATTGAAACGTTTAATAATAATGATAGTGTCTGTAATAGTGAAAATTAGAATTTTATTTCTCTGAATGGTTATTCTGTAAATTTGTAGGCTGCAGGAGTTGGCGCACTTTTTCCATGTCCAAACTACAACTGCCGCACCAGCAGTGTAAATGGACTCGATGGTATTTGTGTAGAAAAGCAATTTTCAAAATAAAATGAAAAAGTCACATGAAAACCATCATTATTGTCTTTCTTTGGTGTTAAGTAAGTCACTTTTGTAACTGAAGAAAAATACTAAATCGTTTGCTCCTGTTTTTTATAGTGAAAAAATACTATTTGTCAGCGGTGGAGCATCTTTAAGGAAATAATCCCTCCAAAGTGCTTGAATAACAATAAATCTGCTAGAGATAACAGTGTAGATCTCTAGGAATCTTTTCGATGTGTGAGAATATTTGTTTACATTTGTTATAAAGACTGCATACCCTCATATAGATATTTTTTACGGAAGATATATATTTGGGTTATATCATGGTAGACGGAAAATGTTTATTTATATGTTGCAACTTGGTATAGTGTCGGCCGCATATGTGTTTACCAAAGTTTTGAGGGAGGTTGTTAAACGCGTGCGATGTCATGGACATATGCTGATCATGGTTTTAGATGATTGTATAGGTGGTCATTGTACAGACGTCAGTGCTAAAATCTTAAGCAGTACGGAGTGTTTTGAAGATTTTGGATTTTTGTTAGCTTACGAAAATGTCAATTGACATCTTCGCAGCACATGGTATGACTCGGGTGCACGTGGTTGATGACAGAGGGTGTGGTTAGAGCGACCAATGAGAGAGTCGAACGATTGCTTGGTTTGTTGTTGCATTCTATGTAACTTGTAAATCAAGGTCAACTATTGTTCTCGGCCAGGTATATCGTAAGTATTATTGGTCAAATTATCTCTATGTAAAGTATAGTAGGGTCACAGGCAAGATTACGTACACGAGAGTTATGTAACTGTTTATCATCCCGATCTAACTGTAACGCATGTGTCTTTATCAACTCGTCAGCTTTTGACGAGGTTGTATATTGGCTAGAAAACATGAAGGATTTGAATGAAATTGGTTCTAAACTTTCTCATAAAATGTGACATGATCGACGTCAGGTTATGAAGGGTATGTCAGGGAGTGAGGAATATCATACTGATAGATATCACGATGGGGATACATGTAGATCCTATTGGGAGAGTCTCCTGTCATACCCAGGTGAAACAAAAGGTTGTAGTGAGACTGCAGAACCAAATAATTTCGCTATATACTATATATTAACGTTTGCCACTGTCCAGGTTAAATGGAGTTTTTAAGTCTGGTCACCTGTCACTAATTTTCGAGAATGCCATCTTGCATACCTGTGAATAAAAAGAAATTAAGATCTACCATCGTGCTAACTTTAATGTGGGGTGTGCCATCTTATGTTGAATTCCGCACCAAAAATTGACCAAATTATTCATAAAATTACAATATTGATTACCTGCCCCTGTCCGAAACACAATTCACAGATTTTTTTAAAATTTCTTTACATATTTTACATCTACATGCATTGCCCAATCCACACATTAAACATTTTAAACTGTTGCGCCCTGAATACCCAATCAGCAGACTCCTAAACATTCACCTCTCTAAGAAATCTTGTGCCCAAAAGGGGATTTCCTGCAATCTATATTTGGTTTGATTCTGCGGTCCCTATAGCATTTTACATATTTTTCAAAGGACCTCTTTCACGAGCAATGGAAATTTGCCCACAAACCAATTTGATGAAAACTAAATGTTACCTATAGCAACATTAATGCAAACCCTTGAAATACGTTTAAAAATCCAAAAGGTTCCAGGGGCTGTGCTTTGGCCAACTTAAAGTTGCCTAGTAGAGATGTATGACAGGGTTCACTTTTTATCCGAAAAGGTATCAAAATAATGTTTTATGGCATCAAACTGCATTATTTTCTGAAGAGTATAAATATTTACATGTTAATACAAAGATGTAGGCAATATGTAAGTAACCCTTGACCTGAAGTAAATATTGCGATAATTTCTAAAAAATATGGAATGATTTCATTTGTAAATCGCTAGTATGCAAAAGAATATATGTTAAATTGTCTGTATATTTATTTTGAATAATTAAACGCCGACTGGTCTCTAAGCTACACGGGCTAGTACGGCAAACATAGTTTTGGTGGTTTTTTTGGTTATACTTGAGAGGTGGAGAGAAGACCTAATAAAATTCGTTTAGTTGTATTTAATTAAAATGGCCAAACTCATAATTAAAGCATATATTGCAGTCTCCGCAATCTATAATAAAACTTTTACCTAATGTTCTAGTTGTATATTCTAAAACATATCATCCTCATTTGGGACGTAGAATAGTAGCAGATTTATCTTTCTATCAAACATTTTTATTTTAAGTGCATATACAGTACCATTGATATTTTTAGATTCCTTCACAGTTTCAAACTGAAAGTATTATCAAATAAAAGAGAAACATTCCTAAAATACATGTATCTAAAATATGAGCACAATTCAGCAGTATAGCCGCATCAGTGGTCTAATATTGTCTCTTTGGTAGAATGGGTATATATTAATACAGACATACCATATTTATCCTTGAAACCATTGAAAAAATATCAATGTTTAATTTTATCCGACAACAAACCACAGCAACAGCAGGAACAGTTTTAGCTCACTTGGCCCGAAGGGCCGTTGAGCTTATGTCATGGTGTGTCAACATTTACTAGGAATGTAACCAAATTTGGCCGGAAACATCCTTATGGGCAGAGGAACAGTGTTTGTATAATTTCTTATTTCTTTCTCTGACACCGCCTCTCCCCTGCCTCTTATTTTATTTTTATTTTTTTTCTCCCATAATTGCACCTTTTTTCTCCTTGTGGCGTATTCATATATCAATTTAGAGTAAATTTATCAACAGTGTTTATAAAATTCCCTAGCAAATTAATTTTACGGGCACTAAACGTATAAACAAACCGTACATCCGGCTATTTCACGTCACAGTTCTCGCGAGAACGAGAAAATAGTCATCTCGATTCAAATTTAATTTTCGTGATATGCATAATTTAACCATTTCACAATTTTCGGATCTATTTTCGTGATAATAGGAATATTGAAATTGTGAAAATATCCCCGCAAGATTGTCGGCTTTAAGGTATACAAGCATCGACTGCCAATGTCGTCCGCAATCGAAATTACATGTATCGGTATATTTTGATTCAAGCCCTTAAAGATGCACCACCACTTACAGATCTAGAGCATAAACGATACTCATCATGTGAACAATAACTGATGTTTAATAGTGTATATATTATCAACAGAAAATTAGTAGTTAACACAAAAATACATATAAAGTAACTTATTTGCATTTGGTGCATGCACAATCAATACCTCATTCCAATATTAGACATATTTGACGTGGAATATTTTTGAGACGCAATCATTTTTTATATATTTATCTTATCTTGAAGTTAAATAAGAAGCTCAAACTTTTCAATGGTGGTAATGGTGTAAAGTAAGTAACTTTTGTAACTGGAGAAAAATACTTATTTGGATTGCTCCTGATTTCGATTGAGAACAAATTCCAATTGTCAGCGGTGGAGCATCTTACTGTGGTGTCGGTCTAACCGTTGACAAAATAAATTATGTAATACCTCGGTATGTTGAGCGACAGATATATCAACTGGTCGAGTGGTTCTGTCAATCGTCTGGAGGGGCGGAGTTTAGATAGTCTACCCGACGTCAGGTGATAGAACGAGTGGGCGGAGTTTATCTGATAATGTTCTAGAGTTTGATAGGCAAATGGCTGCGACTGATAAGAAAAACGTGTGTGGAAGATTCGGACGGTAAACTTCGTCGTGAAATACTTGATCTTCATTATAAAGGATTATCTTTTCATGAGATTAGTAAAATAATGATATTACGAGAGGAGGTTGTCACAAGATGATTAATAATGTGACTGCACGGGGGACATTTGACCCCGTCACCTATTCATCGGAACCCAAGCAAAATTACTAGAAGTCCTAACGATAACAACGTTAGATCTATGAGCGTACGATGTTTGTCCTTGAATGTTTGAAAAAAAAACCGGCACATTCTGTAAGTAATCCATTAACAGCCGATAAATCTGTAGTGAATTAAAAGTACTTTAGACGGCATTGATAATTAAGAAGTTGATTGATAAAGATACAAACAGAGGCAAACTTACCGCGAGGCGGGCCTCAAGGCAGCCATTACGTTGTTCTCTATGTTACGTTCATCCCCTACGGTGAATTATGCTATCGATGACGCGAAAAGTTATCCAGTCTATCCCGGCTGAAACACGAACAACTTCATTCCACAACAATTGCACTTCTTTGAAGAAAAGTTTGTTGTAAAAACTACAGGTAGTTTACCCTGCAGTTCTATGAATACGGTAACACCCGATGAGTTTAGGATGGATCTATCGCACGTGGGTCACTTATATCCACGATATAAGCCGGGCCCACAAACCAGTCAACTCGCGTCTAGCATTATATTGTAACCCAGTATGCAATAGGTATTGCGCAAGTTGCGCGGAGAGTACATCTCTTGCGCGGCGAGTACATCACTTTCATCGTCAACGGTTAGACCGACACGACAGTAAAGGTATAATAAATTAAGTATGAGTTTGGATTGTTTGAATGTGTTTGGCTGTTGGAAAGATAAGGAAAAAATGCACATTTCTTTTACTTTTTATTAGCTGAATTTTGACAGCTGTTGTCTGTCATGCGTGTGAACGTAGATTTGCCTCTATATAAGCAGTGCATATCACTGTCGCGTCCTAGCCGTCTGCAAGAAGTAACTTTGGTAGAAGGTAAGCTAAGGATTATGAACATTTTAGTATACTTTTTTGTTTATACAGTTTTGTTTATCAAGACATATGTTTCGGGATTAGGTTTCCGCATGTATTTAAATTAATACATTTTCTTAATATCGGTTGTCTCATAAGATTTTTTTAAGAATTTGAAATGAAGTAATAGCGATATTCGCATTATTTATAATGTACAGTGTAACTTCCCGAAACCGAACCTTCTCAAAACCGATCACCTCTAGAAACCGAACATTGATGTCATATACGGAATGAATTCCTCTTTATTAATAGTAAATAAAACTTCCCATATCGATCCCTCTCATTTCCGAATACCAGACCGATTTTGAGATCGGAGTAGTCAAATGTAACTAAAATACACTTATGAAAACCGGCCTTACCTGAGCGACACCGATAGTTTGCATTAAGTTCTGACCGAACGACCGTGAAATACACACGCAAAAAACACAGTATTTTAACTCAAACTACGATTTCCATTTTATTTCATTTTCAATATGTGTCTTTACTTGTTCTACATTTCAAAAGCAAGTTCACTCTACACACCATCATGAAGTTCGCACTTTTCCTCGTTATTGCATTGCCTTTGGTAATGGCAACACCCCACAAGAAGGCTTTAGATGTATTATTTTGCAACGATTAACGTAATTGCAATATTGTTGTCATATAGGCATATTGATATCCTCATCTTGCAAATTGCCAGGAACGTTGCAAAAATACATTTTAAGTATCTTTTTGAAATGACACTCTTGGAGTTGGAGATTAAAACGTCATATTTCGATGATGTATATACTAAAAAAATGTCATCATGTCATGTCATGTCATCCAACATAGTTGAATCTGATATACAAGGTACAGTTTTATACCATGTTCTAAAACAAATAAATGTTATAGATATAGCATTTAGTACTAGTATAAAAAAGTGATGGCATGGTTTGTAGTATGTACTGTTTTCTAGACGTAGTCAATGCGAAACAGTTGATAGTGGAACAAATACAGCCTTTAGATAGAGACAATTAATTGAAATTAAAATCAAAACGGAAACCATGACATAAGACCGTATAAATGTGGCGAGATGAGACTTTGCTAATGTTAATGATAATGCTAAGCACAGTATCTTCTGCCCTGCAGGTAGGGCGTTAGAATTGTACCTGCTGCCCCTATTACAAGATCGTAAAAGGCGACTTAATTTAGGATCTTATCTTTTCTCCTCTTTCTAACTGACTATCTTTCCTAATGTCTCCCTTGGCACCGCCTCACTTTTGGCCTTGAGTTGAGCGTTCGCCCCTGTGAGGAAGGCTCTGGGTTCTTTCCCCCTGGCCGAGACATACCAAAGTCAATAAAAGAGGTAGTTTCTGCTCCTGCTTTGCGCTCAGCATACAGGGAGTGGGACGACTGGTTCGCTCGTTGTCAGTATATTTGACCGGGTGGGGTGTGTTGCTTGGTGTCTTCGGCGGCATGCTTCAGTGATATAGCACTATAAAAAGGGCAACAGTTCCACTATACAAGAAGACACAACATAAATATTTCCTAAAACACGTACCTCGCACAACATACACGTAACACATTGCATACATGGGAGGCCGCCCTAACATGACCATAACTGTTAATAGGACGTTAATTATTCAAACAAACAAACAAAGCACGGTATTTAATTCAAACTACGATTTCCCATTTTATTTTATTTGCAACATGTGTCTTCATTTTTTTGTACAGGTCAATAGCCTGTTCAGTCTACATATCATCATGAAGTTCACACTTCTCCTCGTTATTGCATTGCCTTTGGTAATGGCAGCACCCCATAAGAAGGCTTTAGATCTCAGCTCGAACCCGTTCGTGAACAGTCTTTGTAAGTAAAATGTGTTTGTATATACTGTAAATAATTGGGTTTTGTGATTGTTTAAATTTCAATTGCTATCAACTATATCATGTATTCCATATTATTTTACATTTGAATTAATGTGTTTAATAACAACACATAATCATACATATTTCAGGTTAAAATGAATACGTTTTTCATTTTGAAGGTTATCAAGGCATTTTTAGAATCAGCAATTGGTCAATGCAATTGTAATCGGTTCAAGCACTGAAATATAGTTGGAACGTCTTGCAAGGCCTCAAAGGAACAATATAAGTCTCTTCGGTGTCTGTTAGATTAACAGATTAACAGATAGTTAAGACTCTGAAGATAAAGTTTACTGGGGAAAATTGATTAATAAAGTTTGCTTCGTTCGTCTGTTACCGTATTAAGGCAAATGAAAAATCAGTCAAAATCCAGCTGAAAAGAAGGCTATGTGTCTTTTCTCCGGAAAAAATGTCATCAGATGTTTTGGAACTAGTAAGAGACTTATATTTTTTTATCGACAATTATCAAGATTTATGTATATAGATCTTGCCATATTCCTTTTCCTTTTTAGTGAACGTTTTCCATGTTGACGAGCTCAAACAGCTGGTTACAGACTTGGTTGATGATCTTGGATCTGATGCTAGGTTAAACGAATGTCAGAATGAGTGTGACCATTTGGTAGATACACAGTTTTCTGCTGGCACTGTCAACACACTGTCTCACACCGCTTGTCCTCTGGCTTGCCATTCGTAAGTATCCATGTGTAAAATAAAATAATATAGGCTTCCTTTCCTACACATCTTTTATCTGTACTCTCAATTAAAAATAGTTTTATGTTATTTGATAAACAATGGAGATCAATTTATTTTACTAGTAGCAAAACAAACCGTTAACTTTCTATCTCTAGGATATTGCAAAATGAAAACATTTAATAAGAATGATAGTTTCTGTATGATCGAAATTAGACTTTTATTTCCCTGAAAGGTTTATCTGTATATTTGTAGGCTACAGGAGTTGGCACACTTTTTCCATGTCAAACCATCAACAACAACTACTGCCACACCATCAGTGTAAATGGACTCGATAGCATTTGTGTAGAAAAGCAATTATCGTAATAAAATGAAATAGCCACATGAAATGGCATCATTATTGTCTTTTTTTGCGACAGCTTACATATTAATATTTCTTGCTTTCCCTCTCAACAGTTAAAATAGTTTTTCTTTATCTCTCACTTCAAAACGAAATCCAAGAGTTCATTTGTTTGTTTGATTAAATTTACGTCCTGCTAACAGCGTCATGTAAGGATGGCCTCCCATGTATATTGTGTGTTGCTTGTATGAATTACATGATGCATGTTTTGGGAGTTTGGGAGACTACGGTATATTCGTGATGTCTTCGTGTATAGTGGCACCCTTGTCCGTTTCATAGTGTTATATCACTGTAGCATGCCGCCGAATACACCGTGGAACACACCCCACCGGTCACATTATATTGACAACGAGCGATCCAGTAGTCCTAGTCCCTTAATACTGAGCGCTAAGCAGGAGCAGAAACTACCACTTTTAAAGACTCTGGTGTGTCTAGGCCATAGAACAGAACCTAGAGCTTTTCTCACAGTTTACTTGTTACAAATAAAATTTACCTAATTATTTAAGTGACAATTTACAATGTTTAATAGTATATCATCTTATGATATAATACATTAAACAGGTATCACTATATTTTATATTATACTAGCATAGGGACTAGTAGGTGTACCTTTACCAAGCATAACTGAAACTTAAATGAGGACATGTACAACAAACAGAAACGAATAAATACAAATACAAAATACAAAATTAACAAAAAAGTTCAAGTGAAAATGGCGGAAGCAGAACATTTTTGTACAGAAAGATAGAAAGTAGCCACGTGCCAAAATTTTAGAAGGTATGAAAATGATTGACTTCAGACAAAAGTTGGTTTTGCTGGCCGACATTTCGGAATACGACTGGAAGACAGCGGAGGAATATCAGGCGGATCCGATTGCCTCAGACTCAGAGGACGAGAGGAAGATTGACAGGGCCCGGGCTAGGAATATGAAAGTAGTTAAGACCAAGGGGTGGGACAGACTTAGCAAATACTCACCATATGATGCTGATCAGTAGGGCAGACGATATCTTCGTCATCAGGGACGTGGACACGTCCTAGGATCGTGCGACGGATCTAGATTGAAACCAGGAACTTGTTATAAAGTGGCAAAGTTGGGCTTTGGAGGATAAAATGCCCCGAGGGAGCTAATACAGGGCCGAGCACGGCATCGATGGGCAATAAGTTAAGTATAGCTGTATTTGCTAAACATGTTTAAACGAATGCCCGGCAGGGCCCCGTGGCAGAGGGAGATACGCAGGTTTGTTTTAATAAAATTAACCATGAGAAAAAGACAGCTGACCATGCATTGTCAGCAGTAGGTAGGCTGAAAGGTAAGTTGGAATATTGGAAGGAAGTTGGGGCTTGTAACGTTGTAGTGAATATAATTTCAGAGGGTAAAAGATACCATTGAAGGAAATACCCCTAAAGTGTTTTTGAATAATAATAAATCTGCTAGAGAAAACGGTGTATTTGTTCATGCTGAGGTGGATCGGTTGCTGCCATTAGGATATATGTCCGAGTTAGAGTCCCAGCCATCGGTGGTTTACCCGCTTACAGTAGCGTTTAGCAAATCGAGAAAGCCGCCGTTAGTGCTAGACTGTGGCATGTAAAGGGATCTTTTCATCTTTTCGATGTGAGAGAATATTTGTTTACATTTGATATAAAGGCTGCATACCCTCATATACAGATTTTTCCGGGAGATAGAGAATATTTGGGTTTCCATATAATGATAGACGGGAAATGTGGGTTTTGTGTTTTTAATGTGTTGCCATTTGGTATAGCGACGGCCGGATATGTGTTTACCAAAGTTTTGAGGGAGGTTTTTAAACACGTGCGAGGTCAAGGACATACGCTGATCATGTTTTGAGATGATGGTATAGGTGGTCCTTGTACAGAGGTCAGTGCTAAAATCTTAAGCAGGTTGGTACGGAGTGTTTTGAAGATTTTGGATTTTCGTCAGCTCACGAAAAATGTCGATGGACGTCTTCTCAGTAGTACGTGGTATGGCTCGGGTGCACGTGGTCGATGACATTGGGTGCTGGAGCGACCAATGAGAGAGTGGAACGATTGCATGGTTTGTTGTCGCATACTATAGCACTTGTCAGTCAAGGTCGACTATTGTTCTCGGTGAGGTACATCGTAAGTATCATTGGTCAAATAATCTATGCAAAGTATAGTGGAATCACAGGTAAGGTTACGTACACGTGAGTTATGTAAATGTTTATCATCCCGAGCTAGCTGAAACACATGTGTCTTTATAAACTCGCCAGGTTTTGATGAGGTTGTGTATTGGCTAGAAAACATGAAGGATTTGAATGACATTGGCTATAAACTTTCAGAAGATGTGACATGATCGGCGTCAGGTTATGGAGGATGTTTCGGGGGTGAGGACTATCATACTGATAGATATCACGATGGGGATACATGTAGATCCTATTGTGAGAGTCTCCTGTCATACTTAGGTGAAACAGAAGGTTGTAGTGAGACCACAGACCCAAATGATCTGTATACGAAATGTTAACGTTTGCCGCTGTCCAGGTTAAATGAAGTTTTCAAGTCTTGTCATCCGTCACTAATTTTTAAGAATTACATCTCGCATACCTGTGAATAAAAAGAAATTAAGATCTACCATCTTGCTAACTTTTATGTGGGGAGTGCCATCTTATGTTGAATCCCGCATTGAAATTGACCAAAAATATTCATAAAATTCTAATATTGATTACCTTCCCCTTACAGAAACACAATTTACAGAATTTTAAAATTTCGTTACATATTTTCCATCTTCATGCATTGCCTAAACCATACATTAAACATTTGCTACTGATGCGCCCTGAATACCCAATCAGCAGGCTCCGAAACATTCACCTCTCTATTAAATATTGTGCCCAAAAAGGGATTTCCTGCAATCTATTTTTGGTTTGATTCTGCGGTCCCTATAGCATTTTACATTTTTTCCAAAGGACCTCTTTCACGAACAATGGAAACTTGCCAGCGAATCAATTTTATTAAAACTAAATGTTACCTGTAGCAACATGAATGCAAACCCTTGAAATACGTTTAAAAAATTCAAAATGTCCCAAGGGCCTGTGCTTTGGCCAAATTAACGTTGCCAAGTAGAGGTGTATGACAGGGTTCACTTTTTTATCCAAAAAGGTATCAAAATAATGTTTTATGTCATCAAACTGTATTTTTTTTCTGAAGAGTATAAATAATGAAGAGTATAAATAATTACATATTATGATCACAAATATGTAGGCAAAATGTAATAAATACAATTTTGGCTATTTTATTAAGATAGAAAAAGTTGATTTTTTTGGGGTGTTATTTTCGGCCATGTCAATTATTAACAATGTCGAATTATCCACTTCTAGTTTGAGTGCACCAAAAATATTTTTTTTAAAAGTTGGCCCTTTATCTGAAGTTAATATTGTGAAAATTCAGAAAAAATGTGGATTGATTTCATTTGTAAATCGCTAGTATGCAAAAGAATATGTGTATAATTCTCTGTATATTTATTTGAAATAATTAAACGTCGACTGCTCTCTAAGCCACACGGGCTTGTACGGCAAACATAGTTTTGGTGTTTTGGTTATACTCGAGAAGTGGAGAGAAGACCTAATAAAATTCGTTTAGTAGTATTCAATTAAAGCTTACATTCCAGTCTACACAAGCTTTAATAAAAAAATATCAAATGTTTTAGTTGTATATTTAAAAAAAAAGAGTATCCTCATTTGGGACGTAGAATACTAGAAGATTTATCTTTCTATCAAAGATTTTTATTTCAAGTACATTGTATATATACAATACCATTCATATATCAATTTTACGGGCACTAAACGTATAAACAAACCGTTCATCCGACTATTTACAAGTCACTGTTCTCGCGAGAACGAGAAAATAGTCATCTCAAATTTAATTTTCGTGATAGGCATAATTTAACCATTTCACAATTTGCGGATCTATTTTAGTGATCATAGGAATATTGAAATTGCGAAAATATTCAAGCAAGATTGTCGGCTATAAGGTATACAAGCATCGTCTGCCAATGTCGTCCGTTATCAAAATTTGCTAGTTTAACGATGACATGCCGTAATACCAGGATGAGTAAATAAATAACCAGCCTAACCTACTATTTCCGGTTGAATTCGACCTCTTATTATGCCTCACAAACGAAATGAGGGGCATATTGATTTTGCTTCGTTTCTTCTTAATAATAAGTTCGTGTAAGAAGCGTTGCATCTTTCAACAAGCTAACAAATTTGATAATACTTATTATAATGTGGAACAGGAATTTCTAAATAATTTTAGCTAACAATATATCTTTTATGAGTGGTCCTTAAGAGTTAAATGTACATGTTGTCCTAATTGGAACTCTTTCATAAATAAACTTTGACCATCATGTTGTTGGTAATTCGGGGGATATACGAGTCTTTTTAATTTCTTTTTTTTTCAAGGACGTGAGTAAATCCTTTATCTCCTTTATCTGGCACTTCATACGGTCTTGTGGTCTCTTCATTATTGCGAATTTATTGATTAGGGGTCAAAGAAGTAATACGGGATTTTCCAGATGACACGGGATCCAATCAAACGTAAGTCTGTTGGACACGAATTACTTCAAATGGTAAATATGGGACAAGGAAGTAATTCCAACCCTGTGGACAACAAATGTTAAAATTTTCGAGGCGATCTGCCCTTTTATCAAGACACATAAAACGAACACGGTTATAAAATAGGATACGAACAGTGATGCGGAGCAAAGTAGACAAATATAAAAAAAAGTACCTGCTGCCCCAATCGCATGATCGTGAAAGGCGAAAAAATTAGGACCTTATCTTTTATCTTCTTCCTAACTTATTTTCTTCTTCCTAACATCTCCCTTGACATCGCCTCAATTTAGGTTCAGCCTTGTGAGATAGGCTATGGGTTCTGTCCGCTGGCCGAGGCATTCTGAAGTATATATAAGTGGTACTTTCTGTTCTTGCCTATCCCCCAGCATACAGGGAGTAGGACGACTGTCAAAATGGGGGAGGAGAAATAGGTTCCCGTGTACCCCTCTGGCAATTTTTCGAAACATGGTTTTTAGGATCGGTATGATGTCTAGTTTCATTTTATGCTTGTTGCCATTGACAACTAACGTCCAATGGGGGCATATGGCGGCCATCTTGGATTTCAGGTATCAAAAATGGCCAAAATGACACATTCGCATATAGGCGCATAGATAGAGAACCAGACAACAATCAGAGGCAAATAAATACATTTTTAATATGATTGAAACATGCTGAGTACAATTAAATCCTAATAATGATGTTACATCTGCTCATATTTGGTTTATCAGTATATTTTGATTCGAGCCCTTAAAGATGCACCACCACCTACAGATCTAGAGCATAAACGATACTCATCATGTGAACAATAACTGATGTTTAATAGTGTATATATTATCAACACAAAATTAGTAGTTAACACAAAAATACATATAAAGTAACTTATTTGCATTTGGTGCATGCACAATCAATACCTCATTCCATATAAGACATGTTTGCCGTGGAATAATTTCGGGACGCAATCATTTTATATATATATATCTTATCTTGAAGTTAAATAAGAATCTCAAACTTTACAATGATTTGTAACCTTTGTAACTGGAGAAAAATACTAATTCGGCTGCTCCTGATTTCGATTGAGAACAAATACCATTTGTCAGCGGTGGATCATCTTATTGTCGTGTCGGTCTAACCGTTGATAAAATAAATAATGATGTGCCGTTTTTTTTCACACATTCTGGAAGTAATCCATTAACAGCCGATAAATCTGTATTGAATTAAAAGTACTTTAGACGGCATTGATAATTAAGAAGTTGATTGATAAAGATACAAACAGAGGCAAACTTACCGCGAGGCGGGCCTCACGGCAGCCATTACGTTGTTCTCTAGGTACGTTCATCCCCTACCGTGAATCATGCTATCGATGACGCGAAAAGTTATCCAGTCTATCCCGGCTGAAACACGGACAACTTCATTCCACAACAATTGCACTTCTTTGAAGAAAAGTTTGTTGTAAAAACTACAGGTAGTATACCCTGCAGTTCTATGAATACGGTAACACCCGATGAGTTTAGGATGGATCTATCGCACGTGGGTCACATATATCCACGATATAAGCCGGGCCCACCAACCAGTCAACTCGCGTCTAGCATTGTATTGTAACCCAGTATGCAAAAGGTATTGCGCAAGTTGCGCGGCGAGTACATCACTTTCATCGTAAACGGTTAGACCGACACGACAGTAAAGGTATAATATAATAAAGTATGAGTTTGGATTATTTGAATATGTTTGTCTGTTGGAAAGATAAGGAAAAAATGCACATTTCTTTTACTTTTTATTAGCTGAATTTTGACAGCTGTTGTCTGTCATGCGTGTGAACGTAGATTTGCCTCTATATAAGCAGTGCATATCACTGTCGCGTCCTAGGCGTCTGCAAGCAGTAACTTTGGTAGAAGGTAAGCTAAGGATTAAGAACATTTTAGTATACTTTTCTATCAACAGTTTTGTTTATCAAGACATATGTTTCGGGATTAGGTTTCCGCATGTATTTAAATTAATACATTTTCTTATTATCGTTTGTCTCATAAGATTTTTTAAGAATTTGAAATGAAGCAATAGCGATATTCGTATTATTTATAATGTACGGTGTAACTTCCCGAGGCCGAACCTTCTCAAAACCGATCACCCCTAGAAACCGAACATTGATGTCATGTACGGAATGAATTCCTCTTCGACCATGCAGGTAGGGCGTTAGAATTGTATCTGCTGCCCCTATTGCATGATCGTAAAAGGCGACTAAATTTAGGATCTTATCTTTTCTTCCTAACTGACTTTATCTTTCCTAATGCCTCCCTTGGCAGCCTCACTTTTGGCCTTGGGTTGAGCGTTCGCCCCTGTGAGGAAGGCTCTGGGTTCTGTCCCCTGGCCGAGACACACCAAAGTCTATAAAATTGGTAGTTTATGCTCCTGTTTAGCGCTCAGCAAACAGGGAGTGGGACGACTGGTTCGCCCGTTGTGAGTATAATGTGACCGGGTGGAGTGTGTTGCTTGGTGTCTTCGGCGGCATGCTTCAGTGATATAGCACTATAAAAAGGGCAACAGTTCCACTATACAAGAAGACACAACATAAATATACCGCAGTCTCCCAAAACACGCACCTTGCACAACATACACGCAACACACCGCATGCATGGGAGGCCGTCCTTACATGACCATAGCTGTTAATAGGACGTTAATTAATCAAACGAACAAACAAACAAACATAATTCCTCTTTATTAATAGTAAGTAAAACTTCCCATACCGATCCCTCTCATTTCCGAATACCAGACCGATTTTGAGATGGGAGTAGTCAAATGTAACTAAAATACACTTCTGAAAACTGGTCTTACCTGAGCGACACCGATAGTTTGTATTGAGTTCTGACCAACCGACCGTGGAATACACACGTATCTGTATCCAAAGTTGGCGTATCCCATGTATGTATGCATCACCGTAAATTCCTCCGGCATTGAAGCACCCGCCTATATGACGGTACAACGAAGTCAGATACTCTCCACAAGGGATTACTGGGTTTAGTGTCTATGGCATCCAACTACCAACTCTACCAACACAAACTAACTACAATTTATATGTAAACAAGCACACATAAGATAGAGACAATTAATTGAAATTAAAATCAAAACGGAAACCGTGACATGAGACCGTATACATGTGGCGAGATGAGACTTTGCTAATGTTAACGCTAATGCTAAGCAAAGTATTTTAACTCACGATTTCCCATTTTATTTCATTTTCAACATGTGTCTTTATTTGTTCTACAGATCAAAAGCAAGTTCACTCTACACACCATCATGACGTTCGCACTTTTCCTCGTTATTGCATTGCCTTTGGTAATGGCAACACCCCACAAGACGGCTTTAGATCTCTTAAAGGGACAATTCACTCAGGCTAATTCTTTTACATAACCAAGAAGCAAAATATGGCATAAATGTATTGTTCTACATTTCTTATGAAACATATAATATAAAATATTGACAAATTCCACGTTATTGTTTATTATTTTAATGAATATCGTTGAAATATCAAATCGTTGATCAATACGATTAAGCAGGTACAATATGGACGCTGTACCCTTACCCGAGCAAAAGTCACTCACGTTTAACAAATAAACTACATAACCACTGAGAAGGTGATAAAATATTTTTTAGGCAAGACAATTCACCTAATAAGGTAAACACACTACTGTCAGTGCGATTTGAGCAGTTCTAGACAAAAGTTACATTGCTCTACGAGCAAGGGACAGGGTTCGGCATACAAGAAGTTCGACCACAATGTGTAATGGCGGACAGCGAGCATCTACATGTACACACATGTCACAACCATAGGCTTTTCAGGCATATCACAGTAAAACCGACTGATCTAATTTCCATTAGAAATGGTTTTTTCCGATATATGTATACATTTTTATGTTCTCTTAGACTGAATTGTCCCTTTAATGCATTTATGTTGATGATTTTATATAATTCACTTCCGAAAAGAAATGTGTTATTTTGCAACGATTAACGTAATTGCAATATTGTTGTCATATAGGCAGATTTATTTCCTCATCTTGCAAATTACCAGGAGCGTTGCAAAAATACATTTTAAGTATCTTTTTTGAAATGACACACTTGGAGTTGGAGATTCAAACGTCATATTTCGATGATGGATATACTAAGAAATGTCATCATGTCATGTCATGTCATCCAACATAGTTGAATCTGATATACAAGGCACAGTTTTATACCATGTTCTAAAATAAATAAACGTTATAGATATAAAATTTAGTACTAGTATAAAAAGGTGAGGAAGGCTCTGAGTTCTTTCCCCTGGCCGAGACATACCAAAGTCAATAAAAGAGGTAGTTTCTGCTCCTGCTTTGCGCTCAGCATACAGGGAGTGGGACGACTGGTTTGCTCGTTGTCAGTATATTTGACCGGGTGGGGTGTGTTGCTTGGTGTCTTGGGCGGCATGCTTCAGTGATATAGCACTATAAAAAGGGCAACAGTTCCACTATACAAGAAGACACAATATAAATATCTCCTAAAACACGTAACTCGCACAACATACACGCAACACATTGCATACATGGGAGGCCGCCCTAACACGACCATAACTGTTAATAGGACGTTAATTATTCAAACAAACAAACAAAGCACGGTATTTAATTCAAACTACGATTTCCCATTTTATTTTATTTGCAACATGTGTCTTCATTTTTTTGTACAGGTCAATAGCCTGTTCAGTCTACACATCATCATGAAGTTCACACTTCTCCTCGTTATTGCATTGCCTTTGGTAATGGCAGCACCCCATAAGAAGGCTTTAGATCTCAGCTCGAACCCGTTCGTGAACAGTCTTTGTAAGTAAAATGTGTTTGTATATAGTGTTAATAATTGGCATTGTGATTGTTGAAATTTCAATTGCTATCAACTGTATCATGTATTCCATAATATTTTAGATTTGAATTAATGTGTTTATACCATTAACAATAACACATAATCATACATATCTCAGGTTAAAATGAATACGTTTTTCATTTTGAAGGTTATCAAGGCATTTTTAGAATCAGCAATTGGTCAATGCAATTGTAATCGGTTCAAGCACTGAAATATATTTGGAACGCCTTGCAAGGCCTCAAAGGAACAATATAAGTCTCTCCGGTCTGTTAGATTAACATAGCTTCTAAGCCTAATTTGCCAAATTAGAATCGTTTAATACAATTTACGACGCAAGTACATTTAAGACACCAACATCAACATTGTACTTCATTTCTACCTCATTTCGTACAAAGATTGGATTTACATTTTGAATATTTGTTTAATAAGACTTTGAAGATAAAGTTTACTGGGGTAAATTGATTAATAAAGTGTGCATCGTTCGTCTGTTACCGTATTAAGGCAAAAAATCAGTCAAAATCCAACTGAACAGAAGACTATGTGTCTTTCCTCTGGAAAAAATGTCATCAGATGATTAGAACTAGTAAGAGACTTATATTTTTTATCGACAATTATCAAGATTTATGTATATAGATCTTGTCATATTCATTTTCCTTTTTAGTGAACGTCTTCCATGTTGACGAGCTCAAACAGCTAGTTACAGACTTGGTTGATGATCTTGGATCTGATGCTAGGTTGGTCGAATGTCAGAAAGAGTGTGACCATTTGGTAGATACCCAGTTTTCTGCTGGCACTGTCAACACTCTGTCCCACACTGCTTGTCCCCTGGCTTGCCATTCGTAAGTATCCACGTGTAAAATAAAATTATAAATATAGCCTTCCTTACCTACACATCTTTTATCTTACTATCAATTAGAAAACTGTTCAATGTTATTTGATAAACAATGGAGATCAATCTATTTTATTAGACGCAAAACTTTACAATCCGCAAAATTTCTATCTCAAGGATATTGCGAAAATTAAATAGTTTAATAAGAATGATAGTGTCTGTATTAGTGAAATTTAGACTTTTATTTCTCTGAATGGCGTTTCCGTATATTTGTAGGCTGCAGGAGTTGGCGCACTTTTTCCATGTCCAAACTACAACAACTACCGCACCAGCAGTGTAAATGGACTCGATAGTATTTGTGTAGAAAAGCAATTATCGAAATAAAACGAAATAGCCACATGAAAAACATCATTATTGTCTTTCTTTGCGACGTCTTACATATATTTAATCAATTCAATGAATTCCCTTATTGTAATGTGAAACCGAAATTTCCAATTATTTTAGCCTTTATATATCTTTTATGAATGGGCCTTAAGAGTTATATGTTTGTCCTAATTGGAAATTTCTCTTTTTTTCAAGGACTTTAGTATATGCTTTATCTGGCACTATATACGGTCTTGTGGCCTCTTCATTATTGCGAATTCATTGTTTAGACATATTGACATCTGTGACCATAAATGGAAGTACATTTTTGTTATTTACCGTAGGTGAACCTACTCTTTCTACGTATTTTTGCCGATGGTTTTCAATCAAAACAAACCTTGTGAGTGATGGTCATCTTCATAGGTCACAGTTACTAAAGATAGATTTATTTTGGGAAATATTCGTTTCCAGAGGATAACTTCAATCAGTTGCAGGACGTTCATAAATCGTAAAAGAACATCTTTACTCTGAAATATAACGAAATCACCACCTGCAGCAATGTGGTCAAAACCAGAGGGACTGTGGTCATGCCGAGAGGCAAGACCCGATATTGGAATATTTTGCATTTGCAAATGTAACATAGATGCTTCCTCGTCGACCTATTGATGGGAATATGAAAATGATATTCAGATCAACTTCAGCTGTCCAAATACACCACACGAGGGATGTAATTATGTCCAGTAGGGTCTTTATCATGAACTAAAGATATGTCATATCCATGTTGAAAGCACTCAGGTTCATGATATAACGACAATGTCCGTTGTTCATTCAGATCATAAATATTCTGGAGTGGAAACTGAGCTTATATTCTGTGGTATAGAACCCAGAGCATTCCTCTCGAGGGTGAACGCTTAACTGTAGGCCAAAAGTGAGATGGTGTCGAGGGAGACATTAGGAAGAAGGAAGTCAATTTGGAAGAAGAGAAAAAATACTATCCAAAAGTAAGTCCATTTTAAGAGCAATAGGTGTAGCAGGTATACATTTAACGCCTTACCTGCAGGGCAATAATATGGTAGCTGGCGATACGCTATCCGACAATATGACAATGCTACTATGCGCCAAGCTGTTCGTTCTGCAGGTAGGGCGTTAGAATTGTACTTGCTCCCCTATTTCATAATCGAGAAAGGCGGCGTTTAGGATTTTATTTCTTCTCATCCTCCTAACTAACTTTCGTCTTCCTAACATCTCCCTTGACACTTCCTTATTTTTGGCCTTTTGTTAGCCGTTACACACCAACGTCTATATAAGTGGTACTTTCTGCTCGTGTTTGGCGCTCAGCATACAGGGAGTGCGACGACTGTCAGTATAATGTGACCGGATATTTGCTATGGATCTTTGGCAACATGCTTCAGTAATATATAAAAATGGAAAGAGTTCTACTATACAAGAAGATATATCACAAATATACCGCAGTCTCCCAAAACATGCGGTCATTACATGACCATGGCTATTTATAGGACGTCATTAAATCAAACACACAAAAGTCAATCTTTTGCATGGATTATTGTTGCACTACACTTGGCACACAGTCGTATTGTCACACTGTTGAACTGTCGTATGGCACAGTGTTATACTGCCACATGGCGGGGTCCCCAATGCGACGGTGCGAGTTGGCCAAAATAAACCACAATATAACGGGAATGGAATACGAACCAGGCCTTCAAGTTTGGTTTTAATTCGATAAACCGGGGCTTGATCTATTTAACTGTTTTAAGGATGCTAGTTGCAAATTTTGTCAAATATTGTAAGTAGATATTTTTATACGGGGATTTCAAGAAATGACCCATTTGGCAACCATTTTGAAAATGTGTCTGTATTACGCTTTGAGTTGAGTTGAGCGTTCGCCCTTGTGAGGAAGGCTCTGGGTTCTCTCCCCTGGCCAAGACACATCAAAGTCTATAAAAGTGTTAGTTTCTGCTCCTGAATTTTACCCTGCAGGTAGGGCGTTAGAATTGTACCTGCTAGAAAACTCAGCACTGTGCCAGCATTTTTAGCTGCATCCAGCTAAATAAAGCTGTAAATCTGGTAAAAAAATTAATTTGGTAATTCACATTTGTCTCTTTATTTCTAAATTTCATGGTGTTTTGAGCACTTATTTTTTGCTATGAAATATTAAAAAGTAATAAATATTTAAATGGGACAAAAAAGTAAGCACACGGAACCCCAGTTTTTCTGCCTGATTTAGAAAGAGCAACCTTTTACCTTTTGATATGCATAATATTTACAAAAGTTTAATACCAAAACTTTTTCTATAAAGGGTTTCATTTGGCAAAAATGGCTGGAAATTGTGCATTTTGTAGCTTAAAATTAAGGGGTAGGTGTAGCATATGTTGTTATTCTGTGAAAAAACCAGGAGATTTGTTAATCATCAATGGTATATTTTTAAAGCAGACGACTTGAAAATAATTTTTGCAAACATCCATACATTAATATTGAACGCCTCATTAGGAAATTACCTCTAGTCTTTGTGGTTAAAACAGCAAAATTCCCATAAAATTCAACATTTTGTTAATAAGGTATATATGAGTGACACAAGCACAAAAACGAGCACATGGATATATGTTTTTTCTTACGCGAAAATTTGACTTCTAAGAGGTGTACATCTTTAAAGGGATTTGGCTGAACGGGAAAATATGAAAGTTGATATAGGGTGAAATAACGTCCGCATGTTAGAAAGGTCAAACATATAAAACTAACCACGTGCATATCAAGGTGGCACCGTATACTGTTTGTCTTATGGTATACATACGCTGCCCTCCTACTGCACGTGTTAGAATTCGTGACGACATTGAGCATTACCACGAACCATTCGCCATTGTCCACCAATAAGAGCATAGATAAGACTTATGTTTCAAAATCTAAATGGGGCGATAAGGCCCTCTGGGTCTTTTCTTGCTTCTTACTCGCGAATATAAACGACATACAGTATATTAAATATGGTTTTAAATCAATGTAACGGAGATAACAATATAAAAGAAAAATGATAAAATTGCACGATATCACACGTATTTTTATCAAAAGTCAAAATGATTAACGATACTTTGTATTTTGTTTATTAGTATATTTTGATTCGAGCCCTTAAAAATGCTCCACCACCGACAAATCTAGAGCATAAACGATACTCATCATGTGAACAATAACTGATGTTTAATAGTGTATATACACTTATGTGTCTAATTAACATAAAAATACATATAAAGTAGCTTGTTTTGCATTTGGTGCATGCACAATCAATACATCATTCCACAGAGAACATATTTGCCGTGGACTATTTTCGGGACGCAATCAATTATAGATATATATATATATATTATCTTGAAGTTAAATAAGAATCTCAAACTTTACAATGATTTGTAACCTTTAGGACTGGAGAAAAATACTAATTCACCTGTTCCTGATTTCGATTGAGAACAAATACCATTTATCAGCGATGGAGCATCTTAAAGGTATAATATAATAAAGTATGAGTATCACACAAAAAAGTTTAGATTGTTTGAATGTGTTTGGCTGTTGAAAAGATAAGGGAAAATGCTCATTTTTTTTTTACTTTTTATTAGCTGTATTTTTGACAGCTGCTGTCTGTCATGCATGTGAACGTAGATTTGCCTCTATATAAGCAGTGCACATCATTGTCCCAACCTAGCCGTCTGCAAGCAGTAACATTGGTAGAAGGTAAGCTAAGGATTATGAACGTTTTAGTATACTTTTCTATCAACAGTTTTGTTTATCAAGACATATATTTAGGGATTGGGTTTCCGCATGTATTTAAATTAATACATTTTCTTAATATCGTTTGTCTCATAAGATTTCTTTAAGAATTTGAAATAAAGCAATAGCGTTATTCGTATAATTTTTAATGTATTTACATTGATGATTTGATATAATTTACTTCCGAAAAGGAAGTATTATTCCTTAACGATTGTTTTTTCAAAGCAAACATTTATTAACAACTGGTGTCACATAAACACTTTGAAATTCTCATCGATTACCTTCATGTTATCAAGTTTTGATATGTCTTTAATATATTATTTCGGTGACATGGTTGCTATTGATATAACTTAATATTGCAGCATTTTTGTGATGTAAAGGAACTTTTTTGCGATTTAGTTTTATTGCCAAATAACAGGAAAATAAATACGTTACAACTATATTTTTCATGGTTTCGTTTTGAAATGACACAATTAGTTGGCGAATTAAACGCCATGATACGATGTCGAATGTGTACTTACTCAAAAAGGGACAGGAAAAGGATTTATTCATCATATAAATCATAATATCATCCTAGATAGATTGAACCCTTTCATTCACATTGTTTTATGTAAATCAAGTACATCTGTAGATATGGTTTTAAAAACAAAAAGTGCGTTATAGATATAAGTTATAAGTATTTTCATTAATGATAGCTTGACTTTTATCCGTAAAAAACGCGAAACAGATGATATTGGGGGAAAAATAGTCATATCTTCACATCGAAACATGATACTGAAATTAAAAGGAAACATAAGCATAATTCGAAAAGACCGAAATGAGAATATGCAGCTGTTTTCTGTACACGCACGAATTATAATTCTAACTGCGATTCTTAATTTATTCCAATTTAATTACAACACGAATGTTTGCTTGTTAAACAGGTCAATAGCCTGTTCACTCTACACATCATCATGAAGTTCGCTCTTTTCCTCGTTATTGCATTGCCTTTGGTAATGACAGCACCCAATAAGAAGGCTTTAGATCTCAGCTCGAACCCGATCGTGAACAGTCTATGTGAGTACAATGTGTTTGTGTAAAGTATACTTCGTTTTTACTTAGTTATATATGCCGTATTTTTCATACTCACGAATCAAAAAGAGATTTTTAAAATAAATATATTATTTGCCACCAACAAGTACCATTACTTTTGCAAATTACAATACTTACAATGCATTGGTTTTAATTTTAGTACAAATAAGAGCTAAAAAATATTTTTGACAATAATGCAAAAAAATGAAATGAATTATTGTTAACATCTACAATGCAATGATATGAAAACATACGGTCCAACCATGAAGCCAAATCATTGTTTATATACATTGCCTATAGACTGTCAAGGTTGATATTACACTTATCAGTGTAACCTTTGTATTTGATGGTCGTGTGTTCAACCCTGAAATGTGCTATAGATAACCGGTTGTTCAGTATATCATATTGATAATACTTTATCATTGACACATGCTTGTTAAGGACAAACGATAATCCTAAGCCTAGCATATGTTCATTTCTAATTCGGTAATCCCTTTTTATGATACATTAACTTCAGCACCATTCATATTCACTCCATGTGATATTCTGTCAATAGCAAATGAAGTTCAGCTAAATCGGTCCTTGTAGCTTGGAGCTACTGAAAAAATATATTAATGGGTTATCAATACATTACTTGCATAGTGTACATATGTATATTGTAACCACCGCACAACTAATATTGTATATTAATCAGCCCGTAAATGTATTTACTTCGCCAAATGCATTGGAATCATACATTGCAATCATTCACACAAAAGTTACATACGTTATATTACGCCACTTCCGTCCAGAATTACTGATGTCACAAAGGCCATAATCATAAATCACTCCTCACCAAATGAAAGGTATAAGTTTTGGTGTTGACTTGAGATATTCTAGATAGGCCGGATCTGATCCATATCTCTTCATGGCTGAGCGTTGTTGTAGAGGAATACCGCTGACGTTGGTTAGGAGGTAAGTCACAAAGATAGGGGACAGTACACCCACGTGTTCCCAGCCCTTTAGGACGGTTGAGGAGGACAGGTAAAGTCCGGACCACATCATGATCTCTCCGAGGTAGTTAGGGTACTGGACCATCCGCCATAGTCCTTGGTTAATAAAAGTCTTCTACAACACAAAGGTAGGAAATGTAAGCATAGTTGTAGCCCGTCCCTTACAAATTGTTATTTCTGTTTGGTACGTTTTCACTATGTTTTTAACTGCATTTTGGATTCATTTGCATCACATCAATATTTTGAACATCAACTCCACTGCCATATATTACGGATTAGTTATGTTATTAAGCGAATAGCGAACGGATATATGTGTAAATAATTGAGAATGAAAAACGTGTCAATTAATTTCCAGCACCTGTTCATTTAGACCACAGTACATGTTCATTGCGCAAACATTGTTATATATCTGTAACAACCGAACAGTATTTGATTATTTAAGGTTCAATTTCCTCTCTTATGAATTGAAAAAGACTTAGAGATAATTGAATTAAGAATGGAATTTTTAAAATCTTCATTTTGTCTCTAATCACTTACATGATTGTCTGGGTTACTTCTAAATTGGGACTTCTGGTAGTCCGCTATGGTCTCCAGTAGGAATCCGACAGTCCACATGCCATATCCGATGTAGTCCCGGCGTGTTAAGGGTTTATCTTCCTTCTTATTATTGAGGATCAGAGTGGGCAGAAGGGTGGCAAATACCCAAACACCTAAAACCAAAACAATGAACATACAAAAAAATGTACAATAAATAATAATGTATACACCGTACGTCTTAAATCAAAGTTCTGTCCCTTGGACAAGAAAATCAAGAGAGTATCGAAGGGGTACTTTCTGCTCAGAGCTCAACATAAATGGAGTGGAACGACTGGTTTCACTGTCAATATAATGCGACAGGGTGGCATATGCTTTGTCTGTATCTCAGGCAGCATAATGCAGTGAGATAACACTATAAAAAGCGTAACAGTTCCACTATTGCAAAGGGTCACATCACTTAGCACTTCAACACATGTATATATGACGGTAACAAATATCCAAATTTTCTTTTAACACTAATCAATCCACTAATATCACCTGGAAATACACACACACATTCAATAAATCATAAATTACTAACCATTATAACTTTAACTTACGTGGAAAGGAAGTCGATATAGAGCATTTGTTTCGGATGTGTGAACCACATTGCCCAAACAATAGGTTCTTCAGGGTGGTGCTCTATGGCCATCGTTTTCCCGTAAGTAATATGCACATCAAATCATCATTTTTAAGCGCATTTTTTAAGCAACTCCATAACCAATACAAACAAGATAGCGACATAGCGACCTGGTAAAATCTTATATAAGTGTTTAATTCTACCAGAGCAGTATTACACCAAATTCAGCTCAACAAAGGTCCAAAAGTTTAACGGATGGTTATACCTATAAATCAACTTACCTTGTATGGTCCAATAGACAAAGAAGGTGCTAGGCTTATTTCTGACTTTGTTAAAACGGCGATCTTGTCCTTCCTTAAGTATCCGTGAGAACAAGAATAATCCCAACCTGCATTAAATCATTAAAGGTTTTCTTTTATTTTATATTTAAAATGAATATATGCATAATTTGTAATGCTATATAGCATTTTCAACAATATACAATATTGGTTTAAGAAAATATTGTTGATACTAAGGATTTAAATCATTTCTAGTTCTGACAAGATATATGACTGCAGGTTTTGAATACCACACTTAGAAATCAGGTATGAACGAACCGGTACTGTATACCGTTGTGATTTTTTTTCTTGTGTCGAGATCCTTTTATTTTATATATGTTTTTCTTTGCAACTTGTAGGGCAATGATTTTCTGAGGAAATGACCGTTATGTCCTGACATGTTAAAGAGTAACTGGATATTTAGCTTCATTACTTCACTCATAATTGCATTAAAATTATATTGAGAAGGGAATGCTTTCCCAGGAGATATCATATTTTTTTAAGAATACCTTTTACAATTTAGTACAAAACACAACTACATGTACGTGTCGTTGTGATTTTTTTTCTTGTGTCGAGATCCTTTTATTTTTATATGTTTTTCTTTGCAACTTGTAGGGCAGTGATTTACTGAGGAAATGACCGTTATGTCCTGACATGTTAAAGAGTAACTGGATATTTAGCTTCATTACTTCACTCATAATTGCATTTGACCATATTGAGAAGGGAATGCTTTCCCAGGAGATATCATTATATTTTTTTTAAGAATACCTTTTACAATTTAGTACAAAACACAACTACATGTACGTGTATGTATAAAGTGACATTGTCTTATATGGTAAGGGATATTTCTATGAAGTTCAAGCCTATCACCAGTACAACGTATTCGAATCATGCGTGGAAATGAATTAGCTGCTGAGACCTTGCCTTTCGAATTTTGACCTGAAGGCAGCGTTCGGATTTGCTGAAGGGAATTTATTATTCGCAAGTAATAGAGTTCTACGCCGCATGTAAAGTTCTGTACGGACGACAACGTCACTTCCACCGCAGTCACTTTTAATTTAGTGACATCTATAAGTGATGCCTTCTTGTACAGACGATATAGAATTTGAGGTGACAGGAAAAGTGACCACATTTACAATTTCATTTCAATATCATTCGAAATTGTGGGAAATATTTCAGTGATATTTCAATTGTGTGCCAGGAGCTATCACGAACCATACCTAAATCCCCATGTGGCCGCTAGCCACGACACGATACGCTGTCGTTTGTAGTAGGTTTTGTTCCATTTCAGAGAGAGCAGAGCGAGATACAGTATAGTACCAGAACCTATCGGAGCCTCTACCAAGAACGCTGCACAGAAACAGAAGGAAAACATACTTATTTCCTTAAGCTTTACAATATATCAGCAGAATTAAAGTACCCGAGTCCGCTTAGGTTGGCCCTGAAATAATAAATCATACGAGTGCAAGCTTCATTATTCAGGTTTCCGCTCTGAGATATTGGTTATGAAATTAAAAATCGAGTTCATTTTTGTTGTTATGGATTTCACTTTAAACCGAATTCACCGATATGGCGTTCTGAATCTATAAAAGGAAGAAAATTTGAGATTATGTTTCCGATAAATCTTTACACAAACTTATTTGAAGAATGTATACTAAATAGCTCAAAATTTTACAGCAATTGCTTGCAGTATCTCTACAGTGACTCTTTAACCCACAAACAATATTTGGAAACGGAAACCTGAAAAGATAACCTAGTGTGGTATTAGTTTAAGTTGGTTAGAAATCGTGATGTCCAAAATTGACCAGTACACACCTGGCTGACCAGGTCATGACCATGCCCGTGTTGATCTTCTGTCGGGGGTAATAGGTGTTGTTCCATCGCAAACTCTGTAGTGCCAGGTAGAAAAATGTGCTTGATCCTGTAAATAATCACATTTTTTGTAATAAACACTTAAGTGATACGTGCTGGTAAAGGTTGTGGCATAGCATAAAAACGTCCTTAAAAATGCTCCATCGAATTGTTTCTAAATAAAAAAGGGCAGACGACGACAAATTATCATTTTTCTTCAGTTATTAAAGTTACTTGCATCATTGAAAAGTTTGAGCTTCAAATTTTCTTTCAAATAAAAAATATTTAAAATAATTAATTGCATTCATCCCGAAAACAATTCGTTGCACTGACTATGTTCTATATGGAATGAAGTACTGATTGCGCATTTACCAACAGTAAAATAAATTATTTTCCATGTATATTATTTGTTGTGTTATTTAGACACATATTTACACAATTAAACACCAATTATTGTTTAAATGATGAGTATCATTTATGCTCTGTCGGCAGTGGAGCATTATTAAATGATATTAGTTTTTAATATGACATTAACCCTAATCAACCCTATCAAATAACAGGATATTCTAAAAGATATTACAAACTATATTCGCGAAAAGTCTTCATCGGAATATTTCGGACTTTACCCTATGAGCTTGATGTTGTGACGACGTAAAATACGAAACGTAAACCAATCTAATCACATTGTCATTAAATGAGTAGCACAGTTGTAAAGTTTGACATTTTTCAATCAACTCCTGACATCCTCTGTACTCCTGGGGTTATTTTCACAGTACTGTGAATACTACGACAAGTGATGGTAACCCTTGGAATATCGAGGATGAACCTCAGCAGACTCGTAATTAAATTTGCACCTGATCTTTTCTTTAACCACGGTATATAATCAATAAAAATATATTATATGTACAACGTTGAGAAACGTGTGCTGTTAGATACGAGGCACTGGCGTAGGACGATGAAACGTAATGGGGGGTGGGTGGGCAAAGGTCCTGAATATTAAATATTTCGTAACACCCCCCTCCCTCGCGCGCCCGCACCTACAGGGGTTAATTGAGAAAAAAAATCATATATTAATTATTATATATAATCCTTGTATACATCTATTAGACAGTGGCGTTGAAAACAGGGAAATTAATGAATACGCAAATTAGTGTGCGAGTTAGGGGGTCCTGGGTATCCCCTGGAAAAAAATTCGATTAAGAATGACTTGGGTGATTTGATGATTTTGCGAGCGCTAAAGGCGCGAGATTTCGGTGTTTGGGGGGTCTCCCGGGAAAAATTGTACGATTTAAAATGGCAGAGATGAAAATAATAATGAATTGATTGTCTTGCTAAGACATATGAACAAATTAATCTTTTAAGAAGATTTTTTTTTTTTGAAAAAGTATAATCCCTTGATGGACATTTTTAGCCTAGTTCGTGTGCATTGAATTTTCATTATTAAAAGTTTGAACATTACGTGCTTGAACGTTTTAGGAAACGCGCCGCGCAGAGGAAAATTTTCTGAATTGAAGTACAAAAATGTGCAAAAGGACGCTTTTTTCTTACAAATGTGCACTTTAAGAACATTTTACTCGGCGAAAATTGGGGGGGGGGCAAAAAGACAGGTTCCATTACTAAATAGAATACATGGGGACACAATATTGATAAAGTCTCATAGTATAGTCTCTATATGAAAAATAGAGACTATACATGGCCCTGTGGTACAACATTGGCAACATTTGGACAGAGATTCGCAAAACCGCTATCTAAAAATGTATGTCGCATACCATTAGTGCGTTTGCACTAAAGAAAATAAAATGTTTTTTTTTTGTTACTTGTACTTGTAGGTTATATGTAAGAGTTATCGTACTTTCGTCATAGCCAGATTCTGTACCAGTATGCTAACTTCCAGCATTCCGGTAGATATATAGACTGTAAGATATTTCGATATTATTGTAAATAAAGCAGCCTGCAATTGCAATATAATTCATGAAAATTCTATAAATAGTCTATGTAACTTATATCAAGATATCCTTCTTGCAATAAGTGTACTGTAAATATCTTGGACGCTAATTATAAGCATTTACCATATATTGTGCACTGACCTGCTAGATCGTAGAATTTTTCCGTTTGTAGCGCTGCGGCCACCGCCCAGCACGCCCATTGAATGCCAAAGTCTACCGCCGCAGCTTTCGCTAGAGAATTCCCCATGTCGAATAGCATAACAGCCTTAACTGGGAGATAATGACGAGTGGTCAAAGGTTATGTTTACCGGTCTTGTTTGTGCTCAGTTTCGTGTGTTGTATAACATGTAAACTTCCGGTTTACTATATCTGGCTAAATATATTAGAGTTATCTCTCTTGGCACATTAAAGAAAGATCTGATAAAAAATCTCGCGTACGAACCTTTGACTTGACTAAAACAAGTGAAACAATATTAATGTAATCTAGGCCTACCATAATATCTGTTTCTTCTAATCGGCATTGATGAAGTTTTTAATCAAACACTGTATATTACATGTCTACAATGTAGAATTTAAGCACGCGCACTGATTCGACTAATCTTATTTTTGAGTCAAATATATTTGTGAAAGAAGAGCATATTTGAAACATTTTGACAGCTCTTAATTTAAACACACTGTGTTTTTTCTATTAATTTGGCAGATAGACGAAGCAGGTTTTTTTCTTCAAATTTGTGATAATCGTTATGTTAATTTAAGAGTCTTTAAAACTGGGCGTATTAAAATATAAAATACAAAGAGTAAAATTAAATGGCTCTTTTTTAAGAGACAGTCGATGCTCCATTCTGAAATATTACCCAGTAATAAGATAAAATAAGATAAGATAAGATAAGATTTATTCTGGTTCAGGACAATCATGAGTCCTCTATACCAGACTCGTATAGATACATATTACATAAGTCATAAATGCATTTATAATCTGTACACATCATACAAAATTGTGGTATTATGATATTGTTGCTTCGTAATTGAAAAAAAGTTCCTGATTCTTCCAGTGATTATCCAACTTATTCTTAAACGAATTTACATTAATTGCTGATACTACATGTTTTGACAGTTCATTCTAAATATTTACAGTTCTTATAGCGAAATACATGTAGTTCTTTTTGACTAATGTTGTTGATCGTTTTGGGAATATTTTTTCGTATGTCCTCTAGTACTATTGCGGTCTGATGCATCTTTTCAAAGAAATATGGCATTGAAACATTCTTTATCTTAGAAATGACTTGTTATCTTATATAGTTCGATCATATCTCCCCTGATTCTCCTGAAGGCTAGCGTTGGTAAATTTAGTTTCTTCAACCTGTCTTGATAGGTCATGTTTTCCATTTCTGGGAGACATCTAGTTGCTCTTCTGATAAGTATATGTATATAAGCAACCGTAATTTTGCAGGAAGAAGAAATTATCACTTTTTATATTGACTATGTCACAGAAAGAACCCAGAACCTTCCTCACAAGGCCGAGTGCTCCACTGAAGGTCAAAATTGATTCGGTGTCAATAGAGCCGCTAGTGAGATTAAAGTCGCATAATTAGAAGCATCCTCGATACTCCAGGGGTTACTATTACTGCGTTTTCTCCACCGCTGAACTGTCTTATAGTTAAACTGCAAATTAAAGATACAAATCTGACAAACCACAGGCCTGCACAGACTTCCTTTGAAGACAACAGATATTGCGACGCCCAACTTCAAAGCCACACGGCCAAGTAAAGTGAACTATTTTACGATTGTACATCAAAGGTCTAAATTTCCTGTTCTTTTCTGTTGCCTCCAGTTTTACTATGAAATAGTCCAGAGATGAATATAACGTCAGTAATAGTAACCCCTTGAGTATTGAAGATGAGGAAGAAAAACTCAAAAGATAAAATCCTAAATTTAGTCGCCTTATACGATTAAAATTCTAACGTCTTCTTTATTGTTTACCTATTTATTACATGTAAGTATTAATTTACACATGTTCATGAAATGCAGCAAATGCAATGTACTGCACTTATACATGCGCTTAAAACGAACGCTGGTGATAGAATATTGGCATTTTATATAAAGGAAAAACAATCATTCGAAATGACATGTTTTATGTTTATTTGTCAATATTTTGTATGCACCATTAATTATTATATATCAAACAATAAAAAGATAAAATATAATTAGGTAGTTAAACATACAATTTGTAATATAACTTACGCTTAACACAAAAGTAACTGACCATAAAAAAGAAATAATTTAAAGAGAGTTTACCTACTTGTCATATGAATATTACTTCATTAGTATCGCTCTGTATCATATCATTGGAAGACCAGTGATAAGGATAGATGTTTCATATATACAGTATCTTATAGCACGGGGAGCATTCTTAGACATCACATGTGTTATACAATCTATCAGAACTATAAACCGCTGCTGCTTCTAGACCGAAGGATACAGCGATATACATGCACCTAATCTGCTAAAGAATATGTTTACTGTACAACGTATTTCATTACCATTTTTGTTCTAGAAGATAAGAAATGTCACTGTATCGATCACTAAGCATAACTCTTAACGGATTAAAATGTATCACGTCCCTCCCCGTGTAAAGTATATAATTTATTTTGGACAAATTACAGATAATCACATCAATTGAATGAACATATAAATGAAAATCAAAAACAGGTTACAAAAGAATTCTAGTTGAGAAAATAGCACAACAAAAGAACAAACAATTATAAAAGAAAAGATGATATCAATGTGTTACATCAGCTTTTGACACAGAGATAACATTAGAGATACATGTATAATCATCCTTGTTTTGTTCAGTATTTACTTTATTCGATATAAATAAAATTTGTACATATACATACTGTACATATATAAATCACGCAGTGTCTTATTTGGTCACTTAATCATATGTGATTTAAAAATGCGTCATCTTTTTAACGATAAGAAAATCATGTAATATAACATAAACTCGACAATTGCTGTCTGCATTTGCACAAATGATTTTACAGTTGATTTCCTTCTGTGCAAGAGGTTTTGAATTATTTCCAAAATAAATTGTAAGAAGTTTTAAAGATGACTGGATCCAAATACATGTAATTGTCAATGGATTCGATATTGATACCCTCTGTAGACTCATAAGCACATCAAAGCTATAATCTTTTTAAATGAAATGATGGAAAGTGGAAATTTCACTGTTTGTTTTAAGACGTTGACAGCCAAACCTATGCTCCAAAACCAAATCGTATCTCAACATTTATCATGATGCATGCTTTGCCAATATTCCGGGGAGTCAGCTATTTTCAAAACATCTTCAATGGACTTTAATAATTGACGAAGTCAACACTGAGGTTAAATTGCTATTGATAATGCCTAACTTTACACCTGCTTCTAAATGCCTCCAGCCTTCACACGGGTAGATTACATGAACATGTCCACGAAGTTATTGTTCGTAAACAATAGATCGGTTGTATTATACTGTAGTCTGGACATGCAACTCACCACTTAAAAGTCAACAAAGAAAATTAATGTAAACAAATTTTCCACCAATATTTTGCCATTCAAAACAAGAAAAAAATACGAAAAGGTGTCTGTAAATAAGAGGTTACCTCCACAAAGGGTTGCTTGTTTTGTACCTAAATTGTCAAATAGATTACTAGATCAATACATCATCGGATATGAATCGAACCACTTATCGGATAACAAAGCCACCGAATGCATGTACGGGAAACTGTTCACTATGCGAATATTTATGTATTATGTGTTTAAATGGTAAGAGCTGTCTACAGATAATCAAAGATAATATACACAGTGTTTGTTTACACGCACTGGTTAAATGGAATGCATATTATAAAAACTTTAAATAAAATACATATATAAATCACCATTTAACATGATAAATCCTGTAATTACGATGAGATGCTTTTCATGAAACGCCAATGTATTTTAGCTATGTAAATATCCTTTCTATATGTGTTCCATTTTTAGACATGATTGTAGGTCACCTGTAAAATTGATAGAGTTTACAGAATTCATATAAGTCGGTGATGATATTTATTAAGTGGATAAAATTTACAGAGGATTTAAAATACATAGATTCGTATGTGCATTTTACCGCGACAGGAACTTTTATGCTTAGCCAATGTCTACGATATATGGACATTTAGAACGTTTTTGAGGCCATGATGATCTGAAAATATCATAGAATGACGTGGTCGTGTCAGTTAACGGAATGAAATATGTGAATGAGATAATCAAAATATTCATCTTTATGACAGTTATCCGAAGGTCTCCTAAATGAAAGTTGAATAAATAGTTAGTGCTGTGAATAAATAAATAGATAAATAAATAAATAAATCAATAAATAGCAGAAAGAGTATATTTACAAGTCGGCTCATAGGTCAAAATAACATTACATATGAAGCATTTGAGTCATTTTGAATTTTGCGTCTATTGTTCCTGATGTCATAAGTTTATAAGAATTGAACTGATCTCAATCGTTTTAAAGGAGGATGCCGTCTGGACAACAGCAAATACTTCACGAATAGCTGACGTACTCTTATTTCGACTTTTCCAACTGGCTTATATACGGTCATAATTCATATCAAATCAGTGTATCCATTTTTAGAAACATTGAGTCAATATTTCTTTGTGAACTTAAACCGTTGCGTTCTTCGTGGTGGCGATCTATGGCCAACGTTTTTCTTGTTATTAACATGTACATCAGATTTTTTTTACATTTATCAAAAAAAAACCGACATATCTAATATAAAAATAAAGGACTTTTGTATTGTTTCAAATCGTGTTATGCTGCCCTGGTATAATTTAAACTTACTAAAATTACACGTGCAATTCTACCAGGGCGATATAAGACCATATGAACCGATACAAAGATCCATAGTTGATATACTGTGTACATATATATATAAATATTGTATCAGTAAGGCAACGGATATATATATATATATATATATATATATAATTGTACATGCTCTGATTTTCAACTATTCTCATTGGCTGATTCATGATCACGCGAAGTTCGATATCGCGGTGTTTCCATTTACAGATTTACAGGTACCAGTTTACAATGTAATGTTCATTTGGTGAAGTCACATACGGGTTAAAAAAATTTTGTGTTCGTAAGTTATATTGCCCAAACATTGAGTTCTTCAGGGTGCCGTCATATGCCTATTGTTCTTTTTGACATGAACATGAACATCAGATAATAATTTTGGCATTTGTCAATGAAACTACATATCTAATGTACATATGTAAAATTAGATACAGTATCCTATATTGTAGTAAAAAAAGTAATGACCTCTGGAGTCTGGCTACTCCTTTTATTATTATTTGAATCTACCAGGGAAATATTACACCGTATGAACCTCAACAAAGGTTCATATTTTATTATTTTGTCAAGAAATGGTATATAGTACATTGTATATCAGAAATGCCTATAATTTATGATGCGCTGTATCTAGGTAACTGGTCGACTAACAGTTGTTATATATATTCCTCAAAGAAAATACGTTCTTCTACTCGGTAGGGGTACACTAAATATTTAAGTGCATTTTAAATTTAACACAATTCGGTAAAAATAAACAATTGAACAAACAAACAAAAATCTCCAAAATAATTTTCATTATGTAAAATTTGAACTACCAGAAACTCAAATAATATTTTTGTTCAAGCAAAATTATTCAAATTAAATATGTTGTGTTAAAATAAACACAAAACCAACGAAAGAATAAGTACTGGTAACTGGACCGTCTATATTGTACATGTACAGTGTAATTCTACAGCAATCTAATATATTAGTGTGTTCATTAAAATTGTTTATAAGTGTAGTATATATAATTTGTATACGATGACGCTATCCTTTATGTTGTGTTCGTTTTTATGTGATATTGAAGTCTTGTTCGGTATCATTAAAGCGAAAACAATAAGTACTGGCTATCACGCCTTTTGCTTCTGCGGCTGTTGCCTTCTGCGGGATAATATAACTCTTTCCTCTAGGTTACCTCAGCACATATTTCTTTCAGTTATGATCCTACATTCATACAATGTGCAATGATATAACAGACAGCTACGTCCAATGTTATTCTTTTTTGCAACAACCATTTGTTTGGTGCTTAAACACAACGAAATGATAAACCATTCTCCAATGATTATCCGAAATCGTTTACAGTTGTGAATCCTTCGTGCAGTTTCGCAGGATATGTTCGTCCGTGTTCGATAGATCGAATATATTTGGCATTCGTTGTTTGTTTTATCGGCCGCGTGCCAACATATTCGGTAACATAGTTATTCTGGATAGGAGACGGGACAACACTTCCATTGTCATGTAGCCTTTCCGTCAACATTTCCTTGTCTCTTACTACGGGCAATAAAGCAGCCTGCAATGTCCGTTTCTCCTTCTTTTCACGTTCCAGTAATTTCTCCAGCTCTTCACAGCGATCCTGGACATCGTTTGTGAAGTGGATGAGGTCAGGTTTTACCTCGAGTTCGATGTGCATGTCTTTTTGTACAAGATTCTGATGGAATTTCACAGTAGCAATCTGCCTCTCAAGCGCGTAACGTTGTAGCCTATTCCTCTCGTACATCGTTCTCATTTGTTTGTAATCTGATTGTTTCCGATACCGAACGGCGGATTGGATATTTTTGGCAAGTTCAGTCTTCTCGGATTCAAGCTTTTCAAGACTGGCTTCAAGCTTAATCCGTCTATCTTCTGTCTCATGGATTGCGAGATGGAGTTCATTTGAACGTTCCTCGCGTTTCATTAGTCGTTGGAGTTCGGTTAGATCCTTGTCTAATTCCTGTTGTCGGCGAGATATGTCCTTTGATAACACTGATAGACGCCGAGACAGTTGTTCTTCTATTGCGGCTAGCTTGTCTAACTTTTCATTAACGTCTTTGGTTTTCTTGTCGTCAAGTCTAAGCCATCGTCTTGCCAACCATGCCGCCTTTTGGAATTTGACCAGAACATCTGGCAATACACGCAACAAACAATGGGTCTTTACATTCTTCAATTTCAAATGATGAACGGCTTGTTCACTGTCTTGGCTAAACATTTCATGGTTTATAGTTGTTTCGTTGTCGAGCAGAAAGTCAATTCGTTCTTTTAGGAGAGATAGTCTTTGTGCAATGTTTTCAATTTCAGTATTGTCGTACAGATTCTTGATGTCCCGGAATTCGCGTCCGAGTAAAAGAAGAGCTGCACGTGACAACATTCGTTTGCGGGTCTCATGAATGTCCTCAGACGAACCCTCACTTTCGGCGTCCGACATAGCAAACGAACTCCAGCCGGATAATCCGGTTAGACCACTTAGACCACTGTCAAAGGAACCATAAGACACTAGACTTAGGTTTGATACGGACATTGCTGAGTCAACTGACCTCTCCCTGTCCGGAGCTGCAGTGGCCACTTCCAGAAAATATTTAAACAACGGATTAAATATCCTATCAACGAAATTCGCTCTTAATTCCCGTAAATATTTCAAATAATCGAAGAACCAAGCGAAGTATTGCATCATTGTGTCCGGTGCGATGTTTGTCTGAAATCCAGGTTTACGGCTTCTATTGCGCATATGTATGCGTCTGGCTTCCGCTTTGAATGCTTGACGGAGCCCAGCAATGGTTTGTATGTCCTTTGATCCTTTTATCCTTTTCGACAATTCCTTGTACATTTTGTACATTAAATCGGAGTTGAAGTTATCATGGCACCTATAGATTTTATCTTCGAACGCTTCGATTTGATTGTAGAGTACATTGCTTCTGTACTTATCGTCTGAGGTGAGCAGCTTCAGCTGTGGAATAAAGCAGATACAAGGTTAATGTGACATATCAGTATACTTTGTAACAGTTCAACGCTATCAAACAATCATAAATGTGAAGCAAAAGAATAAAGTACAAAATATGTAACAAAATACTCCAAGTTTAAATTCCATATTTATCAATGCCCTCAAATTCCAATTACTTGTATCAATAAGTTTAGACATGATTATGATATTTGTTTGTTTGTTTGAGTCAGATATAATTATAAGAGCAGCATCATTTATTCGACTGGTAATTACCTGTATTTTTTCTGCTGCCCAATGCCGATTGGAGTCCTGGTTGTCTGGCGACCTATAACATAAAACAGATTTTAAGACATTGCGGCTAGCTTCACAAAGTGCGTTAACACGTATGTATGTATACGTTGACAAATGCAATGGCACAATCCTTCTTTGTGATGCGAAAGGACTATGTAATCTATTACTAAAACAACCGAACATAAAACTCAATCTGTAATATGTAATTATATTCTGTAATTAAATTAGCTCTATATGAAAATTACATTAAATATGTTGTTTTCTGATCTCGTACTTGGGATTCTTTTTTTTTTTTATAAATTTCTATAGGCAGCCAAGGATTTTAAACAACATATGATGCGTAGGTGGTGGATGAAAGTCAGCGTATCACATTAAAATCACAGTCTATGCTCAGTGTGAGATTCAAACTCAACAGACCACCATAGCAACTTGACAACCTCAGCCCATTTTTGGTATCGTATGTAACCTGCATCACTTACATATGGTAAAGAAACACACGATAAAACTACACTCGAAAGTATATTTCAGGGTCAATTATTTTTTATAAACGTCGGAATTTTATTTTATATAATTTATCGTTTGGTACGTATACTGGAAAACACAAGCAGCTAGCGTCAATAATTCTCGTGTCCAAAACTCTTTTGATTTGAAGTCGACAACGTTCACTGTTCATCTGTACCGACATATCATACATACTCACACGTATAATAAATGTTAGCTATCGAAATAGGCAACTTTATATCGATTTTTAAAATATATTAATACAAACCCATAACCATCACTACAATATGAATGTTTTAAAAGGCATATACTATCAACGTTGAAGTATTATGTTCTATCGGGTCACGTAATATGTTTTTACAGTTCATGTAACCTTCATGGAGATTACAATGCACATTGTTATTCTTTTATGACTGCAAGCAATATCCTGGCCTTTGAAATATATTTCTATACTAGAAATTTAACTCTTGGCATGGGAATTATATGTAATCCATTAATCGATTCAACAACGTATTACTGAAACCAAGTCGTAATAATACAATTCATGTCATAACAACCGGTTTTATTATTGTAATTCTTTGCTGTACAGTCACTGAACGTTTGATTTATTTCATTTTTTATAATAGCAACAGTGATACAATATGATTTGTTAGCATTATAACCGATCATGGGAAATATATCAGTGCATGCATTTCATTGAAGCGCCTGACGTAGTATAATGGTATGATACATTTCATCCTTCGGAACCTAACAGCATCAATACAGGTGAATATAACTAAACAAACGATCGATGGAGTCGCATGATTAAGTGAAATTGTACCCCTCACACATTTTGTTTTCAAAGTTCATGCGATGTGAACATTCAGATCGTAACCTTCCCAAATGGATTTGCATAATGTTTTGTCCGTGTTAAAAAAGATATTTAGTGCATTGTTCACTAAATATTTATACAACTTAAAAAGGAATTTAAAGCTTTCCTGTCATTTTAGTAAGATTATAGATGTGTAACAAAATAATGACACTGCACATATCACTGTGCAAACACCGAGGGTCATGCTTTGCATGTTAGAATGAGAATCAAGATAATTTAAAGGTAGGTTTCGCCCAACCAAATAAATATTTTTTGTAAAATCCGATAAACGGAAGAAATGATGAAAAAACATATTGAAAACATCTCAATTTAATTTCTTTATGCGTTTGAGATTAAACAAATGTGTCTTGAATACAAAATTGAAGGAAATCCTTGATTTATTACGCACTTAAAGTAAACAAAATGGCTGAACGAAAGTGTGTGAGATACAAAAAAAAATCTGAATCGGCAACAAATTTGATGAAATTATAATGGGATAGGTAGCACCCTAGGATATCTACAGCGAATTAAATTCAGAGATGATATGTAGCAATAGAAAAAAACAGAAGCCACATCTCAAGCGGAAACTTGTTGGGATTCGTGTAACAGCGTTGCACGTGGCGATTTAAATTTCAACACATCTATATATATATGCCAGCGCACATACAGCCGCAGACTAACTACATGTATGTTTGGTGTACTAAGCTAGCGAGCTTACGTAAGTCACATGAAGTGTTTTTTAGATTAAGTCCATCATACAATGTACTTCGATTTGTTGTTGTTGTTTTTTTAACTACACATGCCGTGGCAAACTGTCACTGCCATCTGACTTTTGTTGCACGCTTCCGTTTGTTGCTGCAGCCTCGTTTTGGAAAAAATACGTCATGTTCTATGTAAAACTTGACTTCGCTCTATTTTTAGAGGAGTATTTTCCTGGTCAAGCTAGGCAACTGACCATCCATATTGTTCGCTGTATGCATTGAAAATGATCTGAATATATTATATCTATGTACAGGTAATTCAATTTCGTAGTCTTTATATTTCATTGGGCGAAACCTACCTTTAAAGAGGCATTTACAAGAACAGAGCTTAATAGGCATATCTGCATCATATAGATACTTGTTGATTGATTAAGTCCACCGTGTTGATACGTCATTTAAGGACAACCTATTCTGTATGAAATTTGCTTTATCTGTGAATATCTTTAGTCTTTAGAAACTGCGGTATATGTATATAGAGAAAGTAAACGCAGTGATTGTTTGACCAGAATTTCGAATTCGCTATCGAATCTATTTCATTTCTAAAATGGTAAAAATATATATCATTTTACGAACTTACAGTAAATGTATATAGTAAAATTAGATGACTTTCAAATAGCTATGCTTGAAGTTTTCGGTGAATCAATGACAATACTAAAATGTCAAACTTTTTACACTCAGTCTGTGTCATTACATCAAGTCCAAATAGGTCATAACAATTTATTACCTCTGTAGGACACGTTTATAGAATGTATGCGATCTATTATAGTAGAATATATTCACAATGTTGGTCAAAACTATTATTCCATTGATACCTTTATAAATACAATTACTCATTGTATGTATTTGACTTTTTCCTAACCGATATGCATTGTGAACAAGTATAAATATAGGCCGCTGGAACATGTAGGTAATTGGGAACGAAAATATAGTAAAAGTTATTTAAATAGTAAGTGATTTGGCAGTTATAAACTTACACTACACCGACCTTTTTAAATAAATATTTATTTTCCATGTTTCATTTGATCAAGGAACTTTCCTGCCCTCTGAATTGAACAAAAAAATATAAACGCTTTTTATAGTTGTAGAATGAAAGTCACTTCGTGTTTGATCATTACACATGTTTCGTATGTATGCATTAATGATTTCAAAAAGTTGGCAAAGAACGATGAATGAAAAAATACTGTTTATACATGGATAACACAAATTTCGGGTCATTCCAGTACTAATATGTTTCCAAAGACTTATAAACAAATCCGATTTGGACAACAATCCTTAATATATAGTATACTATACTAGTATGTTAAATAATAACTCGAATGACCTCAACCTGTTTTGATAAACAAGCAAATAAATCTTAAAGGATAAAAGAAAATAGATACTGACCATCTAGGAGATTATGATACGACTTTATATTCAATTTCCGGTGTACTATATACGATCTTCCCCTAGACTACACAGCATTCATGGATTCTAACTAATATACGTCATTAAATGAATAGATACAGCACCGAACAAAGCATACAGACTTTGTATACTTCATACGAATGATATGCCAATATTTTCCTTTCCAAATGATAATTCTCGGATAACATTTCAGCACACATTTGTTTATTTGTTAACATACAAGTCCGTAAAATCTCTATATCAAATAAACTTTAGGTAAATGTACCATGAATATGGATCCCACTTATGAACGAGGTATGCTTTAAATTTCACTCGTAAGCAGTAAGATGAATGAATTTCGGTGCATTATAGATAGTGTTATGTGGAGATAAAATTCTGGGTAAATGAAGTGAATGTCCCCGTGGACATTAAATTCTGCTCGTAAGCAAGCGTTTCCAGTGTATTAACTTTACAGAAAGAGTGCGAGGGAACTCCTAGCAAGGCGACACGATGTATTCATGTCATTTCACTGATACCAACGACAGTTCTGACAAACGTTACATGACCCATATGAAATTGACACCCAGCAAAATAAATAAACATGGACATGTTATTGACGTTTGGTAAATTCATAATCTACCTGAATGCTTATCGGGAAACGTATGGTTACCTTTATACATAAAGTTAAGTTTTATTTAATGTAATGATTTATTTGTTCTGAACTTCAGTAAAAAAAACGCCTATATTTAGTAGTTATCCGTATGTCACATTTTCAATTAAATTAAATAATGACGAATGCGATCCATCATACTTTTATTACTGTTTACATACACTTTGTATGTTTTCTCTTCAATCTTAACTTACATAATATGTAATATATATTTGTAGAGTAGAATGAAGACAACTTGAACATAGATCTTGTCTGCCGGGGAGAAAACACGTCACCAAATGCACTACAGGAACTGTCATCAAATTCTTCAAAAAGTACTCCAGGGGTAGTGTGTTTTTTTTTCTTTTCTATCTATCATTAATCTATCTGTCAGGTAACGTAGTGTGACTCGGGTGTCATTTATGACGTATGCACATGGATGAGACATGCAAAAACCTATGCAAAAAGTGGTCAACTTTCATATAGTACGCTTATACTTAAGTTTAATGAAATAAAAAACTTGGCACATGGAATCTATAAGTTTTTGTCATATCATTTTGGATTTTTGAAAGCAACCTTGAAAAACAACCAGCGTTAATACCCAGCTCAGAGTATAGGGAGAGAATTCCACAAGAACGAGACGTGTTAAATATCTTATACGTATATGACCCTTTCTTGATCAGCTTCTTTATAAAATTGCATTATTTATATCGTCTGTATGTTATGTCATGATGTTCAGCACTCGATGCCTTTTTATACCCCTCTTTCCATACTGCACTAATGACCAGTAATTTATCAGAAGACATATACAATATACCACTATATGCCTTTTATATTATCATGTAATGCGCGAATAGACGGGTTTTGGAAATGCTGAATCATTTGAAAATAGAAATGACCCGATCAATTACCAGTAATTTGTTCAGCTATAAGGCAGAAAATTATACTTAAAACATCTATTCATTGCACATGAATGCACACGACTTAAGAAAATATTCTATTGCCATCATAATTCAAGACTATAATTAATTACATTAATCACGATTCATGGAATTTAATGGGGTTTTTATTAATACGTTTAGTGTTTTAGATTACCAACATATTTCTAAGAGTAAACATCATCTTGTCGTGAATGGATAAATGTCATACATTATATATTACATAATTATTAGATCATCAGACAGAATCTGTTTTCAACTGGTTGGACAGACATCAATACTTGATTATGATAATCTAAAATTGAAAAAATGATTTACATCACGTGTAGCTAATTACACAAATCTGTAAAGTGCACACTAATGACCTGTGTGTTTAGGAATTATCATTTTTACTTGGCGACACATTTTGTACTTGTGTGTCTTGTAAGTCTATCATATGAAATGCCACATCGTCATTAACGTATTGTGCTCATAGTTAAAACTATCTGGTGGTTATTTAATTTGTGATGTTTAAAGGCTAAAATAAAGGGCACATTGAAATCAATTGGTTATCAGTATATGACCATGTCATCGCGTTCATTAACACCACCAAGATAGACCGCGTGCAGCCGACAGTTCTGCCTTCTTAAGCCTCCCTGATCCCTAAATCAATTCGCCTGTCTGTATGATATGACTAGGATCTATTAATCAATTTCGGTGTCAGTCAAACTAACAACTTAACTTTCGGTATAACGAGGTATCGTCTCAGAGACACCTGGTATACAGACGGCATTGGTTGAGGATTCCTTCTCAGCAAGGCACAAACTGAGATATACTTGAAATATTTTATGCAATCCATTCGCTTGTACATACTAAAATACAATGTCTGGCATAACTTCTATGTTATTTTTTTTAATTTGATAAGACTTTAATAAATATAGCAAAATTCCAACGGTAGCTTTATTACGATATCCTAAAACTGTGTTTAAATATGTATAATCAAGTTTAGTTTAACGTTAAATGTCACATCATCAATACTTATTATGACGTCACCATGAATCGATACTGACGATATGACTGCAGTCACAGATCTATGAATGTCAATTTATAAGTAACAATACCGTATGTTGAATATAATTACGGATTGACCGTGACATCTTCGACATGAATATGTATAAAACATACAATAGTCTGCTAAGATACAAATGTATACATGTACCTAAAACAGCATGTGAAGAATTCGGGATTTCAAACGGCATTAAAGATATCTATATATATCACATTGTATCCCTGGCTATAAAAGGTATTACTTTATGTAACAAAATGTGTTCATAATGTTTGAAAATTAATTGCATGTCATGAAATGTCTTTAAATTCAAAGGTTTAGAAATTAATTGGCATTTATGAAATATGTTTAACGACATATGTCTCTACAAAGTAATGGAGTCGGTTACGAATTGATACTGCATACATATATGATTTATGTATGGTTCAGACTGTGCTAAAAAGTATATAAGGATAATGCGTGAAAAAGTTCACTCAAACTGCGTTGCATTTTCAACACTACCTAGGAAATGTTCCATGTCATGATGAACACTACATTATTTCTGACACTGATTACATAGGAGATTCCTTTGATGAAATTCTTACAAAAGAGGACAGCCTGCTTAAGTGGCAAATTCTTAAGATGTCACCTAAAAGGTTTTAAATGGATCTAAATAGGTATAGATGGCAATAATGCAGCCTTTATCGTAATCGCCCATTGGAATATCAGTATCAAATACTGATATGAATTAATTAGTTCTGGGCAATTAATTTTAAACGAGGAAGCATTATGTTAGTGAGGTGACATGAAAAAATATTTAGGTAACTATTCAATATTTACACCACAACCGAGATATTTGGACTACTAAGCATCACAGTTACGTTAAACAATATCAATATTCCTTCGCTTTCATTTTAATACCAAGAAAAACATACACTGTATATACTAAGCGTATGGTAGATTCTAGAATCAAACGTTGGGTTTTATTCTATGTATTCCAAACCGTTGACGAGGTAAATGGCGGGTGCCATGGTACATAAAATAGAAACAAACCACTCTTAGTCATGTACACTATGCTCAAGGTGTCCTCTGCTTTTTAGGATCAAATAATTAATCATTACTATTTAATAACGAATCCATAGGAATCGATTATAAATCTAGAGAAAGGTTGGGTAGCTGTTTTTGTGTTTGCTTGATGATTAAATCCCGTCCCAAACACACACCTTATTGGTACATGTATAAGTGGCCCATAAAGATCCTGTCACTCACAAACAATAAGATGTAGACAAATACAGACAACACAGTTTGGAATATTTAATATAGCCGTATATTGTTTCAAAACAAGCAGAAACAAAGAAGAACTAAACGACTTAACTTCATATAATTGTTGTTTTTTCTTCAAAGAGTTCTCAACGATAAAAAGCATAAGTACAACAAGTGTTCTGTCTCTCAAGAAACTATTTGACGGTATATGAATATATAATCACATCACATCAATAAGGATTTTAAACTTCAAACTTTTTCAAAAGGATAGTGAAATATGAAAAAAGAAAATAGGAAAATCCTGAAAACCAATCAGAGAGAGATATAAAAATGTATATCCCAATTATTCATGGAACTCGGGATGGTTTTGTTTTCGAGAATGAGTGGTTAAGGAATTGTGAGTATCTGCTCTTGACGTTTTCGAGCCATCACACATAATTGTATATAATTTACATGATAGTTTTCACCATTTTGTATAACAGTTCTGATATTATGCTGTTATATGTGCAATTGTAAATATTATAGAATACATGCATATACAATATGTATATAATCTATGTATATAATGTATCGTTGTTAAGTTAAAATTTGAGGACGAAAAGACGATGTTATCGGTAAAGGATTACTTATAGAATACATTAACACATATATCAAAGAAATAAGAACTATTAAGACCTATAACATTTACAATTAAAGAGGCGAAAGGCTTTGGTACAGTTAAAAACATTTACAAACCCAGGAAATAAGTAAACTTAAAAAATCATACATCATTACTTCAAACTATATCACACGTTCTTTGTAGCGTTAAGTGCCCCTTTTGTCATGAATATTCATGCATAAATATTATCAATGGATATAATTGATTTAGCTTTTTAAAGGAAATACTCTTTGTGTAAGTTAGTTATCTAAAATAGTAATATTTGATAATGATCTCCATTGCAATGGTAGAGAAATAGTTTGATCAACCGGGTAATTTTTTACATTGCTCAAAGGTCACCATTATCAGTTAAACATCACAAGGGGGTTATGAGGGAAAAGGGCAATACCACTGGTAAGCATCAATCATTATAACATAAATATACACATATATCAAAATCTAAGGAATGGCCTTGTTCGTGTTAATAATAGTTATATATAATATATAGATAAATGAGATTTTACTCACAATGTGACCTTTGTTGACTGAGAGGAATATTTGTCACCATATAATTATATACTGATCACATTCAAATGTGTCGCCAATGTTAATTACAAAAACTGGGTGATAAAAGATACGGCGATAAGAATTATTGACAGAGGTCAAAATTCTTTTATTATTAGCAAAGAATTCTAGAACAAGTTCTGAACCTGAAACGTTTGAATTTATCCCTTATAAATAATTACAGTATTTATGGAATATGATAACATTTGGTAATGTGGAGAAGTTTATATTATCTCGAATTAAATGTGACAAAGAAATATATTCAAAAAACATCTAAATCTGTCTTAACTCCCCTTCATGTTTGTTTGTTTGTTTGATTATTTTAACGTCCCCTTCAAGTGTAATTCGTTTGCTATCTAAGAAAGTTTGACTGTTGAAAGGCATCCAACCTCATTAACTTTTTTAAAAATCTGATTAAAAACGATGTCAATTTGCTTTGTTCAATTATTGAAGAACGTTAACCCCATATCTATTTTGATATGGACACTTTTTGTAGCACTATCGTGACGTCATAGGTACATCACATATACACATTACGTCACAACGTTACATCTAGTATGGATGTTGACAGTGTTTATTCATGTAAACTCGATAACGTTCATGTTACATAACAACTCATGTAAGACCATCAATTCACGAAACATTGACACAACAAATACTACCTGATGTTACGAAAGAAATGTTTTTAAGCACCGAATGCATGTCAAAAGATATAGTATTGATAGACTTAAGACAAGAAAAGACATTCAACTACGCGTAACCTTTAGCTTATCGGAGACGATAGGACTGTGGATAAGATTCCTGGTGACAACATACGGATTTTGAGTGGAATTTTGATTTACAACCAAGAAGACAGATATCATTATGGTTAAAACGCAAATCCTCGTCTTCACTTTAAAATATATTACATGTTTATCAAAGGATGTTACTTAATCTCATAAGTTAATATTATATCTCTCAAACAACGTTTTGATCCAATTCTTTCACCAAAACATACACATCCATCCTCTTCAAAATCTACCCACAATGCGTGCATTGCCAAGATTATGAATATTTCAATTTCCAATTACCTTGAGACATAAAATAATGACACGAAGTTTGATATACAATATAGGAGGAGCTTTTACTAAAAGTCAACCCTGCTCTGCCAGGGAAATGACTGCTTATTACGCTGCACTTTTCAAACCAAATGATTCGCACTGCTGCCAATATTCCATAAAATGATATTCCATCAACAAAGGATTGTTATTAGGGCCAAATTTCATAAATATTCTCTATTTTAAGGATTCCTTTAATTTAAATTATCCCATGAAAACTGGGCTCATGCCGACACGATGGTACGGTTCAGTAGCAAATTGGACAATGAGTTACATTTGGAGATTTGCTAAATACTTTCACCATGGAAGCGATGTTATTGTTTAATTATTAACTTTATACTTTACATACCTTGTGATAACAATGGACGGTAGTGGTTTGACACCACCACCGGATTCAACTGTGGTCCCTTCACCCATTACGACAGAAGCTGCCATCAACTAGTATCCCGTTCACAGGTAAATGAATATCATCTTTAAGAGACGAGTTTATGTAGCTAACATTAAAGTCACAATGGCAATATAAGAGTTTTCGTCTGCTTCATGCGCTGATCAAGTCTATATTGTGATATCAAATTATATGATCAGGTATTGCCACCTAAAATTTATCTCCACATTCTTCTAATGCTTCAGTAATGTTCCAATGGAAGTCTTCATTCGTGGAAATTCTAGATTTATACTGCTACCACATGAGTCTTGTATTTGCAACACTGATACAATATACGAGATCCAATTGATGAACTGAATAAATAGTCATTTTCACCTGCGCGGCGTATTAAATTTAAATCGAATATCTCACTGTCGATTTAAAGGCAGCGAGTCAACGTCTTACGCGGTGGGCTGCGATATATACAAATGATCCCTGTCGATCATTGTATCTATACATAAAGGGTATCTCATATCGTCAAACGTCTTTTATCATACCCACTGGTGCATAAAATGGTCCCTTTCATTGACATCTAGTAAACTCTCTCATCATATCATGTACATACGTGTATGGAGTATATTATGCATTTTTCCTCATATTGTTTTTTATAGAAAATATAGTCTTTGAAATCTCTACCGTGCGTGCGTGTTGTGAGAACAGTTCACCTGCGTAAATTTAATTTATTTTTAATTTAATTTTAATAAGTCTTAACTTAAAATAATTAAACTTTAATAAATTGATTCGTAGATTTCGTTGTCTATTGAAATCAGATAAGTACATCTTTTTGGTAACTTACAGCTTTCAAAAAACAACGCAATTCGTACTATTTAATATCTTTACTTATATTCTTACATACATTTTAATCATACGTTTTGTTCCATGTGATAGGAGATATTTTTCAAAAACGTATATTCCTTACCATAGTATCACATAGCAATATGAGTGAGTGTGACTAACACTGGTCCATTATGCTTCACTCCCAACATATATTGCACAAAGTGTAATGTATAATAGTACCGAATCGCAATGCAACTCTCGTACATGTCATCTATATATGATATCATATAGCAAATTGTTCCTAGATTCCTCATCCAGTTGCGACTTTCTTACCGTGGACTATATTTGACTTCGTCTTTAATCTTTAGTCAGAGAGCACACATTTGAGGTTAAAATCACTGGCATAACTTTGTGTACTCAATCGGTAAACATGAGTGCTTTGTTGTGGCCATGGAAGTATGTAGCTTCCGTACATTAGAGACTGGCTAACAGGTGAAATTGATTCTATTATATAGATACATATCTAACACATTACAACACGATCGAATCGATTACGGAACATTGAAATAAAAACAACATTAAGAATTACGGCAAAATATTGACATTATCTGTTTGTAATGTAATTATTGTGTGTTTGAATGTTTGACTTTGTTAGTAATTTTGACGCCAAACTACTACAGTTGTGTGACATGTTCTTGTAACAGGTTTGGTATGCCCTCACACTGTCCTGTTTTCATTGTAAACAAAGAGTAAAATTCCATTGGATAGTCTTTGCACTCAGATTCAGAGTTTGTTTGATGTTGACTTTGTTTAATGCATGTTTATCACATTGTGTAATTTCATTTTTAATGATCTTGTTCCTTGTTGATTTTGTCAACCCCTTGGAAATATGCACTTCCCTGTATATGACGTAGAAGTATTAAAACATTGGGACATTGGAAGAAATCATGTTATTGGATTTAGTCAAGCTACTATGACCATTAAGTATATACTAAGCTATGTAGTACTTAAGTAATTTTTAGCAACATTTTTTGCAAACATTTCGACTTGGTTATATTAATGATTAGTGATGTGCGTTAACTTGCTTGACAATTTAATTGATCATTCATCTCCATGAGCAAACTTCATTCATGTATTTCAAATTCAACGAATTTTATTCCAAAACGCAAATGGCGAACTTATCGTAGTCATCGTCATCAAAGTATACCGTTAAATTGTTATAAATAGTCCGAAATATCTAATTGTCAACACTGAAATTATGCTTTCAAATATCAAAGTACAAACTCTTGTTTCCCAGATAAATATGTAACTAAATAGTCAATTAGATAATAATCGGATGAAACATTATTTATAAAAGATGCTTAACGAGAGCTATGTTGATTCCCGCATAGCTTGGATTTCTTATTTTTTTAGCATTTATTATGATATATCTAAAATAAAAAACACCATCCTATTCCGGTTTGTTTATTAACAAATATTACTAAACATTATAAAGTATATGTCGTTCACAAGTATGGAATGCATTTATAAAGTTTGATAGATATACTACAGAATTTAATTATCTTACAAAACATAAATGGATAGTCCTATCTCTGATACTTCCTCAAACTTAAAAAAGAAGGCATGATTTATTTCATTTTCCATAATGCCACGCACTTTCAAAAATAAACCTACGCGTGAAAGCATTTTATAAATATGATTAAAATTTCAAATGCACGCATGAATAGAATTGAAGGAAATATTTAAAATTACGGTACTCTATCAACTACATTTGTATGATAGATTTACAGCTATTTCATTTTATCATAAGAATATATCGGAGATTTATCAGACACAAAGGTATTGCAGATTTTTAATTGCATTATCCTTTAATAAATACTTCTGAAAAAAATAACACAAACGTGCCTGATCATTTTGTCTTGTTTTCTATGGCTGTTGTGCGACTCGTCCATGCAGTAAATATGATGAGGATATAATTATATTCAATAACGTTAACTTATTTTTTCAGCTTTACTGACCCGTTATGGCAGTAAAAATGATTTTCAATTATATGTAATTTATTGGCCTTTAATGTGTTGTCCACGATATATCTGAAAACCGCATTGGAGATATCTAAAAACGCTTGTGTATTTTATATTTGATTTTATGTAATCCGCAAGGCTCTTTAAACTAAACTTTTGAACTTTCTATTTAAAATCCTTCTGGAAATGTTCCAAATGTGTCAACAGGATATCGGTCAAGTTCATTTAATCTTGATAAGTTTTTGATGATAACTTAACCGATTAATTAAGCATTATTGCATGACTGCACACCACATGTGACATAAAGAAATGAACGCATATTAATTTGAATGGATTCTCTCTTGGAATAGCTATGAAATTGTTGACGTGAATATCCTATTAATGGTCTTTTTTATTCGAAAAACATTTAGTCAGCATGAAGAAAAGTATTATTTAAATGCAATCGTGAAACAAAAATTATTGACATGAGTTATCGAAGATTGTACCGCAAAGTATGCATTAAATCTTTTGAATAACTTTCCTATGAACTAGAAAAGCCACTTAAATGCAGCGACATCCTAGGAAAATTGTGAAATTTATAGTTTATTATTTGGTTTTAAACTTGTTCATTCTAACGCATTTTAATTTAAATCAGGAATACGCTTTGCTATCAACACAATGTAGAAGGCTACTTCAGAATATTGATTGCATTTTGCACTGCAGATTTCTCCAACTTAAACTATGTCAGAATATACTTAATGAAACTTTTGAGAGATGAACCGCGGAAATAACAAAACAAATTGATAATAATAAATAATTAAGAAAATCCTAGACCGAATAGGACGATCATCGATTAATTTAATGCTGATAAACATTCACTAAATCAAAACAAGATCGTCTTTTGCTATTTGACAAATGACATCGCTGAACATGTTATACAATGTATGTTACTTGTTGCTCTAAAATAACATTGTAAAAAATCAATCAGTCACATGGACAATCAACGATAAGTTAACTCCAAACAAAAAGGGAATAAAGTGAACCAACTCAAAATTGACAAAGTACAATGTGTTGATAGAAACACCAGACAAAGAGGATCACTTACATCCTGGGGTTTTTTAGAATAGGAAACATAAAAATGATAGACCAGGAAACCGATAAATCAATAAACGATTAACTATGAAACCGATTAACAAGAGTTAATAAAAAAAAACTTTTTTTCAAGTACTAATGTACTTCGTTTTCATATTAAATCTTTATGGGGAAAAATATTTATCCGAAATTTATGTTTACAAAAAAAAAAAAAAAAAAAAAAACAAAAACACATGGACATAACACTATTGACAGGTTTATATCTCTTTAACTGTAAGATACCTCATGACATCACGTGATTCACTATCAGTGACGCGGCAATCAGACGTGAAAATCAACTGAATAAACGTTATTCAATGAGAAACGTGTACGAATAAACTAACAAACCAAATGTTGTAACATATGTCTTAATCCAGTCATTACGCCTGATATGCGATAATCCTCAACATATAAACGGGGGTCCTTATGACGCATGTGAAACCTGATCTACAATGACATCTAAATGTAACTGATCATGACGTATGTGTTATAAACGCGTTGAGATGTGTTATGCTTTAAACATGCTGTGATAGGTCGTCAGTCGTTTATTTCATAATCATATATCTTGTGATTTGAACAAGGATGTTTTTGCTACTCTATATTTGAAATATATATACTGGTACATATTCTTTGTTGGTAACAGATGGATTGGGGTGACTGGATTATGTTTCTGTCGCCAAAAATGTTATTTATATTGCCTATATTACACAAAACCAGATTATGGTTTATATTTACTTTGAAATGTAGAAGTAAAGCTGCAACAAAATACCATCACAGACACGAATATTCCGATTTTGCATATTACAGAGATATTACAGAGGTAGGTATTGATTGTGACGTCATATGTTTGCGAGCATAACGTCATACGTTTCGGAGAAAACGACGTGAATTGTGCTCACAAAATAATGACGTAACAATCGATACCTACCGGCAAGGGAGCTAACTCTGTAATATGCAAAGACGGAATACTACACAACACTAGGGATCATCACATGGACTTTGCATTACTTTCACTGTTGGTAAGAAAATCGACAACTTCAATTGATTCTTTTAAATATATCTACGATGCTTCCAAATTCTTGGCAAGAAATGTATCGACACATTGCTATAGACAGGCCGTTGCATGAATAACTTCGTCTTAAATGTATCAACTTTGAGGGGGGACAAGACTGGCATATATCGTTTGTTTGATTATTGAAGTTTTAATTAATACATACAATATAACTCCAACACTTTTTGGTAATCATGATTTCGGCAGTCATTTTGAGTCCAGCACACCACGTAGAACGTTTGATTTCCCACAATCTGAGCATGTCCTCTGCGTGACACTGGACAAACTGAGATGAGTAGGTTTATTCAAGCCTGCTCACAATTCATGAAAGTGAAAGTTGATTAAGAGATATTTATATTAATAAAAAGGATTTCAACGTGCTCTTCCCAAACAAAGCTTGGTGTTGAAAAATTAAAAGCAATCAATCTGTTCAATATTGTCTGAGCTTAATGTATTAAGTTGCTATCACGATTCTATTTCTAATACCCCATGCGTTGTAGGTGAAAATAGTGAATAATATACTCAATAACAAAAAAAAAAGATAATTTGAATTGATATCTATTATAAATACGGGTATTGAATTTGTAGAAAAATCATTGTAATATTTTGAGTTACGTTTACAAACACAGACGGGAGTTGAAGTATTGAAAATATTTCAAAACAATAACTCATCTTAATTTCGATAATTAATTGAAGTTGTCAGTGAGAGGAAAAGAATCAATATCAAGCATGTGTCGTCGTCATTGAAAAGAAATTGATTACCCCTAATACAGATAATTGAGTCCAAGTTGCATGAACGGTTCCGTTACAACCAATTGAGTTAGATAGACGGGAATCCATTTACAGATCTAACCATTCATGCCATATAACATAAGAAAGATAATTTCAAACTCTTGATTTTCTATGTTGCACAATGCGTGGAGAATTATGCATTTAATTATTGATGTCGCTCTCACTTACCATGATCATTTGTACGTATATGGTCAATATTGTTTAGACGGTTATGATATACGGCATTCGAATTGTGACTCGGCGTAATATTTCTGAGTAAATAATATGGCGCTGCCTTGCTGTATCTTTTCTCTAGCGATATTTGGTAGAGCTAACCATATAGAGTGACGAATACATAAGCACAATTGTATTTCAATTAATTACCATGAAAGTTGTTTTTTCTGTTTTGTAACGAAAATCTTGAAAATAGTAGCCGCGAAAGAAAGTCATTTTATAGTAATTAGTCTCTGCTTATTCTTTCATACTTTTACCGTTATATTAACGTGTATACAATGCATACAAAGCTGGAAATATCAATCAGATGATAAAACAATTTTTTTATGTGTAATTTAACTCGTGAAATATGAATTGCAAGAGTATATTAATTTAACGCTTTTTAGGAAATCAATAAAAGTTATATTTATCATTACATTATAACGTTAACATAAATCATTGTTAATTTGATTTTTTGTTCGCTGTCATACTTGATGTTTCAAGCAACGGTCGAGTGATCAAAGGGTCTTCTATTTTGCGATGTTCAAAGTCAACAACAGACAAAATTCATTAATCATTTTTGTGTCAACATTTCACATTATAATGATTTAACTGATAGTTTGGTTTAACATAGAGAAACTACTCTTTTTGCCCCTGCTTTTTAATGAATAAAAGTGGGTTAATAGGACCGATGTACACGGAAAGAAAAGTGACTTCACCATCATTTACATACATTTTAAAAACAATTCGAATTTGGTTGCATACAAATTGTTAAACTTTCGAAGAAAAGTCCATATTTTCATTCCTGTCAATCGAAACACAGTGTCTCGTGCACCTTATGATAATTTCTTTTACAATTTTTTGATCAGTATTTTGTATTGCAATATGGAAAATCTATGGAAGTGGCTTATTTATATTCTGATATGCAATTGGCATTAACAAAATATTATAACTAACAATGAATGTTTATAAATAGATACTACAGAACATAACAAAACAGTATAATGTGGGTAAACATATACTTAGGGGATACAATCACAGAATCGAAGTATATTTCATAATTTAGCAAGTTTAAATCACAAATGGACATGTATAGACACCTTACCAAATAGTCTTCATGTGGAGGATATCTATAGCATCGATAGGCTGGAGATTGGGCGCTCTGGTCATCAGACACGTTGTTAATTATTTGTTTATTTATCCTGCAACTGTCCCACATACTGACCGATAACTACTGCCGGATAAACTTGTGCTTTATCCGTCAATACGATATGCTTTATCCGTCAATACGATCATGTGAATTTGTTCCATATCTAACGGAACTTTTTCTAACTTGACCCAGAACTTGAACCTTCCGGTGAATGAAACGTCATTCAGTCCCGCTAAAACGTGACGTCACATTCATCGAAATGACGTCATTTTTACGATATCGAAAATCTCGTATGGCGGTGTCGTCTTTTTCTTGGCTCATGACAAAGGTATGTATTGTTAAGTAATTCTTTAATGGGTATTTATTGCTATTTGAGTATTTTCATTTCCTTTCAGTGATATATCACCCTGAATAGAATTACGGTTACTGTTTGTGAATGCGCTTATTTATTTCCCACGGCAGTAAAAAGGAGTACACTCTCATTCGGTTAAGTGAATGAATCTTTACCTCCGCATCAAAGAAGCGTCTCGCTTCGAGCGAAACAAAGTAAGGAAGTGTCAATTTGCTTTCGTTTTGAAAGCCATAATGGTTGCAGGATAAACAGAATACACGGTTAGTATCTTACAATACAAGTTTTATTTTGGTGCTCGACACGGAAAGCCGAGATGACTCGGCAAAGCCTCGTCATCTCGGCTTTCCTAAGTCTCGCACCAAAATAAACCTTATATTGTAAGATACTAACCGTGTATTCTCTATATATCATGTGCTATAAACTGATTGGATGACAAGATAAACTTTAACTGAACTACTTTTTCCTTAAGGTCACGTCACTATTTGTCAACAGTACTATTAGATATTTTAAAGTTACACAAAGCGAGTGTCTCGCATAACATTCAAAACATAAAATCTAGTGTAAATACCATACTCGTATACTTTCTATGTAATTACATGTACAACAACTCTGGAGAGATTTGTTAACCGTTAACTGTTGAACAGACTTTTTCTGCATATTTGACAATCTTGAGACATTACATTTCATCCATTGTGGTTGTTATGCACTGAGGTCGTATTCAAAGTAACAAAATAAATTCAAAATAAATCCTTGCAAATCTTTCATATTCGATGATAGACTTGGTACGTTGAACCATAAACGAAAACATATATGTCGCACTAAATGTCAACGTCTTTGATGTAAGTTATACTGCGCCATCGTCATAAAAAAATTGTATAACCAATAAAGTTTTTGATGGTTGTAAACTTTCATTTCAACATACGAAATGTACCTATTTTATTGGTGTTGAACGTTTTTTTTTTTCTTTTCAAGCACACGGGCGCAAAAACTAAAATAAATTTTATAGGACGAATTCTTTCATTGTGTACAATCTACAAACGTATTGCCTGTAACATTCATTCATTTGTATCTATCATAGTTCTGGTTCTTATGTTTAAATGTCCAACCCGCCTTTGACGTTGCAACAATTACAGTTACTCTGACAGGATGTTTAACAATAGAAACACGATGTAGACAAACTACAGTTAGCATTACCCAACATTCCTTATGGTTATAAGAAAATGGGTATTGACTGGCAAGCGTGACCTCACATCAACACTTGGAGCTTAACAAGAAATATAGGACAAAATCACCATTATCATTATCAATATCATAATCATAAAATTTATTATTGACCTTCTGAGACCACGATTGCAGAGTCTAGATTAATTCTGCAAATTACCTCATGATCGTCCTTGATAATCAAGGGGTTACTTTCACTGTCATTATATCCACTCTTAAACTATTTCATAGCAAAATGGAATCTTCTATGTTTGACAGCAAATAAGAAGGTATAGTTCAGTACTTTGATGAAATGATGAATTGAATAATGATATACTGTGGATGACTGTGTGGCTTTGAAGTTGACCGTCGCTTTCTTTGTAATATTGAAGGTAATCTCTGCAGGCCTATGGTTGGGCATGCTTTTTCTCCAGAACTGACTTCACTTTTACAATGAGACAGTCCCGGGGTGGATATAACGACAGTGAAAGTAACCCCTGGACAATCGAGGATGTCTCACTACATTAGCTGTTAATATTTTGCATTGCAATATTTCTTTTATATCCTTGCTTTCATTTTACCCACTTGCTCATTTCCGAAATAACCGTTATCAAACGAGGACATTTAAACAAGCAGTTTGTAATAGGTAGTGAACTAGTGAACTTACACATCTTAAAAGTACAAGTATACTTCCAGTGAGGAGATTAAACCAATCTTTGAAAATTCCAAGGGTCAGCTTTTAATGACAGTGTTGTTCAATCATACAGTCTAGGGGACATTGACACTTTTCAAACATTGCACTCAGCGATGTATATATATTATATCTAGTTATATATTACTAGCATTGTGGTGAATGTATGATAAATTGAAATGTATGACCTTGTAGGATAACAATAAAGGTCTACAAAGGTGATACGGTACAGTATTGGAAAAAAAACATTGTAAAATATTCATATTGTGAATTCTTAAATTAGCTTCGTGACTCTCTTTGAAAGATGTTTTGTGAAATGAATAATATCCTCATGTATTTCTATTATTTGTCGTGCAAACATGTTGATATTCATTCTTCAATTAAAATTGTTGTTTCTAACAATGATGTTTTCCTAATACATTATTCAATATTTGAAATGAAACATATAACTCATATCATTTTTATCTTTATAGTGTGTGTGTGTGTGTTTTTTTTCTTCTTCTCGTTTTGTTTTGTTTCTTTGTTCCAAGGATACGTGTAAGACTACGATGTCTGATAATAGCCATTGATCGCCAGATCTTTTGTGATTAAACTAAAAATGAAAATGATTATATATTAAACGGAAATCTTATAGAATTTCTTGTCTACCCGGTTTATCTGGTTATTGCTTAGAAGAGTGTATCATCCTATTAACGACCACGGCCATTTAAGGACCGTGTGTCTTGATGTCCCTTTGTGATAGTGTTACTCTTGCCCTTTTTATAGTGCTATCTCACTGAAACATTCGGTCAAAGATACTGAGCAACACATCCATCCAGTCATTTTATACAACACTCCCATTCAGTCACTTTATACAACACATCCATCCAATCACTACATTAAACAACACATCCATCCAGCATTTTATACACCACATCCATTCTGTAACTTCCAACAACACATCCATTCGGTCACTTTATACAACACACCCATCCAGTCACCACTTTAAACAACACATCCATCGAGTCACTTTATACAACACATCCATTCAGTCACTTTATACAACACATCCATCAGTCACTTTATACAACACATCCATCAGTCACTTAACAACACATCCATTCAGTCACTTTATACAACACATCCATTCAGTCACGTTATACAACACACATCCATCCATCCAGTCACTTTATACAACACATCCATTCAGTCATTTATAACACACATCATCATCAACCACTTTATACAACATCACTTACCACACTTCAGTCACTTTATCATACATACATACACACATCCATTATACAACATCAGTCACTCACACTATTATATACAAACAACCATCAGTCACTTATACAACACCATCCATCCACCATCACTTTATCATTTATACAACACCCATCCATCACTTATACAACACACATCCATCACTTTATTATACAACACCCATCAGTCACTTCATACAACACATCATACACATCCATCAGTCTACATCTTATACAACACCATCCATCACTATACACACATATACATCACACATCCATTCCATCAGTCTACTAAACACACACCATCAGCCTTATACAACACATCCATCATCATTATACAACACACATCACACATCAACCATCCATCCCACTTAACAACCACCATCATCACTTAACAACCACCATCCAGTCATTATACAACACCATCATCATTTAACAACACACACATCATCATTTATACAACACACATAACATTCACTTATACATCACACACAACCATCCATCCGCGTTATACAACACATCCATTCAGTCACTTTATACAGCACATTTATCCAGTCACTTTATACAACACAACCATCCAGTCACTTTATACAACACACCCATCCAGTCACTTCATACAACACATCCATTTAATCAATTTATACAACACACCCATCCAGTCACTTCATACAACACATCCATTCAATCAATTTTAATCAATTTATACAACACATCCATCCAGTCACTTCATACAACACATCCATTCAATCAATTTATACAACACACCCATCCAGTCACTTCATACAACACATCCATCCAGTCACTTTATACAACACATCTATTTAGCCACTTTATACAACACATCCGTTCAGTCACTTTATACAACACATCCATCCAGCCACTTTATACAACACATCCATCCAGTCAATTCATACAACACATCCATTCAATCAATTTATACAACACACCCATCCAGTCAATCTATACAACACATCCATCCAGTCACTTCATACAACACATCTATCCAGTCACCTCATACAACACACCCATCCAGTCACTTCATACAACACATCCATCCAGTCACTTTATACAACACAGCCATCCACTCACTTCTTACAACACACCCATCCAGTCACTTTATACAACACATCCATTCAGTCAATTCATACAACACATCCATCCAGTCACTTCATACAACACATCCATCCAGTCACTTTATACAACACATCCATCCAGTCACTTCATACAACACATCCATTCAATCAAGTTATACAACACACCCATCCAGTCACTTTATACAACACATCCATTCAATCAAGTTATACAACACACCCATCCAGTCACTTTATACAACACATTCATCCAGTCACTTTATACAACACATCCATCCACTCACTTTATACAACACATCCATCCAGTCAATTCATACAACACATCCATTCAATCAAGTTATACAACACACCCATCCAGTCACTTTATACAACACATCCATTCAATCAAGTTATACAACACACCCATCCAGTCACTTTATACAACACATCCATTCAATCAAGTTATACAACACACCCATCCAGTCACTTTATACAACACATCCATCCAGTCACTTTATACAACACATCCATCCAGTCACTTCATACAACACATCCATTCACTCACTTTATACAACACACCCATCCACTCATTTTATACAACACGTCCATCCAGTCACGTTATACTGACAGCATACGAACCTGTAACACCAAACCCGGTACATTATGTGGTAAGCAGAGGAAGACAAACTGTGGCGTGTACTAGCTTGGGGGCAAAACTCTGATTCTTCCTCAAAGGGATGTGCGACCACATCATAACTAATAATGAGACGGGGGTATGTAGGGACTCTAAGTAGGTAAAAGAAAACATTGTGTGATACAGAATATCGCCCACTGTTAACGTCAGAGAACAACAGACCTATACAAACAATGAATCCATTTATTGTTTTCGTGAAATGAAAATTTTTGAACAAATGTCAACAAAATAATATTAATTTAAACCGAATTCATAATACATAAACGATAAGGGGGGATTTTTACTTTATATGAATCGGCCTTCACGTCTTTTCAGCATGTCTAAGTAAAAAAAAGCCTTATAAAATAGAGGTGACTTTTCAAGGGATTTCTAAAGATCAGTGGAACAAAGAGACGTATGATAATTGTAAATGATGAATGATGTGATTATATGCAGTAAGTAGCCCTGAAGTAATTAGACAGTCCCACAATTTACCTCCACAACTTACACGGTTATATGTGTAATCAGCTGATATCACGCCAGGACATTTGTGTTTCCAAGGGTGAATTTGTCACCCTATAATTATGATCAGATGTATTCACATGACTTTCATTATATATGGTTTAAATCATATCACAAACGTTTATTGCACAGGTGATAATTAATAATTATACTATGAATAATTATATGTTTCAATATTTACAGTGCATGCGTCCTGTAATATTTGATACAAAGAATGACTGTCTCAAAATTAAAAAAGAAGATATTTTTTCTTCATTTGCAGTATCCAAACATCAAGTCATGTGCCACTGTTTATGGTAAATGTCACAAGTGTCAGAAATGCAATCACGTTAGATGACAGTACACCAAAGAGGACACACACTTTACCTGGTTTGAATATCTTTTAGACACTTTCTTCTATTAGGTGTCTTTGTAGAAGTCGAATTATGACAATACACACTTTCAAAAAAGCCCAAAAATTAATTAATTTATCTATATAAGAGCTAAAGTTCTTTGTATCATATGCAGATATCCAAAATACATGATTATTTCAATATCAAAATATGTGGACATGAAAAAAGGCTTGTTGGATTGGATTTTATTTAAAAAATATATATAATCCTCATCATTTCATTGCAATTTGAAAAAAACTAACTTTTGTAATAAGTTTCAAGAGAACCGCAAGTTACGCAATTCCGTTTCCTGCATATCTTTATAGTACAACCGGACTATTTTCTGAAAACAAGTTAACATTTTAAGGGAAAAAATATTAATTTTGACCGCCGCAGCGACGTTACAAGTCTGCATGGGTAGCAATTGTATCCTACCTTAGAATACACGAGTGTATTGCATATGGTACACTAGTATTATACTCATCACATCGTGGTACACACGACATCGTTCTGAGGCATTTTGAATCATTCATTGGGTAGCTTTGTTGTACCACATGCAACCTACATGCCATCCTTTAATCAGTTTGAATAATGACTCGACAGAATACACGCATGTTTGTAAAGAATCTTCGATGAAACATATACTTAAGCTTCAAATACATATTTTCTGGTTTATTTTTCATTTTTATTCATGGTTGGGTTTTATTCGTCTCCCACATGTATCGTCAAAAATTATTATAATAAACTCACTTACGTGACCTAACATTCACTGATTAGAGCCATATAATGTGTAGTAAAATGTGTTTTACATATATAAGTTAATTGTAAAGCAATAATATAGATGTATGGTGGAAAACTATTTGAATATGATTTATACACGTAGCTTATATTTTAGATAACTATCGATTGGCTGTTTATGATGACTAGGCGAATATTATTATTTCTTGTACATTTAGTATTTAAGAGTCACAATTTCATGACCGATTATAGGTTGATAGCGATTTAGAGTCATGTAATTCTACTGTACATTTGCTTAAAACTTTTCCGCGGCGAATTTCGGACGCAAAATACGCGAAATTTATTGCACGCTATAACGATATGGTCTCCTCTGTTATCGTTCAGTATCATCCATTCCTCTGTTGTTGATATCTGATATTGATTTATAGTGCCATCCACAAATAACATTGATGTATATAAAAAAAATATCGTTGATAAATGAAGGAACGCGTTTTCCTCTGGAACATCTTATTTTATTTTCTAAATAAATTCTTCCATATGATTTTTTCTTTCTATTTACCCTTCATTTTCGGTTGGATTTAATTCATTTTTTGTGTGTGGGTTCGTATGTGTGATACCTGACTACATTTTACATGTTTACTGAGTTTATTGTAACTGCCATTGTAGCGGTAGTTGAATAGATACCATTGTGAATTGGATTTATGTGATCCAAATACTAAAATATTAAAACAAATATGACTAATACTAAAACCATAACAACAACGAACACGACAGAGAGATTATAAATTATTCATTGTTCGTGATGATCATGAACGATATAATATATTGATTGATGGATAATATTGATTATATTTGATTTTTTTTAGATTAGCAGTTTTATGATGCGTAAAGAATCATTTATTATGCAACATTACCATTTATATATTTAGTATTTATTATTAATCTAGAGCATCATCGCGACATAAACTGTTCACACGTCTGAAAGGTAAAAACTATGATTTACGTCCGTGCCTGATTAGACCATGTGATAACGAGTTTGCAAGGAAAAGATAAATAATTGATTCGGAGTAAAGATACATTATATACTAACAACATTGTCGTGTGTAAATGTCGTCAGGTTTACAGTTTTCAATTGAAATGAATTCGTTATAAAAATCTGTTAAACCATTTCCACAATATTGATATCCTTTCAATAGAAATTCATATACATATGTATATGGGTACAGGTGTTGATACGGTCTGTTTAAAATGTCGACAGTTTCATTTTACATTTATAGGTTCTTACAATTTAGGTTTTATTAGTTTAACGACCTATTGACAGCCAGAGTCATGTAAGGACGTACCAGGTTTGTTGGTGGATGTATCCAGACAAAAACCACCGACCAGCGGTCAGTACCTGGCAACTGCCCCACATGGGATACGGACTCGCATCCCAGAGGTGGAGGGCTTGTGGTAATATGACGTGACATTTTAACCACTCGGCCTCCGCAGCCACAGATTAATTCATACAAGCATAAAAAAAATTCGAAATGGTATCTGGTGACGTGTGGTATTTTGTAGTTATGTGAACATTCTGTGTAAGCGGCATTTCAAATCCATGCCTAAATGTAGTTTGTGTGGTATATATATTAATGGGCCTATCACAAATAGTACTTAATGCATCCTTAAACATGCATTGTCAATTGCTTTGAAGGACCAGTGATTTGATGATTTTAAATATATATAGTTGACAATCATTATCTATTCGATAAAACGACAAAAGATACTGTTCCGGCTTTACAACCAGAACCCAAAGACTATTGTGATTTACTTTTAATTTAAAATTCAGATAAAAAATACATAATTCAATCACGGCTGAAATATCAGAACACCGTCATAATTTTAAATCCTGTGAATATAATTTTCATCTTTGAATCAAAGGAAATATTAATTTATCTACTTTATTTTCTTTTATAACTTATTGCTTTGCAGAATCTATACTACGGTGACTGGGAACTGACTGACAAATATATATTGCGGTCAAAAACAATAGTATTGCTTAATTAATAACACAATATGTTAAAAGTGAACAAATTCAGTATGCAGTCAGGAAACCATTTCATTTGCGGGTTTTGTGGCGGAGTTTGGCAACCTCCCCATACAGTATTTTTTTTTAACTTGTATAATTGTTATTTTCGGATACATGCTTTTATTTCCTTATGTGTTATAAGGTTTTGTTATGCTATGGCTATGTAATTCGTATGTTGACATTTATATATTTATAGATTAACATATTGTGGTCATGTACATTATTTTTTTTTTTTTTTTTGTGACAGGACTGAAAATGCATAAATATAAGAATATAGTGTAGCTTGTCTAAACAGGAAGTCATCGGAACCAGGATAGTTGGCCAGCGAAATACACAGGAATCAGGATTATACTGTAATACATTAATTTCCATGTCCGTTCCCAGCCACCATCAAGTCACAGACAAATAAAATGAAGATATACGGTCTGTTCTGTCTTCACTACACATATATTTACGAGGTTTTTGTTAACCCTTTAAGCAACCTGTGCCTAAGTCTAAATTCACAAACGTTTTAAGTACTGAAAGGTCAATACAATGATCGATAGAGGTATTAGTGTCTTTGTTCTCCATCACAAAGATACCTAATTACAAGCCAAACTCTTCATTCGTTACCTACTTCAGTCCCGAATGACAAAGGTCTACCTAGTTTACCGTATACCTACACACGTTTTGTTTTAAGTCTCAATCATGTGACAACAGCTTTTGAATCTCTGGTATACTATCGTTTACCTTTTGATTGTTTGCCTTAATAGAGTTTATGAATGGACCAATTTGCTACATTTGTCCACGGTTTTGCCCTTTCGTAAGTCTCTCAGTACGGAGGATTATCCCCCAGATAACGGAGCGTCGATACACACAGGCTTTATTGACACATGCTATTTATAGACCGCGAGGAAGATATTGGTAAATATTGGTCTGTTTGCCTTTTGTGGGTTTGTTCAAATATGATATGAAGGTGTGAAAAAGGCAATAAATGTGATCACTTTAGTCTTCTTTAGAAATCTGTACAACATTTAAGAGAGCTTTTAATTACATATATGGTAACTGAGGTTAATGTCACAAAATGGGTGCAAATACTGATTTCATACCCAAAAGAAATTGCCAGTACTTTAGGCCAACTTATAGATCTCAATACGTTTTTAATTCAGTTTATAAAATTGTTTGTTTTGTTGATATCAAAATGTTATTTGTGTTTTAAACCTGTCGTTTATATTCTGCATGTTGAATTTCACAGGCTTTTATTGCAAATTTCCATCGTACTTAATATGCTGTTTTGATGATATTTGTTTACATTTTATTTGAAGGGATAATGAGCAACACGCACTTACGTATAATGAATTACTTTTAAGTGGGCCATGAAATATATTTAAAAAACCATCAACAATAAGCACAATGGTTCTAAAACAATAACAGAATTAAAAGGAATCTTCGACTAGAATTATGAATGATTTTAGATATATATACATGATAAAGTAAACTCCATGACCACACAAACGCACATGAACCATATACTATTTCAAACAAATTCCGGAAAAGGTTTTCAAAACAAAGAACTTTTTTTATAATGTTTCAGTTACATTTTCTATGTATTCAGACAACCCTGGTCTGTCCTCGTTAGATAATTTAAAGTAACTTTTTCTGCAACAGTTGTAAAAAAAAGTAATTAAAAAAAATCCCATTCCTTTCTGTTTGTATACATATTACTGTTCAAATGGGGCATATAAGTAATTCCACCAGAGTGGACAGAGTATTTTCAAATTAATGAGTCGATCTGCCCCTTTATCAAGACACAAAAAGTATCAGATTTATATGGAAAAGATGGTCTCAAAACATTTACATAATATAAAATACATAGAAGTGACAAAAGACAATACACAGTATAAACGAAAGGGACAAAACAGGACAATATGGAAAAATTCCGGATCATAAATTACCCAGTAGTAGTTTAAATGTTGGTGATTCGACAGTTTAAGTTTACTTAGCATCGGAAATAACAAGTGTTAAAACGATTGAAATATAACAATATAAAAAGTCAAATACCATTTAACGCAGATTATTAAACAAAGTAGAGATTACGAGAGACCAAGGTGCTCAGGACTGTCAAGCGTTTTCTGCTACATTACATAATGCTCTATACTGACGTAAAGGGCTATCGCAGTAATCAAATAAAAACTTCACGAAAAAGATCAAACAGTTATTAATATCAAATGATTAGAAGTTCTTAGGGTCATGATGGAAACTAAAAGACATATATTTTAATCAACATTCTTTTCATAAACACCCGAGTTATGTACTTCTTTTTAAATAGTAAAAAAATTCCTTAAACTAATAAGACAAGAAACATGCCCTTTGGAGCCAAATGTAAAATGGGACGTAACTTTAATCAACATGTAGGTATAGGATATAACTAGTATTCTATAAATAGTGGACCTTCCATTAACCAGACTTTCTCTTTTTCTTATAAAACCGTCGTCCAGATTGCGGATATGACGAACAACTCAGTTTTACGTTTTCAAGTGCTCAGGTCCTTTGATCACTGGTTTTGGAATCCAAATTGTTTTACCAATGTTGGTTGACTATTTTTTTCCTTAATGTTTTTGGCATAATTAATTTCTATTTGCTTTTTTGGGTTTTTTTCAAATTGAGATCAATGTAAATCTTATGAATATTTTAAAGTGCTTATCCCCGGTATTAAATGTATGGGGATTTGCCCTTAAAATATCAAAAAGATCCACATTTAACGTTACCGATTGCAGACAATATGTTGTATCTAAAAGTGAAATTAACCTTTGCAAAGTGATTTGCAGTCGTCTTCCGAGTCTTTCTAAAACAGAAGGATCTTAGGATCATTGAAAATATTTTTTAAAAGTTTATATGAATGTAAAAATTCGATGAAAGGCACAGTGACTTAATATTTCCTGTGTCGTATTTATAATATTAACTGTGTAGGTTTGTTCCTAGACCAATATGATAAAATTGGTAAAGGACTTTTTCATACGACGAAAAATATCAATGCATTTATATGCGTATGGTTTTGCTATATTTGTGTTTTCAAACATCAACAATTTTAAATGAAGTGGAAAATGCATTGTTCTTACCTGTACTTGGTTGGAATTCGTCTAGCTGTCATGTTGAGATGAAAGAAATCCTAAAGGCTTAAAAATGACTCCATTGTTACGTTTGGAATATCAGCATTTGTGCAATATGCATGAATTAAGTTGTGTATGAGCTAAGTGCAACTTCCGTTATTTTGCATACAGGAATGCATTGTCAAGTACTATCATTCCGGCCGTTCGGGATAACGTGTTGTGGCCCTAGTAAACTCGTTACCATACCTATGGATGATGATGTTAGCCGATACAATCTGATCCTGACAGCGAAAGTGAATTATATCACCTCGTAATTAGTTAGCATTACATCGTCACGGTTTACTGTTCACCATAAAAGTAGAAAATCAATATCTACAAAAATAAATCAGTAATCAACACATTCATGACGTCTTGTTTGCTGTCAATACATTCAGGCCAATTTATGACAATCCTTGTTAATCCATCAGTGACTTTATAACAACAACAGACGTTAAGGAAAAATGTGCAAACAACACTGTAATTCTTCCCGATAGATTTTCAGTTAATTCCTTTCATATGTCAGACATATCTTCTACACTAAGTAATTCATAAGTCAACGTCAATCGATACAACGATTGTTTCTTTGAGTTATTGATATCTCAGTAACGTTTTACAAATCCCTGACAGTGTTGCGTAATCCAACCCAATATGTTCAAGACGTTGTTGCAAAAGGCGTTCAATAAACACCCTAAAACACAAATTATAGATACTTAAAATGCTGTCAAATGTACATGGCCAATCCGATGTCATTGGAATACTTCATCAGGACATACTGTGACCAGTCTTCTAAGAAACGTTTCAAACAGCAAAAACATCTTCCAAATCTAAATTCATTCCTGCTATGGCCATTTCACATATACGGAATGTTAATCTAATGTTTGATGTCCGGGACGAGCCCAATAATACCTGTCTGTTATATATGGCTGAGAGTTTAAATCGACTCCTATTGCAATAAGTGTACACAATATACTTGATCGGCTATGACAAAGAGACTGGGGCATGATCTATTGGCTATCTCCCTTTATCGATAACAACTGTCCACAGCTCTTTAGAAACCACCTATTCTCTCTTCCACTGTTCATCGGATTGTGTGGGCCATTCAATACAAATAAAGGAGGGTACACTCGGCTCCAGACTTTTAAAAACACAAATAGTTTGGGTAATTCTATATGCTACCATTGTTTTCATCCTTACTTTATAATAATTAGGATAGAATGTATTTTTAAATTCGTTTCAAAATCAATTATTTACTGTTGATAAATATATTTCTAGTTTAAATTATGACGTGATAATTGATATTTTGGATTTATAAACATGTGTGTAATTGACAATTAAAAAAAGGACTGGGGAAATTAAATTCAATGACCAGGTTTCAATTACGATAGTAAATGAACAATTGGTATAATTATTAATAGTACATCTGTAATTATGCTTTTGTCGAAAATCCAATTGTGACTCAAAGAAAAGGAATCACCGCATGCAATTACCATTGCAGGAATTGGTAGCAGTACAAACAATTCCATGGATGGTACACAATCATATCTTAGACAATTATGTTTGATAATCAAGCTTGTTTGTGTATTAAAAGAAGACCGTGGTGTATATATATATATCAATGTATTGCATAAGCAATACTTTCAAGGCACATTCAGACCTAAGTAATCGCTGAAATGGTTAATCAGAGATGAATCACCTCCGGCTGTAGTCTTTATAACTACTAACTCTTACTAATATCACCATGTTCATATACTTTGGTAGGTTGTTTTAATTATATTCTATATCTTGTGTGAAATAAATAAACATATATCTGTATACAGTTGCTGTCTTTGGATAACATTCATACAGCGTATAATCAACTCTAAAACAACTCAAATATTAGCTTCCCAAAAAACCTAAGTGGGCTACCTACGCGTAAACTAAACCCTAACGATACTACTTTTAGTACGTGCTGAAATTCCCCGTTCCGCATTTTAGTGTGTTTAGTATTACACCACTATAGATATATTTGTTCCACATGTAAATGGAACCAGAGTTAATTAAAAATGTCAGAGTAATTACTAGAGAATCGTAATTCAGCATACTTTTACCACGAATGCGTGTTCTACACTGAAATTTGAACGGATGCAACATCTGTGTGACTATGATTTATCAGGAAGATGGCGTCCGAATCCGGACAGATTCAAGTCTGTTTCCGTAATTAGTTTTAATATTGCTTCGACAGGTAGTGCTTGTAACACACGAATTAACCTCTGGTTCAAGCGTTCTTGCTACACGACTATCCTGCAAAATGGCGTGAATTGCTTATGAAATTAATTGCTACGCCTCAGGCAGCGTAGCAATAACGACCGATTCAAGAGACCTCCTGTTAAGCACTCAATCATATGGAATCTGTCACGTTCAACATAGAGAAAAATGGTGTTTATTTTAATTTTTGCTACATACTAAGGGAAAAACACTGGAAAATTGAGTTTTATTACAATAAAGTGAGATACAACTAGCATACCACAGTCTCTCAAATCTATCACACACTCACCACATGCAATACAGCCTGTAGAGTGGAACCCGGTAATGAAATGCAAATACGACATTAACAAAAATAAATAAAACATCCAACAGCCGCTCTACTTAAAATTGAATTTTTCAAAATTCATTTGGGAGTTTCTTTGAATTAACGGACCACCATCATTTAATATTCAACGAGTGATTACCTCTTTGGAACTGATGTTTGCAGATTGTCTGTTTCAACCTTTGAATTTTTAATATAGTGTTCGATGTTATGAATAAATAAACAGAATGATGTATATTAGTTATGCGTATTTTCAATCGCGTATTGTACTTAAATACACAGTATTACATAATGCACAAGTGGCTTGTAAATCAAAGACCGTAACATGCCACTACATTATCCTATCTGATATAATGTATGTTTGCCAATGAATCCGTACATGCAAAATTAAATACCAGTTTACCTCTAAAAGAATTGCATTTTTTTGGAATTAAAATTGTGAAATTCATTTTTTCTTTGTCTATTTAGAGTACACTCAGATTATTGTGTTATATATGTATAACATGACAAAAAGTTTAAAGTTTATCCTCAAAACAAAGGATCAACGTGAAAAAGAATACAAAACAAAAACAAAATAGCATCGACTAAATATTACATTGTATAAGGTGTAACAGAACACAAAACTAAAACAAAATTACACGGACTAAATATTACATTGTATAAGGTGTAACAGAATACAAAACTAAAACAAATGTACACGGACTAAATATTACATTGTATAAGGTGTAACAGAATACAAAACTAAAACAAAATAACATCGACTAAATATTACATTGTATAAAGGTGTAACAGAACACAAAACTAAAACAAAATAACATCGACTAAATATTACATTGTATAAGGTGTAACAGAACACAAAACTAAAACAAAATTACACGGACTAAATATTACATTGTATAAGGTGTAACAGAATACAAAACGAAAACAAAATTACACGGACTAAATATTACATTGTATAAGGTGTAACAGAATACAAAACTAAAACAAAATTACACGGACTAAATTTTACATTGTATCAGGTGTAACAGAATACAAAACTAAAACAAAATAACAAGGACTAAATATTACATTGTATAAGGTGTAACAGAACACAAAACTAAAACAAAATTACACGGACTAAATATTACATTGTATAAGGTGTAACAGAATACAAAACGAAAACAAAATTACACGGACTAAATATGACATTGTATAAGGTGTAACAGAACACAAAACTAAAACAAAATTACACGGACTAAATATTACATTGTATAAGGTGTAACAGAATACAAAACGAAAACAAAATTACACGGACTAAATATTACATTGTATCAGGTGTAACAGAATACAAAACTAAAACAAAATTACACGGACTAAATTTTACATTGTATAAGGTGAACACAAAACTAAAACAAAATTACACGGACTAAATATTACATTGTATAAGGTGTAACAGAATACAAAACTAAAACAAAATTACACGGACTAAATATTACATTGTATAAGGTGTAACAGAATACAAAACTAAAACAAAATAACATTGACTAAATATTACATTGTATAAGGTGTAACAGAATACAAAACTAAAACAAAATTACACGGACTAAATATTACATTGTATAAGGTGTAACAGAATACAAAACTAAAACAAAATTACATCGACTAAATATTACATTGTATAAGGTGTAACAGAACACAAAACTAAAACAAAATTACACGGACTAAATATTACATTGTATAAGGTGTAACAGAACACAAAACTAAAACAAAATTACACGGACTAAATATTACATTGTATAAGGTGTAACAGAACACAAAACTAAAACAAAATAACAAGGACTAAATATTACATTGTATAAGGTGTAACAGAACACAAAACTAAAACAAAATAACATCGACTAGATATTACATTGTATAAGGTGTAACAGAATACAAAACGAAAAGAAAACATCGACGTAGATATTGTATATTGTCTGCATACTGAGCCGGAAAGCTGGTATATTATATAGACTAGGCAATAGATCTGACAGGTGATATATCTTGCCTGTATTAATATCCCCTAAAGTCCCATCCAATACAGAAATCAATACTGGACACTACCGTTCATAAACTATATATATACCCGTTAATCAGACATGATGGCTGAAATTTAGATGATAATGATTTCAATTAGTTGAGTCCAGTGCTGTTATCAATCATTTCCCCACTACGCTTGTAATATTGGGCTAGGATAGAGCCCTGACAGAGGATACTTGGATATCCCACGTAGACATGCTATCGATATACGCGTTCATAATGTTATCACGAATCAATATTCCCACATTATAAACTGTAATTTCTTAAAATGAATCTCATATTGCCCTGTTCTGGCACTGACAAAGATTTGAAGAATCTCAAATACATAAAGCCATCTATGTAGTCGGGGTTGAGATGATATACTTAAAGTTGAAACGTGTAAGGTGGTCATTCAAAACAGAATTCCGAATCAACGTAAATCGTTGGTCACACAAAGAAGCATTGGGTAAAATTTCTCTCATACCTTACAGGGTTATCCCGCGGATGCTAGGGAAAAGAAAACTGTCTTTTATCGGGGTTGGGAAAAGACAACTAACACGCACTTAATAATGAAGTCATCGACACATGCGGATATAATTGTCGAGAACGCCATTAATTCTGCTTTTGACTTCATTGATATGAAGTACAGATTTGTACCTGTGTTTAAAATCCTACAAGGAATGGCTTGAAGTGGATAAATATACGCATTAAAACAGGTTGAAATATACAAATGAAAATGCATAAATATGTGATATTGTATTGTCACTGCAAATATAGCAATGTTTACTTTCCTTGTTTTTGGCAAATAAACAGAAAATACCCTGGAGTATATCAACCATTTGGGTTTTTTTCATCCCAAAAAAGGAGACAGCTGATCTATTTCCAACTGATATCCAAGACTGGAGTCGATATCAAAACATTAAAAGTCTTTCATTCTTTAAAAGTTATTCGCAGACAATATTGCTAAGATGTTACATTGTATATTCGACTACATGTTCATGTAAATCAAAACAAACATAAATCTTACCATGCTTTGTCGGCAAAATGTATCTGGTCACGGGACGTGAAGTCACATAGAATACTTATTTTTATACAAGAACATTCACATATTTTAATATGAAGTTGTATATGAGTTATTTGTATATGCCTTTTTTGGTTGAAACAGTGAAGAAGGCAAAAAAACAAATCAAAAATACATTAATCAGGAAAAATACTGATGTTTTAGTATGTCTTTTGATGATGTAAAAACATTTACTTTAACAGTTAGTGTATGGTACCAACAAATGACCGACACCCTGTACATTACACTCTGTCATATTATGATTTATTGTCTTGTGCTATGATAGTACACCTGCACGCTAAACTGGCTAATTGTTTCATGCTACACGTTATCGCAGATCGGATCTGTCACTTATCGATCTCTGTCCACTTATTGTATGGAAACATACACCTGCCAGTTACATTCCAGTCTTCTTCCAGTGAGTAATCGTCTAGAATATGTCTTTAGATTTTATCTCCTGTTGTAACCAGTGATATTACATACCTATAAATCACTTCTTATTTGCGGTTGAACATGTACAGAATCAAGTTTTGTAACGGTTCTGGATCAGGTCGATTGCTGGTGATGAATGAACGGAGAGTCTCATATTCGAACTCTAATTTGCATTATATTTCCGCCCCTACCACATTTGATGCATGTGAGTATGCCTTGTAGGGGATACCTGAATCCGGATTGTGTTTTGCGTATTAGGGCTAAAAACTATAAAAATGGAAGAGTATAACAGTTCTCGGAATTCAGTAAATTTGTTTCACCCCATGTATATTTTTAGACATAGATAGACAAAAATCAACTAAAGAGGCCATTTAACGGCAACAAAAAAGATTCAAATATTAAGTGTCATTTTCTAAGTGAATCTCATTGATATATTTGTTATGCATGTGAACTATGTTACAGTAAAAGGTATGTCATTATCAATAAAATTGCGTTTGCTAGACAGTATAGCCATTATATCAATGCGAAGCTATGGATATCGCACAAATATGTATGGGATCCTTCCGTTTCTCTCCATCTCAAGTACGCTGTCTAATGCATTGAAATCAATTGTCGTCGGTTGAGGTTATTTCTCCATGGTATTCCGAGCTGAAAAAAACATCTGTTCTCGTGACGTTTAGCAGAAACTTAGCTTAGTTATGTGAAGAAATGTTCTTTGGTCTGCTCATTTTAGTTTTTAGCTTGTTTTCAATAACTGCACACCTATCGTAAAGTTACAAGAACACTATTTATACACTGATACTGCCCTGGTTCCGTATATTGATGTTACCTCGCTCTCGCTCTAATGTTTTATTTTTCTGTAAGCTTTGTGGTCGATACTGCGACAAATTATCATCTGCAGAGGCTAAGCTAATTGATCGGAAGCGATACCAGTATTTTGCGTGATTACTTACTAGCTACGTTTTCATCATAACTTCCTTATCCTTTTAGGGGTGTACTTAATTCAACCTGTGCGGTGTTGTATGATTATTGAATGCTTAACTATCAGTAGTTAAAATGTACCGACATAATACCACCACCTTTGAGTCGTGTGTTCGAATCCCAAGTGGGGCAGTTGGATGGCAGGTGACCGCTGGTTGGTGATTTTTCTCCGGTTACTCCAGTTGTCTTTCACCAACAAACATGGCACATCCTTAAATCACTCTGGCTGTTAATAGGACGTTACTTTAATATAAGCAAATACATCCAGTCTTACCTATGTATGTCTTGGAATGGAGACCATTTGAAGAAAAATCATCGCAGCAGCGCATTTCTCTCATATGTTTTATACTATAACACTAAATCACTTTGACAACTTCAAATGCATTTTATCTCCTGGTTGTATCAACCTGTTCTAACGTACATTACCATTTGACACGCTTATGTACCGATTAATTCCTATTGCAGAAGTTATTATCTACGTCGATTGCCAAATCCATACCCATCATCACGTATATTTATCAATATAATGCTAGTTTCACATATTTCCAGGAATGCTTTCGTTCTTTCTATCTCAGAGATATTGTTTTTATACTTATATGTTGTGAAATATTATTGATCGTTGACACCAGAACGATGTACAAACCCACACGTTTTGTTCTGAAAAGTGTTTGGGGGTAACAATACAGATGGTTGGGATTTCTTTGTTAAAAATGAAAACGAGGTCACTGAAAAGGTGTGCTTCGTTGCTCATGTAATGAACACCTGGTTAGATAGTTGACTTTTACCAGTGAGATTATGTTGTTCCTTTATCGACGTGTTAGGCAAACATATATTTCAACAATGACAACAAAGTAACCAATGCCTTCTAAGACATAGTGAACTAACTCTCAAGGTATGAATGAAGAATGTCTTTGGTGGAAGGGAGACAACTACGAGACAGATATAAAAGTTAAATGTAAAATGTCCATATCTTTAACATAATTTTCATTTTTAACCTAAAGACATAACATTATTTAAAAACAAAATCATATCTGTTTAACATGTCTATCGATCCGATGTGTTATGATGCATTACTCTGAAATAACAAAATGATAAGAGAATACAGCAAAATTTATGTACAGCTTAAATACCAATTTGCTGACAGATTTGTTGAATGTTTATACCATCTAACGAGCAACAGAAGGCTTCATCTACATATACCTAGTTTATCTATGTCTAGTTGATATATGTTTTAACCGTCCTTAAGATGTTATTTTTGTTTGTTACCTTTTGTGAGGCAAATCGCCTCGAAAATGTGAAAATATTTTCATCCACATTGGTAGCATTGTTCCCATTCATTAACAACTTCGTAAGTCTTGTCATACAGACATATATTTGTAAGTATTTAGTGATGAATAGAGGACAACCATTGTTATTACTTCTTCGACCCTTATACATTTTTTGTAGTTATTACGTAGATCCAAACAGTCAAAAATGTTGCAAATTAGTGTAAGGATCTCGGAGTGAACAACACTCCTTATGTGTATGTGTTGCAATTACGTTTTTGAATAAAGTAATGTGAAAAATGCAATTGTCTTTGAATTGTGTATTAATAATGAAATGCCACTGAAAACGTATTGATAGGATATGGCAGTAATTCGACAGACAGTAGAATTTCAAACAATTATCGTTGCAAACTTAAAAGTAATTAAAATACATATTTATATGTACTATAGTTCTATTAAAAAAACTCTATTCACAGTGATATACCAATAGTATAAGTGGAATTGGTAAAGGTCATCGATTATCAAAAAAGTCTTATCTAACATTTGACATATAACCCAACCAGGGCATTCACTGATAATATCCAAAGGAGATTTCAGATATAGTTTGGTCGTTTACCTTATCGAATGTCAAATCGCTGTTACAAGAGAGCTGAAGTGGGGTTCGTGAAATGAACTGTTTTGTGTATTAGAGAAAACAATAATCGACGCATACCAAAAAGCCAGAGTAGACAACAGAAGAAAAATACATATTTGTAGTTATATTAATGAATGCGGTGCTCAGAAAAAATCCAGGTTCTTTCAATCAGCATTTTACACGCTATCTGTACGCATTATGGTATGTTGTGTAATTCAATATAAGTGGATGTTCACGTAAAAATAGCTCCATCGTTTACTTTCATAAGGCTTCAATCAGAATAAAAAACACTTATATTCAAAGTTGTATGTGACATCACTGGACGAATATTTTGATATGTTATTTTTTCTTAAGTAATATATTGAAAACGATAAGGTTTGATGAATGAAGCTGTGAAAATCATTCAAATGGACAGATAAACATGTATGATGCCTTACAAACGTTTGTTAAAACAGAGTTAAAATTACTGTTGTTGAGCGCCTTTTGTATGTTTTGATGGAAATCTACCTGCAGAAATCACTTTACAATTACTATTTAAATACTGTAAAATGTGAAAAGAAATTGTAGGCCACACATTTTCCTCATGGTCAGACCATGTGTAATTATAATGATTTTTGGCAGTGTCAAAAAATTAAAGTATGGAATCTTGAACTTCCTATGACAATTTCCGGGTAAGAGATTAATGTTATGTCTCATCGAGAGTTCACGACTGATAATATGACAATGACCTGGGCTTTATAGAATGCGGTGACTTATAATGTAATCAAGATACAAAGATATAATTGTGACGAATATGTGCACAGCTTTAAAATATTGGCAGAAACTTTTTTCAATATCTACCTTAGATACATGACAAAAAATAAGGATTAGATTAACATCTTACATGCAAATGGGAATATTATGATTCCAGGATCAATTAAACATTTTGTCTGAAACGGACACTTTTCAATAAATTTTGTCGTCGAAATATGTTAACAACCTAATTAATATAGTCTCTGCTTAACAACCGGCAAATAGCTAACCGCCAAATTTGAAAAGTGGTGAAAGATCCAGCTTGGTGAGAAAACAAAGATAATTTATTTAAAAAAATGCTAACAATTGTATGTTGAAACAGAATGACGAAGAAATTATGCTTTTAAACTTATGTGTTACTGCATGTTGTTGTGTTATTTTTTGTGAAATATCAATTTTACTACAATGTCATCCTTATTGTATATTACTTAACTGTCCATCATGGAGGTCGATCGTGACAAGGTGATAAGAAGGAATCGTCAGATGACAACTTAACCAGATGTTATTTTTCAGTAGGTGTGTTTTAATATTTCTATGTTCACATAGGCCTATCTATAGCAACTCTATAGATTATATTGATCACCGAAGAAGGATGGTATTTAGATTTATTATAAAAATCTCAATATGTGGATGAAAACATGAAATGAAGATTAGAAATTCTATCTTAATCTATTTTTAAGTTTAAATGGTATCAATTTTAAATAATTTTTTTATATTTTTAATTTTAATTTTTTTTTATGTTACCATAACCAATTTAGATAATTATCATTTGATATCAATACTTTGTATTATTTTTTAATTTCCACAATCAACCTTAAACCATCCATCATATATGTTCAAACTATTTTGGCCTCTTTATCGGATAATTGCTCTTTTAAACTTTACATTTTAAACCATATATTACATCAGACAAGTCGGAAATTTTTAATCTTATGCCGTTTAAGGATATTTTATTAAGTATCATATTTAAGCACAAAGTTATTCATTACTGATGTAATCGAAGCGAATTCAAACCTAGAGGTAAAAATATATAATATGTGTATACTCATTGATATTGATAATTGTCTTTAGAACTGCAGACTATTTCACAAACGGCGTAAGATGTAAACGCTTGACTTGACCGAGTTATTATCAGGTTGTAATGTTGCTTAAACCACTTTTTCTTAACACTTTCAACACTAACCATTCAGTATATATCAGAAACACATTCAGGTTAAAAATGGTAACGAGATTATTTGCATGTTTCTTTAGCGGATAATAATTATAAAAAAACGTATTTTATTTTTGTCATTTTGGCCTGTTTATTAGTGAAATAAGACATCAATTAAAAAATATTTGTGTATTACGTAAGGTTTAAGCGAACAAATATAATACAGCAGTATGTTTTAAAAAACGACATTATCTTTTACCAATCCATCTGCCCCAGTGCAATTTTGCTTTAATTTTGCTTAGAAAATACAATTCTGGGCTGAGATGTCGGATCTTTCCTGTATTTAACGTTTTCCCTGCATAGTTTTCATGGACACAGGAGCACATATCATTGCCGAAATTTGACAGAAATAAATAACTTTCGATACTCATATATTATTTCGATCCAATTCAAACAAATCAGGGTTATATTATTCGAAAATGATGTGCATAAATGTAATCGGTTTTACACATAGAAAATAGCAATTTAATTTAATGAGCCGTTTGCATTCATCCACAATTAGAATACATGCTACTTCAAACTTCGAACCTAGCAAAATAAACCAATATTTTCATCGTTTTTGTCGAATTTCACGCTCCATAAAAAAAGGTATTTATTTAAATTAACTTTGCATATTTATTTTCGGAAACATATGCCACCGTTATTGTGGTTACCTTTTTGTCTCATCATTATACTTGTTATTGTTGCTATTTTTCATATATGTGAAGCAAAAAAAAAAAAAAAAAAAATTCTCAATCTATTTTTTAAATCAAAAATAAAAAGCAAGAAAACAAAATCTAATTTTCCTCTATTATCCGCATTTCTTGCTTACAAAATGAACAGATGCACAGCACCAATTAACAAGATACAGAAGTATGACTTTACAACTATGATTAAAAAGAGAAAATACAATTTCTTAAACTTATATGAAAAACCTCATGGTTTGACTAGTGTACAGAATAATGAGAATGAGAATACAGTATAATTACTATTCATGACATTTGATAGATAAAACAGCAGTAAACAACATCTATGAATACGTGTTTATCTAAAGCTGAAATGTCTGATAATATATAATTAATTGAAATAATATAAGGTTTAACAAATGATAGAATGCGTCTATACTAGGGATAAACCACTAAAAATGTCATGTTGATAAGTTTTGAAGAAAAATATACGAAAAAATATATGAAGCCTGATAATCCATTGAATCAGAACGGATAACGAAATAATATTCGAAATAGGTACCATTTTACAATAAGATTCAAATAAGCTGTCTTTGTGAAATAATCCTGGGTTACACTGAAGTATTGTATTCCTTGACAGCTGTTTTCTTATCAAAAGGAGTGCGTTGACCTTTTTGACACCTATAACATGTGATGCATACTGAATTCTTTATAAACTGGACAATCGATCCTCTCGACCTATCCATTTACTAATAGTCAGATAGCTCAGAGGTAAGCTCAGATAGGTTTTCTTTAAGTTTCCCAATTTAAGTTTTTTTTTTATACTTTCTTTGTTAGTTTATAGACTTTTCAGGTTTTCTACAAACTGTTGGTGCCTTCAACTAAGAACGTAGATGAAACTTCTAAATCCTTGCTTTGACTTTTCAAGCAATTCGACGAATAGTTACATACTTTATATCACATAATTCACTCTATTTAAAAACAAGTTAAATTGTCTTTTTGTCATAGTAAAACATACGTATTTTTCTCCACCTCTCTTAAGTTTTCAAGTTTAAAACTTTCCGTATTTATCGACTTTTGTAAAGTTCGTATTCATCAACTTATTCCGTATACATATTTTTTAGTGGACACGTTTACAATAAATAGTTCGGAAGTACATTGTATCCGAATATTCAACTTCGCTGACTACATTTACATTTACGTCATTATGATTTTTAGCAATGCATACTGTATACTTATATTTTACAGCGCAAAATGCAGTGGTTTGGAATACTCTTGCTAGCAGTGGTCATGGCTGCTCCCGAAAGGAAGTCCTCGAATCCTTTATTAGGTGCAATCTGTAAGTGGAGTATAGGTAGTAAGAATTACCAATTACAAGTCGGAAATATGTGCATCAAGGTAAAATTATTGGGATCCACTGTTTTACGTAGGTTTTTATTTTTACAAAGATAAATAATGCATAACGACGTTTTCTGATTAAGGAAACTCGACAAAAAATAATTATTGTTGAAGATATAGAGTACAGATGATAAGTTTTGTTTAAATGACATGTCTTTAAAGCATATTCTATCAAAAGCTCTTTTGAGCTTTAATTCAAAGGAAAACGTAATTAAATCTTTATATATTTCCTGGGAAAAGATTCTACTTTTCTTTTACGTATGTCCATAACTAACTCGACTTGACACATGGTTCAAACCTGAAATAAATTCGCGAGCAAATATATTCCGGGTTTGAATCATGTATTGAGTCGAGTTAATTAAGGACATATGTAATAGAAAAGTAGCAGCTTTTCCCTCGAAATGGTGAAATATGATTTTATCGTACAACTATGCAAATTAAAAAACGATACATTTGATTCCTATTAATCGTTTTGTGTCTTCTAATGAGGTAAAAAACATTATACATAAGCTTTGTCTTCATCTCTAAACGAACAAGTAGGATTATACTATCGAGATGTATAAAAGTTTTGTAGTTGCGTAGATATATAGAGTTGCACAACGAGTGGTTGTTGGATTTGTTTATATTTCACACGAGTGAGTTATTTTTAAAAAGTTACAAAAGATACGAGCTTTAGTAATAGCTTACGATTGTACTTACAATCACTTCCCTTTTCTCTTTAATTATTGTTGCTCTTTAAATTTTGAGTTCAGCGCTCGCACCACCATTCATTTTACATATAGTGTGTACTCATTCTTTTGTAACCAGTGAATGTATTCCACGCTGACGAGGTCAAGATGCTCGTCACAAATCTGCACCACTCCTTGGAATCTGATGACAATTTAGCCCTGTGCACGAAAGAGTGTGACACACTTGTCGATGGTCAGACCTCTGGCTCCATCAACGTCCTAGGCCACTCGGGTTGTCCTTTGATCTGTCACTCGTAAGTAATGATGGTTTAAAGGGATTGTGTGAGCTGGTTGTATGGACTTAACATCCAATTGGGTATCCAAGGACGTATCCCCCTGTATGTCGTCAGTAGCGTATTTGAATGTCTATAAGATTTTAGGAACTGCAGTATATTCGAGTATCTCTTTGCAAAAGTGCAATCATCTGCCAATTTAATATTGCTTTCTAAGTAAATTACTCAGAGATACCGGACAGAACACCCCACCTAATCGCATTATACTGACAAAGGGATAACCAGTCTCGCTTCTCGTCATGCGAGCGCTAATCAGGAGCAGACATGCAATATATGCTATTGTTTTGACAAAAATAACATCGCAGTGTCATATTTATACATATTCCAATTTAAAGTACAATGTAGTTATTTGTCTCTATGTATATATTGATCTTTCGACATATATTAGTCACAATGACGTTTTAGGTGCTAACATATTTGTTTTACAATGAAAGCATTGACACAACAACAAATATTTTGTTTTCAAAGGAGAATACACGTCAGAAAAGTCTTGAATTATATCCTGTTGTTTTGTATGGTATTTAAAAATAATGCGCTATAGCCTCAAAACTGGAACCGATTTTTTGTATATGTTTTTTCTTGTGTTTTGTTGTTGTCTTTGGTTTTATATTTTGTTGTTTTGTTTTTGGCTTTTTTCTTTTCTTTATTTTCTATTGTAATAACTGAATATATATGTATAGTAAAACGTTTGGGACTAATGGTTTGATTTCAATTTATTTTCATTTTACACAAATTCGATATCTTACAACGGAATAACATCAAACTACGTAACACATTAAAGCCATGCCATTACATATAATGATATCATAACGTTCTCTTTCACAATTTGTTCTTCAAACATTCAAAACAGATGACGTACGCGGTTTTTATCTCCATTGACAGATTCCAGGAATTTGTACATTATTTCGATATCACCCCACAAACCACCACTGTCGCTCCAGCCAAGAGGGCTTTGAATCCCTTTCTGCAATCAATCTGTAAGTATCCGCTTATAAAATCGTATCATTTAATTTGGCGATAACCACTTTAGAGAAAATTCCTAAATGATGCATTACCAAATATTGCCGAAAGAAAGAAGAATACTGTTTCAAGTACAGTATCAAAGATAACTAATTTAACAGATCGTCCTAGATATAAACATAAAGTTCACATCTAAAACTGAGACTAGTAAAGAGCTAAGAGTAATAAGAATGTGTAGTTGTAGTTTGCTTGATTTATATCGCATACAGATATCGAAAACGTTATCCATGTGGTCTTCTGGCTTTGCATGCCCATTACCATTACCATTTAGTTTGCATACCGTGCTTATTTTTGTATTTATTTTTTTTGATAAGTGAACGTGTTCCACGCTGATGAGGTCAAGATGCTCGTCACAAATCTGTACCACAAATTGGGATCTGATGATAATGTAGCCCTGTGCACGAATGAGTGTAACACACTAGTCGATGGTCAGACCTCTGGCTCCATTAACGTCCTAGGCCACTCGGGTTGTCCTTTGATCTGCAACTCGTAAGTAATGTTGGTTTAAAGGGATGTTGTTTGCTGGTTGTATGGACTTTACATCTAATTGGTTTTACTTTACCTTTTAATAAAGGTTAATTTAGGAAGGCTTCTCCTGCATGTGGTCCGTAGCGTGTGAGAATGTCTACACGACTTTTGGAACTGGAGTATATTCGAATGTCTCTTTGCAAAAGTGCAATCTCCAGCTGCCAATTAAATGCTGCTGTAAATTATTAAGGGACACCGGACAGCACACCCCATCTGGTCTTGTTATCATGTTCTTGCCATAATGGAACTTTTGCCCTTTTTAGTGATATTTGTAGCATGCTTTGTCATCTAAAATAGTTAATTCTGGGATTTTATTGTGTATTCTCACTATGATGACTGTGTAATGTTAATATTATCTTTTCTTTTAATGTACAGATTCCAGGCATTTGTTCAGCATTTCGACGTTACCCCACAAACCACCACTGTCGCTCCAGCCAAGAGGGCTTTGAATCCCTTTCTGCAATCAATCTGTAAGTATCTGCTTATAAAATCGTATCATTTAATTTGGCGATAACCACTTTAGAGAAAATTCCTAAATGATGCATTACCAAATATTGCCGAAAGAAAGAAGAATACTGTTTCAAGTACAGTATCAAAAATAACTAATTTAACAGATCGTCCTAGATATAAACATAAAGTTCACATCTAAAACTGAGACTAGTAAAGAGCTAAGAGTAATAAGAATGTGTAGTTGTAGTTTGCTTGATTTATATCGCATACAGATATCGAAAACGTTATCCGTGTGGTCTTCTGGCTTTGCATGCCCATTACCATTACCATTCAGTTTGCATACCGTGCTTATTTTTGTATTTTTTTTTTTTTGATAAGTGAACGTGTTCCACGCTGACGAGGTCAAGATGCTCGTCACAAACCTGTACCACAAATTGGGATCTGATGATAATGTAGCCCTGTGCACGAATGAGTGTAACACACTAGTCGATGGTCAGACCTCTGGCTCCATTAACGTCCTAGGCCACTCGGGTTGTCCTTTGATCTGCAACTCGTAAGTAATGTTGGTTTAAAGGGATGTTGTTTGCTGGTTGTATGGACTTTACATCTAATTGGTTTTACTTTACCTTTTAATAAAGGTTAATTTAGGAAGGCTTCTCCTGCATGTGGTCCGTAGCGTGTGAGAAAGTCTACACGACTTTAGGAACTGGAGTATATTCGAATGTCTCTTTGCAAAAGTGCAATCTCCAGCTGCCAATTAAATGCTGCTGTAAATTATTAAGGGACACCGGACAGCACACCCCATCTGGTCTTGTTATCATGTTCTTGCCATAATGGAACTTTTGCCCTTTTTAGTGATATTTGTAGCATGCTTTGTCATCTAAAATAGTTAATTCTGGGATTTTATTGTGTATTCTCACTATGATGACTGTGTAATGTTAATATTATCTTTTCTTTCAATGTACAGATTCCAGGCATTTGTTCAGCATTTCGACGTTACCCCACAAACCACCACTGTCGCTCCAGCCAAGAGGGCTTTGAATCCCTTTCTGCAATCAATCTGTAAGTATCTGCTTATAAAATCGTATCATTTAATTTGGCGATAACCACTTTAGAGAAAATTCCTAAATGATGCATTACCAAATATTGCCGAAAGAAAGAAGAATACTGTTTCAAGTACAGTATCAAAGATAACTAATTTAACAGATCGTCCTAGATATAAACATAAAGTTCACATCTAAAACTGAGACTAGTAAAGAGCTAAGAGTAATAAGAATGTGTAGTTGTAGTTTGCTTGATTTATATCGCATACAGATATCGAAAACGTTATCCATGTGGTCTTCTGGCTTTGCATGCCCATTACCATTACCATTCAGTTTGCATACCGTGCTTATTTTTGTATTTATTTTTTTTGATAAGTGAACGTGTTCCACGCTGATGAGGTCAAGATGCTCGTCACAAATCTGTACCACAAATTGGGATCTGATGATAATGTAGCCCTGTGCACGAATGAGTGTAACACACTAGTCGATGGTCAGACCTCTGGCTCCATTAACGTCCTAGGCCACTCGGGTTGTCCTTTGATCTGCAACTCGTAAGTAATGTTGGTTTAAAGGGATGTTGTTTGCTGGTTGTATGGACTTTACATCTAATTGGTTTTACTTTACCTTTTAATAAAGGTTAATTTAGGAAGGCTTCTCCTGCATGTGGTCCGTAGCGTGTGAGAAAGTCTACACGACTTTAGGAACTGGAGTATATTCGAATGTCTCTTTGCAAAAGTGCAATCTCCAGCTGCCAATTAAATGCTGCTGTAAATTATTAAAGGACACCGGACAGCACACCCCATCTGGTCTTGTTATCATGTTCTTGCCATAATGGAACTTTTGCCCTTTTTAGGTGATATTTGTAGCATGCTTTGTCATCTAAAATAGTTAATTCTGGGATTTTATTGTGTATTCTCACTATGATGACTGTGTAATGTTAATATTATCTTTTTCTTTCAATGTACAGATTCCAGGCATTTGTTCAGCATTTCGACGTTACCCCACAAACCACCACTGTCGCTCCAGCCAAGAGGGCTTTGAATCCCTTTCTGCAATCAATCTGTAAGTATCTGCTTATAAAAATCGTATCATTTAATTTGGCGATAACCACTTTAGAGCAAATTCTTAAATGATGCATTACCAAATATTGCCGAAAGAAAGAAGAATACTGTTTCAAGTACAGTATCAAAAATAACTAATTTAACAGATCGTCCTAGATATAAACATAAAGTTCACATCTAAAACTGAGACTAGTAAAGAGCTAAGAGTAATAAGAATGTGTAGTTGTAGTTTGCTTGATTTATATCGCATACAGATATCGAAAACGTTATCCATGTGGTCTTCTGGCTTTGCATGCCCATTACCATTACCATTCAGTTTGCATACCGTGCTTATTTTTGTATTTATTTTTTTTGATAAGTGAACGTGTTCCACGCTGACGAGGTCAAGATGCTCGTCACAAATCTGTACCACAAATTGGGATCTGATGATAATGTAGCCCTGTGCACGAATGAGTGTAACACACTAGTCGATGGTCAGACCTCTGGCTCCATTAACGTCCTAGGCCACTCGGGTTGTCCTTTGATCTGCAACTCGTAAGTAATGTTGGTTTAAAGGGATGTTGTTTGCTGGTTGTATGGACTTTACATCTAATTGGTTTTACTTTACCTTTTAATAAAGGTTAATTTAGGAAGGCTTCTCCTGCATGTGGTCCGTAGCTTGTGAGAATGTCTACACGACTTTAGGAACTGGAGTATATTCGAATGTCTCTTTGCAAAAGTGCAATCTCCAGCTGCCAATTAAATGCTGCTGTAAATTATTAAAGGACACCGGACAGCACACCCCATCTGGTCTTGTTATCATGTTCTTGCCATAATGGAACTTTTGCCTTTTTTAGTGATATTTGTAGCATGCTTTGTCATCTAAAATAGTTAATTCTGGGATTTTATTGTGTATTCTCACTATGATGACTGTGTAATGTTGATATTATCTTTTCTTTTAATGTACAGATTCCAGGCATTTGTTCAGCATTTCGACGTTACCCCACAAACCACCACTGTCGCTCCAGCCAAGAGGGCTTTGAATCCCTTTCTGCAATCAATCTGTAAGTATCTGCTTATAAAATCGTATCATTTAATTTGGCGATAACCACTTTAGAGAAAATTCCTAAATGATGCATTACCAAATATTGCCGAAAGAAAGAAGAATACTGTTTCAAGTACAGTATCAAAAATAACTAATTTAACAGATCGTCCTAGATATAAACATAAAGTTCACATCTAAAACTGAGACTAGTAAAGAGCTAAGAGTAATAAGAATGTGTAGTTGTAGTTTGCTTGATTTATATCGCATACAGATATCGAAAACGTTATCCATGTGGTCTTCTGGCTTTGCATGCCCATTACCATTACCATTCAGTTTGCATACCGTGCTTATTTTTGTATTTTTTTTTTTTTGATAAGTGAACGTGTTCCACGCTGACGAGGTCAAGATGCTCGTCACAAATCTGTACCACAAATTGGGATCTGATGATAATGTAGCCCTGTGCACGAATGAGTGTAACACACTAGTCGATGGTCAGACCTCTGGCTCCATTAACGTCCTAGGCCACTCGGGTTGTCCTTTGATCTGCAACTCGTAAGTAATGTTGGTTTAAAGGGATGTTGTTTGCTGGTTGTATGGACTTTACATCTAATTGGTTTTACTTTACCTTTTAATAAAGGTTAATTTAGGAAGGCTTCTCCTGCATGTGGTCCGTAGCGTGTGAGAATGTCTACACGACTTTATGGAACTGGAGTATATTCGAATGTCTCTTTGCAAAAGTGCAATCTCCAGCTGCCAATTAAATGCTGCTGTAAATTATTAAGGGACACCGGACAGCACACCCCATCTGGTCTTGTTATCATGTTCTTGCCATAATGGAACTTTTGCCCTTTTTAGTGATATTTGTAGCATGCTTTGTCATCTAAAATAGTTAATTCTGGGATTTTATTGTGTATTCTCACTATGATGACTGTGTAATGTTAATATTATCTTTTCTTTTAATGTACAGATTCCAGGCATTTGTTCAGCATTTCGACGTTACCCCACAAACCACCACTGTCGCTCCAGCCAAGAGGGCTTTGAATCCCTTTCTGCAATCAATCTGTAAGTATCCGCTTATAAAATCGTATCATTTAATTTGGCGATAACCACTTTAGAGAAAATTCCTAAATGATGCATTACCAAATATTGCCGAAAGAAAGAAGAATACTGTTTTCAAGTACAGTATCAAAGATAACTAATTTAACAGATCGTCCTAGATATAAACATAAAGTTCACATCTAAAACTGAGACTAGTAAAGAGCTAAGAGTAATAAGAATGTGTAGTTGTAGTTTGCTTGATTTATATCGCATACAGATATCGAAAACGTTATCCGTGTGGTCTTCTGGCTTTGCATGCCCATTACCATTACCATTCAGTTTGCATACCGTGCTTATTTTTGTATTTTTTTTTTGATAAGTGAACGTGTTCCACGCTGACGAGGTCAAGATGCTCGTCACAAATCTGTACCACAAATTGGGATCTGATGATAATGTAGCCCTGTGCACGAATGAGTGTAACACACTAGTCGATGGTCAGACCTCTGGCTCCATTAACGTGATAGGCCACTCGGGTTGTCCTTTGATCTGCAACTCGTAAGTAATGTTGGTTTAAAGGGATGTTGTTTGCTGGTTGTATGGACTTTACATCTAATTGGTTTTACTTTACCTTTTAATAAAGGTTAATTTAGGAAGGCTTCTCCTGCATGTGGTCCGTAGCGTGTGAGAATGTCTACACGACTTTAGGAACTGGAGTATATTCGAATGTCTCTTTGCAAAAGTGCAATCTCCAGCTGCCAATTAAATGCTGCTGTAAATTATTAAAGGACACCGGACAGCACACCCCATCTGGTCTTGTTATCATGTTCTTGCCATAATGGAACTTTTGCCCTTTTTAGTGATATTTGTAGCATGCTTTGTCATCTAAAATAGTTAATTCTGGGATTTTATTGTGTATTCTCACTATGATGACTGTGTAATGTTAATATTATCTTTTCTTTTAATGTACAGATTCCAGGCATTTGTTCAGCATTTCGACGTTACCCCACAAACCACCACTGTCGCTCCAGCCAAGAGGGCTTTGAATCCCTTTCTGCAATCAATCTGTAAGTATCTGCTTATAAAATCGTATCATTTAATTTGGCGATAACCACTTTAGAGAAAATTCCTAAATGATGCATTACCAAATATTGCCGAAAGAAAGAAGAATACTGTTTCAAGTACAGTATCAAAAATAACTAATTTAACAGATCGTCCTAGATATAAACATAAAGTTCACATCTAAAACTGAGACTAGTAAAGAGCTAAGAGTAATAAGAATGTGTAGTTGTAGTTTGCTTGATTTATATCGCATACAGATATCGAAAACGTTATCCATGTGGTCTTCTGGCTTTGCATGCCCATTACCATTACCATTCAGTTTGCATACCGTGCTTATTTTTGTATTTATTTTTTTTGATAAGTGAACGTGTTCCACGCTGATGAGGTCAAGATGCTCGTCACAAATCTGTACCACAAATTGGGATCTGATGATAATGTAGCCCTGTGCACGAATGAGTGTAACACACTAGTCGATGGTCAGACCTCTGGCTCCATTAACGTCCTAGGCCACTCGGGTTGTCCTTTGATCTGCAACTCGTAAGTAATGTTGGTTTAAAGGGATGTTGTTTGCTGGTTGTATGGACTTTACATCTAATTGGTTTTACTTTACCTTTTAATAAAGGTTAATTTAGGAAGGCTTCTCCTGCATGTGGTCCGTAGCGTGTGAGAAAGTCTACACGACTTTTGGAACTGGAGTATATTCGAATGTCTCTTTGCAAAAGTGCAATCTCCAGCTGCCAATTAAATGCTGCTGTAAATTATTAAGGGACACCGGACAGCACACCCCATCTGGTCTTGTTATCATGTTCTTGCCATAATGGAACTTTTGCCCTTTTTTAGTGATATTTGTAGCATGCTTTGTCATCTAAAATAGTTAATTCTGGGATTTTATTGTGTATTCTCACTATGATGACTGTGTAATGTTAATATTATCTTTTCTTTCAATGTACAGATTCCAGGCATTTGTTCAGCATTTCGACGTTACCCCACAAACCACCACTGTCGCTCCAGCCAAGAGGGCTTTGAATCCCTTTCTGCAATCAATCTGTAAGTATCTGCTTATAAAATCGTATCATTTAATTTGGCGATAACCACTTTAGAGCAAATTCTTAAATGATGCATTACCAAATATTGCCGAAAGAAAGAAGAATACTGTTTCAAGTACAGTATCAAAGATAACTAATTTAACAGATCGTCCTAGATATAAACATAAAGTTCACATCTAAAACTGAGACTAGTAAAGAGCTAAGAGTAATAAGAATGTGTAGTTGTAGTTTGCTTGATTTATATCGCATACAGATATCGAAAACGTTATCCATGTGGTCTTCTGGCTTTGCATGCCCATTACCATTACCATTCAGTTTGCATACCGTGCTTATTTTTGTATTTATTTTTTTTGATAAGTGAACGTGTTCCACGCTGACGAGGTCAAGATGCTCGTCACAAATCTGTACCACAAATTGGGATCTGATGATAATGTAGCCCTGTGCACGAATGAGTGTAACACACTAGTCGATGGTCAGACCTCTGGCTCCATTAACGTCCTAGGCCACTCGGGTTGTCCTTTGATCTGCAACTCGTAAGTAATGTTGGTTTAAAGGGATGTTGTTTGCTGGTTGTATGGACTTTACATCTAATTGGTTTTACTTTACCTTTTAATAAAGGTTAATTTAGGAAGGCTTTCCTGCATGTGGTCCGTAGCGTGTGAGAATGTCTACACGACTTTAGGAACTGGAGTATATTCGAATGTCTCTTTGCAAAAGTGCAATCTCCAGCTGCCAATTAAATGCTGCTGTAAATTATTAAAGGACACCGGACAGCACACCCCATCTGGTCTTGTTATCATGTTCTTGCCATAATGGAACTTTTGCCCTTTTTAGTGATATTTGTAGCATGCTTTGTCATCTAAAATAGTTAATTCTGGGATTTTATTGTGTATTCTCACTATGATGACTGTGTAATGTTAATATTATCTTTTCTTTTAATGTACAGATTCCAGGTATTTGTTCAGCATTTCGACATTACCCCACAGACGGCTGTCGCTCCGGCTACTGGTACCAGCGCCAGGGACACCTCACTTTACTGAATTATGTTATATATCTTTAAATGTCCGTTTACTTAACTGATAAACACGTGTGTTTACTTAGTCCTTTTGTTTGTCTTTTCTTACGATTCTAATTATCTCATTTGGCCTGAAGGGCCGTTGAGCATATGTTATGGTGCAGCGTCCATTGTCCGTCTGTCAACATTTCTTTCATTTGCTACTTGCTAAAGTACTGTAGGGATTATATCCAATTTTGTTCAGTTACAATCTACAGAAAAGGCCAACAGAATTGATTTAAATGTTAGCTTCAATCCCCCTGAGGCTGGAAGGGCGGGCCCAATAAAGGTTGAGATTGTAACAAATGTTGTTCAATAACAATCTTGAGGAAAGGACAACATAGTTTATTTAAATCTTAGCTCCGATCCCCCTGTGGCTGGAGGGGCGGACCCAATAAAGGTAGAGATTGTAATCAATCTAGCAAAAGGTAAATCTTAGCTCCGAGATTGTAATCAATTTTTTCAGCAACAAACTTGAGGGAAAGAGAACGGTGTTTATGTAAATCTTAGCTCCGATTACCATGTGGCTGATGGGGCGGGGCTCCATAAAGGTAGAGATTGTAACCAATTTTGTTCAACAACAAACTTGAGGGAAGGAGAACGGTGTTTATTTAAATCTTAGCTCCGATTACCATGGGGCTGAAGAGGCGGGGCTCAATAAAGGTAAGGAGGTAAATCGCTACTAGTCATGCAGTTGTGGATGGGATGTAACACAAGAGATCCCCAAAGAATGATGTCTATATCTGACAGTGGACAGAGGGTCTGACAAAATTCAAGATGGCTGCATGTCGACTCCATAATGCCATATGCACAACTAGGACCTATATGGTGTTCAGTATGTAACAGTTATATCATACATCAGCACACAACTCATTCATCATCTTCATTCACTCATTCATTATCATCATCAGCATACATATACCCACTCCATAAAAAAATCATCATTCAGTAATCATGATATCCAGATCATATTTAATTATCATCATCATCATCATCACTCAATAAACATAATCACTATAGCTACAGTTATGCACATTAACATAATTACTCAGTTTGCATCATCATTACCATGATCATCACCACTCTGTCAAAATATCATCGCTACATGTATTTTAAAGTTATCTGTGCCGTAACTGGGCGATAATTTTGACATACTATTTTTTATCATTAATTTATTATTGTAAAAATGTGTAATGAGATTGTAGACCACAATTTGGCTTCATGGTCTCACCGTAAAAAACTCATTTCACTTCACTATTGATGTAAATAAATGATTTTTGGCAGTACTGCCAAAAATCATTTTCAGCTCTTATTTTTACATGTAAAATTAAAAACTATGCATTTAAAGCACTGTAATTTTCAGAAAGTTGGTATTTTTTGGTGATGAATAACATATTAAAAGCTCATCGTGATTCGTGAGTATGAAAAATACGGCACATATAACTTTAATACATTGTATCATCAACATTATCACTTATATAATATTGTCATCAAACATAACGTGTTTACCCGTATATATGATATCATCACCCGCATCAACATAATCCATAATAATGATGATAATTAAACATGGCCATATCGTATTTGAGATATATCCCTTTAGCACTCTGATATAAAGCGGGAACAAACTTCAACTATCAAAATCCAAGATGGCGGCATATCGGTCACTTTGTTGACTTCTTTGTTTGTTTGAAAAATAAACTTCCTATTAACAGTCGGGGTCATATAAGGACGGCCTTCCATGTTTGCAGTGTGTAGTGTGTTTATGAACTGCATGGTGTGTGATTTGGGATACTGCGGTATATTCGTGTTGTGTCTTATTGTAAAGTGGAGCTCTTGCCCTTTTTATAGAGTTATATTACTGGAGCATGCCGCCGAGGACATCCAACCCGGTATCCGGCAGAACCAGCCGTCCCACTCCCTTAATGCTGAGCGCTAAGCAGGAGCAGGAACTACAACTTTTAAAGACTTTGGTGTGTCTCGGCCAGAGCCTACCTCAAAAGGGCGAGCGCTCAACAGAAAGCCAAAAGTAAGGCGGTGTCAAGGGAGACGTTAGGAAGAACAATGCTATTTAGGAAGAAATTTAGACGCCGTTTACGATCATGCAATAGGGGCAGCAGGTACAACTCACTCTAACGCTCGATATGCAGAGCCGACTTTGTTGACCTTTTGGTCCTAAAATGCAATATGCATAAGATATTGAGACTCATTTGTATATTCTGAGAAATAGTGTTAACAAACTTCACTTATCGAAATTTAAGATGACGGCATGTCAGTACTTTCTGAGAAATGAAGTACTTTTTTTGAGAAATAGCTATAACAAACGTTATCAGATGGTGCGCTGTAAAGGAAGGGTTTCAAAACCTGCCCACGCTCCTTTTTTTAATTTTGCAGTGTGAAAGGTCCAGGTTCATAACTACTTTTTATGTGCTTTTTATCTATTTTGTATTTTTTAAAAGGGCATTTGCTTTCTGGCAGTACTTTTGGTATGTGGCAAGGGGACCCTTTCTGCCCATCTTTTGAGCATATGATTTTTATTTGTTTTTGTTAATAAAAAATACTTCGTTCTTTATTTAATACCAATTCATAATGGTATGTACTAATGATTTTTATTAAAACTTGAATTTCAAGCAAAAAACTATTTTTGGCAAGACAAAAATTGAGGATATTGCGTTTGCTCGACATGTTTGACATGTTATCGATTTTGTCCACACTTTAAATCGTTTTTATATGTATAATCTTATAACAGATACCTTTCAAAAAATGGAAGCCGGGACAATAGCATTTTATAGGCAGAAATATTTGTCCTAGATGACTGTAAATTCAAAATTTATCATAGACACCATAATAAAACAACAGTAAGTAACATTTTTTTGTAAACTAACATATATACTCTAAAATTAGTGCATTTTTATACTTGTATTTTTCCTAACAGTACAAAAAAACCTAACAACTAGATATGATCTTGAGTGAAACAAAACCCATATGAACCAATTTTCACTTAATAATATATATAATAATATCATTTCTAAATTTCAGAGGCCTCCATTTTGTTTCCATATGGCAACCATTTTTTAAAAAGTAAATATGCAATAAGTAAATTTAAACCAATCAGAGGCCTCCATTTTGTTCTCATGGCAATCAATATTTTCACAGGTGTTTCGATGACATTTAGCACCTAAAATTATTACTGTACATTAATTGTCACTTAAATCGGACTCTTGAATCATAAACTGGAAACGAATGGCTAGGTATACTAACAAAGACGTTGTCGTTGCTACCCGCACTCTCTATTTTCAATTCACTCAAAAACTGTTTTCCCGGATTTAAATTTCGAAACTAATTTACACATAGTCTGAAAATGTCATAAGAATATTTTAATAGAGGGTCAAATTATGGACAAAACCCGTTACCGGGTGAAATGAGATGACAAAGAGCAATGTTTTGTTTTCGTTTTTTCCAAAAATGAATTTTTCTTAAAAAAGATTATTTCAAACAAAATTTTCCATTAAAATCTAAAAGAAATGACTTTAATAAAAGGTATACGATCTACTCAAATGGCTTATGTATAAAAATATAGAATAATCAACAAAGACTAACCTTTTTTGGCATGTTTAATTTTGTGCAGGTAGTTTTAATGAAAATGAATACGAAGAATTCAGGCCATTGGGCTTTTCTAAAATCACAAAAGGAAAAATGTAGTGTCAATTTAAAGGGACAACTAGTAGTACTTTCGATATGCAAAGTTTTAAGAAAATTGGGTTGTTGGCAGTTTCTATGAGATTTTAACATTAGCTTGAGCACTACCTTTGGCCAGATATGTATAAATATTGGCCCTGAGCCCCCTGAGGCAGGGTACGGTGCCTAAAAGTGATAAACAACGTTAAATCCTTTCATTTGCTATTCATCAGTTATATACAGTAAGTATTGAAACAAAATTTGTCAGAAATATCCATGGCGGGAAGGGGAACAGTATGTTTAAATTCTGACTCCGATCATTAGGACAGGATGGATGGAACCCAATAGGAAAATTAGAGATACAATATATAGATATTGGCATTGCAACAGGATAGCGACATAGACCTCTTGGGTCTCTTATTAAATCACCTTGCCCGAAAGGTCGGTTAGTTTCCGCCGTGGCATGGCTTTCGTCGTCCGTCCGTTTGTCGTCATCCGTCCAACAATTAATATTTTCTTTTGTAAAGATGGACGAGCTCGGTAATGCACATATGCTTAGAAATGATAACAAGACTGTTATACATCATATACAAAATGTTTTAGAGGTTTTCCTTACGTACGTAAACCTAGATCACTGTTTTCATAAATCACACATATGATACAATATTATATAAAAGAACATATGAGTAGAAACAGAGATATCGAAAGCCTGGTTTCATTGTCCTATGTTAAACAACTTTTTTTAGATTTTGTTTGAGCAGCCAGCCCGCGCCCTCCATTTCCTTTCACTGTTATATTAAATTGTGTATCATTCTCACCAACAGGAAACAAATGTGAAGAAAATTCCACAAATGCGTTGTTAAAATTTTGTTCCGAACTTTGTCTGAAACATTGAAACCTAACGTTAAAGTTTGAGTTAACAGGTGACCTGAGTTTCTTTGACCCAGGATAGCAGCTGTTGTATTTGGTAAGTTCTGCACACTATTACTGATATGTCCATCATCACTGGAAGCATATCCGTCATAATTAGGTGATGTATTAGTCTCATCTGTTGTGCTGCTGGATTGTGTGAGAGCTGAAATGGTAATGGGGCTCGCACTTGTTGGTTGAGGTACATTTTGTATGCTCATGTCAGCTTTGAACTTCTCCATGGCCTGAGCCATAGCTGTAGTCACCATGTCCGAAGTTTTTGTCATAATGTGAGCAACAATAGTTTTGACCTTGCCACTGTTTACATCTGCGTCACCAGAGGGTTGTACCGATGACCTTTTGTTCTCGAGCTCTGTGTTAGATGTCGCCACTGGATCGGTGCTTCTATTTTCATGAATATGAATATGTGGCCTCTTTCTGGGTGGTGTTTTAGAGGATGATGAGGTCTTAGAAAACCTGTTTTGGTGGCAGGGCCAATCTTCTATTTCGGCCTTCTGGGCATTGTACTGTGTACTTGTGAAGATTCTGAAAAATAAAAATAAAATAAAGGAAAAGAAATAAAGATTAATATTGCAATCACCATTATTTTCCATAACTCTCCTTAAATTGGTCATGAATAAACAGTTAAATGAACATTATCCAAATATCTATTAAGCCTATATGACTAGGGTTAAAATAAGAAAGAATAATTCCTTCTCATGAAAACTGAATGCAAAGCTAGGCCAGATGTGCTAATTTTTGTGTTGTTATATACCATAGAGAAAGTTAAAATCAATAAAAATGATATAATTGTCGATATACTTCTTATGTAATTGAAACAGGACAGGATATCTGAACATAAAATGATGTAGCATTGTAAATTGGGAGCCCAGCTCAACACCCATACCCAGTTTTCAAAATTCAGTAGAAATACCACTGCAACAATATTGAGTAGCAATCAAATCAATATCAGGGTAAAAAAACCACTGAAACAATAATATATAGGTGAAAGACAAGCTCACCACCTAAACCAAACTGTGTTAGATAGTAAAATATCACTACAACAATTACGCAGGGAGCTGTTATCAATCAATCAATATCAGGGTATAAAACCCTAAAACAATAATGTATAGGTGAAAGCCTAGCTCACCACCCAAATTAAGGGGATTTGAAAGTTTTAAAGATATGCAAAATATAGCATCTTGGCAAACGTTTACCTTGGGATTGCCATATTTTAAAGAAGAATGAACCTTGAATCTGAATGGCTGCTGACGACGGAATGTTATAGTAATTTTTTTGTGTACAAACGTTGATTGTTTTTGAACCACGAATAAGAAAACGAAATTTATCCTGCAACTGCCACACACAATGAAGGATAACTACTGCCGGATAAACTTGTTCTTTATCTGTCAATACGAAATGCTTGCTCCGTCAATACGATCACGTGGATTTGTTCCAAATCTGATGATTTTTTTCCAACTTGACGCTGAATTTTAACCTTCCGATGAATGAATGGCATGATATTACACACTGCACAGAATTACGGGAACTGTTTGTGAATGCGCATATCTATTTCCCACGGTAGTAAAATGGAGAACACTCTCATTCGGTTTAACGAACGAGAATGAATCTTTTCTTTTGCGTCGAAGTTTCTCGCTTAGACCAAAACCAAGTAAATAATCAGCAATTTGATTTTGTTTTCAATGCCATCTATAAGTAAATGGCGCAGAATAACAGAAATAAATAATTCTATTAGCTCGCCTATTCGAAGATTAGGGGGAGCTAATGTTGTCACGTCGGCGTCGGCGTCAGCGTTGGCGTCCCATTTCACGTTAAAGTTTCTGACCAAGTTTCTGTTTCGTCAATTGTTTAAGCTTAAGTCATCATAAATGTTTATGATTTTATTTTCCTAATATGTATGGATGCTGAATGTGATAATACAACCAATTTGGGGCCCTTTAGGAGTTTTTTGAGTCGGTTAATTTGTCATATTTCCATGTTAAAGGTTTTGAGCAAGTTTCTATTTTGTCTATTGTTTAAGCTTAAGTCATCATAAATGTTAATGATTTTATTTTCCTAATGTGTATGGATGCTGAACATGATGATACAACCAATTTGGGTCCCTTTAGGTTTTTTTTGAGTCGGTTAATTTGTCATATTTCCATGTTAAAGTTTTTGAGCAAGTTTCTATTTTGTCAATTGTTTAAGCATAAGTCATCATAAATGTTTATGATATTATTTTCCTAATATGTATGAATGCTGAACGTGATAATACAACCAATTTGGGGCCCTTTAGGGGTATTTTTGAGTCGGTTAATTTGTCATATTTCCATGTTAAAGTTTTTGAGCAAGTTTCTATTTTGTCTATTGTTTAAGTTTAACGCATAAGTCATCATAAATGTTTATGAATTTATTTTCCTAATGTGTATGGATGCTGAACGTGAGAATACAACCAATTTGGGGCCCTTTAGGTTTTTTTTGAGTCTGTTAATTTGTCATATTTCCATGTTTAAATAGTAAATACTTGAACATCAACTTCTTCTGAGTAGGCGAGCTTTGCTGTTCTCCAACAGCTCTTGTGAAAATCTTATAGCCCAACAAAGAATATTTCTACCAAGGAAATACGTTGCACTTTTCAAACCACAAAAAAAATATACTTTTTTAAAATTTTATACAGTTCTTTGCATTGACATTTTTTCAGAGCTCATAGTGAATTTCAAATAATAATCTATATGTCGGGCGTTTGGGGTGGCTAATTTAATTTCACAAAGTTCTATGTAAGTTAACTTAACCTCATTTTGGTCATGATATCGACGGTAGATATTGAATCAAGTGTCCGTCTATGTTTTAGGGCTGTTTAAATACTCGTCCGAGATAAATTCTTTGTATCATGATTAAACAGTCAACGTCTTTCAGGAAGGCCAGGTCATTGGCATTTTATCGGTCGTGAACTCTCTGTTAGATAGAAAGTTTATTTCTAAACTGAAATTACCATGGGAGTTCCCGCTTTGTCATGATTTTATATCATTTTATTTTGAAACCTTTCCATAAATTATTAATGGTACTCTTGTATGTCATAATTTTTTTTATTAAAATACTGTATAATAATACATAAATTAACTGTATCACAATAATGATATATAGTGTTTGAAAACAAAATATTGTATTGAAAACCTTTTATGGCTTATTGATTAAAAAAAACGTATTTCTTGTCCATGGTGGCAAGCATATGTAACGATTTGGATTAATAAAGCTAAAAGGAACCAAATAGATCATATTTAATAGTATTTTCACTTCATGAATTTCCTAACAAATCTTGCATGTGTGTCTGTATGTATATCCGAAAGTGGTCCATGCAGAGTTTACCCGCTAACCATTTACATTTTTAATATTGTTATGCATCAACACATTTTGCCAGCACAATACTGTAAGAGTATTAGTGTAATATGGTATTACCTAAGTATTTCATTTTGTCAATTTTGAAGTTTGAGTTCATTGTCGGGGTTACATTAATTTTCAGGATATTTGGACACGATCTTAATTTGCATAAGCTACAGTTTTAAGAACTCAAACTTCAAAATTGACAAAACACGATCAAGATCACGATCTGATCAAGACGGCAAATGTCTGTATATTATATCTCGAGTTTATAGCAACGATTAGGCACTAATGACGTCAATATTTACCTCACTGACGTATGTTTTGTTTTTCTAGATATGACGTCACATTGTTTATAACGCAATTAACGGAGTAAAATATAAGTATTGTCCTTATTACCATTGGTCAACGAAAACAACCATGTATTTGTAAAATAAATATTATATAGTCAACGAAAACAAGCATATATTTGTAAAACAAATTTTATATTGAGTGCAAATTAAACAATATGGCTAACCGTCAAATAATGCAGCCATTTATGGTGTTCCCGCACATACAGATATTTTTGGTAGAATCCAAAAAAATATACATTTTCCTTATACAATGTAAGAGAGATATACGTGCGTGTTATGCGAGTGGGTTGTAATGGTCTATGACATTACGATGGCGTTGTATAAATGATTTTAAACAGTGAGAACGGTATGTATTTTTGGCGGAACACCCTTGTTCATTTTACGTTAATGTATGTGTAGAAACAGTGGAACTACAATTTTCATCTTCAATTTAAAATACACTTCATATACCAATTTGTGTATTTACTACTTATTACTGCTGATGCGCTTTGGCGTTTGTGTTTTTTTTAAATATCTATTTCATTCATAGAGTATATATATATGCAATTGTGTTTAAGTTTACGTGTTTTTCTAATTTATTCTGATATACGTGTATATATAGATATGTTTCTAATATTGACAAGGCGACAAAGTCTTATGCAACTTCACATTTTCTGGAAATGACGTTATAATCATTATGATGGTTTAATGTGAGTTTAATCCTCGATTAACGTTTTTGATAGACATTTGAACAACCGGTTCCTGGTTGAGTTGTATGTCAAATAATTTTGATATTTACAGTAATGATTATTTACCTTTACCAATTTCACGTATACACTCAATGTTGAAGAATCAATTTGTATAAAAATTACTTTATATAAAGGTACATACAAGAATGTATTTCAATGACAAAGAACATATGTTCTTCTGTCTATCTAAATATTGCTTCATGTTACTGTATTATGTTGTCAATAGTGTGTCACAAACAGTGTTATTGGCATGAAAGTCAAAGACAATTGCATTCGCCTCACATCAACATTCCAAAACGATGCAACAACAGCATAAAACTCTGTATTCATTACCCCTTTCTCCAGCAACAGTGATACTTCAAGCTACCGAATTTGTATTCGAATATTTACAGGTGGTTAAGAATTTTATATAATTTATCAAGTGATTGCATTAGAGTTGAAATGCGTAATGCATCACGGAATGTATCCGATGTATGTGGGGCGAGATAGGATTAATGCATAAGGTCAGGTGGAGAACATATATGTATTTGTTAAATGTATCAAATACAAACATAGGTAAAAGGAGATAATATAGTATTGTATTCCATCACAGATGTTTTCTTATCTATAGGAGTGCTTTGACCTTTTTGACATATATGTCATGGATACCGACTTCTATATAAACTGGACAGTCGATCCTCTCGATCTAAACGCCTGCTAGTCACATAGGTCAGAGGTAAGCTTACATGTGCTTTTTAAATTTCGTTTTCTGTTCTATATGTTAAAGTTTTGCATTTTAACTCACCATGTATTTGTCTCGAAATTTTGATCTGTTAGATTATAGACATAGAATGATTGATTGACTTCATTTCAAATTTTCTTTACGCTGTTGGTGTCTTCGTCTAACCGATCAATCTTTTGAATAATCCCACACTTTATGTCATGTGATTTAATCCAGACAAAAGTAAATTCAGCAATTAAATACATTGTGCTGTCTTACTTTGGGGTTTTGGTGGATAGAGGAACATTCAAAAGTATAATGCGATGTTTTTTTATGTACCAAACGAAAAGATTCTATTTCCATTTGTCTTATGTTTCTCTTCTTGCATTTGACATTTCGATTATTCACGTATTTACTTTGATTTCGTATATTTAATATTATCTCTTAAGACTTATACTCATAATTTGAGATTGAATCCTTGCATTGACCTATTTCTTCATTTTCAATATTTAATATTTACTTATTTATCTTTTTAGCATCTATGTATTCCTCTTGTTCATGTCTCAATAGGAACAATTGTATATCAGTATATAAGGATAGATATTACCACATGAGAATGATGAAATGGTTTGAATATGTTTCTACACCCAATACAACCAAATCGTAACATAGAATCTTTGAAATAAGAAAAACAATCGCTGAAACGACAATATACAAATGTGTTTTCTAAACATACACTTTACATAGACATAAATGCGGTTCATTGTTTTATTCAGATTTAATTACACCATGTTTCTGTATTATAGCCTGTTCACTCTACCCAACATCATGAAATTCGCACTTTTCCTCGTTATTGCATTACCTTTGGTAATGTCAGCACCCAATAAGAAGGCTTTTGATTTCGGCTCAAACCCGTTCATAAACAGTCTGCGTGAGTATTAAAACCTATATATATATATTTGTGTACCCTACTATCTCTTCATTTCTCAGAAACATTTGCATTGTAACTGTTTTTGTTTATATCATATGTACCCTTTTATTTTGACCACGATAGTTTGCATCAGCTTACATCAAAGCAAATGCTAAATCAGTAGGTATCCGGCTAAATTAAAGCCAATTGTTTATGTACGAAAGTCTATCATAAAATGTTCTTTTGTAACGAATTACAACATTTTACTATTTTATTTTAAGGAACAGCTGATTCTACGACCGTCAATAAGATGCTTATGTATATATAAATATTGATTACTCTAACATATTGCTTTTTAGTGGACGTCTTCCATGCTGACGAGCTCAAACAGCTGGTTACAGACTTGGTTGATAATCTTGGATCTAATGCTAGGTTGAACGAATGTCAGTCAAAGTGTAACGGTTTGGTAGACACCCAGTTTTCTGCTGGGACTGTCAACACACTGTCTCACAGCGCTTGTCCTTTAGCTTGCCATTCGTAAGTAGCCATTTAGAAAATTAAAGAATAAAGATAGCCTTGATTTCTTTTACATCTTTTGTACATTTGTTTGTACACATGTACTGTTAATAAAAAACAGTTTTTGATTTGAAGGTTTTTTTTATAAACCATCAATCTAGTTTGAATGAATATGAATGAAAACGTTTATAAAGAATGGTAGTTTTGTATCAATGATATTTATTTCTCTGAAAGGTTTATCTATATATTTGTAGGCTTCAGGAGTTGGCGCACTTTTTCCATGTCAAACCAACAACTACTGCTGCTCCAGCCGTGTAAACTTTCCCGATGGACTTTGTGTAGAATAGCGATGATCGGAATAAAATAAAATAACCAGATGAAATAGCATTATTCTTGTTTCTTTCCGACTTCTCATCAATAGTTCTGGTTTCCGCCATATTTACTATCGACTGATACAACAACTTAATTTATATTTCCCTTGAACCACTGTAAACATCTTCAGAATTGGATATAAAAAGGATGTTGTGTTCTACTGAGAAAAACAATCAGGATTAGCTTATAAAATATTATGGTTGTCTTACATGGTACATATTGAAATTTGTGCGGGATATACGACCGTAAAATAGTTAAATTGATCACAGCAATTATATCTTTTACATGGATAACAGAAGGATACTGTCCATTGTGTAGTGTCAGTATAGAAAGGCCATGTTAAGTCAGTCACTCCTTGCTGAACCAACTAAATAATTTTCCATAGACCCCAATATTAAAGTTTGTTAAAGTTTTTTATGTATTATTAAAGCAACTGAATATTAGTTAGCTACTGTGTTCTATAATTAAAGTCTAGGTTCTCAGACAACACTAGATAGAAAAAAGTTTGGGTCCTTCAGCTCAAATTCCAACCAGGGTAGCCATTTTGAAATAAGGTGCATTTTGCACTGAAGATCCTGAAATGCTAATGTTTGTACCTATCCATTATCAAAATTTTGAACCTTAATTTCAATTTGGATTTCCAAATTCATATTTTTGTTATCCAGGAATAATTACCTGTCAGAAAACATTTTTAATTTTGAAATTTATAGTTAACAAGCCAATAAGGGACCGGGTAAAATTTCTATTCTTGGCGCAATCTTGTATACACAGGGACGTTTCGATGGCCTTTATTCGTTTACTTGGTTGTTCCATGAAGGGAAAGGTTGATCGCCATGGTGACCATGTGCTAACCATCAGTATTAAACTCTTTTGTCAATATATATTCAAGATGAGTAACTCGATTGGTCTGATAAATCATCCAATTTTTGTGTAAAAGAGTTTGTGAAATAACGGTTGAAGTTTTGCGGCTGACATTAGTCTCGATTGAATGACAGATAACGTGTCTTTAATGTGCCATATAGTTCACCATATACCGTAATGTAGAATTGTTGGAATATTCAATGAAACATCGAGAAATTGTTTTTGGTTTGTCGGGCACTCATTTGTAAGGTGCATAACACGACATGACTCTAGTGGAAAACTTCACTACGAGTAGATGTCAACGCCAGTCCTTCCAGAATCAGATTAAATGCCAACAAAGTAATACAATTGAACATACGCAGATTTAAAGCAAATTCAAAACAAATATTATAAATTCTTATTGAAACATCGAACCCACTCATATTTGACTTACAAGAAATTATGTGAAAAGAAAGCACCAATCTCCGACAATTCACAGTCTACAATAATAGTCCAACAACTTGAGGTAGGGCATTAGATGCTAAATCGGCGGGCGTACATACACACGTCCCTAATATACACATACAACTCAATACCACAATACAGGTTGTTGCCATTAGTGCAACTCTTCACAGACGATTCATTGTCTGTTCTATTTATCTACCTTTAAATAACATTTTGTTGTGATGTACAAAACAACATTGTATCGGATCTTCCAGTGCCGTTCATCTTTATGAGCGACTACAATGGATACAACAGTTTCTGGGGTTCACCGATCACTGACGATATATGTAGACGCATTGAAAAGTTCATTTATAAAATCAACTTAAGTCTGTTCATCGCCTCTGCCCCATCCTGCCTCTGGTTCGCTTACTCAACTTGACCTAACGTTGTGCCACTCAGTACTAGATAATAATTGGAGGGTCAACAATGATTATGTGGAAGCTAGTATGTGGGTTCTATTCCAACACTTACGCGCCAAACAGTTCATCGATGATAAATTTAAGAAACCCTTTAGTTATGACCCGATAAAAATCTTCACAAGTGCGCTTATTTCAATCACAACAAACAAGTATTCTTAAATCCGTTCAAAAACATGAAAATTTTCATTAGGGCTGCCAGAACTGCTTGAATGCCTCGGGAAATTAAACGTTTCAACAGCTGGCCCAGATGATATTCCCTACTAGTACTTAGACAATTATCAGAATCACGATGCCTTTTAAATATATTCAAACAAATTTATGGAAAGGGTCAATCATTATACCTATTCTGTAGCCTGGGAAGGATGCTAACTGTAACTTCCTATTTCGCTCACGTCTTAACTTTTCTAAGAATATATTCTATGAAGCGCGTTAGTACCGCATTTTGAATATATTCTTAGAGCATGGTTAACACAAAAGGGAAATCGAATCCCTATATTTACACTCACGCGACTTTTTATCTATATTTTATACAATATACTCGTCATTTGAAAGTGTCGTAATTATTCAATAAAAATCGGTCATAAGTGGGAGGAGCTTACTCAATTGAACAGCCAATGGGGACTCTTCACATACGGTCGAATTATTCATCTGCGACGACAAAAAGTGTATTTTAGTGTGAAATAAACATGAAAAAATAAAACTTTCAGAGATAATTTCATTTAATCAGATTATACATTCAAATACGTATTAATTTTTAGTAACAGTAACATATAGCGTAATTACATAAAATATAAATTACTCGACCACATATGTAAGCTCGTTAATCGTTGTGCAGCAAGGCGAATCTGACTGTTTTACAGTCACTGAAATTTACCAAGTTGACGTTGAAGGTTCACCCGAGGAACAAGCTGTTGGTCAAAACACTTGAGTTTCACTAGTTAGGTGTGCTTCGAGAATGTCGTGTGATTATCTACAGTAGTATCAACGTTTTATTTACCGATTAATGGAACAACTTTAATCATTAAATTCGCAAAAGTCAAGAGGTAATGTTTATAACTGACCTCTGTCAGAGGGCCTCACATCGATCCCCCCAAAAGTCAGAGGAAGAAGACTACAGAGATCATGTTTACATTTGACATCCATCATTTTGGACAAAAATGAAAGTATTGCATCTTGGGATATTTTTTCCGTTTCTTTATTACAATTGTTAATCTTTTTTTTTTAAGTTTACATTTTTTTTCGGAAATTATATGACAAACAACACCTACGTGTATTATCCATCAAAATGTAAACAATGCCATGTGTTTCTTACAAAAGTAGTCCCTATATGTGGTATAAAACATTTTCATACGCAAGTTCAAAGATCAATGTTTCCATGCAAATACATGTATGGTAAACAAATATGTTCAGTATTGTATAGTGTCCAAGAACAGCAAGATATTTGCCTGCAGCTCGGCTCGCAGTTCCTATCTACAGATTCTTGACTATATAAGGGTCCAAGGGTTCAATCTTGTTCTGTACCCGGAGCTTTTCGAACAACACTCATGAAGATGACGAGACATATCTAGATGATCGACGGAAGAAAATAACATTACAGTTTACTGATACAAGACCACACTCAATCAATTTGATACAAATTTGAAACTATCATGCACTGATATATAGCCTTTAATTCAACCATTGTCAATATATGTGGTCAAAAAATAAACCTTTTTTTTAAAATAAATCCTATACTTAAACCTCATTTGTCCAGTCTAAGAGATCGTAGAGAGGAAGTTGTCCTTTCTCATCTGGTCCTACCGTTCTTAATGTTTTAAAATCATTTATACAACGCCGTCGTAATGTCATAGACCACCACAACCCACTCGCATAGCATATATATATCTATTATAAGAGAAATGTATACTTTTTGGATTCTACCAAACGCATACATGTATGTAGCCGCGGGGAAACCATAAGAGGCTGTATAATTTGACGGTTAACCGTATTGTTTAATTTTGCATCAATATGAAATTTATTTTACAAATACATGCTTGTATATTTCTTTTCGTTGACTACTAGAAACAAGAATAATACTATTTGACTCCGCTTATTGCATTATAAACAGTGTGACGTCATATCTAGGATAATTACGTCAGTTAGGTAAATATTAACGTCATTAGTGAATGTAAACTCAAGATATAATATACTGGCATTTGCACATTGGTAACATATGATTATTCACGAAGTGACCTTCACTGTCAGTTACATATGCAGTTAATAGTCTTGTCGAATCATTAACATTCAGGATATTAGGACACGATCTGAATTTGCATAAGCTACAATTTTAAGAACTCAAACTGCAAAATTGACAAAATAAAATACTTATATGTGTTTCCATATTACACTTATTCTCTAACAGTATTGTACTGGCAAAAGGTATGGATAGCGGGTAAACTTAGAAATCCTCATGGACCATTTTGGATATACATACAGACACACATACAAGGTTTGTTAGAAAAACCTTGAAGTGAAAATACTGTTGTATATAATCTATTTGGTTCTTCATAGCTTTATCAATCCAAATCGTTACATATGCTAACTACCATGGGCATGAAATAATGTTGTTTTTAAATCACTAATTCATAAAAGGTTTTCAATATCACATTTTGTTTTCAAACGCCATTTTTAATTTTTGTTGATACATTTAATTAAAAAAAAAATTGAAATATTATATGGTGCTTGAAATTCATGATTAGCCAGCCAATCAGCGGCCGGGTTTAATATTATCCTGGGCTCAATCTTGTATACACAGGGGCCATTTCGAAGGTCTTTTTTTATTTAGTTGGTTGATCCCTATAGCAGAAATTAAAATTCTAATACTCACCTATGATGTAAAGTGTATTTCGGCTGTATGTCAAATCTGTAATATTAACTTAATCGGTCAAGTGGTTTGTCCAGGACAGGGCTTCACCTTCGGACAGTCACCCGCGGAGTAATTCTGAAAACATGAAATGTTGAACTTACACACTGTGTTGATTAATTGCAAATTATGTATTAAATATTGAAATAGTATTAATGTTGTTTAAGTTAATTATTAGTTACATGATTAAACTTTCTGAATATAATGAAAAATAGGAAAAGTCCCCAGCCAAGGGGAGATAATCCATTACATAATCAGGTACCCCTATAATATAGAAAATGTCAAGATTTTGGAAGAAAACTAGATATACCAAACCTTTTTCACATTCAAATTTACCAGGAACATGGTTCCAGAGCCTTTCTGTTTAAAATAAACAAATTAAACAAAGATCAAACCTGTAATGAGCACGAAAGATGCATGTCTTTGTCCATGACTGGAATCTGTGCAACCAACACATATTTCCGGAAATCTTGAATGACCCTGAAACACCATTAATATGTTTCATTAAAGGAAAAAATATTCACAAAATGGTATTTTTCATCATTATAACATAAAATGCATACTTTTAATAAACTAATTAGCCCTAATATTACAATTAATCAGTACAATTAGTTAAATTAGCTTACCTGAGATGACTCCCCCCCCACCCCCCCCCCCCTCCCACCAATGATACCTGGCAGGTCTAAATACCACACCCCAAACTAGACATTATGTAATACCATGTAATTGTCTCCCCTTAATGTTACCAATTTCAAATGTATAAGCTGTAACTTATGTTTTATACCTTTATGGCTCCCGGCACTCCAATATGGCAGAGATGACTGACCCCCCAATTTCTTGATTTGACCGCTAATTCCTGGTTCACCTAAACTGGAACATGCATACAGTTCTGTAAACTAAATTCTGACAACTGAGGAGACCATGCATCGCGCACCCATGTGATCGTACCCATCTGATGTTAAACGCACATGTCACACGTTTACAGCCGTGCTAATTACCTGAATCTACGTTATATGTACCATTAACTTACTGGCCAATTCTAAATAAACTGCATGCATAGTCACAGTGACACATATTATTCTAAAACTTGGCGACTTACCTTTGTATCCATGGACTCACTCGGCTCCAGTGACTGACTCTTATACTTCCGGTTGCGTTCGCTATAGAGAGCAACCAACTAAATGATTTTACATAGACCACAGTGTTAAACTTTGTTAAAGTTTTGTACTGTATTATTAAAACAAAGAATTATTAGTTAGGTATTGTGTTCTATAATTAAAGTCTAGGTTCTCATATAACACTAGATAGAAAAAAAAGTTTGGGTCCTTCTGCTCAAACTCCAACCAGGGTAGCTTTATTGAAATCAGGCGCATTTTGCACTAAGATATCCGGAAATTCTATGGTTTTTACCTATTCATTATCTAAATTGATATTTTGAACCTAAATCTCAATATGAAATTCCAAATTGATATTATGGTTTTCTAGGAATAATTACCTGTCAGAAAACATTTTTACTTTTGAAATTCATGATTAGCCAGCCAATCAGCGGCCGGGTTAAAATTCTATCCTGGGCTCAATCTTGTATACACAGGGGCCATTTCGAAGGTCTTTTTTTATTTAGTTGGTTGATCCCTAATAAAATATGATTTATGACTTACAAGATTACCATCAATAATTTATGGAACGGTTTCAAAATAAAATGATATAAAATCATGACAAAGCGGGAACTCCCGTGGTAATTTCAGTTTAGAAATGAACTTTATATCAAACAGAGAGTTCACGACCGATAAAATGCCAATGGACTGGTCTTCCTGAAAGATGCTGACTGTGTAATCATAATACAAAAAATTATCTCGGACGTATATTTGAACAACCATGAAACATAAAATGAGATTAAGTTAACTACTCTTACACAGAACTATATGAAATTGGAATGGCCACCCGAAAAAAATATACATTTTCCTTAAACAATGTAAGAGAGATATATGTGCGTGTTATGCGAGTGGGGTGTAATGGTCTATGACATTACGATGGCGTTGTATAAATGATTTTAAACAGTGAGAACGGGATGTATTTTTGGCGGAACACCCTTGTTCATTTACGTTAATGTATGTGTAGAAACAGTGGAACTACAATTTTCATCTTCAATTTAAAATACACTTCATATACCAATTTGTGTATTTACTACTTATTACTGGTGATGCGCTTTGGCGTTTGTGTTTTTTTAAATATCTATTTCATTCATAGTGTATATATATATGCAATTGTGTTTAAGTTTACGTGTTTTTCTAATTTATTCTGATATACGTGTATATATAGATATGTTTCTAATATTGACAAGGCGACAAAGTCTTATGCAACTTCACATTTTCTGGAAATGACGTTATAATCATTATGATGGTTTAATGTGAGTTTAATCCTCGATTAACGTTTTTGATAGACATTTGAACAACCGGTTCCTGGTTGAGTTGTATGTCAAATAATTTTGATATTTACAGTAATGATTATTTACCTTTACCAATTTCACGTATACACTCAATGTTGAAGTATCAATTTGTATAAAAAAATACTTTATATAAAGGTACATACAAGAATGTATTTCAATGACAAAGAACATGTTCTTCTGTCTATCTAAATATTGCTTCATGTTACTGTATTATGTTGTCAATAGTGTGTCACAAACAGTGTTATTGGCATGAAAGTCAAAGACAATTGCATTCGCCTCACATCAACATTCCAACACGATGCAACAACAGCATAAAACTCTGTATTCATTACCCCTTTCTCCAGCAACAGTGATACTTCAAGCTACCGAATTTTTATTCGAATATTTACAGGTGGTTAAGAATTTTATATAATTTATCAAGTGATTGCATTAGAGTTGAAATGCGTAATGCATCACGGAATGTATCCGATGTATGTGGGGCGAGATAGGATTAATGCATAAGGTCAGGTGGAGAACATATATGTATTTGTTAAATGTATCAAATACAAACATAGGTAAAAGGAGATAATATAGTATTGTATTCCATCACAGATGTTTTCTTATCTATAGGAGTGCTTTGACCTTTTTGACATATATGTCATGGATACCGACTTCTATATAAACTGGACAGTCGATCCTCTCGATCTAAACGCCTGCTAGTCACATAGGTCAGAGGTAAGCTTACATGTGCTTTTTAAATTTCGTTTTCTGTTCTATATGTTAAAGTTTTGCATTTTAACTCACCATGTATTTGTCTCGAAATTTTGATCTGTTAGATTATAGACATAGAATGATTGATTGACTTCATTTCAAATTTTCTTTACGCTGTTGGTGTCTTCGTCTAACCGATCAATCTTTTGAATAATCCCACACTTTATGTCATGTGATTTAATCCAGACAAAAGTAAATTCAGCAATTAAATACATTGTGCTGTCTTACTTTGGGGTTTTGGTGGATAGAGGAACATTCAAAAGTATAATGCGATGTTTTTTATGTACCAAACGAAAAGATTCTATTTCCATTTGTCTTATGTTTCTCTTCTTGCATTTGACATTTCGATTATTCACGTATTTACTTTGATTTCGTATATTTAATATTATCTCTTAAGACTTATACTCATAATTTGAGATTGAATCCTTGCATTGACCTATTTCTTCATTTTCAATATTTAATATTTACTTATTTATCTTTTTAGCATCTATGTATTCCTCTTGTTCATGTCTCAATAGGAACAATTGTATATCAGTATATAAGGATAGATATTACCACATGAGAATGATGAAATGGTTTGAATGTGTTTTCTACACCCAATACAACCAAATCGTAACATAGAATCTTTGAAATAAGAAAAACAATCGCTGAAACGACAATATACAAATGTGTTTTCTAAACATACACTTTACATAGACATAAATGCGGTTCATTGTTTTATTCAGATTTAATTACACCATGTTTCTGTATTATAGCCTGTTCACTCTACCCAACATCATGAAATTCGCACTTTTCCTCGTTATTGCATTACCTTTGGTAATGTCAGCACCCAATAAGAAGGCTTTTGATTTCGGCTCAAACCCGTTCATAAACAGTCTGCGTGAGTATTAAAACCTATATATATATATTTGTGTACCCTACTATCTCTTCATTTCTCAGAAACATTTGCATTGTAACTGTTTTTGTTTATATCATATGTACCCTTTTATTTTGACCACGATAGTTTGCATCAGCTTACATCAAAGCAAATGCTAAATCAGTAGGTATCCGGCTAAATTAAAGCCAATTGTTTATGTACGAAAGTCTATCATAAAATGTTCTTTTGTAACGAATTACAACATTTTACTATTTTATTTTAAGGAACAGCTGATTCTACGACCGTCAATAAGATGCTTATGTATATATAAATATTGATTACTCTAACATATTGCTTTTTAGTGGACGTCTTCCATGCTGACGAGCTCAAACAGCTGGTTACAGACTTGATTGATAATCTTGGATCTAATGCTAGGTTGAACGAATGTCAGTCAAAGTGTAACGGTTTGGTAGACACCCAGTTTTCTGCTGGGACTGTCAACACACTGTCTCACAGCGCTTGTCCTTTAGCTTGCCATTCGTAAGTAGCCATTTAGAAAATTAAAGAATAAAGATAGCCTTGATTTCTTTTACATCTTTTGTACATTTGTTTGTACACATGTACTGTTAATAAAAAACAGTTTTTGATTTGAAGGTTTTTTTTTTATAAACCATCAATCTAGTTTGAATGAATATGAATGAAAACGTTTATAAAGAATGGTAGTTTTGTATCAATGATATTTATTTCTCTGAAAGGTTTATCTATATATTTGTAGGCTTCAGGAGTTGGCGCACTTTTTCCATGTCAAACCAACAACTACTGCTGCTCCAGCCGTGTAAACTTTCCCGATGGACTTTGTGTAGAATAGCGATGATCGGAATAAAATAAAATAACCAGATGAAATAGCATTATTCTTGTTTCTTTCCGACTTCTCATCAATAGTTCTGGTTTCCGCCATATTTACTATCGACTGATACAACAACTTAATTTATATTTCCCTTGAACCACTGTAAACATCTTCAGAATTGGATATAAAAAGGATGTTGTGTTCTACTGAGAAAAACAATCAGGATTAGCTTATAAAATATTATGGTTGTCTTACATGGTACATATTGAAATTTGTGCGGGATATACGACCGTAAAATAGTTAAATTGATCACAGCAATTATATCTTTTACATGGATAACAGAAGGATACTGTCCATTGTGTAGTGTCAGTATAGAAAGGCCATGTTAAGTCAGTCACTCCTTGCTGAACCAACTAAATAATTTTCCATAGACCCCAATATTAAAGTTTGTTAAAGTTTTTTATGTATTATTAAAGCAACTGAATATTAGTTAGCTACTGTGTTCTATAATTAAAGTCTAGGTTCTCAGACAACACTAGATAGAAAAAAGTTTGGGTCCTTCAGCTCAAATTCCAACCAGGGTAGCCATTTTGAAATAAGGTGCATTTTGCACTGAAGATCCTGAAATGCTAATGTTTGTACCTATCCATTATCAAAATTTTGAACCTTAATTTCAATTTGGATTTCCAAATTCATATTTTTGTTATCCAGGAATAATTACCTGTCAGAAAACATTTTTAATTTTGAAATTTATAGTTAACAAGCCAATAAGGGACCGGGTAAAATTTCTATTCTTGGCGCAATCTTGTATACACAGGGACGTTTCGAAGGTCTTTATTCGTTTACTTGGTTGTTCCATGAAGGGAAAGGTTGATCGCCATGGTGACCATGTGCTAACCATCAGTATTAAACTCTTTTGTCAATATATATTCAAGATGAGTAACTCGATTGGTCTGATAAATCATCCAATTTTTGTGTAAAAGAGTTTGTGAAATAACGGTTGAAGTTTTGCGGCTGACATTAGTCTCGATTGAATGACAGATAACGTGTCTTTAATGTGCCATATAGTTCACCATATACCGTAATGTAGAATTGTTGGAATATTCAATGAAACATCGAGAAATTGTTTTTGGTTTGTCGGGCACTCATTTGTAAGGTGCATAACACGACATGACTCTAGTGGAAAACTTCACTACGAGTAGATGTCAACGCCAGTCCTTCCAGAATCAGATTAAATGCCAACAAAGTAATACAATTGAACATACGCAGATTTAAAGCAAATTCAAAACAAATATTATAAATTCTTATTGAAACATCGAACCCACTCATATTTGACTTACAAGAAATTATGTGAAAAGAAACCACCAATCTCCGACAATTCACAGTCTACAATAATAGTCCAACAACTTGAGGTAGGGCATTAGATGCTAAATCGGCGGGCGTACATACACACGTCCCTAATATACACATACAACTCAATACCACAATACAGGTTGTTGCCATTAGTGCAACTCTTCACAGACGATTCATTGTCTGTTCTATTTATCTACCTTTAAATAACATTTTGTTGTGATGTACAAAACAACATTGTATCGGATCTTCCAGTGCCGTTCATCTTTATGAGCGACTACAATGGATACAACAGTTTCTGGGGTTCACCGATCACTGACGATATATGTAGACGCATTGAAAAGTTCATTTATAAAATCAACTTAAGTCTGTTCATCGCCTCTGCCCCATCCTGCCTCTGGTTCGCTTACTCAACTTGACCTAACGTTGTGCCACTCAGTACTAGATAATAATTGGAGGGTCAACAATGATTATGTGGAAGCTAGTATGTGGGTTCTATTCCAACACTTACGCGCCAAACAGTTCATCGATGAGATGATAAATTTAAGAAACCCTTTAGTTATGACCCGATAAAAATCTTCACAAGTGCGCTTATTTCAATCACAACAAACAAGTATTCTTAAATCCGTTCAAAAACATGAAAATTTTCATTAGGGCTGCCAGAACTGCTTGAATGCCTCGGGAAATTAAACGTTTCAACAGCTGGCCCAGATGATATTCCCTACTAGTACTTAGACAATTATCAGAATCACGATGCCTTTTAAATATATTCAAACAAATTTATGGAAAGGGTCAATCATTATACCTATTCTGTAGCCTGGGAAGGATGCTAACTGTAACTTCCTATTTCGCTCACGTCTTAACTTTTCTAAGAATATATTCTATGAAGCGCGTTAGTACCGCATTTTGAATATATTCTTAGAGCATGGTTAACACAAAAGGGAAATCGAATCCCTTTATTTACACTCACGCGACTTTTTATCTATATTTTATACAATATACTCGTCATTTGAAAGTGTCGTAATTATTCAATAAAAATCGGTCATAAGTGGGAGGAGCTTACTCAATTGAACAGCCAATGGGGACTCTTCACATACGGTCGAATTATTCATCTGCGACGACAAAAAGTGTATTTTAGTGTGAAATAAACATGAAAAAAATAAAACTTTCAGAGATAATTTCATTTAATCAGATTATACATTCAAATACGTATTAATTTTTAGTAACAGTAACATATAGCGTAATTACATAAAATATAAATTACTCGACCACATATGTAAGCTCGTTAATCGTTGTGCAGCAAGGCGAATCTGACTGTTTTACAGTCACTGAAATTTACCAAGTTGACGTTGAAGGTTCACCCGAGGAACAAGCTGTTGGTCAAAACACTTGAGTTTCACTAGTTTAGGTGTGCTTCGAGAATGTCGTGTGATTATCTACAGTAGTATCAACGTTTTATTTACCGATTAATGGAACAACTTTAATCATTAAATTCGCAAAAGTCAAGAGGTAATGTTTATAACTGACCTCTGTCAGAGGGCCTCACATCGATCCCCCCAAAAGTCAGAGGAAGAAGACTACAGAGATCATGTTTACATTTGACATCCATCATTTTGGACAAAAATGAAAGTATTGCATCTTGGGATATTTTTTCCGTTTCTTTATTACAATTGTTAATTTTTTTTTTTAAGTTTACATTTTTTTTTCGGAAATTATATGAAAAACAACACCTACGTGTATTATCCATCAAAATGTAAACAATGCCATGTGTTTCTTACAAAAGTAGTCCCTATATGTGGTATAAAACATTTTCATACGCAAGTTCAAAGATCAATGTTTCCATGCAAATACATGTATTGGTAAACAAATATGTTCAGTATTGTATAGTGTCCAAGAACAGCAAGATATTTGCCTGCAGCTCGGCTCGCAGTTCCTATCTACAGATTCTTGACTATATAAGGGTCCAAGGGTTCAATCTTGTTTCTGTACCCGGAGCTTTTCGAACAACCCTCATGAAGATGACGAGACATATCTAGATGATCGACGGAAGAAAATAACATTACAGTTTACTGATACAAGACCACACTCAATCAATTTGATACAAATTTGAAACTATCATGCACTGATATATAGCCTTTAATTCAACCATTGTCAATATATGTGGTCAAAATATAAACCTTTTTTTTTAAATAAATCCTATACTTAAACCTCATTTGTCCAGTCTAAGAGATCGTAGTGAGGAAGTTGTCCTTTCTCATCTGGTCCTACCGTTCTTAATGTTTTAAAATCATTTATACAACGCCGTCGTAATGTCATAGACCACCACAACCCACTCGCATAGCATATATATATCTATTATAAGAGAAATGTATACTTTTTGGATTCTACCAAACGCATACATGCATGTAGCCGCGGGGAAACCATAAGAGGCTGTATAATTTGACGGTTAACCGTATTGTTTAATTTTGCATCAATATGAAATTTATTTTACAAATACATGCTTGTATATTTCTTTTCGTTGACTACTAGAAACAAGAATAATACTATTTGACTCCGCTTATTGCATTATAAACAGTGTGACGTCATATCTAGGATAATTACGTCAGTTAGGTAAATATTAACGTCATTAGTGAATGTAAACTCAAGATATAATATACTGGCATTTGCACATTGGTAAAATATGATTATTCACGAAGTGACCTTCACTGTCAGTTACATATGCAGTTAATAGTCTTGTCGAATCATTAACATTCAGGATATTAGGACACGATCTGAATTTGCATAAGCTACAATTTTAAGAACTCAAACTGCAAAATTGACAAAATAAAATACTTATATGTGTTTCCATATTACACTTATTCTCTAACAGTATTGTACTGGCAAAAGGTATGGATAGCGGGTAAACTTAGAAATCCTCATGGACCATTTTGGATATACATACAGACACACATACAAGGTTTGTTAGAAAAACCTTGAAGTGAAAATACTGTTGTATATAATCTATTTGGTTCTTCATAGCTTTATCAATCCAAATCGTTACATATGCTAACTACCATGGGCATGAAATAATGTTGTTTTTAAATCACTAATTCATAAAAGGTTTTCAATATCACATATTGTTTTCAAACGCCATTTTTAATTTTTGTGATACATTTAATTAAAAAAATCGAAATATTATATGGTGCTTTAATAGAGAGCAACCAACTAAATGATTTTACATAGACCACAGTGTTAAACTTTGTTAAAGTTTTGTACTTTATTATTAAAACAAAGAATTATGTAGTTAAGTATTGTTGTTCTATAATAAAATTTCTCGGTTCTCATATAACGACTAGATAGAAAAAAAAGTTTGGGTCCTTCTAGCTCAAACTCCAACCAGGGTAGCACTTTATTGAAATCAGCAAGCGCATTTTTGCACTAAATATTCCGGAAATTCTAAGTTTTTTTACCTATTCATATTATCAAAATTGATATTTTGAACACTAAATCTCAATATGAAATTCAATTGAATATAAGTTTTCCTAGGAATATATTACCTGTCAGAAAACATTTTTACTTTTGAATCATGATTAGCAGACCATCAGCGGCCGGGTTTAAAATTCAATCCTGGGGCTCAATCTTGTATACACAGGGCCATTTCGAAGGTCTTATTTTTATTTAGTTGGTTAACCTAAAGCAGAAATTAAAATTCTAATACTCACCTATGATGAAAAGTGTATTTTTCGGCCTGTATGTCAAATCTGTAAATATTAACTTAAAGCGGTCATTTGGTTTGTCTCATGGACAGGGCTTCACCGATCGGGACAGTCCACCAGCTCGGAGTAATTCCTGGGAAACATGAAAAGGATGAACTTACACACACACTGTGTTGATTTAATTGCAAATTATGTATTAAATATTGAAATAGTATTAATGTTGATTTCGTGAATGTATTAGTTACATGAGTAAACTATACAGAATATAAAGAAAAAATATGAAAAGTCACCAGCCAAGGGGAGATAATCCATTACATCAAACAGGACCCCGATAATATAGAAAAATAGTCAAGAATTTGGAAAGAAACAATGATATACCAAAACCTTTTACATATTCAAAATTTACCCGGGACATGGTTCCAGAGCTCTTTCTGTTTAAAAATAAAACAAATTAAACAAAGTTCAAACCTGTTAATGTGCACGTAATGATGGCATGTCTTTGTCTAAAATCCAAGACAGAATCCCCCAACACCCCTCCCTGAATCACCAATGATACCTGGCATTAAAGGAAAAAAATTACAAAATGGTACATCCCCATAACATAAAACATTATGTAAAATACTAATGCCTAATTGTCTCCCCTTAATCAGTTACCAAAGTTCAATTATGTACCTAAGCAGTCCCCCCACTTATGTTTCTAAATACCACACCCCAAACTAGACATTATTATAGGCATGTAATTTTCTCCCCTTAATGTTACCAATTTCAAATGTATAAGCTGTAACTTATGTTTTATATACCTTTAGTATGCTCTCGGCACTCCAATATGGCAGAGATGACTGACCCCCCCAATTTCTTGTATTTGACCGCTAATTCCTGGTTCACCTAAACTGGAACATGCATACAGTTCTGTGAACTAAATTCTGACAACTGAGGAGACCCATGCACCGCGCACACCATGTGATCGTACCCATCTGATGTTAAACGTACACATGTCACTCGTTTACAGCCGTGCTAATTACCTGAATCTACGTTATATGTACCATTAACTTACTGGCCAATTCTAAATAAACTGCATGCATAGTCACAGTGACACATATTATTCTAAAACTTGGCGACTTACCTTTGTATCCATGGACTCACTCGGCTCCAGTGACTGACTCTTATACTTCCGGTTGCGTTCGCTATAGAGAGCAACCAACTAAATGATTTTACATAGACCACAGTGTTAAACTTTGTTAAAGTTTTGTACTGTATTATTAAAACAAAGAAATATTAGTTAGGTATTGTGTTCTATAATTAAAGTCTAGGTTCTCATATAACACTAGATAGAAAAAAAAAGTTTGGGTCCTTCTGCTCAAACTCCAACCAGGGTAGCTTTATTGAAATCAGGCGCATTTTGCACTAAAATATCCGGAAATTCTAATGTTTTTACCTATTCATTATCAAAATTGATATTTTGAACCTAAATCTCAATATGAATTTCCAAATTGATATTATGGTTATCTAGGAATAATTACCTGTCAGAAAACATTTTTTACTTTTGAAATTCATAATTAGCCAGCCAATCAGCGGCCGGGTTAAAATTCTATCCTGGGCTCAATCTTGTATATACACAGGGGCCATTTCGAAGGTCTTTTTTTTATTTAGTTGATTACCATCAATAATTTTGATCCTATATAGCGGGAACTTCCCGTGGTAATTTCAGTTTAGAAATGAACTTTATATCAAACAGAAGAGTTCACGACCGATAAAATGCAAGGGACTGTCTTCCTGAAAGATGCTGACTGTGTAATCATAATACAGAAAAATATCTCGACGTATATTTGATGCCAACCATGAAACATAAAATGAAGATTAAGTAACTACATAAACACAGAAAAACTAATAATGAAATTGGAATGGCCACCCGAAAAAATTTATAACTAGTTCCTTAAATACAAATAAGAAGATATATATGTTCCAGTTTATAGCGAGTTTGTAATTGTCTATGACAATACGATGCGCGTTGTATAAATGATTTTAAACAGTAACGGGGATGTATTTTTGATCACCCTTGTTTTCATTTTACGTTAATGTGTAGAAACAGTGGTGGTAACGAACATATTTTCATCTTCAATTTAAAAATACACTTAATATACCAATGTTGTGTATATTACTACTTTATTATCTGGTGATTGCGCCTTTGGCGTTTGTGTTTTTTTTTTTGAAATATATCATATTCTCTTTTCAATATGTGTTAAATATATAACTCAGCTCAATGTGTTATAAGGGAAGTTTTAGTGTTTTTTCTTATTTTTTATTCTTCGTAGTTATAAGTCTTGTATATTAGTTTTTGATATGTTTTCTCCTAATATTGACTGTATGCGGTCAATGTATTATGCTACGTATTCTATTTATCGCGATTAATGTCGTTATAATCATTTTGTATGGATTATAAATGAGACTGTTGTCAATCCTCGAAATATTAAATATACGTATAGATAAGACATCTGTTTGAACATCAACACACGGGTTCCTGCGTTGAGTTGTAACTGTCAAAATAATTATTGAAATTAACTGTAATGAGATTATTTACCTATTAACATAATTTCAGATTTAACACTCAATGTTGACAGTATCAATTGGTAAAACAAAAATTAATTTATATAACAGGTACTTACAAGAAGGAATTTTCAAATGACAAAGAACTTTATGTTCTTCTGTCTATTAAAATATTTGCTTCATGTTTTTATGTTTAATTGTGTACACAATCTAGTGTGTTCACAAACAGTGTGAATGGCATATTATGTGACAATTGTTGTCAAGACTAATTGCACATTCGCTCTTCACAATCAACATTTACCAACTACGATTGAAACAATCAGAATAAATAACCGCTGTATTCAATACAACCTGTCTCCGGCCAACAGTGTTACATCAAGGAGATACCGACATTTCTTTTCCTCGGATTTCATCTTACAGGGTGGTTAAAGGAAACATCTTCATATGATTTAATCAAGATTGATTTGCAATTGAGTTAGAAATTGCGTAATGCATCAGCGAAATGTATTCGATGTATGTATGATAAGAGTGGGCGGCTTATGACAGATCGCAATCAGAGCGTCAGTGGAGAACATATATGTATTGTTATTATGTGCGTTAAGGATTCAAATGTGTGGTAGGCAAGCACACATATGCTATTTGTATTTAAAAGTAGGAACATATCAATCCATAGGTATAAAGGATGTTGTATAGTCAGCTCATTCCAATCGTAAAGATGTTGTACATTTCCATTTGGAGTGCTTTGACCTTTTGACTGGGCATTTATCGTTCATGGATATCCGAACTTTCTTATAAATCTGGACAGTGCGATCTCGTATCGATCTAATACGCGCTGCTAGGCACTTAGGTCCAGAGGTTAAGCTTACATGTGCTTGGCATTTAAAAATTCGGTTTTCTGTTTCTACTATATGTTTAGTTCTTAGCGCTTATTATTTAAAATGGTTCCTCTCATTGTATTTGTCTACGAAATTTTGATCATGATCAGATTATCAACACTAGAATGATGCATTGGCTACTTTCATTTCAAAATTTTCTAATTAACGAACTTTTAAGTTGGAGTCATGTTATACATGTCATAACAGTAACAATCTTTCTTGAGATAATCCCACACTTCTATGTCCGCTGTGATTAACCAGACAAAAGTCAAAATCAGCCATTAAATACGCATTGTGCTGTCTTACTTTGGGGTTTTGTGGTGGATAGAGGAACATTCAAAAGTATAATGCGATGTTTTTTATGTACCAAACGAAAAGATTCTATTTCCATTTGTCTTATGTTTCTCTTCTTGCATTTGACATTTCGATTATTCACGTATTTACTTTGATTTCGTATATTTAATATTATCTCTTAAGACTTATACTCATAATTTGAGATTGAATCCTTGCATTGACCTATTTCTTCATTTTCAATATTTAATATTTACTTATTTATCTTTTTAGCATCTATGTATTCCTCTTGTTCATGTCTCAATAGGAACAATTGTATATCAGTATATAAGGATAGATATTACCACATGAGAATGATGAAATGGTTTGAATGTGTTTCTACACCCAATACAACCAAATCGTAACATAGAATCTTTGAAATAAGAAAAACAATCGCTGAAACGACAATATACAAATGTGTTTTCTAAACATACACTTTACATAGACATAAATGCGGTTCATTGTTTTATTCAGATTTAATTACACCATGTTTCTGTATTATAGCCTGTTCACTCTACCCAACATCATGAAATTCGCACTTTTCCTCGTTATTGCATTACCTTTGGTAATGTCAGCACCCAATAAGAAGGCTTTTGATTTCGGCTCAAACCCGTTCATAAACAGTCTGCGTGAGTATTAAAACCTATATATATATATTTGTGTACCCTACTATCTCTTCATTTCTCAGAAACATTTGCATTGTAACTGTTTTTGTTTATATCATATGTACCCTTTTATTTTGACCACGATAGTTTGCATCAGCTTACATCAAGCAAATGCTAAATCAGTAGGTATCCGGCTAAATTAAAGCCAATTGTTTATGTACGAAAGTCTATCATAAAATGTTCTTTTGTAACGAATTACAACATTTTACTATTTTATTTTAAGGAACAGCTGATTCTACGAACACCGTCAATAAGATGCTTATGTATATATAAATATTGATTACTCTAACATATTGCTTTTTAGTGGACGTCTTCCATGCTGACGAGCTCAAACAGCTGGTTACAGACTTGATTGATAATCTTGGATCTAATGCTAGGTTTGAACGAATGTCAGTCAAAGTGTAACGGTTTGGTAGACACACCAGTTTTCTGCTGGGACTGTCAACACACTGTCTCACAGCGCTTGTCCTTTAGCTTGCCATTCGTAAGTAGCCATTTAGAAAATTAAAGAATAAAGATAGCCTTGATTTCTTTTACATCTTTTGTACATTTGTTTGTACACATGTTACTGTTAATAAAAAACAGTTTTTGATTTGAAGGTTTTTTTTTTATAAACCATCAATCTAGTTTGAATGAATATGAATGAAAACGTTTATAAAGAATGGTAGTTTTGTATCAATGATATTTATTTCTCTGAAAGGTTTATCTATATATTTGTAGGCTTCAGGAGTTGGCGCACTTTTTCCATGTTCAAACCAACAACTACTGCTGCTCCAGCCGTGTAAACTTTCCCGATGGACTTTGTGTAGAATAGCGATGATCGGAATAAAATAAAATAAACCAGATGAAATAGCATTATTCTTGTTTCTTTTCCGACTTCTCATCAATAGTTCTGGTTTCCGCCATATTTACTATCGACTGATACAACAACTTAATTTATATTTCCCTTGAACCACTGTAAACATCTTCAGAATTGGATATAAAAAGGATGTTGTGTTCATACTGAGAAAAAACAATCAGGATTAGCTTATAAAATATTATGGTTGTCTTACATGGTACATATTGAAATTTGTGCGGGATATACGACCGTAAAAATAGTTAAATTGATCGATCACAGCAATTGATATATCTTTTACATGGATACATTTACAAAGGATACTGTCCATTGTGTAGTGTCAGTATAGAAAGGCCATGTTAAGTCAGTCACTCCTTGCTGAAACCAACTAAATAATTTTCCATAGACCCCAATATTAAAGTTTGTTAAAGTTTTTTATGTATTATTTTTAAAGCAAACTGAATATTAGTTAGCTACTGTGTTCTATAATTAAAGTCTAGGTTCTCAGACAACAACTAGATAGAAAAAGTTTGGGTCCTTCAGCTCAAATTCCAACCAGGGTAGCCATTTTGAAATAAGGTGCATTTTGCACTGAAGATCCTGAAATGCTAATGTTTTGTACCTATCCATTATCAAAATTTTGAACCTTAATTTCAATTTGGATTTCCAAATTCATATTTTTGTTATCCAGGAATAATTACCTGTCAGAAAACATTTTTAATTTTGAAATTTATAGTTAACAAGCCAATAAGGGACCGGGTAAAATTTCTATTCTTGGCGCAATCTTGTATACACAGGGACGTTTCGAAGGTCTTTATTCGTTTACTTGGTTGTTCCATGAAGGGAAAGGTTGATCGCCATGGTGACCATGTGCTAACCATCAGTATTAAACTCTTTTGTCAATATATATTCAAGATGAGTAACTCGATTGGTCTGATAAATCATCCAATTTTTGTGTAAAAGAGTTTGTGAAATAACGGTTGAAGTTTTGCGGCTGACATTAGTCTCGATTGAATGACAGATAACGTGTCTTTAATGTGCCATATAGTTCACCATATACCGTAATGTAGAATTGTTGGAATATTCAATGAAACATCGAGAAATTGTTTTTGGTTTGTCGGGCACTCATTTGTAAGGTGCATAACACGACATGACTCTAGTGGAAAACTTCACTACGAGTAGATGTCAACGCCAGTCCTTCCAGAATCAGATTAAATGCCAACAAAGTAATACAATTGAACATACGCAGATTTAAAGCAAATTCAAAACAAATATTATAAATTCTTATTGAAACATCGAACCCACTCATATTTGACTTACAAGAAATTATGTGAAAAGAAACCACCAATCTCCGACAATTCACAGTCTACAATAATAGTCCAACAACTTGAGGTAGGGCATTAGATGCTAAATCGGCGGGCGTACATACACACGTCCCTAATATACACATACAACTCAATACCACAATACAGGTTGTTGCCATTAGTGCAACTCTTCACAGACGATTCATTGTCTGTTCTATTTATCTACCTTTAAAATAACATTTTTTGTTGTGAATGTACAAAACAACATTGTATCGGATCTTCCAGTGCCGTTCATCTTTATGAGCGACTACAATGGATACAACAGTTTTCTGGGGTTCACCGATCACTGACGATATATGTAGACGCATTGAAAAGTTCATTTATAAAATCAAACTTAAGTCTGTTCATCGCCTCTGCCCCATCCTGCCTCTGGTTCGCTTACTCAACTTGACCTAACGTTGTGCCACTCAGTTACTAGATAATAATTGGTAGGGTCAAAACAATGATTAGGTGGAAGCTAGTATTGTGGGTTCTATTACCAACACTTACGCCGCCAAACAGTTCATCGATGAGAAGTGATAAATTTAAGAAAACCCTTTAGTTATGACCGATTAAAATCTTTCACATGTGCGCTTGATTTCAATCACACACAAACAAGGTATTCTTTAAATCCGAGTCAAAAACACATGAATATTTTCATTAGGGCTGCAAGAAACTGCATTGAAGGCCTCGGGAAATTAAACGTTTCAATCAGCTGGCCCAGATGATATTCCCTTCTAGTACTTAGACAATTATCAAGATTCACGTTGCCTATATTATATATATTCGAATCAAACAAATTTATGGGATAAAGGGTCAATCATTATACCTATTCTGTTCTAAGCCTGGGAAGGATGATAACTGTAACTTCCTATGTTCGCTCACGTCTTAACTTTTCTATCGAATATAATTATATGAAGTCGCGTTTGTACAGCATTTTTGAATATCACTTCTAATAGCAATCACTTTGATTTTGCAGTGTTTTCTTGTTAGATAAGCTTACTGCACAAACTTACAAGTTGCAAACACGTTTCTTGATCATTTGTTTAATCACTGATTCACAGTAAAATGAATATGTATGTACACAATTTACATAAACATATCGATGTCAAAGCAATAATGATATGAACGATAACTATGATATTAATGTTTATCATGTCATTATAATTGAACATCCCCACCTATCAATTATCAGTAACACTCATTAGTTAAAAGAACTAACAAATGGTCTTTGAAATCCATACCCTAGGAGTCCTGCAACCAGGTCACAATATTGTTCCAATTCACAATATTGTTCCAATTCCATATGAAATGGTTTTTTTTTTATCCTCAGTTTTGACAACACATGCTGGTAATTTCAATACCACTATATTCTATCATAAACTGTCGTTTTCCTTCCACATGTGAACACGAATCTAAAACCATCCTGAAAGAAATGAATATTTCTTTGTTTATGAAAAGTTTAAATTTTGCACTTGAGCAAAGTAAAGTATATTTATTTGTAAAATCAAAATTTTCTGACAATTGAAGAAACGTATTTGAAATGCAGCGCACATTTATTCAACAAAAATAAGAATTTGTAAAGTTGATTGAAAATTGTAAAGGGAAATAAATTTGAGAGCCATTTATTTTGCATAACTATTTACAAAAACATTGCGTATAGAAATACTTTTCTAGCTCTAAATTATGCATAACATGAAAACAAATTAATGAATATTCATCTCTTAAATTACTGATCAATATTCATTGTTTTCATTCATTGATTTATAAATATAAACATAATATTCTTACTTTAACTAGCCCTGGCATTGCTATCCAAAGCGACGCATTAGGCAGCCTTTCTATACCAATGTGCTTCCTATAGAAGATGTTTATCGACATACCCAAAGCTAAATATACAAAGGCTATGACAAAAATACTGAAACAGAAACACCATAATTACAGTTTTGTTAGCCATTTACGAAAGTCGAAGGCGAAACAATGATAGCCTGCATTAAAATCCATTTTCGAAAATCGTAGTAAGAACATGTAAGATATATTGGCAACTGGTCTATTGCAAGTTAATATTTACAAGCACATGAACACATTGGAAAATATAAAAAAAAATGTATTCGACAAAATACATTGACGAGCATTGAAACATTTTACCGTATGTTCTTCATTAATATAAGTTTGCTTTGTTTTCATAGTAAATCATACATTCTAATTAGCTAAATTTCGCATCAATAACCCTAACAAAAATCGCAAAAAAAAAGTTATCCTGGCGCAACAATATATCGACCGGGACAATTATAACGCCGTTACTGCAGGACAGAAATTAGAAAATAGTAAAATAAATGCCTAAGTATACGTGATAAGAAAAGCGATGAATGTTGGCAGGTTTTGAGAATTTGCGTAAATGTCTACTTGTTGACATGACTTTATCTGAGACTTGATAAATTTATCATTCCATATACATGTATATAGATAGTCAAAGGTTGGAATATACCCCCTGTTTCTCTTGTATCAAATTTTAAAACATTAAACATAATTAACCAGGCGTTATTGGTGATATTAAATTCACTCATAACTCATGTTACCATGTTATATCATTTACAATAGAAACGTATAGATACATTACATGTTACTTACGCTATACATATTATGGAACCTGCAGATATACCGCCGCCACCCTTAGAAGAACCTGGGCTTGTAGGACAAGCATATCTACTGTTTAGTCCGAAATACTGAATGTAAAAGTGATAAAACAAAAACATATTTAGATATTTATTTTTTCAAAATGGAAACAATATAATGGAGATTCGCAATAAAATAAAGTGTCTTTCCATACAGACGAAACATGGGAGAGTAAACACAAAAAAACCCAAAAAACACGGGTACGGACTACAACGCCGACGCCTGGTAAATTCTAACTATTAAAACAGAAACAGACGAATCAGTATTTTACTTCAGTAACAAAAGTTACTTACTTCTTAGCTATTACCATAATTCAAACTTTTGAGCTTCTGTTTTACTTCAGAGTAAAAGTACATTATTGTGTAATTAAAATTGCATCTCGCAAATCAATCTATGACACCTATGTTCTATATGTGTTATTTAAATTTATATATATACACGATTAAACAATTTATTGTCTAAATGGTAAATGCTGTGTATGCTTTGTCGGCGATGTGCCGTGTTTGATAATAATGACTGGAAACGAATGCATCATAAGGGTTTAACAACTAGGTGTGATATCAATTAAAACTGTACACAGTAGTTGTCTTGGTGTAAAAAATGAAATGAAGTTTATATTTATTCTATTGAAATGATTTGAACCCATATGCTGGTTGCACAGTCTGTAACCAGCTTACGTGTGTGTGTGTGTGTGTGTATGTTTGATAGTGGATACACTTACGTAATCTGGACTAGAAGGATCGGGTTGTGGTCCCTGCGCTGTCAGTGCACCGTCCTGTGATTGGTCACATGAGAGGAGGATGTGGGAGTTACTGTAACAAACACAGGTTAAATATTATCCAAAATGTACAAGTTATATAGATTTCATTCAATTCTTTTATTGGTTTTTGGTCAATGGCCCATCACGACAAAAGTAATTACACGTATACATATTGTGCAAAACATGCAGTATAACAAAAATAACAATTTAAATTACAAAAATAGTTATCTTATTAATAATAAATACAGAAAGAGAGTCATCATTTGATGTTATAAATTTGTACAAATATTGATATATTTTAATGACTACTTACAAAAAATAGAATACAATATATATCAGCTTTAACTTAAAGGCGATGCTTCCGATCAGAGGAATGATGAAAATAGACAAGACAACATATTAATATTTTTTATATCATCACATATCGCGTTTACAAGAAACAATTTCCATTAAAAGGAAACTAATCCACTATTCTGAAGCATCACATATGCCGCTGAAAGTGTTGATTTAATGCCAATGGCTTGTAGAGTAAATGACTCTAGATACATTCGTGTCTCGTGCTGCATCGTTAGGAAAAGTCATTCTTCAAACCTAACGTTATCGACACATGCCGTACCTACATGTATTAGGTAAAATCCTGCACAAAACACAATTCGAAGATGTAGTCTCTTTGATTATCCGCCAAACGCTATGGCATTGTGGAATATTGATGTGTACTGATTATAATTCCATGATTTTATCAGACATTCCAAATAAAGGCCTGGATATGTATGATTAGTGATTGAAGATTGCAAATTTCAAGCACACGTGATGTCAAATGATGATGTCCATTAATCAAATATCACTGTCCCATGTGGAGTTTACTTGGTCGATAAGTTGACCACCCCAACAATTATCGACAGATGTAGATAATAGGGGTATAAATCTATATTGCATACAGTACCACAGAGGGATGAATCAATGACCTGATGTAGCGGTGTGTACAGGTATATAACATTATTACAAGGAGCGGTATTTACATAGTAAATTATCATTCAGTAATATACTGACATATCTGAACCAATCGACCCCACCAAGCTGACCTAGTGCATGACCATGATATAGGCAAATATTAAATACACAATCACCTAATTTTTGGATATATTTAATTTATCTTTATACTATAAATATTTAAAGATGCTCCATCGCCGACAAAGCATAAACGATATTCATCATTTGAACAATAATTGGTGTTAAATCGTGTATTTATATGTTTAATTAACAAAAAAATACTATAAAAAATAATTCATGTTGCCTTTGATGCATGCGCAATCAGGACTTCATTCCATGTAGGATATAATGCCATGGAATTTTTTCGGGATGCAATTAATTATTTTTTATATTTTTAACTTAAAGTAAAATTAGAAGCTCAAACTTTTCAATGGTGGTAATGGTATAAAGTAAGTAACTTTTGGGACTGATGAAAGATACTTATCATCTGTTCCTATTTTTGATAGTGAAAAAATAAACCATTTGTCAGCGGTGGAGCATCTTTAATATATAATAAATAAATATGATAAAATAATAGAATAAATAGATGATCTAACATTAGTGGCTATGTGATATATAATTTATCAAACGAGTTCAATAATTTGATATGCCACGAGCCTTTCGGCGAGTTGCATATGCTATTCCTTTAACGAGTTTGTTAAATTTCATATCGCATACATGTAGTCAGGAGTACAATATTCTATTGATCACATAACTTTTAATAATAGAAAATATAACTTAAACTTCAAATGTCGTTACTATTAAAAACAGTAGAAATCCGGCTCGGATTTGACGTTTCTGCCTACTAAAACATTCATGCGACATCATATTTATGACGTTAAAATTACATATGACTTCATAATAGAGAAATTACTCATGTGTCTTACGATATTTTTAACATGGCTGAACGGACCAGTTATGTGTTAAATTTTAATATCGCTTGGAGAAGATGCCATCTCCTATTTGATGCTAATCCGCGTATTTCTCAATTTCTGACATGAACAAGCTACATGGTTATCATACTTATCACCATTTCTATTTTATTTGTGAGTATTTAAATTCGCGGAAATCAACTCCACTTTGTATATAACAAAATTGAATTACCGCAAATAAAAAAATCTGTACAGTAACTGATTTAATTTATGAAACAATTATAGGCAATGACATTTTAATTACATGTAGCTTCTAAATGAATATCCTGTGTATCCTATATAAAATATAAAATGTGGGAGTCATGTATTTAAGCTACAAACACCTACCGTTGTACTGTTGGTGTACCAGCTTGTGTATATTGATATGATATCGTCACTGCTCCTAAATCGTCAGTTGTATAAGATACAGAGTCAGTGGTTCCCAGATTGAAGTATTCCGCGTTAGGTAGATTTTGATGTATATTGCAAACCTGAAATTTCAAAGGAAATATAAAGCCAACAGTTCCACAATTACAAGACACAACACGAATATACGGCAGCCTCCCAAAACACGCACTGTACACCATATAACACGCCAAACATCGAAGACCGTCCTTAAATGGCCCTTGCTGTAAATTGGACGATAATTTGAAGGAATCAAGAAAGTATGTGGCATAGAAGAAAGAAAGAGAAAGAGTGAAAGTTCTAAATATGTTTCCAAATGGCATTGAAACGAATATCACCGATTTGTTTATAGTAACGTTTAACCAATCAAGCTTAAAGACATACTATTCCTTTCTACAACGTCGTTATATTGCACGCATTATTACTAATAAGCAGTTGACTCATAGACACTCTATATACGATAATGTATAATAAGTAAGTACGTATTCTCTATCAGCTAAGACCAAGAAATACATCTGTTTAGGGTTACATTGGCAAAAAAATAGGGTCGATAGGTCGAGATTTTTTAGTGTCTTTCACTCTAAAATAATTGCCGTAACCGGAGTCTGAGATCGAAATCCCTACTTTTCATTTTTTGTAGAAAAGTGGAAAAAACAGGGTCTTGAGAAAAAAAAAGTATGGTCGGTCGGGTAAACCTAAACAGAATTTTGTTTTTGTTTGGCCTAATAATCAAAATAAAAGATATATAGACTAAATGCCGTAATCTAGCGTGTTTGTATCATGTTAAAACGATTTGTAGTAATGCAAAGGGAACATGTAGGATAAAACCTGCACAATATTTTGCTTTCACGAAAGTTTTTCAAACAGCACCTAATGGTTGTGTGTGTATTAACAAACATAAAATAGATAAATATTCTCTGATTTTGCGGAGTCTAGGTTTTGATGGAAAAGTACAAACAGGTTTGTTTCTGGAAATATCGAGATGAAAAGTATTCATGAAAAATGGTTTACATACCGCTACGTTTTGACAATTATCTGGTCCTTCCGAGAAGTCAGCACAAGGATTCCACGAGTAAAGCTCACTTGTAGAAGCTCCTGGAATATCCATGAAACTAGAAAAGGAGAAATGCTGAATAACATATATTAATGTATTTGGTTGTAACTTTTCATTCAAACGACTTCTTTTCAATAACCGAAAGGCCCAGGGTACTGATATTTGGCCTGTAGCATGCTGGGATGAAGGGCTACCAAGTTTGTCCAAATGAATGACATTGACCTTCATTCAAGGTTACAGGGGTCAAGAAGACTAAAATCTTTAAACGCCTTCTTCTCTAAACCCTGATAGCCCAGGGTACTGATATTGGGCCTGTAGCAAGCTGGGATGAAGGGCTATCGGGTTTGTTCAAATGACCTTGACGTTTATTTAAGGTCACAGGGGTCAAATAGGCTAAAATCCTGTAAACAACATTTTGTGAATAACGAAGAGGCCAAGAGAACTGATATTAGGCCCGTGACATGCTGGGATGAAGGTTTTGAAAGATGAAAGTTTGTTCAAATGAATTACCCTGATCTTCTTTCAAGGTGACAGGGGTCAAAAAGGCTAAAATCTTTGAACGACTTCTTGTGAATAACTAAGAGGGCCTAGATACTTGATATTGGGCATATGACATGCTGGGATTCAATCAAAGTCACAGGGTTGTCAAATAGGCTAAAATCTTTAAACGACTATGTTTTATTGTGTTAATAGTCAGATAACCGTCAAGGCCCATGGGCCTCTTGTTCAAAATTTGAGGTCTTTATACAGGTGAAAATGGAATAGCGTTTAAAGATATATACATTAACAGTCTACATTACTGCTAAATCAATGGGGCGCACTACTTTAAACAATTCAACGGTATGGTAAAGAACAGTAACATTCAGAAAAATCATGTGATTAAAAGGTTGAATTCATCTATATAGAATACTGTTACATGTACAAAGGCTCGTCAATAATTCATCGATAACTAAATAATTTTATAGAAAAAGTAACAAAGTATTTAGAAAAAAATATTAACATCTTTAACGAGACGTTATACCATTTTTAAACCTGATGAAAATACTTACGTCGGGTTGTTCACATCTGTGCTGGACAAAGGAGTTAAATCAATTATTTGTCCATCCGAAAACTGACACGAGCATGGCCCTGTTTTAACACAATCAAAAGCCGTGATGGATTTTGTCAACACCAACAACACGGAAATCAATGTTAAAGAACACTTTCCAAACGCACTCGAGCAAGGCATCGTCGACCTTTGTTACTTTTTGGATTAATACTAAATATTGACACCCAGGACCATCTCTGATTCGTCTTACTGACTGTTTAGTGTCATATGATTTGTTATCGATGTACTCACTCCCACAACCGATATAGCTAGAGCAATGGTTGACGATTAAATATATCCACTCAGTATTCACTACAGTGGGGTTTATTATCAGTAAGTAAACGACATGTAAAGGCGTGTTTACATGTACTTACTGTTGAGGTAAGTCGTGTCATCATTCAATTTTCATGTTGCTATTTATCAGATAAAATATAACTTAAATTATTTTGATCGTCATGTTTCTTTGTTTATTTCTTCTACTGCCGTACATTCTGCCCGATAACTACTGCCGTATAAACTTTATCCGTCATTTACGATTCACGTGTATATATTCCACATTTAAAGTAACGTCCTATTAAAAGACTTCGACCTTAAGCCTTTCGTTGATAAAAACCTCATTAAAATCCGCAAAAACGTGACGTCACATTCACCGGAATGACGTCATTTTTTTCTTGGTTTATGCCAGTGATATTACATTCTGAATTTAAAAAAACAGGATTACTGGAACTGTTTACAAAGGCGCTCTATATAGTTCCCATGGCAATAAATTGGATTACACTGTCATTCAGGTACATTTCCCTGCGCAACAAAGTAGCGTCTTTGTGCATTAAATAAATTCCATAGATGGACATCATGTATTTCTAATGTATGGAATTCTTCAACACGGAATGTTGGTTGCATATTTTCTAATACGTAAAATGTACTTCCCAATGATTCAATGAATCAAATACAACTCAATTGCGTATGAAACGTGACAGATGTGATTAAGTTTGTTAATACGTACCAGTCCTTTGTTCTCCATCATCGTCTTAATCATCATCAACACACATTATCATCATCACATCATCATCATCATCCTTGTAATCATCATCATCATCATCATCATCATCATCATCATCATTCATCAAACATCATTATATCTTCATCCGCATCATTGTCATGATCATAATCATCAAAAAGAACATCATCATCATCAACTATATGTAGTTATACTCAAAAATTAGTCACATTATCTTCATCTACATAAACAACATCATCATCAAATCAATTATCATCTTCATCATCATCAGCCATATTCATTGTTTTTTTATTTGACATACACAACTCTATACTACCACATCCACACACCGATTCAAAAACATACATTCAATAATATATATACAAAAGAGAGAAGAGAGGAGAGAGAGAGAGAGAGAGAGAGAGAGAGAGAGAGAGAGAGAGAGAGAGAGAGAGAGAGAGAGAGAGAGAGAGAGGGAGAGAGAGAGAGAGAGAGAGAGAGATAATGATTATATTATAGATTCTATAGCTGGAGGTTGCAGTTATGTAAACTTTTGTATAAATACTTAATGAAGTGTGTTAAAATAATTTTGTAATAAAGTATATTTTATCTCATACTGTCAGGGATTTAGTGAAGTTTCTATAAGTTTAATCCATTTTTTCCAATTACGGTTAAATTTTTCTATGTATTTATTACCTTTACCAATACTTATATATTTCTGTATATCGTCATTTTCCTTTAGATTTTAATGATGCTACAGACAGGTTTTGTTGAAGACACCTAGATCTATAAATGTACTGTTTCATGATTAGTAAAATCAGATTATCAATTATTGAAGGAAAAAGGAATTAGTAATGCATCAAGTAAAAATTCAAAGTGTTCAAAAAAAGTTGTACTTCGCTGCATTCCCAAAATAAATGTGTTATTGTTTCTATCTCTGTCTTACAGAAAAAGCAGTGTGGATTTTCAGATAAACCAATTTTAAATAAATATGAGTTTGTTGTAAGGATAAACGATAAACGATCTCTTTAGAGATTTATGTTTATTACACATTACGATGAAATTATTTATTACATAATTTGTTTACACTGATCTATATATGACGAAATACAATATTTACAACTATTATCCCGACTGTTCAATAAAACCTTGTTATATTACACAGTTCGAAGTTATATTGCACGCTTCCATGGAAACGTTTTATTGCACGGCTCTAGATGTTATATTGCACGGCTTTAGGAACACCTCGTTGTTGTTGTTGTTTAGTTTTGTAGAAATATTCCGAGGAATCGCGCGTAACAGTAAGTTACGTTATTATGACGTCACAAAGGCTCACGCTCAATTTCGCGCTAGCTTTATAAATCTCAAACCAGACACGCCATGCAAACGTTTATCGAGTAGAGGACTGACACGGCGAATGTATTTGATTAAAAGGCTGCATGCAGGTCAAATAATGTTAAAGAAGACAATAAGACATCCAAACCGGAGTTACAATGTGACGTACGTGGATTATACGTCAATCTTCAATATGACTTGAAGCTTCTCCGTACGGTACGGTGCTGATGATTTTGTTAAGTGATTGTCTTATTATTTTATAAAAATATTCAACAAAAAAGCTGGTGATTATGTAATAAAACAAATATTTCATGGGTTACTGTGCTCTAGTTCATAATATTTACCCCTCGGTGGTGGTAATCAACAAATATTATATTGCACGAGGCCGAAATTTGTTGTTTACCACCACCTCGATTTAGATGAATCTCGATGTAGATTTAACCTACATTACAGTCAAATTCCCTCCGAATGGAATATGATTGATTTCAAAGTATGTTTCACTATCGATTGTTGTACTACCGTGCTACATCTATATGTATTATGTAATATACATTTTATATGCAAACTTAAAGACGCATTGTGATGGTAATTTTCATAATTAAATTAGAATTTAGACAGTTCTTTTTTCACATATCTTATGATGTATCTATGAATTATCTTTAAGATCAACAAATTTAAAAAAAAAAAAAATTGCAACAAAAGATTTTTGCGAGGAATATTGAAGGAGGACCAATGTACTCTATTGTACTTCAAAGCGATAGTGTATACTGTTTCAAGTCAAGTAGAAATCTGACCTTAAAATTCAGACAGACCGAATACTTATAATTATCCCGCCTCAGAGAAGTATCTTGTATTCCTATTGGTTAAAATGACGTCACGTGATATCCAAGATTAAAATAATCGTATCAGGTTAGTAGAGATCGTATCAGGTTTAGACGATAGAGTTATCGTTCTTTGCCCATAACGTCATTAGCAACACGCGATGACGGCACTCAAAGAGATGAAAACAAAATGTTTGAATAATAGCGCTGATGACCACATTCAAAGCAAACCGAAATCGGCAACACTTATTTAGGATTAAACTTAACAGAAATGAACCATGACAACCCATTCGAATAATTCAATGAGGTGAAAATTGCTTAAGCTTTGAATTGTTTTGGTTTCCATACTCAGTACATAATGCATTTTGCAGTAACTAAATGGAAAGGGTCTTCAACGAGATAAATTCGTTACACAGTTTTTTAGTGACCTAATACGGAAAAATATTGGGTTTAGACCCAATATTTTTCCATATTAGGTCACTAACAAACTGTGTAACTAATAGTATCACATACAATATATCTAGAAAAATAGAGTAACATATAATGTTCTCGAGACAAACGATTGATAGATATTATTTGCACGTGCATTAACAGTGTTTGATACTCTTTATTCCAGCGTGTATACTTGTTTAATGCATCGCCATGTTTTCATATTTCATTCTTTACCACTTCACTATGGAATTTCCGTTGTCATTTCCATGTCCTTAATGTATAGTTGGAATATCAATCCAAATGATCTTATACTTTTATCATAATTTTTAAAATTATACCATTTTCTTTAGTGTCTTGAATGACCAATATGGTGGTCCGGATTTCCCTGACAATAGTTTGGTTTGTTCCACAGGGTCAATACTCAAAAACGTGTAAAATGACATCCACATACTACACGTGCTCAGAATCACACTGTAAACCATTATCGCGCATTTGAAAGGACCTGTCTACTCGTCTTTGTTACTTCCGTTATATCCACCGACAAACAATGCAACTGTTGATACATTAACCACAAATAAGAACACCCAGAAACACAAAAAGTCAATCGCAGACGTCACATCCGGCCACGTGATTTTGTCGTCTCTACTCGGAGGTATCGGTATAGGCGACAAGCGTTCCTCAGCAGACACGGTTACGCTTTGTATTTTGATTTTCTCCGTGTCCTTCAAAGCTTGAATTTGTCCTGTTGAACGACATTGCAGCCGTATACAACATCTCACTAAGCTTTTAACACAGTTCGGGATTTCACGGAAGTTGTCCCTGTAATGTAAGCGTAGTTGCAGAGCCGTTATCATGATGATTGTCGTTCCTATACTTAAAAGTACCACAAGATATGTCGATAGTAACGACATGGTTCCGCTTTCTGGAAGTGACGAACTCACAATGGTCAGAAAAACAGCAAAGGCAAGATAAAGAGTCATCGCATAGCTCATCTTCTCGCCGCTTTCTATCGGGATAAGGAAGGTAAATACTGCCAGTATGGACAGCAAAAGAATAGGAAACACAATGCTTACCATGATATAATGGGGATTTCTTTTCATCGTTATCGAAAACGTAACAAGCGATTCACTATACACTGAAAGCGAGGCCACAGCCGACGTATTGACAACATCCCATTGGCCGTTAGACTGATAGTCGTCAAGCTGTATGCCTTTGGATCCAGCTTGAACATCAATGATGTCCACAGTGCTCATCCATACTCCTACAATGATAGAACAGGTCTGCTGGTCGAAAGGGAAGTATTGAATATCAATCGAACATTTCGTTTCAAAAACTTCGAACGGGAGCCAATAAACGTATCCATCGTCATCAACCCGCATTAGTATAAAGTCATCCCCGAGTTGCTTAAGTCTTGTAAATCCATTTTGAAGAGCAACGTCTGGTTTCCAAATGTCTGACTGTGGTACAAGGATGTGATCTATATCGTTAAACATAGAAGGAGTCCATTTTAAGTTGTTATCATACCAACTAATGGACAGGTAGGCGGTAGTGGTCATTCTTTCCTGTACTTCATCCACACTGTTGATCCCTATCAGATACAGGTCAATGTTCACTATCAATGCATCATCCTGGTATTCAATAGGTCTTATCTTCCTGTTGTACGTCTTATTCTTGAACAGGTAGTTGTGTAGTTCCTTTGTATCGTTGTAGGATATTGCTTCAGTCCATATTGGTAATATTGCAGAACAGAACACAAGTTTTATTGCGGTGCAAAACATGCCCAATCCACTGACACCATACACTGGATATAGAGTTCTGCGGTGAGTTTTTAAGAGCAATTGTTGACGTTCACACTTTTATGTTCAGAATGCTCTCTGACAGAGCCAGATACAATTATGATATTTGAATCGTATATCTATAAAGTTTTGTCCTGGGAAATAATGCCGGTTTTGCATACCATTACATCGGAAAATATTTCGCTGCTAGCTATAACTTTACGCGACATCATGGTCACAAGGGATATGTCCTTTGAACTGTAACTTTTATTGTAATTACGAATGGTACGTCAATGATATGATACTTTATTGTCTCTGCCTGTAGGGTCATGGACCTCATATTTTATTTACATGTTAAGTATCACTGATTTGTTGTAACCGATGCGTCATGAAATCATAATGTTGATAGGCCCTTTGCCAAATGGTAATGTCAGCCAGAATGTTTATTATTACTAGAATGTTTCACCACAATGCCCCGATGATGACACCAGTAATTAAGGATATGTATGTGCTTTTTTATTTATTTATTGAAATCTAACATTACTTTTCAGTTAATGAGAGGCATCTGTCCATGCTGGTGATTTATGGATGAAAGACATTTTTGCTAATGAGTATCGCAATGTTTGACATGCTTCGCACAACCTAAACATTAAATCATATATCAGTTGCGCATTGATCAATGTTCAAATGAGATAGTCGACCTTTTACGAAGTAAAGAGTGACCTTAGCACCTCTAAATTTAAACAATCTGAGCTGCAATATATCAAATGTGAACTTTTTCTGAACACAGAACACTAATCCTCTCTGTGGTCTCTGTGGCTGGCTCACCTGGTAACGCGTGTTCTCTGTGGCTGACTCACCTGGTAACGCGTGTTCTCTGTGGCTGACTCACCTGCTGCTAGCTGGTAACGTCATTTACAGAGGATAGGTAGAACTAGGATGTTTACCGGGGTCTGGGTAAGGAAGGTTTATGTTGTGGACTGGGAATCAATCGATTTTTAGCTTCAAATAATTACACGAATTTGCTTTTAGGCATTATATAACATTTGATAAACGCAGTAATAGAGTGTGACAAAAGTCTGGGCCACTTTTCTTATAAAATGATTTTGACAAACCAGGTAAACTCGTTTTGTACGTGTTATTACCTACAGTCTTGACGTGAATTATGGTAGATGTCACATAATCGAACTCGTATTGCTTCATGTGATCACATTAATGTAAAATGTAAGGTTAAGTCTTCAATACTAAATTTTTTGATGAAAGTTATATAAAAACCGCTATCACATTTGTAAATTTGTTCTATAAGATTTTTCTGTAGTATTAAATTTTGCCTTCCAACTTACCTTTTGCTCGCAGTCTTTTAACTCCGGAGCATGTCATATTTTCGCAAAATTATCATAAAAATCGATGCAAATTATATTATTATATTGTGTAAATAACAATACTTTGGCTAGACTTAATCAGATTTTGTCTCTGCTCCAACCAATTGTATATATAGTGATCCTAAATAATGATATTTCGTATCGATTTTCTATGATAATTTTTTTCTAAAACATTTAGAACTAGATATGCGCAGAAACGTGTTTAACTATTTGTACCATTTGCTAAATACATTGCTGAAATGTCAATTGAAGCTACGCTTTCATCAGCAGAGCATTTTATGTATTTTATATGGATTTCGCTGCCTACCACGGTTTGGACATTGTTTGTATTCTCTCCTGCTTTATTATTTTTATGTACAACTTTTCGAAGCCAGCACATAGAATGATTTATTCACCAGAACAGTATGAAGTCAATTATCACTATTTGTATATTACGTTTGTATGTGACTGCTGTCAATGCGCTACATCCTAATGTCTTCATAGTTACATAGACTGAGCGACATTGTAATAATATTTACAGCGATGCAATTTTACTCTAAAGTAAGTGATTAAAATCGCCGTTTCGCATTTAAAATCAACGCTACTGCTATAAAGCTTATAACTGAAAAATACAATAGAACAAAATACACCATTGCACAGTGGATTAACTATTCATATAAAAGATACATTATACTTTTTCATTTCAACATATCTTATTGACGAGATCGTATGTCAAAATGATAGAATAATAGGCGAAGCCTATATAAATTCTTTCCTTATACTTCACATTGCCACAGTTGAATGTAAGTCTGTTGAGCATTGGTTATCTGTGACATGCATTGGTGTGTTAAACACTATCGAATGTCAAGAATGTAACAACCAATGTTTTTAATTACATTTAAATTGGTCATAACCATTTCAAAGACAAAATAGTTAAGGTATGGAAATAAAACTTCTGTATAGACAAAAATATGATTTGATGAAACAGCTTATAATCTTATGAAAAAATATGAATTTAATTAATACAATACTCCCACTATTCTGTTATGCTCTATGATCTATAAGATAGTTTGATGGAGCCTAACGACAATAAAGAAAAGTATATGTAAATTTTGATCGTTATCTATATCTGATGTTACTGCAAACTTTCATTCGCGGTTACTAAATTTCGCTATTTCAAATTTAGAGTTTATTTGTGGTGATTAAGTTTCGAGGTTTAAAATTGAAATTGAAATATTTTTCGAATTAATCGTTGGAAGATACCTATTCGCTAAGATGAACTTTCGCAAACTATCATTAACTTCGAAATTCGAAAAAATAAATTATGCGCGAAAAAAAATGAATAACAGTATGTACCTATCGATAATGTTATTAATGACTACAATTGATGCAGGGTTTTAATCTATTGCAATGTTGTTTCCACATGCGTTTACGTATTGTACTCATTTTAGGGACTGTACGGACATTGGTAAACCCTACACGTGTCAGGTCCTGTCACGTCGAGTAATGACTTGTTTTCATAACTTGTATCTATTCAAGATTTTATTTATATGTCACTGTTTGTTCACCGTTTAGTAGATGCAATGAACAACCATAACCATCAATTTTTCTCTACCTACGACCGAGACAAGCACATGGGAGACGATTTTCAGTGTGCCAGAATGCGTCATGGAGGCTGGTGGTATAAATGGTGCTATCGTGCTAACCTCAACGGCAGATACATGAGAGATGATGGAGCGGATTTATCTACATCAATGAACTGGTGGTATTTTCCTAATGCGGGGACAGTTACCACATTTCTAAGGAAATCAAAGATGATGATCCGATAATTACAAACAGATTCAGATTTATTACACAGAAATGGAAAAAAATCAATTTAGGTTTAAATTGATATTAGTCCATCAGACGTGAGGGAGTTGTGTAAATTATAATGCCTTGTATAGTTTTGGTATCGATGACAAACGCACAGTTCCATTCAGTAGTAGTTAATGATCAGTGTATACAGTTGCAAGAAGTAAAATTTATGACATACGGGACATTATATTCGCTATTGCATTTTACAAACTTGTACACCTAGCTACGAAGTTGTTGGTGTAACGTAATGTATATTTATGATTTGTCCTTGATATTGGATGAGTATGTCATGTAGTATATTGACGATCATCTCCTCCGAGATGTACTAGACTTTATAAGTGAAACTTAAAGGCTGATGATAATATGATGTAAACTGAAAGTGTTAGCGATGAACAGATGTTTTGAATAAAAATTGATCAGAAAAAACCAACATCTAAACATATCATAGCGTGAATGTCAGATGAATGTCAAACACCGCCCTATGCTAAATTGATCTATAAAACTAAAAACCGCCATTGGGCGTTTGATTTCGGCTAAATAAGCATTATGTTCTCACTCATGTTTAGTTTGGTTCGTTAGAATTTATTGTTCTCGAAAATGGCGGTATTTCTGATCTATGGTATTTTGCAAATTGAGGATCTCACATGAGTGGCTATATGATATGAAATTTATTAAACTCGTTCAATAATGTGGTATATCATGTGCCTTTAGTTGTGAAAATTAGTTTCGTCATCTGCATTTTTGTCTTGTCTTCTAAAAATACATTGTTAAGAGATACCTAGAATAAGTAAATGATGACATCTGAACAATCCCCAATAGAATCACAGATTCCATAAATAGCATAAATAAATTTATTCATTGACAAGAACAAATTAGATTGAAATAACAAGAGATACATGTGACAGTAACATACAGAAGTGACAAAATATCCGAGACAGGACCATGAGGTACAATACAATGGCAAGAGCATACATATAAATTAGTAACATGGTGTCAAATGGTAATGGTTGTTTTTTCCCTAATCAAATATCACAAAAAGAAAATGTATTTCAATACTAGATTGAGTTGACTACAACAAAATACATTTAAAAACAAGTTACAGTAGAATAATAGAATATGTATTTCAATACTAGATCAAAGAAGACTATAAGAAATTGTATTTTAATACAAGATAGAGTAGAATACAAGAAAACGTATTTTAATACTAGATAGAGTAGAATACAAGAAATGTATTTTAATACAAGATAGAGTAGAATACAAAAAAATGTATTTTAATACAAGATAGAGTAGAATACAAGAAAATGTATTTTAATACAAGATAGAGTAGAATACAAGAAAATGTATTTCAAAACAAGATAAAGTAGAATACAAGAAAATGGATCTTAATACAAGATAGAGTAGAATACAAGAAAATGTATTTTAATACAAGATAGAGTAGAATACAAGAAAATGTATTTCAAAACAAGATAGAGTAGAATACAAGAAAATGTATTTCAAAACAAGATAGAGTAGAAAACAATATTTTTAAATCACTAGAGACACAAAGAAGACACTTATACGTAGCTGCTCGCATTGTATGGCTAGACCATAGTTCAATTCGTGAAGTATTCAAAATCTAGAAAAGTCCATAAGTCAAGTCCTGCAATACTTCTGGTTAATCATTTCCCTGATAATTACCCTCAAACGCATGTACGACACCCTAGATTATGGTCATAATGTTACGTTTGGCAAAATTTTGCAGGAAAGGTATTTATAAACGTAACATAACATATTGTACCGGCAATAAGCCCCTCTCCTGTTTATTATGTACATAATTATGCATTATGTACATGTACTGACTATTGTTCAACTTTAGTATTATAAATTAACAACACATAGAATCTATGAAACTTGATTCGCGGGATATTGGTGAGGATGAAGTGAAGACTTTGGAATCAAGATCACACTTTTAGATCATTGTTCATATGTAAGGTTATATTAAACAATAAAATGATAAAAGTAGCTGTTCATAATTATATTAACTTGTATCATTTTCGTATGAGATTTGGAGATTGGTGTAGTTGCTAAACGCTCAACCCAAATAAGTCGGTAATAAATAATTTTAATATACTAACATATCACAGAAAGTTGATTCACTAAAATGTAATTTTTCGTATTAAATCAAAATCATGACAATGTTGACGCACAAAAAAATCTGTAACTAGCTAAACAGTGATAACAATTATGATTTGTGTGTCTTTTGGTGAACGAGAGGAAAAAATATTTATGTATATCAAATAATACAACAGATTGTCAGTGATTTTACCCTGGGCTTGTAATTTGCCTTTGCACATGTATCTATTAGTATTTTATGGCCTACTCGTAAGTATTTTTTGCAGCTTCGTAGGGCAGGAAATCTATTGCGTTGCCATGACTACAACTATAACAAATGTTGTCAGGACACTATGTGACATTGAGATTGAGAACTGTGTGACAAAATGGTGACCTCTATTGTATCTATCTGTTGTATATTTTGACATTGAAATGTTTTGTATTTTATTACATTAATCAAAAGTATATTATATTTGTGTTAGCTTGTAATATGCAATTAAATCTTATTCATAATTTTGAAATTCTAATTTTACAGGCAAAAGGTCTCAAAATTTTAAACGACTTGTCAAATTACTAATTTTTTTAATTGATACATTGAAATTCATACAGGAAATGAACACTGATTCAAAGTATTATCTGTATATTATTTAAATTAATAGATTTTATTTTGTTGAAGTTATGAGGGTATAATGATAATGTTACATAAAATTTAGTCCATGTCTGTGTCAGTGCTAACTGTAAATATTTGTGACTGGAAATAAAGTGTATGTATACATCGATATATCTAGTATGTAAACATACTGGAATATTAATATATGAATGAGCAACTTTAGTTTATGGATCAATACATTAAATATTTTGCATTCAGTGAAAAAAACCATATGAATCAATAAACTAAATGTCATTATCATTATACATACGAAAATAAAGTTTTATGATGCATATACAAAATTAAGGACTTGTTCTAGATCACAATCACATTTTTGTTATATTTTCTTTGTTAGTGTAAAATTTATATAATTATATTAATATGATTTCACACGGAGAAATAGAGGATCTTACATGAATAGCTATGTATATGAAATTTATCTAACCAGTTCAATAATTTGATATGCCACGAGCCTTAAGGCGAGTGGCATATAAAATAATTTCACGAGTTGGACAAATTTCATATTACATAGCCACGAGTGTAAGATTTTATTTGTCATACATTTTATTAATAGAATTAAAGTGAACAGTTGGGCAAGGATGGCTAAAGTCTGTAAAAATGGTGTGAATGTATCCAGTATAATTTCTTATGAAATAGAAAAATAAAATCTCTCGCCAAAATCTGTCTGCGTATGAAGAAATTAATTTAAAGTATAGGAATCCTTAAACGTCCTCCCGGCTGACTATGTCCGTGGTTACATTTACACGCAGTCTCGCTTTCAATGCTTTCAACTTTTCTTTACTTTAATGGTCAGAACTGGGAAACGTAAGCAGAACTTGGCCGTCGTATTAATATTTGAGAACTTTTGGAAGGCCAATGAACGCATTTAGACTGGTTTTCTTTGCCCGACTATTCACTTTAAAAGTGAAACTTTTAATTTCGTCTATATATAAAACAGTAGAAAACCAGCTTGGATGTGACATTTCCATCTACTGAGACAATGATGCGACGTCATATATAGATTATGACGTCAAAACTACATGTGACATCATAATAGTGTTATTACATATGTGCCTTATGATATATATTTATGACATGACTAGACAGGCCAGTTATGTGATAGATAACAATTATAGGTTATGAAATTAGTATTCGTGTCAGGAATGTTTATATTTGAGGGTTTTATACAAGTCACATCCATGATAGCATGTTCAACTGAACATACACAGGTTATTCAAATATTGGCAAAATTTGACATTGTACATTGTTCCCCATCTACCAGTGTATCACAGCCAGAACTTGATCATATTCCCTGAAAATTAGGTGTGATTTTCTTCATCAACACCATGAAAAGAAACCGATCAATTAATAATCAAGTACTAGATAAACATTATATACAACCATAGATAAAATATTGCATTTCAAATATAAAAAAAAGAGAAAAGAAATCAAAGACAATTGAATGCCTGTAACCATAATAAAGCTTCATATGATAATGATTTTCCACTCTTTGAAAATAAGGCAAATTTATTCTTTCATTCCAAAGATTTTGATTTAGTCTGACAAATACCTTGCTGTATCAGTTTTAAGCAAACAAAAACTTTGAAACATGCTATGCTTCAATCAATTACAATTAATAATACATGGAGTTTGGATAATAAAAGTAACTTTTCAGTCTTTTTGTGACAATAAATCAAAGATACCCTGGAGTGTTTGAGCAAAAGAATTAGCCATGGAAGCAGTCACAAGTATTTGTAGTTTGATCAAAATTTTCTGAATCCCTCATTTCCTTTTCGAGCTCGTAAACATGTGACTACCAAAGCTATGAGGCTGATTAGAAGGATTCCACCAAGGACGATCGACATGATAGTAGCTACAAACAGACAAAAAAACAAGAATCAAATGTTTTACAGCAGTCAAATTCTGTCTTTACATATTACAGAGTTATCTGCCCTTGCAGGTAAGTAGTGATTGCAATGACATCTGCTTGCGAGTGTAGCATCATACTTTTAAGAGAAAATGACTAGAGTTTCATTCACAAAGCAATGATGTCACAATGGATACCTTCCAATAAGGGCAATAACTCTTTAATATGCAAAGGCAGAATATACCTGTTAAACTCAACATCATTTTTGCACGCTAGATTAAATCGCAGGATACACATTTTCACATAATTTTGTGTTCAGTTCAAGTGCCAATTCAAATAAGTGAAATGAATGACCTATGTCTGTATGAGCCCTGATGATCGTAACATTATTGTATTTGCAAATGGTATGTTGAAAATAATGAAATGTCTTATCTTATCTAAATAACTTAAACGTTTTTGTTACCTGTCTCTATATAAATGTAAATAAAGTAATTTCGACAATTGACCGGTCAATAGTTTGAGTGTTGACCAGTGCAGAATGTTTGCATGCGCTTTATTGTTGACGTCATAATTAATTGTTGACGTCTTAAACACGGGTGCGCTGGGTCGACCCAAATACCAATACGCGTTCGGCGAAAGTCTATCTCACCATAAGCTCAGTGATAAGTTTAAGATTGCGGTTCAGGTAAAAAAAAACCAGTTGTTTCATGCCTTTGCAGTCAACAGTCAAAACTATTTCCCCTCAGTGTTGGGACCAACCCTATCAACTGTTTCCCCATCTCCGGCCTCGGGAAACAGTTCATCAGGTTGGTCCCAACACTTCGGAAAAAGAGTTTTGACTGTTGACTGAAAAGGCATGAGACAACTGTTAAGTAGTATAAATATACAGAATTGTATGTACAGCAAAATTAGCTGCATGCATATAGCCGATAAACATTCAATGTTTTGTTATGATTGTAGAGAACTTACCGATGGTAAAGATCTTTTTCTTTTTGTTTCCGGAGTCATCATCTAATCCACACTCTTTTTTCCAATCAGTTGGAATCTTGTTCTTGGTCAAAGTGAGGAACGTGTCATAAGGACAATCTGCTTGACAACCTGAAATTGACATTTTATCATTAAATTTACATTTTGTTTAGATATTTGGTTTGGTTTGTTTATTTTTACGTCCTATTAACAGCCAGGGTCATGTAAGGACGTGCCAGGTATGTTGGTGGAGGAAAGCCGGAGTACCCGGAGAAAAACCACCGGCTAGCTGTCAGTACCTGGCAACTGCCCCACATGGGATTCGAACCCGCATCCCAGAGGTGGAGGGCTTGTGGTAATATGTCGGGACATCTTAACCACTCGGCCACCGCAGCCCCCTTGTTTAGATAATAAAGAATACAAGCACTGAAGCATAAAAAAAAATAAAAAATAAAAAATAACATATATTTGGCAGTTGCTTTATGTTTACAAACAATGAAAACACAATTATGTAATGATGAAGTTTGTGTTTGTATTATTTTGTTTAGATAATAAAGAATACAAACACAAACTTCATCATTACATAATTGTGTTTTCATTGTTTGTAAACATAAAGCAACTGCCAAATATATGTTAACTTTTTTATGCTTCAGTGAGTTAATCATGCATAAACAGAGCTTAAAATCATACAATAATAATGAATTTGCATGACCACACCATTTTAAATTTTTCTTATTTCATTTGTGTTGAAATATTGATTAATATTCTTCATCTGTAATAGAATAAGCTATGATGTGCAATGTGAAAAATAGTCAATTTTCATTTACCAGTAACTTATCTATCAGAAAGACCATATATAAACATTATTCAGCATTGGACATCTAATAGATTAAATATATACTACAACTGTTAGTAAAATAGCGTCCGATAAAAATAGGCTGAACTTTGTCCTACCATGGAATGAGAGTAAATACATAGGTATGCAGCTATATCTCATTAACACAAAGACCCGTTATCTTTTTTATGCTATATGTATTTTACTTACATTTATAGCAGATATATGCTATCAAATTTAAAATCAAACATTCAGCTCCATGTACTCTTATTAATACATATCAAAAGACGTTATTATGAAAGATAATAGTTTAACAATACATTAAATCTGTACAATTGCAATTACTTACCAGGAATAGTTAATTTGTAAACTGTGGTAGAGGTATTTTTATACAAGACGTTAACAAAATATTGACGAGTTGTCGGGTTCTGTCTAAGCTCTACAGATACCATTGCAGCATAAGGTGGACTTTTTCCATGTTCAAATAGGCCAAGAGCTGTTAAAAGGGCTGCTACAGTGGTATCATGCTGTGGAAGATAAGTCAAGAACAGAATCTGGTCATGGTGTTTATGGATTTTCCAGAATCTGGTCATGGTGTTTATGGATTTTCCACAGTTACTCTTTGGTTCATAAGGCCAAATAAAAAAGGTCTGTTTTGGGTTGCATTGGCAAACAAAATAGGGTCAGTAGGTCGTGAAGATTTTTTTTTTTTTAGTGTCTTTCACTCTAAATTAATGGCCAGAACCAGAATCTGAGATTGAAATCCGGCCTTTTAATTTTTTTGCTTAGAAAAGTGGGGAAAAAAATTAGGGTCGGTCGGGTAAGCCAAAACAGGCATTCTTTTTTTTTGGCCTAATACTGTACAATGTATATCGCTATATTTCGAAAGTGGTTCATTTTCAGTATATTTGTATTTCCATTGAAATCCAAGAATTTTCAACACCAATGAAATATTCAGAAAACCATTAACATACCTAAGAAACAACAGTATAGTATATAGATTCACAAATTGTAGGGATAAGTTAACCGCTTAATTTAGCCTCTGCAAAGAATGTGTCCCTTATAGAAACCACGAAATACTGACCTAGAAAATGTTAAGCCCTATACAGTAAGTAACCTTCGGCATTGTCATACACAGTAAGATGAGCACTTATGAGTCTGCAATCGCTCCCAGGGTGCATTGCGGTTCTCTAAATATCACCTCTGTAAACAGCCCAGCGAAATTTTAAGATTCTTGAAAAACGTATTTCGGACACATACTAAATTCTCAAATACATATTGTTAGGTGCCATATGTATCATTTTCCTGTAAACGACTGTGAGTTCTGACATTATATAATTTGATCACTCAATATCAAACCAAACAATAATGGATTCTTTTGCGGATACACTAGTTTTACTTGTAGGTAAATAGTCATGATTTGCATACGACGTCCTCCGTTTCAAAAACACTCACTGTGACGTCATATGAAAAAGAGGCCCCACGTATTAAACAATCGTCATGACATAATATTCTGTGACCTGAGGTCAACAGACGGTCAGTCCGTGAGTTGACAGAGGTGAATGTGGGGACCGCAATGAACCCTGGGAGAGACTGATGGGTCTGTGACGTAAATTACAGCAAATATGGGGTTTACACTGGCTGAAAATTTGCATGAAAAGGATGACATGCAATAGAAACGTGTATAGGATCAATATTTTAAAAAAAAATTTGTCACTCTAACTGTTTATTTACCAAAAAAATATTGTCGGAGTCTATTTTGAAATTTTCTTGAAATGATAAAAAGCTTGTAAAACAATATAATAACCAAACAAAGCTTTAATACTTGCAAAGAAATCATTCTAATATAATGTAGATATACAATTTAGGTATTGTTAAGTGTCAAATATCATTAAATCTTTCATGCTATCTTTCATCAGTGATGTAAGATTTGGATCTTTTAAATATTCAAATGAATTAATTTAAACAACATTTATATGAAGTATTTTGAAAAATATCAAAGCTTGCAATGAACGAAAGTCTAAGTTACCCTAAATCAAAATGGCTATCAGCACCATGTATGTAAAGTGAAATGTCCAAAGTCCACTAAATATACTGTATTTTATGTATTACCTACCCCTGAATGCATATATAGCTTTGGAAGTGCCTCACCATTCACACGATGCTTCATGTTTTCAATTATTTCTTTAAGTAGGGGTCCTGCAAAATAAAAACATATTTAGTCTATAGAAATCAATGAAACAAATATAAGTTAAGGGGAAACCCTGTATATGTATACAGATATTTTTGCATTATAGGAAAAAACAAACATAACATAATCATACATATATTGAAAAAAATCATGATGGCTGTCTCTCGATCAGCACCTTTTTTTACTGTTCAGTTACAAAATCGGCATATTCAGTGAAGCAATATGATATATGTGCAGACACATGCATTATAATTCCTGAGTTTGGCATTCAAATATATGCAAGACTCAAAGAGTTCTGAAAATGATTTGCTATAAAGCACCCTGGGATCCATTGTTGTTGACAAAATAGAATACAAATGGATCCATGTAAAATGGTAATTGTTATTTGATCACTGTCAGGCTATATATTCTGTTTATGCATGGTAATGAAAGGGTTATCTACCCTTGCAGGTATAGATATCGATTGTCATGATACCTTTACATTTGTGAGCATAAAATCATATTTTTCACACAAGTTTCAATCATCCACAAAACCATGATGTCACAATCAATACCTTCATGCAAGGGTGATAACTCTGTAATATGGAAAGATGGAATACAACAAGTAAAGATATCAAAGACATTTGAGCTGACTTACCTCCCTTTAACCTACTCTTTGGCCCACTGAACAGTAACCTAAAGCCTATATCATCCAGATCACGCAGCTTTTCATACACAGTCTTATTCTCATTTTTCCATACTTCTGTTGCCCAGGATGTTAAATTGAATCCATGTGTTTTCTGATACATAAAAAAGGAGATATATCATTTTTAACTAAAAAGATACTATAGGTACAGTGTGCATAGATGAAATTATCATGGGAGAAAATATGATTCACAGCAACAAAAGATACATTATATTCTATATATCTTTACATTGCAATATGATGATGTTTTTTAACTGTAAAATTTCTATTTACACTTTCCTCTCCGATTTAAAGGGATGATTCAATATCAAAATAATCTTTTCACCATATTTATATTTTTTATGTCATAGCATTTTCATTACAATATTATGACATTGACAATAACATACAAATTGAGAACATAAAACATCTTCTCCCTAACAAGGAAGATAGAAGTTTGTCTGACTTGCACTGTTCCAGGTACTCCAGCCCAGGGTATGGGGATAATAAATGTGGATGAGATGCGGGAAATTTAATCCGTGTCCCAACTGCATCAGTGCATTTAACATTGTAATTACCTCACACAGAAATAAGTCAGCTATCTTCCATATAGTTGTGACATTCTCTGGTCCCCAGCCTGTCTTATTGTACAGGAACTTGTAAAATTCCTGAAAAAATAGTAATGACAAAATTATAAGACTAACATTTGACAATTATTACAACCACAAAATGTTACCTTGTCTGGAAAAAAATTCCAGTGAATAATGAAAATTACTGAACCGTGACCAGTTGCAAGTGCAAGGTTCTGAATGCATTTAACAGGATCAGAGACAGTACAAAGGGAGTTTCAAACAGCCAAACATAAGACTTGCAAAGAAGGTTACTATAATGGACTTCGTCATGTGAGCTAGGACACAGTAAAACATTCAAAGGGAGGTAACTCAAAAATGACTAAATTAATGAGCAGATCAAAATGGATTTGCAGAAAGATCATGTTTGGCTGAAAATGATTTTAAGTACCACAGAATTAACTTGAAATGTCTTATTTGATACAGAGATTTTTGCCTGAGACTCCTACCTATATGAAGGATGGACAGGATATATCATGCGGCAGAATGGACCAGCCCTGATGAACATTATACATGTGTATGTACCTTATCATTTAATCAAGGGGATTTAATATTTTAATCAGTAAATTAGCTAATATAAATGATGGTCATGCATGGCAAAACATCACCATCTGCAGGACCATGCAGCTGATTAATAAACAGAACTTGATTGTCACTTATACATGTATTTGATATGAAGATATACACTGTTGTGTTAAACTTGAGGCCACATGTGAATTCATGATCTGACAGCTTTTATTGGGGGAACTCAACAATTTATATGACATATATATATATTCATTAACAAATTGATGCATCCGATACATGCCTCATTAGCCTTGTCAATGGCAGCTATTGGGGGAGACTTCATGTCTTCATCGTACTGCTGGGTATAGAATGGACATTCCTCTCCCATATTGATACGCTGGAAAGGAAACAGTCCATTTAATGCTTTGAAAACATGTGGAGAATAATGTATACAACATCAACATTTATAAAAATTGTAAGATACATTTATCCATTTTTTGAATACACCGATTGTTTTAGTAATGTTATCATGTATAGAAGTTTCATTATACACAATGTATACAGTCATTCTTGTCTGCAAGAACCACCAAAGGGAAAATAAAAACCATTATTATATATAGTCTTCATAGCCATAATGTTTGGTGTACGTGGTGTGCTAGTGATATGTATAAATTTACACTTACGTTATCCTCGTACTTGGGTTTGGTATGGATGGGGATAGGCTGCCAGCTGATATTTGTATTCCACACCTGGTCACCAGTTGGAGGATAAAGGCCGGCCAGGTTACAGGCTGCACTCATTAGACACCGATCCTCGTCTGAACTCGTCACTAATATCTGTTAACAACAATCAGAAATCACTAAAAATATCGTTATCTGTTAACACATTATATACAGTTGTCTCCCTTTGTAAGATGATAGTTGACAAATTATACAGAGTTGTCGACTCCTTCTTAATACAAGTTTCTGACTATTTTACGGCATATAAGATACGAGTCATAAAATATACTCATATTCTGATCAGTTTTCAGGGGCAGATAACTCTGATGATTATTTTTCTACTTCATATTATTATTAATTTTTGTAAGATTTTGCAGTACATATACGATCATGTACACACTTTACTCCTAACTCACATAGAACCATTCACCCGTTTGCAGTTTAACAGTAATCATCATTATATATCAATTAAATTCCCATCACACAAATATAAAAAAAAAAATATATATATCTAAATCTCATATCATACTCCTTGGTGTATAAATTGTACAGTAACACATACCTGGTACATATATATATATGACATCTAAGCAGTTTATCAGGGGCAGATAACTCTGATAATTATTTTTCTACTCAGTATTATTATTTTTTTGTAAGAATTTACAGTACAGATACAATCATGTACACAATTTCATCCTAGCTCACATAGAACCATTCACCCGTTTACAGTCATCATCATTATATATCAATTAAATTGCCATCACATGAACTAAAAAAAAAAAAAAAATACTATCTACATGCATCTCATATCATACTACCTGGTTTATACACTACACACATACCTTGTACATATATATGACATCTATACACTTTCACATATTTTATGATAAAAAAAATATGACATATCTACTCAGCATTATATTAATTAGCATAGTGTATAGACATGATAACATTCAAAATATTTGATATTGAAACAAAAAACAAACAGAAATTTAAAAAATGAAAAAAATTTTTTTTTTTTTTTTGGATAGAATTTTTAAATATATCTTTAAATGAATATTTAGTAGAAGGTAATTTGAATGTGAAATGTAAATTCAATAGAATGAAACCTTATCGCATATTGATGCTAAATTGGATATGGAATTTTAACTTTTAAAGCCATATTATTTTTAATGTTTAAAGGTTCCTGTAGGGTAGTGCATACTAACTTCTGAATGTTGATAGTCACTACTCAGGAAGCCATTGTATCTCTCCCGTAGCCAGTGGCCGAGTTCATGGTGCTGGTTCATCCCAATCTGTCAATAAATTATCCACAATAATAATAAAGTCAAAGCTATATCAGGTATAATATGTCACCCCTGAAGCCATATCTAGGCTTTTCTAAATCAAAGACTAGACCAGTCCATTATGAAATTTCAGGGTGAATGAGTTTAAGGAGCAATTTCAATCAAAAAGATGCATTAAACACATGATTTACATACATAAAAGGTAGGATTTGGTTTGGTTTTGTTTATCATATTTACGTCCTATTAACAGTCAGGGTCATGTAAGGACAGCCTCCCTTGTATGTGATTTGCAGCATATTTGTAATGCATGTTTTGGGAGACTGCGGTATAAAAAAAATCTGTCCTAATGAAAGTTGGGGTATATACATGTATACGTAGTTGCCATCAATTTGACCTGTCCATAAGTGTTTATACAATACAGAAACTATATGAAATTCTGAGTCCTTATATATTCATATACCAGTATCTATAATTTCTTATGCTTATTTATCATTTTTAGTTGCAAATTTCCTGGTTATATTTTCTTCATCCCTGTTATTTCAGCATTGGTTGTCATATGGCCAAAAACAAATGTCTGTTTAGGGTTACATTGCCAAAAAATATAGAGTCAGTAAGTCAGGATTTGTTTTTTGTGTCTTTCACTGTAAAGTAATTGCCAGAACTGGAGTCTAAGATCAAAATCCTGACTTTTAATTTTTTTCATAGAAAAGTGGGAAAAAAATAAGGGTCGGGGTAAAAAATTAGGGTTGGTCATGTAACCCTACATAGACATATATTATTTTTGGCCCAATTTTGAGATGCATTAGTGTGTAACATACACTGTCTGGGTGTTCTTCACATGCATGACATCCAACGGTGCATGCTAAAAAAGCTAAACCTGTGTCTATTCAAATTATCTTGAGTTTGATAAACATGATAAAACAACCGGCACTAGATCGGGAATTATATTTCTATAATGTACTTACCGTAGAAAGCCATCCTAATCCATTTGGCCACTTATCTTTACCATTTGGGTCTCCTTTGTATACCTCAATTGGTGATCGGTCACCATGTCGATATACCTGCAAAACATTCATGATCAAAAGTACAAATTAAAGTTTCACATATTATACATGTACAACCATTCAAATGCTATGTGTGGGTATATATGTACAATTATTATATGACTGGTGTATTTGCTGTATTTTGATAGGCCGATACGTTTCTCGGAAGTATTCATCAACTGCGATATCAACCCCGAAATCGGTGGCGAAAAGCATGCGAGGTTACTGGACTCAGTCCAGATACCTCTTGCGAGTCCAGTAACCTGTGTCAAAAATAGATTGAGGGAAACTCCCTTTAGATGTGATGTTATAATCACTTTTGACGTCGATTCGTACCCATATATAGCGTAACAGGAGTTTCCTTATTCAATGACGTCAGGATAATCTATTGTGACGTCATTATTATAGTTGGCAACATATATGGCGGAAGGCAGCAAGTTTACTGCGATCAATGGTGATCAACTGCGAACTTCAATTTATGGAAAACGTTCATAAATGCCAGATGGGCAGTTGATGCAGTGATAAAATATTCCAGTTCTGCCAGTCTAAAACATTAGCAAGAAACATTTGGATATTTACCATATACTACATGTAATGGATAAACTACTTTTGTGAAGAGAACATTTGCAAATATCATCCTGTTTTTTGTAGTAAAGTCTTTTTGAATAGGCGGGTTAATATCATATAAATGTCGTATAATAAAACAATTATTGACCTATTTTCAGGTGGATACGATGAGTTAACAACCCTCGAAAATGATATAACCCTGGCCTCTGGCCTCGGGATATATCACTTACTCGGGTTGATAACTCATCGTATCCACCTGAAAATAGGTCGATAATTGTATAATATATATACTGACTATATTTATATATCTAAACTAAATTAATATTGTATACATTATAAAAGGCCCACTACCTTTCTGAAACAGCTTTTAATTTTTAAAATTGGAATGTAAAATGTATGAGATCTATAGTTTTGTAGAGTCACAAAAGTTATTAACTTACCTTTAATACTTCACTAATATCATTATCTTCTGAACAATTTAATTAAAATCAATAAAATGTTAATTTTCATAACAGCACCAGACAGCAAAACAGCGAAATGAATTTCCACATTTATCATATATTACGCAGGGAATCTGGCAAATGTTTGGTGTTGTTACCTCATCTTGGCCATTGATATGTATATTTTCTTATGTTTTTAAGAAACCTTTAAATTTTGCTCCAGAAAGGTTGTGGGCCTTTAATAATGTAACAGGATTACAAGGTAACCTATATATGTCCTCCAAACACTAGCCAGGTGCTTTATATCATACCAATTGATCATATCAGCAAATGTACCTTCATAGTCAGCGAAGATTGCCCTATCCAATATGCCAGTACAATTCATCAACACTCATTCTAACACATATATTTAAGCATTAAACTTTCTCCCTATCGTCTCATCTCTAATCTGCATCAAATGTCTAATCATCTCATTATGTGCTAGCGTAAGAACACATTATGAGGATTGTCTGCAAAGCTCAGGCATCTATATAGACCATAGATGCCATAGGAAGTTAGTTTAATGCTTATATTTACTTTATCAACTCATTTTAGGGTCTCTGCATTAATATTGTTTAAGTTAGACCAGGAAAACTGTTTATCAACGACAAAATAATCCCCAAGATGGATTGCTCTTTATAGCAAGCAGTTAAGTGATAAACCACCTTCCAATATAATCAGTTGACCAAAAACGGAACATCTGTTATGGAAATGAAAATTTTTCCTTCTTTTATGTGGATTTCCTTCTCAAATGTAGGTTTTGGGGCAGGATAGGGTGTGAATATATGACTAAAAAATAAACAAAAATTTGGCTCTGTTATTTCCATAAATTGAACTTTTTAACAGTGCATAATTAATGGTTACTGAAACATCTGGCTGCGCCCTTTAAGGCCTTGCCTTCAGTCATATTATTATATTAATAACACCATTTCTATTATACATGCACATTTCATTTTTGTTACACTGATCAAGTTTCTACGCATGTAAACAATTTTTAATTTAACCTGTACATTATTTTGATATGCTTTTCATCAGATAAACCACACAAGCCCTTGGCATTCACAGCTAATAGCGACCTATATAATCATACCACCCCTGCACTTTCTCTGACCATCTGTCAGAAATATTTCATCTATCATCCAGCGCTATGTCTGTTGATCGTCACAGTTTTTAATAGCCACTGACTAAAGGGATCATCCCGACAAATATAATAAGCATTGCTGTTGTCCCTATAGTTTTTTTCTATATGTTTTTAGTTGCGCTATATGTCCTCATCTCCCATAAATCGTACTGACCCTATATACCTTTATAGGGGTTCAGTAACTGATAATCATATACTATTGTAGCGGGATTGGACTGGGTCGATCATTGGTGACCAGGTAGCTCAGTCGGTAGAGCACTCGGCTAGTGTTCGGAGGGTCCCGGGTTCAAATCCCAGTCTGGCCGCTACATTTTCTCCTCTCCTGTTACACTATTAATGTTGCAACAAATTTATCGTATCAAGGACCATTGATGATTTGTTTTAAGTATTTTTTTATCATTAATTTTGCCAAGAATCAGAAATCAAAATCTTGGAACATTTCTTTCCAGAATTTGCGAATACCCTGGAATACAATGTATAAAGGACCAGTCACCAGGTGTATAATAATTAAATAACCAAACAAATGAAAAAATCAACAATCATTTTGACACTATAACTCATTAGGCCGACCTCAGTGATTTTAAATAATGATGTATCAGACATCATATATATGACATTCATTTAAATCACATGTGAAGTAATACTCCAACAATGCTAGTGGTAAAATGAGACATGTTTGAATCATTATATAATTCTAGGTTTTGCAATAAAAAAAAACCTAAGAAATAACCGTTAGTCCTAGTTAACAATAAATGAAATAATATATTGATCTTTACGTTGGATTAATCATGTTGCTTTCAGTTTCATTGCTTATCATTACAAACTCCTGTGTTTTATTTGTACACTAGACCTTTTTTCGCATCATCTAAGATAAATCTCTGATCCTCTTTCAGTTTCGATTCACGTTCATGATCAGCATGAAACAAAATGGAAGCATTACTGTAACGTTATGTTTCTTACCAAATTAACAAGTCTTAAGTTTGAGATGTCATCGCTGTAACAAAGTTGGACGAATGTTGTAACTAAAACACACACAACTAATCGCCAACCTTCGACCATGATGAACAGTGAACACCTCTCGATCTCCTGTCTGTCTGCAGGCTAGCTGGGTCTAAATTTACCGGTCACAAATTGTCATGTGACACTTTCTCATTCTGGGTGCGTTCGCTTGTTTGCGTTTTGTAACAACTAAAGCTATAGCGGTGCGTTCGACCACGGAGTTAAAGGTACGTTATATGGAAAACCATAACTTTTGGTGAATTAAAGCATTCAAAGGCACGGGCAAAAATGTATGAAGCTCTCAACCATTTGCATCAACAAGGATTATTTTTACTGTAACACATCTGAAGAAACTAATAATTTACACGTGTTCGCTGTAAAAATTTAAAAGGAAATTTTAGACCACATTTTGGCGTCTTGATTTGACCATATGTCTTGTATAGTAAATATAATGGTTTTTGATAGTACTGTCAAATTTATTTCGAGCTCGTAAATATGTATAGCTAAAATATTTTAAAATTAAAACCTCTCAAAATATATTATGTTGGTATTTTTGGTGGTTAAAATATTAAAAGCTCTCGTTGGTTCGCGAGTATGAAAATTACGACACATACAATTAACTTTAACTTTAAATATCAAATAAACCATGCGGAAACAAGTCATGATCATTTTATCAGATTTCAAGGAAGAAAAACTGTAGTGATCATAAGTACAGGTAATATACAATGTAGGTAACATCCTTATACAGGTACAATTTTCGCTTGTAAATGTACATCTGTCAATAGATCCATAGGTATACACAACAGGTATGCGTAATTTATTTTTTTAATACGACAAATGATCTATGTCCGTATTCAATTAACATACAAAATTATTGATTAACAGATATCTTTGTGTGTACGACTGTCCATTTCAATGTGTGTGTACACACATATATGTATATAGTTATCTCATTGTTATTTTCTCCAGTACTAATCCAGCATGCAGTATTTCACATCTTTGGCATCGACAAATCACGCCGGAAAGTTAAATTTATTCCAATGATTACAATTTAACATTCCTCTGTCAAAGTGATGATGCAAGAAACTCCAAACACTTAAACAATATTTGCATGGCAGCGTTAATATGAAGACAATGAGATGAAGGCATCGATCTATTTCAACAAAAGACACACTAATCTACCGGTATTAGCGGCAGAAATAAGTGAATACATGGCACATGTATATTCAAATGTTCTGACTAAAGGAAGACAGGCTCACTAGTTCAGATCAGGGTTTTTTTCCCATTGCGTTTCGCTTTCAGTCTAATTACGCAATACATTGTACATGTTTGATGTACAGTTCCATATGCCAGTATAATCGTTTCTTCACAGATTTCTACTCATATCACATTAAACTTTTATAGAAGGCACTCGACGACATGAATGTGAATATTTTCCTGTCATGCAGTATAAAAATAAACAAACGATATATATAATAATTGTAAATTACTAGCTTATATATCTTAGAGAGCAATTTTAGGCACTAATTATCACATGCAAACAAAATATAAGGACAAATTATCAGTCAATAACTAGATATCCAGGAGGTACAAATGTACATCTTGACGCCCACAATTGGATATCTATCAGTCAATTTCTTAAATGGACCCTTTCTCTCGTCCTCTCTGTAAATGCTATAAAGCACTGGTACTCAAATAATGCAAGAAATCAAATGACAATAGTCACTATTCTGTTTTTTTTTTTTAAACAAGAGATCCCAGAGGGATCTTGGCGCCCACCAAAGAATTACATTGATATATGAATAAATGCAATTTGAGAAAGTTTCCTTCATTACTTTTTGAGAAATAGCGGTAACAAAGTTTTATAGACCTAGGGGAAACTACATATGAATTCTGAGACAGATCCCTTCAGCACTTTCTGAGAAATAGCGGTAACCAACTTCAACTATCAAAATCCAAGATGGCGACTTGTTGGTAATCTTGTCGACCGAACGCTCCCAAAATGCAATATGCACAACCAGGGACATACGAAACATACATTATATATATGCAATTTGAGAAAGATCCCTATGGTAGATTATTATAAATAGCAGTAACAAAAATTGTTAACGAACGGAAGGACGGACGCAAGGACGACGGACCATGGGCGAAAGACGATTTGAACCATAATTAGATAGTGGGCTAAAATGAGCATTAATAAATAGAAACCCATGACATTAAAAATTCAAAATATATATAGTAAACAAGAGATGTGAGAAATTGCCCTTAAACAGAACTTCCGAGAACTTATGCATATGATAACAAAAACTTCAGCTATCAGTTTGTCATCAGTATGGACCCACCAGAGAGCAATTAGAAATTTTTTTAGACGTTTTAGGGTCGTAAAAGTTTTTTCGGTAAAACATAAAAACCTTCTATACATAGGGTACGTATACATACGTATACATATACGTACTATGAAGAATGTGATTTTACCAATATTGCACAACGTAATACGTTCGTCTAATTTTGATATAATGGGCATTCATACACGTATACAGTGTAGCACAAGTAAAATCATATTATCATTATGCACAATGAGAAGATATTCAGTACAATTTGCAGTAGAAATAGGACAAAAATGCAAATCTCAAATTAATTCAATAATTTTTCACTTTGAAAAAAAATAATGTGTTATAATTATATTGCGGTTTTTAAAGAAAAACATATTTTTAATGGAGACGCATTTCGCGTCACATAAAACCACATTGACAATTTGACAATAATTAGTATAAAACTTCTTACTTTATCTAAGATAAAAAACTAGAAGGTATATAAGCATTTTTATGGACTTTTGTATTTTTTATGGATAAAAAGATCTGATGAGAAAGTGCATTCATTGAATGGCATTCCTTTCATCTCAAGCATTAACTTAAAGTTACTTTTCCAGGACAATGTTTCAATATACAGATGCATGTTTCGTTTTAAAAAGGTTTCTTTGTTGTGCGAAACAAGCCTTTTTTGATGACACCTACATAATGACCATGAAAACATTTTTTGAAATAGCTACTTTGCATTAAAAGCATACGAAGAAATATGGCACAATTTAGAATAAATATAATCATGTCACCTTGAGCGATAGGCAAAATCTTAATGTACAAGCGATATCGAGCTTAATATTGGCAAAAATGTTGATATATATCCCTATTCAATTATGTGAATAAGACTAAATATTGATTTATAACATTTTCATCCACTAAGCCACCGCGGCCCAAGATGCCACAATGGTTGAAACGGGAGAAAAATATATTGACTCATCAAATTATCGTGAACACCCATCTGTAGACAAGGTAATGTATCATATCAGGTTATCACAAGAGATAAGGCATAACTAAATTGAATAAAAAAGTTGTAATTGAACGCATATCATCTGTTGCACGCTTAGGTTTACAATTACAAAATAAATGTATGTAGGGATTCCGGAAATCAAATATAAAAAAGTTATCTATAAATGTATATGTAATATCAGAAAATCAAGTATCTCAAACGTTAATCTCAAATAACACAGAAAATCAAGTATCTCAAACGTTAATCTCAAATAACTAATACATGTCCTGCTAATAATGTTGTAATCGTATTTTTTTACCCCAGTACATAATCATAAAAGGCGACTTTTGGGAACTTTTCACTCACTACCCCTATTCTTCATAACTGACTTTCTTCTTCCTGATGTGTTTATTTAATACAACCTCTCTTTAGCATTTAGTTGACAGTAAGCGTAAGAGAAAGACTGTTTACAGGGCAAAACTCACCATAGTCGACAAATGTTTAGTTTCTGCACTCGCATACCGTTCAGCATAAAGACAATCAAGCAACTAGTTTGCATGTGCATGTCATGAGTAAGCGATCACAAATATTTCATGATATAGAGTATATTTTATTTTGAAAAGTAACAACGCGTTGATTATAATCGTTGATCGGTTTGTAATTTTATAGGAGTTTGAAAACTGATTCACGGAATTTTCAAACATTTGTAAATACCCAATGAAATTACAAAAGTGACATTATCAATGCTAAAATAAGCTTCATAATAATAACGTTAATACGTTGTTATTATCAGAACATGTATTTAATTGAGACTTAATTACACCTGAAATAAATGACATTATATACAGTTACTACATGGGCTACTACGTGTATGAAAGTATTTAATTAAAGACGGGGGAATATACATATAGCTAATCTTTTCAAGGTGTAACGATAGAGACATGTTTAGACAACTTGAAATAAAATATCACTGTTTTATCATGTTCCCGATCTAAAACAAAAACAGAGACACGAAATATGACGTTTTTCGTGTTTGTTTTCTATATGCAATGTATATACATGTAGATCAAACCCTCTTTGTAAGTTCACATGTATTACGCATGTAGTAAGTGCTGATTAACAGTGCTATAGATCTGTGTTTTTAGTATTAACAATATTTGAAATAACGCTTACGAATTGAGTGGTTTCTTAAAACTTATCAAACTTAATTTTTCTATTTATCATAACATTGTTACGATTGATATTTATCTGCCATTTTTAATAAGTATACATTAGATTTAAAGTAGTTATTTTAAGTAGATATGATTCAATCTCTTTTCTGAAATAGGTAATACTATACATTAGAGTACAAGTAAATAACATTACACATATGCCATCTAAGAAAGATAAAATGAAACGCTGTAAAATGACATCATTCTTTATATACATGTTATGAAGACATTTTACGACCGCACTCATCAATTGATACGTTGCAATGTTTGTTTATTGGCGGAAATTGAACAAAAATTGTTTGTTGACGATATTAGAACTTGTAGTTTTTAAAATAATAATTGTAGCGTAAGACTTTAACACTCCTAGCTACATTGTGTAAATGTAGTTGCCTGCTTTTTTCCTTCACAGAACCGAAAGTAACATAATTCCTATATATAGTTGCTGAATGTCCATGAATATAAATATGATGAATAACATGAATATAGGCAAGTGGTTGTACAGAGCTTTTTAAAATCGAATATCTGGTTATAGATAAAATAAGCTTTGATTAACTTCCATAATGGAAACGGTCCAAAGCAAATCGTAATGATCCGATACCAAACATGTTGGCGCCGATATCATATATTATAGTCTGTTCAGAGATGTGTCAGTCATTACTTTCATCTGTGGTTTATTCATATGCCATATTCAAAAGACACGTAGCTTACTTATGCAGTTATTATATAGAAGAAATCATAATGGCCATGTGATGTGCTGTACGTATATATAGTGTCAAATTCTAAAAATAAAACCATGCAATGTACCATAATAAGAAAATTAATGCTATTTATATCATACGCATCAATTTCAAAGAAACATTACACGGACATATTTCCTTATGTACAATATATGCATATGTCAAATATATGCACGGTTGATATTTTATATGCTTGACGCATGTGGAAGTTATTAATGTCGTAGATTTTTCAGCAAGTCATTAATTATTTTCACAGTTTCGATATAACCGATTGGATTGATAAAGAATCATCACAATATCAATTTGCTATTTGATTTGAAAAGTACATTTGCTCTCTTTATATGAATCAGTTTTTTCATTAATTTAGGTCACCAGGTAACGAGGATGAAAACATGTATCATTAAACTTATGCGTGTAAGGTTAAAGGTTAAGGTTAATAGTTAGCGATGATGAACTCGTGAACTAAACAATTATTTAGGAAAGCTCGATTATTATTATTGTTTGTTTGCATTTGTTTTAATGTAAAAAAAGAGCTTAATTAAAATCTTCATTATTCAAAATAGGTTTTGTACTGGTAAGTATAGACGTTGTGATGTGTAATTTATGGAGTGCAATGTTTACAAATAAAAGCATTATTTTTATGATGTTCGATGAACCGAACAATAACTATCCTCTGACCTAGCTGTTCTAACAAGATTATGGTAATTTAAACATTCATTCCACATTCACGTGTCCGAGGCGTGGTCTTATATTTCCTACAGCTTACGGGCCCATACAGCAGGACGTGTTCTTATATTTAGACGTAAAGTCACAATATATTGTCAGCTTAAGATGGGGAAGTTTATTTAACAACTTCTCTATATCTGTATTCTACGTACAAACTTAAGCTCATGATTATGCTGTAAACTCATTGCCAGGCGATATAGATCAATAAGGTGAATGTATGTGAAGCAAACACAAACTAAAGCAATATGTAGGGATTTTGTTTATCTGACTACTTACGTTAAGCTAACAACGCACATTTGGTTTTGATTGCATCAGCTGTTTTCCCCTTCCCGTTAGGCTGGGGGTTGCATCATCACTAGGGCTAACACTAGCGGGACTATAAAAGACAAACCAAAGGTTTCATCATCAGTATACGAATCGAGAAGATCCAAAGCGAAACTTTGAGCATTATTTCTACTGGAATTAAGGTAAGTCGCGGCTATTAATGGCTCTATCATTGATTATAGACCATGCTACTGCTTGATGTTGTGTGTTTTATTTTTTTGTATATGCCATAGGTATTGATCGTTTAAGATGCTATATTTCCTACGTTAAAATTGTATATGTGTTGATATTCATAATATATTAGCAATTGCTGTATGTAAATGTTTATATGTTGCATATGTTTTTTATCATAACTGAAAATATAATAAATTTAAAATATCTACCTGAAAACAGACGAAACATACGCAATTAAAGAGATATAAGATATGTTAAAATGGATATTTAATTTTACAAGTAACATTACTATGCACCTTTTTATCTGTCAACTGTCTTCATATATTGATAACTTTAATTCAGTTGAGTTAATTTGTTTTCATGTACCATACATGTAGCAAAGTTTGCAATCGATAATGACGATAGTGTAATGTAAACTGGCAAACATGTGGTATATTTACTTTCAACACAACTGTTCGATCTCCCTGTGATCTGGGAACCAGACAAAATCAACAAATTATATAATCAGATCATTGAGCAGCCCTACTCATGTACACATGTTCTGTTTGGTATTTCCCAGAAGTAGGATGAATATAATGCCTGGAGATTGTATGCATTAAGGTCCACTGACCTCTCATGCAATGAAGGACAGATGATAAACTGTAAACTTAATTATTTACCGGGTGACTTTATTTAGGATTTTGAAGCGTTTTGTTTTTGCTGGTATTGAACTCGCGGATTAAAACTCGTCTGGTTCCCCTGTACAAGATTTAAGTAAATTTTGCGGAAATAAATATTAAGCTGTTTTACAGTTTACTAATACTTTCAACTACCAATCAAAATTCGTCTCGCTACATCACAATTGCATTTATTTTGTTTTGTGATTTTACCTGTTTTAGACTAATGCATGTGCATTTTAATGAATTCCAATTAATGAATGCCTTCCCGTCACAGCAATACAGTTATACTGTAGCACAAGTGTATGTTTGTACAATGTACTATGGCTATACAGTCATATAAAATGAGTATATTATATACATTTAGATAATTAGGAACAGGCATGTTTCCTATTACTAAGAAGGTATAGGACAGAGTTTTCTTACGTTAAGTTGAAGTTACATTATCTGTAAAATATCATAATTAATTCATAAATTAAGTTTATGATACGTGTACATATACATGTATGTAGACATATGTAAATTTACATACGTTTTACGCTATCTTCGGTATCCTAATATACTGTGTCAAAATTACTTGTTATAAACCATTTTCTATGTGCACAAGCATATTTTTAAAATAATATCAGATGTTGATTTTGTAACACTTTTTAAAGTATATGTGCAAAACGTGTTGGTTAAATGATTAATGATCATTCAGGGCAAATCCCGCAAACCCGCTATAAAATTTACATACCATAACAAAATATAACTGTGTATATACAATAATGTATATAAAACGTGTGTATATAAAATGGCATTTGCCCTAAATACACGAATGTATGTCACGGTCACGTCAGTACGCGTGTCATTGACCTTCACAATGAACATGGTTTATTTAAAGCTGTTCTACGTGTAGTAAATGCTTTCATCACACAATAAAGTTTAAAAAACAGAACGCTCTTCATCGTGTTTTGTATGAATTTGTCGATATATAAACTACATATACAGTAGGCAGGTTTCACAATCAACCGCTTCTATCTAATGCAATGGTACTACAAGTGCATGGTAGTTGATTTAAATGAAAGATAGTATGCTTATATTTGAAAAAAATACTTTAAACCAACTTTTTTTCGCGTGCGATTTATTTTCGCGAATTTCGCGATCCAAATACTATTGTTGAAGTTTATCTCCGTAAACTTACACTGCATCATTGGAACTTATAGGAATGCCAAGTCAATTTTTAAAATTTGCGAATGTTGATCTCCGTGAATTCATTATAAAATGAAAATCGAGATATTAAGCAGCCGCGAAAGAATGTTGATTTACAGTATGTTTTAAAATCGTTGTTAAGAAGTTCATATTACTGATATTATCTAAATATGAATGCACGGATTGTCAGTAAATTTCTTTGATAACAAATACCGTATATACGATAAAAATGTAGCTGTATATTTTCGCGGTATGATATTTTCGCAATTTCGCGGGACATTATTATGATCGCAAAAATTTGATCTGCGAAATATTGAGAAATAGTTGAACGATATATATCCTTAAGTCCATATCGCGAAAATCTAAAACCGCTAAAATTGGATTTTCTCGTTTTTAGATCAAATCGAAATGTTTGGTCCGCAAAAATAACCGGATATACCGTATGTTAATAATGACGATGGCGCGAAATGATATTTTTGCGAAAATAGAGCAATAAAAAGATATCGCCAGAAACACTGTATGCATTTCGTGTTTATTATGTAAATTGGCAAAACAGTAGATGAAATAAAATAAAGTAGTGAAGAATACACTACCATTCTTTTCTCTTTCCCTTTAAGCGTCTCCACAATAAATTATAATTCTATATCTATGTAATGCACGTGAAAATGGGTTGCCGCACATGATCGTTGGTATAGTTTTGTCAGTTTGTTTCGGTGACAGTATGAAAATGCAATATTCTCTGTAATAAGAAAAATTAATTGGTACTGAAGCTATAGTTTCAATTTTGCTTTTTACAGAAAACAAAGCTATCAACATGTGTGGTATTTGGGCAGTATTCGGTAGTGATGACGACATAGCGGCTCAATGCAATGCCGCACACAAGATTGGCCACAGAGGTCCAGATGCCTTCCGAATTGAGAGTATCAACCATTTTCCTTCGTGTTGTCTCGGATTTCACAGACTTGCGATTGTAGATGACTTGCAAGGAATGCAACCTATGCGGGTATTCAAACATCCACATATATGGCTGATATACAACGGCGAAATCTACAACCATCAATTGGTAATTTATAGATATATCTCAATAAATAATCACATTACAAGCGCGTTCGTTACAGATTGGTGCATTTGTCATTACGATTATCATTATTCTCTTGTTATCTTAATCAAGCCAAATACATTATAGCATGCCAAACCGTCCTTTGTCTAATCCATCTCTACCCCTGTACATTATTTGTATATTCCGGCATAATTGTACATATATGCATTGTAATATATTTCTTCATGTATAGATGGCATAATGCAAATCTGATATGGTAACATGTCTACATTGGCCAAATATGTCGGGCCATTGACATCCAGTTTTTACTCTACATGAAATGTTTTTTTTATCACTAACGCAATATCTAAATCTTTTCAAACATCCATTGATACTACTCTCTTAAAGATTGTATGAAAAAATCATATGTAAATGGTTATATATCTGATCATTGTTTCATTATTGTTAGCCAATACACACTATACTCAACGACTACATTTTACCCACAGCTGAAGGAACAGTTCGACTTCCATTACGCCACCCAATGTGATGGCGAATCCATCATCCATCTCTACGCACAAGGCGGGATAGAGTTCGCGGCCAGTCAGTTGGATGGAGTGTTTGCCTTTTGTCTTCTGGATACAGCCAACCGGAAAGTGTACCTCGGCAGAGACACATTTGGGGTCAGACCCTCATTTCGACTTACTACCGAAAGTGGGTTCCTAGCCGTATGCTCAGAGGCAAAAGGTACAGCAATCAGCTTTGTATGGTTTACCAATCGATATAATGAAGTAAAATAACTTTTGTAAGAACCTTCTGTTCTTAAAACAAACTTACCAATATCCTCCATGTGTTTAAAAAGCAACGCATCCAAAGATATTGTATACATTCAATCAAGGACGCACTTATAAATCCTTGAGTCAATAGAGACTAATACACACTTTAAGCTGATGGAAAGAAAACCTGATTTTATTTCATAGTTTTGGTACATGAATATGTCTAAAAATAGATCTGCGGAAAAACGGAATAGAACAAAATAATCAAAGCAATTGACATCATTCGCCTCATCGACGACTCCTGCCCTATATATATCTGCCAAATCTTCAAGAGAGACATTGATCGTGACCAAATATAAATACTAGTAATATATATAAATTATTAAAGCATCTTGGAGGAAAAGGGTCAACTAACGCTATTGTTATTTTAGGACTTATGTCCATGATGGAAGACAAAACAACATCGACCCTCGAACCATTCCTCCCCGGTCATGTTGAGACGTACGATCTGGATTCAATTGGACGGGCGACCTTTGTGGAGCGGACGAGGTTCCACAAAATAGGAGATGCTCCTCTATATAAAACAGTGGCTAACCCTATAGGTAAGACGGCTACAAATACACGAGTCTTACAAATCAAACAATAACAGCAATTAACGAAATCAGGAAGTGTTTCTCTCCAATTCTAATAGTAGAAATATAACAGTATAAAACTCTTTAAATATAAAAGAACTCATATTTATTGTGCAGTCGGTTGTATCTAATACTGGGGTTTCGAGATAACAAAATGACGTGGGTCATCTATAATTTATCGTCGATTAGTCCATGTGACGTCATAATCACAACAAAATATGACGTCACAATCACCAGAAGGTGGGACTAATCGACAGAAAATCGTACTTCACGAACGTCGTTTTGGTATCTAGAAATAAATGTATTTAAAGCATCACTTGTTAATGAAAAGTAAAATTTTTAGTAAAACACTATTTGTGGGTGTTAAGAGAAGCCCTAAAGCATTTACCCGTTAAGGGTAATGAAGTTTGTTGATAAACGCATATAAATGAATATGTTTCTTTCGTATTCTTGAGATGTTGAGTGATTTTTTATCTTACAGATAATGACATTAAGGCAAGCATTAGAACGCTATTTGAGGGCGCAGTCAGCAAAAGGATGATGGCTGACCGACGTATCGGATGTCTTCTCTCAGGTTCGTCCAAGTATTATTCTGTAATACTTACATGTACACGTAACCGAGGTTTTTCACTCAAAATAGTCGTAATTAATATTCGATAGAAGTATTGATATTAATATTCGTATTCCCGAATAAATTCATATAATATGTTTACATGATATTTTATGATTTAAAAAACAAAAACTATACCAAAAATTACCATTCTTCGAAAAATATTAAATATGTCATCATGTACAAAATGAACAGTAAACTAACATATATTTTATCTTTTTATTGCAGGCGGTCTAGATTCTAGTTTGGTCGCATCGACATTAGTCAAATTAGCCAAAGAGCGAGGCATTCCCTACCCTGTTCAGACATTCTCAATTGGTATGGAGGGCAGTCCAGACCTTCTGGCAGCTAGAAAGGTAACGACAACATGATTGAATATACCATATATTGTAAAGACTTCATTGTGGTCATTTAGATAAACAATAGATAATGTAATCTACAAATGTAATGTAAAATATGATGAGTAGTTTCCAAAGAGGTCCAAGGTAGGGATTGCTTGAAAATAAACACAATGCTAGAAAGATAACTCCCAAATGCATGGCTATTATGCTAGACCAGTAAGTTTTTTTTATCATAATTTGAATATTTTATAAGAACAAAATGTATAAGTTATGTTAATACCAATATGGAGCAATATGAATGCCACTGTATCTTTTGTTTCAAGTAGCGGTCTTTACATATGTTTACATACTCCACGTACAACTCAATCGATTTATCTACAGCATCATCTTTACTAATTCAAAATACATTCATGACCATACAATCAAACTAATTTCTTATCAATCGCTTTCGTTTGGTAACAGGTTGCTAAACATTTAGATACAGAACACCACGAAATAATATTTACACCGGAAGAGGGGATCGCCGCAATTGAAGACGTCGTTTATCACCTAGAGAGTTATGACATTACTACCATTAGAGCATCTGTCGGTAAGTGTATATAGTTTTTAAAGTTTATTTTACATCGATTGTAAAACAAGTTACATAAATGTACGCAAATCACATTCGATGACCTGAATGTAAGCTCACACGAATGGCCTTTGAGTGGGAGGAAACCGGAATGTCTGGATAAAATTCACAAATACAACCCATTTCAAACTTGTATTATTACATGTATAGCCAAATACTTAACAAAGTATTTGATGAGCGAACGATTTGATATGATTTTATGTTATACCCTAAAATATATGATATCCTATTACATCAGGTAACCTATGATATTGCAAAACAATATTCTGTCAACATTGTCTTATGTAAAAAATAACAGCTTTGAGCTTCCTTTGGCTAACATTGGAGTATTTAAAATAAACTTTATAATTTCATTTACCAGAATACCTTAATAATACCGCACAACTTTGTATTTATACTTGTTATTTCTTTAACTCAGGAATGTACCTTGTTAGTAAATACGTCAAGGAAAAGACCGACACCACTGTGATTCTATCAGGGGAGGGCGCCGACGAAATCGCCCAGGGCTACATCTACTTCCACAAGGCTCCCACCGCACAGGACGCTGACGAAGAGAGCAGACGTCTATGTAAAGATCTGTATATGTACGATGTTCTTAGGGGCGACAGGACAACATCAGCATGGGGGTAAGAGGTTCATCATATATACATATTATGTAGTATACACGTTTAATTTATCTATGTTGTGTGTGTTTTACGTAGAGGGTATGCAAAATATGAGGAATATGAAGTTAAAATATTTGTACACATTTGTAAAAAAAAGTTTAGATGGAAATAATAGAGGCTTTGTTTATATATTATACTCTTACTATTACCGGTACCACTTACGTTTTCAAAAATGAATCCATGTTATATGTTTGGTATATATTTGCAGTATTAGTACCTTAATATTTGTTAATGTCTAAGGGGTATGGATATCTTATCTCAGCTGATGACACATAACATCTATGTGGAATGAATCGCAATACCTGTCTACAGACCATTTTGTAAATGCTATACATATTTAAACGCACTATGAGATGCAGTAATTACAAAATGCGATAGCATTTTACCTATTTCCCTCTGCACATTCGTGCCATATCTTACAGATACATTCACTCTGTCTTGCTATTTTTATGCCAAGGGTATATGTCTTAAAAATTAATTTGACGTAATGTTGGTCACAATTAACGCAAAAGGGATATGACGTAGAGAGATAGTATATGATACGTCTGTTAATATAGACTTACATATGTAACATAAAATATATCCTGGATTATTAGTTTTAATTAAACATTAAACTTACTTTTAACTATTTCAGATTGGAAATACGCGTGCCATTCTTAGATCACAGATTCAGCAGCTACTATCTCTCACTCGACCCTAAACTAAAGACCCCCAAGAACGGTATAGAGAAGCATTTATTGCGTTCAGCCTTCGACGACACTGGTCTACTCCCTACCGAGATCTTATGGCGCCCCAAAGAGGCATTCAGTGACGGCGTATCTAGTCAGACCAGGTCATGGTACGAAGTCCTTCAGGATTATATCGACGAACAGGTAAATTATTTCATTAATTTGATATCATTATGAGGCTAATTTTCTTTTAATTTGATGTTCATTTATAATCTATTTTTATTAATATTTTGTTCAATTTGATACTTTATTTCATTGCCGCTACGCTTTGATATATTTGCATTTGTATTGAAAGAGTTAGTGAAATATGATTTTTTTGTGCAAATCATGGGTCAAAAAGGACAAAAATTCAGATCTCAACCTATGTAGGTTTCCAAAACATCAGTGTGCCTAATTGTATGAAAGTAACATGCAGCGTCATTCTTTATGCATTATGATACATTTGCGATCTATCATTCAGTGGAAAGCTGTCCTATATTCCTTAGTCATGTGATCATACTTTGCAATAATTTCTTTCATTTTGTTTTTGATTTTGAACAGATAAACGACACAGAATTAGAAGAATGCAGTCACCGTTATCCCCACAACCCCCCACGTAGTAAAGAGGCATTATACTATCGGCGTATATTCGAAAAATCTTATACAGGCCAGGCTCATTTAATTCCCTACTACTGGATGCCCAAATGGTCAACCTCATCTGACCCCTCCGCAAGGACACTTAAACACTACAAACAGTGACCACATCAAGCGTAACATGACTAATAATATACTACACAGAACAAGGATCGTCACCGTCGTTCATTTTCTTCCTCAATATGTGCCAATATGATTTGACAATGCAGATCACAATTGCAGAGCATCAAGTTATGCCGGTATATTTGAATTGCAATTTTGATATTTGTGTGAATAAACACATATCAAACATTAAACCAATGGTTTTAAGTCACATACTTTTCATTTTAAACAATCACGGACTTTTTCTTCATTCATACATATTAAGATATTCATTTCCATACACAAAAAGATGTATCTGAGAGGCGACAATCACTTTATGCCTTCAATGCAATGGATTTTATCGAATAAATGATTAGAAAATCTCTCGTTAATAGAACAAGGTAATCTGGTTTTATATTAGATAGTAATAAATGTACATACATTTTTAGGTAATGTTTATATTGACCATTTTGTCATTTTTGTTTTGATATTTAATTATTATGTAATTAATATGTACTTTATCCGGTTAATAAAAAAAACGGAATTGATATCGGTCTTTTATCTTATTATTACCAATATAGGAGATATATTACGTTGCTTTGATTTGACTTGAATGAATTGTCTCTTTACCTTAATAGAATGAGATTGTCTTTTTTCCAAAATTTGTTCCCCTTTCTAACTTAATTATCTTAGTGTATAATGATCAATGCTATTTATCAATCTAGTTTCAATCTCTTTTTTGTCTGAGCACTTCTAAATCGAACTCTTTTCTCATTGTAGTGTTTTTTATTGATATTAAAAAAGTGGAGTAATAATTTGAAAAAAAAACCCAACTAAATAGCCGCTAAAACAATAACATTGTTATGATCTCTCTGTTATAGTAATAATACAAAATATTCCTCAACAACCGAAACAAATAATACTGATATGTGAACAAATGACACTAGACGATATTAATAATACAAAATATTCCTCCTACAGCTGAAACAAATAATACTGATATGTGAACAAATGACACTAGATGATATTAGATTTAAGTCATGTGGGCCGTCGTGAATGTTTAATTCTATGCTGTAACCCAACTTTCTAAAGATTATTTTTCATGACGCTTTAATTTCGCAATGTATTCTTCCATGATTCTATTTGACTTACTTGAAACAATTTTGCGGCAATATATTTTCACGATTTTGCATCTCTCGCGAATGGTCATCGCAAACGAACATGTGTTAGTTTATAGTAAGTTAAATGTACGCCAAGCGATCAGAGGAAGGCTTTGAAGTTGGTGTTGCTCTCTGTAATCTTCAACGGAAGCTGCTGAAATCTGTGATTGGTCAGTTGTTTTCTCCTGAAATGCCTTCAGTTTTGTTATTTGTTATGATATTTAGATCAGGGTAGATATTTAGCCCAGGCGCTGTACAGTAATAGTATCTTTTAGCATATCGAGGATGAAGTGAGTACTTTGAAAAAAGTTAAATGTAACCCTACGCTTATATATTTGCTCCATAATGACCAATAGGATTCCTGCTTCGGTCTATGATTAATTTAATCCACCAATTCAACGAATTCATCGTTCATAAATATGTAAAAGCTGGTTAATTGCATTGTCCTTTGATGTCCATATATAATTATAACCAAAGAGATGTTAATATTATCTTGATTTACACGCTGGGTAGGACCGAAGAACAATAATAATTCTTCTGTATCAGATGGCTCTTTATCCCTGCATGTTAACAGCTGTATAAGACAGTAAGTACATACATATAAAAGGTCTGTTTTAGTGACACCAAGGCACATAATGTGTCGCGTTTTCGAGGCGACCTTCTCCTGTATCAGTATAAGACTGAATCAGACTATTTGATTTTTTCATATTTGCATTTTACTATTATTAACACATTTCGGATTGGTAATAATAAATAATATTTATATCTACTCAGATATTTTTTATTATGTTTAGATGTTTAGTCTAAATAAAAGTATTTCAAGCTGTTACCATATAGCACGATATTTTAATTTTAAGAAACAATATCACGTAACAAGTGATTAATTACGATACCATCATTTCATTTAGCTACAGGGAAGTGCCTTTACTGACCGAATATATCATAATAACATGTAACTAGGTAACATGTGCCTATATTGTCCATATGTTTCATGATATTCAGTGTGATCGCGTGACAGCCATGCGATTAAATGATACCGTATACAGGTCAGACAGTTAAATCCACTTAAGTAATCAAGGGGAACCCACCATTCATCCAGGTGTTATAAAGGGTGAGAGTAGGGAAGGGCTCCAGGATAAGGGTAGAATCCCTCGAACACGGTTGGACCTGGCTGATGACAATGAAAGATGAGCAGTAACAGCGGTTACTATATAAAGAACTTATCAAATGACTAAATGACGACCTATACCTTTAAAATGGTTTAATGAACGAACGGTGACCTTCAAAATTGTTTAATCAGCAAATAATGAAATTTATTTATTTTGAAAAAAAACCCCTTGAATTGAATAATTATATAATGTCATTTCGAATGTTTACACAGTGTTATATGGCAGGAACAATGCTAGTAAATATGTATATATAAATATTTATAATGTAGAATGTGACGTAGAGTACCACGACTTCTCCCATTACGATTATCTGCATTTTTTTCCAAAATAGATTGTAAGATTGATAATACCCGGTACATTTTTTATTATTATTTTTGATTGATTTTTTTATAAAATCATGTGATATATTTGTAATGAAGAATAAATTTACAGACAATTACAGACAGATTTTTTGAACAGTGATGTTGCGGATGAACTTGGATTGCCTTAAGTGATTCCCTGTCTTATGTGACTTTTTTGTGATGGTCCCTTGGAAAATCACATAAGACAGTCTCGACTGTATTTGACTCGACTTAGTCTGACCGACTTACTCATGTGGTTATTGAAGTACATATATAGAGATTTTTCGAAGTCACGTGTCCGTCACATTGAAAATGTTTACACACATGGATGATAAGCACTGAAGGGGAAATAACGAACGTTGATGGGTGGATAAAATACCACGCAGCACTCAGTGAATTCCACATACTACATTACATTACCTGGATAAAATTGAACATAAAAAAGTTTGTGGCTAAATATCCTACGTCTATACACTTATAAACAACATATTTGATTGACACTTGACCCGATCTAAAGGCTGGTGAGTTTATTTAATTTTCATTTAGTAAATTATACACGTTCCGATATACCACACTTTTCACTTTATTCACATGGTGATAAATGTGTATGCATTATAAAACAGGTTGTTTGGATGATGAATTGTAAACCTGGTGAACACTTCCTGTTTTCAGGTTTCGGTCTCCGATCCCAAAGAAATTTGGTCTGTAGGGGTTTTAAGGGATAGTGAACAACATGCAAAAATTTCCGCAAAGATTTTAATATTCCAAGATGGCCGCTGGGCTAACTTCCTGTTTTTATATTTTGGTCTCTGATTTCAATAAAAATTAACATGTATGGGTATTAAGGGATGCTGATCAATATGATGAAAATTTTAAAAGACTGTCGCTATGCCAACTTCCTGTTTTCAATTTTTCGTCAGCAATTTATTAATAATTGGTAAATGGGGGTTTTAACTTAAAATTTTAAGGGATGCCATACAGTCATGATAACTGCCACATCAATTCCTCTGAAAATAGCCTTGTATAACCGTATTTTTACGCGTATAGTGCACACTTTTTTCATAAATTATCAAGTGAAAAGTTGGGGTGCGCACTATACGCAGTAACTGCAATATTGTAGCTCAAAAGAATTTTAGACAGAAAATCGTGTCGTCTTTAGAGCTACAATTGGTGCCTATTACTGCTAATGGAGCAAAGTAATGATTATGCAAATCATTATAAAACGTTTTTTGCATTTTATAGTACTTGTTTGATATCGCTTACCTACTAGGCAATAAAACTGAACCACATAAATTATCAAATCCTCATCGAGGCATTGTTTTTTTACATAATACATATGAAGATTTTTCTGAAGAGCATGTCCACAAATTGTGAATTTGACGTCTTGTGAGCGGTACGGTAGATATTAAGAATGGTAGTTATGTTTGTTTTGGACAAAAATAATATATTTAAATGAATGTATACGCATAAAATAATTGGAAACTTACGAAAAAGTATAGAAAACTGTGCCCGAGTGATTTTCGGAGGCAGTGCTCCACTACGACACATAGGGACCAATTCGTACCCGGCCGAAAAGTATAGTAGGCCGGGTACGTATATTCGTTCTATATACGCAGGTACAAGGCATGGCTAGGTCCTGGGTCATGATCACCGAGTTATGTAGTTATGTATGTACATTTTAGGAGAACCTGAATTCCTATATAAAAGTACATCAAAATTCTCCCAAGATGTTCATATACACTGTGCAACTGCATTCTTGATTTGTTGCAATTGGGGGTGCGTTCGGGGGACTATGTAATGGTGTCAATTACAATGAGTACTTGTTATATAATGTCATTTCGAGTGTTTACGCAGTGTTATATGGCAGGAACAATGCTAGTAAATATGTATATATAAATATTTATAATGTAGAATGTGACGTAGAGTACCACGACTTCTCCCATTACGGTTATCTGCATTTTTTTCAAAAATAGATTGTAAGATTGATTATACCTGGTACATTTATTATTATTATTATTGACTTATTTTTTATAAAATCATGTGATATATTTGTAATGAAGAATAAATTTACAGACAATTACAGACAGATTTTTGTACAGTGATGTTGCGGATGAACTTGGACTGCCTTAAGTGACTCCCTGTCTTATGTGACTTTTTTGTGATGGTCCCTTGGAAAGTCACATAAGACAGTCTCGACTGTATTTGATTTGATGATATACTTTTGCATGCATATGTTTGTTAAACATGACAAAATGTATGGTATATGCCAAGGTTCAATTATGTTTCAATCAAAACATCATTTATAGTCAATATGTGATAAATGGATCATGTTATCAAAGAGGTTTTCACAATTTACACACATACAGAGTCGCAAGGTCAATCTTAGTCTTACCGACTTACTCATGCGGTTATTGAAGTACATATATAGATATTTTTCAAAGTCACGTGTCCGTCACATTGAAAATGTTTACACACATGGATGATTTTATATCGCATAACATTAGGCATAAGCACTGAAGGGAAAATAACGAACGTTGATGGGTGGATAAAATTCCACGCAGTACTCAGTGAATTCCCACATACTACGTTACATTACCTGGATAAAATTGAACATAAAAAAGTTTGTGGCCGAATATCATACGTCTATACACATACACGTTCCGATATACCACACTTTTCACTTTATTCACATGGTGATAAATGTGTATGCATTATAAAACAGGTTGTCTGGATGATGAATTGTAAACCTGGTTAATTGCCCCGTGTGACGTATTTTTTTTGGCTCTCTGGTAACACTTAACTATATTGTTTTCATTACCCAAACTAGCATAGTATATGTGATTAGCATACTGACAGCATACAAGAACTACATACAAGTATAATTTGTAATCATTCAAAAGTATCTACGTAATTGATTGGCGTATATGATGAGTGATTTCGGTCTATTTTATAATCTATCTAAAGACTATAAAATCTGTATGGTCCATGTAACCTGAATGAAATACATATCTTTCTTTCATACCTACGGGTTTAATACTGGGTGGTCTACGGTAATACACTCATGCCGCCTGAGGCTATATTACAAGGCTACGCATACAATAAAGCCTCGTGACGTCACGGCGTCAACAAAATTTCTATTTCCTCGGTAAAATTTTAACATTTTTTTCACAAATTTGACTGGTTTTACTATAAAATATGCAAACAACGGAATTTTTGTTGAAAATATCACATATTTTCCATGTATAAAGATTGACCTTCAGCAGTTGATTTCTTCGAATTTATTTCAAAATGGCGGGATATTATAGTTGTAAAATTGCAATAAAACGTCGAGCTAAGGAAGAAAAATACTCTTTCATAAGTTGATATGAAGCATAGGGATATTCTACCCGCGGGATCACAAAATGTTGCAAAACCCTCGGCAAGCCTCGGGTTTAACTACATTTTGTGACCCTCGGCTAGAATCTCCCTATCCTTCATATCCGCTTATGAAAGAGTCTTATATAATTCTCCCTCCTCAGCTTGCAAATTATTTCGTCCCCGTCAAGAATTTAGAGGTATTTTGATTGGTCAATCGGTAATAATACCTCATGGGATGTTGTCAGATCGTCCATGAAACAAAGCGAGAATATTAAAGGATCTGTATTTTAATGTAAAATTTGTAGGTCTTACTTTTAAATTAGTATTGCGTATGCTGGTGTAAATTGTTTCATTGATTACCAGTAAAGATACTAATATGTTTAAGTAATGACAATAAAATAGATGATGCATCATAATTATACCATTTATCATTTATATTTATTGTTTTTTTAAGTTTTATCCCTAAATGGGTTAATAAAATGTTATGATGTAACATCTGCAACTACTACATTAGGCCATGGGCTAGGAGGGTCCCACATGCACCCCCCCCAAACCTCCGAACCAATATTTTTCTTAACCCTTATGACCCACTGATCACAAATCAAAATGTTAACATTGCATAAGTTGGGATGAACTTCCGGTTATGACGTCATCAAGATGGCCGCCATCTCAAATTTCACTACAAAATAAAAAATAGTCATAACATTGACATTTCTCAACCGAAGTAGACAAATGAGGCATCAAAATGACCAAAATAGAACACTAAAAACATATCAGGACCAAATAACCAAATATATGTAGTGATTTTTACGCAGGAAGTGAAAAAATAGGATTTTAAGCTCAAAAATGGTAATTTTTTAGTAAATTTTTCATATTTTGATTGACGCAACAAAAACGTTTTCCAACCGCAAACTATTATTTCTAATTAGTTTTTTGTCCACTTATAAATCAGTTTAAACAAAAACAAGAAAAAAACCAATGTTAACATTATATAAGTTCCGGTTATGACGTCATCAATATGGCCACCATCACGAATTTCACTAAAAAAATGAAAAATATTCATAACATTGACATTTTTCAACTGAAGTAGACAAATGAGGTATCAAAATGACCACAATAAAACAACAAATACATATCAGGACCAAATCATCCAATATATGTAGCGATTTGTACGTAGGAAATGAAAAAATAAGATTTTAAGCTCAAAAATGGTAATTTTTCAGCAAACTTTTCATATTTGTCTTCATGCAGCAAAAATGTTTCCCAACAATTATTATTGATCGTAATCAGTTATTTAATCTCTTGTCAATCAGTAAAAACAACAACAAAATATATAGATATGCAAAAGAGAATTATTGTTATACCATCATTTGGTTTACAAAGCATCACGGTTTGCGTATACAGGTCATATGATAGTGTATTTTTCCCAAACCGCCGAGACTACAGTTTCCTGGTGTCTTAGAATTTCCTGAATATAATAGTGGCTATTGAAAATTTAAATCTTAACAAAGAATTTTAGGTTGGCTGAATATCTAAGTGGGACTTCAAAATAATTCACTTTCATGTTCGAAATGTTGTACACTAGTAGCGTCTCAAACTGAATTATAACTGCAAAATGCCAACTAATAGCTATATGGTATCAAATTAAAACTGAGGTAATTCTGTCATACCGTAAATACCATGACACTTTCCGAAACGTTTTGTGCCTTTTAGAATGAGCACATCCAGTATTATTTCCTGTGTATAACGTCAGGAAATGTCAGATGGTTACTTAACAGTGTCACATATTTCTTTCACTAGTTCTTTGTCTTCGATAGCGATGAGCTGATGAGCTGATGTGACATTACATTACCGGGTTGCCATCGTGGTTGTAGCTTGTCAACCGTCCATGGCCAGAGTTAACATAAGAAACATCAGTGACAGGGATGTAGGAGCTCTTCCTGTTTCCAACCTAGTGATTCAAATATCGTATATGATGTTCCAGACTATCAGATCCCCATTCTGCGAAGGTTTGGGCTGGTTCTCCTTATTTCGTATGAAGCACAATTCCTCAATCTTGTGAACCTTCAGTGACCATAGATGGCACAGGTGGATTCTTTGAGGTCATAAATGAGGTCTGCAGTGAAGTTCCACTATTTGCCAAGTCTGAAAAGCACTGTAGAAAATTTTATTTCTGGAGAGTCTTCAATGGTCTCTTTACGCATACACCAGATGTGACACAACCAGCACCTTCAAGGGAGTGGGAAAAGTCAGACCAATGAAAAACATTTAACATTAATGGCCTCATTAATGACCTCGATGATATCACCTGTGCCATTTATGGGCGCACGAGGGTCCACTAGATTAATGAATGGTACTTCAAATTATGGAGCTATGTGCTAAGGAGAACCAATTCCACCATTCGAATAATGTGGATCTGGTGCAGTTTCCATTATGCCGAAGAAGTCTGGAACAGTATATACGATATGTTAGAATCTGAGGGAGATCCCACATCTCTGAACCTATTGTTCCTGATATGAACTCTGGCCAAGGATGGGTTATGAAAGATGACAGGCTAGAACAACACTGGTAATGTACTGTCACATCAGCTCATCGACATTGAAGATAACGCTATGGCTTTCGACGAATTTGATACTGATATCTCGATTATTCTGATAATTTGGACTACCAGCTACCAGACATGCCGAGTCTCTTCAGTGGATGGAGCAGTGAGTCGAGAAAGCACGTACAATGATAATGGTTATCATAAAGAACCAGTGAAAGAAATATGTGACACTGTAGTAACCATCTAACATTTTGCCTATGCTATGCATAGGAAATAAACAATGAATGTTCTCATTTTCAAAGACACAAACGTTCTGAAAAATGATATAAAGAGAAACACAGGCTTAGGTTACATTTGTTACTCTATCAGTAGGTGTTGTGCTGTAATAATTATTTCTGAGACGCTGGTCAGCGTCAGCGGTTTCGAGTTCGAAAAATAGCATATGCCCATTATACGCACCTGGTGATGTTTTGTAAACCTAATGAGGGTATAACAATAATTATCTTTTGCATTTCTATATATTTTAATTTTTGTTGGTGTTTTCATTGATTTATTGATTTATAAGAGATCAAATAACTGATTACGAATAATGATTTGTTGTTGGGAAACATTTTTGCTGCATGAAGACAAATATGAAAAATTTGCTGAAAAATTACCATTTTTGAGTTTAAAATCTTATTTTTTCATTTCCTACGTACAAATTGCTACATATATTGGATGTTTTGGTCCTGATATGTACTTGTTGTTCTATTGTGGTCATTTTGATACCTCATTTGTCTATTTAAGTTGAAAAATGTCAATGTTATGAATATTTTTCATTTTTAGTGAAATTCGTGATGGCGGCCATCTTGATGACGTCATAACCGGAACTTATTCAATGTTAACATTGTTTTTTTTCTTGTTTTTGTTTAAACTGATTTATAAGTGGACAAAAAACTAATTAGAAATAATAGTTTGCGGTTGGAAAACGTTTTTGCTGCGTCAATCAAAATATGAAATTTTTTCTAAAAAATTACCATTTTTGAGCTTAAAATCCTATTTTTTCACTTCCTGCGTATAAATCACTACATATATTTGGTTATTTGGTCCTGATATGTTTTAAGTGTTCTATTATGGTCATTTTGATACCTCATTTGACTACTTCGGTTGAAAAATGTCAATGTTATGACTATTTTTCATTTTTTAGTGAAATTTGAGATGGCGGCCATCTTGATGACGTCATAACCGGAAGTTCATCCCAACTTATGCAATGTTAACATTTTGATTTGTTATCAGTGGGTCATAAGGGTTAAGAAAAATATTGGTTCGGAGGTTTGGGGGGGGGGTGCATGTGGGACCCTCCTAGCCCATGGCCTACATGTTTATCAACATGAAAATCGCGTATAGGTTTGTGACATCATTTTACTATTCGACAATTACTTCACTCAGTCACCGCTTCACTTTTATTTAAGACGACATTGTTCCATCAGCATATTGCGACCAACATGTGTGGTATATGGGCACTTTTCGGGAGTACAGAGGATGTGTTCACTTTATGCCACGCAGCCTATAAAATATCCCACCGTGGACCGGATGCCTTTAGACTTGAGACCATTTATCAATTTCCATATTGTTGCTTGGGATTTCATCGTCTTGCCATCGTGGATGCCCAACATGGGATGCAACCGATGCGAGTTAACCAACATCCTCATATTTGGCTCATCTATAATGGGGAAATATATAACCACAAAGAAGTGAGTATATTGCAAAGATATTTTCCCAAGTGTATTTCGATGGTATATGTATACATGTCTTTTATTTGGACAAAGGTTTTTACACTTTACTTACACAGGGGTAGATAGCTTGCACACAAACGCCAATACGGAGGTAAGTCGATTGGTCATGCATTCCAATGCTTGTGACACAACAAAACTCACATCAGACGTCACGATCACGGTCTAACTAGTTAACGACAAATCTTACTTTATCTGTGTCGTTTTGGTATCTCGAAACTAACGTACTATATGACATTACGACAATGGTACCATGGTACATATAGTTATTGTCTTGTTTTTCCTCTTTCATTTCAGTGAAATAAAGCTGATGATAGTCTGAATATTGTCATTATAATTTTTGTTATCTCTTCCTACAGCTTCAAAAGCAGTTTGACTTTCATTACAATACCCAGTGTGATGGTGAATCCATCATTCATCTGTATGCTCGGGGAGGGATAAAGTTCACGGCCAGTCATCTGGACGGAGTATTTGCCTTCTGTCTATTGGATACCAACAACCGGAAAGTCTTTCTTGGAAGGGACACATTCGGTGTCAAACCTCTATTTCGTTTTCTCAATGAAGACGGGTTTTTATCAACATGTTCAGAACTGAAAGGTAAGTGAATATTTTCTGATGTAGTTTTATGTGGTTTCTCTTTGAAATGCAAACACAATAGGGGAGTGATCCTTGTCCGACCCCATTTTCACAAATTAAAGACGTTTTTTGCTTCCCCGGTATTAATAGATGTATACTACTTTCATGAAGATATTAAAAAACCATGAAATCAGAGTTCCAGGCTTAAATTTATCTTTGCTTACCTATTGAACATAGAATAAGAGCTGTTGTGCTCAATACTGCAATACATATAATCGTTTTGTAAAAAAAAATTCCAAATAGAGGGAACATTTGACGTTCGTCATTACAAAAGCATACTTGAAATGCCTTCATATATGTAACTAGACAGTAACATTTGTAAGTTATAGAGAAGTTGTATTGCATAAAAAAATATTATCTTGATTATACAGTAACAACATATGTGGTTTTGTTTACAATACATCTGTCACAATATTTCTAATTTACTACGCGCATAAAATATACATTATATCGCTGTCAGAATTTAAATTATGAAATCACGCTATAAAAAGCGAATTACGGAGACATCGTGTTATCACTAGATGCGTCTTTCGAGTCCAATTGACATATGAAACCATATGTTAATATTCGCAAAGTATATATTATATATTTTCATGGGAATATTAACTATTAAATTGATCAGTGATATGTATATATTGATAAGTTAATAACATGATCAATTATCGAAATGTATAGTCCTCGAGTCGCCGATATCACAGTGGAGTTATTGAATTTCGCAATTTTCTGTTTTAAAAAGCTTCGTGGAAGAATTTACCGCGCGCTGTCACTTAATTACAGTCATACGAATAAGCAGTTTTTTTGACATTCGTTCTGTTTATTCGCCAGTATTTTAGTTCGCGGATAATAACGCGACCGCGAATAAAATTAATCCTCGCAAATAAATTTACCATGCAGTAAGTATACATGTATATGCGGCATCAATCTTGTTATCTACTACACGTAAGCAGTATTTATGACGCGCAATATATTTCATAAGTGATGGTTACCCAATTATCTACAATTAATTGGGGAAATGTCTTATGGTATAAACATTTTGAGAAAAGTTTACAAACGATATCGCTTGTTTTCCAATAGTTGGACAAAAATCATTTAGTATAAAAAACGCCTACAAATAATTTCAAATTTTAAATTGAAGATGATTTGGAATATATGACTCAATCATGACTTATATTGTGTAATTTCAGGATTGATGGATGTAATTGGTCACAATTCAAAAGACCGTATTCAACCTGTCTTGCCTGGCCATGTGGAGACCTATTCACTGGACAGCAAATGTCGGGTCTCATACGATGGTTTGACCCAGTTCCATGCGATTGGTGATATCCCATTTTATGCAACTGTTACACTACTAGGTATGGTCGATTAATCGCACTATTTAACACCAATAACAATTACATATACTGTTCTAAACCATCTTATTTTCACGCCGGTATTTGACTTCGCGAATACCATTGCACGAAGCTTAACATTTAATTGCTTCGATTTCTTTTCATAGGTGTCGCATATTAAAATATATCAGGGGTTACTTCCCATAACTTAAATCCTTCAATGCAATGAAATAGCATGCAGGAATCAAAATGGAGTTATATATGTTTCTACTCTACCCAATCGAAATACGCAAAAATAATCGCACTCGAAACGGAGCTTGCTTACGGAAACTGATACACAGCCAATTATTTTTGTGTTTTATTTATCTCTGAATTTTGCCATTTTTTTTATTACAGATGATGATGAAAAAACAGGAATAAAAACCTATCTAACGAGTGCGGTTGATAAGAGGATGATGGCTGACCGTCGTATCGGTTGTCTTCTGTCGGGTTTGTGATTTAAATAATTTAAACGTACATATTTCGCGACAGCAATATTTTAGCGCCCTTTGCGCGACAAGTGATGCACTGAACTATTCATACGTATGGATGCGCTAATTTGATTTACCGTTTATCGTTTATGTAACAAGGATGCGCTGAACTGTTCAAGATCGATTATTTGCTAAAATTTTATTCCGCTTTTGTTATTTAGTATACTGGTATTTACTTTTGTGAAATATGAAAAGGTGTTTTCCTGCATTACTATAAATGACTTCTGAATGGAACAGTATAGTTCATACTTAAATTAGTTCAGAGATTTAATAATCATTTTCATGACTTGCAGGTGGGTTAGATTCGAGCTTGGTCACCGCGCTCCTGGTTAAATTTGCGAAAGAAAGAAATCTGCCTTATCCGATTCAGACGTTTTCCATCGGTTTGAAGGGAAGTCCCGATCTAGTGGCTGCAAAAAAGGTAGAATTTCTTAATTAAAATGTTCTCGATTGCATCAATATTATTTATCTTCCAGTATATATGAAAATGTTTCATAATTATCAAACGTTTCCTTATGTTCCATATAACAATTATGCATTGAATGAATATTCCAATTCTACATTGTTGACTACATTTAACTGATTAGTATAATTATAATGTTTATTTTTAAACTAAGTCTAATAGACTACTATTTTGATGCCTAATTACAACTAAATTAAAGATCAAGTTGTCTATTCTATATATCCATTTATATTGCTAAAATAACATGGTATTAAGTTTAGAGCAAAGTACTCTTTCTAACTATAATCATTCCAATTAATAATAGCTGGTTTTTTAATTAGTTATTTTTAATGCAATTAGGATTCCTTGTCTGGTACTAAGAAGCAAGTGAAAGGAGGTATCCTTATTTTACATTAACCAATGTACTTGAAGAATTTTTATTATAAAATTTTCATTAAGGTTGCAGATTACTTAGGAACAGAGCATCATGAGATTATCTTCACGCCTGAAGAAGCTGTTACCGCCATAGAAAATGTCATCTATCACTTAGAGAGCTACGATATTCTGACTGTCCGAGGCTCTACTGGTAAGTCGTTATCCATGTATCTCTTGGGTGATAAATCGCCATGTTGTCGGAAGAATATTTGAATTTTCTATAATTGATTTGAATGTCTATGATACGAATACATTCCTCACATTAATATTGAGTATATGTTTAAATGCAATTTAAAAAGACACGTGAATTGTTAACGAAATAAGTTGCAACACATTATTTCGGTTGTGATATCAAAGTATCAACTGAATTTTAAATGCATATGCATGTTTGTCTTTCTCGTGCAATATCAATTATAATGTATTTAAGACATGATAAATGCACTAATCTGGCTTGCCTTGGAAGTCTTAAAGTGTAAGTGGGGCTAGTCAACACAATACAACAAGTGTTGAGTTGGTGAAAGAGCGTTATTGCATCACTTTAAACGTTCTTTAAACTTTAACGACATGACATTTAAGCAAAATGAAATGATTATATAGCTTTTTGTACAGCTGTATACTTACTTTGTAAGTATATTAAGGAGAATACCGACACGACAGTGATTCTCTCAGGGGAAGGTGCCGACGAGATAGCTCAGGGATACAGCTACTTCAAAAATGCGCCCTCTGTTGAGGAAGCCGACATTGACAGCAGACGACTCTGCAAGGACTTGTGTATGTTTGACATCCTACGAGTGGAGCGTATGCCTTCGGCTTTTGGGTGAGTTAAAAACATGCATATAATACCATCAACAAACTAATCATTCTGCAGCGTTTTCTTCTAAACGATGCAGGGTAAGTAACGATATATAGGTGTACTTACTTTCTAACTGATCAGCGATATTTGCCATTTTTAACTTCATATATCTATATGAAACGTTTCAGTCTGATATCTTAGGTCATGTTGCGATACCCATTTTGTCGGATTTAGACGTCAAAAGAGCGCAATTAAGTATGGGGCAAGATACATAACGAAACGATTTTATAAAACGAATTACGCTTAACCGTTTCAGTAAACTGCACACATGAATATTTTTCGCGATTTCATTTCACGGTATATGTAATTCGGACTTCTGGTTATAATATAAAATGTAGTTTATATATTTACAAACTTTTAGGTCTGGTGGAAATTTTTGCGGTAAAATGGGTTTCGAGTAATTTTCTAAATAGTTAATTAGTTCTTCCTTGGTGTATATAATCTTGATTTGTTCAGACTCGAATTACGAGTTCCGTTCCTTGACCACGGATTCAGCAGTTACTACCTGTCACTTGACCCCTCCCTAAGGAGTCCGGTTAATGGTATAGAGAAACACCTTTTACGGTCTGCCTTCGACGACACTGATCTGATACCAAAGGATATACTATGGCGACCAAAGGAACAACTCAGTGACGGCTTGACCTCAAAGACAAAGCCCTGGTATGAATTCATACAAGATTACGTGGAGGACAAGGTTTGTTTATTTCATTTATTTAAAATCATGTCTTCTACAATATGTATTGTATTCTGCTCGAATAATAGGTTACGTGCAACATTATATATACATTATTTCTTTCAAATTTCGTCAAATGTCGACTTACATATAACTGTATAAATATATGAGTTATCATTACATACAATTTTCTTCTGATAATGTGTAACGATTACTTTTTTTTCAAATCCGACAATTTTAACGTACATTTGTACTTCCATGACATCATTCAATGACATAATACCAATTAATACGTATCCGTTAATCAGAATATTTCATTTAACCCATGCAGTTGAATTATATCAGTACCGTCTACATGTATCGTCATCTTTGTGGAATGGATAAAGTTGTCATGTGTTTCCTATGCCATTTGTATGTTAATGATCCAAATACTGTTAGCATACATGTTTATGCGATTATATTATTTTCGCACGAGAAAAGCTGAGGTTAAATATGGTTGTGTTCATTCGATGACTGAACATGTATCTCATACATAGCCATGATGATAATTGCGCGAGTTTATCTTTCTGCTACCCTTCCTAAGATCATATTTGCGCTAATATTGATTACGCAAATATAGGAAGACTGTAAGTCTATAGTGCTTCATTCCTGTTACAGATACAGAATTCTGAATTGGAGGAGTGCACTCAGCAGTATTACCACAACCCACCAACTAGTAAGGAATCTTTGTATTACCGAAAGATATTCGAGAAGTTTTATCCCGGACAGAGTCACGTGATACCATACATATGGATACCTAAGTGGTAATCGACTACTGATCCCTCACCTAGAACACTAGACCAGTATAAACAATGACCATGTAACTTACACATGTACATCTATATTAAGGGTCGTTTGTTCATGCTAACCAAAATAAAATCAAAGAATTACGAGCTTCTTTCAGCTTATATAATTATACTCTATGTAAGAAAGATAACTCGCACTACATGTATGTTAAGATAATAAAATGCAAGCTGTGAAAGATGGTTTCGTGATTTTTTGAAAACATAACAAGGCGGAAATTATAAATAAAACACCACACAACGCTTATTCAAACCATGAACAACAAAATGTTGATTCTTAATTAAGAAAATATAATTATATTTATACGTAGAAAGATGTCTAGGACGTCAAATACGAAGATCAGCTTTTCTGAAACGTAGACGAGACACTGCATCGTCACAGTTTAAGTTTTGGATAAAAACTCCTCAATAAGTGAATGTTATTATCATCTACACTCGTTAGTCAATTATCATATTTTAAAAATACACTCGCGAAAGCTAGTGTCTTTTCAAAATGTGAAAGTTGATTAACTCGAGTTTGATCAACTTAATGAATAACAATCACTTGTTGTGGAACCTCTTTTATCTGAACGCAGAACTAAGCAGCATTTAACCACAAACAATTCAGTATTTATCATTAGCTAATGAGTTTATTATTTCAACATCAGGTACTTAACATGTGTATTTGTATATCTATAATTTTGGCGAACACAGTTGGACGTAATGGTTTGCAATGGGAAGCCTCTACCGTATAAAATAAAGAAATACACACGTAACAAGTTAGCACAATGAGTGTATATAGTGCTACAATATAGAATGAAAATAATACCACTATATGATTGTACTAATAAAATACGGAGAATAAGTACCACTATATGATTGTACTAATAAAATACGGAGAATAAGTACACTGTCACAGGAACAATCTATAAAATGACTAGTGTTTCTAACATAATGTTATCAGATCCTGTTCGCTAAATAACGGAACGTAATTTACATTGTATACACCTATCAACACCTTTTAAACAATTGAATTAAAATACATCATATCTTAATTTTATAACGCAGATCGTCTTATGTTTCCCACCATCGTGTCATCCTAATTACAGAAAATTACACCACTATCACTGCTCCAGACAACAAAACATAGAAATAAATCTTCACTATTTTCATATAGGTCACCATAGGAAATATTGCAATGTTTTGTGTTGTAACCTTAGTTTAGACCATCGATATCATTTTTATGAAACATTTAAGTTTTGTTTCAGAAAGGTAGTGGGTTCTTAACTTTATTTACTACATAGTAAAATTACTCGATAAATTCGTGTTACATGATATTAATTCAAAACATTCAGCGTTCTTCCACCTTATATTAACATATTGTAATCTTCGACTACTACAATAATAACAAACTACTTGTAACCAAGACATGTATGAGAGTTACAAATAAATCCAGAAATGTATAAGGATATCAATGAAATGTATGAGAGGTTACAATAACCAAGAAATGTATGAGAGGTTTACAAATAACAATCAAGGAATGTATGAGAGGATATAAATAAAATCAGAAATTATGAGAGGTTACAATAACAATCAAGAAATGTATGAGAGGTTACAATAACAATCAAGAAATGTATGAGAGTTACCAATAACAATCAAGAAATGTATGAGAGGTTACTAATAACAACCAAGAAATGTATGAGAGGTTACTAATAACAATCAAGAAATGTATGAGAGGTTACCAATAACAATCAAGAAATGTATGAGAGGTTACCAATAACAACCAAGAAATGTATGAGAAGTTACCAATAACAACCAAGAAATGTATGAGAAGTTACCAATAACAACCAAGAAATGTATGAGAAGTTACCAATAACAACCAAGAAATGTATGAGAAGTTACCAATAACAATTAAGGAATGTATGAGAGGTTAATAATAACAACCAAGAAATGTATGAGAGGCTAGCATCTTTTACTACCTTGATAGGTAACAAATGTAAGTAGAGAACTATGCAGTTCCTATCTAAATAGTTCGTATATTAAAATTAGTGTTCTTGGTACGATTACCTGGGTAAATAAAAATCTTGACCATATTTCACTTGTTTGGACTAGCAACGCATCTACAAACTATATACTCATTATATATTATGCAATTTGTACATAAGAGAAGCTATATTTCTGTTCAGATAAAGGAAAATATACAAGAAAAAAATCCATTTCGCATGAATATAAAGGGCTAAGCAAGAAGGTTCCCAGAAATACGAAACATATAAAGGGCTAAGCAAGAAGGTTCTCAGAAATACGAAACATATAAAGGGCTAAGCAAGAAGGTTCCCAGAAATACGAAACATATAAAGGGCTAAGCAAGAAGGTTCCCAGAAATACGAAACATATAAAGGGCTAAGCAAGAAGGTTCCCAGAAATACGAAACATATAAAGGGCTAAGCAAGAAGGTTCTCAGAAATACGAAACATATAAAGGGCTAAGCAAGAAGGTTCTCAGAAATACGAAACATATAAAGGGCTAAGCAAGAAGGTTCCCAGAAATACGAAACATATAAAGGGCTAAGCAAGAAGGTTCCCAGAAATACGAAACATATAAAGGGCTAAGCAAGAAGGTTCCCAGAAATACGAAACATATAAAGGGCTAAGCAAGAAGGTTCCCAGAAATACGAAACATATAAAGGGCTAAGCAAGAAGGTTCCCAGAAATACGAAACATATAAAGGGCTAAGCAAGAAGGTTCCCAGAAATACGAAACATATAAAGGGCTAAGCAAGAAGGTTCCCAGAAATACGAAACAATCATGTTTTGATGTAAAATAAAGAGTTGTTAATTGCATTTTCAGTGCTATCAATTATACTTTTATATTTTTACATGGAATTTACCATCTGTGCAATGAGGAGCTATGTATTCATATACCAAAGAACGTCATGGTATATCATAGAGTATCTAAAAAGCTTAATTAATATGATCATTAAATTGACCAGTCATCATTAAATATCATTCAAAATTTGTTCAATAAATCACATGAGCTCTTTAAAGTGACAATTCATTCTACGAGAACATTAAAATTTGTATATATATCGGAAAACCCCCAGTTCTAATGGAAATTAGATCAGTCGGTTTTACTGTGATATGTCAGAAAATCCCATGGTGATGAAATGCGTGTGAAATGTTCAAACTCACTCGCTGTCCGCCATTACACATTGTGGTCGAATATCTTGTATGCCGAACCCAGTCCCTTGCTCGTAGAGTAATGCTACTTTTGTCTAGAACTGCTCAAATCGCTCTGACAGAAGTGTGTTTACCTTATTAGGTGAATTGTTTTGCCTAAAAAATCATTATATCACCTCCACAGTGGTTATGTAGTTCATTTGTTTAACGAGCGTGACTTTGGCTCGGGTATGGGTACAGCGTACATATTGTACCTGCTTAATCGTATTGATCAACGATTTGTAATTACAACGGTATCAATTAAAATACTAAATAATGACGTGGAATTTGTCAATATCTTATGTTATATGTTTCATAAGAAATGTAGAACAATACATTTATGCCATATTTTGCTTCTTGGTTATGTAAAATAATTAGCCTGAGTGAATTGTCCCTTTAACACTAATGATATAATTATAAAAAAATCATATCGACGGACAGACATAAGACAAATACCCTAGTGTAAAATTAAAGATTACTTAGACACTACTTATAATGTTTTGTTGATCAATGCCACATAAAATATTTTGGTATATATTTATAATGGAAGATATGAAAAAAACAGAGCTGGAAGTACCACATCAGGGCATTAAAACATTTCTCATAGAAATAAACAAAAATATATATTTCAAAATGGTACATGTATAGTGTTTATGAACCTTCTAACCGGCCGAGCTTACTTATCATAGGAACCCAAGAATTCAATTGTAAACTAAATTTACATTGAAAAACAATATACATATCTATTATATATTTGAAATTTTCAAATACCGATAGTCAATTCGACCTATTGGTGACATGTTAACAATCCTGACAAGAGGCCCAAAGGGCCTTAACGGTCATCTGACTACCTTTGCAATAGTAAAATTAATTATATATGTTGTCACTTTGTCAGGACCACATCAGGATCATTTTCAATTTCTTTCAACAAATTTTATTTCAAACAAGAGGCCCAAGGGCCTTAACATATAAGAAATTAATTAGATATAGTGTCATGGTAGCCATCTTAGATTTGTGATCAACCAGAGATGTAACAATACTTTGTCGGGACCATGTCAGGATCATTTCATGCAAGTTTCAGCCAAATCGCACCGGTAGAACTTGAGAAGAGGTTCAAAATGTGTTTTCAAGATGGCGGCTGTGGCGGCCATCTTGGATTTCGGATCGACCCGAAAAATAACAACACTTTGTCGGGACCATGTCAGGATCATTTGATGCAAGTTTCAGCCAAATCGCACCGGTAGAACTTGAGAAGAAGTTCAAAATGTGTTTTCAAGATGGCGGCTGTGGCGGCCATCTTGGATTTTGGATTGATCCGAAAAATAACAACACTTTATCAGGACCATGTCAGGATCATTTCATGCAAGTTTCAGTCACATCCCACCTGTAGAACTTGAGGAGAAGTTCAAAATGTGTTTTCAAGATGGCGGCTGTGGCGGCCATCTTGGATTTCGGATCGACTCGAAAAATAACAACACTTTATCAGGACCATATCAGGATCATTTCATGCAAGTTTCAGTCAAATCCCACCTGTAGAACTTGAGGAGAAGTTCAAAATGTGTTTTCAAGATGGCGGCTGTGGCGGCCATCTTGGATTTGGGATCGACCCGAAAAATAACAACACTTTGTCGGGACCATGTCAGGATCATTTGATGCAAGTTTCAGCCAAATCGCACTGGTAGAACTTGAGAAGAAGTTCAAAATGTGTTTTCAAGATGGCGGCTGTGGCGGCCATCTTGGATTTCGGATTGATCCGAAAAATAACAACACTTCATCAGGACCATGTCAGGATCATTTCATGCAAGTTTCAGTCAAATCCCACCTGTAGAACTTGAGGAGAAGTTCAAAATGTGTTTTCAAGATGGCGGCTGTGGCGGCCATCTTGGATTTCGGATCGACCCGAAAAATAACAACACTTTGTCGGGACCATGTCAGGATCATTTGATGCAAGTTTCAGCCAAATCGCACTGGTAGAACTTGAGAAGAAGTTCAAAATGTGTTTTCAAGATGGCGGCTGTGGCGGCCATCTTGGATTTCGGATCGACCCGAAAAATAACAACACTTTGTCGGTACCATGTCAGGATCATTTGATGCAAGTTTCAGCCAAATCGCACCTGTAGAACTTGAGAAGAAGTTCAAAATGTGTTTTCAAGATGGCGGCTGTGGCGGCCATCTTGGATTTCGGATCGACCCAAAAAATAACAACACTTTGTCAGGTTCATGTCAGGATCTTTTCATGCCAGTTTCAGCCAAATCGCACTGGTAGAACTTGAGAAGAAGTTCAAAATGTGAAAAGTTAACGCACGGCGGACGGCGCACGGCGGACGGCGGACGGCGGACGGCGCACAGCGGACGGCGGACGACAGCGGACGGCGGACGACGACGGACGAAACATGACGACTATAGGTCATCCTGACCCTTCGGGTCAGATGACCTAAAAATGGTCATATATTGATGATCCCTTGGTTAATTCAACAGCAAAGATAAAATACTAAAAAAATGTTATGTTATATTATTATATTAAAGATGCTCCACCGCCGACGAATGCTATCTTTTCACTATCAAAAACAGGAGCAGACGATTCAGTATTTTTCTTCAGTTACAAAAAAGTTCCTTACTTTACACCATTACCACCATTGAAAAGTTTGAGCTTCTAATTTTACATAAAGTTAAAAATATGAAAAAGAATTAATTGCATCCCGAAAAAAATCTGTGGCACTATATCCTTTATGAAATGAATTACTGATTGCACATGCACCAATGGGAAAATAAATCATTTTATGCTATTTTTTCTGTTAATTAGACATATATATACATGATTAAACACCAATTATTGTTCAAAAGATGTATATTATTTATGCTCTGTCGGCGGTGAAGCATCTTTAATGCTATACATTTCATTCATAATTGTTGTCGCTTCACTTTGTAAAATACATGAACTGTAAATAAAACAAATTTCCGCGTGTGATTTAAATCTTACGCATTTTGAGAGCTTTTAGATATCACGAAATGTGATATCCATTAAAGGCTGTTTGGTATGAAAACAGAAAATAAATTCACCGCGATAGTTGGTTGGTTTACAGTATATCTAGCAGCAAAGACGTAAGCTTATATACAATTTAGAAGTACGTATAGCACCAATCTCAATTACAGTAGCTACATCTAATTGGTAAAAAATAATGAAATATCGACTTTAAGTCCCTAAGTGTCAATATCACGGGGATTCATTAAAAGATACACAACTCCTAGTGCTAAAAGCAAATAAATTGTTATAATGGTACTGTACGAGTTAGCGGGATAGTCGATATTATTGGTAGATGTTCCTTCTAGTACCAAATTATTACATGAATATAATGGAATGGTCAGTCAGGTCATGAGGTCGGGATTTGGCTCAGATTTATCCACTGTCATTCGAAATAAAGTGCACAATGCATGTTCTAAATGAAAATATGTACTATTAAGAGAGTACAAAAAAAAGTGTTTTATGTAAGTTTACATTGAAGTATTACCCTGAAATCACGCTTATCTCTGTAACTCCAATTAAGACTGACGGTATATATACAAACAGTAGCCTCACACCTGTGAAACAGAAAGGTATGAATACCTGATGTCATACAGAGACACATATCCATCAGCGTTTGTAACGGCTAGCGTACTGCCATCCATACTTGTGCACATTTGGTGTTCCATATCATCGGACCCATCCACGGAAATTTGACTATGGAGAACATTTTTCATCTGTCCGGAAAATGACGTCACGGACACGTCACCGTTTCTGCTGTCCAAAATCAGGAGCATATCTATCCCACTGGCTATCGTGATGCCTTGCGGTTTCCCGACACTCAAGGCCGTGTGTGCAACAAATGTTTTCCTGTTAATAGGATCCTCACCGCTTGATTTGAAGTAAATGACTTTGGATTTATCGAGGTCACTGAGCATCAGATCAAAGGAATTTGTTACAACTAGGTTTCGGGGGCTTGTGCAATAATCGGCAGGGATCTTTTTTCGCACACGTCCCTGCAAGTCAATTATGTCAATTCTTGTAGCGCAAAATGGTGGACAAAGACAACCTATCAAATGCTTGCTTTCTTTGTGAAAAGCAATGTGCGCATATTGGCCGGTTGTAAGGGCCTTTCTGACGACAGTTTCTTCCCCTTTCTTTAGTGCAGGATAGGTGAGAAAGAGCAACTGTTTTTGTTTCGGGGCGGTTACAACGCACTCCACATCAGATATAGTGGCAACATCCCATGGTTCCACGTAACCGAAATCATAAACATTTAACAGGCCACCGTACTGGCTAAGAACTTTCATACAATAATTTGCTCGGTCTATCAATACAAATGCATCACCAACGGTTGCGATGGCTACCACAGATGGAACACTGACGTCTCCAGACAACTGGATATCGAAATATTCCCTGTACACAAACCCCGAAATGCCGTCTCTGGTGCTGAAAGAAGCGTTCACGGGTTCATTATAATGGACCAAAGAAGTGGCAGACGATTCCGTTTGGTGTGTGTCAAGACTGTCCGTGGTGTTACCGCTAGCCTGCAAAGAGTCGCCTAAATATTCTGATGAATTACCTGCAGAATTGGTGAACATGTCAGAATCAAGAAGCGGCGGAGCTGATGGTTCAGGAATGGGAGTTACAGGCAAATCCAACTCTTGTGGTATTGACAACGGTGGGGCTGAGGGAACTGGATGCGGAGTAGCAGATGCGTTAGATGAACTTTGTATTACTAAAGAAGGATGCTGCAATACACGTTCGTATGAAGGAAGACCTTCTTCCTCCGTTATTTCACCCGATGCGTCTTCCGTCGCAGTCTCTTGAGGGTCATCCTGGTGTTCATCAACATTAAATGCCACAACATACGCCCCTGCGTGACAACTGTTGGTAACCTCAATACTCACAATGTTTGAAGTTGTCATTTTGTCTTCCAGTTCAGTGTTTATCATATACCTCAGCTCAAATGGTTTGGTTAAATCGGACTCAAGCTGAGGCAACATATTTGTTAAAGATGCTGTTGTCTTCAACAAATCTCCGGCTAGGACCATATTCTGTGATGGCTTCATAGAAGTATGTAACATTAAAGCCAGAGCCAATTTCTGTTGGGCACCTAATGAAGCCAGTAGAGATGAACACACCGAGGAATCTTTTTCCAAATATTTCTTCTCTCTTTCTTCTAATTCTTTGGCCTTTCTTAATACCTTTTCTTCTTGCTTTTCTAAGTAGTGAATAACCTTTTCTTTCAGACCAGAATAATACGCTTTCACTGTTGCTTCTGTGGCCCCCCGGTCTGGAATAGCGTTTTCAAGCTTTGACGACATCTTCCCATGTAACACTTCAGTTCGTGACATGACATCCTGCAGATCAGAAGAAATTTGTTTAATTTTATTGTAACAAATCTCTCTCATATTTTTTGTGATTGTCTGAAAATTACATCCATGATGCATGGAAGCCTTGCATCGTGGACATGCTAGTGTGTTGCAGGTTTCACAATAGTATTTGCAGCAACTCCTTGGATGAATTGAACACAGAGGAGCCGATACACCGTCGCTGGTAGGAAGGGCAGGTCGCTCGTTTTCATCACTGTAAAACATACATAAATTTCTTGTCAGAGAGTCCTCCTCTAAGGTTGATAGCATGGTATCGTCCACTTCCGTTTGCGGGTCTTGTGGTGTATGTTCATAACTACACACAGGACAACAGAATGATGCCTGGCCGAAATGCTCACTGATGTAACCAACCAAACATTCATGGCAGAAGACATGCTGACATTTCAGTTTCTTTGGATAGTTTACGGATTCATGGCATACGCCGCACTTGCACAGCGTTTGAAGTATTTCCTCCATGTTTGACTAAATGACTTTAAATCTCTCCATGATGTACAATGTATGTCCGTTCGTTTCAGTCTTTTGGCTCTTTATACTGACACCATTACTTGGTTTGAAGAATTCCCGTCTGCATTAATTCTGCAATGAAAATAACTGTATTTGATACCAATCCTGTGAATGATATAATTATAGATATATTTGGAACCTGCTAACAACTTTAATTTATAAATGTGTTATTATTTCTCTTTGTGATTTTTAACGTTTTAACAATCACCTTTTAGATCTAGGCCTATTAGTAGTAAGGAAGGTACACCTACTTAGGTAAAAGCTGGTCTAGAATATTTTCTTGCGCGAAGACCAGTGTTAATCTACCCAAGTTCATGTATTGAGCAATTGAAATAGGATTTATTTTTTTATGCTACAGTTATATTGAGCCCAACTTCAGTGGAAGTTGAGATTTTGAGATATGAAAATATACTAATAATTAATGATGTGGTACATGCATGTAATGAATTAATTTAAGTTTAAAGTCACTGATCTTCATCATGAACAAGCACCATTGTACTTTGGGAGGAAAATGGGATTTTTGTTATGTACAATGTATCTAAATTACACAAATAAGATTAGCAGAACTTGGTCAAAACATGTTGAAAATTAATAAATATATAAACATTGTGCCACTACAATACCCTCAGATATATGCATTGTACATGTATATGTATATCATGACAGAGTCTACCATTCGTTCAAAGGGACAATTAAGTCTGAGAGTACATTAAAATTTGCTTATATATCGGAAACAAACCAGTTACATTACATTTACATTATTATTATTATTATTTATTATATTATTTATTATTATTACATTATTAGCTATTTTTACTGTGATATGCCAGTGTCCGCGATTACTACACATTGTTGTCGGACGTCTGGAATGCCAAACCCTGGTTATTGCCAGTGTAGTAAAGAAATTTTGTTTAGAACTACTCAAATCGCTCTTACAGTAGTGTATTTACGTAATTAAGTGCATGCTCTTGTCTAAATATACAATATCTCCAATCAGTGGTTATATATCGTATTTGATTAACGTACGTGACTTTGGCTCGGGTATTGGTACAGCATACATGTTATACATGTACCTGCTTAATCGTATTGATCAACGATTGGGAATTTCAACGGCGTCATTTAAAATACATAACAATGTCGTGGAATTTTTCAATATTTCTTGTTATATGTTTCATAAGGAATATAGAACAATACATCTATGTCATGAAATTTTGTTTCGTGGTTATGTAACAGAATTAGCCCCGTTGGGATATCCATTTACGGTTGCTTGTAAGTTCATAATGATTACCAAATTCAACTGACAATTTTAAAGATGCTCCACCGCTGACAGAGCATAAATTATATTCTTCATTTGAACAATAATTGGTGTTTAATCCTGTATATATATGCCTAATTAAAACAAAGAATAATATAAAATAATTTATTTCGCCTTTGGTGCATGCGCAATCAGTACTTTATTCCATATAGGATATAGTGCCACAGAATTTTTTCGGGATGAAATTTAAATTAGAAGCTCAAACTCGTCTGCTCCAGATTTTGATAGTGAAAAAATACCATTTGCCAGCGGTGGAGCATCTTTAACAAAATCATGTAATAATTCTTATTATCTTCCAGACTCTGAACTCTAAAGAGATATGGATTATATACCACCCCCCCCTCCCCACAAAAAAAAAAAAATAAAAAAATAAATAACATTAAAGGTTGTTATAATTCTTCTCTAGCTAATTAAATTTTGTATTAGGCTATATCACAAGTCTAGGTGAAATTACAAATATGTATTTTGTTTATTATATTCCATTGAGTAAATAATACATGTTGACTTGACATGCAATATAGCATATTCATTATTGACTCAGGGTTTCCATTTTTAGAATCATGGAGTCAACTTTGCGAACTTCATATCCCCAACGCTGCATTCTTCAGGGAGGCGTTCTTTTACAAATATTTTTTCTTGTAATTAATATACACATTATATATTATTTTTGACATTATATCTGATATAAGAATTAAGTACCTTTGTTGAGTTCTATATGGTGTTATCGCTCCCGTAGAATTAAAGAGGTCGTAGGTCCACAATTGATATTTATTAATATAACAGTATGGAGTGTTCTCTGAACGCCAACATACAAAATATTTATCAGCAATAAGTAGGTGCTGTTTTAGGAATCAATAAACCATAATAAGTGATTTAATATAAAAAAATTATATTATTGTAAATGCTGAGAATTAATAAGGAGCTACATGCAGATTATCAAGAAAAATGCATTTTGGTTTCAAGGTGAATTTTTTTTTAATTCATATCTCAATTTTAACAGAAAAACAGGTTTCTTGAACAATATATATCTTAATTTATCAGTATTCTGTATGGACACAGGATTTCTCCAGGGCTACATTCTTAGACAACTTTCATTTCTTGTGACCGTGCATAGTTGATTTCTTTTATTGCATAATACCTTTAAGTATCTGGTTAGAAAATGAGGGAGAAAAAAAGTGATCATATAAGTTTAAATTAATTTTGTCGAAAATTTTGACCTGTTGATTATAGTTAAAATTATCTATTGAAGCTGACACAAACAAACATGTATGATATTTTTAAACATTGGTATTGATTACATTGGAAGTATTATTGGTTATTAAATACTGTATATGTATTTTTGACACAAAGTATTTTTTATTAGAAGTCACTTAATTCTGTAAAAAAATACTAAATGAAATGAGATTTCATTTCAAAATATTTTATTAAATACAAGAAGTTCGACCACAATGTGTAATGGCGGACGGCAGCGAGTTTGAACATCTACACACATGTCACAACCACCGGCTTTTCAGGCATATCACAGTAAAACCGACTGATATAATTTCCATTAGAACTGTTTTTTTCCGATATATGTACAAATTTTAATGTTCTCTTAGACTGAATTGTCCCTTTAATAAATTTTTAATTTTTGGACATCATATATGACACATATACAGTTAAGTTACTCTTCTTTAGGTCACTTTATTTTCTGGGATATTACTGAATAGAGAAGGTTACTTCCATGTGAATTAAGTTAAAAAAGGATTTTTATTTGATTTTATGAGATGGATACCACAGATTTTAGATATCTTGAAAATTCCTGAAATAAAATCATCATGAATTTAATTTCATTCATAAATTCTACGTATTATATTTTCATTTCAGAGATAGATATAAACAGAGAAACATTTATTATGTATCTATGTTTCTGATACTAATTCTGAACACTTACTGAAATAAAAAATAAAGTACATGTATAATAATCAATATACATGTAGATAACTAAGTATCAACAGGTAACCTTTACAGGTAAATTTACCTGTTGGCATTGGGACTCCTTTTAGGAAAAATACTATAATCACCACTGTCACAACAAACTACCCTACAGGTAAATCCCAAATGTTGGCGTTCAAACAATTATAATCGTATAATTCATTCATATTTCAGTCAATTTTAAAGTTGATGTCACCAAATATTTATAAATTGTATAACATTATGCATATCTATAGTATTTAGTTCCTTTGTATATAGCTAGTATATAGTCTTTTTGAATCTACAAATACATTTATTATCGCGCTAAACTTTCACCAGCCGCTTGCTGACACTCTCACTTCACTGTGTGGAAGTTACGTATTGTTGACGCCTCACCTTTAATCACTGTACACTGAACACCTGACTTAAGACCGACACATATATATATGAAATCGATTTTTTTTAATGATGTGCTGTCATTCTTTACTATAATTACTAGCGATATCATACATTTACAGCAAAGTTTCTATCTGTCGACGAGATATGTACAATATACAAATATATAAAACGGTGTGATCCATGAACGTCTCGCGACAAGTGTAGCTATAATGTAAACAATGCATAGGCAGTGAGAAGAAAAGGCATAGTCCATTAGAATGATATTTGGGCTACTAATAAATGTCCAAAGGCAATTGTCTTTACCTTGCATTCTTGCATTATTTCTACAGGTAAATCAAATTTTCTCACCTGGGAGTTAGACGTCGGGACACCGGAAGTACTAAAGGTAACACTACAGTCAGGAGTGTCGCCGTATATCTGTACGGATATACAGGATCGTGTCAACGTACAGTACTGCTACGCAAATGTAAATATAATCATGAACAATTAGGCGTAATCGATTCGAGTGATTTTTTTTATTTTCAAAAAATTGTAAAGTACTCTTACATTTATTTATGATTGTTATTAAAACATAACAACGGGTATATCCTCCTTCAAAAACGGTCAATGATATTTTTACCCGAATTGATTGAATCGAACACCTAGATGTTGCTGTAGTTTTCTTACATGCATTGGGGAGTGGTATTTGACTCACCAGTGATGGTAAATGTGAAATAGACTATAACCACTGTCACAACAAACTACCCTACAGGTAAATCCAAAATGTTGGCGTTCAAACAATTATAATCGTATAATTCATTCATATTTCAGTCAAATTTAAAGTTGATGTCACCAAATATTTATAAATTGTATAACATTATGCATATCTATAGTATTTATTTCCTTTGTATATAGCTAGCTATATATATAGTATATAGTCTTTTTGAATCTACACATACATTTATTTATAGCGCTACACTGTTTAACCAGCCGCTTGCTGACACTCTCTTTTCACTGTGTGGAAGTTACGTTGACGCCTCACCTTTAATCACTGTACACTGAACACCTGACTTAAGACCGACACATATATATGAAATCGATTTTTTTAATGATGTGCTGTCATTCTTTACTATAATTACTAGCGATATCATACATTTACAGCAAAGTTTATATCTGTCGACGAGATATGTACAATATACAAATATATAAAACGGTGTGATCCATGAACGTCTCGCGACAAGTGTATCTATAATGTTAACAATGCATAGTGAGAAGAAAAGGCATAGTCCATTAGAATGATATTTTGGGCTACTAATAAATGCCCAAAGGCAATTGTCTTTACCTTGCATTCTTGCATTATTTCTACAGGTAAATCAAATTTTCTCACCTGGGAGTTAGACGTCGGGACACCGGAAATACTAAAGGTAACACTACAGTCAGGAGTGTCGCCGTATATCTGTACGGATATACAGGATCGTGTCAACGTACAGTACTGCTACGCAAATGTAAATATAATCATGAACAATTAGGTGTAATCGATCGAGTGATTTTTTTATTTTCAGTTTCTTCTTAATATTGTAGGATGATACTCTTACACATTTATTTATGATTGTTATTAAAACATAACGAACGGGTATATCCTCCTTCAAAAACGGTCAATGATATTTTTACCCGATATTGATTGAATCGAACACCTAGATGTTGCTGTAGTTTTCTTACATGCATTTTTATTAAGTGGTGAAGAGTGGTATTGTGACTCACCAGTGATGGTAAATACTTTATAGTAGACGCTATAAAGTTAACCATATATTTCATACTAGCAGCATTTCATAAAAGTTTTATAGATGAATTGATTACGTACATTGTGAGGCCATTTCGTGTTATCGCCCCATCTTGCATTGTCGTGTTGTCTTGGTCACTAACTGTGACGACCCGAGACAACACACTTCTATCAAAAATCTTTTCTATCTGTTTCTGTCAACATTATGAAAAAAAATCATCTATAATGATTGATACAAATAAGTAATGTCTTAAAAGGACAGAAAAATAAATAGAATAAAACAAAAAATCGTACTACTTACACTGTACCATAGCAAACTCGCTTTCATATAAAATTAGTAGCTTATCCCTTTCTCTGTCATAACATAAATGCTTAAACATTTTTACTGCCAGAACTTCATTGCACAAATGCCGCATTCTTCAGGGTGCCGCTCTTCGATCGACGCTTTTCTTATAATGACTTTGCACACTAGAGATTGTTTAGACTGTCTTTGTCATCAGAATTTATTTGAAAGATACGGAAGACCATTCCTCTTATTCATTCCTCTTATTGTTTAGTGATGATAATTTTTAATTCATCTCAACACAAAACATGATCCGTGAACTCGCGGAATGAAATAGCTGCAATATTGTAGCTCAAAAGACTTTTAGACAGAAAATGTTGTCGTCTTTAGAGCTACAATTGGTGCCTATTACTAGTACTGCTAATGAAGCAAAGTAATGGTTATGCGAAAATTGCAAACCGTTATTTAAACCATTATTTAAACGTTTGCATGCATTTTTGGTACTTGTTTTACATGTATATCGGTTACCTACTAGGCAATAAAACTGAACCATATAAAGTATCAAATTCTCAGCAAGACATTTTGTTTTACATATACACATATGAAGACCTTTCCGCAGTGAATTTATACAGCAAGTCTACAAAGTATGAATTTGACGTTTTGTGAGAGGTACGGTAGATATTAAGAATGGTAGTTATGTTTATTTTTTCGACAAAAATCATATATAAATGCTTGTATACGCACAAAATACTTGGAAACCTACAAAAAGTATAGAAAATTGTGCTCGAGTGATTTTCGGAGGCACTGTTCCACTAGGACATATAGGGACCAATTCGTACCCGGCCAAAAGTTATAGTAGGCCGGGCACTAATTATATTCGTTCTAGGAATGAAACGATGGAGCATATGAAGTAGCTGTAATAGAACATAATTGTCTGTTTACGAAAAATCTAGATAGCGAATATTTTCAAAATACTGCGGAATAGGATATGGTTTTAGGGTTTAATATAATGATGTTACCGTATGTCTAGCATTTGTGACACAATTTTTACATATTTCTAAACCCAATTATGTATCTTGTAATCATATCCTGCAAAACAATTACCAGATTTTAATTGGGATAGAAAAAGAAGACATTTTTCGCCATATTTTGTTCTTTCTTTGAAAGCATTGAATCCCCGTAATTTGAACGCCAATTCATACCGGTTGAGTGTCATTTCAAGAAAGATAACTCGTTCTTACTTATTTACATGATCTTAAACAGTCATACAATTCGTCTGAAAATCTTAATAACGTTATTACAACAAATTTCTTTACTTTGTTTTCATGCTTCTGTGTCAAGCTCCATTGTAAGCGTTGTGTTATTACACTTAAAATTAAATTGCGGTTTAACATGAATATGTATTTGCCGAACTCGCGATCATCAGTATTGCTTGTACTTGTATTATAAATCCCATCTTCATCAGAACTAAAGCGTCTCAAAATCTGTGTTTCTTTTAAAAACGATCTATTTTTCCATTGACCTAAATACATATAATTGACATTATTTACTCCTAATCCCTGTCTTGTCTGAGCGAGGTGATTAAAGCGACATCCAACGGTGAGTCAAAGCTTAAATCAACAACATGAATACCCGTAGAGAGAGCCTCATTGCTTACATTGTCTATCTTCATTAAAGTTGAATTTCGAGTCCGGTAGGGGGCTGTGTGTTCGTAATTTTGCCTAGTTTGATTTTTCCTTTGTCATCCATTTACAGGGGATGAAGGTCATAAAGAAAGTCAACTGGAAGCACAAAGCGAAATAATTGATGATAAAAGGTTTCGTAGTCTTTATGACATGCATGTTGTAATGCAATCGAAATCGATACAGTAAGTTTATCACATAACTGGCCCGCCCAGCTATATGTCATAAATATCGTAAGACACGTGTGTAATAACACTGTTATGACGTCATACGTAGTTTTGACGTCATAATCTATATATGACGTCGCATAATTTGTCTCAGTAGACGGAAACGACACAACGAAGCCAGATTTTTACTGTTTTATATAGAGACGAAATTGATGTCCCAATATCCTTATCTGTCTTTTTTCATGATTTAGAAGAATATTAAATAAATGTTTACCAATATCGAATTACAACAACTGCTGTTTAGTGTGGCTTTAAAAGTTTTACTTATATCTCTATCAATAAAAGCTATGTGATGAATAGAATCTTACACTCGTAATTATGTGATATGGAATTTATCAAACTCGTTTAAAATTTGATATGCCACTGGCCTAAAGGCTCGTCTAAAGGCTCGAGCTCGTGGCATATCAAATTATTGAACTCGTTTGATAAATTTCATATCACATAGCCACGCATGTAAGATCATCTATACCGGCTTAACTGTTTCAAATACAGTTAAAGTAGAGCTCAAAAAATATCCGCGCAAATGTCCTTTGGTATGGAAACGCATTTGTCCCCATTGTGTACATGTAAAAAGGTCCATTAAAGCAGCTGACTCTGACCTGGTTATTCTCAGTTCATAGGGAGTTGGCTACTGGTTGACCTATTGGTGGTACGATGTACAAGGTAAAAGGACGTGTGAAAATGCTCGTTGTCGTCTGCAGTATGCTTTACATTGAGGGATTTTCCATGCGAATCATGTCTATATCTTCCATGTGTTTGGCGGGGATCCGTTTAAAGAGCTTCAGAATAGTTAGATATCGTTTTATCTTGATTTCACCGTCTGGATCATGCTGCTGGACTTGTAAATTGATTTAGGTTGTCACTAAAGATCAGCCAACTGATCGATCAATGAACGCCATGTGGTTTTGATACTGTGATCAGGCTTTGTTTGGTAAGTTTCACCAACACTTTAGAAAGAACTCGTGCCTCCTTTGTAATGCATATTTTCACAAAGTCGATTATTTTCGGAGGAATGATATTTAAGGATTTTTGCGGGGACACTGCTATGATCGTGAAAATATTAGAATCAATAAAAAATGGTTGGTTCATAGATACACTTTAAGCCAGATCGCTAACAGCTTTAATTACATTTTCTCGTTTTAAGATCAAATCGCGCAAAATGTTGACACGCGGAAATAATCGGTTATACGGTACCTGTTTCGTAGATGTTTTTGCGTCTTCGCTGTTGATCTTTATACCTTTAGGTACACATGTCTCAAATGTTTCAAACAATCACCTAACGTTCAGTGTATTGTAACAATTTATGCAGGGAAATACAACTATCCTACCAAATTACACTTTGATATTCGTGATAATAGTGTCAGGAATCAATACACTGAACCGCAGTTTTATACCTAGATATGGGAGGCAATCAACCACATGACCTTGAGTAGAACAAGGATAGTTAATTTCACAGTCTGCAGTCACTAAACATCTGAAGCTTAATCGTGGTGAGCTAATGTATTCTATTAATTATAACATTGTGTTAATGTCACCTCCATCAATCAGAAAATTGATATATTTTTTCTCTTTGACGAATTTACCGATTCCAATGTTTTGAAGATAAATATTAAGATTTTTTTGCCAAAATGATCACCAGAACTAAGTCTAGTGGAAAATACGTACAAAATGTTTGATTCTTGATTTTTCTTAATAAAATATGTCAAAGAAGATCTGGAAAAAAGGGAGGGGGATTTCCGAACCAATTTTATCAAAAATGCACTTCAAAAACAAAGACAATTTCTTACAAGCTTTATCAAAAAGCATAAAGCGGCATTCATATTATCACATCCTTTAACAAAACGTTAATTTTATTTCATCATCTGGAAATATTGGCCTAATGACATAAATTAGATCACTACGCCATAATCATCACTAAAGTTATACGCAAAATAATTTAGAGTTAATGTCTGTGGATTGCCTGATCACGAGGTTTGTTTGTTTGTTTGATTGATTAATTAACGTTCTTTTAACAGCCAGGGTCATGCAAGGATGACCTCCGATGTATGTGGTGTTTTGACGTGTATGAATTGTGTGATTGGTGTAAATGTTTTCTGGTAAAGTGAAACTCTTGCAGCATGAGGTGGTCTCAGATTTATCACTTAACACAGAAGGATATCCCGGCAGGCTCATAAACAATTGGTACATCCAAATAAGCTACCAGACATAAGGCTTCAAAGCGAGTTAGATCATTTTCTAACTTCTAAAGGTCAAATGGTGACACGGTTCCCTATGGACGTAAACTGTTGCGGTACGGCAACGCTATTGACACTTGAACTGCTCTATTTTATTCTTGAAATTGATTTATTTGGCTGTAGTGTTAGACAGACTCCTAAACTTGCTTTCACGTTCTTAAATGGTATTCGATATGTTATAACAAAATAAAATTTTTACATATATGTTCTAACCATTAAAATGGTGTGTGTTAATGATATAAAAACCATATATTAAATACATATTGAGTCGTGCCCTTCAATTCATTCAGAATTAGCAGATATCTTATTCCATTAGCAGTTTTTTTTGCTTTAATAATTTTTGCCAACAAAGTTCAGGAATAGATCAGAGATTTTCCATTTAAACTAACGAGATGTATCCCATATGAGAAAATGCATATATTGTTTTTACTTTGTTTTGGTAATTCACTTCTCAGCTTGTCACATTAAGCACTGGTTCACAATTTAAGAGCTTTCACAGTTAAATCAATATCTTTAAATCACCGAGAAAAATAAAAATAAATAAAAACAAAATGTCCTGCTTAGTTATTTCATTAATGGCGAAGTTTTTTTTATCAAATAAATTGAAAGTGCATCGGAATCCGTTAATAGTTAAGTGATAAATGGCCAAATAACACTTAGTTGGGGAGAATAATGGCGAATGCTATAAAACAAGTTTACTTCATGCCTACGGATGCACACAGACCTCAACTGATATCCAGGAACCACGTTCAAAATAAATTGCATCTTCGATCTATTCTCCTTCATAGGAACGTTATTTATCTGTAGGTTAAATCGTCTTGAATTGCATCTTGTTTCCATTCTTGAGATAAATTACAGCTCAGTCCCTAACGATTTATAAGTGATACTTTTCAAGGATGTGATCTCCTTTTTATATATAAATGCTTTGATAAATATTTTAGTCTGGCATTGAATACCTTTTTGTTCGATCTTTGAATTTGAAGGAAAATGGAAGAGGCTATAAATATATCTATTTATAGAGATAAATTGATATCTACAAAAATATACCAGATATTTTATCTATATCATGTTTTATGCAATCTACGTTTCATAATATAGAGTAATGTGACCGAAATTATATGTTTGCTGCAGTCATATCGTTTCGTCTAAATTTAGTCGGTATGAATTTAGTTCATAAAGCTTAATGGCGTCATCTTCCGGGTTCACGAATTCGGGACCCTGTCAAAGCCACCATTTTGTTTCTTGATAAATATTCCATCTGCTCTCAAAAGATAACAAAAAGCGATGTCAACCAACATTTCACACATTTCAAAAAATAACAAAGAGCTCATCTGACATTTATGTGTGTTGTCTACGTATTTGAAGTATTAATTCACCAAAATTGGTTTTGATTGTTATACTTACGACCTTCGGGCTGCCGATTGTATCGTTTAGCTGCATTGCCTCATCTCGGATTGCTGAGTGAATGGCTAAATGTGTTTTGTAAATGAGGTAATGAAAAATATATTTATATCACATAAAATTCTAAAAACTATGACACATAGGAAATAAGGCATGTTCTGTATTTCCTTTCGCACAATGGTGTTTTATTTATGTAATTCAACTGCTCAAATAATATTCTACATTAAAAGATTATCACGGAAAAGTGTTCGACAAATTGACTCAGCCATGTCTTGTAGTAAAATTTATAGCCCTCCTGGATATCAAATCCCAACCTATTTCATTTTCAAGGATGAAGCAGGATCTAGTTACCTTTGTAATCTATTTTCCTATAGTGTAGCATTTTCATAGGAAACACATTTTGATTAAGTAATTTTATATGATTCAAAACACATGTTCCCCTTGATACATTGTACATGGTCTAAAATATTCTTTATGCAGCAACGGGTTAGTTAAAACAAGATCATTCCATAGTTATTAATATACAAGGGGGAATACGCTGACACAATTGAACCGTTACTATTTTACATTTAATAGTTAACTTAACTGGTTAGTATAAAAACCCCGTTGAGAATGACACAACAATCACGTCTGATGTTAGAATGGAAGATAATGGTTCATACTGGGTTTAGGTTACAACCTCTACTCAGGACTGTGTCCTCTTCCTGTTCAACACGGGCTTGGGACCGGCTACGGCGGGTATGGTTCGTTTTCCTTTACTCTCTTCTTTATGAAGGATGGTTTATGTCGGTACCAAACAAGGAATAACCTATATAGAGACAGGGGCAAACCCACACGCGGGCCAATTTGCTTTGAGTTTAGTGATGCGTATCAATACACCATCAGTTAGTGTTGTAAAGCAACGTTCTTTCTCGGCGCCCTACTCAATTTCGAGATTTCCACGTCAAAACAAGTTGGCGAATATCAAAATTCGAGAATTTAGATATCGAATGGTTCTTTCTGTCGGTATACGTGATGTAGATCACTGATATTTTGTGAATTTACATTTATCGCGAATTTGGCGAAGATAAATCGCACGCGAAAGACAGTTGGTTTAAAGTATTTAAGACGTTAAAAATCATTGTTTCATTAACCGTTCTTTCATATCGATTGCTTATAAACTTTTTTTTATTGAACTTATGGAAAGAAATTAAGATTATGTAAATTAACACGATGTGACGAGAGATAGGGGTAGAAAATGCATATTTACAGTAAATTCACGATAAGACTTAAAATAATGCAATGTTTGACGAATGTGCGGCCCACTACAGAATCTATGAGTTAGTTGCTGTATCCCATCCATAAAAAAAATGTTTCGTATATTTGTCTTAATATGATCCATATTAATGCAAATCCTTTTCCGGACTACAAATCGTCTTGTTTCGAATTTCAATGTGTTTCAACTACATGATATTGCGTAAATAAAAGATCCCAACTCGTTCAATGTATGGTAATGTCATGTTAAAGGAGGATGTCTGCGAGTGTGAAAATGTTACGTAAGCACTCACTTTAAATTTGTTCGTGTAAAAATCTAGATGAAGAGAAATAGGATTATTTGTCAAGTAGCCTTGAAATAAATGACAGCAATTTACATGTGTCAGTCAAATCAATGTTCAATGTTTTTTATGTTAATTTGAGGTGTTGGAATGGCGGACGAGACATTATTTAATTTCAGCGTCCAGTTTGATTTTGTCATCGTGATGTAATTTTATTATCCCAACGCAAGACTGAAGTGATCGAGACATTTTGTTTTCCTGATCGATTGCACTGTGATTTTCCAGGCATATTGCAGAACGTTACATAATGGAAATAACGTGTCCATATTATACATAGATACATGTAATTGGGTTTATTGCTTTTGCTTTCGTGTATTATTTTATTATGAAAAAAAACATGTCTTTACATATTACCACTAGCCCTCCACCTCCGAGTCGTGAGGTCGAATCTAATGTGGGACGGGTGTCAGGTACTGACTACTGGTCGATGGTTTTTCTCCGGTTCATCCGTTTTCCTCCACCATCTAAATATGGCATATTCTTAAATGACCCTGGCTGTTAAAACAAATTTTTGTTAACAGCCATGGACATTTAAGACATATTCCCTTGTTCGCAATGTGTTGCGAATGTGAATGTCTGCATGTTCCAGCAGGATAAGACATATGCGTTTTGTGTCTCTTTGTAATAGAGGAACTCTAGTCCTTTATAGTGTTATCTTGTTGAACATAACTCTCTGAGTCACAGCATACTGACAACACCCATTTTGCTGCGCGCTAAGCAGGAGAAGAATCTACCCGGTACCATACTTTATACTAAGGCGTGGATATGTATGGAAATACAATAAGAAGACAGAGAGAGGCCTGTGCGACAGTTTTGTTATGCTGGAAGCATTTCATCTGCCAACTTAGGGTCATGAATTCCTTATCCATATTACTAGTTATCATGTACCAGACTAGGTAGTGTGTTGGTTAGGTTTAAACGATGACTCTGGTATCGATAAACCTTGGAAACAATATTATCAATAGTTAAATAAAGCATTCAATCTATCCATTTTACACCATCAAAAACACGTGCCACAAAAATGTAATGTTAAATGCAAAAACATATAAGTGAAAACCGATTTTTTACAACATTTTCGAGGTAATAAATTATGGGTTCTCATATACATGTTATGGAGATAAGCCGAAAACTGTACAATATTTTGGAGAGAGAACTGTATCATCAGGGCCGACATTTGTTCTCTCTCCACATATTGTACAGTTTGAGGCTTACCTCTAACTTAAAACATAGCAAGTCTTTGTGTTAATAAAGTACACTTTTATTTCTATTATAAGCCAGTTTTTGCCTTTGTCTATGAGTTCAGGTAACTCCACCAATGTGCATCCAACCATGACAAATCTAATATAGACAAAGGCAACATAGAATTACCTTTGCCTGGGTTATATAGGATGAATAGCATTCATGAATGGAATGCATGAAGCATGCTTTTGGGTTGGAGAACTATCTGTAAATTCATTTTCACCATGTCTGCCAACAGTGATGGAGGGATATTACTTTCTCAATTTAAGCGATATATTAAGGTGGCTTTAGTAACTTTTATTGCTAAAAGGAAATTTCTTTCCAATGTCTGATGTGGTAAAGAATTGACTTATGAAACTAGACTTGAAATTTAGGCGTTTGTTTGAAAGTGCTATGCTAAAATGATCACATATAACAGTGATATTCAGGTCAGTTCAAAACAGTCGGTGCCCCAAGAACTTTCATTGAATTCAAAGGATTTTAGATTTAGATTTCTCTTGGGACAACCTTGGATTTATTTATACCATGTGCAATTTCTTCAACAAGCCAATGGGATTTAGGTGAAATTCTGAAATATTGTTGAAGCAACACCAAAATAAGTGTAAAACTACAGTGTAGATGATTTGGAAATTTAAGATAAAAAGTGGTGTACAAAAACAACAAAGTTTTAGAAAGAGGAAATTGGAGTTAATGCTGTGTTAAATGATAAATTCATAATAAGGAGTAAAACTCTATCTGGGATATATACAGAAATTTTGTGGATGTGTTTAATTTCGCATCAATAGAGGATTAAATTCTCTTCATATTCATTGTGCGTGATTTTTTCGTAATTAAGGATGAAAAAATAATGGGATATTCCGGCAGGTTGTGTGTTTACTGTTAACATAATTATGTGAGACATATACTCACCGGTATTGTGTAACTCTCCCATATGCTACCTTTCACTGTCTTATAAGTGACTGTCTTATATTAGAGTCACATATAAGACAGTAAAAGGTAACATATAGGACAGCCTCAGGTAATGGTCAGATAATCCTGGAGTTCAGATAATCTTGGAGTTAAAGTAAAAAAAAACAACAATAGATGACATCATACATGTAACTATGTTTTAATAAATTTCCTTAATACGTTAAAAATCCACATTAAGGCCTCATTAGTCAATAAATCATTTTGCACATTTAGCAGTTCGGTCATCTTCTGTTTTGAGGACACTGAAACGATAATTAATTCTTGTAACATATAAATAAATAACATCGTAAAGCTTTACTGTAAACGTAATCATTTTAGCGGTAGTTTTATTTCTTCGGTTTTCTTTGAAGCGCAAAATCAAATACAGTGCTAGAGGGGTAATTTTTGTATAGAACCATATATTAAAATAAGTGCATTAACAATATCTAAATATGAAAATTTCTCCGAGATACAAAATGAAAAATTTCTGGTACAATGTATTATATGCACCTGGTTGACATCGCTCTTATCCGGTGTTTTTATTATTATTAATTGTGGACATATGACTTTGACATATCTTTGTGTATATATATTGACAATGAATCAGAAATAACAATTTATCAGTTATATCGTCGTCATGTATAGAACTGCAGCAATATAATGAATGTCGTCCTCATAATTTAAGGCAGTGTCTCTATCTCAAGTTGAACATCATCGTCGGTGACCCACGGTTGATTGCAGTAGAAATTAACTCAGGCTGTGACGAAATCTGGGCATTTAACATGACGGAGATTTGATAAACCCGACTCATGCTTTTCTTTATTTTACAAAGTGTCTTTTTGGTACGTATAATGAAGCTCCATTATCTGTATGAAATTTTATTTGTTTGTTAATTGTTATTTTAAGGGATATTGTTGTATAAACTATCAACAATCATATACATACATGTAACTGCAGACTGACTACATGTATACCGTTGCCGAATTGACTATATTACACATTTTTGGGACGAATTGTCTTACTGAACTAGAGTTATACAAATAGACCCCTTTTCACTACATAACAATAGCGTTATACAGGGAGATCCCTTTTTACTGAAATATATCATATGTCACCATCCGGTAGCCATTTATACACAAATTAATGTTTTGTTATTTATGTGAAAATATGGAGGTCGTTTTATCGTCCGTTTATTCATGGATGAAGAATGTGTTGAAATGATACAGAATACAGATATAGAGAATATTATATTTTCACCATAAACCTTAAGTTTCACTGCAAAAAAACTAAGAAAAAGCGTTGAACTTAATCGAAACCTGTGCGAGAAAAACCAGGATTTCAAACTATTAATAAAGACAAGACCAGTGCATATTTTGTAATACTATATTTTGTCATAATTTGTCATATACACATTAACAATAAGATAAAACAAATAGTATAATACACAAAAACTTTCATCGCAGACGGAATTATATGGGTCAGTTTACATGTGTATTGTAAACAAAGATACGTTCGGTGTTTCCATTTGAAGGAAAGAAAGGACTTACGAATACGAAAAAAGTAAAACTGATATTTGACTTAAGTACGAACCATAACTGCTCACTCATATTTTTGCGGGCGTTTTAATTTCGCCAAGTTCGTGGATAAATCCAAATTTAAAATTTCGAAATCTATTAAAGTGAACAGTCGGGCAAGGATGGCTAAAGTCGGTAAAATGGTGTGAATGTATCCAGTATAATTTCTTATGAAATGGAAAAATAAAATCTCTCGTCAAAATCTGTCTGCGTACGAAGAAATTAATTTAAAGTATCGGAATTCTAAAACGTCCTCCCGGCTCACTATGTCCGTGGTTACATTTCCACGCAGCCTCGCTTTCAATGCTTTCAACTTTTCTTTACTTTAATGGTCAGAACTGGGAAACTAAGCAGAACTTGACCGTCGTATTAATATGTGAGAATTTTTGGAAGGCCAATGAACGCATTTAGACTGGTTTTCTTTGCCCGACTATTCACTTTAAAATTATCGTTTTACAAGTTATAGCCTGTCGTGGAAAGATGATTCACGAAAATAAACCATCGCAAATTAAGTTCCAAACAGTAAATTATTACATCCACGAGATTTATCAACGAATTTCCGTGTTGAATACTTGTCGAATAGATTGTTCTAGATTCACATAATTTTTCCCAAAGTACAATCTACAATGGAACATCGGTTATTTTACTATCGATATAAACGTCAAGACGTGTACTAATTGGTAAGGGTCATAAGTGTAGGCGTACTCGCATTATTCACAAAATAATTTCGCTTTATTAAATAATTAACGTATTAACAAAGTGTATGAAGATGATATTTCGAAAATGTTCAATCATACGTTTGAACAATTCTATAAAACTTACAATATAAATTATCATTGACCTGTTGTACGCTGAGTCAAAATTAATATTTATTTCATTGTTATTGGAAATAACATTACCGTACATGAAACTTATAACTGACGAATATATATAATTATGTAGTTATTAAAAGAATTAATTATGATTATTATGATAGTCGAAGCAATATGACGTTTGAGTTTGCGTGATGATTGGAAATTTGATTAAAAATTCTACAGCACTAACATTTTCTATTTATTCAAGCTACCTTTTTATTCAAAACTAAAATGCTTTGTTACGTTTTTCAAAAAAATATTTGACACCTTACTCAGTTACTGTATATCCGAAGAGTTATCACCGTCGATGGATATTTATACATTGTATATATAATTTTTTTGTTTTTCTACACATCACATCTACAGATAATACATACAGATTGATATTAAAAGTAACACTTTTATCAAAATATGCATGTCCTATGACCCTTGATCCTTCTTTCCCTTACTTTCTATGTTACATATCTATAATATGTTCTGAATATTTGGAATGAAATTAGAATAAGAAATATAAACAAATAAAACAAAAAACAGTAACAAAATTTGGCAAAACATAAATAATTTACATAAAAACGATATCACATTTCGCTAAGAGCTCTCATACCACACAATACCAGATGCAAAACACGTCTCTTAAGCGCATTAGCATTCTATGACAAGTGACATAAGAACAAAATTTGTTCCAATCTAATCGCATCGATACAGTTACTGACAAAAACTTTGCTATGTTTTAAGCAGTTTCCTTTACTAGAAAGCTGTTTAAGGACTGTATACTATGCATATATATCTTCTTGAGGTCAACTACTTCCGACAACTTTAAAATAGCAGAGATAAACATTATGCTACATAACGCTATAAAAATAGTCCTCTTTCGGATACGACTGAACCTTTTAATAAACGAAGCCGGAATGAATTCAAGATCAAGATTCCAAACGTAAATACAGAACATCCAACTTCAAGTCCAGATTGTTTTAGTCTGGAAGTAGAGTTTGTATAAATATATCAGACATATATCATTACATATATATACAAGTAACTTAAACAATAACTCAATTATTTTGACAAGGAAACATTAATACATGTATCAATATATATACAAAGTAATGTATCATAGTTCACTGTATTAGTGTTTTTTATGTTACTTAGCTGAATCAATCTATTTAGCACTGACATACACAAGAGCCAAGAAACCATTGTTCTTCTTCATACTCCTTGTGAAAAAAACACACAAATGCAATCTCGAATACCATTTCAACAACTGTCAAAACCTTATTGTATCTTGACGTAAGGTTGTTCGTCCAAGTAACAATTTTACAACAAATTTTTGCCAGCGGTGATAGAACATGTAAACGTCTGGCAAAACATACATTTCACGGTTGCTGTGGTCGCTGTGTATATCATTTCATTAAAAATGTGGATTCTTACACTTCACTGCGAGCACTTTTGCTGTACATGTATATCCTTAGTATTTGTTTGATTTATAGGCTAAATCACTTAAAACAAAAGCATTTCCTGAACCAGAATCGTCAAATCGTACTTCCCAGTCAGGTACTAAAGTAAATTCCAATGGTTAAGCTGGCGAAAATGTCCAATTGGATTGTAAGATCATCCTGTTTTCCGAGTATGTGCTTTCGATGGTACATACGTAATTAAGTATAACATTTTTTTTGTTAAACTACATGTATATATACACATGGTTCCATACCATGGTAACATGACTTTGTTGGCGATCGCACCTTTCACTATATATTAATCGCTTTGGCAGCCATTCTGGTGATGGATTTTGTACTTCGAGCAAAACGGTTTTTGTATTATAAGATTCCATCAATGCCTTCGAACATAGCATTCTAATAGGTTTTTATTAGTTAAGTGATACATTCCATTACGACATATAGTCCCATGCCGTAATGCAATATGTTATTTAGTAGCAAGACACTTTTTATCATTAACGTTGAACTGTGGTGCACGTGTACATTTGGATAATGTTAAATAAATGTATATCCGTTTTGAAAATTTTGATATAACTTGAATTTTTACCAGTTATAACATAATATCACCAAATCATTGCATTAGAGCACTATTGAATCGTATTGAGTCCATTCCAGCTTAGCGAATTGACAATTTCGAATGATTCAAATTGCAGCGTCCAGTCAGGAAACATTTGATTTGCATTCGATCATGTGGTTAATAGTTCCTAAAGGTCACATGTTCATTTTAGATGGACTCGAATTTGTGAAACGTATCTATTGTAGACGACATACATATCAGAGCATGTTTTCCGTTTCTTCTGGGTGATGTTCAAGAGGTGGCGTATTCCATGGGCTTCCTTGACGGGCGCCATTGTTTTTCGGTGACAAATGTCCATTTGTTAAAACGATGCCTTCTTTAGGAGCAATACTAGTGTCATTTGCCCATCCAATGGTTGATTTGGTGTAGCGAGCACTAAGGGACCGCGAATCTTGAAACACACTGAACTTCTTTTTTAACACTGCCTTGACCTGAGAAATAAGATAAAGGGAATTAAAATAGATGAAGGTTAAACTGATGCATCGAAACAATGGATGTATTGTGGCAAATGATGTCGACACAAGATAATGATCTGTATTTCAGTACTATAGTCAAAACTCGTCATAAAGCAAATATTTTTTAGGTCTGTGAAATCACATTTTCTCCCTTTCATAATTTAATCCAATAAGCAGCCTTAGACATGATTAACCAAACGCAAATGGCACTAATGAACACGATTTTGCTTATTTACCATAGACAAATTGCTTAAACCTTTGAAATATATCAAGTCAGACTTGTTCGTTGTTATGCTATAGTGAGCGACAGAGACCATGCTGTCGATATATATACATGAATGTATATATAACAATCAATACCGGGATTGCATTCTCAAATAACTATTGTAGTCGTCAAAAGTTATAAAGAGATTACAAGATATGGACCTAAACGGTTGATTAAATTGTTTTGATGGCATAACACGACTTTTTGTCCTATTATTGTCATCTAAAACTGTAATTTTCAGAATATGGATAATATAATATAAGGATATATATCGTTCAACCTTTTCTCAATATTTCGCGGATCAAATTTTCGCGACCATAGCAATGCGCCGCGCAATCTCGAAAATAGCATCCCCGCGATAATAACCTGCTATAGGGTATATGCAATGTATCATGTAAATAACACAATATCATTATTTTAGACCCATTTTGATTTGTCTTACACAAACCTTAGCTATGTCAATAATTGATTCTGAGTAAAAAAAGGTTTGATAATTCTTTATCACTTAAAGGTATCTCAAATTATACAAATTTTCAACCATAATTTGATATCCCGTTGACCAAAAATTTGTGCTAAGTTCTCACTGCTCTTTTAACACTTTAACATGATATTAAACCTGATTCCTTATCTAATTTACGTGACATTTAACCTGATTCCTGATCTTAACTGTTTCCATCGTAAACAAATCAATAGTTAAAAGTACAGTATATATATCATGGACGTTTATTTCACAGAACGTAATCCGTCTGTAACAGTGGTAGTTTCTGCTTCTGCTTAGCGCTCAGTGTTACGAGAGTGGGGAGACTAGTTCGCCCGTTGTCAGTATAATGTAAGTGGGTGGGGTGTGTTGCTTGGTGTCTTCGGCGGCATGCATCAGCGATATAGCACTATAAAAAGGACAAGAGATCTACTATACAAGAAGACGCAACACGAATATACTGCAGCCTTTCAATACACGTACCTCGTACTTCATACACGCGCCACACCACATACATGGGAGGCCGTACTTACATGATCATAGCTGTTAATAGGACGTTAATTTATCAACCAAACAAATAAACGGTCATGCTAAATCATAGCTAAAAATGGCGCGTTTACATTGCATTAATAAACGTTATTGGCCCTACATTACTAAACGTAGCTCACCAAAAAAAAACCTAAGTAATTACACAGAAAAAGAAATACCATACCTCTCCATTCAGGAAACAGTAAAACAACGCCACAAAGAAACCCTGCAATACAAAGGCAAATATATGAAATTAACACATACTTACTTTTTACTAGGTGTTTGTCAAATTTTCAATTTTAATATTAATTGAAAATAATTAAAATTACAATCATAATTAATGCGATTTATGTATTTGGCATGACAAACTGTGGATGTACATGTTTTAGCGGTAATAATAGTATAACCATTTTTGCAGAAAACTATTTGCTCTATAATATTGTTGCGATAATTGTGTAACAGTTCTCGATTGTTATACAGAAGTGCATTATACGTTTAATATTACAAGAAAAAACAACATACTGAGTACTTTAAAATCAATAACATTCCTAATTTGTCGACCAGTGAATAATTCTACATCAAAAATATCCATTAATTGTTATTAATGCTACTAAATATTGACGAAAATCAAGAAAAGTATTAAGATAATAAATAAAAGATAATGATAGTTGCTTTTATTTTTAATACATAAGATAACACAAAATACAAATTTTGGTTGCAAGGGAAATAAAAAATGATAAACCCCAAAATGTCATACTTTGTATATCCCAAGACTACTTAAAATGACACAGTAACATAATTTACCTGGAAGGATTGTAAGACAGCGTTGATAAACTCGTGGGCTTCCACGACAGCCGGCGCGTCGCTCAATGGCCAAATGAACAGCACATATATTATTCCAAGTAATGGGAAAAGAAGAAGGGTGGCCTTAACCGCTTTTCTGTGAAATTAATATAAACACACCTAATAATATCTATCGAACGACAATACCAACACTGCAATGAAATTAAACTGCATAGATATACAACGTTGGCTTAGATATTACTATACATATTTAACGTATAATACATGTATGATTTCTTATTAGACTTGTGCTTAATTTATCAGTAAGACTTACATTTTTTAAACCGTTATCAGTAAATATTAAGCGACGGCTGTTTCGTTAGTGCATGGTATTTATAGAACATTGTAATATTAATGATTCAGTGTAATTATTATTGTTAAAATCCAAAACAAAGTTCTCCGGATACATTATTCAACTTTACCTTAATTGTCGAGTTTCCAGACTATGTGAAGCTCGCAGTTTCGTCACCAAAACCCAAATGATGGTGGCTAAGAACAACATATTTGTCTGAAGTGGAAAATAACAAGAACATACTTGATTCATAAATAACGAATAGTATGCATGCGGTATCACTAAATAAAAGTTATATACATAATTTCCAATAATGGGATCAATATGTTGGCGTAGAAATGGATGTTAATTAAAGAAGACTAAACCTTTGAACCATTTGAGTTCACAAAATCAACACCCACACGTTATTACGTCACAATAGTAATAGTATTTTAATGTCGTGATAGAGTAAAAATCGGAGATATTTTTTCACGACGTTTTTGCAAATAATTTAAATTTATCAGACAGACACTTACAGCAAGAACAAAGAGGATGGGTCCATTGTAGATCCAGTCTAACTGGTCAACGTAGTAGCGTTACCATTGGTTGTCGACATCCAACATCTGAAACAAAACATAGATGTTTATGTTATTCTTATGTGGATCAGTAATGTTTTATAATCGGTCTCGTACTATTGCATTATACATGTATCTATTTGGCACTGACACCTATGTGATAGTGTGTGGTAGAGAGATCATTTGATAACTTAAGCCAATAAGATTAATGATCATTCGACATTTCATGGACAAGCTGTGACAGATTTACAAAGTAAAGCATGTATAACTAACATTTTTTTCAGTGATGTAATAAAGATTATAGGGATACATTTACTCTCAAATGTCATCAGTTGTCCTCTGACTATTTACGTTATTTCAGATTATAACGACATGTGACAAATTTTCCTGAACCTGAATACGTGTAGCAACTTCAAAATTAATTGTGACCACAGGACTCTTGTAACTCTACTCACGCTATCAAATGCGATGATTCGTCAAGATCCTTTTGAAAATGTATCCGGAGGGAAACCCATACAACTATTATAATAGCAGGAATGCCTGAAAATACAAAGCTTACCTTAATAAAATACTCACAAAGTGTATATTTCATATTGCAGTTTGGACGCGAATTTTGCTAATCTGCATAAGGATGGTGTGGTTTATATATGCATAGGACTAGACATAGGGATGGCGTTTCATAGAAACATAGACATATGTCTCGTTGCATTGATAGTTGTAAATCGTAATTCAAGAAAATGACTCAGAAGTTTTATTATAATGAATCGGTATACATAATCCAATAGGTATCGCATGCTCCGAAATGATATAATTGATATAGGCCAGGGGCAACATGAAGTATGTTCAAGATTTACAAATTACAATCAAACTCAAATGAGATGTACTATACTCTTGACATGATACTAGTATATGAAAACTACAGGATAGACGTAAATACACTGTATATTATCTGACTGCGATTTCTCAAAACAAACTTTGAAATAAAAACTGACTTAAGCCATTATTTTTCATATAAGATTTAGAAGGTGGAAAGCTTTAAGTTTTAACTTAAGTCGTATTTTTGTTTCGAGAAATTGGCACCTGATCAGTTGAGCAATACATGGTATACAAGTATTATGGGCTTAACAATTCGACGCAGAAATTGCATAGAGCATATTTCGATTTAATATACACAACAAAAACTTATTGCTTGTGTGAATGTGAATTGTGAGTTTTAATAAATACATCTGGAGTAGCATTGCAGATAACGTTAAAGGAACATTTTATGTAAAAAAGGCAGGGGTTATAATCTTATTATATTGTTTCATGTGATATTGTTATGTTATGATTTTGATGATACCCTTCTGTTATGTGGCAGTGAAAGAAGAACTCCTCGACTTACCCCAGCCTATTACCATGAAGTACCAGAGTTTGATCTTGTCGGCAGAGTACGTCCACACAATTATGATATGAAGGTACATGCCTTCCACCAACATCCAAAAGAAATTTGTCATCTGTACGTAGTTAAAGATCGATGTCTCCAACTTGCATGCCCACTACAAATAAAAGAGTAAAATCAAGTATATTCATCTAGATAGACGTATGCTATTGTTTCTAATTTCTGATAATTTGTTATTTTGTCTATTTGCAAATCGAGTGTACCTGAAGGACTGATCACCATTGTCATTAGATAACTACGGTACAATTGCTAATATTTTTCAAATCCCATTCATTCTTAGAAGCATCCAAAGTAGTGAAAGATTACAAACTCATGATATTTATTAAAATAATACTTTTACATATCTTGAATTTTTTATGACCGTACCATATGTTCACTTGAGACAATATGTAGAAGAGTATGCTGCATGAGTATCCAGAGTACATTCCGTAATATGAAAGTGATGATTAATTGGCAGTGAATCTTGTTCCTCAGACAACGTAAGCTCCTGAGAAAAACAGAATAGGTTATAACAGAAATATGACAGAAATAGTTATTAAAACATTTAAGCCCGAAATATTCTATGCCTGATTAGACTATAACGATGTACGCGGGACAGTCGGGCTGATTTTTTTCAGTGAAGCATTTTCACTGAATACTTATATTGAACTTCAATCGAATTAATTAGACATCAAAATCAATCTGATTGTTTTGATTCAATGTTTTTCTTAAAAATGGACGATTTGCTAAAACTAAAAACACGAAAACGAATGCGTTTACAGCGTAGCGATAGAGATTTGTTTATGGCAATGGGCTATATGACGTAGATAACGCAACGAAATCGGATTTATAACATTTGATTTGCATTTTACGTGAAGAGATCTTACAAGGATATTTCATTAATGAAGAGATAGGCTTCAGGCTGAGTGGCAGCTCGAATCCTTCTGGTAAATATCTCACCAGACTTGTCAATATCGTACAAGTTCTTACATAAGAAATGAAATTACCCCAATCCAAAATCAAAAAAAATAAATCATATATTGTTACTGAAATTCTGTCTGGATGACGACCGTAACAGCTTATTATGACAGTACAGATAGAAATACGCCTTTATCAGGGTGCGGTACGGACTTTGTTATAATCGCCAAAAGGAATTGTTTAGATGATAATATATCTTTATATTGCAGACTTTTTTTATATTCCCATCCCTCACTCATTGTTTTACTTTATTACTCTGGCAACGTTGTCTTACAGAAAAGTTCGAGGCTAAATAGATATTTTTTCACGTCTGGATTGAGTGCAGACATCAATGAGATTTCGCAATATCATTGTCTCGACCCAATCCTTTTCAGCGAGGTTGATGACCTGGAGGGCGAAAGACCGGAAACAAAATTAGAGTGAAGTATAAAGGATGATGAACAAGAACGCCGTGACATTCCAAGTATTCGATAAATCTGAGCTCCTACATGGTAACTTTAACTGTTGATACAATTAATGTACACAATTGATTTTTTTTACAAATTAATCATTAAATCATCGCTCATTTAAGATCAAACTGACATCCATTTGTCCAATGTGAAATCATTAGAGACATTTTACCCGCCTCAGTAAGTAACGCATTCATTCTTATGCGGCCGTAAAGACTCACACATACATGTACATATACCGAGTCATTTGTACATTTAAATGACCTCATATGTTTTTTTGTTTGTTTTTTTTCTGTTTTTTTTTGTTTAATGTAAGTATTGAGTCACAAGCATGTACATATATTGGTATGTATATAAATGCACGAGGCTTTCCTTCAAAAGTCGAATCCAAATGTTGTTTGATCGTTTATTCTATTTTGAAATTTCGACCAATTATCTATATTTATGACAGCTTTAATGACCCTTCTTAAAATACTAGATATGTTTAATTAGTATGCATATAAATATTATGACTTTAACAAGTAACTCACGATTTTATTATCTCAGTTCACCACCCTTCTTAAAAGAAACAGAATAATTTAGTTTTCTTTAAAAATAAACTATATTTACCGGAAGTATAAAAAGATGAAAAGGGCTATGCCTAGAGCCAGTGTCGACATGGTGAATCCGAGATTATAAATGATTCGTTTAGCATAGTCAGAGTCCAGTTCCTATAAGTCAAAAAGAAAATACAAATATCATTGAATATTCGTTACAATCGTGTATACACTGCAACATTCACCTCTGTATTGAATAAGCAAACTTCGTTTGAACATGGACTAATATGTTCAACAAATTCGCAAAAAAAAATAATTCGCGTTTAAAGGTTCTTATTAGCAATTGCGCATTAACATATGCTTATAAATCAGTGCTCCAGTTAAGATTATTACACGAAGAAATACCAATTGAAAATCTGTCAATCACATTTAAAAAATGTATAAACGTGTACAAATCACCCTTACAAATATTTGCATTACTCAACCCAATTAGTATGAGCATTTAAATACAGTAATAATATCTGTTAAAATTTATTAAAACCAAATGAAATCCGGTTATTTCTGAGAGTCTGCATCAACTGTGCTATTGCTTCACATAGAATTTTGCACAATTGCTAGTTTATTATAGATTACTTAATACTAAACAAAATATAGATAATGTAAACTGTTTCTGCTCAGAATTGTCGGCTGCGTAGCTTTCGGACGTCTACTGATCAAGTCATAATGTTGGGTAGCAAGATGGTGACTTGATCAGTACACTACGAATAATTTCCCTCATTTTCCAGACGAAGGCTACGCAGCCAAAAGTATGGAGCAGAGACAGTTTATGTTATGTATATTGTGCTCCCTTTGGAACACTTATGAGAGTTATAACCAAATAACCTGTTTTTGCTTGTACCCTTCCTCTTGAAAAGCGCGAGTACAATTACCCAACCCTCCAAAAATATCTGGAGCACTGATTATACAATCATCAACGACGCATTTGTATTCGCGTTCAGGCTTCCTGACGAAATTACGTGAGAACTTATTTTTCAGAATTTTAGCTTTTAAGATTTTAAAACACAGGAATGTCATTAAAAGGTGCTATTGTGTATATACGTAGAGAATGGATTTGCCGTTTTTGCTATTATCAATATATATTCTTATTTGTTTACAAATTTATCATTGGTGATTTGTCATAATCTTACCGTTGACGTCCATTCCTCTTCTGGAGGGTTGGATAATGCGGCTATACAGCTGTTATAGTTAGCTAGTCCCTCCCACGTGCCGTTAGGGTAACAGAACTTACTGGCATTTTCTGAAAAAAATATGTCAATAGGATATCATATTGTGTTAATTGACAAAAGTACGATATGTTGCGACACCAGTCTAATTTTAAATATAATAAAATGTTAGTATTTCGGAGCAAATACATGGATCTCAATTCCATAATGTCATTAAATTTCCACAAAAATATGTTCTTACAACCAACAACCAAGGTTTGGAAAGAATATCTAAATTTCCCTATTTCGTTGTTCAATACCGCTACCGTAAACCAACTTTCATTCGCGTGCGATTTATCTTCGCGAATTTCGCGATGTAAGTCAATTCGCGTAAGTTTAACTTCATTAATTAATATTTACCTCACCTATATTGTTGGCAGTTATCATTCAATTGTTAAATCCGCGAATATTAATTTTCGCGAACCTGTTTTGTAATCTAAATCGCGAAATTTAATAGCCGCGAAAGAAAATTAGTTTAAAGTATTCGCACTCTACCTGAAGCACTGAGATTGATAAATCAGACTCATACTAAAACAATGATGTTCCATTAGTGCAAAGACGCCAATAAAATGAACGATATGTAAGCAAATAGGTTGGATAAGTGAAAATTGAAGCATATTTTGCTATTTAAATTGTACGACTTTAGTTCAAATTTTATGTTTAGATTGATGTTTCAATACAGATACAAATTAAAACGGATTCCATAAAGCAAATTTCCAAGAAAAAAGAAATGCCTAATTTCAAATGGCGCCCATAATTTCAGAATTTGAATACACTAAATAAATTTGACGACGTTAGGTATAATCATTATAACGAACGAGCGCTGTTTGAGAACAGCAAAGCTCGCCTCCGGAGGTTTGTTAATTGAATTAGGGTTCTTTATAATTTAGCAGTATTATCAATTAAACAGTGTAGCAATGTCTTTACATAACTTAACTTTTCGGCCCATTGGGTCTCTTAACTTAAACTTAAGCATTGTTTCTCCTTGATTCTCAATACTCATCACAACAATTAAAATTTAAAGTCATTGTAGAAATCAATGTCATTTTGACGGATAACATTATCACAACACTTGAACCAAAATCTTTACCTGTTTATTTCAGCTATTGGGCCTACTGAAATTTTCAGAATTCAACATTTCCGTCTTTTGAATGATTGACAATACCCATCACAACAATTATAATGCAACACTTCTGACGGATACAATTATTTCAAGACTTCCAAAACGTTAACCTGTGATTTCCAACACCGAGGCCGATGGCGACGCCAAAGTGATCTATTAAGACCCCCTCTCTTCCCGAGCTAAAAAAGTACATGTGTCTTCAGTCTTAAAGTGTGCCTATCACTGCCATTACATACCCAAATGAGGCTACTAGATGTGGACAAAGCCGTCCCTAAGTGGAAATTAAGACCACTGATACCTACAGCAAATACCGGTTATAGAAAGATCTGATCATACTAGCACGAAAGACAAATCATGCACAATCAGTGTCAACATGGTTTATCGTGGTACCGTAACGTTAATGAGAATTAAAGACTATCTTTCCTTGGTCAGACAAATCTTTGATTCTGGTCATCACGTTAGCTTACTGTCATGTCTGTCTGAGCCAGAAAGCTACAGAAGAAGATATCAATCTAATTCACCGAATAACCAATATTGAGGATTAGATGAAAATCACAAAAGTAAATTTCTATCAATTTTATCTAATTCCCGGGGCACTGAAACCTAATGGTTTTTTTCTTTGTTAATCACAAACATTACATGTACTTTAAAACCAAAAGTTATATAAAGAAAAAGAGAGAATTATACAAATATGCGATATTAATTACCCATTTACTTTTTTTTCTTTTTAAAATCCATTGGGTTAAGGTAGTTTATATACCGATACCACAAGCTTGCGTCATGCGATGTAAAGATAAATAACAGGAGGATGGCGTGCTTATATATGATAACACAGCAAGCGTCAAATAATTATAGAAATGGCCTGGATCATCCACGCTGAGTTCTATAATATTCCATCTCATCGCATATGTCTTCTTTTGACACGCTACTCGTTATTATATAAGCTAACAAGAAAATATATAACCTTGAATAAATAAAACAGGAAGAAGGTTTCCCAATTTTAGTTGCATCACGTGGTCATAGAATGAGGGCAGCAAAAACAGTCTACTCATTTTAGACAAACAATGTTGAAATATTTTTTCTCGCGTTATTGCGGGGGCTATGTATCTTATTTAGATATACTGTATAAAGAATATAGAAACACCACAGAATAAGTTTTTATTTGACCGTATTTCTATAACGAGTTCAAATTAAGAAAAATGTGAAACGATTGATTATTGCGGGGGTGTATCGCGCATATGGAGATATCGTGATATAAGATACATGTAATTGAAACAAATGGCAATGTCCCATCATAATGGAATTAAGTCTATACATATACAGGTCATTACACGCCTGTGTTCAGACTGAAGTGACACATATTTTTCCCATATCAAATGATCTTCATTTTCCTGTCAATACACTCCTACGTAAGTCATTAACCATGCTGGTAGGTAACATTGTCATTAGATCAATCTTTCTTTTTTGATTAGACACAACATCCATGCGAGATGTTTACATAACTGCAAAAAATGGGTTAATACGAGTTAGTGTATCTTTTAGACCAATTAGTAAATGTGGGTAGATAATTACATGCGTTTTAACCTCAAAAAGCTTCCTCGTAGAATGAGACATAATGTCTTAATTATTCCCTAATGCCTTATCATCAAAATACGGAGAATCTTTTTCTATTAAATAAATCTTAGAGAGCACAGCAATATGGTGCAAGTAACTTGGTTCCGTATCTCCAGGTAATGTAAGCGTCTATCAAAGGCTTTCGATCAATTGCATTATAGACATCGCAATACACCATACATCCATTTTACATATCGTTATGCAGCATTTTTAGAAAATCCAATATACATCGTATTACAACATTATTTCTATTTTGTGTGCCTATGTTTTAAAACCTTATATCTTCAAAAAAAACAACGTTCATTATGATGGTCTTTCTCGCATTTTGCAGACTTCATTATTAAAAAAATGTCCTTCAAGTGAACTTGTTATGTGACAGCGACATATCTTATATTTATTGACAATATGGAAAAATAATGAAATTATCTGAGACTTGATAAATAGCCGAGACTTAATCAGGGCTAATGAAAGTACCGGACAAACTTGTTCATAACACAAACATTTAAACATGCTTATTAGCGGTAATAACAGACTTTCCCATTTATTACCTACAGTGAAATATTCATTTTATGAACCCAAACTCACAGAACCTTATCATTAAGGCGGACAAAAGTAAATGCAATTTCTGGGATTCTTTACATTCCTAAAAATCTCTGACATAGAAAATGGCTTGCCTTCAATGATTTTGATTAGCTGACATAAGAGAGATACCTTTCAAAAGATATTACTCTACGGTTTGGCAGATTCAATTATATAGTAGGCCAACTGAATCTATACAGAGAGGCAAATGCTAATCTTTTCTCTTCAACGACTCTTTAAATCTACTTTTAACCACACCGTTTTCTCAATTTTGCATGACTCGAAGACGTGAAAAAGATACTTGAAGTAACGTATTTGGATTTTAAGAGCTTCCACTCGTGGTATATGTGTTACGGCGAATCAGAATATAAGGAAGTGTGTATATATGTCGAATCCTTTTAACGGTTGCGTAACTCATTAGGTCATATGTACGGTTGGCATATGGAATTGCAGCATGTCGCATTTAAAGGGTGTAATCTGTACTGTTTATGAGACACAATTCCTATATACGGGCGGAAATGAAAACGCTGTAGCGGAAATAAAGGTGCAAAATACCAAACTATGCCGAATGAGATTCTTTGATACCATACAGGTGCCTCATGGCAGGAATGGATTATTATAAAAGTATGATATTAATGATATAAATGACAGGTTTGTAAACGATAACGCTATTATTAGTGATATAGATATTGTATTCTGGTACAATGTATAAGGTCTTAGAAATAAATAGAAGGACCTTACGAATCATCACAAATTCATTCTGAACCATTTCAAACATGAAATGTAAATTGTGACAAATGGCTAAGGACTTTAAAGAGACAATTCAGTGAGGCTAATTCTGTTACATAACCACGAAGCATAATATGGCATTAATATATTGTTTTACATTCCTTATGAAACATATAACACATTTTCACTTGATACCGTTTGGATTCCTATATCAATACGTTAAACCAGGTACAATTTGTACACTGACACTGTACCTACACACGTGCAAATGTCACATGAGTTAATGAAATGCAATGCATAACCACCAAGGAGTTGATGAAATTGATTCTTCTAGACAGGAGCATGTACCTAACAAGGTAAACGCATTACTGTAAGAGCGATTTGAGTAGTTCTAGACAAAAGTTACGTTACTCTACTGTCAAGGGCCAGAGTTCGGCATACATTTTTCTAGCATATCAAAGTAATACCAACTAATTTGACTTCTTACAAATATTTTGTTAAATATTTGAGCATATTTTAATGTACGCTAAGACTGAATTGTCCCTTTAAAGGCATATAGTAATGACAAGAGTAGTGTAGGAACTTCAGAACACCGTGCCTCCTTTACGTCTTTAATGGTGGTTTGTATTTAGATCAACAGATTAACATAGTGCATTTTAGTTATAAATACTTTGCAGTTGATGATAGAAATTATTTACATGAAATTATTTGTTAACCTCGAACCAATTTGGCATATAATATATATTTCAGATATGATTTCATAAATCATGTCACTGATCGAAAGTCTACGTCTACGTTAGTGTCAAAATGTAATGTAAATGTAACCAATTTATCGCAACAAAAAACATAGCATGGCCGTATCTTTAAAATGTATCTATTTTGTCACTTTTTTAAACAAAACTGTGCCGTCCATATTTCAATTTTCTAAAACGCACCATAATATTGATATATTTTCATACAATGTTTTATGGAATATAAACTAGTCAAATAGAAAACTTAAAACGAATTCGTTCACGGTTAAATAAAAAATATCTTTGCACTGTACGAGAGATTTATGTCCAGTATTGATTTTCGATTAAGTGTTTTTAAAGTACAACACATATATTGAAACGTCTCCATCGGTTTTGCATGGAAGCCTTCCAATTAAAACGGAACACACACAGTAATTTGTTTTCTAGCTCTGACGACCAGAAATGTGTTCACAAATATAACGACTTTTTTTATTACCATTATTCTATGTTTCATCACGAGATTATATTTGATAGCAAAAGACTATACACGTAGATTATCACATACTCTGTAGATTTTTACGTCACATACTTCTAAAGGATATCAGATACGAAAAAAACGCAAAACTTAATTTTTTTAGGTGATTGTTCTTTTTAAACGTTGTTTTGTAAGACAATCCAGAAAGCGACCATTATATAGAGAACAGTCAACTAAATGAAAAAATACCTTTGCAATCGCCCCTGTTTATACAGGATTGAATTTTAACCCGGCCGCTGATTGGCTAGCTTATTATGAACTTCAAAAGTTTTCTGACGGGTAATTATTTCTAGATAACCATGATATGAATTTGGAAATTCAGATTGAGATTTAGGTTCAAAATATCAATTTTGATAATGAATAGGTAAAAACATTAGAATCTTTAGAATTTTTAATGCAAACCGCGCCTGATTTCAACATGGCTACCCTGGTTGGAGTCTGAAATAAATGACCCGAACTTTTTTTTTATCTAGTATCATATGAGAACCTAGACTCAAAATTATAGAACACAATAACTAACTTATATTCCTTTGTTTAACTAATACATTACAAAACTGTAACAAACTTAAACACCGCGTTCTATGTAAATTTATTTACTTGGTTGCTCTCTATAGCATTGACTCTAAACTTTTAAATCGGATCGTTATAAAATGTCAGACATGATAACCTACCAGCCAGCATAACAGACACAAATGTAACTTAGTTAATTAGTTACCATTACCGAAGTCGTAAGAACTGTTATTTCCTTGAATGAAATAGTACACTCTAATATATTCCACCCACGCTTGGCTGTTATTGATTCAGATTTCAGATATTGGTGTCATCAACAGCTGTTAGCTGGTACCACTGAATTGACATGTTTGTTTTGTGGCAAATACAGATCAACGATTAAACTTGCCAATTCGTGCCATTCGATAATAATGATTATTGTTGTACTGTTTAGTATGTGCGGTGACGGTTACGTAGATATTAAGTCTTTCTTTAAATTTACACTGAAGAGCTATACAAAACAAAAGTTTTCTTATTATCTGTCAGATTTGAACATACAATTACTTACAGAATATTTTGAAAATCATAATCCTTTTGAAATAATGAATGATAATAAATGTATGATTGAGACGACCTTCTGTCAATGTGTTTGTTGACGTCATTAATTACGTCATAATGGTTTATTATGAAATCCTATTCGCAACTAATGGTGATATCGTTTGCTTTCCATACTGTTTACAGTATTTTGTAAAATTATGATTTTTAATGAAGAAGTTAATTTAAAATCTGTGTGAAGTCGGGACATCTGTTCTGAGACACCCTGTATACCAAATTTCATTTGATTTCTATTTCTAAGAACATCTATACATTGAATGTACGATAAATTATTCGGCACTATGTCAAACAAGTACGTGAAACTTTATTTCAGGCAAATGAATATCAATCACCACAGGGATACATATTACTACTCTCGATATATATTATAAAGCGCTGCCTTGCAGACTTCATCATAATTGTGATCACATTTTGACGTTTATGTCATCCAGACGCTGATCGAAGCTTAATGAATCTGACTTTTTTTCAATCAAAAATTGCACTAAAATAAAAACTGCTTCCATATTGTCTTTAACGTAAGATTTCTTCGGGGATTTTTTCTCAATAGCCAAATGTTTTGTTCAATATTACAGATAACTCTTAAGAGACTTTGGTTCCCTTTTTCTTTCCATCTAAATCCGATTCAATCATAAATATATTTTCATAAATCTAGACCCAACATATAATTGAACTATTACACCATTTCATGATATTAATTTAAATAACACTTTCAAATATCATCGTGTAAGTCCGCCCATTCTCTTCAATTCCAAAATGCAATATTATGAACTGCTGAGCCTATTTAAGAAAATAATGCATTGTAATGTTTAAAAAAGTATGTTTTTAACGAAATTAGTTTCAAAGTAAAGATCGTAGATAAGAGATTATTGGATTTCCCAACATATACCATTTTTTCGTGAAAGCTATGTAAGAAATTTATAGCTTTAACTGAATTTGCAAATTGTACTGTTGTCATTGTATCGTAATTCGCATCCTTAACTAAGTATTCGATCTGTTTTTTCTTCACTTTAATAGCTACAATATACAGAGCAAATAGTCTGTATTGCAATGGTACAAGGTCATCAAGGAACGAGCAGAGGGACTACAGATATAGAAATGACAATAATAATAATAATAGTAACAGGGTATTACTTACTTGTGACGTCAATACGATGCATAATGGGACACGCTATTATGGAGTATTCGCCGCCAGGGGTCGCCGGCCAGCACGACAACCCGTCCCATTTCATATCGCAATAGATGCGGCCAGCATCTGTAATAGATACAAAATATTCTCATCATTATGTTATTCTTATTATCACAACCATACGACACTATGAAATGAAATAGCATTATTGACAACGCTGCGATGTAGTCATTTTGATGGTGATCAGTTGACGTCACCACGTCAACATTAGTGACGTCATAATGGTACGTGTTGGATGTTGATCAGTTATACCGTCATATTCGTCACTTTGCCTTTGTTTGTTTATATAGTAGAAGTGACAAGTAAATTTATATATACATTGTATGACGTTAACGAATAACATGGACTCATTGACAAGTACTTGGGGTAAATAACGACATCCAGATTTGGCTCTTATAAGAACAAATCGAAGTCGGAGTACCCAGAAGAAATCAACCGACCTACGGTAAACACATGTCTTCTTGACAACATTGAATTTAACTAGTACCCCGACTGAATGACTTTTGATAATATTACGTCCGTACATCATAACTTCTCGACCACCAAATCTCGAATTCTGATGTTATGTCACTGTCCTGGAGTCATGTCATGCTGTCAATTTTTTTTGTGTCATCAGAGCTAATACAAATCGCTTAGATTATCATATTATTCAACTAGTGACATTAACAACATATGATATATATGGGCGAGGTATTTTGACATTATGCGGATTATTTGATAAAAAAATGATATATCGATAACCGCAAGTGGTTGAATGGTAGGTCGGTAACATAGGATCGTTTAAATGTAAAATGTCACATCTTTATTATCAAGTATACATGTACTTTGACAAAATTCGTCATTAGATAATACATCGAGACTAATTTAAACTTTTCGTTGAGATAAGTTTTCCGATCATGTGCACATGACTTTAAATTTCAATAAAGCAAAATTTCAAGTGTTCAGTATATCTAATAGTTATTTAAAATACAAAAAGTTTACAAATATTGAAAGAGTGAATACACAATTTTGATATTATTGTAAAGTATCAACAGAAATCAGAGCACTCGACTGATTATGCTTCTTTTATCAACACTTTTGTTTCTGTATCAAGCAGTACTTCTTATTTTTGTTGGATAATTCGATCTCTCAACAGAACATCGATCAAATCAGTAACACAATCACAACGTAACATTGCAATAAAAGATTTTTGTCATATGGTGACAAAAGAGCAAATAATCTAAATAAAATTATACTCGACATGATGTTAATACCACAAGGAACAATGCTGTTCTTAACATTTAAGCTGTGCATTTTGCATTCAAAGTAAAATCGCCAAATTTTATCTTCTTGAACTGATACATTACTACACCAAATATGTTGCTACTAATTTATATTCAATATGTATATATCTGCGAATGTTATTTTCGCGTACTTGTTTTGAAATGGCAATCGTGAGATTAAGAAGCCGAGAAAGAAAGTACATGTATGTTTACAGTTGCTCACAATATTAATTCTGTCTTCAATCTATGTCTGGTAGATTCCTCATACCTAAACTAAACGAATATACTTCCCGAATATTACAATGAAAATCAATGGTACTACTTCTGACAATTCATATACCTAACCACTATGGCCCCTTAGCTCTAGCTTATTCAAGATTAAAAAGGCGAAAAAGTAGAGAAATTACAGACCCACTTTCATTGTCTTCTGGTTACCATTACTCTGATTTAAAAAAAAAGGTCAAATAGTATTACGCAATCAATATACAATATCTTCGAAATGCCATCAAAGGAATAACATAACAGATTCCATATTTCATTTAAGACGATTTGATTATATTGTGCTGTGTTAATTGCCTTTTAATAAATTAGACTTGACTAAATCTGACGATTTTATAACTTGTAATAAATTTTCTATTGTTAATATAGGCTTATGATTATCGAAATACTGTTTTACGATATATCGCATTAATCAAGCATGCGTCTAAAGCTGTTAAATTGTCGACACTTTAATCATCAAGTCATTCTTAATGTCAAATATATTTTGATGTTTGGCGATGTTTAACAAAGGGGATAATAAATGGTTGTCATTAAATCGAAATAACATTGCAATTCTATTGTAAAGCATATGATTGTGTTACACGCATTCCTAAACATTACGTGACTTTATTATATATAGGCGAACACATTTAAATTGAAATCCTCCTCGGGGAATCGAAAATGACTTGAAATTTGCGAGTTTTACTATAACCGAAAGGAAAACGAAAGCATATGGGCATGTATTATATCCAATAACCAATTAAGCTGTTTTTAAAAATATTTGATCTCAAATTTGATGCTTTCAGCTTTAAACAATCCGAACAAAATTACAGTGGAAACATAATGACAGTAGTATTTTATAATCTACTTCGAAGGTTCTACATCATAACGAGGATGGAATCACTGCCTAATACCAAAGTTTTATGTAGATCTAGAGTAATAAGGGTCTTGGTGTCTCCATGATCAGATCAAGGTTTTCTACCAGCCTAGCAGGTAACATCGCCAACCACCGTTCATACGCAGTAGCTGACAATGCACATACCTGTAGTTTCTTAATATACCTTGTATATATCTGTATACCAGGTGATGCATATATCCTTTTACATGTAATGGTGTAATGGTCGCAGCAAGTTAATAAGAAACATGTCACTTTTATGTTACAGTAGTAGCAGTTTATTTCGCTGTGGCCTATTTTCGTTACGACACAATGCAGTAATGTACGATGTAGTAAATACTTTTAAAATATTATCAAGGTCGAGGATTTTATTGATTTTTTTTAAAATTTCAGATTAAACGTAAAATACTTCCAACATTATTATATTTCAAGTTACTAGAACTAATTAAGTCAGAGGTGTTTTTAAATGTTAAAAACTCTGTTGCGAATGGCACGGTAATACTGAATTATTTGTAAACGTTTTTACTCAGCTCAACTATATATGAGACGATAGAGCGATATATATACATTTTAATGCAACAGTTACGTAATAAAAATTATTAATGCTCTCTGAATCTCTTTTTATTATGGATTATAGTACTTCAGAAAACATAGGTGATGAGAGAATGATGAATTAAAGACAGTAATTTTGAAAATAAAAAGAAAATAAAAATGTACAAAATCGATAGATACCACTTGTTTCTCGAATTAAAATGACAAGTCCGTTGTAGATAATGACATGGAAAGTTGATCTGTGGACACATAACCTACACTTCGTCGCAATCAAAATGTCTGAATCGATATATTAGTACATCATACATCGATTTAAAGGTATTCATGCCAAAAATTATGGTATAATAGATATATTTAAAACGTAATCCCGGAGCTTATAAAGCAATGAGCTCACCGGTTATCAGGTACAAGTCATTGAAATGCACGTTGTGTTTCAAGTATATGTAATTCTTATGACAGAACATACGTCGATCTTTGGCAGGTACCTCTCAGTGGTTCGGAGGTAGAAACTGATGATGTCCGTTATTACAACCCTTACACGTTATAAAACGTTATGACTGATGTTAATTTAATGTATTTAGAACCTGTAAACGTCAATAGTGTCGTCTAGGGTTTATTTATCTATTCCTATCAGTTATATAAACGTTTCAATGCAGTCATTTTGCGCGTAAAATATTTCGCATACACTCAAGAAATAACATATCAATACCTTACTGCATACTTCTAACCACTTACAAATTACAAAGCAACAGTGTATACGATAGCTCATTTGCTTACAAAGCCGCCTTGTGCACAATTGGTTAGGCATGAATACATTGTTACCCAAAAGCCATGTATCAACATTTACACATGCACTATTCCGTCTTTGCATATTACGGAGTTATCTCCCTTGTATAGGTATCAAAGGTTACGTCATTAATTTGTGAGTGCAATTCACGTTGTTTTCTTCAAAAAGTGTGACGTTACGCTCGCAAAGACATGACGTCACCATCAATACCTACCCGCAAGGGCAGATAACTTTGTAATATGCAAATACAGAATAGTGTAAGCAATATAATCAAATGCTCACCCAGAATAAACTAACGCTTGGTGTATAATTCCAATGTCTACATTGAAATGTGCTTCGTCAGCATAGCTTGGTGTCGTCTATCATTCTAACTAGACAATGATAAATCATGATTAATAAGATCACCCGGATATATATCATTATATCATTATTTAACAGTACTCGCAACGTAATTCCAATGCCCGGTAAATCATTACGCGGTAGATCATCAACGCTATAGGTTTGTCGTTGACATCCGGTTTAATTTATTGCCGATGTATCATACCATTTCATTATACTAATGACTCTCTTTACTAGTTACGTTTTTTTCTATGTCATCATTTTCAAAGCTACAAAGTAAATAGTGTGATTATTAATTTTCCTTAAGATCGAACTAATATTTTATATATTACATTATCCTTGCGAATTTAGTTATAATAATTGTACCAATGTGTATTTTGTTTGCAGAAATAATTATGCTTACTTGTAAGATATGTTTGTACAATCTATACAGCCGAGCTAATTTGTCTTTTTTAACATCCGACCTTGACTTTAGATCTCTTTCCTAAGTGGTTCATGTCTTTGCGGAACAAAACGTCATTCAACCATTTTTCAATAATAACTGTTTCCCTGTTGAACCTAATAGTTATTACAAAACCATAACAATCCAATGCATTGATAGTGTCGTATTTGATAACTTGATGTATCAGAATTATTTGACGATACAGAGTTTGATAGATTTGGCACATATATGTAGGTAACTGAATTTAACAGAAGGCTGGCATTTAAACATTTCTATATGGAAAATACATCCAATGGTATGATATTAAATATTCTTAATCGTAAAAAAGAAAAGAGAAAATACAATTAACATCGTCATAGGCTTTGTGTGTATTCTGACCATTTTCTTTGGTTTCTTTTGGCATTGTGTCAATCAAGTTCAATAATTCAAACGACGTGTCATGGAACTGAGGATGGAAGCAACCATGGATTGATATGGGCATTTTGCGGTCACTTTTAGCTTATTATACTGGATGGTAATGTCTACGTGGTGCCAATAAGGCACGTCCACGTATACGAAGAACAGTATCCCTACTTCCAGTGTTATCACGCCAAGAAAACACATTAGCTGGGTGTATAGCTAAATGCTGGAAGGGATGGACAATGGTCGTATGAGCGTGAAGAGCTGTGGATGCTCCGTGGTCGGACTACTGAAGTGGACATAGTAAGAAGATAATTGTATGTGCTATTAATCGGAGAGACCTCTTGTAATTATTGGCAAGCAGATGGGGTTTCGTCCATGCGTATGTGTTGAACAAAACATCATTGCCGCATACAAATAACGGGAGGAAAGCGGCATCAAGAGCTTGGGTGTCCGTGATATGGTTCAGGTATTTCCCTGGTCAAAATGTCAAAACAAGAGAAAATGTTTTGTCGGTGGTGTCGAGTAGGTATTGGTGCGTACGTGAGACTAAGGAATAATCAACTAGAAGGAAGATCTTGGGGATTCTTTCGAACAATCTGTTTAATTCAATGGATTGCGGTTGATATTAGTGACGACATACCGGTTTTTGCTTCCAGGGCGCGACAGACGTTGTGATATTTCTTTTTACTCTTTATTCTGAGATCTTGTACCAGTTACTTCGAGCAATATACAGCATACCTATCTAGTCGGGCAAAACATTGGAAATAACGTGTGTCTGCTGTTTGAAGTCTTTCAGCACAACCCTACAATGCTAGTCATGCTTCATATGACCAGTTTGCCATGTAAATGCATTCTGATTTTAAAGCTTTTGGTTTATTTCAATTAGCATTTTTCCTGACATAAATTTTGACAGAGCATCATCTGTTCCCTTGTAATCAATCGAACAACATGAAAAATGTATAAAAAAGACGAAAATTAATGATCAATCAAATTATTCGACCCAGGACAAATGTTGGAAAGTACATTACTAAAATCAATTCTTCTAACAAAACACATGTGGTGATCAAAATGAAAATAAAAATAAAAGTTATCATAGATTGTTTCATAGAGTCTTTTAAGAATCATCAGAACAGTCGTCAAGATGTTTAAACTATTAAACCTAATATCAACCTTCCAAACATGTCAGCCGACGGTGAGGTGATGCGAGGTCAAAAGAGTGAGCATCGTCTAAATATTCTGCATCAGCGGCTACCACAGAAAAACACTGTAAATTACTTATAAGCGATATATCGTATCAGAGCCGGAACCCTTATTGATACTTTCAGACAGTAAGGCCGATATTAAGTTACAGACGATAGACAGATTGTAGATTATTTCCAAATGATGTATCTGCTTCCTTCAGGGAAGTCAATAATCAGTAGACAGTGAGAACAAAAAAGAACATTTAAACAGCATCGATCAGACACGCTCCTGTATATCCAAGATAGAAAATATATGTATCTTTGTTAGCAGAAGGAATTATACATTACGTAATGAATGTCCGATAACCTAACACATGCTTCTGATGTCTTCCCATTGTGTAAAACACAAAGCAACATTATAGGCATAGAAGATACTCTTTCTCTATCCATCCCGAGACAGACAAATGTCATTATAGGACTATCCGCGCCGTCAGACATGCATATATCGTATAATATGTAAAGCGCAGAGACAGCAGCTGTGTTTAAAAGAGTAATGGTTTTGCATTTGTAACAACAGCTCTTTGATCGTATACGGTCTATTATCCGTGTTTCGCCTTTGATCTCTGAGTTAGGATTATACACAGTGCTTAACAAGACGCGAATGGAAATGACGTTAACTCGACGTCTTCTTTACAACGTAATCATTTAATAGATTTTATAGTTTCGCGAACTTTTATTGAAATAATTAAAGTCTATTATCATTTGTAGACTGTGATGGTCACGTAAGCATCATTTTAATTCTGTATCATTTATACAGAGATGACAAAGACAACTTTATTGAAGGAAATGAAAACAATTCAAACTCAAAATACAGGATGTAATATTTTCAAGAAATATTTATTTCAGTTGATAAGTGGCCATTCTCAACATCAAACACATTGGAGGTAGAGAAACTTAACCATAAAAAACATATTATTTTTTTTTTTTTTTCGTGTGAATCTTTAATCTTATTATTTATCTGATGTATCAATATTCTAGAGATTTTATCACAGATTATAACAATGAGATCCTTTTTTTTTCAAAAAGATGTCAGTCAGAACCAATATACATCAACAGTGTAAATTGTTGTATAACCAGTTGGGTGTTGACACAATTTTGATATTGTACAATGTAAACCAGCTTATTTCCGCGTGATAAATATTTCGCGAGGAATTTGAAATCGAGAAAAGTAATCGTCATGAAATGATTCAAACACAGATACACCTGGCTCCAAGATCATGAAATAGTCGTAAGTCTAAAACAGTCCTAGAATTAGCCAATTACATATGACGTTACAAAAAAGTTTTTAATTGGCCAACCAAAAACTTAAGTATAGGATTGTTTCATGGTCCTGTTGCCATAACAATTAAACAGGGTCATTCGCGAAACTAATTAACGTGACGAAAATACGTTAGGTAGTTGCATTAATCATGTATAAAATACACATCACAGTACAATCTATTTCACCTCATGACTGAAACAAGATATGTAAATTTCAAGAGAGACAAATGCATGTAGATTTCATGAATTTCTCAGCTACAGAAAAGGTATTATAGATATTCATTTTGTACAGTAGTAACAGAACGTTATTAACTTTCCGCATATTTTACTATACAAACTTGGTGTCATACAGTAAATAATCTGTGTCGATCGTACACAATGTATTATACATATTCAACATCCTGCAAATCGACAACCCGGATTATGATTTATTGATCAAAACGGCTGATCCTCAATTTGCTGTATTTCATAGAGACTTTCTCTCTCAACATACACAGAAGATAAACCATATGGCTCACTCGTGTATTCATGAAAGTTGTATACCCCCTGCGTGTGTCAATAGGCAACGCTCATCACATCTGGTATACGATTTGGAGAATCTAATTTCCGAGTATATCCCGGATATAGAATTATTCGGCAAGATGCTCGTGATACTTTTCACTACGTATGTAGGACCTTCATTGTATCGCTTTGATTTATATGTTAATCTACAGAACGACTGGTACGGATTATGTTTGTAGAAATTTAAATCTTGTTAATAGAATACTCTCAAATGGAAGTTTATTTGGAAGGTGCCTTTTCTGGACCTAGAAATTCAATTTCTATCGGAATTTGTCTACGCAATTGAAATGGAGGTCATCAAGGGAGAGAAATAGATAAACGACAAATGAATTTGTATTTTGTCGTCAGAATGAATGTGATGGAAAGACATTTCCTACACATAAACTTAAGACACAAAGACACAAACTGTGCCGCAAATATGATAGTCTACCTTAAACAATAAAAAAAAATATTTGAAATAAACTAAAAATGTCCTGCATAAAATATGAAAGTCACGACACACATTAGTCAAATCTTTGCCAAATAGGGATAAGCCAATTCGAAATCAGAACCGATTTGTCAAAGAAAGGCCATCAAGCGATTTTATAAAATGCGTCCCATTCATATCATGTAGTGACGTACAAAGCAATATCAATGATCAGTAATTGTTTAATTGAAGTGGGAAAACATGGCAATATTACACCGAGGTTACAAGTAAGTGTGAATTTGAAGATAGAGAAAACATCAAGATAAATGTTTTGTTAAATCTCATTATGCAGATGTACCAGAATAATTGTAATCTTAAAATTTATCCTTAAAGTTATACGTGCCGTAACTGTGCGAACATTTTGAAATGTTATTTTTCTTCGGTCATCTAATGAAAACATCTATGTTTGATGAACTAAACTGTTAAAGACATTCAAATGGACAGGGGAACTTGTATGAAATAAACGCAGGCTACAACACAGAATTTATTCACTTATGTATGCTTAAATGGAAACTCACTTTACAATTACAAATAACAATGCAAAAAAAAAATGTAAATATGAAATTGTAGACCAAAACCTGACTTGGTTGTGTGATCTTATGTACTCACACCGATCTTAAGCAGTACTGCCAAAAATCATTTTCAGTTCCTATTTATACTTGCCAAATTAAAACCTATGCATTGTAAGTACTACTATTGCAATGTTCATAAACGTGGTAGTTTTATAGTAAATAAGATATTAAAAGCTCTTCTTGATAAGTGAGTAAAGGAATTACGGCACATGTAACTTACAGAAGTTTGATTATGAAATCAGTGATCATTTAAAAAAAAAACAAACCCTAAAGTTGAATTTAAAACATAATCGGAGAAATATACAAAATAATACGTTAGGCTGAACCGTTACATTGTTATAAGGAACGTTGGATGAAACGTTTTTGGAATGTAGTTTGGGTAGTAAGGTTGCAAGATAAAATAGACAAACACACCAGTATTTCTAATTTGTATTTGTCATAATGACAATAGGTGATGAATTTGTGTCAATTGCTTACATGGAATTTAATACATGAGGATGACCCTATACTAAATACATGTATATATCAAGGGGGTAGATGTTGAAAAGGTTCTGCTTACATGACTTCAGAAGAAGTAGAAGAGAGGGTTACTGTAACTATATTACGCAATTCAAAGGTTAGTAAAATCTGATCCAAGGATTCAAACTCTCATGATACATGTGTTAATGACCAGTGTCGGAATGATTTATCGTACGAAAGGTTTAATGTTTCAAAATTTCTCGAGAGACGCATTTGGCACTTCGTTAACGTTTGACATGACAATTATTTTGCTAGGTGACAGTAACATCCTCGCGGGTCATGGCTGTAAAATTTACCGTCTATAAAACGAGAATTAATGAGACAAATAAGAAGGGAGACAACTATTCGTACAATCATAGTACATCTGCCTACTTAATACAGTTACAATTTCCAAAGGAGTACTCGTAGATTTCCCATTGACCTGATCCACATGCGTATCTCGTATGTTAACTTTTAATAAGCTGATGGTAAATAATTCATTGTTAAAATGAACATTTGTGAAAAATGCAGTATATGACATGTGTGAATCTATCCGTGTATCTATTCCGTCTATAGAACAATGGGGCATCACGTAAATCTATTGTGAAGAGATGAAAATATATATTCCTGTCGAGCATGTAATAACTGTTAATATCATTTGAAGGATATTACACGTGAATGTAAATATGTATATCCATCTGCATATGTGTCATATCGGTATCGTACAAAATTAGATATTCGTTATATGAAACCATCATGATTAACGGATAAACACAATGCATTAACAAAAAAACCAACAAATTAACCATGCAGAGTTAATGACACATTTACTAGTAAACAAAATCGATATTCAAATTGCATTACTTCTTTATTTATATTGTATTCTTTTGTTATCTTCTAGTTTTGTTATATAATCAAGACCCAGGAACAAACGAGGTTGTTGCAGTCAGTATATCGTAATATAATGTTTTTTATAATTCGTCATTTTGTTTTAGAATTGATTTGAAATGTCTTCGTCACCGCGATTCTATCAGAAATACATTGATTACTGGAATAGATTTAGATATCATGTGCAAGATTGCAATAAACGCAAATTTGCAAACACACGCGATAGAATACTTCACCATTCGAATATTGATGTTCGCCTTCCAATTCTGTTACCAAACATGATGGTATATCTTGCGATACTTTCGGAGGTAGAATGAAGTCACAACCCTTTTTATTTCACTGTTTAATATCTAATTTAATGGAAACAGTAGTTACAGTTGTTTAATCGCACAGCGTTCTCAAAACAGCGTGCGCACATCATCCAGACATCGTTCGCATAAAATGTTCGCAACCGTGTGATGCGCGATACACACCGCTGGATGTGGAACGCTGGTTTGATTAACATTACGAATCATTAGCTGTCGGAATGACTTATCGTCATCAAATCACGTCAATAGAGGGTCAGTTTTCAATTTTTGTTTTCAAATTATTTGCAATTTGCTAACAGATTATATATACAATAGGGTTTAGCTACACTGTCACATATACGGTTGTGTGCATTTAGAAGTGAAAGCGTACAATATTGTAATATTTTAATAGAAACTTTTTAGAAAAATTAAAAAAAATATATCTTCATACATGTTTATTAACCTCCCCTTTGGTGACTCGATGTTATAGTGTAATCATACTGAAGTACACTGTTGATATCATCATTCGCTCAATCCACATACTAGTACCTATATACAATTGTAATAAAATGTAATCAATGTCTGGTAAATAACAAACCAGCTCTCTCGCACTCACATATAAGGCAATATATTTGCGTGCAATATGAGACTGGGACTTTTTCAGAGAAGGGGAAAAATATGTCCCTGTTACAAATTGCGTACTTTTAACAGGTTACTGTCCATGATTTCAAATGAGTACGATTAAAAACGCCATGTGCCTCCTACTTTCTGAGCAAAGAAGAATTGCTGCTGTCAATATGGAGTATGGGTGAAATGCTTAAGGTTGGAAAAGAATCAAACTCATTGGATTTTTTCACGTATCGTATCATCGACAGATAGATCAAAAGACTGTTCATCTATCATAATGGTCTTTATCCTTCGTATTCAGAATGATTTCCTTGTACAATTATTTATGTATATCTTATATTTAGTCATTTTGAGTTCTAGATATTTAATTGCTGCATCATGTTCTTTCTGAGTCAGAGGAATGTTTCTATATAGAGTCTAAAAATAGCTTGAACTTTTCGTTCTCGTTCCATCAATCTCGTTTTGTATATTCTAAATGAATTCATGAAACGGGATTAAGAAAACAACAAAACGAAGAATAGACAATTATAGACAATCGTTATTGACCTTTTGCTGTTAGGGATGACCTTGGACAAAGATTATGCAAATATCTTAACAGGAGACGGACGAAGATGCGATAAACGTTACCAGTATGTGATTGAATCCCGAAATAGCAACATTGGAGATCTAGAGTTCATTTAGAAATATTTTCGTCAATACTCCACGACAATGTCATTGAAGTAATTCTTACTAACCAGTGTGCGCGCCCTTAGTATTTAAGTCTTAATGGCCATGAATATTCATGAACATGGTGGTCATTTGTGCAAATACGATGACACAATATTGATTTGCATTTAGTCTGGCTGATTCACTCTAGACAAATTGGGCACAGATACACCCATAAAATGCTTCCAAGGTTGGGCTGCATATACCATATTCGTTAACATTCCAGTGACTTTACGTAACATCACATTTCAAATCAAATCTAAGCGGGCGATAACACATATAAACATTTCTTTACTGGACTGAGACAAATAATGTCATGAGCTGTAATGATAGCATAGGACATTTCGTTGCTGATATACAGAAAATATTTGGCAGTTGTTCTTTCAACTCTTTTATTTTATGATATCCACATATCTCCATTTCCATTCCTAATGTTTATTACCGGCAAATATACATCTTCTGTCAAGTTTTATGTAAGAGCGGTCATTCCAGGAAATGTGCCGACACTTCATGTCACCGAATGTACTGCCTTGCGTTTTTAGGATCATGGGTTCATTCACTACCACGATACATTTGTTCCTGTTTCAAATTCTGTTGAAGAGATTAAAAACTAGCGGAACTTTATAAAAAACAATATTTCCAACATATTTTATCTCAACACATATATACTTATATTATATAATTTTACATTCAGTCAAGTGGGATCCAGTAGTGCGACAACGTGATATGCCAGGATATTTTAATTTGTTAAATGCGTGTTTTCGATTTACGTGTAAATATTTTTCAATGTCAAATTCGATAAATGCAGCCGCCCAGATGAACAATTACGTTTAAGACTGTCAAACATCTGCTTGAAAGTAATGAGATATTTTGTATGAAAATATTGAATATTTCCCACTTCAGTTCTCTGTTATGAGATGTGACTGTCATTTTTCCCACTCATTGTCAATCAAATCTAATAGCGGAATTATCATTAATATTAGTGATCGGCAGATGAAATAAAACAGGTCGGGTGCTCGTTACTGATAAAATGTTATTATCCGATCGTCTGTAACAATTCCGATTAGAAATACCAATACTTGCTGACATATGTCATAACAAACATAAATCTAACAGGCTTCCAAACGTTTCTCAGGAAACGGGACAAAGCGACACTTTCACACACCACAAAGAGGAATTTCCGGGACAGGGAATGGGAGCCGTTATCCGATTGAGTGGAATCCTGATGGATTGAAACATTAAAAGTGTCTATAGATTCTATCTCTGATAGAATATTGTCTTGGTGCGATACAACACCACGCGTTCGTTATCGTCTAGGGGCGTTACGCCACCTTGCGATTTAATGTTGTGTTCATCCCCGGCCTTACGTAGGGAACAGCATGGCAGCAGACGACCGAAGCGTATACAGCTATTGTTATTCTACTGTATCCAAGACCACAACCAATCCATTGTCTTTGATCTCAAGTCACGAAACAAGTACATTAAGGCCAATTGTTACATGTGTTTTCAATCGACTAATTTTATGAATTTAATCAATTAGCTTAAGGTAATACAATTTCATTGTCTCATCATCATTATGCTAATTTCTCTGATGATGAGTAAATGCTTACTGAGTTGTACTGTTAAAAGTAGTCTTTATTTTTCATTTGAAATATAAGCACCGCTTAACACCATTGGCGATATCATTTGGTTGATATTTTGAAGAATCTATATCGAAGAGACACAGACAGTCTCATGTTATAGAATCATAACCAAAAAGTAACAACGTATAATCAAATAGTGGATGGCGCTCGACACATTGCCTTGTTATACCAAACAAAAATCAAAATTTACATTTCACGTATTGCTGCATTAAACAGTATGTGATGACAGACACCTTATTCATAGAAATAACATGTAAACAAGAATTTTCTTCCGCTGAATTACTTTTTTATTACAGTAAGCAAACTTCTTCCCTAAAACTAATATTTTAATTGTATTTGAGGCAATATTGCGGCGAATTATTGACGTGAATGCCTTTCACCCGCGAGTTGTTTTACAGTATACGATACACATGTTCATCTTCTAACTAGGTCATCATTCCTTTAGCACATTTAGCCCTCATCCATGATAGCAACTAATGTAGTAAAATTGACAGCAATCAACATCCTTCAAGAACAACGGAAATTAACTATTATGCCTATGGCAAGCGTATATCTTTTCGCCAGTAGTTGTTTAGCAACTGGAACGAGAGCTTTCACGATCTGCTATTTTTCTTTATTAGCCATAACGTGGAAGAGGCCCTATCACTGCAACGATGACATGTCATAATCGTCCCAGAATATGTTATCTTAAGATATGGTTTTAATCTTTTTAATAACTTAAAATTATTTTTGATAAATGTCAATAGTGTACTTTAAACCATCTTCCTTTTGCGGCTTCTAAACTTCGCGATTTTCATTTCGAAATAATTTTGCAAAAATCATTCTTCGCGGGTTTACATGAAACAATTGAATGATAATTTAAATAGGGATTGAATGTATTTTCTAATTTCATAGCGGCTATGAATAGCAGAAGCTATCTACATACTGTATCTTGTGGATCGCGTTAGAGCTCCTCGGAAGATTTGTAGATAGCTTCTGCTATTCATAGCCGCTATGAAAATTAGAAACATACCTTCAATCCATATATTTATATTAGAATACTTTATTTAGATAGGAATTATTGAAAGGTTATTATATCATATTTAAAATTATGACACCCAAATACGACGAGAAACGAAATTAATGGAACAGCTGGATGACAAAGTCGTTTCACAACGTCGCGTTTTCAAGCTTCCGCCTTCCGGTCGACCTATTTTTGCAAATGACAAACGATAAACAAGAAACATAGTTTAAATAAGATTTGATTGACTTATTACAGTACACCCTTAGTTGATTCTCTATTAAGAAACAACACATTATAAATTATCCATTAAAATATTGAGGGGAACTATTTTTATTGATATGAAACTGGCGTATTGATTGAAATCAGCTGATCGATGCGCAAGGACCGTTGTATTCATAGTGTTTTCATAGGCAAATGCTTGTTTTCGTCAGTTGGTTGATTTGTATAGTGACGAAATACTCAGAATGTAAATATATCAATATGGATGATGAAGATATTCATTCACGGAGATAAACTTTTACGAATTTACTTAGATTACGAAATTCGGGGCAGTAAATTACACGTGAATGGAAGATGGATTACACTATGAATAGAATAAACGGATTTAAAGACGATACCAGATTTTGAATTACTTTTTACAGAGTCTACATTAATACATAAATACCTGTATTTCTACGAGTACCACACATTTTTGAGCGACATCAATTGAGATGCTAAAATTGCTGCAGGAATGTATTTAGTTTCAAACTTGGGAATATTTTCCCTTCCTCCTTACTAAATTACAATCTAGCATCATCCTTGACACTAGCATAGTCTCATGTTTGACCGTGATATGAGCTTTTAATTCTGTAAGGAAGGCTCTGGGCTGTTCTCCAATTTGCTACGCTGTTTATCTTTCAGCAAAGAGTATGGCGATCGGTCGGTCCATCATCCATATGTAACCGATACGGATATGATGTTCAATGTCTTTGGCAGTACAATTGTAATAGTATGCTTCACTGAGATAGCACTATAAAACAGTTTCCACAATTACAATGGATAACAGCATGGAATTTCACAGACTACACAGACAACCAGTAGTACAGTGTATACAAGTAATGTCGTCATTATTTTTTGTTGTTATCATTTTTACATTAACGTCTTATTAAAAACAGGGCCATTTAAGCGCGGCCTCTCATGTATGCAAAGTCTTTCGTTGTCTGAATGTCTGTATGTTTGGGAACCATTAAATTGTATAATGGACAAAATAATTATTATCTGAATGAACGAGTTTGTTGTCGAAATGGAAAAGAATAAACTGGGGATCCGGACAAATGGAATTGAGAGACTTGCATGTTTCTCGCTGGAAACTCATGTCCTGGACTGTCTTCTGGGACTGTTTGTCTATACACTATGTGTAAAACATAAGTGAGATAAAGCAGTATGCTAACGTGTCGATATACATGCATGTATTTGTAGATATACATATTAATGTTTAACGAAGTACAGAATACAATACAAACGACACACGGATGCCCCTATGTTAACAGTATATGGCATGTAATACTACAGCGATAATGACCTGTATAGCCGCCTTTAGCCCAATGCCAATGATGACAGCGGTAGACAGTGATTGAGGTGTCTGGGATATTATTAGTTTATTAGAGCTATAGTCCACCACCACGGAGAGATTTCGAGGCAACACGCGAGATAGGAACTAAGCATGCGCCTGCATAAAGATTTACTTTATGCCTCGCGATTTTTGGCGCGAGATTTATTTTCTTGATTTCTATTTGCCCGCAAAATTGAACCTCACGCGAAAATTAGTTTTTTTTACATTATACGTCGTTTGGTAATTAAAAACCCGTCCTACTGTGAATATAAGTTTGCTTGTATGTTGATACTTGAACGTATACTGTATACAATTTGTTAGTCATTTAAAGTTGTGTATTCTGTTCCCTATCCATGATACTAGCGTCTACGATGACAGATTTTTTTTTTGCGTGACAAAATGACCACAATTTCTAAAGAGCTCCCTCACCACAAGCACACATAGAGAGGGCATCCCAGTGTATACGGCCGCATGTGTAAACTCAAAACTAAAATAAAAAATATACAAGTAAGCCTAACCGAGTGTAAACCATATCATGTTCACAGTAACACTTTGTCGAAAAAAATACAATTCTGCATAGTTTAAAGGTTTAAAAGTTTATTTTAGGTTTATAGGCGAAGTCTTGAAAACCTCTGTTCAAAAGGATTACACTGAATATGTCTTTCAGCTGCTGTCAAAATCGAAATTGAAAAGTATTAAACGGCTAAAAGCGGGATATAAAATACTATTTAAAGAATAACAATATTGTATTGATATCGACGATGGTTTAACGGAATCGAGTTATACTGTAACGTTTATGACAGGTTTTACATCTCATTTGAATTACTATTTTTGACACATCGTCAATCACCAAATTCATGCGTGAAGTCGTGAACATGGTAATGCCAATAATGTGACGATAAAAGTCGGCTTAGTTCAAGTGATGGCTTTATAAGCGAAATATCTTTACGGATTACGAGCCATAGTGGCCATTTATCGTATAAGATGGACGTACATAGGTATTTTAAATGAACAAAGCCACGTGTAAATAGCATCGATGCACAAACGCACAGCATGAATATACAAAACGAGTGTTGTTTATGTTGTTTGACACACACAGCTGCTTAAAAAATGTATCATCATCTCCTGTTGCAGATAGTCATGTACTCATTCATTTCTACAACTATATTTGCTGCAGGTATCAAAACATTGAAATATCACAGGTAATCTACGTCATAGCAAAATAAAGAGATTCCATATATGAGATACCGGTAATATCTGAATCTCAGCTTCGCCAAATCTATTCAAAATACTATGATAGCAGAATGACGTTTAGAATAAGATAGTATTGAGACCACACGTTTTTATTTCCTGTAGCTTCATTACGCCATTTGCATCGTACGTGGTGGTATTTGAAAGAAGATACTTATGATTGTCTTGCGGTATCGACGGTATCGTTTGTGAATGTTTAATTCCCATTCCTAGGAAGTGCTACGGCTTTATAATAACGTAATGATTACGTTTTTTGTACACTAGCTGACATTTTGCTATCAAATCTTTGTCCATATGAAATTTTATGCAACGAGATTTAAAACTTATAGTGTTTTTGTAGAATGATCATACTGACGTCAGAATTCACTGACTGATAGTTTTTCCGCCTACCATGTCGGTACATTATTTCAGGTGAAAATTGAATTAATGCAATGTATCGACATACATGCTCACATTTTAAAACAATAACCGAACCACGATAACGTGAAAACGCACTAGGAAAAAAAGTCTGCTTAAGAAGCAATGACATTTCATACCCATTCAATCCAGGAAAGGTAATGTTTGCTTTGAAAAAATATTTCATGATAGTATGGCAAGGACTTTGTTGAGAATACGATGTTGCTTGATGTTGTGCACAACAGCTGGAAACATGTGAACCACATATGTAAGAACTCGGAGCACAATCACAAATAGTCTAAAAGTGTTAGAAAATATACTTGAGAACCCAATTTTCATTATCCACTATATTGGGCTTTAGGATATCTTCTGATCGAGAGGACATCTGGACGAAATCCGAAAGATGTCGGAAGTGGGAGGAAAAGACCCTTAACATTTTAGAATTGCATGTCTCTCAGCACAAAAAATGTGCAACCGTGCGCACATGTCATTTGACAGATTACTACATGTCCCTGTCGGGAAAACATCAAGGTAATTAATGGGTATGGTTATAAATGATCAAGATTATAGCATTTCAATCGCATTGCAATTCGATACCATGTTCCCGGAAACTTTCTGTGTCTCAAAGGAAAAGTTTTTATTACCAAGACTAATAAGCTTTAATTTGACATTAAATTTCTGAAAAGTGGCAGTTAAGCTGAAGCTTTTAGCATGGCGAGGGAGTGGGCCGTCTGTTATTTATCAAATTAAGTAAGAGAGTTTGTTTTAAGTTTGCGAAATTAATTAGAAAACCTTGACTTGATATTAACGTAATATTAAATCTATTAACGCACTGTAACGCCTGTACTTGTGGGTGTTGTCCGTCTTTGAGTGATTGCGTTGGTCGTGTCACGTATATAAACCAATGACGTAAGAGTAGTGCAGATACTTGTACCGTGAAAGTATTAAGATTTACGCATGCGCATTTATTTTTCTCATTGCTGGCAGTAACAAATGATGAATCGGGTAAAAATTATAACCGATGCAGCTCGTTAATGATCAAATACGGTGATGCTGTTTAGAATAATGACTTTTCTGTCAGAAGAGCACACACGTAATTCATTTTGTACAATTACATCATTCGGTGACATGATATATATAGTTACACAGCGTTATCAGTTATTTATCAACCCTTTCCTCAAGATACGTAGAACATACAAAAGTAGAAATGATCTAATTTCCCACTATTACAATTGGCATGGTCACGTGGAGGTCAATATTTTTAATAATAAGACCGATGTTTCCATACTATATTTAGGAACAAAATTACACGAATAATATTACCATGCTGAGTTTTACAGGGCGGTGTCCTCGAGGCACCTATCTTCTTGTAATCAACACGCATATCAAATGATGCAATTACATGTATTTCTACCACAAATATCACATATGATGTTAAAGATAAGAGGTTTTCATTTGTTGATATTTTAAACGACATGTTAGAATCCAATAGTAATGACCTCAATTAAATTTACCGCAACGGAGGTCTGATGATGATAACTAGTTTTCTCTAGAAGTGATAGAAGTGCTCATTATTAGATATGAATGGAAAACTATTATTTTGACTTATCATTACTTCATGGTAATCACAAAAGAACATGTCAATTGTTGTGTCGATATTCAACTATTTGCACTCTTGAATAATTCTGACATGTGTCTATGAATGCCTCAGGTGGCATACGTCCTATTATGTCTCAATTAGAGTCCAATTACAAAAGATAAATTCCAAATTGCAAATAAGGAAACAGAATTCAGACTCACGGAGGACTAGTCTCGTGGGGCATTCTAATAGAAAGACAAATTCTTGAATTTCCGGAATAGTTTCAGACAATTAAAGGAAAAATGGGTTAGAACACTTCAGGGGGTTGCCAATAGGGTGTCATTCTAACAAAGTATTGTGCTTTAAATATTCCGGAATAGTGTTAGACCGATTTTAACGGAAGTGTTTTCGAGTAATTAAACGTTAGTCTCAAAGTTGTCTGGTGTAATCCCGGAATATGTTGATGACATGCAGGTGATTTAAATGAAGTATTTAAAACATAAATGGATTTTCTACAATGTGTTTTCCTTGAACATAATTTTTGATCTGATTTAAGAAAAAGCAAAAAACTACTATCTGCATTTGACCTCGAAAATATAATTAGTTGGCTAGGTGGATAGTTTGTTGAATGGACATTACGTACCAACCGGTGTCATTCAAACACGGTGCCCCCTTCATATGTTTTGGTATGCTACGGTATATACACGTACCCGTGTTGTGTCACTTTGCAATCGTAGAATCGTTTGACCATTTTATATTATCATCTCACTTAAGCACACCGCCAGAGACACCGGACAGCACATACCACTCGGTCATATTATACTGACAATAGACAAAGCAGTGCACGTATTTTCACTAATTTCGCAGAAAATACCACTTTTATAGACTCTAGTGTCTCGCCCAGAGGACAGAACCACGGCCATTCTTCCCAGGGGCGAACGAAAGACCAAAAGTGAGGCTGTGTCACGGAAGAGGTTATGAGTGAAGAAGAGAAAATTTAGTTAGGAAGAAGACACCGTCGGAAACCATGGTTGGTTGAACGCACTTACGCTTGATTTCATCACGATACAATATAATACATAATGTAGCAATCGCGACATCTCGGGAGTAATTTCCGTCAATATATTTCCGAAGATTCCGAATTTCTCCGTGGTGATCTGATTGACTGTATATAAACATAGTTCAATCAAACGTGGATCACCGGCGATGGTAAGAAGTTAAGGGAAAACATAAAGTATTAAATAGTTACCTTTTAGATATACATGTATGTTATTGTGATAATCACATTGGAAGTACAATGTATATTCTTTGGCACTTCAATGTTTTAAAACGAATTACAGCCCCCGTTTACAGATGTACACTGGTCAGTCATTATTTAGTACACCCATATGTTCATTGTCGCTTTGGCATTGCAACAGGGTCAAATTAGGTTTATTTGTTGAACTGATTAACGGCCCATCGACAGGTTATATTTAATTAAGTCAAGCAAGGTTAACGTTCTATGAGGCACGTACCTGCACCTGCGACAGTCAGTGTCCTTGAATTGCCAATCTTGTAAATGTACACGCATATTGCTTTATTTTCTAAGAAAACAGCGCAGCCTTGATTGACATTTATTTATTTACTTGATTTTAGGTCGGGGAGTTAAGCTTTAAAGGGACAATTCAGTCGAAGAGAACATTAAAATTTGTACATATATCGGAAAAAACCAAGTTCTAATGGAAATTAGATTAGTCGGTTTTACTGTGATATGCCTGAAAAGCCCATGGTGGTGACATGTGTGTGAAATGTTCAAACTCGCTCGCTGTCCGCCATTACACACTGTGGTCGAACTTATTGTATGTCGAACCCTGTCCCTTGCTCGTGGTGTAGTATGTTTACCTTATTAGGTGAATTGTCTTGCCTAAAAAATAATTCTATCACCTTCTCAGTGGTTATGCAGTTCATTTGTTTAACGTGCGTGACTTTAGCTCGGGTATGGGTACAGCGTCCATATTGTACCTGCTTAATCGTATTGATCAACGATTTGATATTTCAGCGATATATGTTAAAATACTTAACTTTGTCGTGGAATTGGTTAATGTTTAACGTTATGTGTTTCATAAGAAATGTAGAACAATACATTTATGTTATATTTTGCTTCTTGGTTATGTAAAATAATTAGCCTGAGCGATTTGTCTCTTTAAAATGCGTTAATCAGTTGTATTATGGAAATTATTGTCAAAACACACTCTTTTTAGCGTGCAGGAATACTTAGTTTACACCAAGTCTTGCTCTTCGGGTTCAATATCTTAAAGTTCAAGAGGTATCCGGTAGGAACTACCGCGAGTTCGGGTTTCAACAAAGATTTGTTTGTTTCGTAAATTAACGTCCATTGTCATTCCGGGATAAAAATGTAATATACCGTGTGACAATGGAATGCATGCAACTTTCAAGTAATGACTATGGTATGATAATATATAACACATGGAATACCTACTTTAATACATGTACCCAGCCCATCAGAAAGCAATTAAAACACTCCACTATAAATATTATCGGTACCATGTATTACCACAATTAATTAATGTTTTATTACAACTCTCGTGGATGCGAAGCGGTTTATGATGAGAGTACACTCAGATTGTTGTGTTATATCTCCAGGAGGGCTGAAGTTGGTTGCGAGTTCCTAGTTCCTAGTTCCGTTTAATAAACGGAACTAGGAACCAGACCCGAGTTCCGTTTAACTTAAACGGAACTAGGAACCAGACCCGAGTTCCGTTTAAGCTTATACGGAACTAGGAACCAGACCCGAGTTCCGTTTAACAAAAGTACTGGCCAACGAGCCGAGTTCCGTTTATTAGGATTTCTACCTCTAATTGAATGTTCAATTACATATTATATATCGGAATCGAACTCGGAGCTTTCAGCAGCGATACGACACAGAATTAATCTCTATAACACAGATTTCCTTAAACGGATCTGACACCTAGACCTCAGTTCCGTTTAACTTAAACGGAACCAGGAACCAGACCCGAGTTCCGTTTAAGCTTATACGGAACTAGGAACCAGACCCGAGTTCCGTTTAACAAAAGTACTGGCCAACGAGCCGAGTTCCGTTTATTAGGATTTCTACCTCTAATTGAATGTTCAATTACATGTTATATATCGGAATCGAACTCGGAGCTTTCAGCAGCGATACGACACAGAATTAATCTCTATAACACAGATTTTCTTAAACGGATCTGACACCTAGACCTCAGTTCCGTTTAACTTAAACGGAACCAGGAACCAGACCCGAGTTCCGTTTAAGCTTATACGGAACTAGGAACCAGACCCGAGTTCCGTTTAACAAACATACTGGCCAACGAGTGGAGTTCCGTTTATTAGGATTCCTATCTCTAACTGCATGATCAATTACCTATTATATACAGGAATCGAACTTAGAGCTTCCATGAATAATACAGCACAAATGTCCTTAACACAAGTTTCCTTAAACGGATCTGACACCTAGACTCCAGTTCCGTTTAACTTAAACGGAACTAGGAACCAGACCCGAGTTCCGTTTAAGCAAATACGGAACTAGGAACCAGACCCGAGTTCCGTTTAAGCTTTAACTGAACTAGGAACCAGACCTGAGTTCCGTATAACCCCACGCTTGTATAAACATTTGTAAAGCTCATCTGACCTGAAGGGCCTGATATCGAATATAATAATATATGATATCTTATATAATTCGATCAAATTCTGGATGGACCTTGCTTCTTCAATAAATTTTAAATTGGCTTGCCATATTTACAGATATCTTTATCTAATCCCCATGGTAAAAGGATTTTATTTTTAATTTTAAATCTAACAATGTTTCATCGAAATATTTAGATTTCCAGATTATTTTTCTCCATTTATTTTTATTTTTATGTGAAGGAGTATTTCAAATTAATATTTTTCTGATATCTTAATATCTTGTTAAATTGATGTGCATTTTATCGAACTGCAAGCATAAACCAAAACTGCCTTCGAAATTTACATGTATATTGTACCTGTTGATCTTGGTTAAGAATATCCTTCCGTGAGTCAACAAAATAGATCACGAAGAATCACCTGTTTTATGAAGTAATTGTCACAAAAACTCTTACAGTTGGAAATAGCAAAACAGGCTTCACGATTTGCTTAATTTAAATCTCCATCATATAATGATGCTTTCAATATCATATGATTATGAGTGCAAATCAATAGTGGTAGAGAGTCAGTCCCAGCATTTTTACAATTTTGAATTCGTTTAAGGATGCTACCATCGCAATATGAGTACTATCCCATACTTAATTTCAGAGAAAAAGTCGTTTATATGGAAATAAACAATTTGACCCCTTTTGGCCCCGCCCCTCAGGCCCAAGGGGATAAGCCACACCATTTTTATAATTTTGTATCATCGCCCCATACAGATACACTACCTTTGCAATATGAGTTGTTATATATCGTGCTTAGTTTTAGAGAAGAAGTCTTTTATAAGGAAATTAGAGTTTTTTTTCAATGTTAAGCCACTTTCATGATATAATACTTACTATAACTTTATAATTCAAATTCACTACATACACCAATTTTTATAGCCCTGAAAACATTATGTTTGAGAATCCCGTCTCCCTACCGTACCTTATTTCGTACTCGACGAGAGTATATAGAATGATGTCCCTTCCTAAACACCTCTATGTAGCCACGAGGCCAAATGACTGATGATGAAAGGGAGGGAGGACAGAAGAGTGGAACCCCATAAAGTCATTGTTAGTTTTACATCATGTAAACTGGTTTTACATTGAAAAACCTCAATTTCTTTACAGTAATACGCTACTATAACTTTAGTATGCGAATTTGTCTTTCTTACCGTAATGGCGAGTCCGAAGCCAGACAGCCCAGTCAAATAGTAAATGTAGGGGACAGGCCCCAGGCAGAGAATATAAAACAGGGTTGAATGAACAAAGGTAAAAACGGATATACCTCTCCGTGGAAAGAGGTGCACCATTGTGAAACCTGCTCGCATAAGGTTAAAAGACCATAAATGCATTTAATGTATACTGAGAAGGAACAGTCACAGACTGAGTCATCGAAACTGGGCCCAAGGAAAACAGTCCATCAGAGTGGAAGGACAGAGACCGGAGGTGAAAGTAGACTGACCACGCCAAACGGCAGAAGACATTGATGTCCTGGTACAAGGACCTATTGCGGAGAGCCAAAGAAGTCGCAAGGGGTCTAACCTCATGAGCCCTCACCTTGCATTCCGCATGAGATTGATCATTAGACGGCTCATAAGTAATCTTGATCACCTGACATATCAATGTGGAGATGGACTGGAAGGAGATATCCTGCTGACCCTGTTTTAAGGTCCCGACAGGAACAAAGCATCCGATAATTCTCCCCAGACTCAATAGAGACTGACAGGAAAGGGATTCTAATGGAATGGGGCGAAAAACCTGGATCCCAATTCTTTGCCCAAATTTCAGGATCAGTGAGAAGGGTAACGGCAGAGCTAGCTCTTGCCCATGAAATACGCGAAGAGCGAAAAGACAATGCATAAATATCACTTCTCATGTGGCCTGAGGCAACAGCAAGCAGAAAGACAGTCTTAAAAGTTAAAAACTTTATGAAGTCCGATCCTAAAGGCCCATTAGAAGCCGAAGCCCCCATTTATGACTCTAAAACGAGTTCTAGGTTCCACTGTGGAGCTAACTACTGTACGTTAGGCCTGTCCAGATTGAACCCCCGAATAATGAAAAACAAAGAAATGAAGATCCTACCTCTGGTTTACCACGGAAAGAAAGTACACTGGCAATAGCTGTGTGATAGCCTGCAATAGTACATGATTGTGCTCCCTAAACAAGACAGAGAAGGAAACTCGCAATCAGCTGGGCAGAGGCCATGACCGGATCAATCTTCCTGACGCCAATCAAAGAAGATTTTCCAGCGTGACTGGAAGGCAGCAGAGGAGAAAGACCTAATTGATCGGGCGATGCGAGCTGACATATCCGAAGAAAAGCCTGTCTGAGCTAGGTCTCCTGAAATCACGTCCAAGCGTGAAGGTAACGTCTGGGGCCGATGCTAACGAAAGACATTTGTTTTTGGTGAGAGAACGAGGACGGGCCACCAGAAACGACAAGAGCTCCGAAAACCAGGGTTGACGCGGCAACAGTGGCGCTATCGGAAAGAAGGAGCAATAATGCTCCGGAAACTTCTGTAGAACCCTGCGTCTATGGCCCAAGCCATTTGGTTTGCAACGGAGAGACAAAGGTTGACAACTGATTATTGAGAAAAGAGGCAAAAAGGTCGAGGGATATAGATGCCGTTCTGTCATAACCAGCTGGCGCCAGAACATTTGCGCTTCCTGGAAGATGCTTGACTAAAATTGTTAACTGCATTTCCTTATAGATAGGAATAATACGGAAATACTGATAGCGAGGGCACAAAGGACGTGAGCTGGTGTCCCTTTCTCTCCAGATAAGCGACCACTGTAGAGTTGTTCGTAGCCATTCAAACTGCATTGGAATGCAGAATCTTCTAAAATACCTGCAGAGAAAACAGAAGAGCCATCATCTTCTGCATGTTCCCCAGACCACTCCATCGACTGGCAATGGATGTCGAGGTAAGCCCCTAACACTTCCATGAACGCATCCGTGAACGTGTTAACGGTGGGAGCTGGCATGGACGACAACGAAACCCCCTGAAATACATTTGTAATTGCCTTTCAGAGTACACCACCGAGCAAACCCCATGAGTTGAGATAACACAGAATATTTAGATACCAACGAGGGGCCAGCCGTTGAAGGTCAGAGGAATATCTCTGGCCTTCTCGAATTTCTTCAAAGTTGGAATGACAATACCATGAACCGCGTGGAAACGGTTTCCCAAGAAGACAATGTTTTAAGAAGGGGAACCTCATACTCTTTAAGGAACTAAGCCAACTCTAAGCAAAAGTTTCATGACCAGACGGGTGTTCCGATCCAAAGATTCCCGAACTAGATGGATCATTAGGAATTCGTCGACATAGTTGTGAACATGTCTTAGAGTGCAGAAATCACACTACAACCAGCAGCAGTTGATGGGACACCAAGCTCCAAACCTCTTGCGGATCAGAATTATTCTGGAATAGAAGCCGAGTGTGTAGTCCATAATAGGCACCTCCTCGACCGCGCCCTTTAAAAGCATGGTCCTTAGTTCCTCCCGGATGGAAACTGCCATCTCCGGATCCCCCGAAGGAGAGAAAAAATACATACTTTGACACAAAGTGCGGATGCCGCAAGTATGGAATGCCAAACCGCTCCTTCACTACAGAAAAGGCTCAAGGGTCCTGGGTGATATCCTTCCATTGACTCTAGAAAGAAGGTGGACTGACAATCTCCTACAGGAAGATGAAAACGAGGAATATCGAGACCTTCACAGATGGAGAATTGTTGCCTTACCCAAACCCTAATTTACGAGAGGAGGACTTAAATCTGAGACTAGCTGAATTCTCAAGAACAGACCTTTCGTATGGAACGAGCAAGGACGGAGAGACGAATCAGGAACTTTTCGTCTTGTCCCAATGATTTGTACTCTTCCTACCCTTCCCAATGTTACCATTGAAATAAGGCTTTGACTTCGGTCGCATATAACAGTTGGAGCAGAATTTCTAGCTTTCTTTTTTGGTGGTACTGACCTCTGTGAGGTAATGGCCTTCAACGTCTGAATTCTCTTCAAAAAAGGCAGAAGGGACCACGTCTGACATTGACAAGTAATAACACCTTCAAAGAAGCCAATCCTCTCAATGTCCTGTTCAGGGCAGAAGTTTTCAAGTTTATATATGACATTCTGGATGGAGAGACGCAACAGCCTCTCCATCGTGTGGTGCTCCTTGGAGCCGAACACTACCTGGTTCATTGACCAAGTTTCCAGAGTTCAACACTCAAGCTTAGCAGGCAAAGAGGACGGCAGTCTATCGTGTATTGCATAACCAGGGGCTTGAACCTTTGACCAAAACTGAGGTGCAACAGGGCTAACTTAGGCGCGTGCGAGATGAGGAAAAATTCTTCTTCATAACTCGAGTTAAGATATGAATGCCATTGACCACTTTTCCTTGTTAGATAAACACCCGTCATATTGTCCAATGAAAATGTCCAGTCAAACATCTTATTACACGTGGGAATCATAATAAACGAACTCATTGGTCAGTAAAAGCACGTGAACTGAATATGGAATTTGATTGCGTTGGGTTAAAAGGAACTCGGGTCTAATTCCTAGATTCGTATGATCTTAAACGGAACTCGGGCATGGTTTTTCGACTCCGTTTCTACGCTATATTGAGTTTTTCTGTGATTATATGTTCCTAAAGGTTCCGATGACGATTACTGTTAAATACTAGAACACTGACACGTCAAAATAGGCCCCGCTCAAGGTGCTTTGCGATTAGGAAAAGTAATATCTTGACAATGAAATGTACAATTGAAGCTCTGATTTCGAAATGATTGATGACAGTATATATTACAAGATATCTTAGAGGATTCTTGGCGCGTACCAAAGAATGATGTATGTCTGACGAAAGAGGAATATTTTCTCTGCTTTTTAAACAATAAATATTAAAATCCAAGATGACTGCCTCTTGGCCATCTTGTTGATTTTGTTTGATTGAGTCGTATGGCCCATTTGGGACTATCTTGTTGATAGATCGGTTCAAAAATGCCTTATACGCAACTAGGAACCTAGGGGAAACCAACCTCTGAAATTTCAGACAGATCCCTTTGGTGCTTAATAGAGATAAATATCTTCAATTACCAAAATCAAAGGTGTTTCTCTGTCGGCCATCATATTGACCGATTGGCCCAAAAATGTAATATGCAGAACAAGGGCACTAAGGTAACCTACATCTGCAATTTAAGACTTCTTGGTAACAAAAAAAGAACTAAAAAAGGACAGGCGGACGGACGGACGGACGGACGTACAGACGGACGGACAGATAGACCGACAACCTGATTACTATAAGGCACCCGTACTGCGATACGGGGCACTATTAAGCATCAGGATATTCATTAAAGTCTTTAAAGGCAATGTATAGGCCAACATCGGCTTAAACAGAAATAGGAACTGGTTCCTAGATCCGCATAATATTAAACAGAACAGAACAGGTCTCGTTGTCGACTTCGTGTAAAGAAATCTACACTGAAATAATTTTTACTTTGATTACATGGTCCTGAAATTTCAAAGACAATTCCTGTAAAAATATATCTAAAAAAGTCACATCTATGCAAGCGCCGGCTCTAAACTGACCTCGAGTCTGGTTCCTAGTTCCGATCAAATAAACGGAACTCGAATATGGTTCCTAGTTCTGTTTGAGCTTAAACAGAACCCGGGTCTGGGTCCTAGTTCCGTTTAAGTTAAACGGAACCAGGGTCTAGGTGTCAAACCCGTTGAAGAAATTCTATGTTTTATTATTCATGGAAGCTTTAAGTTCGCTTCCTGTATTACAATGGTAATTAAACATCTTATTAGAGGTAGAAATTCTAATACATGTAAATGGAACTCGGCTGGTTGACCAGTATTTGTGTTAAACGGAACTCGGGTCTGGTTCCTAGTTCCGATTTAGTTAAACGGAACTGGGGTCTAGGTGTCAAACCCGCTGAAGAAATTCTGTTATATAGAATAATTAAGTGTTGTATTATTCATGGAAGCTTTACGTTTGATTTCAGAATTATAATGGTAATTAAACATCTTATTACAGGTAGAAATTTTAATAAACGGAATCCGGCTGGTTGACCAGTATTTGTGTTAAACGGAGCTAGGGTCTGGTTCCTAGTTCCGTTTAAGTTAAACGGAACTGGAGTCTAGGGGTCAGATCCGTTTAAGGAAACTTGTGTTAAGGACATTAATTCTGTGCTGTATTATTCATGGAAGCTCTAAGTTCGATTCCTGTATATAATAGGTAATTGAACATGCAGTTAGAGATAGGAATCCTAATAAACGGAACTCCGCTCGTTGGCCAGTATGTATGTTAAACGGAACTCGGGTCTGGTTCCTAGTTCCGTATAAGCTTAAACGGAACTCGGGTCTGGTTCCTAGTTCCGTTTAAGTTAAACGGAACTGGAGTCTAGGTGTCAGATCCGTTTAAGGAAACTTGTGTTAAGGAGATTAATTCTGTGCTGTATTATTAATGGAAGCTCTAAGTTCGATTCCTGTATATAATAGGTAATTGAACATGCAGTTAGAGATAGGAATCCTAATAAACGGAACTCCGCTCGTTGGCCAGTATGTTTGTTAAACGGAACTCGGGTCTGGTTCCTAGTTCCGTTTAAGTTAAACGGAACTGGAGTCTAGGTGTCAGATCCGTTTAAGGAAACTTGTGTTAAGGAGATTAATTCTGTGCTGTATTATTCATGGAAGCTCTAAGTTCGATTCCTGTATATAATAGGTAATTGAACATGCAGTTAGAGATAGGAATCCTAATAAACGGAACTCCACTCGTTGGCCAGTATGTATGTTAAACGGAACTCGGGTCTGGTTCCTAGTTCCGTTTAAGTTAAACGGAACTGGAGTCTAGGTGTCAGATCCGTTTAAGGAAACTTGTGTTAAGGAGATTAATTCTGTGCTGTATTATTCATGGAAGCTCTAAGTTCGATTCCTGTATATAATAGGTAATTGAACATGCAGTTAGAGATAGAAATCCTAATAAACGGAACTCCGCTCGTTGGCCAGTATGTATGTTAAACGGAACTCGGGTCTGGTTCCTAGTTCCGTTTAAGTTAAACGGAACTCGGGTCTGGTTCCTAGTTCCGTTTAAGTTAAACGGAACTCGGGTCTGGCTCCTAGTTCCGTTTAAGTTAAACGGAACTCGGGTCTGGTTCCTAGTTCCGTTTAAGTTAAACGGAACTCGGGTCTGGTTCCTAGTTCCGTTTATTAAACGGAACTAGGAACTAGGAACTCGCAACCAACTTCAGCCCTCCATATCGGAATAACATAAAAAATATTATTCAAAATAATCCTTATAATTCAATTAACTAAATATAATCTCTTCAATATTCAAAATATTCATCTCAGCCAATCAGAAGCAATGTTACAAACGGCGACGCCAATTTTTCCTTTAAGGGCTGATAAAGTAAATTGTTAAGCCAATGAAAATGCTCGTAACAAGCAAAATTGAATTATTTTATAAATTGTGAAAAATTATCAAGTCCCTGTGACATCTGTCACCTAAAACATACAGACCTATCTTATTGGTACTTGGACAACCAGAGCCGATGTCTCACACCACTCATTAATAGATAATGGAAGCACCTGCCCGACCCCTGAGTTGTTTATTATATTTGGATTCCACACTCTCAGACCTCTTAAACTACCAACAAGTCTTGTTCAAAGACAATGGCTATGGGATAACGTACAATTCTTTATTATTCGTTTTTTGAATAAAAGGTTTCTTTGCACTTTCAATAATTATTCTGAGCTATAACTTACAAAACTTTTAAATCACTTTTGGCGATTTTGAGGTATACACGAGAATCTTTTAATAGAGTCAATATATTATAATGCGTCGACGTTGTGTTTTGCTGACTTTACTGATGCGTCTGAGTATATTAGGAATTATTATTTTTAATTAATTATTACATCACAGACTAATGGCAATGGATACATAGCTTCTTGAATATGACGTTTTACATCAATGATATGCAAATTATCAATAAAATATAGTCCGGGGCAAAAACTAAAACTTTTTTGTTCATCTTCATCATCTGGTATATTTTTTTTTTCAATCTCATTCGATTTGACTTTGACTATAATACGTCTTTAGCACTAATTAAAATCGCCCATATGGCATTTAATCAATGTTCCCATGGCCATCGTTTTGTCACAATAATGACATATATTTTTTTTAGGTATGCATTGTCCATTACCAATGCCAAGAATTACACATACCAATTTATAAAAGTTTTCTTTTCTTTTAATTGGCTACTTCGAAGTAAAAATACACAGTGTGTGAAATGCTAATATATATAGATGTTATACATGTATGTTTGTAAACTATTCACCATTATCTAACTATTTACTTTTTTTTATTTTACAAACAATAAAATATTATCATAACTAGTCCGTACAGCGTGCTATTATTATCGCAGCGAATTCCACGCTTATATACAAACAATTGGATTTAATCCTATAGGAAGGTAAACGCGCATGTACAGACAAAATGTGCATTATGTAAGTTTATATCATACACTGTGCTAGCCCGGTCACTGATTTTACTTTAATATTTGTGATTTCCATTGTATAGGTGTATGTATTTTCTCATTAGATTTATGTCATAAGCCAGTATTTTCAGTTCCTAAGGTTTGATATCGGTCCATAATAATTATGTATTGTTATCGATTGTTTGTTTTTATAAGTAGTTGTAGCATTTTGTAAGTAACAGCTGGTTGATTTTGTTAATTTCTTTGTTTGTGTGTATACATTTTTTCACGCCTAGTTCGTTACATGAGTTTGACTTTCATTTTGTTCAGATGGGTCTAAAGAAAAGTTACAGATAATGAATTACACATTGGTATGATGTATTTGGATCTATCATAATGTCCGTATACCTTTGTTGGCGTTTAAAGAGTTAAGATAAAAAAAATCGGTCATAATCATGATTTACATGAATTGTATGCAGAGTACGAGTTTATACATATCTTCGATCCATAAGGTATCTTTGTACATTTATTTTAAATTACGTTAATCCATACTTAGATTAACACCGGGTAGATATGTGATTACATTTTAACAACAAAAGAAATCCGGAATTAATGGTGCACCTTGTGGTATACCAACCCGCCATTATATATCATGATTGTGTGCCTGGTGACAAAATAGAAATGATATATATTTTGTGCTCCAATTCAAAAGCTACATACGATAAATATGTCCATGTAACCGTAATTAGCGTAAAAACGTTTACAATGTAAGAACATGTGGTCAAACATATCCATTAATAAGCGTCTCTTCATTTCATTTGTAAACATATACACACCTAATCCTGAACAACAAAACAACCGAGTTCTAAGCCCTTGACACCTCGTCTGTTTCTGATATTGCGAAACATTATAAAACGAAAACTGGGTGGCTTAGTTCAGTAACGAGTTACGTGATTGTACCGGCGTAACGTAGCGTGTTAATAATGTATAATCCCTGAAGAATTGGATGACAATAGCATGTTTTGTGTGATAAATCTGTGATAAAAAAAACTGGCGTACGGCTGACATGACTTGGTATAGCGTCTAGCGTAAATAATACAGATTGGACGAGCGATTAATAAGTGGTCTGCACTGGCCACATGTTTGTATATAGTGGCGATATGGTACAGTAGCTAATTTCACATCAATTGATCAGTATACATATAAATATAAATAAGTTTCATAATTAAATCATTTACGATACTTGCTATGGTAAAAATGAAATAGAAAATGGATACATTAAATAGAACAAAAAACTAAATGCCGAACAAACACAACTTGCGTTACTTTTAGGGAATGTTAACTACCCCGGGTAGTTTGAACCACTCAAAGGTTGGGGGACTTGTTATAGTTTGTTGTAAGAGCAATTTGGTCATATATTGCATGTTGATCCTTATTTTTAACAAAAAGCTTCATTGCCGTAACACTATAAATAGAGATCAATATCGCATGGAGACCCCACAGGAGTGCATCTACACTCACACTGTATCCATTCTAAAGGCAAGGTATTCAGGCTAAGATAAGTTACCATTAAATTAACTTAGCTTTTGGTAGGACGTTTAGCATATCAAAATAAAAAATGGAACCAATTACACAATGTCAATTAAACACAATACACATCAATGTAGAATGGCCTATATATATCTCGCATCATAAATGTGCATTTATGTACAGAAAACGCGCGCTTTGACCTATCAGACTAAAGATAGAAAAACATTTTACAGTACATTGAAGAAAATGTATCGCATGATCGGGTCTGGGTTCGATTTCTGTCAGGGTTAGTTTCAGTAGAAGTGGTACGTTTAAAATATTACACGGATGATATTGCAATATGTTACCTTATCAATCTAGTACAGTTGAGACAAATTATACCAAATGACATCTTCTTTAATCTGGTTTATATTGAACACGCTATTTTGATTTGTACTAGTTAGAGTGATAAGTATCATGTCTATTCAGAAAGTGGGTTATCGACATTAATCTTATTGAATTTGCGAAAACACGTGTATATCCATATTTTACTACGGGTTTATATGACTTATATAACAGAATTCTATCAAACATTAACTCTGACAACAAATTTATGTTATCGATGATTGGTTTTTACCCAATACAATGCAAGCATAACATGAACAAATGTTCAAATATACATGTATATTGTTTCTCACAGGTGGTGATAATAGTTCGTTAAATATTTGACCAATGGGGAAACTATTTCAGCAACTTGAACTTTAGATGTATGAAATAATATTACAACTATATACATAATTATGTATTATTTTTACTTACTGATATTGGAATTGTAACTTTAAAAAAATACATGAACGATGAAATGAAACTGTCATTAAAATATGGAATATGAAGTATTCCAATCAGCATTTGAAATAAATATTGAAAAAACCACATGCAATCTGGCAACGAGAATTTCCCTACCTCTTGGGCCGTTTGAGGAATTTAGACAAGGCATATTGGTACTGAATCCGGGTAAGGTACTCCAAGTTAAATTCCAGGATTCTAACTCCAAACTAGAGTTCAAGTCGTTCACATACAAAGACTCCAAGACACTTTTCGTTTTGTTCGATAAATCCAAAGTATTTTCTCCTGCTGGATTATCCTCGGAATTTACGCTCTTCAACGAACGACCGATAACCCTAACTGCTCCAATGCCATTGCAGTCATTAGAAGTGTTACTGCTACTACACGCGGTCGCGTGCGATCTGAAATAACCGCTGAATATTACGGAAACTCCCACTAGCAGAGCTAGAGTAAACACCGTCTTAACTCTACCGTGACATTTACTCCACACTGGCGATATGTAGGTTTTACCATCAGTGACAACTTCCATGGTGGCTTTTAAAATTTAAATTCGATATCAGCACCACGTGGTATTTTCAACTTCCAATGGAATTCTTCAACGGCTCGTGTTTCGAAATAGTGTCATGCAGAGATAGATTTAATGTTGCATTTGTTAGTGAAGTTCTATGAAGAACGTCCTATTTCTGCGGAATATTTTCTCCAAATTTACACATTTAAAAAATCTCCTGTATTGATAGCTGGCGATTGGTATCGATATTTCTTGTTAACACAATATAGATATACCCAGAGAGCTAATGCGTTCCCAACGTTAAGTTATAGATATATTGTTCGGTATATAATTTGTCGTAATGATGCAGTCTATGGTAGTGCATTAAATGTCGCGAATAACAGAAAGACGTTGATAATCGCCCTTATTAGACACTCGTGTCCTTGTCGGTTAGATTGTACATGTTATCGATTTAAATGCCATAATTCATTCACAGATTTGCGTTTGACATGCTCTAGCCTATGTCCATAAGTCCCCTGTCGTTTCAATGACAGTCCTAATTAGAATATGGTCCATTCAATACTGTACTTTAATGTCGTTTGATAGTGAACTGTTGTTACATAAAGTTACACGTTCTAGATAAATCGTATCCAAACAGATTTGCACGCCAATCAAAACATAGGTCCTTTGATAAATTCAGTCGTAACTCTTTACAAAGAGTTCAAAATTTAAACTCAAAAAATAAATTTTACCAACTGACACTTCTGAATACTATCATTAGATTTTCTGAAAATAAATGCACAGAGTTTGATAGCAAAAATAATCAAGCATTTTTGAGACGCTGATCTTTGATCACCTGATTTCACTTTTAAGCAATCGGATCGCAGAAAGCTGTTTCCATCTTCAGTATCTTTTTCCACACTTCATCACTGACTGAGTTCAGGATTGATCCTTGATTTACACAAAGACACTTTACTATGGATAGAGAAAGATGTTTTAAATCTTGACTGAATATACTTTCCTCTACATATGAAATATACAACCGTTGATTACAAAATTCAAAACCTTGTCGTTTTCTTGCTGGAAACCACGTGCCATGTAGTCCGTTCGAAAGCCCGGTATCATCTGACAGCCATGCCCGGACATCATTAACTAACTCATGTATGTAATTATGAATTAAATCAGAGATAAGTCACGTGGTTTATGACGTCAGTATAATTAATTCAAAGTCGATATCACGATTTCTGCTGACTTCAGCTTTGAACGCAATCAAATCGGCGTTACATGTATAATAGCAACTAGAAACAAATAGCCAATCAATGGCAAACGTTTCTTGAGCGATATATTTCTCTTGTAAGAGATTAGACATACATTGTTTTACATTAATTTGTGTTAATGAAAACTACACATTAATGTACAGTAAAATAGAATAAATCAAAAAAGTAAAGAACTTCTAAAATAGCCCTATCTATATTTCAAAATAATGGTCAAAGTCAAACGTGAATAAATGATTGGAAAAATGCATGTAGGAATGCAAGTTGATATGTATTATGCTTTTATAAACTTAAACTGAAAAATAAGTTGAAGTTCAGTTTTTAAATTAAATATGATTAAAGTGAACAGTCGGGCAAGGATGGCTAAAGTCGGTAAAAATGGTGTGAATGTATCCAGTATAAAATCTGCGTACCAAGAAATTAATTTAAAGTATGGAAATTCTAAAACGTCCTCCCGGCTCACTATGTCCGTGGTTACATTCCCACGCAGCCTCGCTTTCGATGCTTTCATCTTTTCTTTACTTTAATGGTCAGAACTGGGAAACTAAGCAGAACTTGACCGTCGTATTAATATGTGGAAGGCCAATGAACGCATTTAGACTGGTTTTCTTTGCCCAACTATTCACTTTCGATAATGGTTTCTGTCAAGATTAATAGCTTTGCATGAACAAACTGGGCATATATATAAGCTATTTGTGATAAAGAGCTAAGGTTAGTTGTCATATTTATAAAAAGGCTCATCCTCGATAGTGAAGTCGCGAATGTGAATTGCATGCACACAGCTGTCACATGACTTAATAAGGACCAGTCGGTGGTCTCTGGGTGATGAATGTCTTCAAACAAAGACTGTGGGGTAACACGTTGTACTACCGCCTATGTGACTTCGACTATTGGTAGCTTTAAACTCACTCGACAATGTCACAGCTACTGACACTATACTGTAATACCTGGCATTGGTTTCGCTTTTGTACAAATCCGTATCGACCATATCACCACATCAGGTCAGAGCGACTACCAATAGTATAGCCGTTGTATCCAATTTTCTTTCGTATTTGAATGGTAATTACGACCTACATATCCTTAAGTCATGTTCACAAGGCTAGAGAGGGAAACATTTTGTCCCTCAAACCAGTTGTTGGCTTTTAATGTAACGGTTTCAGCTTACGTTCGAGGTCGTCAGTCCTACGTTCATCGTCCACTTACCGTTAAAATCATTGCTCAAAAACGCTATACAGCCTTCACTCTTCGACGACTTATAACAAAATGATGTCACGGACGTCATAATGGAAGGAGAATTATGTTTTATTGGAGATGGTCTGATGACGTCACACATTGGGCGAGCTCTGAAGACAATCTCATAGTATTTGAATAAGTGTGGATACTTGGGCGGGACCCGTAAAAGAATATTCCATGAACAGTGAATACTTTCTCTTCCTTTATTACATGTAGCTAAACTACTTATATCATTTCGATAATCAATTTAACCACAGGGCTAAAAATTGACAGTTGTTGGATTTATAAGATGGCAAACTCATTTTCGACATAATTTCGTGTTATGTGTAACGACTCCCCATTCGCAATTTATTTTCACGATTTGTGGTTGAAACGTTTCCGTTGCAATTTATTCTCGCAGATTATATACGATCGGTAAACACGCGAACTTAAATAACGCGAAAAAATATGACATTGTATTTACTGTGATTAAAAACAACAATAACAACAACAACAAAACTTGTTTTATGACATGTAAACAAATCAAAACTATTAATGATGTACATGTGTGCTATGCATGTACACATATTGATCAAATACTAGCTATAGCCGTATTTAACAGGAGATTATGATATTATTTTTAATTCAATACTTAATACAGATGCATATAGAACATATTTAGAAAATTTATTTAGGGATTTTTATTTGTTTCAGGAAAACAAAAAGAAAGGGAAGATAAGAAGCAAACAAAACTGCACAATACTATAAATGAAACATCATAATAGTGATTCTGACGCTTACATTTTCAAATTCAATTTCAATAATCTGATGTTCCGTATAAGACGGATTAACAAATCCAGCATGTTTTGATAATGTACTGTACAAATAAACACATATCACACTGATTAGCTTTTAAATAAATCATGTGGGCGGGATTATTGTTTTTAGAATCGAATTTCGCTAAAACTAGGCGAGGCGTGATAGATCACGATGATCTCTGTCTCTGTTTACCTACATAGATTCAGGTTTCATTTTTGTTTATTTATTGATAATCTTTAAAATACGATTAATGACGCTTGGTTGCTGTATTTTTGTGATTTGCTGAATGTTTTTTTTAAATTTCATTTCAACCTATTTTATTTGCATACATATGCATACACAGATCTGATAGGACAATTATTTTACAGTTATGCTCAAGGTTAATGTATTGACATATATGGATTAAACAGTGTTTTGATGGCGTAAAAGTAAGTACGTTAGCAATTACATATGTAGTATACATGTAGGTTCGACGTCAAGTTGGTTGCTACATTGGGTAAATCCAGGTAGTCAGGATGACAGAAGATATAGTTACACTTGCTGAACGTTATATTTACCGTTTATTTACAAATATAACAATCATGTGTTTTCTTTATGTATGTCAAATGTTTTTTTCGTATATCAAAAATGTCCATTTGGAAACCAAAATTTGAGATAACCAAGGCGGAATCTACTAGGTATATCACTGTCAGAGTATAGTGATACGGCCAAAGTAAAGCCAGCCGCCATATTTAATTTTCAACTGAGGGAAGTTAGAGTAAGAAATTGATGATACGGCCGCTGATAATAGTTTGAAAGCAGTCCGAGCTGCTGAATGTATGTCATAGATCTATCGGTCGACGAACGCGATATAGATAAAAAAAATCATAGGCCACCATAGATTCCATTCCCTTGTACGGCGGATGGACACGTAGGCACTTGAATGGTTCGCATTTGAATAAAAAGACTGATGCTAAAATTTCGGATAATGCTTTATCTGGTGTTGCTGTAGCGATTTACTAAACGTTGAAGAAAAAACTAGTACTGGAACTTTCGGATAAAATAATCGCCCTACAACCAGCAGGTTTACATGAATACCCCGCGAGTTAGAAGTACATTTGTAGCAGGATATTCGTTGAATCCTTGATCCATATAAGTCGGTTGAGATATAACGCGTACACATTTTGTTATTTCAAACGTCAGAGTTGTTTGCCCTTAGAAGCAAATATTTCATAAAATGAAAATTGCGGTTGTCAAGTTTCGGAAAGATCTGGGTTGGAAATCAAGACATTGCGTAATTATCCTAGAAGGGTTCACAGGCATTATATCTTCTGGTAAAATCAGGTCAATTGTTGATGAAATATTTTAGTTCAAATTTACCTGAAAAGAGCAAAAACGTCATTTCAGGTTCAAATCCTAACCTGAAATTGACTTGAAATTAATATGAAGTTGACCTGAAATTCACCTAAGTTCAGATGAAGTATATCACATGAATTTTACATGAAGATTTTTCAATCTGAAATTGACCTGAAGTTTTCTGCATGGGAAATTGACCTCAACTTCGGGCGAATTTAGTTCAAATTTACCTGAAGATATATTGCCTATGTGCACTAATGTAGCATTCAATAAAAAATCGTTGGGGTACTTTGAGGACATATCCTATCGACACAAACAGTCTTAATTTTATTTCTAGTACAATTGTACAGAGTAATTGGTTATGTTTGCAATGTCATTTCTTTATGAGTGTTAGCCAGCTGGATTTCTTATGTAAAAAATAATCGATCAATCTTAAGGATGCTCATGTTTTACAATGCGACGAAAGTACCGGGCTTTGGATTCCCGGAAGTATTCTAGATCTCGATGAAACAGAATTGTAATATGTCGGACTGATGTATCCGGTTCCTTGTTCTTCTCAGCACTGGAATAGCAAGCGAGTTTCAGTTTCAGCTGAAAAAATTGTATATAAATAAATATCTCAGGGTGGCATTTAAGATATTGAATTGTTTGATTTTTTCATCAAATACATAACCATAACTGAAAAAAATATTTATTATTCTGGTCACGTGTACATGCAAATAGATCTCCATAAAGATGTATGTTTTCTCCAGATTGTTATGGTGATATAGATTTAGACTTATATTTTAAATTTCTTAAATTGGTGATGTCACAGATATGATATGGGTAATAATATGGGACTCTTTTATATGTGGATATAAAGGATAGGGGTAATCTACCCTCGGAATCAAACAATGTAATAAAACCCTCGGATGTCTCTATCATTCATTTCCATATATGAAAGAGCATTTTTCTTGCATACTATCGAAGTTTTATTGCCATTTGGCAATAACGTCGAAGAAAACCGCGACTGCAAGTCTATTTTCCATACATGCAAAATTGCGTGATATGTTCCACACAAATCCCGTTATTTGCATCTTTTATAGTTAAATCAGTCTAGTATATGAAAAAAAAACTTTACCGAGAAAATAGTAATTTTGTTGACGCCGTGACGTCACCAGTCTGTATTGCATGGGTAGAATGTAATACGGCCTCAGTCGTCATGAGCGTATTGTCCAGCCAGTATTACACCTGTAGGCCTACATATAAGAGAAAATCGGACTGACAATCACAGCGTCATTAAAACGCCCTTTTTAGGATATAGAGCAAGCATTTTATAAGCCGCAGATAAGTTTTGTTATGCGATTGTGCTCAAATGCCGTACAGTTTGAGTTCCGAACGTAACACATATAGTGTCCTTCATCACGTGCGTTTAGGACTCCTACGTACATCTATATTGTGTTTATCTAAACACAGCATTAACTCTTAATATCTTCTTACAATAAATAGGAGGCTTATTAGTTTAATTCCTTATCAAATTGCACAGAAAATGAAATTTCCTTTTTTAAAACTTTTTTCTTCATTGTAAATATGAAACATTTCTGGTAAGGTAACCTAAATATTTGCATTCACAAGTAAAATGAAATAGGGATCTGTTTATCCCTTATGACCTATGGACATTATGTGTGAAAGAAATCGATAAATGTATAAGTATAAAAACACGCCATTGCTTCATTGTCGCTGTAGGATATCCGGCTGAGTAGCGGTAATTTATCGACTCCATTTAAACCTGCCACAAAGTAGTCTAGTCACTCGGACGATTGATGTCGTAATACCGAGTGTTCGTGACATTTCAACTTACACACATAATCTGTTTGTATAACACGTCTAAGACACACACTGTCAAGATCAATCCAGATTTCTCAATCACAGTACAGCACGTACATGATACTGCACTCGATTCTTCAATGATGGCTAGGAAAGGGACGCATTCAGATGCAAATTTCAGAGAAACTAACTGATCATATACGTAAGACAAAGTACAAGTATTGCTCTTTATCGAAATAATAACTTTTTTTACATAGTAAGGAATTTACATGTTATCGATTGCGTGGTCAGGAACATCGTCAGAGAGAATGGAAATCAATAAACAACGCCATTATCTACGACAAAGGATACTCAAGGATTGGAAAATGAAATGCGAAACAAAAACAATGATGACGTCAACTACGGTGACAATAGGAGAGTAACACATCAACAACAAGCACAACTTATTAAAGAAATTATCTACAATGTAAATTAAATAAATAATGATATAAAACAAAATTACTGATTTGAGGACTAAAAACGACATTGACAATACGTTTAGAAAGAGTTGTCGTTCGTGTAACGGAACTCTCCGAAGTATTCCGATAACAAACAAAATGGATGGCAGACGACGCTTTCGTCCGAGGAAATGTATTAATATTCTTATGATAAAGGATACAGTTAACACAATTACACTCCATGTAATGTTTATATGATGTAACATGCTAAAGTGGGTGTTGATTTGGGCTGAAAGATGCGGTAGGTCTAACTTCTGATTTAACAATATCTGTAACGTTAGCTCAACACGGCAACAGTGTTTTGGGCAAACAACTATCTATTATACGTTAGACGACTTGTATTCTAGCGCGAGAAAAACTTCATTTGTTCGGTATAATAAACAATTTATTGCCCTGACGGTAGGGATACATGACGCTTAGTTTACCCGCGGCAAATAACATTTCCCTCGGGCTACGCCCTCGGGAAATATGACATGCCTTGGGTATCGTGTCTCCCTACCGCCAGGGCAATAAATGTAGAGTGATGCATGGTTATCTATTTCACATATAAACAACACCAGTAGCTGAACAGCATTAGAAATATACTCGAATGCTAAGGGTAATTACATGTATATATGAAAAAGAGAAACGAACTTTAAAATAGATTTTACATATGATAAAGATGGCGCAAAGACTACCTCCGAAACAAGAGCAAACAGCAAAAAAGAAATGCTATGAGTGATTTGAAAGCAAGACCCGTATGAAAGATTAAATTTTAGTAATGGTTATATTTTAAATAAAACAACTTGATTTCTTAAAACTACTTGATTAAAAAATTTGGGGCACAGAAAGGACACTAACCACACTTAGCGCATTCTGCGATCTAATATTTTCACAATTTAATTTCTCTTTTAGTTTTGTAGTGTCATATAGTCAGAAGAATGATTTGGCGAATGTCCTTATTTTCATTTAATATGACCATATGGAATCAAATGTCAAAGATACAATAGCGATTATTAAAAAAGTAACTCCATAAGCTTACTAGAATTTCCCATAATTTTAGCTAGCATTTTGTTCTTATTGATGTTTTTATACGATATCTCTTCGCAGTCTTAATGTGCAATCATCTTTTATCACACACACATATCACACGATAGCTTAGAAGTGAATCCATTTTGTTGGCCCACGATCCCGAATTGTGTCATCTGACACGATTCTTCCAGCAAACCAAGGTCACAGTGTCATAGTGACTCTATTTCTTTACAAAGGATCACAGCCAACAATTACCACTCCTTAAAACTGATCTCGTTCATAACCATTACCAGTAGCATTGTTCCTGTTAGAGAATCTTTCAACCTAATAAGTTGCTACAATGTACTTTGGCAAGTGTTTTTGACATCAGGCTACCGACTTTGATAAATGACCCGACCAGGAATGCTGGCAAGGCGATACGTTACAATGTAATTAGAAGGTGTAAATCTAGTAAAGACAGAAATGACAATTTAATAAAGGATATATAATTTTATTTTGTGATCTAATAAACATGTACAAGTATCAATGTAGACAGCGACTACTTTATTAAGAAGAGGGATATGTTTTATATCATTGTTATATTAAATTTTCACGCAGGGATAGCTTACGTCTATAAGCAGTAACATCCAGTGTGGCTTTCAGGTGAAATAGCATGACTTAAATGTCAAATGTTATCGGATAGAAACACAGGTTTGTATGTAAAGAAATTGTATTTAATTTGCTAAAATAGAAATACAGCTAAAATATAAAATAAGAATGCTTAAAATAAAACGTATATGTACTGCCGGATAAACGTGTGCTTTATCCGTCAATACGAAATGCTTTATCCGTCAATCACGCGAATTTGTTGCAAATCTGGCGGAACTTTTTCTAAGTTGAATCCGAACTTATGAGACCTCCGGCTCCGTGGCATTTCATACGAACTTAAACTTCCCGTTGCTTGTATTGTCACTTAGTCCCGTCACAATGTAACGTCACATTCACCGGAACGACGCCATTTTACAATATCGAAAATCCCGTAGTGCAGTATCGTCTAATTCTTATTTTCATGTGTTTCAGTGCAATGGCAGTTTCAATTTAAAAAACAGAATTACTGGAACTGCTTGCGAAAGCACTTATACATTTCCAACGGCAGTAAAAAAATGCCTCTTTTCCTGTGCTAGAAAGCAGTATCGCGCTTCAAGCGCAACCAAGTAAATAACGTACAATGTTAAATTGTTTTGAAATGTCATCTATAATTAAATGGTTGCAGGATAAACAGAAGACAAGTTATAAGTGTTTTGCAATACAAGGTTTATTTTGGTGCTCGACACGGAAACCTGAGACTGACTTGGCAAAATTCATCATCTCGGCTAATCTATGTTTGCATCACAATACACCACGTAGTGAGAGATACTACTAGAGTAACAATATGCACTCTATAGACAAGTATATTAATACATGAAATGCTCTTATGGAATAATAAATGTTAATGCTCATGCTCACGAAAATCAACAATAAAGCTATTTATGTCCCCACTTATCAAATTTGATCACGGAAATCAAATATCGCTAATGACATTTTTGTCTGGATTGTAAATTTGCACGAATGATTGGGAATTGCACCCTTATGGACAACTAGTCTAGACGGGACAACAGGCATCATGCTTCTGATATTATGCAATTCCCTTTCATCACCGTTTCGGTGTAATGCTTCTGAATTTGATGTGATAGCTTTTCCATCTAAAACACAAATGTTGACAAACAACGACAGAAAGATAGACGGTTCGGATGGAGGGTAAATGACATGCATGGCAAGTCATTCGTTTTTATGTGACAGCCAACGCAAATTTTTGTCACAACTTAGACGTTTCATTTTTTATTATGATACAAAACTATTAATGTTGGGCATATCATATTGCTATCAGATAGAATAAATAAAATGCTGAATAGTAATGTTTAGTATTGCGTAAAATTTACAACGAACATATAACATAGAAAAAATTCAAATCAATGAAATAATTTAGAAATACTATTTGCAGCTACTTCATGTTAGGAAAACTTATTTGGCACATGCATTGCATGCTTACGTAAAGTGTTTATTCTAACGTATTCATTTAAGATCGCTGCGATTATTTATTAACATTAACTTGCATAAATAAGGTTTCTCAAGCAACACAGTTTTCCAGGTAGGGCGTTAAAATTGTACCTGCTGTACCCATTACATGATCGTATAATGCGACAAAACTTGGGTCAATTGGACCTGAATTTGTCCTTTTTAACGTCACCCCGAACACCACCTCTGCTAAGACAACCCTTGGGTTCTGTCATCTATGTTAACAAAGATTATACGATCCGCTTCACACTTCAAGAATCTAGAGATAAGGTTCTCCTGGCCTGGCGTTCTGTCCTCTGGTCTGGTACACCTAAGTCTGTTTAAAGGTTGTCTCCACTCCTATTCATCAGTGATCAGCATAAAATGAATAGAACGACTGGTTTGTCCTATTTTCAGTTTAACGTGTGGAGTTTGCTGTACGGTATATTTAGCGGTCTATCTCAATAAGACGAGAAAGAGTTTCCACTGTCGCAAAGAGACACAACACGAATATACCTCAGCTTCAGAAACCGTACAGCCACTCATGGATTTTTTTTACTTTGTATCAGCTTAATTGGTTGAAATATGAATAAAACAAATAGTTTGTATTTCTGTATGATTTAAAAAAAAAACCCATGGGTAATAGTTTACGGGAGCATTAAGTCAAACACTTATATTCATGTCCCATAAAAGTATCCTTATTATTTAGGAAATGTTTATTTCATTGCTACTCCAAGTGCTATTAAACACTTATATAATACTTGAAGAGGCAATAAGTATTAAAACCGATAGACGTTCTTTATATCATGTTATTACATTCTGTTTTAGTGTTGTTTTAGAATTAATATAAAAATGGAATATCAAATTTTATGATTAATAGAGAATGGATATGAGTTTGAGTTTTATTAACAATGTATATAGATAAAAATAAAACGAGTTACCATTTTGAGAAATATGATACCTAATTATTCTTGTTACGATTGCCTTTTATTAATATGGCAATACTTGTCTGCCGATGTAATTTCCAATGGAACATCAAATCAATTTTAAAGTACAATAAATAGACCTATGATAGGCGTATTCTCTATTTTATCATAATGGTATTTGTTGTAGCAAAATGTGGATACTTTTATTTAGAACTAGGGACTGCAACACAAAAACATAAATAGTTTAATGTAAAAATAAATCCATAGTTATTCTGAATAAACAACTTTTGGGCAGAACATTTTATTCAAAAATATGAATACGTCCGGGCCTAATATTTTGAACATCTGCTTTTATTATGTGGAGTAATGTCAATGTGCAGGTTGTCATAAAAGTCGGTGTTTTGGCGAGGCATTCAACACAAGATAAGAACTATTGTAATTTTAAAAGCTATCAAGATGTAGATATTTTTTAAATGAGAACGCAAACTCCGTGTTACAAGGAGAATGATGGCTAGTAAAACAATTTGCTTCCGCAGTGGTTAAATTAATAGATATATCAATAGTAAAAATGAATCAACATGATAAATGGGGAATAAAATAGATTATTTCAACGTTAAGCAAATTAACTTATCGTTATGAACAACGAATACAAAAAAGTTTTATTTTGGCTTACCAGACGTAACAGAAAATATCTGTAAGATTAGAAGCAAATCGGAACGCAAGCGCATGCATAGTCTATGTTCTGATCTGTATTTTAACTGCAACAATATCACGATCTTAATATTCCATCTGGTTTGAATATATGATTTAGTATTTTCAGGCCCCATATACTGTATCCATTAAGATCCAATCATACTGCATGAAAAACATATCTCCGGTTTTGATTTCTGTATCTTCAGTGTTAACTAGGTCCATTGGTAATTATTCAAGAAGACTCGGCGCCAGCATGTTACTGTTACAGACATAAATCAATTACAAGCAGAACATGTGTCATTAATCAAATTAAAACAAGTGTATTAGCGTGCCGTATAAATCTTTCAAAATTGATTTGCGTAGTAACAAACAGGGATGTGAAATAAAAACTGTGTCGGGCGAAGACACATTTGAGGTGTAAAATTTGATTTTCTTACAAAACAGGCAAAAGAGAATTAAATCAGTTTTGCCTTGTCTTTGCATAGTTTTCTCATGCATTAACAAAATAAAAACAAAAGATAAAATTAAATAAAAACAAATCACCCCGTTCCACAGTCGAAGGGATCTAGTTACATTTACAAATGAGATTACCCGATTGTTCTTTTTAAACAAGGTTTACTTCTCCAAAGGTAATGGGAAGATAAAATGGCACAGTAAAAATCGTAATCCGAATGATAGTTGCATTACATTTCATTACTTAAATGCTGCTTTTCTATACAAACACGGGTTTCACACTTGTTCGAAACGCGATCAGGTTAGAAAGGTAACGCGTTGTCAAATTCATTTTTTTTCAAACATAAAATCGCAAGTGTTTTTATGTTAAAACGCATAAACATTCGTCTGTGCGAGTAGAAAATGAAATAGGAAAGGAGTCAAATATTTTTAATGCTTTGACTGGCGCCAACATTTTGCTGTAAATCCATGCCAATTTGTTTTTAATGCCTTTTTAATTTTCTTGTATTTTGTAATGTTTTCGCCATTTCTTAACTAACATACATATACAAGACTGGAAGATAACATGATACTTCCCATAAAACGACTTTACAAAATTCTTTTAGTTTTCATTTACAAATGCCTCACTAGTCATAGCTACTTATGTTAGATATAACATCATACATGAGAAGCCTACTGGCAAATACGAGAAGTACTTTTCGAATACTAAAACAATTATCTCTTAAAAACTAGGAAATATTTTCAATTAATTTGAAATTATTTTTAAAAACACTTACGCTCTATTTTTTTAATATTTTATATCCTTTAGAGTCATTCTCAATATTCCGAATTTGCATATTACAGAGTTATATGCACTTGCGGGTAGGTATTGATTGTGACGTCATGTGCTTGCGATCATATCGTCATACGTTTAGGAGAAAACGACGTGAATTGCGCTCACAAATATGAAGTAACAATTAATACCTACCCACAAGGGAGCTAACTCTGTAATATACAAAGACGGATTATATAATGCCATAGTCAGTCTGACATTTGATTTGCTTGTCTATGATATATTTCATGTAATATTAAATGTCACCATCCGCTAGCCATTTAACACAAACGTTTTTTTTTTGCTTTTATGTGACAAGACGGAGGATGTACAAATACTGTTTTGTGCGATATTCAACTCAACACCTTAATACGGTACATTGCCTGACAAACTGATAAACAATATTCTAAAGATGAGGATACAAGATACAAAGTCGCAAAAAATCAAATATTCGTGATTCACAAAAAATAACTAGAGTAATAAACGCAAATGACAAGGAATATTATTATTTACACTGATTTGCATGTAATACACCTATATATAATATATACGCGGACGTGATATAATACATCATTGGCTAATGGACAAAATCATGATTTAACACCAATTGCTACGATAGGTACGCTTGTAATATCACCAAATTACGTATTGAATCATAAACATCGATTTACCATGACACAAATTGGTAATTGTCTTTGTCTTTTTGTCATTTATTACATGAAATGTTGTAATTTTATTTCTTCGAAGTCGATCAATCAGCATAAGTGGGAATAGAAAATTATCTACCAAGACGTTTTATGATAATGGTTTTTAATAAAAGTGCATCCTATCACAAAATCAGAATTGCTCTGAAAGCCTTAAAAAAACAAAAAACGTCAATACCTTTAAATGGCTAGGCTTTTATTTTCAATTCCTGAAAGTGTTAGCTTTGGTTATCACCCACCTGGTTTTATACTCAAAACGAAATTTACTTAAAAGGGTTACAATGTTGTTTTCTCAATTACTTTTGTAATGAATGAAATCTTATCGATTGTAAAAATGACATTTTAAATCAACTTACAAACTTAGGCTAGTGAGAACTTCAATTTAACATAATTGCAAAAAAGTGAGACAATAGGAATGGGTTATTTGAATTATGTTGACTTTTGTATCCACTTAATGCGCTTATTGGTAGTAACACTTTGGATTCGAGGATATGGAGGCAAAACAGCCAGTAAACGAGTATTACCAAAGTGGAGATATAACGCATTTTACGGTTTATGTCATTTCAGTAATAATGAATTATACACAAATTTTCCATGTGCAAAACATACTACAATATACACAAACCATTTTTCACATCTGCTAGAATCGTTACTCTAAATTTTGATAGATTCAGAGTAGGTTAATAGTATGTGTCAAGTAATTATAATGACAAATGTATATAATTATGCAGTTTTGTAGATACATACCATTCTTTCTTATAATATATATATATATATATATATAATAAAACATAACTATTTTGTTCACATAATTCAGAGAAAAAGTCGTTTTGATTAGTACTTAGGCTAAAAGGCCTCAAACATATTCTAAACATTTGAAAACGAAAATAAGTTTGAATAAAGTATCGTTTCATTCATCAACACATCATTCCATTCCTTTGGTTACACATGATGATCGGCCATATGTTAAAGTTGTATAATTTTATTTTAAATACAGTTCAAACATTTTTTTCAATCACTTTCTTCTATTTTGTTTTATTAAATTAATATGAATGTTGATGTCCGACTTCCCATTGCTATCTTTTCATATTTGGCGAGGGATTTAATAAACTTCGAGCATTTCCAGATTCGATGATTTCCCATTACCAATACGAAATATATGACAATTGGTGTTGAAAAGACATAACCTAAATAGGAAAACAAATCAACTGTGACTAATAAACACACGCGGGAATAAGCATTCAAACATGGCTACACTTTAATTTGTTTCTTTAATTACGTCGGTGGATTCTGTTGGTTGGTTATTTCACAAGTGCAGATGTAACTATTTCATTGATCCCTGAAACCCATTTCAAACAGCATGACGCGACATACAACAAAGCTATTACATTAATCATTGGTATTAAATAAGATGACGTTGCACCAAAAGTGTGTCAAGTAACTTGATGGTTACCATGGTTACACAGGATTAGTCTAAACGTGCACTCTTGTCCAATATAATCATTTGTGAAATGATTCCCGAAAGTCTTTTTTTCAGAGAAGTTTCTTTGTACTTTCCGCTGCGATTTGGTCACGTAGAAACTTTTGACAGACCATGAAAGAATCTGACATTCGTCAATATGACATGGGTGTTTGTAATTTCCCAAGCGTCTATTTGATTATTTCGGACCTTTTGTACGTGGCACATGGTGATGAATTAAACGTTGTTTTCTTCTGATTTATTAAATAGACTTGGACAGCCAGTCCAGGCTAGACATTGTATGGGACCCGTGATTTTGTGTTTTTGATAAATTGACTATGCTCCTAGCCTTTTACTTAATGTTATCATACAGGCAAAAAATATGATGTTTGTCCATATAGCTTACATACATAACACTATGAACGCCTATTTTGGGGTGAATGTCTTGACTCTTGTTTGTTTTGTTTATGCTGTTGCTATGACGACCACATTAGAAACATCTTTTCTGATATGTTTATCATCAATCTGATTGTATATTTACAAATTAGACAGTAATATTAACTTGTACTTAGACGCGAATATGTGCATACTTCCGTATAGCCGGTAAGCTTCGCGGGGATGATATTTTCGCGATTTCGCGGCACTTTGCGATGATCGCGAAAATTGATCTACGAAATATTGAGAAATGTTTACATCAAACATACTTTTAAAGCTAGATCGCGATTTGTTTTCATCTAATCGCGAAATTTTGATCCGCGACAATAACAGGCTGTTTTTAGAAGGTTTTGTTACAGAGAAAGTACCTTATCATTTGGTTTATACGAATATTTAATTAAATTTGTTTGATACAAATCTTTACACATTGTGGTTTAGCTTTAGTATAGATACAGATACAATATTAAGACGTCAACTCATGAAAAAGAAATGTTCTTTTGTTTCATTTTTGTTTCTTTTTCAATCTTGTAGCGTACCGTGATCAACATAATCGCTCTGTGAATTAAGTACATTACTGTATAACGTGTAAATTTCAACATAATCGCTCTGTGAATTAAGTACATTACTGTATAACGTGTAAATTTCGCGAGTGATTTATTTTCACTATGTTCAAAGTTTTACTGAAAAGGAAACGTTAATAACATAAACACTTGATTGATCTATGAATATTACAGTTGGTGTACTTCAACATGAAATCTCAGTGCATAGGCTCCGTTATCGTAACCGCGAAATATGGACAACGCGTTTCAAGCCCTATACATGTATACTTATTTACATTCATTTATGTAATCACGCATGGATTGATGTATCATTGTGGTGATATGTTGATATAGCTACCGACCTATTTTTCCTACAAATATACATTTTTGATACGACAGAGTCTATCCCATTTAACACAATATAACTCTGTTCTACTGCAGAACATTTTACCAAGACGTAAAATGAGATAACACAACAGCGCTTATATCCTATAACCATTGGCTAATAACACGCTTTGCTCACATACCACGGTAACAATGTACTCTTAGCCAAGATATATTGGTCTGAGTAGACATATTGATCCAATAAAAATGATTTATCAGTTTTAGATACCTTACTGACTACGTTCTGAACAAATTCGGATTTAATTCCGGGTTCGGTGTTACATAAGTAGTTTATGAAAAAGTGTTTCTTATTGTAACTCGCGGCTATGCCATTTTTGTAGGTTTTCTTGGTTAGTGTTTCTCATTTTAGTAGAAAGACAATGAGAATGAAATCGAAAGATATTCTATTTAACCATTTAATATCGCAAATGGATATTTGATTGTAAAATAAACATTATGTACGGAACATTACAACTGGTTGTCTAAAGACAACTAATATAAATTAATTTAAAACTTCAATTCAAAACATTTACAATCTTTCTTCTGTAAATTTTTCATATATATATAAATATATTATTTTAAGTTCGTGCACTCTTAGAGATATTTTATTTGTTTGACGCTGAATTGTAGAATAAGATATAGATACTTTGATGGACTAAAGTGTCAGTTTATGTAATTTTCTTGCGAGGGTAACTACGTTGTAATTCACTTTAGCTTAGGAATAACCCATCTGAGTAAAACAAAAGACGCCGGTGTATTCCGATATATGCATTACCCCAAATTACAACTACTATTTCTTCTTATACATCATTTGATATAGTTCATATGTCGCTTTGACATTAGTTATATGCTCATTTTAGTACCATGTAGATAAATACCATCACCATCTTTATAGGTCTAGTACATGTTACTAAATTAAGGAAAAGAACAAATCGCACATTAAATGCCATTTTCTCGTTTTCCTACTGCATACCGTGTGATCTTTTACCCTTTTAACTTCGTTCGAAGTCTTCGAGTCATCGAAGTCTGGTGTATTCTCAGAGGACAAAATGTGGTGTAAAGAAATGTAGTCAAACACATAGATATAAACCATAGCTAAACCATATATCTCTAGATTGATAAATCCTCTTATAATAAGACAAAGTACACCAAGAGCATACTTTTTAGTAACAATCTGTTACCTACAATGTACCGAGAATATACTAAATCAGACAAAAAGTATACAGTGGAGCATGGCATGTGGTGTTAGAAAATCGTCCAGATTATTGCGGGGATTTATTAATGAAAAAATTCCGTTCCCAAAATGGAGTTCCAGATTCGAAATCCGAATTTCCGGACTAGTGAATATAAATAATGTTATGGAAATTCGTTCCATGATATTTCCGTCTGGATTGTGAGTTTTCCAGACTATTGACGTTCGGATTATCGCGGATTCATTGTATTATGTAGTTGAGCAAAAGCATATATAAATTGCAAAAATACAGGCTTGGTTCCAGATTTATATCAAATTTATACTTGTAATGTCAAATAGCTAAAAAGCATCAGTAGAGTTGTGTTTCTGTTATGATTTCCTAATATCTACCTCACTCGCTGCATCAATTTGAGATAAATGAAACTCACATCTGCTCTAGATGAAAAGATCTGATACTTCTAGGCCACCGTATCTTGGTGACGAATACATACCAAACACTAAGCTGAAGCAGAAACGATCACTTTATATAGAGTTATGTATGACCCCCGTGCATTAAAAGAGTTTATCGATTTCTGACGAAATAGAGGAAAGATATATGCATATTTGTAAAGTAAACAATAAGTAAACAAATGTTATCCTTAGTCTTGTGAAATTGCTCTATGTTGTGATTGACATCAATCTGTCTTCATAACTGAAACAATGCCTCTAACCAGACAGCTTGACAAGGAAGTGCCTACCAATATAGGGTAGAAACCGCACAAAAGTAGGTAGATATCTTACTATTTATAGAAGGTATCCAATAAATAAAATGAATAAGGTCAGCAATGTCGAAACCAGTGTCTCATCATTATTTTATGTGGTTGGTTTGATGGTTGATGAGAATCGGTATAAGTTTCAGGACGGAAGTCAATGAAGATCGTCAAGTAAAACGATAGGTCATCAATCTATCTATGTATTTATTGTCAATATATTATAACCCCAAGGCTAAGGGACCCTAAATCTGGGATTCTGTATAAAATTATGTAGGTAACGAAATCATATAACTAACCATAATAATGACTTTTTTTCACTGTAACTTAAGCTATTTCAGAATGAAAAGGTAAGGTAAAGTCCCCTTAATCATGAGCTATCTTGAAAATTGTTGTGTGGGGCAACGGAACATGATAAGTAAAGCTATGTTCCAGTAGCTTGTTTATGTCTATATATAAATATATATATATGTTTATGTTTATGTTTATGCATATGTGTTTTATTAGATATGGGTCGTAACTTTCAGAAACGCTGTATTCTTTTTCTCAAAGTCGTTGTTCATGTCAGGATTTGCAGATTCTGTGTTGTTGAGTATTCGCAGAAAAAAAATCTTCGACCTCCAATTACAAGTTTATTGATTGAAAACCGTTCCATATGGACCATATTTATTAGTTGTAACAAATGTCATAGGTTCAAAGCAACAAAGTAAAATGTCACCAATTAAACTATGGTGTAGAATTATAAAAGTTGTTCGCCTTTGTGTTGTGTAACCCACAATGCAATTACATATCATATATCAATCAACCTTCACTGTGTTATCACTGATGCCTTTATTATTAAAATGAATATTATCTTCTTTTGATACTGTTGAAAATTCTGATTAATTAAAAAAAATTAAAACATTTTTTTCCAGCGTAGGATTCAAGGGTAGAATTTCTAGTTACAAGCAATGTAATATAGCAGCGATCTCGGTAAAATTGAGTGAAGGGCATAAATAGAAGGAAATCATGTCAAAATTCGTTGAATTCATACTCCACTTCACAAGATCAATTCCAAACATGTTTATCAACCAAATTGTATTAGAAACATTGTCTTTGACACGGATGTCGTGAAATCCCTGCTCAGAGAATTACCCAACGGAAATATAGGCTGTATCGCCAAGTCCATGTTGCTGCTATATTGATCACTGTAACAAGCTGTATATGACAAAGGCGAGGGATCAGACTATTGGCAGATGAGACGAAGTCACGCAATAGAGACAAGGCTGAAAGACAGATAGCTGCACGACCTAAGTGTATTCGACAGGTAAAATCTCGAGGGAAATTCATTTACTCTTTTTCGCGAGTGGCGTTCTTCGAAAATGCAATATCTTTGAGAAAACGAAATTATTTTCTCAAAACACATATTAAAGAAAATTGTGCATGTAACGAGGTAATAACATAGACGCTAGCGAGTTTAAGATCAAATAACGTTTTAAACGAGCGAAAGTGAGTTTTTGGTGAAAACAATTTCATGTTGATTTACAGGAATGCGTATCGTTAAATCTAAACTTCATGATCCAATTTTTTATCACCCTGTCGTTAGGTTACACGCAACAGCGGATAATCCCACGTGGATAGGATAATTGTTGTTCTGTATTTCTGATATCTTTTGCGTGCAGGTGCTTTATTATCATCGCTAATCAGCTATTAAAAGGTTATCCTGCTGATGTTCTTTAGAGAAACAAAAGGACAATTTTTATACCTGATTCGTGAATAAAACATTCCTGAAGCAGATCTTTGGTTAAAGAGTTCGTATGACTAACAATCACATAGTCCGTCCTAGTTTCGGTCCTCCCGACAGTTTTTGTCTATTAATGTATATTGTAATCCAAATAATTTTCGCGTTAATTAATTTTTTATATATTTCACAACCAATTGGTGTTCGCGAAAATAAATCGTCGCGATAACATTTCAATTTCAAGACTCTTAAGCCTTTTAACTCCAAATCACGAAATTAAATAGCCACGAGAAAGAAGAAAGAAATGGAAACGCTTTAGCCTGGTGCAGCGAATATAACATGGTTTACATTATTGGTTGATTTAATTTTACGGATAAATTTAGATTGCGATTGCGAACAACTAGACATGATTTCTTAAGAATCACGTAGTTACTTGTTCTTTTCTGATTGTTTCTTAATACATATGTAGTTCGAATTGACCTTCTCTAAAACAGAATATAACATTGCTGTTTTTTATTTAAAAAGCAAAGAAAATTGCATTGCTCTGAATTATCGCATACATAACTGTTTCTTGTTGGTATATCTTCCTATAATGTATGGACTGTTTTAATTTGGCGAGCAATTGTTACTATTAAAAATAATTGATGTTTAAATTGACCGTTTTGAGATTTACGGTTCTACTTCATTGCCACTCTTGTGCACATGACGTCATTTCAACGTTCCATATAGAAAACAAGTTTGCAGCAATACACAAAACATATACAAAAAATGTACAAATGTGCGACTGACTGTTACATGCTAATCTACAAGACAATGCATACCGATCTGGTTTCAAATCATTGTTGAACATCAGCAGTTAGAAGTCACGACATAACTGCAATCTGTATATGTTTTCATCTCTTTATTTATCTAAACGTCCATTTGATTGGTCGGTTGGTGCACTTACCTAGTGTTTGATTGGTCTGATTGGCGATCAGCTGCTCGCACACAATCCGGTACGGCTCTCGCTCAGCAAACATATCCTCTGTAAGATCCATTGAAACTGCAATGTTTATCCATCCGAAAACCTGCAATAGAAATATAGATCATTAACACAATTTATACCATGAACCTTTATACGTAAGTAGTGCTGTTGGTTTTTATTGCGCATGATGTCGTTTGTATATTTTTAACACGAGGGGAGAGAATGAAGCGGCCAGACAAGGGTTCGAAACCAGGACCTCCGAACATGAGCCGAATGCGCTATCGCTGAATTACCTAGTGACCGATGATTGACCCAGTTCCATCCCGGTACACATTTATAGACTTTGGTGACGTCCAATGTCGTTATCGGAGAAATAGTTAATTGAGTCAAAGCAAGATAAAGACTCAAATCTTTTAATTCAAAATGTCGCGATGTAGTGTCTAACTGACTTGTTATCACATTAACCGTCAACTGTCCACTGAAATATATCATAAGAAAGTGCAAGATGACAAAAGAGTGTAATAAAAACGTGTAACAATTAGATAAGCGCCATCACTTAGGGAGGCAACGACGTGGTTTTGAGCGATTCTATCACACAACTATAACACACATTACAAGGGCATATCCAAAACTGAAGTCACAAAAGACTCCACCGGGAGCTAATTCCTAATGAATCATACAAATGGCTGCCAATGTTGTATAACACGAAACATGAAGGGAATTGTTTATTTTCAAAATTTCAAATTAAATTTTGTATCATGTTTGCTTGCGAAGCAAAATTAGACTGTCGTTCTTATTTGGCATTTTGGTATGTAATGCATTAGACTGTTGTCTTTGGTAAGGCTAGCCGTTTCAGGTCACAAAGCGATTAACGGTACATTTTGCTGATTACAAATGTGTAACTGAATAATTTCGAAATCTCCACTTCTGACAAAAGAGAAAAAAAGATGTTTGGCCACGGCGAGCAAACAACTTGCGGTCATGCTTGGTGACAGAACTCTGCCAAGTTTTATATTTTCCTCGGGAGGTGCTACAGTATCGTTACGGTCATTAACCACTGTATACAGTTTTATCTGACGTATTAAAGGTCAGATGGCCAGTTGTTCTCAAATGATAACATTTCTTATGATAGTGATAAACTTCAACATTTCTTAAAGATAACTTGATATCTTTTGTATCTTCATATCTATATCTGCTGATGTTGCTACCGCCAGAGATTGGCAGTTCTGTCAGAGGAATGATACAAATAAAAAAACTGAATGCATAACATATATTTTACGCATTGCTAAAAACCAACATATTGATGACATTTAATCAATAATTTTATAGATATTGACGATCGCATCTTTAAGGCTTATATAGAACAGGCAAGGCTGGACAGCGACTGTGACAGATTTTCATATCGACTGTTTTACCATAATAAAGACCGACGCAGACGGGCCCGGCTTCAGCCATTCATCCCGTCGGGCCAATTACTGCGGTTTGCTGAGAAAACACGGGTAACAAACATTGTTATGTCGTGTGTTCGGTAGACGTATCATTCTGCATTGGGACTGTCTGTCACTAAGGAACACTCCTTCTTCACTTTTTATAGAAATTCATATTTGCTGTGATTTGTTTTGGTTTTTAAGTTTCAAAAGGAATATCATTTCTTAAAAAGTTACAATGAATTGCACTTACACAGGAGGGGGTCCATTCGATATCAAAACTTTAATACTTAAACTAAAGATCCACATTTTATTAGAAGATGTCTGGATTCCCTTCCAATTCTCTCCTACTTGTTATAGTGCTACCTGAGCGATTATTTGATCAAATACAAGGATACGCTTCCAGAAGTCAGAAGGATTGGTGTTTTAATTACATGATCACATGGATTCAAAATACTGTAACGAGCCGAGGGCACCCATCAATGATCAAGGCGCGTTCGACTTCGCTTAGCTACGATACACTCATCAGCACAGCTACAAAAGCTAGCTGATTTACATTTTAATATGTTGCTGAAATATTCAGTACCACATTATTTAATATTGTAAAATTTTGGTACATTTCGTCTGTATCGTATAACTTTCTTTTGATGGCGAAATTGTTTCAGAATTTTTCATAACGCACACAATTATTTAGAACTTGAATATTTCGAGGATACGTCCCATATAATACTGATAAAACGTACCAAAACTAAAACATCGTATTGTTCGGCGTCCGCAAGCAAGTTCTCTATAAATGGATGGTATACTCTGTGGTACCAATACTGCAAATGCATGTGCAGTAATATTCAATTTTCCTTTGTTCCAAGAAATTGATGTTCAGATTCAGATTAAGATTATTTTATGTCCTCGTTAATAACACATTGGAGAGTTGACATACAATGCAGACAGTGCTGGACAAACATATAACCACATTTTGCATAACAAAACAGATGCATTGTATGATTGATTATATATATACAATTCCATCAGAAATAATATCAATAATTCTATAATGCACATTTCAATAACATGAAAAAGTTCGAAATTAAATCATCTCATCGCTTTAAAGCCAAATCTATATATTTACCCAATCTGTTTAATCCCCCTATTATCTGGGTTGATAATAAAAGTACCAACTTAAACACTAAAAAGCGTTTGTAATGATAAGATTTTTTTTTCTTAAATCAGAGTTACAATTGCATAGAAGTCTTTTATCTTCAATGTCATTAGCATTACAGACCTCATACAACCTTTGAATTATCTTACGATTGCTATATCTCCCTTGTTCAATATTTAAGTTATGTGAACTTAGCCTTAGACGTACAAACGCTCACTATTACAGACAGAGAGTTTGGAAAGGTTCCAAAATTATATGCTTATCTTCTTTATAAAAGAATTCATGTACCGATTGGACAATGAAAAATTATAAATCTAGCCAAATGGTCCTTTAGACAAAGTTCAGATTTTGCAAAGATTGGACATATATGACCCATACAAGATCTTATCTATAAGGTGGTCCATAAGGTGGAGGTTTTGGCAGTTACAAGTGGAGTCTTGAGAGGTAACAATCATGTGTATTGGTTGTTTGTTTGTTTGTTTGTTTGATTAATTTACGTCCTATTAACAGCTATGATCATGTAAAGACGGCCTCCCATGTATGCGGTGTGCTGCATGTATGTTGTGCGAGGTGCGTGTTTTGGGAGACTGCGGTATATTAATGTTGTGTCTTCTTGTATAGTGAAACTGTTGTCCTTTTTATAGTGCTTTATCACTGAAGCATGCCGCTACAGACACCAAGCAACACAACCAACCCGGTCACATTATACTGACAACGGGGGAACCAGTCGTCCTACTCCCTGTGTATTGGTTGTTTGTTTTGTACAAAACTGTAACAATGGAAAACATATTAATCTCCAAGTCAATGTCTGAAAAATCTAACACCTGGTGTACAGAGGTTAAGGTAATTAATTATTTACGCATTGGTATTTATAGCAATAAATCAGTTTGACATTATATATTGATTTCATATATTTATATATAGTTTGACCTTTGAATGATACTATCAATTGGTACACATAGATAAGCAGTGTATACCTGAATGAGTATTCTTTCAACTACAGTACTATTGAACCTGCGATAATCCGGACGCCGGTTGTCTGGAAAACACAACTCGGACGGAAATGTTTTAAAACGGAACTCATGTAACTTTGCTTAAATCAAATATTAGAAAGAAAACCCTAACAATGCAAACAATGCCACAAGCATACCAGTAGGTGGTGAAACGGAAAATCACTGCGCATTAAAAAAGAAACTTTCTTTTTTTCATTCAAATAGCAAAAGAAAATCAAGAAAAATCTTCCAAATGAGAGATAGAAGGAATTTTCAAGAAGCTGAATTATTACAATGACGAAAATGTATATTAATTGTCGGTAAATATTTTTTTTACAACAAATAACAATTGTAAAAAAGAAAAGAAGAAAAACAATCAACATTAATAACAATACCGTAAAACGTACATAATTTGACATTAAAAGATTTTTGCACGTGATCTATTTTCAGAATGTCAGGTGCTTTCAAAATATTTTTTTCAATTCAAACAACAACTATTTTCACAGGTAACCTTAAGGTGATATATTTACTTAGTTAAAATTTCATTTGTTTCTATTGTCCTTGTTTTCATTTCTGTATTATATTTTTGTACCAAGATTTCAAATAAAAAGTTTAAACAAAGGTTTCCTGTATAAGTTATTGTTATGAGAAATTGTCAAATGCACGAAATTGTTTTGAGTAGATTGCAAAATCTACCGCGAACAACTTTGTATATGTTGGTTGTTGGGCAGTGATCCTCACATTAGACTAACCATACTTTACTACACTGAATTATAGTACGTAGGTTACGTGAGGTCGTTCGATCTCTAAGACAGGGAGGACCTTAATGAAACAATACCAGGTGATGAGTGATAAATAGTGATTTGTGAGAGAGCGTGCTGGAGAAACGCATCAATTTGGTAATAAAAGGACAGGCGGTGTTTGTGATAAGAATGCTCGTGTGGAATACAGCATCGGATGACGGAGGGCGATGGATCTATGGAGCTTATAAAGTCCAAAGACGGGCGGAAATCCCATACGGAATCCCAATTAAGATTCTATCCACGCAGATTCGTCAAGTAAGATGCCATGCATTGATGTTCAGAAGATTTATAGAGATTTTTTTTATTTGTATGATATGATTTTGCGATTTCAATGGTTTTCACAAGCGAGTATGCAATAAATCGGAAATTTTGCAAGCATTTACTGTCTCAGTGTTTGCAACACAACTTATCCATGACGTAATTCAAATCTAAACGAATGTCGCTTTAACCGCTAATGGTCCAGAAAATAGAGTTTTTGTATATAATCATATATATACATTTGAATGAGCAAGTGTCTTTCAAATCAACCGAATATGCTTCATTTGAACGACATAAACCTAAAAAGTATTAGGAAGATTATGAATACATCTTTGTCAATCAAAATTGCTCCACAGAACCATAAAAATAACAAAACGTATGATATACACCGACAAGCACGTTAAGATACCTACATAAGATGATTTGTTCTAGCATATCTATCATTGTGCGCTAACGCGCTCCTCTGGATATGCTAGAACACCCAATGTATGTTACACACCAATGCATATCAAAAATATGACAACCAATGCTTTATAGAAAATATGACATCCGATGCTTTAATGAATAAGAAACTCGGTTTCTAGTCCTAGCTAAGCTGTTATATAAGCTGATACATGTTGGTTCCTAGCTAATTAGCTGTAAGCTAATAGGGGAACCTATGTATTGGATTTTAGACCCATGTGATATTCACATTCAGTTGTAATCTGATAGAGGAACCTATGTATAGGTTTTTAGACCCATGTGATATTCAAATTCAGTTGTAATCTGATAGGGGAACCTATGTATAGGTTTTTAGACCCATGTGATATTCAAATTCAGCTGTAAGTTGATAGGGTAACCTATGTATAGGTTTTTAGACCCAAGTGATATTCAAATTCAGCTGTAAACTGATGGGTGGTAACCTATGTATTAGTTTTTAGCCCTAAGTAATATTAAAATCAGCTTTATGCTGATAGGGTAACCTTTGTATAGGTTTTTAGACCCATGTGATATTCAAATTCAGCTGTAAGCTGATAGGGGAACCTATGTATAGGTTTTTAGACCCATGTGATATTCAAATTCAGCTGTAAGCTGATAGGGTAACCTATGTATAGGTTTTTAGACCCATGTGATATTCAAATTCAGCTGTAAACTGATAGGGTGGTAACCTATGTATTAGTTTTTAGCCCTAAGTAATATTAAAATCAGCTTTATGCTGATAGGGTAACCTATGTATAGGTTTTTAGCCCCATGTGATTTTCAAATTAAGCTATAAGCTGATAGGGGAACCTATGTATAGGATTTTAGACCCATGTGATATTCAAATTCAGTTGTAATCTGATAGGGGAACCTATGTTTTGAATTTTAGCCCCATGTGATTTTCAAATTCAGCAGTAATCTGATAGTGACCTCTGTATAGCTTTTTAGACCCATGTGATTTTCAAAATCAGCAGTAATCTGATAGGGGTACCTATGTATAGGTTTTTAGTCCCATGTGATATTCAAATTCAGTTGTAAGGTGATAGAGGAACCTATGTATAGGTTTTTAGACCCATGTGATTTTCAAATTCAGCTGTAATCTGATAGGGTAACCTATGTATAGTTTTTTTTAGTCCCATGTGATTTTCAAATTCAGCTGTAAATGATAGGGAACCTATGTATAGCTTTTTAGACCCATGTGATTTTCAAATTCAGTTGTAATCTGATAGGGTAACCTATGTATAGTTTTTTTTAGACCCATGTGATTTTCAAATTCAGCTGTAAGCTGGTAGGGGAACCTATGTATAGGTTTTTAGTCCCATGTGATATTCAAATTCAGCTGTAAGCTGATAGGAGAACCTATGTATTGGTTTTTAGACCCATGTGATTTTCAAATTCAGCAGTAATCTGATAGTGACCTATGTATAGAGTTTTAGACCCATGTGATATTCAAATTTGGGAACCTATGTTTTGGATTTTAGTCCCATGTGATTTTCAAAATCAGCAGTTGTCTGATAGTGGAACCTATGTATAGTTTTTTTTAGACCAATGTGATTTTCAAATTCAGCAGTAATCTGATAGGGGTACCTATGTATAGGTTTTTAGTCCCATGTGATATTCAAATTCAGTTGTAAGGTGATAGAGGAACCTATGTATAGGTTTTTAGACCAATGTTGTATTCAAATTCAGCTTTATGCTGATAAGGGAACCTATGTATAGGTTTTTTTTAGCCCCATGTGATATTCAAATTCAGTTGTAAGGGGAACCTATATTCCCACCACAGGATGTAAACTGTTGTAATATATTGTGCAAATGTTGTATTTCCAAACGCTTAATTTGTGAAGAATTTAATAATATGATGGTTCTTAATAATCAATTGTCATCTTTATAATATGGCCATTTCCATTGATATTTGGCTTTTAGTTTTATGCAAAGCATTATATCAAGCATAAAAACAGTTCAAATGTCTTATACTGTGGAAACTGGCAGACATATTTGCATAAAATGTGTTTGATTATGCAATTTTCCTGTAGTCGCAAATTACCCACTGTATAGCATGAACTATTCGTTAGCACTTTCTTTCGTGGTCTAGAGCTTTCAAAGTAATTTATGATCAGAGATATCCGTGGGTGGCATTAGGGACAGCGATTCATATAACGTACTAACATAGTTTGTTGTTTGTATGTTTGGAGTACAACACCAACAACTTACAACAACGACGGAACTTTCTACATAACGCTTTTTATGACGCCATTATCATTGTGACGTCACAATTGTCGTGCCAGCAATCACGGAAAAAAACAGTTCAAATGGCTGTTCCGTCCTTGACGATAACGAATGATTTATTCATTATTGATGCGAAATACCTTGGGATTTCATCATAAATGTGTAACCAAATGTAAATATAAGCATTGAACGTATTTTAGTTGGCATTCATAACCAATGTGAATGCCAACTAAACAGAGACAAATTCTACGTGAAGTGGTAGCGCTTTTCATTGAATTTGTCTCTGTCTACGTATATTTGGCATTCATAATGGATATGAATGCCGACTAAAAGACGTTTAATGCTTAGATAAAGACTTTGCGACCATTAGGATAATACTTTTCTGTTGTTGCTTGGGTAGTCGTTAAAGAAATAAAAGAAAAAATAATTGACTAATTATACATTTATATACAAGCATATTAATTGTTTAGAAATCATGCAATATTGCGTTTTTATCTTGATATATATTTGTCGTATTTAAAACATATTGCATCGTTTACTCCTTCGGTTTATTATATCATAATCATTAATTATCATTTTGCAAGACAGCAAGAGAAGAAACATCAAGCATCCTTATTTTATTGATATTTAAAGGAATTGCACTAATCGGCATATATATTTTCAAAAATTCTAACATTTCAAATGTGAACCGTTTGCTTCCTTTTACACTACATCCTTTATAATACCACGTGTTCTGTACTGGCACCTGCAGCTTGCAACGTGTTGAAATGGAAAAAAAGACCTCTACAATAATGGAGGACTGGTTGCAAAACATAAACTACCGTAGTTGACAAAAGCCATCAGCATCTTGTTAGACGGAACAATAACCAATGCTGAAACATTTATATCAACTCTATGTCATTTCTTGTAAATGAGGTTTTGTCTGTTTGAGTTATTCCGTTTCCTGTCTCCTAAATAATTAGAAAACACATCCGCTGGCTGTTCATTATGTAAGTTTTCAGCCCCGGCATAATTTGTTTGTCTATTTTAGAATAAGGTGTAAGAACGGAAGAATTCAGACACTTAACAGTCAAATATATAGCGTAGAAGCAACATCATTTTCCCTCTCCCTCATCACTCACATTTGTAAACAGACCTATTTATTTTATCGTCGTCTTTAAATACGCTAATGTTTATTTTCGGAGTTCAACATCCTCGACAAATGACGAAAACCCATATAACATATATGTTTACTACTGCCCTTTGACTGGGTGTAGTCGCAGAGTGGTCTTGAAAGATGTTATGACACAACAAATTACTACAAGCTAGATCTTTCTCTTTGTCGTGAGTTCGACGGCTTGTGGGATAGTTGGCAGATGCTGACAGCAATCTAGTTGTTTTTCTCTGTGTACTCTGGCTTGTGCACGACCTACCTACACCTAAAACCCAAAAGAGAGATCATGGGTGTTTTTATGACTTTAATCAAAGCAAAGACAACAAATTGTGTGTAACCCGGCTTCGCCGGAATTACATAATTTACACGTGCTCCATTATCATTATACCCTCATAACCTCAACAAAATAAAAATCTATTTCTTAAATATACTAAACAAAATGCACTCGCAGATATTTATTGTATTTGGACTATTAACTCCACAATATAAGAAAATGACATAATTGCAGTGTACATAATCAAAACGTCATATTATGTCCCCAACAAAACTACAACTTAAGGGAATGGTACCTAGAGTCGCGCTGACATAAGGACAGAACCGTCAATATACCATGATTCAAAATACTAGCTATACCGGGAATAACTATTGCGCGCGATGGATAAACCCGGTGTACACCGATCAAAAGACGGCAGGTAAAAGGTAACAGAAATAAGTTGTAAAGATTTAATTCGAATAGAATAAATTAATCATACCTCAGGTCGTCGTACACAGGGTGGTTCGTTGTCAGTACCATAATGCATGTGTTTAGAATAAAATTCATTGAATAATATGTAAAACTACATATTTTATCACAGGAATTTCTTCACATATTTGCGATTACCAATGCGGTCATCTTAATTAAGTCATTGATGGGTACTTAAAGATGCTCCACCACCGACGAATTGTATCATTTTCTCAATCAGAAACAGTAGCAGACGAATTGCTATTTTTCTTCAGTTATAAAGGTTACTTTCTTGACACCATTAATACCATTGAGTAATTTGACCTTCTTTTTTTAATTCGAGATAAAATATTAAAAATAATTAATTCCGTCCCGAAAACAATCCATGGCACTATGTCAGACATGGAATTTATTAATGATTGAGCAAGCGCCGAAGTAAAATGAATTATTTTAAATGTATTTTTGTCTATGTTTGACAAAATATAAACACGATTATACATCAGTTATTGTTCAAATGATGGGTATTGTTTATGCTCTGTGGGCAGTGAAGTATCTTCAATCTTGTATTGCATAGAAGGTTAAATAATCCGACACTAAATCCATTTAAATGTATGCTACTCACTACATGTTTGCAGTTGTACAACAACAGTGCTTTTTTAAACTTATGTCATCCATGTACAGTTTATTAAGACCGATTTAAATGTAAGTCACTGAGTATCCATCACATTTTTGCAGTTTTGCAACATCCTTGTTACCAGATCTATCCCGTACTTTTTGAAACTGATGGTATCCATGGACAGACAATCTGACCTTGACCTTACACACACACACACACACTCCTCAGTGAGACATTAAACAGCCAATTACTAAACATTATTCCCGGACCAATCCTGTAGCTATTATTTCCTCCCTCGGTCCAAGTCTTTGAAATGGTTCCCGTCATTACTACCAGGCTAAAGTAGTGAATAAATAGCACGATAGTTTGACTAGATAACATTTAATTTACATAAAAACAGGATATAAGTTTCCTTTTAAGAATGAACATGAAATCGGTACTAGATAGTATGATCGGTCCGTGTGAAAACTCTGGCGCCAACTTTAGTCTGAGAAAGCTGGACTTAAATATCTAAAAGATTATCTTGATTTGTACTAAATGAGGATCGCGGCAATCTGAGATATCGGACTTGTTGATACGATGTAGACGGTATATCGATGGCGTCGTAATGTCCGAATGTGTGTGTCGGTCTGCAATAGGCATAAAAACTGAAAAGTGTTGGTTTTATTTGGAATGAAAAAAATTGTACATTGATGATTGTTTTTGTTCGATAATGCATATGTTGTACGAGTATATAAAATCAGCAAATATATATTACAATTTAGAGTCAAACTTCAGTTGAATTTAAAGTACATGTACAGTAAATAAGACAAGAAATAATCTGATGAAGGATAAGGAATTCAGAAACGCTGAGATCAACATCCTATGTCGTCTGATAGGTTTTCATTCATTCAAAGTGTAACGAGATTTTGATTAATGTTTACAAAGATCTTTGGTGGGTGCTTTGATATACATAATGATATCATGGGCAAAAATATTTTTATTGTGATGTCGGCAGCTGTATTTTATCTTATTGTTCGATATCAAAGGCTGATTTTGAATCCAAGATTGTAATTAGATTCCGGTTTGATATTGATTTTAATATAACAATCATCAGTGATCTTCCTTCTCATCCGTTTTACAGAAGGTTTTCTAGAAATTGCATCTATAACTGCAAATGCTGATGAGTCATAGTTTACATAGTACATCTTTAATCGTTACTTGGATTCCACTTCCTTAGAAATGTTCATGGTTGACCCAACTCCCTACATTCCATCATCGAAAATTGCGACTAAATTCAAAATATTATCTTTTGTCGTCTTTCTAACTGACCATTTTCTTCCTTGATACCCCCTTTCTTTTAGTCTTCAGTTGAGCACTTGTCTCTGTGAGGAAGACTCTGGGTTCAGTGTCACAGCCGAGATACACTCTAGTCTATAGATGTGGTAGTTTCTATGTTTGCTTAGCGCTCAGCATAAAGGGAGTGGGACGACTGGTTCGTCCGTTGACAGTGTATTGTGATCGTTTGGGATGTGCTTGTTCTGCGTCGTTGACAGCATGCTTCAGAGAGCTAGCGCCATGAAAAAGGCAAGATGTCTACCATCACCAAGAAGAAAAACACGGACATACTACAAGCCTCTCGGAATTACCCTTACACAACAAAGTATGTAAAAATAGTTGTTTCTGCTCCTGCTTAGCGCTCAGCAATCAGAGAGTGAGACGACTGGTTCGTCCGTTGTCAGTATAATGTGACCGGGTGGTTTGTGTTGCTTGTGTTTTTGGTGGCATATTTCAGTGATATAGCACTATAAAAGGGCAACAGTTCCTCTATGCAAAAAGACACAACATGGACATACTTGTACCGCAGTCTCGCACCTCGCTATTCATACATACTACACACATATTAATGGGAGGCCGTCCGAACATGACCCTGGTCGTTAATAGGACGTTAGTCTGATTAGCCAATAGGTATTGTTTGCTTATCAAGATGTATATGCATGAAAAATTACAGATGTCGCATTTTTTTCACAATCATGGTGCTTATTTAAATCTGATAATATACATACGCGTATTTATCATGATTAGGCTTAAAGTGCAAGATATCTACCACTTGTCACGATAAAACTTGTTTATGGACTATACATTACCATAAGTTGTAGAAGTTAAATGAAACGCGAGTTATAACACTATCAAAATAACACTAAAATATAATTAAATCGTTTCAAATGCGCCTTCCTACGGATCATTTCTCGATACCAATCAATCAAACTGTCGTTACACTATAGAAGAATATCTGTAAAATGATAAAAACACAATATTATTCATAACCTTTGACGATAAAAAAAGATAACAAAAACATATTTTTAAAAAATATGTCTCATTATTCCTGAACTGTCCCAACGGAATACATTAAGCAGAACGCAAAAATCGAACGCGCCTAACCGAATCACCACTTGTATTGTAAGTAATCACTCCGCGAATTAGTCCCCTGTTGTTAAATTCAAATTTGGTTTTCTCGTCGCAACGGGAGGTATCTTTTTTCGCTTACACACCAAAGCTTCCCGGTTCAATGCAGCATATATCACGGCATTTTCCAATGTTGCACATACTCGGCAGGATTGGTGCGTCGTTATTTTGAAATTACCAACATCATTTGAAGCTCAGAATAAATCACACGGACTTCCCGCAATGAAATTGTGATAAGAAAAGTTTCATTGTTTTAACTTTAAGAAGGTTTGTAGCAAGCTACAGAATACTGTAGATTACAACATTACTGAATAAAATAAAGTAAAGTGTTTTACGATCCAAAATTACAAGTTAGAAGATGTAATCAGTGAAGGGTTTTTAATGTTTCTTTTTCATTTTCGTTGGTATTGATACAAATTGTAAATATAAATTGTTTAAAAAGAGGACGTTTAGAACATTTAACTTAATACTATAGTCACTATATTGAAATATGAGTGCTTATATATATGAAGCAATATGGTCAAGAGTTCAGGGAAGTTTTTCTTCTAGTACATATGTACTTACATATTAAGTTATACATTATACGTTTACGTAGTACAGGTAACATATGGATTTATCTACTTTGTCAACAGGTAAAAAAGTAACATCTGTTTCTACCTTATCCCCCATTCAGTATATCGAATCATCTGTCTTCAACTAGTAATTCAACTGGAACAAAGTCATAGTAGTCTTAAACTTAATAATTTTTTGTCTCCGTGTGTATTGTAAACTTTAGCTTATGTTGCCTTGTAAAACTGTTATCACATTCACAAGAGATGCCTGTTGGTGTATGGGAACAGTTAGACATCATGCTTTCATGTCCGAGCAGTCGAGCAAAAACATATTAAGTTTAACATACAACTAGCTTTCTGAATGAGTCTTTAATCCCGGACTAATTGACATCATATACAGTATAGGTGTATTTTGAACATGAAGGGGGTGGATAGAGTTCAAGGGGAAACCACGGAAAATTATTCTCAGAGGATACCCTTTACGTGAGCATTTCTCTTTTCGATTCATTACCAGTACTCGTCACTCCCAATCTACAAATGTATTTTATCCATTTTTGGATGGTATCGGAGAGAGCGGACGATAGACGATGATGCGGGAGTTACTCCCTGGGGTAGACTATATATCGTGGCATGCCGCTAACAAGCTCATACATGCAACACAGACCATCAAATTGGTATCGAACAAAGTTTAGCAGCAATGCTTGGAGTTTTGTGCGGTATTTTTTATGTAATGTTATTGTCTCATGTAGAAAAGCAATTTACAGTACCTTTTCTGATAGTGAGGCGATCGAATGAGCGTTCGGTGCATGCTTGCACTTTTATTTAGAACGAATTTGTCACAACAAAAACTGTTCCCTCATATAGGATATTGCCAATTTGTTTTGAGCAACATCCTAGGATGACATCAGTATATTTACATGCATATTGGTAAAACTATTCCTGAAATCATTTGGGTTAGGGACAGATAAATTACAAAGGACAAACATACAAGAAATTTATACAAACATCACCTCATGTACTCCGAAATAATAAGCATATTCCAGAAATGGTAACAAAATATATTGTTGCAGTGTACTACACGTAGCTTACACATTCGTTTGTATATTTCTTTCCAATTACATTTCGTTGGTAGGCGTATTTCATGTCCCTATCATTGTAAGTGACATATGATATACAGGTTTACCAGTTATTGTTTCATTGGGAATTCCTTGTTTTGTGGTATGAGTATAGAGACGAAGAAGTAATAGATGTGCTAGAGATAGAGAATATGAATGACGGGAGGAAGGAGGATGCAAGGTTGACCTAGAGAAAAAAGAGGAAGGTGAGATGAACGCACTTTGTTTGTTTGATTAATTAACGTCCTATGAATAGCCATGGTCATGTAAGGACGGCCCCATTTATGCGGTGTGGAGCGTGTGTAAAGTGCGAAGTGTGTGTTTTGGGAGACTGCGGTATGTTCGTGTTGTATTTTCCTGTATAGTGGAACTCTTGCCCTTTTTATAGTGCTATATCACTGGACCATGCCGCTGAAGACACCAAGCAACATACCCACCCAGTCACATTATATTGACAACTGGTGAACAAGTCGTCCCACTCTCTAAATGCTTAGTGCTAAACAGGGACTACCACTTTTTTAGACTTGTATAGCTAGGGGACAGAACACACCTCAGAGCCTACCTCACAGGGGCGAGCGCTCAACAGAAGATCAAAACTGAGGCGGTGTCTAGGGAGTCGTTAGGAATAAGAGAAAAAATAGCATCCTAAATTAAGTCGCCCTTTAAGATCATGCAATAGGGAAGCAGGTACAATTCTAACGAATGTCTTACCTGCAGGGACGCTAAACACACTTACAAGTTAATGGATAATGGAACAGACACTAGCATGTTTAAGTATAAGTCATATGTAGCGACAAGTCATTTCAGTAACTTCAGATGTGACCGTTACCCTCAAAGTTATTTTTGTAGCCGGTATTACTTTCAGAACTTCCAATAATAATAAGCTGCTATCACAGTGAATGCAGTTGATGCTAATTAACTTTTTGAATATTCACATATTACATAATAGTAAATGAGAAATGTTTTGTGACAGAAAATATTTCAAAAATACAATAATTAAATCAGTTTCGGAAAATGAAAAAAAAAGTATAATGTGAACGATATTCATGCTGAAGAACATTTTAGTGAAATGATTGTATTATCTGAGCTACAGTAATTTAATCATTCATGTACTTAATAACTCCACCGAGCCTCTAACAACATGTTGTCTTTGAAGCCTGATAATTTTAACAGATAAATGGGTGTTATACCCAGGTTTCGTCACTTTAATTTTTTATGTGTGTGTTCTTAGCCCTTCCGGTGATGTAGATTGTCCCAAAATAAGGTATTACTGATACTGTATCTATATCGAATGATATTTTTTCTTTAACCACATATCCATTTTTATATTTGTTTTGACGACAGAAATGCGTACACACACCAAATAATTATATATCAAAACGCAAATGCATTTTTTTTAATGATTTCATGATTCATTAACTATGATATTCCTATTGAACTGGTTATTTCTTAGATTGTTTCAATAATTTTTTTTTCTGATTCGTTTTCAGATGCATTTAAAACAATATGGTCGTCTTTCGGCAATATCGTACTATCTTAACATCGCCTACAAAAATGAAATCTATACATGTGAAACGGATGTACGCGCTTCGGGAAATATCGGGCTAAAATTCCGTACCCAACCGCGTGGCCTAGTAAGGGGGCGATGTGGCGTAGTTTCACAAAAAGGTCGATTTTGCTGCTATTTATGTTATCAAGGAAAAAAAAATACATGAAAAAAATCTAATTAACGAGGAAAGATCACCGCATCAACAAGGAAGGGTCGTTGTTAGCGATTATTTTTGTTCATCCCATTTCCCCTTGCAGCGCTGGAAGCTCTAGACTGGTGAAGTTCCACAATTAGCGTTAAATGCACAATTGTTTCCTAGCGTCCCAGGGGTATGGCAATCGACCAATCCTTTTGAAAGCGAATCATGGCTAAAGAAAAACGGATAGCTACAGACCTACCGCTTGAAAAGTGACAGAATAATCGTTTAATCTGCTCGGAAGAATTTTATCCCTATACTTTTACGCCCTTAAAAATCACCCTAAAGGCATTTGAACTCTATATTTACACGCGGCCAATATATAAAGTGGATATATCTTTTTCAAAAGTCAGAAATGACTTTCAGATTTTAAAATGTGTTTTAAAGCTTATTATTGACACCTTATTTATCATCATTTCCCAAATATTTTTTATTAAATAGATAAAGAAAATTGACAATTCACATCATGGTGTGGGGAAGACCTTCATTGTATTGTATATCATGTAGGTTTTAATGGCGGTTTTTTGGGTCAACCCCACTATAAACATTCGTATAAAGCTAGCATAATTTTGTTTTAATTGCTTATTTGATAGTGATAGTATTGTATGGTTGCAAGTACTTTGCATCGATTATCAATATTTCATGCATCAATCAACATTGTGGATTTTTAGTAATAAATTGAATTGAAATAAAATGTCGCCCTTTTTGGGATGGCCATTTAAATTTCATTTAGTTTTTGAGTTGTATTTTGATATGTATGGAAGGGCATAAATTATATTATAGGTACGCGAAGCCGCTTAACAGCGAAATAAAATAAACCATTTGCAATTAACAAAGATTTCTACATTGAATTTTGCATTGATTTTAAATTGCAATTTCTTCTTCTAAAGTCCCGAATATAGATAATCAGACGATCTTTTAAAGATGCTCAGAGCATAAATGATATTCATCATTTGAACAATTATTGATGTTGAATCGTGTATGTATATGCCTAATTAACACAAAAAAATAATATGGAAATAATTTCTTTCGCCTTTGATGCATGCGCAATCAGTACTTCATTCCATATAGGATATAGTGCCACAGAATTTTTTCGGGATGCAATTAATTATTTTTCATATTTTTAACTTGAAGTAAAATTAGAAGCTCAAACTTTTTCAATGGTGGTAATGGTGTAAAGTAAGTAATTTTTGTAACTAAAGAAAAATACTAAATCGTCTGCTCCTGTTTTTGATAGTGAAAAAAATACCATTTGTCAGCGGTGGAGCATCTTTAAGATTTTTTTTTTCTTTTTTTTTGTTTGTTTCGGTAACGTTCATGTAGTTGGCATTAATAAGATTCTATTTTGGCGGGGACAAATAGTGTAACAGTACATGTAAATGTGCGTGAAGTCATGTAATTTATTTAAGGTAATGTTGTTCATAGATCAATTAATACTCTAATATATACATAATGATATCTACAACGCTGTAAGCATCTCTTTTAAGAAAAATGAAAATTTCATGAAATCGATGATAAAGTTTATGGAGGATATTTGAATAATTGGTAGTGAAATTGGGAAAAGATCGCAAGTTATCCACGTGGAATATATTCCGATTCCAAAAACCGTGGTGTGCGTTAATTTCAAATTCCATATTTTTTAGTTGTCTCGCTTGCCTTATCAAAGAATGAAAGTCTGATCTTTGAAACAAATCATGGAAACATGAAAACAGAGAGGTTAGTATGGATATTGATTCACTGAATGTATTATCTCAAAATACATATAATGTACAATAACAAAGAAAAAGACAAAGAATTGTCAATTGCATAACATCTTCTTCATAGAAACGACCTATGTTCCGCTATATAAACTGCAACCGAATTCATGTCTTTGATGCAGTTTCCCCGTGCATAAGTCAAATCTATAGCTACTTGATGTAAAACAAACCGATAGCTTTAACATGGAGTCAGTGTTAGAAGAAGGACAACTCTGTCAGTCTTAAAAGGCAACCGTGTTATTGATTTAAACACAAGAATGTCATAGTGTATTTAAAAGAATCAAAATCTAACCAAAATATTGTAGATAAACAAAATATTATCAGTTTTCTTGCTATATGGAAGGGTTGTTGTATCGAATTTTTATGAAGTCAAATTGATATTAATTTAGATTTTTAGTAATCTGAACCAGACAAAAGTCTAATTTACACCTCGCCATACCTGCATACACAATACCCCTTACCACATTACATAGATATGGAAAAATTTACGATGGTACAAAGTGTAAAATACAAAATATATTTTCTTTTGAATTGTCCTTTTCTTTGATTTGACGACAAAATTAGCTGACTGGCATCACCAACACACATGTACTTGGTAAACTTTCAAACGCTCCAAGAAAGATAACTCTTACAAAACTTCATTTTAATCGGGCTAGTGTGTTCGCTACCAACTTATTCGGGTAAATGAGACAATGTTCTATAAATTAAGTAGCTACATATAACGAGTTTAAATATAGCTTAGTTTTTGGTGGATAGTATGTAAAGCTAGTCAATGAAATTTATATTGATTTATAATTAATCTTGTGCCAAACTACCGAGACTAAAATCGATGTGATGCCAGGGTTGTATTGAACCTTCCAAGGAAGAAATATGATACGTGAATATTTTAGCCAGAACCGTATCTTAGATTAATTTCGAAATGAAAGCAATTTGATATTTCAATTCTTTAAAAAAATCATCTTCTTAACAACTTCTTCTGTACGACAAGACATTCATATGCGATCGCATAATCCGACAAACATTTATTTGAATATCAAAATGTGCAGTTATGCGTATATCCCCTTGTTTGAAATTGTTTTTAACTTCTTATGTGTAGATGTACGTGAGCTACATGCATCTGTTAGAATTTGAATATACTACCGTGCAATTTGTTAACAGGGATCTTAAATATCACGTATACCTAGCATTATCCAAATGCATAATATACAAAAACAAAACGACATGCAGAATGCTAGATTCACTAGGATAGCATTTTTCGACATTACCTTTTAAAAACAACGTTGCGTAACTGTTTCTTCGAACGTTATGACTCATCGGGAACTAGAAAGTTGTGTGGAATCAAGTCTGGGATATGTACAGCAATTAACACGGTTGTAGGAACAAATTAAATGCATTCCGTCTCTAATTGTGTATATTGTATACTAGATTGTTAGACAAAAGTAGGGCAAACATTCAAATCGGTAACATGAGACTCTTTGGATCTGCATTGGCAACATATAAGCGCATTTAGCTCCATGTTATTTTTTCGTGGCAACAAAACATCTTATACCTATACATACATTAAATCTGCATCATTGCACAACATCTGATTTAATCATTTAATTGAGTATGAAAAAAATGACAACGATCGCTAAAGATATATTATTTTCGTTTTTCTTAAAAGTTGTACGGAAAGTTTATTCGGCGGCCACGCGAACCTGCAGTACTAAACTGTATTCCGAGAACAGAGATACAGTATAACATACAAAAAATGCGTGCCTTAAGTTCGGGTTTAAGTAATCACATTTGTTTATATTTGCTTAGGTAAGTATTCATCATATATAGAAATAAAACGTACATGTATATTCATACCAAAAATAAATATTAGTCTAATGAGAAGTTTTCATCCTAAACCGAAAGAGCAAACTATGGTCACTAGGTTTCCATGTCAGCATTTTGTTAGACAAGTGGAAGGCGATGTATTTAAACTGCACCTTACATGTACGACAGTACGGCTTATACTGGTTTAAACGGATTGACAATGGAAGTTCAAGTAAACAATTGTTAATTAATGCCTCCAAGCTCGCGACTGGTCTATACTAAAATTAGAGCCATATTACGATGTTAAAATCCGCTCTTTACACCTTTTGATGTATTTCGTTGTTATGATAAATATCTCATCTGTATATGAAAAGGAAAATGTTTATATTTAGACGGAGCTTTCGACGAAGAAAAGTGACCTCTTTATTTACCATAAGACAGCTTACATGTGGATATCATTTATTACTCTCCCTGACATACTAGGCCAATATATCCGCATTACAGGTCGAGTTAGGGTATTATGTTCGACTTACCTCATTCACCCCTGAAATTTCATAATAAACTGGTCTAGCCTTTGATTAAGAAGAGTCTAAATGTGTTGCAGGGGTGAACGCGTTAAACGTCATCGCGGGGAGATTAAGAAATGTAGCAGCTGTGATCAAATTGGAGATCTATTTTGACAAGTGAAAACAGGACATTTTAAATTAGATTTATTTGTACTTAACGACCTATTATAACTGTTATGGCTAGTTAATGGTGTGCCGGTTTCTGGTGATCGTTGAGAAGTGTAAATTGTACGAAGATTCCAAGACAAACACCTTGAGCTCCGTGTGCTTAGCGTTAGGATGGCGCTTCTTAACCCAATTACATAGTCGTAAAATTCAACGAAATGCGATGTTATGTTTTCTCTTCTTAGCCATTTTTTATTTTCCTAAAATCTCTTTTGACAACGCAAATGTCGGCTTTGTTTTAGCGTCCATACGCAGGGGGAATTTTGTTTGTTATCTGTCTCCTTGTCGACATTTACCATAGTCTCTTGAGCGTGCACTGGTTGTCCAGGATAGAGAGATGTGACGACTGATTATCCGTTATCAGGTTATAGTGACCGAACAGGATGCACTGCTCGGTATATGCAGTTGTGGAAGAGCAAGTTGAAGATTTGTATGTTTGATTAAATTAACGTCCAATTAACAACCTGGGTTATGTAAGAACGGCCTCCCATGCATGGTGTGTTGCGTGTATAAAATGCTTGGTGCGTGTTTTGGGAGACTGTGGTATATTCATGTTGTGTCTTCTGCAGGTAGAACTGAACCTGCTGCCCCTATTGCATGATCATAAAAGGCGACTAAATTTAGGATCTTATCTTTTTTTCTTCTTCCCAACTGACTTTATCTTTCTTAATGCCTCCATTGGCACCACTTCACTTTTGGCCTTGAAGTGAGCGTTCGCCCCTGTGAGGATGGCTCTGTGTTCTGTCTCCTGGTCGAGACACACCAAAGTC